>NC_041010.1:25841620-27185787 GCF_004193775.1 Glycine soja | reverse complement strand
ACCCAAGGTTTTCGGAAATTTTACGGAAGCATTACGGAAGCCACGGAAGCTTCGGAAACCATTTTTCAAAAACGTGGAGGAACTTGCCGCCCAGTTGCTTCCTCCTTAAGCAACCCAACTTTCAAAATGTTCTAGAAGGGCCTAGATTCAAATTGCTATTTACACCCCTATCTTGATAAGTTCACCCCATCTTCTTTTGTAATTTACGAAAAAGTTACGGAAGCATATATGACTTAACTTTCATCTTTTTTTCTCTTCCCTTTCACCAATGTTAAGTGAAATATGCTTACCCAAGGTTTTTGGAAATTTTACGGAAGCCCCGGAAACCATTTTTTAAAAACGTGGAGGAGCTTGCCGCCCAGTTACTTCCTCCTTAAGCAACCCAACTTCCAAAATTTTTTGGAAGGGCCTAGATTCGAATTTCTATTTACACCCCTATCTTGATAAGTTCACCCCTCTTCTTTGCTGATTCTTTTTCCGTAACGTTACGGAATCTTACGGATTACGTAACGATACTTGTTTTCTTTCCGTAATGTCACGAAACTTTACGGATTACGCAACCACCCCCTCTTCGACTTCTGGAATGTTACGGAACTTAACGGATTGCGCAATAATGTTTCCTTTCGACTCTCGTCATGTCGCAGAACTTCACGGATTGCTTAACGATGGGTGTCAAGTTCCTCGAAGCGGTCAAGCGATGGTTGCATGCCATCAAACAATGGTCCCCGGATGAAATTAGGGTATGACACGTGATAAGAAAGGAGAAAGTACTATGCAATAACAAGATAAACAAGGTGTAGCTAGTAAAGAAAATAAACTATGAAAGTAAGCAAGAAATTAAAGTGAAAGAAATGTAAACTAGGCGGATCCTAAGAGTGTTTGGATGACCACATTTAAAGTTCCCAACAAAACACTCACTATCCTAAGGAAGAATTGCCTAAAATTATTACACACAAATGGAAGTAGGATGACCTATTGGAGGCTCCGTACTTACTTCCAATGAAAGGCCTATTTGTTACAAAATTTGAAAGCAATGAAGGTAAGTAAATTCTCAATTAAAAAAACTACAAAAAGGTCCTCAATTTTTGGTGATTGTTCTCTCTTTGGTGATTCACTAAATTTGGAGTGTTTCTTAGTCCAATAGCTCTTAAGGTGGTTTTCCCCTTGCTACTTGACTCAAATTCTTCAAGGGATGACACCAATCCTCCTTTCCAATTCCCTATATGGCAACTCACAAACAAGGAAACAAAGAGACAAGCAATAACCAAAGACCCAAAAAATGAAATGAAAGCTAAACCAATAGAGTTTTAACAAGACAAATTTTCAGGAATTTTTCAATAATTAAAGCAATGAAAAGCACAAAAAAGCAAGCTAGGACTCAAAGAGAAACTTAGAATGGCTCTAGAGTAGAGTAAAAAAACCAAAACAAAAAGACTCAAGAAACCTCTAGCTTTGGAACTTTTTTCACACTAATTTTCAATTGAAATTTCAGAACTAGGATTGCTATAAAATAGGCACCAATTATAGAACAAATTTTGAGCCAAAACAACAAGCACACTTCCCTTTCACTTTTTTTTCCTGGACACTGATTTTTCTGCCAACTTGTGTGATTTTTATTATTTTTTACTTTAATCCAAATTGCTTGGTTCTTTTTTCATAATTTTGTTCCAGATGTCTAGAAAATTTAGTTAAAATTTAAGCTCAAAACACGTAGTGATCAATTCCCAGTAATTTATAAAAGTTCGTATGTTCAAGCTGCCAGCACCAGTGCTTTCAACCTAGAAATCAAGAGTGGTGTTTATGTTGCTTAAGGCTTGGATAGTTACAATTTTTTTTGCTTATGCTCAATTATCTTGAATAACACAATTCAAGATAGCTTAAGACTTATTTTGATTCACAAATCCAGCCACAACTCAGCACCACAACTCAACTTCATCATAGGAATCATGTAGGAAACTTAGAAAAACAAAAACGTTCAACAACAAGACTACTTCTAGGAATTGATTTAGAACTTGTTATGAACTAAATAACATGCATGAATTAGACTCGAAATTCAAAAGATAGGCTAAGAATGAAAAGATTACTTGAACAAATGTATCTAGAATTCAATCAACAAAATAAAAATTCAACACAAACTTAGAACATAATGTGACAATTATTATGACTAAACATGACTCTAAGACAACATGGATTAAGTGATTTACACCTAGATTTTTGTGTTTTTTTTTTCTAATCAATATTTTGGAAGAAAATTTAGATCTAAGGTTCAGCACAAGAATATTATGAATGAAAAATGATAGAACCTAAAATCAACACAAAAACATGATTCAAGAGTAGATCTACAAAATTTGAACCATAGAAATGCAAGAACAAGTGTAGATCTAAGATTTAATCGGTTTATTTTTTTGAATCTACTCTAAACAGCACCAAACCACAAGACAATGGAGGATATACATGGAGAATAAGATGATGAACAAGGAATTAAAGAGAATTCAAGGAACAAAAAGATAGAGGAAGCAAAAGAACATCACCTAGATGAAGATGCTCTTAATACCACATGATGGAGGTCCATGTGGAGCTTGTAGGCCTAGGATCTTCTTCATCAATGGATTTCTTTGATTCTTGGAAGATGAATGGCAGCGGAATGGAGAAGGAAGAGAGAGAGGAGATGCCACTTCAAGCAGAAGATGAGTCTAGAAGAAGCTCACCACCATAGGAGGTCATGGATAAGAGCTTGGAGGAAGAAGGAGATGAATGAAGGGAGAGGAAGAGAAGAGCACGAAATTTTGTGCTCTAAAAGAGCTCTGAAATTTGAAGTTTAATTTTCAAATGATAAAAGTTCAAAAAATGCACACACATGACCTCTATTTATAGCCTAAGTGTCACACAAAATTGGAGGGAAATTTGAATTTTAATTCAAATTTCACTTGAATTTGAAATTGAATTTGTGGAGCCAAAATTTCACTAATTATGATTAGTGAATTTAGTTATGGTTCAGCCCACTAATCCAAGATCAATTCCAAGATTCTCCACTTAGTGTGCTTAGGTGTCATGAGGCATGTAGAGCATGAAGGACATGCACAAAGTGTGAATATATGATGTGGCAATGGGGTGTAGTAAGCAAATGCTCACCTCCCCCTCTAAAATTTAATTGGATTGGGCTTCTATCAATTCAATTAAATTTATTTCCCAACACACACATCAAATATTCACTTAGTGCATGTGAAATTACAAAACTACCCATAACACAAAAACTAGTCTAAGTGCCCTAAAATACAAGGGCTGAAAAATCCAATATTTCTAGGGTACCTTGCCTATATTATGGAGCCCTAAATACAAGGCCCAAAAATAATGAAACCTTAATTTCATATGTACAAAGATAAGCGGGCTCATACTTAGCCCGTGGGCCCCAAAATCTACCCTAAGGCTCATGAGAATCCTAAGGCATTCTCTTGCATCTCTGGCCCAATCTTCTTGGAGTCTTCTATCCAATGTCGTTGCGAGGTAGGATTGCATCATGTATTCATAAATATTTTCCTTAAGAAAAAAATGTGTGTAAATATATGTGCATCCTAAGGAAGCATGCACATCGACGTGTAATTTTCTCTAAATTCATATTGATATTTGTGTTTTGTCGAAAGGAATTGTATGTCATTTATGCTTGATTTTTCTTTAAAATGGTATTTCCTTCTAAACTGACTCTACAAACGTGTCTTCGCAGGGTATGGCCCCGAGGAAGCTTCCCGCGAAGAGGTCTAGGAAGGACACCACTGGAGAGGGTTCCTGTGCGGCCCTGTAAGCTGACATGGACTTTGACAGACACCGGTTCCGGAGCACAGAACACTAGCAGTGCTTCAAGACCATCAAGGGATAGTTGTTCCTCAGAGAGAGATAGGTCTAGCTAAGGGACGATGAGTTTCTTGACTTTCAGGGAGAGATACCCCACAGGCATTGGGCACCACTTGTGACACCCATGGCTAATTTCGATCCGGAGATAGTCATGGAGTTCTACGCTAATGCATGGCCCATCGAGGAGGGGGTCCGTGATATGTGCTCCAAGGTGAGGGGCTAATGGATTCCTTTCGACGCAGATGCCCTCAGCCAGTTCCTGGGGCACCTACTGATCTTGGCAGAGGGCCAAAAGTGCGAGTACAACCAGAGGAGGAGACATGTCTCTGGCTTTGATGAGGAGGCTATTGCCTAGCTGTTATGCATACCGGGGCAAGACTTCGCCCGGACCGCCGCAGGGAGATGGGTGCGAATCATGCGCACCAGCATGACCACCCTTACACATATATGGATGATGTTTCCCGCTCTGATCACGGGTCTCTACCAGTCCTATGGAGTGCCTGTCGCCCCCAACAAGGCCATCCGGCCGCATATTAATAGGGCCTTCATCAAGAAATACTGCATCCCAGGCAAGCACAGGGTCAGGTGCCATAGCAGCCAAAGGAGGACCAACAGCCAGCTGCAGATATGCCACCGCCGGCTCAAGAGGAGGTACCGTCTCTGAGGTCCATCCCAGATCGCCTGCAGAGGATAGAACTCCAGATGCATAGGTATATGCACCACGTGACAAGCCAGCAGGAGGCTAATCACAGAGGGCAGAGGCAGCTGAACAAGATGTTCTATCGTTACAACCTGCACCAGCAAAGTCAGGACCCCAGTCCTTTCCCTTGGCCCACTCTCGAGCAGTTCGAGGCCACGGTGGCCTGGCCTGGGGACGAGACCGATCTAGAGGTGGAGACGAAGCTCAGGAGGATGAGGACATGGTTGACATGTTGGACTTCCTCCTGTGAGGAGTCAGAGCTGTACGGTCGGGTCGCCAAATTTGTGATTTGTTTTCATTTGGACATTATTGCTTTCGGTTATTTTGTTATTTTTGTTGTGATTTGACATTATTGCTTTTGTTTATTTTGTTATTTCCGTTGTGATTTGACATTATTGCTTTCGGTTATTTTCTTATTTTCGTTGTGATTTGACGTTATCTACTTCCAGCTATTACGTCCATTGTGATTGAACTGAACATGTCGTTATTGTTTTCAGTTATCTGTTGCTCATTGTGAGTAATTTTACTGCGTCTAGCATATTGTCATATGTACTTTGCGATGGTTTGTCTGAAACGCCAAAAATAGAGGTCTTGTGTACTTTCATTCACACATTTTTTTTATAGATTGTAATCTCGGATACCAACCGTGCCTAGATTGCAAGCTGTTTATAATCTCTTCTTCACTTGAGGAAAATTGATTGGAAGAAATAGATAAAAAGAAAAAAAAATAATTAATCAATTAAACCAAAAAAAAGGAGAAAAGGCCAACACGCTTTTGGAAAAAAAATAACTGTCAGTGTTTCTTTGGAAAAATTCACTGGTCAAAACACAAGTGGATTTTGAAAAAAAAATGTGTATACACCAGAAGGGTGAATGCTGTGAAAAGTTTTCCCAAATTCCTAAATGGACTCGAATGTGTGCATAAATTGATTAAAGAGCATTTTTTGGAAACACTGAGTTGATTTTAAATAGGGAAAATGAACCCTAAGCCTTAGTATTACATGGCCAAAAAACTTGATGCTTGAGTGTCCACATAGGAGCACACATGATCAGTTATGCATAAATTTCTAAATCATCATTGTTATATGTGTGTCATGGAAATAATGTGGGGCATTCCCTTATCTCTGAACCGCTTGCCAAGAAAATACCCTGACATATGCCATGTCTTGCCTTCCGCAAGCCTTTTTAGCCAAAACCCCAACCCTTTGGCCATAAACCTTGACCCACAATAGGAATCTTTACCCTTACCCTCGGAAGAAAGAACAGAAGGATCTCCAAAAAAAAAGTTTCATTTTACTGTTAAGTTGTGAAAAAGAAAAAGAGAAAATCCCCGATAAAATATTGGCGGAAAGCAAAAGAGAAAAAAGAGAATCCCGATCAAAGATTGGAGGAAAGCAAAGAAAAAGAAAAATTCTCGATCAAAGATCGGAAGAAAGAAAAAGCGAAATATACAGAAAGGTCGTTAGACCAGGAAATGTCTGAATAAGACACAAAATTGTCACAAGCAAGAAAAGAAAAGAAACCATGACTCGAGACACATGAAGCTCCCCTTGTGGTTACCAACCAAATCTTTGTGCCCGCGTCACTTTTGTGCCACGCTAAACAAAAAACAGGAAAGGAAAAGGCTGAAACACCCAAAGCCAAATTCCCCCTCCAAAATCCAACTTCCTAAATGTCCTATTGATCCAATATTATGCATGTTATCTTCGATTTGATAGGAAATGATTTGCAAAGTCAAGTCATGACATATCTATGGTTCCGAATTAGGATGAAACACTTACCTTGTGAGATTTATACTCTTTGAGTGGTTTTCCTCTATTTTTCAATTGGACCCAATGTTTCTTCTAAATGATCGTTTAGAAACAAAATGCTAACATCCTAAATCTCATTCGTGGTTACGAGAAGACTTTATCAGCATGCTTTCCTTCCCCAATAGACACGTTTTTCTTCAAAAAATACATGTTGCTTTGATCAGTTTGAAGGCTTGTTTCTTTGCTAAAGCGTGTTCACATTTTAGTGAAAGAATACCGAGACTACTTTAGTCTCCATTTCATCATCCAGAGACAATCAAGTCCGATGACACAAGGAGACCAACATGGTCATCTGCTCTTTTTTTCAAAGACTTAATGTCTGTCGACCAAGACTACTATAGTCTCCCCTTCATCAACCAGAGGTGAATAAGCCCGTTGACATGCAGAGACCAACATGGTCATCTGCATCCTTTGTCGAAGGCTCAATGTCTGTCGACAGAGACTACTTTAGTCTCCCCTTCGTCAACCAGAGGCAAACGAGCACGTTGACATGCAGAGACCAACATGGTCATCTACACCCTTTGTCGAAGACTTAATGTCTATCAACCGAGACTACTTTAGTCTCCCATTCATCATCTAGAGGCAATCAAGTCCAATGACATGCAGAGACCAATATGGTCATCTGCTTGTTTTGTCGAAGGCTCAATGTCTATCAATAGAGACTACTTTAGTCTCCCATTGGTCATTCAGAGACAATCAAGTCTGATGACACACAGAGACCAATATGGTCATCTGCTCGTTTTGTCAAAGGCACAATGTTTGTCGACAGAGACTACTTTAGTCTCCCTTTCGCCATCCAGGGACAAGCAAGTCCAATGGCACGTGGGGACAAATTATGGTCACCCACCACCTTTGTTATCTAGAGACAATCAAGTCTAAGGACACGCGGAGACCAACGTGGTCATCTGCTCTTTCCATCAAAGACTCAATGTCTACCGACTGAGACTACTGAAGTCTCCCCCTTTACTATCCAGAGACGATCAAATCCGATAGCATGCGGAGACTATAATGGTCGCTCCCTTTCATTGTTCCGACACTATCAAAGTCCTCTATCATCAAGAGACAAGCAAGTCCGATGGTATGCGGGGACGATGATGGTCGTCCGTTTCTAATTGTTTTTTCTTGAGATTGTTGTAGCCCCCTTTGCTATCCAGAGACAATCAAGTCCGATGGCACACAAACACAAACATAGTCGTCTGCTTCCCTTGTCGAAAGACTTAATGTCTGTCGACCAAAGCTACTGAAGTCTCCCCTACTATCTCAAGACAAGCGAGTCCGATAACATGCAGAGACTGTCACGATTATCCATTTTTATCAATTTCAAGGCACCAAGGTTTTTGTTGATGCGCCTAATGTCTTTTATGCTCTTTCTTTTGACAGGTTTCGTTGATCGAGCTAATGGTAGTCGAGTGGAAATTCGGCTCGTACGAAATTAGTGTCTTATCTTTACTTCTATTTTATATCCAATAAAAAATAAGTAAAGAGAGGCAACTGTCATACCCTAATTTCGTTCGGGGACAATTGTTTGTCGACGTGCAGATTCTTGCCAGTCATGTTGAGCTGCTTAAAGCCAATTGTCGCGCGATCCGTAAGATTTTGTGACATTTTGGAAGGAAATGAGCAAAAAACTCAAAATGGGGGTGAAAATATCAATTTAGGGGGGTGTCCTTCAGCACTGGGCCCATCAGGAAGCAACCTGCTCGCTTGGGCGAGCATGTTGCTTCTGGAGGAAGCCTCCAGCTCGCCTGGGTGAGCTGGGCGGCAACCTCCTCTCCTATTTTTTCTATAAATGGACGTTGGGGGCTGAGGGGAAGGGGTTCAACACCCTGTGTATTCAGATTTCACTTAAAATTAGTGAGGAGAAGAAGAAAGAAGGAAAAAATCATGGCCGAGGCGCTTCCGTAACACTTCCGTGACGTTTCCGTGATCAATTCCTTGAACATTCTTCGCCGTTCTTCATCGTTTGTCGATCTTCAACCAGTTAGTTTTCCATTTCAAAGCTTTGAATTCATTCTATACACCCTTAGGGTTCCATTCTTGCTTTGTATGTTTCCATCTTCATCTCATCTACTTTCAATATTCTTTTTCTTAATTTTAAGCGAGTTTCGACTGATCATTTAAACCGTAATCTTAATCAATATTAAAATGAATTTCAACTGATCGTTTGTGTTTTAATCTTGTTTAATCGCCTTTAAATTAAAATTCAACCGATCGTTCATGTTGTAACCTCGATTAATCATCAAAAAGGCAAATTTCAACCGGACATTTACTCTAAAAGTTCTTTTCAAATGAGTTGAGAAATAACCAAGTAAAACTAAGGCTAAAATCAACTCACAAATCAAGCTTTGCCCGCAAAAAGGTCATTTGAAATCGGTTCAAGGTCCAACATCTTAAAAGGTCCTTTTACTTTTATCGGTTAAAATGAACCGTTTAAAAGTGTAAAATCAACACCTCGCGTAATTTTCTTGCTTTTTCAAAGAACTACGTAGGTCTGAGTTCCTCATCGCAATTGAGGATACGTAAGAGCAAAAGCCCCGCTTTTGTTGACCCCAAAAAGATTAAATAAACATGAAAAAGGAAAAATAAAATAAAATTGAAAGTCATGATTTTGCACATTTGATTAAAAGTTGTTGTCCCTTGTGGTAGATACGTGGGGTCCTAATACCTTCCCCATGGGTAAAAATAACTCCCGAACCTTTTATTCTTAAAGTTTGTAGACCCACTTTTGGTTTTTCCTAACGTTTTCTTCAAATAAACATCGGTGGAGATTCCACGTGTTTTCCTTCCTTGGAAGACGCACCCATGAGTCTCGCGTCGCCTTCCCACCGAAGGGTAGGTTGCGACAAGCTTGACTGTCACTTTATTTGTGATAAGATTATAACTGCATCATTTGTTAGTTACTTGGTTCTAATGATCATCTAGAAAACATCTTCACTAAGTCTCTTTGTGGACTGAGGATATCATGCATATGTAGTAAGCTGGGATGCACATGACTTATACACACTAGCTTAAGGGGGAGTGTTGAATTTATGATAAGATTGTATTGTGACAATTAGCAAAGTAGTTATCTGAATATTCCTATTGCAACATTGTCTTATTCTTGTTAAGTATGCAACACTCTTATTAAATACTCTTGCTAATTTCTTAAGAATTTATTCTAAGATTATTAATCTCTAAATCAATTTAGTTAACTAGAAATGACAATCATGGTTGTCCAAACTATGATTCCCTTCTTATGATAGAACAATTTCATGTCCTGCAACCAATGACTAAGTTAGATCTCATGTCCGACTCATTGATTAGGATCAATTATGAATCATGAACCAAGTCATTACACATGTTTTACTTGCAACTCAACTTGCAACATTCTCTGGTTTGTGACTATTTTCCTTCTTTTTCAGTATGCAATTTTGTTGTCCTTGATCTGTGTCCTTGTCTGGTTTCCATTTGTCTTTTGATCTAGGTCTGTCATTGCCTTCACTAAAGCTTGGAATATTTTTATTATGGATTTTGGATATACACAATAGGAAGAGGCATTTGTGGTTGTGATTATAGAGGAAAAAAATAAAACTGATTTTAGTGTTAAGTTTTTAAAATATGCATAATGATTGAGTTTCAATATCTATATCAAAAGAAAATCCAATCAGGATGTTTTAACTATACCACATTTGCCATAAAAGAGTTTCAACCTACTTATAGCTCGTTTTACAAAAACTATGCCTTTGTTAGTGGTAATTACAAAATTCTATTATAATCATTAAATTAGGATTAATATTAGAAAGGGCCATGTTAAAATAAGTTATTTCTTTATATTATAAATGTAAGAATGATGCTCAAAGATGTATATACTAATGGAAGAGAAAAATATCAAATTAGGAACAACATTAAAAAGGGAGTAACATAAATAGGTATAGCCAAAAACATTTTCATTTTATGGTGCTTTATTTTGTTATTAACAAGCTTGAAATCAGCTTCCTCTACAACTGCAACTTGATGAAAGGGCTGCAAAAAATGTATATCCCCTTACTAATGAATGAAAATTACTTCAATTGGTGCAATTCTTTCAATCTCATATATCAAGGCATCCATTTTTTGCTTAAACTCTACCTCGATTTTATCCCTATTTGAGTGTCTCCTATCTTTCAGTGCCTTATTTAGTTGATCAAAGTCAAAGACCTGGATCTGAGCTATCAACATTCATAGGATCCAGAATGATCGGGAGGCTAATCTGTTCTAGTTCACACTTTTCTAATATGTCCTACTTTTGCACATTCAACTTATCAATTTGTGCCTCCTGTAAAGACAATATGGATGTTTGCTATCCATATTATGCGGTGGAAGTTACACAAGAGACAAGAATTGTACCCATCTAACCTTAGAGTGTATCAGACAATTAAGCTTGGATATGTTTGTTGTGGCTGCAGAAGCTTTGTTCTTCACTCTTGAATTTCCTTTTCACAATCTTCTAACTTTGATTTCCACTCTACAAGAGTGGAAAGAGAACAGAGAAAGAATAAGATTTCCATGGAAGAAAAAATAAACAACAAATTTAAGTAATAGTCGATCTGTGTTCCCATCAATTTCAAATAGCAAACAACAAAGGACTACCCAAATAACCAAGCTTTCACCCCAATAACACCCCAAATCCACAAGGGGGAAATAAAGATAGCAAATCCAATGAAGAACAACTATGCCACATGGTATTCTATCAATATCATACAGCAAACACAGGTTGCACCAAATATACCTTTAGCTTCTTCCTTAAGATGATTAATCTCTTATGTAGCATTCTCGGCTACTAACTTTGCTACAACCTCTCTGTCCTGTACATGTTTTAAATATTTCTCTAAAGCACCAATAGAAGCTTTCAACTCTTGAATTTTTTAACTTATATCCCGATTTTGCTCATACTTCAACCTATAGAATATTTTCCAAAAATACTAACAAATCAATAGCTAGATGGCAAATAAAACAGAAAGTTGAGCTCCAAGTATCTTCTCTTTTTTTGCTCTTTATCTATTCTCTTGAGAATCTTCTAAACATAAAAGGAGATGTAGTACAAGAAACTTTGGGTAAGAGAGAACACTATATGCAACAAGGACCATATTCAATATCACTTAACAAAAAGCTTCGTTTGAAGAACTAATTTTGATGCAGTACATCATAATTGACTCTTGGCTTCTATACCACAGAATCCATTATTTGAACCGTGGACCAAACTGCAAGATTTATGAATAAATTACTAATGTGAAATAGATCCTAACAACAAAATAGGTAATTGGTATTAGATAAATATTTTTTTACCACCCCCACTTAAACAGTAAAACAATTTTATAGACCTAGTCTTCAACATATAATCCTCCAATAAGTATTTCTATCCCCAAGATAATATAGTAATTAGTTTTTTTTAAAAGAAAAGAAAAAGATAGCTTAGCATCCTAGACTTGTTTGAACTTCAACAATTGTAGTTTTCCTCTTTCCTCTTTCATTTCCAACAATGTTTTTCTCCTCCAATTTGATGGCAATTTGATAATGTACTAGTTGTTGGTATTTAAAACACTTCTAGCAAAGCACATACATATTACTTGTTTGCAAGCTCATAAATGTATTCACTTCTAGCAAAACAAAATTATGTTGGTCATGTTAACAAATAAAAAGGTGTAATTAAAGTAAAAGAGAAGAAGGAACACTGATATTTTAATTTTAAAAGTTTGCTACTCAGGTTCAACCTCTCCTCTACTATACTTTCAGTAGCCTTGAGTCGATTTTCTTCATACTCATGGAAGTTTGCAACTCCAACTGACTTGCTAAATTCTTTGTATATCCTATCAGTAATTTCATTTATCCTCTTCTCAAGCTTACATACATCTGCATTGCTCTTGTTAACAACATCATTTCATTGTAGAGCATAAGCACCAAGTAACCAGTTAGATATAGAAGAATATTGCTAAAATGAACTAAGGAAATGTAAATGCCACCTTTTGCAATTTTGGACTGATGCATCAAATTCTTTCTTTGATGGTCTTTTTTTTCTTGGCTCAAATTTGAAAGTTTATCTTCAATGCTTCTCTAGAAAAATTAAAAACATAAAAATAAACAAACAAAAGACATAACTTCAAACACACAATCCTTAATTAATGTTAGCTTGCCTTTGGTTGGTGCTTGTTTTCAAAAATAAACAAAAAATACAATTTTAACTAATTTTGCAAGGACAACTTATGACCAGTTAGATTTCTCATGCCTACAAACAAACTATAGCCTACATAATATGACCAGTTACCTCCTAATAATTAATGCTGATATTTTAATGCCTATAATTATTAAATTTCAAATCTAAAAACTTATAAACAATTGGTTGAAGTTTGTGCTACTAGAGTTTTGGTGGAAGTTATGCATCCTCAACATATAAACTAGCCAAAAATCCTGTAAGTGTATTGAACAAATTGTTTATAAAAGATGAGTGTATTGAAAATTTAGTCATAGCCTAGCCTAGTGTATTGAATAGACTATTTATAAAAGATGAAAACAACCCTTCATCACTTATGCAAGCTTCTGTTAGCAAGAATATCCCCAAGATCTGCACTTGATATTCTCGGATCATTGAAATGGGTAACTTTAAGGGTAACCTAGTGAAAAACATATGAAAACATAATTTAGAACCAATGGGAGAAACACTGTGTTTTGACCTGCATATTCTTGTAAATTATTTCAAACAAGGAGTAATTATTGCCAAACACAAAACATAATTTCATGACCAACAGTGAACAATGTTCATACATGATGCAATCCTCCCTAGGAAGGGACCAGTCACCAGAGCCATGAGCAAAAGGCTCCAAGAGGATTAGGCTAGCTGCTAAAGAAGGCCCTAAGGTTCTTATGAACCTCAGGGTAGATTTTTTAGCCTATGGGCCAAGGTTGGGTCCACTTATCTTTGTACATATTAGATTAGTATTTTATTATTTCTAGGCCTTGTATTTAGGGCTCCATAATGTTGGTAGGGTACCCTAGAAATGTAGGATTTTTTTAGCCCTTGTATTTTAGGGCACCTAGAATAGTTTTTGTATTAGGGATAGTTTTGTAATTTCACATGCATTAAGTGAATATTTGATGTGTGTGTTGGAAAATAAATTTAATTGAAATGGGAGAAGCCCAGTTCAATTAAATTTTAGAGGGGAGGTGAGCATTTGATTGCTACACCTCATTGTCACATCATATAGTCACACTTTGTGCATGTCCTTCACGTTTTACATGCCTCATGACACCTAAGCACACTTAGTGGAGAATTTTGAACTTGATCTTGGATTAGTGGGCTGAACTATAGTTAAAATTCACTAATCATAATTAGTGAAATTTTGGCTCCAAAATTTGGCTCCACAAATTCAATTTCAAATTCAAGTGAAATTTGAATAGAAATTCAAATTTCCCTCCAATTTTGTGTGACCCTTAGGCTATAAATAGAGGCCATGTGTGTGCATTTTTCAACTTTGGTCATTTGAGAATTACACTTCAAAGTTCAAACCTCATTTGAGGCACAAAATTTTGTGCTCCTTCTCTCCCTCTCCCTTCATTCATCTTCTCCTACCTTCAAGCTTTTATCCATGGCTTCCTATGGTGGTGAGCTTCTTCTTGACTCATCTTCTCCTTGAAGTGGCATCTCCAATCATCTTTCTTCCTTCTCCATTCCGCTGCCATTCATCTTCAAGAAGCAAAGGACTTCATTGATGAAGAAGATTCAAGGCCTACAAGCTCCACATGGAGCTACATCAATACACAATTAAATGCTTGTTGTTTTGTTTTATTTTTTGTTATATTTTTCTCACTATTTTGGTTTGTCCTTACACAATTAAAGGCAAACAAAAGTGTTTCACTTTGTCTACCTTAACTAGTCTTCAACCTTTAACAATTGGTTTTAGTTTTAGGTACAAGTTTTTTATTCAAACTTAGGAAGTTAAGTCTTCTTTTACAACCAATGTACTTGAGTCGACAATTTTGTATAATATAGCACTACCATCATCCCACTCCTTGTTGTTGTTAGTGAGCATCTTTCAAGGTATGTAGTTGTTTGTCCCACTCCCGTGCTTATTACATGCTTGTTGATATATTACTGTTGTTTTATATAAGCAATTGTGTGCATTGCGAGTGAACTTTAGTTTCCCGTTTGAGATTCAATAGAATGATTAATACAAACAGTTTGCATTAATCGATGTATTGAATCTTGAATTGTCTATTTGGACAGTTTGGGAAGACTAATTTTTTATAGTAGATTGATACGTATAGGATACTTGTCTTCTCTTAAATTTGGCGATATTTCGGTATAGTGTATTTCACTTTGTTCTCTGAGTGCATAGTTGAATGTGGTGGATGATAACATGCCAGCGCTTTCATTTCATGTACTTGGAGACCAATGCGAAATGCTGTCAAAATTTCAACAAATTTAAGAAAACACAATTAACTTGTACTTATTAAACTACTATAAAAATTGTCTTCCTGAATGGGATAAGGTCACACCTTTAATGAAAAAAGTGAGGATTTCATGCATGTCAGATAACTTTATGAAGTGTGAAAGCTAAGAGGAAACATGGATAGAAGTTAGATGAAAGCATCACGTGTAACTAAAGAGTATAAGAATGGTGTTGAAGATTTCTTGCAATGTACTGAACATAATGCACCATCTTTGCATGGAAAATTTTTCTATCCATGTGTTAATTGTGCAAATGGGAGACACCATTCATTAAATGGCATAAGGTCACATCTTATATGTGACGGGATCATTCCTTATTACACAAAATGGATATGGCACTAGGAACTGCCAGACAGGCTAATAGTCTCTCACCCTGAGCCGGTTGATGTACACATGGGACACCGTGTAGAAAACATGATTTGCAATCTTGGACAACACGGTTTTCACAAGGCACATGCACCTTTGTATGCAAAAATAGAAAATGATTCAAAGACGGCTTTGTATTTGGGGTGCACAACTTTCACAAGGTTGTCAGTGGTGTTAGCTTTGGTGAACTTGAAGGCATGATTTGGGTGGAGTGACAAGAGCTTCATAGAATTTCTTATGTTGTTGAAAAACATGTTTCCAGAAGATAACACATTTTCGAAGAATCATTACAAGGCTAAGAAGATTTTATGTCCAGAGGGAATGGAGTACCAGAAAATCCATTCATGCCCTAATGACTACATGTTGTACAGAAATCAGTTTGCATAATTGCGTAAGTGCCCCACATGTGGTGTATCACTGTACAAAGGGAAAGACGACAAAAGCAATGATGATGGAACAACAAACATCGAATGTCCAGTAAAGGTGTGCTGGTATCTTCCAATAATACCAAGGTTTAAGCGATTGTTTGCTAATGGACATGATGCAAAAAACCTTACATGGCATGTAGATGGTAGAAAAAGTGACGGAATGCTCCAACATCCAGCGGATTCTCCGCAATGGAAGACAATCGATCATTTGTATCTAGATTTTGGCAACGAGACAAGAAACCTAAGGCTTGGTCTTGCTTCCGACGGAATGAATCCTTTTGGTAACCTAAGTAGTAACCACAGTTCATGGCATGTTTTGTTTATGATTTACAACCTGCTTCCTTAGTTGTGCATCAAGTGAAAGTACATAATGCTTTGTATGATGATAGCCAGTCCAAGGCAGCCAGGGAATGACATTGATGTGTATCTCACTCCTTTGATTGAAGACTTGAGAAAATTATGGGAAGACGGGGTTGATGTGCGGGATAGGTATTTGCAAAAGACCTTCAGGTTGCGTGCAATGATTTTTTGTACCATTAATTACTTTTCAGCATATGGGAATTTGAGTGGGTATAGTGTCAAAGGACATTACGCATGTCCTATCTGTGAGAAAAATACGAGCTTCATCCAACTAAAACATGGAAAAAAGAAATTATATACCAGGCACCGAAGATTTCTCCAACCTTATCACCCATATCGATGATTGAAGAAAGCTTTTAATGGGAGTCATGAAAATGAAAGTGTGTCGAAACCATTAGCTGGAAAAGAAGTTTATGATCGGGTCAATGACATCGTAATTATCTTTGGGAAGACCCAAATGAAGTCATCATCTGAGCCAAACATATGGAAGAAAAGGTCAATATTCATTGATGTTAGACATTGTATAGACGTGATGCATGTGGAGAAAAATGTATGTGATAGTTTAATTGGAACCCTTCTTAACATTAAAGGCAAGACAAAGGATGGTTTAAAATGTCGTCAAGACCTGGTTGAAATGGGTATACAAGAGCAGTTGCATCCTATATCACACAATCGACGAACGTATCTGCCACCAGCATGTCATACAATGTCAACAACAGAGAAGATAAGTTTTTGTCAATGTATGCGGAATCTAAATGTCCCACAATGATACTCTTCAAATATTAAAAGCATTGTATTCGTCAATGATTTGAAATTGGTTGGCTTGAAATCTCATGATTGTCATGTGTTAATGCAACAACTATTACTTGTAGTCATTCACGGTATCTTGTATGACAAAGTTAAGGTAGCCATAACTCGTTTGTGCTTTGTTTTTAATGCTATCTGTAGCAAAGTTATTGACCCTCGACAATTGGATGATTTGGAGAATGAGGTTGCCATTGTCCTTTGTCAAATGGAAATGTATTTTCCTCCATCATTTTTTGACATAATGGTTCACTTAACAGTTCATCTTGTGAGGGAAATCCGATTGTGTGGTCCTATTTTTTTATGGTGGATGTAGCCACTCTAGCAGTACATGAAGGTCTTGAAGGGTTATACCAAGAATCAATACCGACCAGAAGCTTCCATTGTTGAAAGGTACATTGTTGAAGAATGTATTGAGTTTTGTTCCCAGTACATTGAAACAATTAAATCTATTAGGATTCCTGAAACTCGTTATGACCAAACACGGGGAGGTAAGGGTACATGAGGATATAATGTTGTCACAATGACTCAACAGGAGGTCTCACAAGCACATTTATATATATTAAACAACACTACAAGAGATTTTCCGTACATAGAAACCCACAGACAAGTTCTTAGAGTTACACACCCAAAAATGAACATGATGAGGATGTTGCAAGAGCACAATAAAACTTTCATTAAATGGTTTAGAGAAACAATATTAGCTGATGACAATGCTTCGAAAACTTTAAGATTGTTAGTTGTTGGGCCAAATCTCAATGTCTCTACTTGGAAGGGATATGATATCAACAATTATTCCTTCTACACAAAATCACAAGATGATAAAATTGTCGTGCGGAACAGTGGGGTCAGTGTTCATGCTGATTTTTATCACTTTTGTAGTGCATCCAACAACAATCCAATTCGAGCATTCATGCCTTACTTTGGAGTCATTGAACAAATTTGAGAACTTGATTACACTGAATTTAGAGTGTCTATGTTTAAGTGTAATTAGGTCAATGCGAATACTGGTGTGCATCAAGATCAACTGGGATTTACTTTAGTTGACCTAATAAGGTGGCTTACATGGACAAACCTTTCATTATGGTAGAACAAGCCAAACAACTCTTTTACGTCAAAGATCCATGTGATTCAAGATTGCCAGTGGTTCTACAAGGAAAAACAAGTGGTATCAGTCACCAAAATGATGATTCAACACTTGACATTTGTGAGATGCCTGCTTTTTGCAAACAAATGCCTTCTACAAATGAACACAACGACGTCAATGATGTACATGAAACCCATACTGATCATGATGAAGGGTTATGGGAGAATATTCCTACTCAACTGCACTGTATGAAAGTAATGTATACCATATTGTTTTATTTGTAACTTATTTTTAATGTCAATATTTACAATTTCTTACATTTATCTATTTATAATTGATTTACATTAACGAATTACTTTTATTTTCAAAAGGTCATGGGATCACCGCCAAGCTCCCATCCGCATTCATATGGTCATTCACAGGCTGTATCTAAGAGAAGTAGACAATCCACACAACTCAGAAGGTTGACTTTAAGAACCTTAGATCAGCCTAGACCAGCAGTTAACGTCGATCCTACTACTGGGAGAGGATCAAGCCCACATAAAGAGAAGTTCCATGACTATCTAGGGGTAGTAGCTCAAGAAAAGTTTCCAATTGTTCATAGCAATTGAATAGATGTTCCGGAATCTCTAAAGCAGCTAGTGTGGGACGACATCTTGGTAAGTCCACTTAATGGCAGGTGTATTTAATTTTCTATTATGAACAATTAAAAATGTTGACATCCAAATTTGTTATGCAGGTCAAATTTGATATCCCAAAAGCAGCAAATGCCAAGAAGAAGGTCATGTCAACAGTGGCCACTAGATGGAGACAATTTAAGTCTCATTTGACCAATAAATTTGTGTATGCTAACAATGACAGACAAGATAAAGAGGATCCTTCTGTAAAATATGGTATAGATCCACAAAATTGGGAAGAATTTGTTGCAGCCCAGAACACACCTAATTAGCAGGTTAGATGTGGAAGTCTTTAAGTTGTTATTTTTCAATTTAATTATATGATTTCATTTTAATTAATTTGATGGAAATTATATATTATGCATGATAGAGAGTCGGGAAAAGAGCACAGGAAATTCAAAAACATAATGACTGTCCCCATTTACTGTCCCGTGGGGGATATGATTTGCTTGAAAAGAAGTTGTTAGACGAGAAAATTAAGAAAAGAAAACAGGAGGCAATGCTTACTGAGAATACACCACAAATTGATGAATCTTCCACATCTCCCATTGAAAGACATGTTAAGTGGAAGTTGGCCCGCACAAAGCGATATGGGCAGATGACATCTTAGGTAGCACAAGAAATATCTGATAAAATTGTGAGTGCATCGCTCATATTTAATTTGACTAACTTGTTATTTAAAAAAAACAATGTCATTCTGAGTTTATGCTTGATATAGGACTCATTAGAAGAACAAACAACACAGGGTTCCTCTGTTCTCCAAGGTCGTGACGACATACTGAACACTTCCATTGGGTGATCGAATCATGGAGGTCGTGCTCGTGCAACGGGATATGGTGTGACAATATCTCAATACTATGGAAGGGCATCATGTGGCTTAAGCACCTCATCCACATCCATCAGCCAACAACAGTTGGCTGAGATAATTGGAAGTCTTAAGGAAGAGTGGAGGAATGAGATTATAGTCAACCTTAAAGAAGAAATGAGGAATGAAATTGATGAAGAAAACAAGCGGACTCTAGAGAAAATGAAACAGGAGTTGAAGGAGACCATCAAGATAGAGTTTTCTCAGAGGGGATCACAATACTCACCCCTGATTCACGTGGATATATAGGTATTAGCTGCACGTGTCAGCACAAAGGGTAGTAATGCTAAAAATGTTGTCAACCCATTAGGGGAAGAACATGAAGCTAATGTTATACCGACTATAGGGTTGCATGTGCAAGGTGATAATTGTACACGCTTGTTGGCCTTGGGAAACATATATGATGCGGGGTCTACCATACACATCGTCGCTTATGCAGGTGATGTGGTAAGGGTCAGTGTACAGAAAATTTATGACAGTGACACTAAAGTCCCATTTCTGATGTTAGAAATTAAGTATGTCAGGCAGGCCCTTCACATATTCATTGCATGGCCAGCAAATCTTGTCAAAGTTGTATCACATGAGGTAATTTTTATTATGTTTAACATGTATTAAGACAGGTAATCTTGTCAAAGTTGATATAAATTAGTTACTAACATTACTTTAATTCTTTTTTTCATTCTTCATATAGGATTCACATGTTACTCCTAAGAAAGCGGCTAAACATGTTCAAAGGTCGAATGATGTTGGTACTGAGGATCCTTTGTGTCAGTTGATTAGGACCCTGTATGACATTTACGACTCATTTGTTGAGTTGTTGTGGGATGGAAGTAAATTCGGGATTCCAAATGCAAATGCATCATTCTTCTTAACATATTCTGATGTAAATGAAATAATATTAGGCGACACATGTCTGAACATACTTGTACTACAATTGTGGATGATGTAAGTACATTCTATACCATATCACTATTAATTAATATTGGTTATAACATACATGATTTTCAATTTTTCATTTCAAATGATGAAAATAGGTTTATGGATGAGTGGAGTTCGACCTTGGGTCATGGTTTGGTGTATGGGTTCCTTGAGCCTCAGTCCATCACAATGCAAAAGACAGACGTGCTGAATGTCAACATTACATTAAAACATGGGTTAAGGAATCCCAACGAAAGGTCTATTTAGGAGCTTACTTGAATCAGTAAGTAAAATTTATCAAATACATGTATAGAATGTTTGTATTTTACGTACCCAATTATTTTCAAATGTAGGGCCCATCGGCAACTGGTTGTTTTGTGTTCTATAAAGGATGTTGTCCTTTGGTTATGTTCGCTGCGTAAGAAGCCTGACATTCATATCAAAGTACCAGTTAACAAGTTAAGTATTATATCATAAGTCATTTAATATATTCTATACATCGACACATTAATATTTTTGTGCTTATTTACACGTTGATTTTTATTATTAAACAGTGTAATGAAGACGTTAAAGAGTAGTTTGGATGGTCATATTGATAAAGTTGCAATGCAGTGGATTGAAATAAAGGTTAGTCATACAATGAATGTTTATTTCTGACCACTGATGTTTAGTAAGTTTGTAATAATCTTATTCAATCATTTTTTATATTGAATGTAGAGTCATGTTCAAACTGGTGGGTATGGGTGTGGCTATTATGTCATGTATTGGATGTGGAACATAGTAAGCGGGGAGTTGAAGAATGATTGGAGCATGGTATATTTACTTTTAACAAAAACTTAATTGTTGACTATCATTTTTTTTTCATTTCACATGTATGTCACTAATTTTTATACTTTAAATTTTGTAGTGCTTTGGTGATGGGACGCCATTAGACATCGAGAGCATCACAACAATTTTCAAGAAATGGACAACACATTTTTTAAAAGTTAAAAACATATGATGTACATACCTTTAGATAAGATAGGAAGAACCATTGTGGCGTATTCGATGTTTAGCGTACTTGTTATAAACAAGTTTGTACAATTGTTGACAATTATTGACAATTATTTGAGAATTAATACACATATTTCTTTATTTCATTTTCTATGCAACAAAGCCCTTGGACAATGCATTGCTATCGCAATTGGTAGGTGTGTCAATAGGATCGGTTATTTTTGTGCGACCAAACTACCCATTTTGCAGGTCATTGTGTAGCTGAGCATGTCCATAGTGCTGATGATAGCCCAATTGGCATCAAGAAATATGAGGTTCGACAACTACATTCATGTATCTTCATATGAAGCTATTATTTATAATTTGTGTTTATTACCAATTTTTGAACTAATTCATACTGTAAATTATATGTTAACATGTCCTTGCTGCGTGAAAATTACTGATGTGCTGGATGGATGGAGCATTGTCTGCGCGTTTCTAAGTTCAGCAAGTGCCTCATTATTGGAAAGAGGTTCATGTCTATCTAAACGATTGTAAGTTCACCAAATTATATATGGGGAATGACGATATGTTTGTGCAAATTATATGTGGGGAATGAGGATACGTTTGTGCAAATATACCTATGGCTGATGTTGATGTTTAGGTTCTTAATTTTGTGCTAAGATTGAATGCATAAAGTTGCTTGTTACATAGGCGTGTTGAATGGGAACATGGTTACAAAGGCTCATCACAACCTTATCTTTGTTGTTGAAGGTTCTTTTAATATAAGTTCATGCTTGAAATAGGTTTTATTATCCTAAGTTTTACTAACAAAGATACAATGTTTACTTGACAATATTTCTGTTCTCCTTTCTATTTTATGATGTTTTTAGTTATTTTCACACTTCATAGTGTGGAAGCAATGTCTTCCAAGGTTATTTTGATGATGCCAAAGAATCAAGAGTCAAGCAAATTCCAAAGATTCAAGAATGAAGTTTCAAGAATCAAGATTCAAGAATAATCAACATCAAGATTCAAGAATCAAGAAGAAGACTCAGTCAAGATAAGTATTAAAAAGTTTTTCAAAATATTGAGTAGCACAAGAAGTTTTCACAAAATCTTTTACCAAAGAGTTTTACTCTCTGGTAATCGATTACTAGTAGCCAGCATTGTTTTTCAAACTGATTTACAAATTTGTAATCGATTACCATAATCATGTAATCGATTACCAGTGTTTTAAAATGTTAAGATTTTCAAAATTCAAAATGAAGAGTCACATCTGTTGATGTGTAATCGATTACACCTTAATGGTAATCGATTACCAGTGACTGTTTTCAAAAAATTAATTTCCAAAAGTCATAATTCTTCAAGTGACTTGTTTCTGAAGATTCTTTCAAAAGTCATAACTTTTTAAGTAATTAGTTTTAAAGGAATTGCCAAGAGTTACAAGTTTTGACTTGAGTTGTCAAGAAATTATAAATATGTGACCTTGGCATGAAACATTCATTTTCATTTATCTTAATCATCTCTTTCAACCAATCTTTCAATAGTTTCTTTCATCTCTTTCAACAGATTGTTTCTGATTCATCTTCTCTTCATCTTTCTAAAAGTTTTTATTCAAAACTTTCTCTTCCAAGAAAAGTTCATTGTTCAAAAACTTGTGTTATTCATCTTTTTCATTCTCTTCTCCCTTTGCCAAAAAGAATTCAACAAGGACTAATCTCCTGAATTCCTTTTGTGTCTCTCTTCCCCCTTTTCCAAAAGAACAAAGGACTAACCGCCTAAATTCTTTTGTGTCTCCCTTCTCCCTTTTCAAAGAATTCAAAAAGACACAGTCTGAGAATTCTTTTGATTCTTCCCTTTCCCTTAAACAAAAGATTTCAAAGGATTAACCGTCTGAGATATTTTTTGTTTCCCCTTTACAAAGTTTCAAAGGACTAATCGCGTGAGAACTTTGTCTTAACACATTGGAGGGTACATCCTTTGTGGTACAAGTAGAGGGTACATCTACTTGGGTTGTTGTAACTGACAAGAAGATAGGGTACATCTCTTGTGGATCAGTTCAAGTGGAGGGTACATCCACTTGGTTGTTCAAAGAGAACAAGGGAGGGTACATCCCTTGTGGATCTTTGCTTGTAAAGGCTTTTACAAAATTGAAAAGAAATCTCAAGGACCACAGGTCGCTTGGGGACTAGATGTAGGCACGGGTTGTTGCCGAAGCAGTATAAAATTCTTGTGTTTGTCTTCTTCTTCCCTACACTCTTTAATTTCCATTGTGCATTTTAATTATCGCTTTTACTTTTGGTTAAGTTTCTATTTTTGTTCTTTACTTTCTCTTAACATTATAGTAAAAGCCTAATTGAATCTAGTAACATTAAGAAGGATATATTTTTAATTAGTAAAGGTTCACTAATAATTAATTCAACCCCCCCCCCCCTTCTTCATTATTCTGAGGCCACTTGATCCAACACATAGTCCATATTTGAATAGAAAATGTTGTAATTTTAATTAGTCTAAATTCTAAACTTACTACTAATCGATTTTTTTTTCTTTTTGTGGCATATGATTTAACTTTGATGTGAGGGTGTCTTGGTTGCACCAACCCTTTCCATAGGATCAATATTATTGCAACAAGCTGCGATTTTAGCTTCTTTCCATTACATCAACATTGAAATTATGGAAACTAGGGCCAATGAAAATGTAAGATTTTTTTTATGTTTAGCCATGACCATAGAGATAGGCCACATGAGTGCCACTAAGGGAATTGTGGGGATGGGGAGTTGATTCAGGGATCAGAATGGGGTGGCTATATGATGCATATAATGCCCCATTTGGTAGCATACTAAGGTGTTGTATTCCAACCCAATGGGTGCAAGCAGGGGTGCTCAATGACCAAGAGAGTCACAACCTGTAGGTACAGCCAGGGTTTCTATGGAGAATGATGCTCCAGAGCAGATCAGGAAAAACCATGGGTGTTGTCATCTGGCCCAATAGAGTTTGGCTATCTTGCTACCTTGAAATTTGGTACTTTGTGGATTTAAGTCTTTTGTACTAGTAAGGGAATTGTGTATGTTGTTGGGTGGTACAGACATACATGGAGTAGCTGCAAGAATGTCAAGGGGCCAAAAATGTCAACGGTACTAGTAAGACATAGGAGATTGAAGACACTACATATTAAGGTGAGAATGCCAAAGGGTCCTTCAAGTATTTTGAGTCAAAGATTTTCATTTCGTGCACCATGTATCTGACACTTGCAGTTTCGAGGGAAAGCAGTCCAACAAACAACCTGTCAATTTGAAACAACACAGGAGGTACCGAGTTTTCAATATAACCATGCAAATATTCTGGTGCTTTACCTGCATTTTGTTCACCATGTTTGTTGCATTGGATGATGTTTGGAGTTTATACTGGCATTGTAGAGAATCAGATGTGGTGTCATTCAGCTGTACTTTATGATTTTTATCTCATTTTTAATTATATATGTTTTGAAATTCACTTAAAAATATGTTGAAATTTGTTTTACTTTTACCTTTTCAGTTACATGCCTATTTACATAACTAGATGTTTCATACTTGTATCGTGTGTTGTTTTCTTAAAGGTATGCATAAAACTAAAAATGATAAAAAAAAAAAAGACACAACAGTGCTGGAGAGGGATCAAGACTGTCAATGTGAGTACTACTTTTTTAAGATCTTTGGTTGAGTTAAACTAAGTTGTTTCAAATTTTGGTTTTCTTTCTACGTTTATTTCTATCAAAATATGACCTTAATAAGCTTTAACTTAAGGAGGGTTAAAATATGTTTCATTATTAGTTATTCATATCTTCATAGACAAAAACATAACATGCTATGGAAATTAATAGAATGTTGGAAAGCCACCTTAATTGCCATCACCCCTAGCCTGCCTTAATTGCGATTATTAGAGTTGGTTGTCAATGTGGGGATATCTATTAACTAGAGAAAGGCTAAGTCAAGCATTGTGTAGTGTGCATCCATTCAGACATCAACTCTTGGGAGTTATGATCCCACATGAACCAAATATAAGGCCTAAATAGTGCTTATACAACTTGGGCAGCCCTCACCTTAGAAGCTAGGTGTTGACCAAAAAGGCTAAGTGAAGCATAATAGTGTACAACCATCAGGAGGTCAGCTCTTAGTGCGTTGAAAGGTTACATCAACTAGAGATAAGACCTAAGTAGTACTTATAAAGCTTGGGAAGTCCTCACTTTATAAGTCGGTATTCTGGGGTTAAGTTAGGCCCTAAGCCCAAATTCTAAGCAGCAAGGCCAGTTAAAACTGGTAAATACAATTATAGTTGCATGGGGAAAAGGATTTACTAAAGTTAAGAACAAATAGGTTAATAGTACTTAATTACCTAAAAGTGTCACATAAAGACCCAAACTTGGCAATCACATAAAGTGTCACATAAATAGGTTAATAGTACTTAATTGGTTGTACTTAATTACCTAGTCAATAGACCACTGTGATGTTGTGAAAGTGTCAAACAATGCCAACAAACAAAAAGAATTAATAATCAACCCATCAAAGCTAGTATGAATTATATGCATAAAAATATTTCAGTAAGTGAAAGTCTTTTCTGCAACCTAATGTCTTTTATGCTCATCCTGTATGTCGCAAGTAAACATATGTTTCGTCATTAGATACGACCAGAAAGCCATGTTTTACATGGTATTTCCTATTCTTACTGTTTCATTTAAAAATATGTCTTATGATGTATTCAAAATATTTATTGTAGCATGGTTATCTTGTCCATCTTCATTTGATGGCGACTGATAAAAAAAACTTCATTTGATGGCTGTTGAATATTAATATAGCAATAAAATATTCAAGGATGTAATAATGGAATTGTCAATGCAAGGTCAGTATTAGAAAACCCCTTTTGTTTGTGTTATTATCACAAGCACTAGGACTCAAGCTTGATCATGTTAAAAACATGGATTATGCAAAGGAACACTTAATTTTCTGTCACTCCTATCCATCATGTCATGAGCCTAAATTGACTGGGAACCAGGAGCCACACAAATCCTGATTTGCTCACAATTTTGGTTCAAGTTCATGTTGGTGGACTACAAGTTTTGGTCCAGAATCATTGGATTGACATGCCCTCTATTCCTGGAGCACTAGTTGTAAACACTGGAGATCTACTGCAGGTAAGTTAGATACTCATAATTTAATCTAATTGTGTCTTGATTAGCATACAACCTCAATGTCAATTTGCTGCACTACAAAGGATTATTAGCACAATAACATGAGGTAAAAGTGTATATCCATGTTGCCTTAAATTGATCAGTTCATTCCACTGTGCACTGTTGGGGCATAACAATGATGATTTGATGGTTAACTTTGCATATATTCAATAACCATAACCAATTGTTGTCTAGAATCAAAATCATTATATTGAGGAAGGTTAAATTTTTCACTTTGCAAGGAATTTTTCAATTCAATTATCATTTCGTGCATCCAACCAATTTGTGCTTTAAGCTACCCAGCTTTGTGAGTTGAGGAAGGTTCCTTAGATGGATTAGAGTTTCAGAAAATAAAGATGTTGACATCCTAATAGGAAAATTCCGGCCAAAGGGCCCATGATGGTTCAATGAATAACATCAGTGGAGATAAAAGTACAGACCAAACGTTGGTTGCAAAAGAAGCAATATTGTTCATTCCATTTCTCCTAAATGAAGCTTTTCACATGAAGTATGTTAGATTAGATTAAATATTATAGGCCCACTAGATTCTTTGTTTTGTATATATTATGTAATTTACTTTCAAAAATTTCCTAGTACATATATTATTTGAATCCAATAAAAAATTTAACTGATTAAATAAATGAAATTTTGAATGCAAACAGTGGTAATTTAACCTCTAATTTGATATTTGAATGCAGCATCTACGACAGTTGTTAACTTAATATCCGTCGTAGTATGCTTGCATTTTACAACGTCATTTAACTAAAGCACATTGTAGATTGTTTGCATTCTACGACGGTGTTTGACTAATAGTTGTCGTAGAATGCAAGCATTGTACGACAATTCTTAGTTAAACATCTTCGTATAATGCTTGTATTTTACGACACGTTTTAACTAAAATGCATCGTAGAATGGAAACATTCTACGACGGTGTCTAACTAATAACCATAGTACAATGCTTGTATTCTACCATGGGGTTTAGTTAAAACGTGTCTTCAAATTGACTCTGTGTAGAAGTTGGTTGCCAGGGGGACCGTTGTGGAAAGTCAACACTTTCCACGATGCGGCCTTCAAAGACGGTTGTCAACCATCGTAGAATCCTTTAGTCCAGTGACATAGAAACATCACTTTCTAGTAGTGTGAAGAACAAAATAATTGATTAAGTGAACAAAATGATTAATTATCTCATGTCCCGTAACTTAGAATTTGTGAAGGTGTACAAATAATTGATTAGTCACTCAATATGATTGATTTAATCCCTAAGGAAATTTCTTCTCGGGCAGATAATTGATTTTCTAGGAAATAATCAATTATCTTACTCTTACTCGTGCTCATTGTAGCTCGATGAACAAAATAATATATTAAATCAAGGCATATCGATATGTATGTTTTGTTTAACTTGCATTGTAGTGGAGAATTTTTGTTGAAACTGATTGTGTTGTGAACAATGTAGGAATTAACTTGAGCATATAGTCAAGTAGATTAAGTCAATCATTGGGAAATTTTAAGATTTTTTTATGTCGTTAATTAAAATAAAAAATTCTTTTAATCCGATTTTCACCGTAAAATACCCAATGACACAAACACTTTAGCTTTTGGTAAATAACTAAGCTGGACTAGAAGATCAGGGGATGCCTTTCCCTTTCCTACATGACATTGGACCTTAGAAGGTTCTCCTTGGATTCTTCCCACTGATAACAAGTTCATATCGATAGTGACACACAAACAACTACATGTGGTAGGTCATAGGTGATGAAGTTGAACTAAAAAACCTGCAGATGCTATCTGCCATCCCTTTTCCTATATAACATCAAGGACTAAAAAAACACTAAAATGTTTTAGTGATTAAAATAACAAAGAAAAATTTATGTGAACCAAAGAGGCAAAATATCCGAATTTAGAGACCAAAAAGATATCTAAATCCTAATTTTTATTACAATTTGACGAAAGTTCTTTATAATATGTGAAATCGATGATTGACATTTGTAATTAGTCTTTTAAGAAAATGTTAAGTAATTAATATTTTGAAACATATAACTATAAGCATTTTATATGAAATTTGATGTGTATAATACATTTGTTGGGGTAGAATTTAATTTTTGTTGTCCCTCCCCCATTTTTTCCAATCTAGTTTTGTTCCTAAGAAGGATATTTGATGTGTATAATACATATAACTATAAGCATTTAATATTTTGAAACATATAACTATAAGCATTTTATATGAAATTTGATCTGAATAATACATCTGAATATTATCTTCTATCTTCTAACTTCTTATATTTATTTTAGTTTTGCCCTTAAACTTTTACTAGGTTTCCTTTTTAATCTTTTCTATTTAAGGTAAAATCTTATCATTTTTTTTCTTTTTTTACATATGATAGAGTTTTCTCATTTTTATCTTTTTATTATATATGATATTGATAGTGATATATAATAAGTTTATGTAGTTTTTTTTGGATATTTTATAAATAAAAAATTATAAGTGTTTAAAATTAATCTAATACTACAAAATATTTTTTTATCAACAAAATCAAATTAAAATATGTATAAAAACATTATATAAACATGTTCATTTATATATTTTTATATTTTTTAGCTATTTCAACATATAATTTTACCAAACATTTGTATATGATTCAATAAGATAACTTTTCACGAATAAAAAAAATTCAGTTTTCAACTATCAATTAGTTTTTACTATTTCTAACTATCTTTTTAACTAGTTTTATCAAACATAATCTTATTCTCACACTAAATTAATATTAACATCTTTCGAAACAAATATTCAAACCTTAATTTATCTATGAAAAATTAATCCTTTTTGCTAAACCCAACCATTGGAGTATTATTCATATGTTGACGGTTTTTCCTTTAACTTTAGGTAGCTCAATATATTTAAGGCTCTTCTTCCGTGGTATCATATTAAAACAAATCACTCCATGTGATCCTAATGATATTCTAATATAATAGAAAACATTATTCAAGCTTTAGGTATCCTCTAAGTTCATTAAAATTGAAATCACCAAGGGGTGGTTTATGTTTAGTTACAATTTAGTTAATGATAAAATTGATAAATATTTAACTCTTACAAAAATAATTAAAAAAAGAAGAGTTGTATAGGAATAATAGTTTTAAAAATTAATCTAGTCAATGCACTAGGTAACTAAGGTCAATGATCGAATTGATGAGTCACTAATTAACCTCCATGATCCAATTTATATTAAAAATATATATAAAAAAAGTATACATGTCTTAAAAAAAAGTCCAAAAAATCATTACTCATAAACAAAATCACAATGACAAGTACCTTAAGCAATTAAACATAAACACTCCAAACACAACAACTTAAGCAAGAAATATCAAAAACAAATCAACAATCACATTGCAACAACAAAACAACATCGTTTTGAGTAATTTAAAAAAAAAAATTGTGACCCAAACTTGGTTAACTACCCGTTCAATCACAAATCCGATTAGATCATATCGAGTTGATTACATGATGATATGATAATCAACTTGACTTGGTTAAACAATCATTTCATCATACCATGTGATTTCATGTTTTGAAATTATGTTAGGAATACATTTTTTAACATACTCTTTTAAATACATTAATCAAAATTTATTAAAAATTATAAAATTATGAGAGATAATTATTAAATATGACGTGGAATTGACATAATTTTGTCATTGTTGATCAATTTTTCGACCACTAAGAAATAATATGTTTTAAAAAGTGTGTCTGAATGTATATTTTTAATATTTCTCTTAAAAAATGTCTTTCTTGTCCAGTTATATTCCAAATAATTGGTTGTTGATTTTTCTGACTAAATTGCTTAAAGGTTGAAGATTTTTCTGCCTAATTCAAATCAGTTGATCGTGACCCATATAATTGTTTATTGACCAATCAAGATGGCACACACAGAATATAGTTTGGAACATCTCCCTCGAGGAAGGTTGATTACTTCGTTTCGGTTACATACATACCAACCTCTACAAGTTGTGTACTATTAAAAGGAGTCAAGAATAAAAAAAAGTTGCAAGCCTCATACTTGCATTCATCGTGCCTATAAAACTATATTTCCTCTGTGAGTCATACAACTCAAAATTGAAGAATAGAGAAAAATTTATAGAGAGTTTCATCGAATAACACTGGATCGGAACTGAGCTTTCATATATAAATATCACGGCAATGTCAAATTATGATCTTCCTCCACCGGCTACTCCTTCGGAACCAACGGTCCCCCAATGGACACCACCTTTGCCAACAACATATCCACCACCAACGTCTTATTTTTCATCAACATTTGATGATTCATCTTCATCTTCTTCCACATCCACCTTTGGCATCATCATCGGAGTCTTGGTTGGGGTCTTTGGACTTATTTTGTTGTACGGCATTTGGCACAAGTATCTTAAGAAGAGATGCTCAAAGTAATTAATCATCTTCTAGATATATATGTTGAGTATTAATTATTTCTTTTCAACAACATAAAAGTTTCGTTTCGTTGGTTGTGTGTAGGCGTGAAAATTGATGTTCACGTAATTAATGCTTGTTCCTGTTGAGTCATGAAGAGACTGTTTTGCAATGAATATATATATACATTTGTGATTCTCAATTGGTGAACATTCATTTAAATTAATAATCTCTTCAAACTAATGATTTCATATGAAGTGTCTTCTTCATATTACAAATCCATTATATTGTTATGCATATATATCCAATCAAGCATGTAAGCTAACTCTCGATGCTTTCGCTCCCAATAAGGCTCTAAGTATCTATGTAACTCAAAGAACTTCATGAAAGTTGAAAAATTAATAGCCATTTTTTGAGTCAATTACTTTAATTAATTTTAACATATCGTCGTAAAATGACTGATGTGATTTTGTGTGTCTGCCTGTGAGCGTAGTTTCCCTGACATCCCCTCGTAGCCTAGATTCTTTTATTTGTGGAAAATCATCCATTGACAACAAATCTTATTTAAGATAGGTTTAATGGCAAAATTTACCCCCCTATTACACTAAATGGGAAATTAGAACCATGATCTTTGAAGTAAGATGTATACATTTTTATCATGGTCTTTGAAGTAAGATGCACACTTTTTTTTTATCACTGTATTCAAGTGTTTATTTGAATATTTAATACAAAATATAATATTAATATAAATTTTATATAAAAATAATTCAAAATTCAATTTTTATTAATTTACTATATTTTTATAATATTATATATTATCTTTTAAAACATAATATATAAGATTAAATTTTGTTTTCACGTAAATTAGAATATGTATATTTATATAAGATTTATTTTTATTATATATATTATATTTTTATAATCTTATGTATTTTTATCACACCATTGATAACTTATTTTATAAAGTAAATATATAATATAAATTTTATCTTTAATGTATATTTTTTAAATAAATTATAATTTCATAAAATGAAAATATTTTATTATTTTTTTAATATTTATATATGTGATTTAATGATAGTATTTTTTACCTGTATTAAGATATTTTTGTTATTTATTATAATAATATTTTTTTATTTATATTTAACTTTATTTAATCAGGTATAATTTTTTTAAAAGAATTAAATTATAAAAAAATATTATCATTAAATCACAAGTATTATTTTAAAAGATAAATATAATATATAAAATAAAAGTAAAACTTATATAAATATATATTCTAATTTATGTGAAAATAGAACTTAATCTTATATATTATATTTTAAAAAATAATATATAATATTATAAAAATATAATAAATTATAAAAGAATAAAATTTGAATTTTAAACTATTTTCTCATAAGACTTATATTAATATTATATTTTACACAAAATATTTAAATGAGTAATTGGATGTAATAGTAAAATAGTGTATTTTTTACTTCAAGGACCATAGTTCTAGTACTTCCTAACCTATTTTTTTAAGGTCTTATTTTTTAAAAAAATATTGATCAACTTTCTAAGTTAGTTAAGGTTTAAACTTAATAGTCAAAGAAGAGAGAAATAAAAGTATTCTAAGTAATATTCCGTGATAAGAAAATATTAATGGAATATTTGTGATATATACAAATATCTATATATTATATTATTACTCTTGCTTTATATGATGTCCGCGAGCGTTGTGATCATGACCTAATTATTATTATGATTAATATTATGAGGGAGGAATCTTTTCTACCTATGAACGAAACAAAGAAATATTCAACACAACAAAAAATATTAATTAAATTTTAATATCATTGAATGATTGATTATAAATTTTCTTGTCCAAACCTTACAAAAATCTATATATATAGTGATGATTATATATATATATATATATATATATATATATATATATATATATATATATATAGCATAAATGATTATATATATCATTTTATGCAACATGAGGATATATAAATATTTGATAAAATATTACAAAAATATATTAATAACATTTATTTATATTTGATGATATTTTTTAAATATTGTCTAAAGTTTTTAATAACATTTTTATCAAGTTTTTAGGTAAAAAGAAATGTTGTTAAAGGTCAAATGTGTAATATAATATATATATATATATATATATATATATATATATATATATATATATATATAAAGAAAAAGGTGAGTATACATAAAATAAGGGTTTTTGGATTTTTTATTATTCAACCCAATTTTTCTTTCTTTTGTTTTCAAATTCAGAGGTATTATTAAGGGTGTGTTTGGTTTGCATTCATTTTCTGAAAATTGTTTTTATTTTCAAAAGATTAGAATTCTGAAAACATGTTTAGTTTGACTTCTTATTTTCTGTTTTCATGAAATAAAAATACTGAAAATGTATGTTATATTGGTTTCTTGTCTTTTTGTCTTTTTGTATTTTTATATTTGCTTAAAATTATATTCATTGCCACCACAATTTTAGTTTACCCGAAATGAGGTTTCTGTTTTCAACTGAAAACAATTAAAACGAGATTTTATTATTTTTATTTTTTGGTTGTTTCCTGTTTTTATTTTCATTGAAAATGTTTTCAGAAATCCAATCAAACATATTTTCATCACCATTTTCTGTTTTCAGTGAAAATGAAAACAAAAAACAACCAAACCAAACACCCCTAAGTGTGTAGGTTTTACATTTCTTTGTTCCTTCTCTTTTTAAAGAGTTTAAATAAAGAAAAGAATAGATAATTTAAGTGTGTTCAGTAGAAAGAAAAACAAAACAAGTGAGAAATAAAATCAATAAAAATAGGAAAGAGAAATGCAGAGTTGAAATATGGGTGTTCATTTCAAGAGAAACAGGAATAAAAAAAGAAGAAACAACAACAACAACAACAACGTCTTATCCCACTAGGTGGGGTTGGCTACATAGATCAACTTCCTGTAGATGCAATTGCCTTTGATGTTTTGATGATGATGATGATGATGTGTTGCAATTGATGCAAATGGACTTTTCAAGATTAAATTCAAGACAATACTTCAAGATTACAAGTCACAACATCAAGATGATCACTAGAATATTAGGAAGGGAATTCCTAATTGAATTAGCAAAGGTTTGGCCAAGTGATTTAAATTAAAAAGTGTTTCTCAAAGGTTTTACTCTCTACTAATCGATTACCAGAGGATGTAATCGATTACCAGTGGCCAAATACATTTTATAACAGCTACAAAAATTTGAATTCGAAATTTTAGACTGTGTAATCGATTACACAATTTTTGGTAATCGATTACCAGCAGTTAGTAAACGTTTTAATTCAAATTTTAAAAGCTGTAATCGATTACACAATTACTGTAATCGATTACCAGACAGGATTTTCAGAAAAATAATTTCAAGAGTCACAACTTTTCAAAGGCTTTATTCATGACCACCAATGGTCTATATATATGTGACTTAAACACGAAATTGCTCAGAGATTTTCAGAACAACAAGTGTTTATCCTCTCTAAAAGCAAATTCATTTTATCCTCTTAAGAATTCCTTGGCCGATTCAATTGCAATTCATTAAAGAATTATTTGAGTGCTCAATCTGTAAAATCCATCTCTTTCTAGAGAGATTTGTTCTTCTTCTTCTTCTCATTCTCTAAGGGATTAAGAGACTGTGAGTCTCTTGTTGTAAAGGAATTCTAAACACAAAGGAAGGATTGTCCTTGTGTGTTTAGAACTTGTAAAAGGAATTTACAAGATAGTGGAACTCTCAAGCGGGTTGCTTGGGGACTGGACGTAGGCACAAGGGTGTGGCCGAACCAGTATAAAACTGAGTTTGCATTTTCTCTTCCCTTAATCTCCTTTATTTATTATTGCTTTATATTCATATTCAAATTGTTTCATTTGAATTAATATTTAAGAAGATTGTCATTAAGGGAATTCATAACTTGGTTAAAAAGTGAGATAGATTTTTAATTAGGGGAAATAGTTTGGAATATCTTAATTCAACCCCCCCCCCTTCTTAAGATATCTGAGGCCACTTGTCTAACACTTCCGCCATAATGTTCTATCAAGTACCATACTTCTATCCCAATCATTAAGTTCGAGATCCTTTTTTATAACCTCTCTTATAGTCTTTTTGGGTCTTCCTCTGCCTCGAATTGTTTGCCTTCTCTCCATCTGGTCTACTCTCCTCACTACAGAGTCTACCGGTCTTCTCTCTACATGCTCAAACCACCTAAGTCTATTTTCCACCATCTTCTCTACAATAGGCGCTACTCCAACCCTCTCTCTAATAGCTTCGTTTCTAATTTTATCCTGTCGAGTCTTACCACACATCCACCGCAACATCCTCATCTCCGCTACACCTACTTTATTCTCATGTTGGCTCTTGACCGCCCAACATTCTGTTCCGTACAAAATCGCCGGTCTTACCGTAGTCCGATAAAACTTCCCCTTTAGCTTGATCGGTACCTTTGCATCACATAACACCCCCGATGCTTTTCTCCATTTCATCCATCCTGCTTGAATGCGATGATTCACATCCCCTTCAATTTCTCCATCATCCTGTATTACAGACCCAAGATATTTAAACCGTGTGACTTGAGGGATAATATGGTCTCCTATTTTCACCTCTGAGTTAGAAACCCTCCTTCTTTTGTTGAACTTACATTCCATATACTCCGATTTTCTTCTGCTTAGGCGAAAGCCATGTGTTTCTAGAGCTCGTCTCCAAGTTTCTAACCTCTCATTCAACTCCTCCCTCGACTCTCCAAGGAGGACTATGTCATCTGCAAAAAGCATGCATCTCAGCGCTATCTCTTGGATTTGTTCCGTGAGGACATCTAGAATTAAGGTAAAAAGGTAGGGGCGAAGGGTTGACCCTTGATGTAAACCAATTGTGATGGGAAAATCGTCTGACTCTCCACCCTGTGTCCTAACACTAGTCGATACCCTATCATACATATCTTGGATAGCTCGAATATATGCAACCCTAACCCCTTTCTTCTCTAGAGCTTTCCACAAAATCTCTCTAGGCACTCTATCATACGCTTTCTCCAAGTCAATAAAAATCAAGTGCAAGTCTTGTTGGTCCATGCGATATTGCTCCATCACCCGCCGTAATAAATAAATCGCTTCCATGGTCGACCTTCCCGGCATGAAACCAAATTGATTCTCAGTAACTTGAGTCTCCTTTCTTAATCTCCGTTCGATCACTCTTTCTCATAATTTCATGGTATGAATCATGAGCTTGATTCCCCTATAATTTGCACAATTTTGTATATCCCCCTTGTTCTTATAGATTGGCACTAACGTGCTTCTCCTCCATTCCTCCGGCATGCGTTTTGACCTCATAATTTCATTAAAGAGTTTGGTGAGCCACTCAAGACCTCTATCTCCAAGAGTTTTCCACACTTCAATAGGTATGTTGTCTGGCCCCACCGCCTTACCGTTACTCATTCTTTTCAACGCTTCCTTTACTTCCTGTTTCTGAATCCGACGATAGTACTTATAGTTCCGGTCCTCTTCTCTTGTGTCTAGACTGCTAGAGTCATATCCATATCCATCATTAAATAAGTTGTGGAAATACGCCTTCCACCTTTCCTTGATATCTTTTTCATGCACTAAGACTTTGCCTTCTTCATCCTTAACACACTTTACTTGATCCAAATCTCTAGTCTTCCTCTCTCTACCCTTAGCAAGCCTATATATAGATCTTTCTCCGTCCCTGGTTCCTAGAGCTTGGTATAGTCCGTCAAAAGCTTGGGCTCTTACCTCACTCACCGCCTTTTTGGTTTCATTTCTAGCTATCTTATACTTATCCCAAGTTTCAGAATTTCTACACCTAGACCACTCCTTGAAACACTCATTTTTTACTCTAACTTTGCTCTGAACACTTTCATTCCACCACCACGATTCTTTACCCCTAGGTCCAAAACCTCTAGATTCACCCAACGTCTCTTTAGCCACTTTAATAATCTCTTGGGACATCTTGTTCCACATATCATTTGCACTTCCTTGTGATTGTCCACACCATCCCTCCCATATCTTTTGTTGGAAGATTCCTTGTTTCTCACCCTTCAAGTGCCACCATTTGATCCTTGGTGCTACCATAGGACTTCTTCTCTTTGCCCTATCTCTAATTCTTACATCCATAACCAAAACTCTATGTTGGGTAGTCAAGCTCTCTCCCGGGATAACTTTACAGTTCAAGCAATACTTCCTATCAGACTTCCTGATAAGGAAGAAATCTATCTGAGAACATGTCCCTCCACTTTTGTAAGTGATAAGATGTTCCTCTCTTTTCTTAAACCATGTATTGGCTATTGAAAGATCCAAAGCCTCCGAAAACTCCAAGATGGATTTACCCTCCCCATTCATCTCCCCTAGGCCAAAACCCCCATGCACCCCCTCAAAACCTCTAGCCACGCTACCTACATGTCCATTGAGATCCCCTCCTAGGGAAACTTTCTCTCCTTGTGGTATATCCTGAAGTACCCCTTCTAGATCCTCCCAAAATTTTACCTTAAAGTGTTCTGCTAACCCAACCTGAGGTGCGTACCCACTAATAACATTAAAGGTGTCCTGTCCCACTACCAATTTTAAGGCTATGATACGATCTCCTACTCTTCTTACATCCACGACATCCTTCTTCCACTCCTTGTCCACAATAATCCCTACCCCATTTCTTGATCTGATTTTTCCCGTATACCACAGCTTAAATCCCGAGTTGTCTAATTCTTTCGCTTTTTCACCTGTCCACTTAGTTTCTTGTAGGTACATAAAATTGATCTTCCTCCTCACCATAACATCCACTATTTCCATAGATTTTCAAGTAAGTGTGCCTATATTCCATGTACCAAAGCGAATCCTCCTGTCATGAACTAGCTTCTTTACCCACACCCGTTCACGAAAATGTGGGAACCCTTGCTTACTTTTCACTACATCCGGGCGGCGATGCAGCGGCCCTTGCTCTTTTGACACTGTACTCGAGCCATACAGCGCGTTGCTTCCGGGCAACGACCTAACATTCACATTATTACGTAATTGATCCATGTCGTAGGGATTCGACAAAGTTTTACGTTGGCTGTCGAAAGCCTAACACAACCCTCTCCTTTTATCCGGGCTTGGGATCGGCTAAGAATAGCAAAGCTAACCTAGGCAGGATTAAAAAAAAAATCCATTGTTAATAAAATTTTTGTGACAAACAAATGAAACAATCAATTGTAATATGTGAAAATCAATTGTTTTTTAAAATCATTTATATATGTTTCTTTTGGCGGTTTTAAATCTTCATTCAATGTCTGAAGCTGCCACTAAATTTCATTTTTTTCTGCAATTTTGACTGCCACCAATATTACATGTGACGGTTTAGTTTTTAACTACCACGCTTTTTTTTTTATTTCTCACTCCTCCTATTCCTCCTTTATCAAACATATTTTATTTCTTATATCTTTTTTAATTTCCACTTTTTCCTTCCTTTTACCTCTCTATTTTCTCCCTTTACCAAACAGACCATTGTTGTTTTCCATCTTTTACTATCTAATCCTTCCCTATGTCCTGTGTTCAAACCACTCCAGCTAAGAATGACGGTGACTTGCCGTTTTGATTGGAATCATTAAAAATTTGTAGAATGACTTGACTTTGTAATATATGAATCGATGGTGACAAAATGTCACTCGCATTTAATTAATAAAATAACGATCGTTGTTCTTGCTGGTTGAGAGAATAATACGAACAACTAGAGGATTCTACATTAAAAAAAAAAAAATTGAGTCTATTGTCATTTAGAAAGATAATGTTAATATTGTACTTTGTACGAATAATTATCCCTGAAATATTTATCATGTTAATTAAGATGATTGATTACAAAAATGGGCTGTATACACTTGCTTCGAAATTTCCAAGTCAACAAGGAATAATTTGTTTTGCAAGGATTCTTTTGTACATATCCGTCAAGTGTTTTAAGTTTAATAATTTGTGTAAATAATTTTATTATATTCAAAGACTCATGTGGTTGTCTTGGACAATGTCTTTTTTGGTAATGACCATTGATTACAAAAATGACTTGTATAGAAAGCTTGGAAATTTCCAAGTCAATAGGGAACAATAATTAGTTCGGCAAAAATTCTTCTTATGCACCCATCAGTCGAGTACCCTATTCATTCCGCTTAAAGGATGACACCCCTCCATTTTGTATTCTCAGTCCAATAAACCCTGACATAGAGATTGAACCAGCATGGTGATGGTGTTTATTTAGGATTGTGTTGTGTTCTAACTAGAGTGGAACTTTGGATGATTCATGGAAAGAGGAAAGGGGGCATATGTTTTTTTTATACCACATTTATTTTATACAAGAAACAATCATATTCGAATTAGAAAAGATTATTATAAATGATAAAAATTTTCCTCCAAATATTTAATCTATTAGCATATCAAGAAGTCGAATTTAAAAATTTTAATTAAGTTAAAATAATCACACGTCACTTAATCCAACAGTTCCACAGGCACCATCAGATCTGGAAATTACATAGAAGAGAGAGACTGAATCTATAAAAGGTGGGGATGAATGCAATACGGAGAGAGGTAGAAAGGCAACCACTGCACGGGGCCCATACACTTGATGATATGAGACATATCACATATATATAAAAAGAAAAAAAAACAATTTATATACCTAAAGTTTAACAACTTTTGTAAAAAATAAAAATTAAATAAAATCAATTCAAAGACTCGTGTTGGATCGGAAAATTTCAAAGACTCAAAGTCTTAATTTCCTTTCCAACTCTTTACTTTACTAGAGATTCATGGAATTGGTTAAAAGACATACCAACTATTTATAAATTTCACATCCGTTAATTTAGAAGTTTAGGCATTTAAGTAAGAGTTTAATATTATCAATTGTCAAGGTTAAATTTCATCCTCAAATTTTAAAATGAATCAATTTAGTCTCTAAATTATTTTAAATGTTTTAATTTGGCCTTCAAATTCTTAAGTATTTGATAACCAAATTGATTATTTTTAAGAATTTGAAAAATAAATTGATTCAATTTCAAGAATTTTAAAATCAAATTAAATTTTTTTAAAAATTGAAGATCAAATTAATTTATTTTTGAAAATTTAAGAATTAAATTAAATCTTTTTAAAATTTAAGAACCAAATTAAACTATTTAAAATAATTTAAGGATAAAATTAATAATTAAGTCTCACATAAACATACATAAAGATTTTACAAGATGGTAACTTCTAAAAGGCATACATAAGTTATGACAGTGTAACTTTTTTTTTTATGAATTATGCGGTGTAACTTCCTTTAGGTAATGTGCAAAATTTGCACACTATTTTATGTAAGGAATTGTCAATATGTTTGGTTTTATTTTATTTTATTTTATTTTTGATTCATGGGAAAATAAAGTAAATCAATATGTTGATTTAATGATATTTGTTCCATTAATTTCAAATATAAGTTAAATTAATGAGTAAATCCTTATGATTTCACTAAAATTTTAGTTTAGTCTTCATATTTCCTAAATTTGTAACTGAGTCCGTAGCAATTAATACTATTAAATTTTTGCTAAAAGTTGATAATGTTTTTTTTTACCGTGACAGGCTACCAGCAATATAAAAGAAAGAACTATATGGAAAATTAAAAAAAAATTGTTTGGTAGACAAAAATGAGAGAGGAGAGAAATTTAAAGGTGTGAATCAATTGAGCTCTATTGCATAATTTTTCATGAATTTTTGTATTTATTTTTTTATGTAATTAGTTAAAATGTCTTTTGGTAATTTCCAAGTCTGTTTTTGTTTCATAATTTTTCTTCTTCTTAAACCATTGTAACGTTTGGTAGGACTCATTAAATGATTTATTAGTGGGACGTAAAAAAAATCATTTTCTGATGGGAAGTAAAGACTTATAGTTAGTGGGAATTAATTGCTAAATGTTTAATGAGAAATTTAATATATAAATTAGGGGTGTCAGTTACTCAATTCAACTGTCTGAGTTGAATAAAGCTAAAAATTTTAAAGTTTCACAATACTGATAGTAATTCAATCCAATTCACTTAATCCCTGAGTCACTTTAAAATATAATAATATTTTTTACTAAAGAGTAATATAATAAGTTGGATAACTATAATTTCATCTTGTCATTTTAGAAGCTGATGATGAAATTTAGAATTAAATGTTGTAATTGTTTATAACATCGTAATTTCAATGATGTATTTTTCTTCATAATTTGATTTTTTAATTGGTTAAAATATAATTTTTGTTTTTTTTTAATTTCTAAGATATGATTTTATGAGAAAAAAAGATATATATATATATATATATATATATATATATATATATATATTTGGAACCTTATAACCAAACTGGTTCATCTTATTTGGAACCTTATAATCAAACATGTGATTAATCACGGGATGCCTTGCCTTTAGAAGCGGCAAAGGAAATGGCAGAGGTGGTACACGGAATCTTCAAGTTGCTAGTAGAGGAGATTAATTGTTTTTTTTTTTTTTTTTTTGGTTCGTGAGTTTACGCATTCGAGATTTGGAAGAAGACTTTGTTGTTCAGACAAATCTCCTTTGAAGGTTTGGGAAGAGTGAATTGAAATTTTGTGGGAAAGAGAATATATTGAATTTTATTTTGAAACTATGGTATGTGTTGTTTTAGAGAAGATTTTTGAATGATATCTATGTATTTTAGATATTTGAATAATTATCTCAATAATAATATTAGATGTTTTAGTGGTTATATGAGATATTTGTGGATTAATTGTATTTTTATTTTAATTATGTTTTTATCCAAAAAAATGTCATTTAAAAAAATAAAAACACAAAAAATACTTACACTTTATAATTTTGAAGCAAGTTAAATCTATTATTATTAATTTATTTATTTTTATCTAGTATCTATTACTATTAAAGTATTAATTAAAGAAGGTTCTCATCGGACACATGTCAACTTTGGGTTAAAACATTTCTCTTCAAAAACTCTCTCTCTCTTACCTTTTCTCTTTCTATTCAATTTTTTCTTTTTGTTCTAATTTGTCTATTATATTACTATTACTACTATTTATCTATTTTTTTCTTTCTTCTTTTTCAGATTTTTTCTTTTATGTTTTTATTTTTTTTCTCTCTTTTTCCTTTTCTTTCCTTTTTACGTTATTTTTTTCCTGTTTTTCCCTTTTACTTTTTTATTTCTTATTTTCTTTTTATATATTTTTGTTTATTTTTTATTTTATTTTCTGAAATTATTATTCATTTTATTTGACACACAAATGAATTTATTTATAATAATATCATAAATATAAATATGTATATTATGATACTGAAATTTTTGTATTGAAAATAAAAAATTATTATGAATTTGTTGAAATTATATTTAATTTATCTATTACTATTAATTAAAGAAGATTCTCATTGAACACATGTCAACTTTGGGTTCCTTCCAAAAACTCTTTCTCATTCTATTCAACCTTTTCTTTTTGTTCTAATTTGTCTATTCTATTACTATTACTTTTACTACCATCTATCTGTTTTATTATTTATTCTACTATATTTTTTCTTTCTGGTTTTTCAGATTTTTTTCTTTTATGTTTTTTCTTCCTTTTTTATACAATTTTTTCTTTCTTTTGCTTTTTCTTTCTTTTTTACGTTATTTTATTTCTTTTTCTTTTTCTCCTTTTTCTTTTTTATTTCTTATTTTATTTTTAGTTATTTTCTTTCTTTTTATATTTTTGTTTATTCTTTTTATTTATTTTATTTTTAAACTTAATATTAATTTTATTTATTCATTTTATTTGACACACAATTTTTTTTATTTATAATAATATAATATCTTGTCTTTTAATTATTATTTTTCTAAATTAAAAAAAATTACTTTGATCCATTTACATGTCTTCATTAGATCAATTTCATATAATATCATATTATTATATACAAAACAGTTTATCATGTTTGTTTTTGTTGTTGATTGTAATATATTAAATTTGAACTACATCTATTTCCACTCCTATTTTACATGGTATCATATTTTTCAATGTACAAATTTGCATCTATTTGCTCCTATCTAAAAGTTTTCATCATAATATATTCTTCCTGATCACAAAAATGTTCTAAACTTTTATAAACAATATACTCACCACATAAATATTTATTTCTTTAAACATTGATTTCTTTCACAACAATGATCTTAGAGTGTGATTGGATGAGAGAATTTAAAATTCTGGGAAATTTTAAATTTTAAAAATTTTAAATACTTCAATTGAAATTCTTTTATTTTCAAAATTTTGTGTTTGGATAAAAAAATTAAAATTGTGAGAGTGAAAGAAAATGAATACAAAGAGAAGGGAATATATGATTAATGTGCTTCAAAAGAGAAGAATAATGATGCGGCATGGCAGTCGCAAGGGAACCGAGAAACGACGACATACACCACCACAACTGACCACAACATTCTGTCAATGATGCAAGACATGGTCCAGACCCTTCGCACCAACGAGCACCTCCGTCGCGTGATGGGTAGTGATGGCTGCTCCTCTGACTAGCGGATGCAGTTCTACGTGTCCCTTTATGCCCACATCCGATCGACTCTCCGCGAGCTTAGACGGTACTTCTTGAAAAAGATGATTATCGACGTGAGGGAAGAATCACAAGTTCGAGAACAGGATTTCGGGAACTTTCAGGCGAAAGAGAGGATGAAGGTTATAAAGAAAATACATAAACATTTTCAAAGGTTCTTCTATCAAGAAGAGAATTTCAATTTCTCACTTTTTAGAAGGAAATTAAAAGTTTACATTTTTAGTTGTTTAAAATTTTGTTTTAAAATTCCAAAAATTTAAATTTTTCATAAAAAAACATTCGAACAATGAATTTTAGATTAAAGAAATTTAAATTCTCTGATAAATTATTTTTCTTGGTTAAAATTATTTATCCAAACGTACTCTTAGTAAATTGAATATTTATTATATTATTTACTTGCTATAAAACGTGTAAAAGCAGTTGAATTACCTGTACGGAGTCACACATATTGTGCTAGTTGAAATAGAAATTCAAGTTTTCATTTTGGGAGAGCTTCCATTGGTTGTTGGACAAATAATTGAATATAATTTTATCAAGAAAATTTGTGGCAATCAACCATATATCTTATCACTAACCTTTTCATCTAGTTCTCAAGTGTGGTATCAATATTTTTTCTTGTAAGAAAACTAAAACAACAATCATAATTTTGAATTATTCAATGTGATTCATTTTGTTTCTGTATGGATGAAAAGAAGAGTGATAGAGTGAAACAAATAAAGAAAGAGAGAAAATAAAATATATGACAATGTGATGAAATGGAAGAAAAAGTACATTTATTGGTGTAAGTTAAGTATTTTCATGAGTAAAATGAATATAACCAAAAAGAATGTGAAAATTAAAATTAACATTTATCAATGTCTATATACTCCTTTTTTTCTTTTTTATCGGTCTCTATATGCTCCTTCTTTTTATGCATGTTTGCATTGAAAATAATAATTAAATTTAAGGTCACATTATTTTTTTTCTTTTTTTATAGAAAAAAATTTTAATTTTTATATTTAAAAACATTCTATTTTAGTTCTTGCATATATCCTTTTTAATTTTTTTTATATAGTTCCTACACATATTAGTTTAATCCTTTTAAGTCTCTATCGCAAGGATTAAAAGGCACGAACTAAAATGTGTTGGTTTTAAGTAGTGAGACTAAACAATAATATTTTTTGTAAAATAGTAACTAAACAAATAATTAACCATATTTCTTTTTCCAAGTAATTAACCATATTACATGATGGTGATCTGATTAGTGTTGTTAGGGAACTACTATTGGTCTCTACCCATTTTTGCTCTTGGCTCCACCAAGGAATGAAGTCCCAATTTTATCCCCTACTTAAAATTTTTCCAGCCCTCTCTCTTCCCCCTCCCCCATTCTCTATTTCTCGTCTTCCTCTCCGCCAGTCGTAACAACTGTTCCCATCCCTAACCTTTTCTTCTACTTCATCAACCATTTTTTTTGCTTTAAAAATAATAGAATAACAAAATTGTGATTCTGTTGCAGAGAAATTTACACCAAATCACTATTTTGTTACTCTTTTTTGTGGGTTTTGAACACTACAACGAAATCACAATTACGATTATGTTGTGTGTGTGTGTTCTTTTTATCACAAGGGAATCAAAATTCCATTGTTTAACATTTTTTATGACAATAAAATTATGATTCTATTGTGTTAAAGGGGGATGCCAAAAAAGTTAACAACAGAATTTTAATTCCATTGTTATGTTTGGGATGAAAAAATACAATGAAATCATGATTCTATTATACATGTATGCAATGAAATTATGATTTTGCTGTGATAAAGGGGTGTGAAATTGGTTATGCAACAAAATTATGATTCCTTTTTACATTTTATTCAATAAAATCATGATTCCGTGGAAATAATAGTTTGAATAAAGAAAGGGTCAGCTCCATGGTAGGTGCCAAAAGCAACTCCTGTGTTGTTAATGTTAACGCGGAATCGCGTGGCCCAAATGCGCAAAACGAGCCATTCTTACACCCCCATCCATAGTCATAGACCATAGTCCCTCCGTAGATTTGATCCAAACGGTATTAAATCCCAACCTCCTAACTAACTAACAACATTTCCCGCCAAATACAAAACTAAAACTAACCCTTCCTCCTCCTTCTCCCTTTGCAATAGCACACACAAGAATGGCTTCCACCACCACCACTACATTCCTCATCCTCTCTTTCTCTCTCCTCCTCCTCCTCTCCGTCACCGCTGCCTCGCCCCTCCTTGAAGCAGCCAACATCCTCTCCGCGGCGGGCTACGAATGCATGGCCCTACAGCTGGAGCTGGCCTCACAAACGCTCCAAAGCCACCACTCTCTCACTATCTTCGCCCCCTCCGACGCGGCCTTCGAGCACCACCACCACCACCCCTCCCTCCACCTCCTCCGCTACCACCTCCTCCCCCACGCCTTCTCCCTCCATTCCCTCACCTCCCTCCCCTTCGGCGCCAGCATCCCCACCCTCCTCCCTTCCCACTCCCTCACCGTCACCACCACCAACCCCCATTCAATCTCAATCAACAATGTCTCCCTCAACACAACCCCAATTTTCCAACACCCCAACCTCACCATTTTTTCCGCACACACTTTCTTCAACCCCCACTTCCACTTCCAACACCAAAACCCTACTCCCCCTCCAAACCCAGCCACGTGTCCCCCTCCCCTCAAAACCCCCCTCTCCCACGCCTCCCACCTCCTCCACTCCCGCAACTTCTCCGTCGTCGCCGCCGTCCTCAATCTCCAGTTCCCTGCCCCCTGCACCGGCCGCGAACTCACCCTCTTCGCGCCACCAGACAACGCCATCACCCACCTCAACCTCACCGAGCTCGTGCCGCTCCTCCACCGCCACCTCGTCCCCTGCAAGATCGCGTGGCGTGACCTTGCGGCTCTCCAAGACGGAACCTTGATTGGGACTTATGAAAGAGGGTTCGCTATCAATGTCACCAACACCAACACTCTCTTGCTCAATGGCGTGCACGTGACATTTCCTGAGATGTACCGCGGTGACTGGCTCGTGGTTCATGGCGTCAATCACGTGCTTTCGGGTACTCACCATGGGAAACGACACCCTACACACCGAGCGAAGAAGAATGATTCGTATCGGGTTTCGGTTGAGGAAGAACAAGATGGTGGTGATCAAGAGTCTTCTTCTGGGTTTGAAGATCATCGCCACCGCGAGGGTGAGGAAAATTCTCCGCATCATTACCACTTCTCTGCTTTTCATTAGGGGATATGGATATTCAATTGATGATGTTCTTGACGTTTTAGTTTGGTCTTGAATTTTGATCTTCCCGGTTTAAATGTCTGCGTTCTTTGCAGTAGTGTTTTCTTGCCATAAAAAGGGGCATCGAGCTTTGTAGTTTGGTTAATTCATTTGGAGTAGAACAGTACTGGTGCGTTTGATCTTTTTATGAAATGGAACTTGGACATGAATTAAATGTGCTTCTGTTATTGGATATCGAACTTTTTGAAATGGAACTTATTACTCTTGAATTAATTGAATGTGCTTCTGTGAGTTTACAAAGCGTACGTAGTGTTATTAATGTTTTTACAAAGTTTAATCTGCATGAGAGGCAATGAAATTTTGTTGTTTGTAATGGTGCATTTGATCTTTTATGAATTGGAACTTAGACGTGAAATGAATATGATTCTGTTACAGTATAGCAGTGAATTCATTTGCAAATTTAGAAGTTCATTGTTGTTATGATTAGTTGTTTGTAATTTTGATTAGTATAGCAGTAAGACACAACGCAATGTTGTTGTTCATAATTATGATCAGTTGACAACCTAAATTTTATTTAAGACAATGCAGTTTATTTAAGGAATGATCATAAAGTAATGGGATTATATAAAATGAACAAGATTATGGAATATATATAGATTCAGGAACCAGCTTAATGGTATGCGAAGGTATGGGGGAGGGATATTGTACGCAGCCTTACCCTTGCATATGCAAAGAGGCTGTTTCCGGATTCGAACCCATGACCAACAAGTCACCAAGGCACAACTTTACCGCTGCACCAGGGCTCGCCCTCAACCAGCTTAATGGTATAATGGATAAAAAAAAATTGAAGAACGGATACAGATCTGTGATTGCTTACATGGAAAATGAAAGTTCTTAAATTGCTCTAGATTTCAATTGATCAAGATGCAGAGACTAAATTTGATTATATGAACCTGCCTTTTAGTGAATCTTGAGCCAGATTAAAATGATTTTGTAAAGTATTTCATTAAATGAAATTAAAACAGATCAAATTATGTATAGTTAGCTATTGTGAATCTGAAGTATGATCAACAAAAAGCAGCAACCACCATTGATCAGATGGCACACTTACTTTGGTGCCCCCTTTTAGAGTTGAAGTCATACATGTTGCTGTTACAGTGTTCCATCTAAAATTAAATCATGCATGCTTCCTAGATTACACGGTTAACATTTACAACACATATGCTTTTCTAGTCTTACTTTTATCCATATAACACATTTCCAAATTTATTATTCCCTACTTGCAAAAATGACATTGAGCTTGGTGAGTTCATTTGAAGTTGAAAAATATTGGTGTGTTTGATCTTTTATGAAATGGAACTTAAACACGAATTGAATGTGCTTATGTTACTGCGAATCTTGAACCTTATGAAATGGAACTTACTTGAATTGCATGTGCTTCTGTTAGTTTAAAGAGCGTACCTAGTGTTTACAAAGTTGAATCTGCGTAAGAGACAATACAATTTTGTTGTTTGTAATTGTGCATTTGATCTTTCATGAAGTGGAACTTAGACAAGAATTGAATGTGTTTGTGCACAGTATAGCAGTGAATTCATTTACATTTTTACAAATTCATTGGTGTTATGATTATTTATTTATAATTATGTTTAGTATAACAGTGAGCAGAGGCAATGCATTTTTTTTTTTGTTTATAACTATGATTAGCTGTCAACTGGTTTCAGAAAATGTAGTTTAGTTTAAAAAAAAAAGATCATAAAGTAATGAGATTGCATGAAAATGATCAATATTTTGGAATAGATATAGATTCAGGAACCATCTCAAAGGTATAAATATAATGCACAAAGATATAAAATCGGGGGAATGCTCACAGGCACAAAGTCCTGGTTGAGCCATTAAAAACCCAGATCTGTCACTAATTAGATCGAAAATGATAGTTCTTAAATCGTTAGACTCTAGATTTCAATTGGTCAGAGGCAGAGACTAAATTTGATTATATGAACCTCCTTTTTAGTGAATCTTGAACCAGATAAAATAAATTTGTGAAGTATTTCAACAAAGGAAATTAAAACATATACTTTGGTAATCCCTTGTAGAGTTGAAGTCATACATGTAAGATAAATCAAAGGTGGGTTCTGCTTTATGTATATTTAGCTATATTTTGAATCTGAAGTATGATCAACAAAAAGCAGAACCCACCTTTGATCAGTTGGCAGCACTTACTTTGGTGACCCCTTGTAGAGTTGAAGTCATGAATGTCACTGTTCTACCGTGTTCCATCTAAAACTAAATCATGTATACTTCCTAGATTACACGGTTAACATTTGCAACACATACACTTCTCTAGTCTTAAGATTATCCATATACCACATTTCCAAATTTAGTTTGCTTCTGTAGTTGACCTTACTTATATTCCTCTTTCTCAACCTATTTCATCAGTCTATCAATTTACTGAACTTTTGATGAGGAGGTTGGTTGAGTTACTTGAGTATGCCCTACCCACATTCTAACTTACTACTCATTCTATGGAAAAAATGAGTAAGCCTTCTTTGGTTGAGTCTTTATCAGATGAAGTAGTATTATAATGTCATATCATATTCTTAATAGTTTTTACCATTCCCACATCGTTTGATTCTCCTTTTTATTATCGGAAAATATTAATTATTAGTTTTTGTTAGCAGAGATGATTGAACCCATGAGCTTTTCCCTCTTTCCTTCTATCTTAACCATCCAACCAACCTTATATCTCCTGTTTGGTTCTCAGTGATCGTCCATACTAAATGCATTGCATATCCTCAGCAGTAATCCACTACAAAAGCATTGTAAGTGGTGCTTGAGGGGCAAAACTGAATACCATGAATTTTTCAAAGCTTCAAGAGTTTCATCTATGCTAATTAGTCAAATCAAAATTTGAGTGAGGAGCCAGAGGATAGATGTAGCAAAACTTTCTTTAAAAAAAAAAAAGATGCAGCAAAACTGTGTAGCTAACTTAAGCTCATTGCGGGTCAATAGCTAATTTAATTGCAAGCCATGAAATTTATTATCCTAGATCAAATATTTTGCAGGTTGCATTCACCTTCTTTTGTTATTTAAATTTTTAATTTGACATTTTGCGAAGTAAAAAGAATCTTGTGACTAATACATTGATTAAATGTCTAAATTCAAGGATTAATGTCCAAATCATTGATCCATTTTCATTTTTCAAGTTTGGTTAAACTAAAACCTAAAGTCCAACTAACCGAGCTTCACCCATTGTGAACTGGATTGTTTCACTGTTAAGTTTAGCTAAATTTCAGGTTAGATCGGATTACGCAACAAGACAACAAGAAAAAAATGAAAATATTAACATTTTAATTCTCAAAAAGTTTTATTCTTGTAGGGTAAATATAATTTTCTGACAAATATTGTGTAGTTACTACTTTAAGATAAATATTTTTTATACTTTTTTTTTCATTTTAGAAATTTGCACCATGCTTTGAAATTTTTACTTTGTCCACAAATTATGACTATTCTACTAATTAGTCCTTCCAGTTCCATGTAGTTGAGATCGTGTTAACCAATTAACAAAGGTATAACGTGACGCAATGGAACCTTTCATTTATATAAAATTCCATTGTCTATTAAATTATTTATTAACTTTATTATTTCATATGCATTTTAATACCTAGAAACAAATAAATTAATAAAATATGAAAATAATTTTAATATGTAAATATAATTTAACAATCCAACCCATTAAAACTTATATTTTATATCAAAATAAAAAATTATATTATAGTTGTTTAATTTTTACTGATACACCCAGCAGTTTTCCAAAATACCAAAAATACCCTTGGTTACAAATAACATATTAGTTTTTTTTTTATTTTTACAGCGTCTTTTTTTGTAAAACCGCACTCCCCTAATGTAATTTGTTTCCGTTAGTGTCTTTTTTGTGAATACTTGTTGTCGTTGGTGGTGCACGTGCGTTGTTTACAGCTATACGACGAAGTGGTAGTTTTTCATCGTCAAAGAAGAAGAAATGCATATTAAAAAATTTAAAATATAAGGATTGTCAATTCGTATAAACCATACGGATTGTCAATCCGTATGTTTGAATTTTTTTTAAAATTATAATTTTTTTATACATTATTTTATTTACAAAATTTGATAATTAAATAAATTTGATATTTAACTGGATATTGTATTTAGATGTTTATTACAGTAATTAATAGTTAAATAAATTTGATATTTAATTGAATGATGTATTTAAATGTTTATTACAACAATTGATAAATAAATAAATTTGGTATTTTTTTACATATGTAAATTTTTATTAAACCTATGATTTTTATTTACAATTTATATATGTAAACAAATTAATTATTAGATAAAAATTAATTATCACAATTTATTATGTAAATTTACATGTGCATTAAATACATATTAGAAATTTTAGTATTATATATAGTGATATTAATTATTTTATAACACAATTGATTTATTAGTTTAGTTGATTAGAATGTCCCATTAATAATGTAAAAGTCACATGTTCGATCCCTACTTGAATTATTAATTTTAAATTAATTCCAAAATTATATTTTTGAAAAAAAATTGTATAAACAACAATCCGTATTGGATTTACGAAAAGATAAAATCGACATTTCACACGTTATATTGGATGTACCAACAAAAAATGATGGGTAGCCCTGGTAGTTCCCAAACATCTATTAGAGATTTTCGTTAATTTACTTTCATCTCCTGCCATTGCCATCTGCCGTCCCCGCCCCCTAATCTACCCTCTAACAAAGGCTATCCAATGCCCCACTCCGTGCATGTCTGTTACAACAATAATTACTACCTTATTGTTGTATAGCCCCCCTACCATTTTTTAATTCCCCAAAGTTATTATGCTTCCCTATTTGTGCATTTTTCTATGTTCTCCCATACCAAACACCCTAGTAGTTATATACTCGATGAATTGTCCTTTGTTTATTATGTTTTTAGTTCGTAAGAGGCTTTAGACAACACTTTCAACCGTAAAAAAATGCTATCTAAAGTGTTTTTAAGGACTAGAAACAAAATATATATAATTTACAAGAAATAAAAACAAAAAAAAATAATTTAATAAGAATGAAAAACTAAAAAAATATTAAATTACAACAACTAAAAATATATTTAAACCCAAATAAAAATTACAAGACTTATTACCCTTTGTTTCTTCGCTTGGAATCCTTAAGATCTGTCAAGTATTGTCAATCATTTAATTAAATTTTATATAATTTCTATAAATTATTAGTTTGATTCACAAAGGAAAAAAGTTTTATCAGATAAAAAGAATTTGAATATAAATTGGAATAGATACATGGTAGTAGTAATAAGAATGTCAATGAATAAAATTTAGATAAAATCCTATAATACACGTTCTCATACCCACTTAAATATATATATATATATATATATATATCCCCATTCGGTCATACATGCTTGGTGTCATTTCCTTAGATCTGGTATCACAACTCAAACTTGGCACCACCTGCTAACAAGAGAACATAGACAAAAATGAAGGACACAAGTAGCCTCGTAGTATGATCTTGGATGCCACAGATTTTAAAATTTGATCAACTAACAGCTAAAAATGAAGATTCAACTAGCAATGGCAATGGTCTGAGAATGTTCAATTCCCAGAATAGTACTAATAGTTCTATCCAAACTTACTGGACTTGAATATTTTCATTGGAGTTATTTGGTGGTCAAACTTGTAAGGCCACCACGAATGTAAAATCATTGTGTAGAATCCGTGATTCTCTCCGTATTCATATAAATAATTTCTTTCATAATAATCAAGACCAAAGAAAAATGCATCCATGATTTTAAGAGATGCAAGGGAAAAGAGTAAAAGCGTGGGAAATGACAACATGGTATAAAGAATTAACGTTTTGTTCTAACTGTCTAGAGGGTGAAGAAACATACAGTACATAAAACATGATAATACCCCACAAATATTATCAATCAAGCTCTCACATTATCAATCAAATGGATTGAAGACATTAGAGGATCCACCACAAATATTATGCCCCTAAATCTCCAATATACTCCTTTCCTTGCTTCAACTCTGCTGATACACTCGCAAAGACCACCGCAAAAGGAGTCCCATCAACCCCTCTCAAAAATTGAATTACATCGTGACCAAAGAATGTGTTTTCAGTAAATAGAAACTTGGTCCACGAATCAGCGTGCACGACAATGCACAGGTTTCTTAAATCTTTCTAGTCTTCTGTCTCTTCACTGGTAATAAGGCACTGATTTGTGTGTGAGCTCCAATCGTCAAGAAGGCTCGAAACAGACTCCTCGAGCTTCTTAGCCTGAGGGCCTGGCTTCAGAATAGTGACATCATCCCCCCATTGTGAGCATGGATCCACCCACCAGCTCCTCCTGCCCGAGCACCATGCTCCTGGCACAGCTTGATTACGCCCACGCTTAAGTATCTTTTTATCGATCATGTCCAAAACCCGGTCACCTACTTCAAACTGTCTAGCAAAAGCAGCACCACTTTCTACCATTTGATCATAAACAGATACATTAAGGAAAAGTGGCTCCATCTTCGGAGGATTGTCCCAGATCATGTACCGTAAGTCACCATTTACTGTTGTGTTCTTGAATTCTGGTGCATTGCAAACGACCGAATGAAAGTAACCTTCTTGGGATAACTTGACATTTGTAAAATACATCAGGAGCGTTCGAGGTAAATTATCCCAGCCAAATATGCAATACTCCAGGAAGGATCGGCTCAAGATGACCCATGGTGAACCTGCAAGGAAAGGAAAGCATTCAACATTCATTTGTTAAAGTCATAGATTGAGTAGCTTGGACAGTGAATGAAAAAATAGATTTGCCTGTGAAAAGATTGAATGCATCAGGTGTATCCCGCTTCTGCGTAGCTAGAAAAATTTGACTTCTCCTGGCTAAATATAGTCCTGGGTCAACTACGATAGGCTGGAACCTGTCCTTTCTGCATGGGTAAATAAATATATAAATATATGATCTAGAGTTAAATGCAGAAAGTATCACAGTAGCACAATGAAAAAGCTAGAATTAGCAGTAATTATCATTAATTACTCTTTCCATCCAAGGTCGCTGGTGTGATCAATGAAATTGAGGTCCCTCCGAACAGAAGAGAAAACATGAGACAAATCTGATACAAATAAAAGAGTGCCGATTTGTAAGTTGGAAAGTCAGCAGAAAGAAGACAAGATATATTGATAAACAAAAATGAGTGATGCCTCAAGGCATAGCATTATTCAGTGAATAAAACACAGACAATATAGTCATATACAGCACTTCTTCACCGATAATATAAAATAAAGTTCAGAAAAATAGTCATATACAGCATTTCTTGAATTGGAACGACAATAATATAGAGCAAAACCAATAGATGCCCAGTTATATTGGCATCTGATGAACATCAAAGTTTATTTACAAACAACAGGGTTATGTCTGGCCAAACAAAAAGTAGAACCAATACAGAATAGAATGTTGCCACTAGCCAATCAAGAGGATAATGATAAACTGAAGTCTAGCCTGAAAAAAGACTTTGGGATCCCCCAGCCCTCAAAGTGGGGGACAGGGGTGCAAGAGTTCACTGGCATCAATCTCAGGATATTTTATGAATAGAAAAAAGAAATACATTTCACATTTGGAGTGTCTATCAAACACTTCTGTGCTATTTTATGTTAGGTCCCTGATTAGTAGAAAGCCCAAACCAGCAAAGCGGATGGTACATGATGTGAGTGACAAAAAAAAATCCACAGGACCCTAGACATTTAGAGGTGAGAAAATTTGTTATAGGGAGGCAGCAGTAGTCAATCCCAAATAACAGCGCAGAGGAGAGCAGAGCGCAACCCCACAAACCCAATAGCCTATGGCAGGATGACCACTACTTAGAACCCTAAACATAGATTTACATCACACATGTATATATGCTGAAAAATAAATAAAAATACCTAAAATTAAAGAGAAATTATTGTTGTTTCAACATTTTTAGAGAGATTGAAGACAACTGAAAAGAAAAAATAGAAACTAGGTTAAAATGGTAGTGGGTAGGCCACAACAGTGACAAAAGGAAATCACTGGAAATTGACTGTAAAAGAGATGGGTCTTCGTAAACTTATGACGACCGATGAGAACAGAGACCAGACGCCCGAAATTGGCAGGAAAAGAGCTGCGCGGCAGTGTGCGACAGTGAGAAGCAGTTCTGGAATCTGGAGGAGTGCAGTAAAGAGCTCTCTTGAGGGGGCTTGCACTTGCAAGGGCACATGAATAAATGTAAGGGAAACCAAAAACAAATTAACTTAAAAATCTGTCCAATTTTAACTCACCCCAAGAAGCCAATTTTACCATTGAAACAGCACTCAGTCAAGGGCAAAAAAGTCTTCGGCCCCATATTCTAAATAGCAGCCGTGAACAGCTGCCATAGCAGCTGCAAATTGTGCCACTCCACCTAAGACAGCCAGGTACAACGTGACTCAGTTGCAAGGAGTGGGGCCATCATGAGATATGATGCACCAGCGTGATAGCAACACTATGGCGTGCTATTAACTACTCTGGCAGTGAGCATAGGTTTTACAGGGAGTGAGTCGGCTGAGGCTGTCAAACAGTTTTGTATTGTTGAAGATTATAATTGAAGCTTGTGATTGTTGCAATTGCAAAGGAAGCTCAGTGTAATGGAGAAGCAAACAGAGTTGGATTATTTTGATGAGAAGAAACTGATGATTGCTAAATTGTTGAGGAGAAAGAGGTACATGCTTCTCTAGAGGAAACTAAAGTGATGTGCAACTGCAAAGTACTGAGACACTGACTAAAGTTAGATTGGCTGCCAAGAAGGCTGAACTACCAAATCTTGATGGTACAGACCAAGTGGGGATTGTTGGTGTATGCTGAAAAATATTTTAAATGTAGGGTAGTAGTCCAGAAGCAAATATTCCAATGGCTTTTATAAGTATTTAAGGGGGTGTTTGGTTTGGTTGTTTCCTGTTTTCATTTTCACTGAAAATAGAAAATGGTGATAGAAATGTATTTGGTTGGATTTCTGTTTTCATTTTCAGTGAAAATATTTTCCCAAACGAACCAAAAACTGAAAACAATAAAATCTCGTTTTCAGTTGAAACCAGGAACCTCATTTTGGGTAAAATGAAAACGCGGTAACAAGGAATGTAATTTTAAGCAAATCTAAAAATACATTTCCTTTTGAAAAGACATTTTCAGTGTTTTTATTTCTTGAAAGCAGAAAACAAAAAATCAAACCAAATATGTAGAATTCTAATATTTTAAAAATGAAAACAGTTTTCAAAAAATGAAAACAGGAAATGAAAACAGAAAATGAAAATGCAAACAAAACACACCCTAAGGTAGCACTGGCCATTGGTTTCATTGTCTGAGAAACAAAATCCTACACCTGAAATGAGAGATGGCATCAGAGATAAATAAGAAGAATCCCGTATAAACTGCTTGCAGTGATTGAATGATCAGAAACAATGGCAGAGTACATCAATGGATTTGAGTTGGTGACAGCTCAAATCTCATAGCTACTTGAAGAACAAGCACTGGGATATTTTACCAACGGATTCCATGGGGAGATATGGAGAACAGCCCTTGGTAAGTTTCAAAGGTAATGTTATTTGGCATAAAACACTGGTCTGTACACTACCCAGTCAATTCCTCATGAGCCTCGGAGAGGTTTGAAAATGTATAAGTTTTTTACTGCTACATACTGCAAGAACCCCTGATTTGGTCATGGTCATCGTTGATAGATTCTCTAAGATAGCTCCTTCCTTTCCCTTGTAGTAAGAATGTTGATTAGTTGTTCTTCAAAGAGGTTTGTGTTTTCCTGGACTGCCTTATTCTATGATGTAAGTAAGAGGGCTAAAGTTTATGAGCTACTTTTGGAAATCCAATGGAAGTTGTGTGGCACCTAGTTGAAATTCTCTGTTGTTTTGCACCCATATAAGAAAGTCAAACTGAGGTTGTTAACTATGATCTAGGTGATTTACTTAGGAGTCTTTCAGGGGATAATATGTGATTCCAATCTAGTATTTCATAGTGCTGAGTTTGCCTAAAATAGTTCCATTAATAAGTCTACTAGCAAGAGCTCATTTGGTATTATCCTCTTGGTCTCACCAACCTGTTGATCTTGTGCCTTTTCCTTTGATATCTTTAGAGTCTTTTAAGTCTTTTTGCAACCTATATTCATGATTTGCATAACAACATTAGAGTTTTAGCGTGGATTCTTTTCGAACGAATGCTTAAATATATCAATCAAATTAGTTAAATCAGTATAACAAGATTAATGTTACAATATATCAAATCATCACCAAATTAAGAATAAGCAATTGGAAGACATGACATTCTCAGTTTCTCTCTAGTGAGATTATGGCAATCATAAACATTCAACATATTAAATGTCTATGAAACAAATAACATATTCAGCTTACAACCATTCTCTTCCATCAAGCAATAAATGAGATACCAAAGCATTTTTCCAAACATGCCAGTTAAAACTTATTTTTGTGGGAGAATGAAATGTATTACCAAACAAGATAAACAGCACAAGGGTAAATGTAAAAATTGACTTCATGAGCATAAAATTTAAATAACCTATAATCATTCACAAGTAAAACGAATCAAGCCAACCACAAGAAGAATTTCAGCAAAGTTCATTCAGAGTTGAGGGAAATGTTTTATGAATCTCTAACTACCACAAAATCTGGTATTGCTTTTAAAAACAATAACTTCTTACTCTAGGCTGTAACAAGAGCCTCAACCATTTATCTCTCCCTCCCCCCCGCTCCCCAAATCCCCCTTGAACACACGTCTACTACCTCCACCTCCACATCCCTTTCTCACTACTAGCTCCCCATTTTAGTTGAGAGTAATGTTTGAGTGTCTCACACTCAGCAGATTTTCATATATACATATTTAAAAGAAGTTTACAGTAAGAGGGGAGACTAGAGAGTCCCTAGACTCCTGTAAACCAGTACTACTAGATACAACAAAAGATACAATAAAACTTTTCTAACATAAAAATCTAACAACATTGAACCCCTCCATGATTCTCAACTCGAAACTTCTTTTCCATATCTTGGGGTCCTCTCAACTTTTGTCTTGGTTCCAAACCAGCTATAACAACACATTTATTTCGTTAAGTGCAACCAGTCAGCAGGAAATCCTGTCTTTTCACCTTTGAGTCTAAAAACTACGAGTCTAAGACAAAAACAAAACAAAAGACCAAAATTTCAAATAAACTTTCCAATGATCATCATCAAGCAAATACACACACAATAACAATCCCAACACTTCACTACTAGTTCCCCATTTTACATTGAACCCCTCCATCATTCTCAACTCCAAACTTCTTTACCATATCTTGGGGTCCGCTCAACTTTTGTTTTGGTTCCAACCTAGCTATGGCGACACATTTATTTTGTTAACTGCAACCAAATCAAATGGAAATCCTGTCTTTTTACCTTTTTTTATCCGTAGGAATTAAACACAATAATAGGAGGTTTACAATACTCACACACATTGCTCAACCAAAAACTAAGAGTCTAAGACCAAAACAAAACAAATGAAGACCAAAATTTTGCATAAACATTCCAATGATCATCATCAAGCAACAACAACACATATAATAACAATCCCAACACTTCACTACCTAAAAAAAAGCAAATCCACAGTGCAAACCCACGATCCAAAACAGAAATTACCGTATTGGCATTACCATCCTGGGTGACAAGGGGATAATCCCGAGCACTCAAGGTCACAAACCAGTCCCATCCTCCATCCAACTTCATCATCACAGAAGCAGCCCTGAGAGCAACAGCCACATTGGATGACCCCAAGTAGGTCACATAATCGGCCTTCCCCACCACATCCACGTTCCGAAAGGCACGAATCGCCGGCACCGACATGGTGGCCGCCGCCAGCCTTTGCCTCTCTTCATCCCTGGCATCCATCCCAAGGTGGAGCAAGTAACGGTTCCTGGGGTGGTACACCGCCAGCAGCAACCGGAAGATCCGGTCGCTGTCCCTATTGCCACCGGATATGAAGTAGGCAAAAGCAGGAGGGTGGTGTGGACCATAGTGGACAATAGAGGGAAAGGGCATAGGGGATGTGAAGCAAGAGAAGGAAGAGAACATGAGAATGATGAAGGAGAGGAATGCTGCAGTGAAGAGGGTGAAGAGCCATTTTCTCTCAACACCCATTAATAGTAATAGTGGTAGCTATTAGTAGCGGTGGCAGCAGTGAGAGTGACAAATGTGAAGTTTGTGGTGGTGTTGGGGCATATGGGTGGTGCAAAAAGGAAGGATTTTGAGAAGTGGGTGTAGCTAGATCCTGGGGTTTGAGATTGTTGGGGCTAATGGGTCATTGAAGATCTTGAAAAAAGGAGCGTTATGGTGATGCATGAAAGCGGAGGCATCGATGTGAGTTGAGTGAGGAGGTGCATGGAAAAGGGAAATGGGGATTGAATGAGGAAAATTGCTATTACTATACTTGTCACGGTTTCTGTGTGTGGAAAGTGCCGTGAGGTCTAGGGTTTGTTCTTTCTTTTCTCGGGTTTGTGATTTGATGTTAGTGTCAAGAATGGAGGAGGAGATCAGGGATTCTTTCCTTGCTGTCTCTTTCTCACTACAAAATCTACCACAGCCCTGATCTGAGTCGCATTACAAAATTTATCCGTGTAAAAAAAAAAAACAATTCTGGCCAATTAACGGTTTTCTTGGATATCTGAGGTTTAATTTAATTAGATTGCTTCTTTCCTTCCTTTTTTTTTCGATATACAAGATTGCTTTTTATTTAAACAAAGTTTTGTTATCTGAAAAAATATTTAATTACATTTAATTAAAATAATTAGGACTCTTAATTATTTTGATGAGATTAATGCTAAAAGTTAGTCTAATACAAATCGTGTTTTACAAGATCATAGCAAACTAACTCATAATATGATACAACATTTAAGACTTTATTTAATACTTTGTGTTTAATATTTATTTTATAAAAACATTCTCTTAAGATCAGTCGAAACTCATCAAGAATAAATGAAATTCAAGATCGAAAAGTTATCCAACTCCCCCAAAAAACACATTTTGTTGTGCAGCCTTTGATCAAAGGAAAGTGATTTTTCTGGTGAAATATTCCACACGAAAACCAAAAATAGTGGTTTCCATGCAAAAGAAAGAACATGCATTTAATGCAAATATTAAATGTTCCAACAAAGCTTAAGTGAAGAAATTCATCCATTGTAAGATAATGAATACTTCAAGATGAAGACTTATAAATACCTTAAGCTTTAAAAAAATAGGTTATGAATCCTATGCGCATTCATTTAAATTCTTTTTGTAAAAAACTATATGTAAATTCTTGTAAAGTTTACAAAAGTTCTCAAAACACTATAATTATCGTGAGAGAATAGACTAAATGTTGAGCTTGTATATCCATCTATAAGATGCTCAAAGAGTTAGTCGTTGTGCAAACACAAACAACAAATCTTTATGATTTATATAGAATTAGTCGTGACTATAGAATAAAAAATATTGGATTACATCAAACTTATGGTAGAAGTTGATTTATAAGAGACAGAAGTAGTCATACCAAAAATACGTATACTTTGTTAAGTTAGTGAGACTTGGTGATAATTTCATGTGCCTGATGACGTGTTTTTTTTGAAAAATTATTATCTATTTTACAAAGTATTTTATTCCATATGATAATTTTGTTTACATGAAAAAAGACTTTAAAATTTTTTTAAATCAATAAACATCATTCTTCAAAATGCATTAAAATATTGATTCAGTTTTCAATAGGATCGGAGATGCATAATAAATTTTGAAATTATAAACTTAATTTTAAAAATAAGAATAATATATCATTCTTCATGCATTAAAATATTGAGTAACTTTCAATAGGATTGAAAATGCATGCTTGAAAAAATGAAACATATTCCATTGTTTATCTTAATATATATGCATATCAATGTATGTATTTTCTTATCTAAAATAAATTAAAGATAGGTAATTTTAATCTAAATATAGTTTATATATATTGAAAGACATTTATTTCTAATAAATTTTAATTATATAAAAACTAACAATATTTATGTTATGACTAAAATCCTCATTCTAACTAATATCTATATCAAATTATCTCAGCTAATACTTTTAAGGATACAACAATATAAAAGTAAGTTTTGATCAATTAGTTGTAATTTAAAAAATGAAATGTCAATTAAATAATTGTGATACACCTCTACGCATTAACGAGGATAATTTTTATAATAATATCAATATAATTTCTATTTTCATGACATAACATAATAAAAATGAAATTTATTTTATTAACTCAAAATAAACTAAATTAAAATTTACCAAAAAATATAAATATAAATTTAAAATCATCCAATACTTATCTCAGCAATTAATATAATGGATAGAAAAAACTATAAAATTTTGTATTAATATCATTCATACACGTTAAATTATCTGAATTTCCGTTTACTTTAATAGGATAAAAATAAATATATTACTTGTGAATGATAGGATATTAAATTGTGATTTACATAAATGAATTACTTGTTAAATTAAATCACTATTAATAAAGATAATTAGTCCATGTACATATTTTTTTTTATTTATAAATTACCCTTCAATATATATTATTATTTTTATTTTCTTCAAAAACCATCAAAATGTAACTGCTATCACTTTTCCTAAAAAAAACCTGTTATCACTATTTTCTTCAACTGTTTTTCTTTTTTTTTTTTAAATAAAGATAGAGACACAAATAAGAAGAGTTTTGAATTTTAATGGCAGCAGAATGGAGAAGAATAAGAGTTGAGAAGAGATGTCACTACAAGGAGAAAATGAGTTAAGAAGAAGCTCACCATAGGAAGTCATGAATAAGAACTTAAGGTAGGAGAAGATGAGTGGAGGAAGAGGGAGAGAAGGAGCACGGAATTGTGCCTCAAATGAGATCTGAATTTTGAAGTGTAATTCCCAAATGATCAAATGAGATCTGAATTTTGAAGTGTAATTCTCAAATGATCAAAGTTGAAAAAATGCACACACATGGTCTCTATTTATAGCTTAAGTGTCACACAAAATTAGAGGAAAATTTGAATTTCTATTCAAATTTTACTTGAATTTGAAATTGAATTTGTGGAGTCAAAATTTCACTAATTATGATTAGTGAATTTTAGCTATAATTCAGCCCACTAATCCAAGATCAAGTCTAAGATTCTTCACTAAGTGTGCTTAGGTATCATGAGGCATGTAAGCATGAAGGACATGCACAAAGTGTGACTGTATGATGTGACAATGGGGTGTAACAAGCAAATGCTCACCTCCCCCTCTAAAATTTAATTGGATTGAGCTTCTTCCAATTCAATTAAATTTATTTCCCAACACACACATCAAATATTCACTCAATGCATGTGAAACTACAAAACTACCCCTAATATAAAAACTAGTCTAGGTGCCCTAAAATACAAGAGCTGAAAAATCCTACATTTCTAGGATACCCTACCTTCATTATGGAGCCCTAAATACAAGGCCCAAAAATAATGAAACCTTAATCTAATATGTACAAAGATAAGTGGACTCATACTTAGCCCATGAGCCCAAAATCTATCCTAAGGTTCATGAGAACCCTAGGGCCTTCTCTTGCATCTCTGGCCTAATCTTCATGGAGTCTTCTATCCAATAGCCTTGGGGGTAGGATTACATCATGAATAATGGGAATAGTTTAAAAAATCTTCGACTATTCTCATAGGATATTCAAGTTACGTGAATTTGGATGAGATTTGCATACAAAAAAGGCATGAGAATTTCATTCCAAAACTTCTTCGCATTAATAATAAGAGATAAGCATAAATGAATTACTTGTGATTTATAGTATACTTAATTTATGTGATTTGTATGCATAATGAGAATAATTTAAAAAATCTTCAATTGTTTTGATAGGATATTCAAGTTGTGTGAATTTGGGAGTGATTTGTATGCAAAAAAGGCAAGAGAATTTCATTGAAAAACTTCTTTGCTTTAATAATAAGAGATATGCTACTTAATTTATGTGATTTGCATGCATAATGAGAATAATTTCAAAAAAAAAATTAATTGTTTTGATAGAATATTCAAGTTACGTGAATTTAGGCGGAATTTGCATGCAAAAAAACGGGAGAATTTCATTGTAGAAATTTTTGGCTTTAATAATAAGAGATTAAGTGTTTTTTGTGTGAATATAGTAAGAGATTAAGCTAATAATATATGTACTACTCAAACTCGGCAAACCTGTACTCAGTGGTCAATCGAGTACTCTACCCAAATCCAGAGAATTTGGTAGATTTAATTAAGGTAAGATAAAAAATTTACCAGAAAGATAAAGATAACTCATATAACCAGAAATTATCTATTATTAGAGGAAATATAAGATGATATCATATATTTCCCTATTTACATTATCCCATAAGGAAAATTGAGATCTGATTGTTAGTCGAGAAGGAAAATAATAGCACACACAGGAGTTAATAAGCACAACAATGTGTTCAAATAAAAAATTGTAAGTAGTAAATAAAAATAAAAATGTATGTTGTTATTCAAGAAAAAGAAAAGCTAAGTGCGGAAAGGCAAGTAATAGAGCTGGGATAAAAAGAAAGAGGTTAATCTATGGATGAATGCTCTCCTAGAACTTAAGTTTTGCATCCTAGAAAAACCATGACTTGTTTGCAGCCCAGCCTCATTACAAGCCTAGTAAAAGTGCTTCGGATTCAAGTTTGTGTGTTCTTGACTGTATGGTATGAGATGAAGTGCAAAGATTGAGATTTATGTTGGTTGTTGATTAATGGATAGCCTAAACACTTGTGCTTAAGTGAAACAGTGACCGTGAGGCTTTGGTTGATGATCCTTCCTTCATATCAGTCATTCCTACTAACTTATCTCAATTGTGTTTCTTAATAATCATGTTCATGTCTTTGAAATACTACATGTCTTATGAGAAGTTGTTGATGGAAACATTGAATGTCATTCATGTCATGTGATTGAATTCTTTGGAATAAACACATTTGTGAAGAACCATTGTGAATGTTTGTCACATGAGGACAAGTGAATTGTTCATTCTTTGCTTGAGGACAAACAAAACTGTAAATTTGGGGGAGTTTGTTAGTCGTCGTTTACGACTAACTTTTGTATAGAAAAGTTTTCCAAAATGTATATAAATCTCCCTATTTATGGTTCTTTTTGATAGGATTGTAAATAAAATTGCTTTGTTTTGATCTCTGCTCAGTAGAAGCCTCTTTACATGGAATTAATGTTAAATTTTCTTTAATTTCAAGCAAAAAAGAACTATTTTGAAGAAATGCCAAAGGAGTCTTCGTGCTAAGCGAGCTCAATGCGCTTAGCGCGCATCAACGGCTAAGCCCAGCACCAACACGCTTAGCGAGTAAAGGGGAATCTGGAAAGACATCTGCTATGCAAGCACGTGCTTAACGCGTTATCAGCTCGCTAAGCGAGTCGTCTGTCGCTTTCCAGGCTTAGCGCGAGATTGACACTAAGCTCAAATTCACTTACTCGCGCTAAGCACGAGAATGGCGCTAAGTGCGACGTCAAGATCAGGAAGCCCTTTTTAAGCCTGATTTGCACGGAATTGAAGGAGAGCCAAGAAAGAGCCAAGAGAATTGTTCACTACTTAAAGGCATGAAGAGTGTGAATTTCAGAGAGCGTAGAGTAGAGCAAGGGGCCAAGTTTTCATCTTTTAGGGAGATTAGTGAGTTTTTGAATGATTGTGAGATTCCTAGAGGTGGAGGAGACATCCCCACTCCTTTGTAAGCAAGCAATTTCTCTTAATTCATCTTCTTCAATGTAAAAGGAGCTTCCTTGACATGAAAGGCTAAAACCCTCAGATAGGGATTCTTATTGAGTAGTTGATGTAAACTCTTTTTCATATCTAATTAAAGTTGTTTTATGTGTTCACTGCTTCTATCTATGCTTATTGTATGCATATTTGTGGCTTGATCACCCAATTGTGTGTGTTGTTAGAGACTTTAGCATTGGGAAATGTACTATTTCCTTAGAACTTGATAGAGCGGGACTGAATAACTACATTGCTAGGGATAGTGTGCAGGGTTTTAGTTTTCTTTATTATGATGTGAGTATAATGCTGTTTAAATTAGGCTAAGTTCAACAAGAGGGATCTGCGAACGAAGTTTGATTTAAATTAGTCCAAACTCTGGAGGAATCGGTGTTTGGTATTTTTGTCCTCAGCATAGAACACAGGAACATCTTTAATTAGAAAAACATCTTTAATTGCATCAACTTACTCAGTAGGAGGACCCAACGCCTTTAGATATTTGTTTTCACACATACTTGTTCTCGTTTATTGCTTTTACTTAGGATAGGACATACTTTTGCTTTAATTCACAATCATTAATTTTTGTTTGCAAATGCCTGCTTACTTAACAAAACTTTGCTAAATAAACAAGTTCCCTGTGTTCGATACTCGATTCATTTTGTTTTAATTATTTTACTTGGTGACCCGGTGCGCTTGCCGGTAAGACCACTCCCATATAAAAACAAGTAATACCAATTTGGAAGAGGGAGTAAACAAGTATTCTGGTCAAACACTGATCATCTAATTTCACCTCTATATAAGGGGTTTCTCAAGGTTTAGGTAAACCAACTTCATTCCAACCTATATTATGATATTTGATTACCATCACGTTTGTGGATACACCCCACCATCATTTGTGGAGGAGCTCATAAAGGAATGCCACCATGAGAAGGCTCTAACAAATCTGGTAAGAACACTTGGGCACCCACCGTGGGGCCGAAGGAAAGCTTCTCTTTCGGCCACCACATCATCAATGGCTACAAACAATGACAAAACCAATGTTGCCAATCAAGGAAAACAAACCACAAGGATAGGCATTCACCATGCTTGGGATGCTTGCCATGGGAGCCTCGAAAAGGGGGAATCGAACAAATGTGATGAATACCTCGCATCAAGAGCTTGATCATCAATCTTTAATCGTCGCCCTGCAAAGGGACATGAACATGCTGAAGCAAAAAAGTGCCCAAGAGATGAAGAACCTCTGAAAGGAGAACATCACCCATAGGGAGCAATACCTGAAGCTTTAGGAATACCAGAATGCAAATTTGGTCTTAGTAGCTGCAACCTATTGAACCCACTAGGCTAGGACCGATGAACGCAAATTAGTTCTTAAATTCCTAATGAAGTGGGAAAACTTTGTTCTCCTTGCACAATCTGTAACGTCCTGACAAAAATTACAACTCCAACTGACAAAGGAAATTATGTGTTGTGTCATCTGTGCATGTATGTAGTTAATTGCAGTGATTATGTGTTTTTAATTCTTATTTATGAGCTTATCATATGTGTGTGTGTGTGTGTGTGTGTGTGATTAGTTTAGTGAAACTTGATAGAGAAATAGGAATTGTTTGAGTTAGATTTCCATTTGTGCAAGAATTGCACTGGACGCTTGTAATTTGTCTCTATGTGAGTGAACTTGAGACTTCTTCTCTCAAATCTTTGGTAAGAAGCTCTTGAACCTCTCTTTTCTTCTTATTTCTCCATCATTTTTGTGCAAAGCTCTTATTTGTGGTTTCGAAATTTCTTTTTCATTCTTTGAAGCTTGAGACTTCAAGACTTGAGCTCTTTGTTCATCTTAGTCATTTGGTGTAACTTCATTCAAGGTAAGGGGGGTCTTTCCACTTCTTGAACCCTAACCATGTTGTCTTTGGAAGTTAGGCTTCATTGCATGTTGTTTTGATGTTCAAATATTCGTAACTATTGTCTTGGATGGAATTGGAGGATATGTTGTTTTTCTGGAAATTTTAAGGTTAAAGATGAGTTATTTGGGTGTTAAAACTTAGGGTTAGCCTTAAATTTAACTTAAATTGGAGTTTTCTAGCAAAAGTTATGAATAAAACAAGTTTAACAACATTTTGTAGAATAAAAATTTGTCACCAAATCGAATTAATTATTATAGTTGTATGAAATGTTTTTCTTTTATGTTTTGACCTAAAAAATGAGTTTCTTAGGTGTGAAAATGTAGGATAGCGTATAAGATTCATGAAAAACCGATTCCCGAAACACCTAGGATGCGAAAAATAAGTTAGGAGTGAAACTTTGTAAAAAATGAATGACAAAGTAATTTCAAACAATATACAACTTAACATTGGAATCTGTGTCTCTAGATAAGTTACCATAGAATTATTTATTTTCTAGAACTGTTGTTTTAACTATTATATTATTATTGAGATAAACTACATGATTTGATTACTGGTGCCTGTTCTGGAAATTGTGATGATTCTCTTTGCTAATAAAATTTCTAAGATACATACATGTATAATTATTATTATTATTGGTGAATGGTAAGACTGACAGAGTGTGAACTTTGACAAATTATATTTTGTCTCATTCTACTATATATATATATATATATATATATATATATATATATAATTTTATTTGTACGTGTTGTGGTTTGGGTTTGGGGGTATTCGACCCTCGGCAAATTGTTTGTTATGATTGTTAGATGGCTGTAATCATAGTTGTTATGTTGTTTAATTATTTTTTGTGAGAAGTTGTTTCTATCGTTAGAGGGACCACGATTGGTTCCCTGAGAAATAGTTCGTATGCCTGAGCCTTGTCTCTTTTTCTTGTTTGTTTGTTTGTACGTATTTGTTGATGCACGTGACATGAGGGATATGTACTCGATGCAGTGACAAAAGTCAAAAGGATTGGATAGAGAATAAGGAACCGATGTTTCTATTTTCTTCTGTGAGATTATGTTGAGAAAGTGGATGATGGACAAAGATACACTGGGGTATAGTGGGCGAAAAGGTTCAAAGAACCTGGGGGAATTAGCGAGTGGTGACTATTTGACATTTGGTGCACTTATTTGGCGTAGGTAACTCACAAACCTCACTTTGCTACTCCTGACAGACTTCAAGACTATGCTTTTTGAGTTGGAAGCTTCAAGATCGATTTACGATGAGTCCATATGTGGCTATCACTCCTGATTATCATCCACATAAATGTATAAGACCATCAAGACCTAGGAGGATTGGTGGCAGCGGTTGGGTCCTAATAGGTAAGAAGTGTGTTAGTAACATGCTTAGGATCTCGAGAATGTTGTTTGCTTAGAGAAACCACACATAGTGGTTAATTAGGTTGCATGTTGTCCTTGTTTGACTACCGTGTGTTTGTGGTGTTTAAGGAGCGGAGGACTCACCCCTACAACCAACAACTTTCAAGTTCAAGAGATGTCTATGGAGCCGCACCCTCTACGAGCTTGGCGTACTAAGCAGACATATAGAGTATGGTCGTGTCAGGATACACACGTGTCACTTTACATGTGTCACACTCTAGTGCACATGGTGCTGGTAGATAGACTAGATGCCATGCCCATCACCAATGATAACTTTCGTCATTACTATATTCCTTGGGGATTTATGTCTCGTTGGCAACTGGAGTGGTTTTAAGACATCAATTTTTATTGGGGCATGAAAAGGCCTCACGATGCTCAAGAATTCATAGTGACCATAATGAGGTTTAATGTGAGAGATAACATCCTGAGTTGGAGATTCGAGTTAGTACGTCTCATGCAGGTCATTGAGGATCGAGGAGATCACTCATTAGTGGTCATTACCACCCATTAGTGGTCATTACCACCTATTCAATTTGGTTTCTCAATTCCAAAACTGATGAAGCCTTTCATTTTCCAAAATGTTAAGGACAAAATTATTACATTCTCCCACTTGGTCCAAACATTTTTACTCAATGCTCAATCTTCTTAAGAAATGAATATACGAATCATAGTGATGGTTCCTCTTATAACGAGTAATATCATCCATGTATTACAATATGCTCAATTTCCCAAGCAGTATACTCAAAGTGGTAATAAAACTTAATGAATAAACTCAATGTTTATTCTTGATCCAAAACATAATTTTTCTCAAATAAATCAATGTGCACCTAAATATGAGAAAATATCACAATATAAAAGTTTCAATTTTAACATGCATGTATACAATCATAGAGTGGAACCAAGTCCCATTCTTTCTACATGATCCTTAAATTTAAATGGTGGCATGCCCTTAGTTAAAGGATCAGCGATCATCAACTCAGTTCTTATATGCTCAATGACTAATATCGATGTGCTTACTTCAACTTCCACTTTTGTTATTCTTAGCCATAAAGACAACAGCTGAGTCATCGCAGGAAATTCTCAAAAGCCTTGAAATAGTGTCAACTATCTTCAGTCCAAAAATGAAACTCTTAGGTCATACACCATGTGATGTAGCTTCAAAACAAGAGACAAACTTAGCTTCCATGGTAGAAGTAGCAGTCAAAGTCTGCTTAACACTCCTCCTAATATTGATTTAAGCGTCTAGATGTGCACAACAAAGTCAGCTTACTTTTGTCTCATCTCATGTTAATTCAGTTTCATCAATGATTAATTTTTAAAATACTCTTGATTAATTTTGTTCTGATGAAAGTTTCGACTCTAGCTAGCTCTCAAAAGCAATTGTTCTTTGTTTTGAAGCCCATTTATGGTTTGATCTAACTGGGGCTTGATATGCTCGGGTTTTGATATAGTGCTTTCTTTTGTGGGTAAAGATTATTTTATAGTGCTCTTCTTTGTTTCCGTAAGCAAGATAAATTTATAAAATTGGCTTAAATATATCAGAAATCTTTCAAATATATTCGAATTTCACAATTGATTCTTAATTTTTTTTTTACTTTTCATTGGGTCTCTGAGACTTCAAAGTTTTGTGAAAGATCCTTATCGTTAGTCTTGATTCAAAACGTGATGACATGTCGCCCTTGTTCCTACCGCCGCCGTCGAGTTACATCCTCTACTCCATGGCCAGAGGTGTTGTAGATTAGATCTTGTCGCTTCAAAATTTGCAGATTGCCACACGCGGTGATCCCGTGGAGAATGTTGTCGTTGCAGCGCTACAGTTCGAGTTCCTACAAAGTGGAGCACTCCTCAACGAGGCGAGGATCAATGACTTTTTGAGGGAAACGGGCTTGCCCTCTGTTTACGCTACAATCCAGACGAAGCAATCAAGCCAGCGGTCCTGTCTATTCCCCACCACGATTCATTTTGGAGATTTTACAAATCGCTGCCCCTTATCACACCTACAAAACCTTGTCTTCTTAGTAATTCCCCTTATAGCAGAGAAAGAAGATTCACAATTCACATTCCAATGGAACCATGGCTTTCGTGTACAGTTGTACGTAGTGCGGGTCCAACCTGAATCTGAACTCCGTTTATGTGTACCCTCCGGACTTCTACTTTGAAGCCGACAACAAGGGCTCCATCTTGTTCTCCATTGTGGATGCCACCAAGTTCAAGTTTGTGAAGGAGGACAAGATTTGTACCTTCTTTGAAATCGTCAACTACAGGGGAATCCAGAGAAAGAGGACCAAGATCACGTGCAACACCTGTGCCTGTATCCTTGCTACTTCTAGGACGATGGTCCACCTCTTAAAGATAGTCCCGATCAATTTCACATGGGTCCCAACCAAGTTATCCCTAGAGTGCCAAGATATAGGTTCAAGACCAAAACCCTCAGTTTCACAACGAAGTCCGACCACAAAGAAGGTCACGGATTTCAGGTTGGGGGGTTCGACCACAAGGGTGACGTCAACGAAGTCCTTTTTAAAATATTTTTTAAATAGCATTTGAGTTTCTGTCTATTCCCCATCAAGTGATATGTATCACCATCACCATCTTATATGACTTCATATATTTATCGATGTCATTACATTTTTGGACAGAAGATAGAAATTTTTTATAAAACTTTTGAAGTTTCTGGGATTTAACGAGAAGAAAAAAATTTCAGGAATTAATTACGAAATTTTGATATATTTCAAGGATCTTTAACATATTTAAGTCTATAAAATTTAAGGAGATTCCAACCCACATAAAAAACCATCAAACATAAAGATCACAATCCTAACTAATATAGTACTACCGTACCATTTTACAAAAAGGACATGAGAAACATTTAATTTAATTTAAAACTAAACCAAAGCTAACTTATCTTTCACACCTTCAATCAATTAGAAATTACCGTTAGTATGACTTTTTAGATAATTATTATAAAAATCAATATACTTATATGATATGTATATATTGTTTTGTAATTAAATGATAATATAAAATTACTTCAGACTTTCAATGCACAACCTATTTTCTCTTTTTTTATTAATTCTACTAGACTTGTAAAATTGAAAGTTTCATTCCCACAAAGACCAAGTAATTTTTGCTAACCATACATCTGTCTTACATATATTTTGTCCTTTTCTCTTGAATCATCCCCTGATGTTGAAGATCGTAAAACCAAAGATGGAAACGGGGCTGAAGCTGACTTCCCGATAGAAATAACAAGGTCACACTGTACACATGACCCAATAACAGGAAGTTCTAGTATGTAACTAACTCCAATTCATTCTATCACTGGACCTAAGAATTTTATTGACTTGAGTGTCAAAGTGATTGAAGACACCACAATACATCTGTTGAACTTGTTGGTGCCGTCATGGTTCGCCATCAGAACTTGCATTCAAGAACCAGCTCTGGATCGAGTTCTCCTTGAATCTAGCCTCTGAGCTGGATCTCCATCTCTTGAAGCGAAGAACACGCTAAAGCCGATGTGCAATTCTGTTGTTAAGCCATGCGAATTTAAAGAAGTTTCCAATTGATCCAGATAAATGAAAAGCACAAGACTGATCATGAAGACATGTGATTATATTTCTCTTGGTTAGCCTAGTATAGTATAGGAATATGTTCACCACTATTTGGTATTTGTGGGTTCAACAGAATTGGATATCATTGCAAGCAGGTATGTGCTAATTTAATGACCATTGTGGACCTCGTTAAAGTTGGTCTTTCCTTTTATCTTACAAGCAGAGAAAGAAGCAGACAAAAAATATCTCAAAAAGGAGGGGGGCATCCTTGAGGATTGGATGATTTGTATCTTGAGATTGAGATTTTGAGAGTGTGGCAAGATATTAAACTTTTCGGTAAACTTTTATTTTTATGTTTAGATAAAATTCTCTAAGAAAACACTTAGAAAAAAAAAACTTCTCCTTAAGTTAAAAACCAACTTTTGAAGAAGGTGATTAATATGAGGGCTTCCAAAAATTAGTTTATTTATAGGTTAATTTTAATTTATGAAAAAAAAATCTTATTTTTTAGCCTATAAATATTTTTTAAGAAATTTTTCCAATCACGCTTTGAGTTTTTTTTTTCTATTACTGTACTGTAAGGTTAATGTACGTAATTGAAGAACAAATGTAAGCTATGCTTGCTAATTACTCTTGATTTTCCATGATTATTCTTCAGCTCTTTGAATTAGTGTATTCGATTCGCCATAGCCGTAACTTTTCTTCTTAGTACAACTTTTTAACAATTTATAGTTGCAACCAAAATGTCAAGTGTTTGTGATAAATCTTGACTAAGTGATTTGAACTTCAATTTGGGATAGATATAGCAATTTGTGGCGGCTTTTACCCGCTAGAATATGTTGAGGACCTTTTAAAACATAATTAAATAAAAAATAATAATGTTACATTATCACTTAACGAACAAAATAAACAAAAATTATCAAAATATTAGACGGAAAAAAGTTTAGAAACAAAGATTAGTTTTCAACCAGTTAAAGAACAAAAATCATAAAAGTTAAAAAATCTAGGGTCAAAAATATAATTTATTCTATCAAGTTTATCTTTCGTGTGACACATGTTGTTATGACAGATGATCTTGAATTGCATGTATGGAGGAGGAGATGTCTTTTTAGGCAGATCTTTCGATCCTCTCGGAGATGTGATAAATGAAGTGAGCACGGAAATAAAGTTGATGAGTTCTCTTATTTCTTTTCTTTTTATAATTACATGTATATAGATGATCAACTTAGGTTTGTCTTATTTATAATTTTTAAGAGTTTTATATATTTAATTAAAAGATATATCTTATTTTAATGGTTGAAGTTCCATGAGATCGACGTTAAGTGCGATTTAGTTAAGTTTTATAAATGTGTGGTTCATATTGCAAGTTTTGAACTTTATTTATTAGCTTGGAATCTCTTGAGAAGTTCATATAATTGTTCATAAATAAACTAGTAAAGAGTTTTTAAAGTAAATAAAATCAAATCTCTTAGTTTTAATAGTTATGCAAAAGAATGACTTTGATCCTTTATATCCTTTGTTTTTTTTAAAACAACAATACTTCCTTAAATTCTTTTTTCGCACACATCTATATTTCTTTACATTTTTGTGAGTTAGGTTTCTTCTTTTTTCCTCCCGCAATGGATGTCTTAAAAATTTATTCTTCTTCAACCTCTCTTTGATGATTAATCTCTAAAATTGACGCGGAAAAACAAAACACAAAGGAAGGAGGTTGCCACTCAAAAGGAAGCTTGACTTGGCTATTTAAGATACTATAAGTTTGTGCGTTTTAATGAAAATTTTACCAATTTTACTGATTATTGATATGACCATGCTGAGTTTTTTGTTTTTTGTTTTTCTATTTTGAATTAGCTAGGATACTAGACATGACATTAGAAAATCTTGATTGGAAGCCGAGGATTTGGTTTAGAGTTTGAACATTTAGAAGAAGTATGAGAATTCTGGAATAAATATGGTAAGAAGGTAGGTTTTAGAGTTAGAAGACAATTCAAAAACAAGCAAAAGAGAAATGATGTTATAACCTCTTTGGATGTGGTTGTTGTAAGGAGGGACTTTGAACGCCAGACAAAAGATATAAACATGTTTGATAAGCACAAAGTTAAGACTAAAACTAATTATTACGAAAGAATTGGATTGACATAGGGGGAAAATAGAAAAATATACAATATATAAAATTGTAAAACAACATAATCACTCACTACAACTTTTGGAGACAACACACACTTGCTTCTCACAGTAAAATAACAAAAGTTTAAGTTTAAACTTATGAGCAGGGGCAGGACATTGAGAGGAGGGAGCAATCACAAAAAATAAAATAAATGCAACAAACAACTGTATATCATTATTTTTATACAAAATATTTATAACTTGATATTCCAATACGTTAAATTACATTTTATTTTTTAATCCGTAAGAATTAAATACAATATCAAAAAATTCATAACACTCACATTATGATTAACTAACTAAGCTAGACTCCCTTCACATACATTAAATTACATTAATATCTTTCAAAACATATAATGTCTTATAAAAAAAAAGAAACATATAACGTCTTTCTTATATGTCACGAAAATAATCAATAATTATCAATTTTAACAATTTTATTTCCAATGTATATTATTAAGTATTTAATAACAAAATTAAAAATCTTTCTTTCATGTGGTGGGGCAGTACCTTCTAGTCTTTGTCAATCATGCCGATGTCATAATTTGAAAATTATATCAAACTTCATTAATCCAATGACACTTATTTATATGAAATTTGAAAAAAAGAACTCCTTCAATTATAAAAAAAAATAAAGTTTAACAATTAGATGTTAACAAAAAAAATATTATATAATAAATAAGATTTAATAAGATATAATATTTAGATAAAATTTCATAAAAAAGATAAAAGTACTATTAATTTTATAATTTAAAAAATAAAGTTAAAAGATATATATTAATTGCATAATAATTTAATGTTTTAAAAAATATATAATTAGTTTAAAATCAGATTTCTTTATTAAATTTCTATAAATAAATAAATAAATAGTAGTAATATTTTATTTTTTAAAATTGAAAAAAAAAATAGGGAAGGCAAGGCCCCTCATGGTAACGTCTGTCTGCCCATCCCTATTTATGATATTGACGGAGCTAACTACCACTCGGGATTGCCCTAAAAAAAACATAATTAATTTGAGCTTATAATTCACAATGAGTAAAAATGAACTATGCACTAAATTATTATTGAAGCTAAAATTATATTTAAGTCATTTATATATCATAAATTTAAATGTTTATTATTGAATAATTTTTTAAAAATCATATAACTTAATCACACGATTTATTTTACATTAAGTATCTTACTTTTGATTATACTCTTATTTTTATTTCATTCAAATATTATTTGAATTAAATGATATCAAATTATATTTAAATATAAATTCAAATTTTAAATCATGATACATCATTTCAATATGACAGATAAATATCAAATTAATTACCAGTGCAGCATGGCAACTTTGAAATCACGTTCTTTCACCTGATCCATTCTCACAGATCCACGAGTCGCATGCATGCATGTTTGAACCACGTGCTCATATATACATATGTCTCATGCATGATTGCAATCTCTGGAAACTAAAGCATCTCTTCACATATATCCAGTCTTTGATTGTGTTAGACATCATTGATTGTTGAATCACCCTATACTAGCTAATGTTGTTCGTATTTCCAACCCTTCAATCCATGAAGCTCCTATCACTTTCACTGCTTCTAACTATAACATGGCTTTGTGCATTCGCTATGTCTAGGGCCAATTCTCTCCATGATTATAATGTTAGAAATTCCTCTCTAATCAAGGTTGGTTCATAAAGGTTGGTTCATATTTAAGTAAACATGTAAATTTAATTGAGAAGCACATTCCAAGGCATGCATAGTAAGTGGAGCACTTTTCAAGAAGGATTTGGAATTGGTTTCTTTAACCTTGAGACTTCCACACCTTTAGGAAAGTGAAGATTGGAGTTACGAGGAGTTTTAGGAAAGTGAAGATTGGAGTTACGAGGAATTTTGTGAATGTAACTCATTTATTGACATCCATCACTCACTCTTAAAAGAAGTCATACCCTCTCCTATAAATAGAGAAGCTTGTGAAGAGTTGGTGTATCACATTCAAAGAGAGGCAAAGCAAAAGCGATAATAAGAAAGAGAGTTTTTGTTTTCACCACACTTAGTGAGAGTTGAAAGAAATTGTAAGTCGTCCTTATTGAGTGAGGTTGAGAGATATTCTTTTGTATTGAGAGAGTCATTATAATCCTACTTTTAATTGTGGAGATATTTGCTGTCTTGATCTTGTAATTTTTACCTTTCACATTGAAAGAATTTTTTACGTTACAAAATTTTTGGTATCATTTTTTTATTCTCTATTATTATATTTTTTTGTTTCCGTTAAGTACCTATTTTGAGTCTATAAAGAGAAAAATAGTGTTGGTGTTTCCCAATATGATGTCACTATAAAGTATGGTAAAAACAAATACTTTGTTGAAGTGGAAAGCAAGCCTTGACAACAAAAGTCAAATTTTGCTATCTTCATGGGGTGGCAATAGTCCTTGCAATTGGCTTGGAATTGCTTGTGACCACTCCAAATTCATCTCCAACATACATCTTGCTCATATTGGATTAAAGGGTGCACTGCACACTCTCAATTTTTCATTACTTCCAAACATCCTCACTCTAGATATGAGTCCTAACTCCTTGAATGGAAGTATCCCCCCTCAAATTGGGATGTTGTCAAAACTCACTCATCTTGATTTAAGTGACAATTATCTATTTGAACCAATTCCTTCTCAAATAACTCGGGCAGTGTTCGTGTTTTGAATTTGGCATATAATGCTTTCAATGGTTTTATTCCTCAAGAAATAGGTGCATTAAGGAATTTGAGAGAGCTTACTATTCAATTTGCCAATCTCACAGGGACTATCCCAAATTATGTTGGAAATCTATCCTTCTTGTCATATCTTTCTCTTTGGAATTGTAATCTCACAGGGTCTATCCCAATTTCTATAGGAAAGTTGAGCAATTTGTCTTATTTAGAACTTACCGGGAACAAACTTTATGGACATATTCCTCATGAAATTGGGAATTTATCGCTTGCATCTAATAACTTGCATGGTTATATTCTTCAAGAAATAGGGAAGTTGTAGAACCTAGCGATTCTATATGCTTACTTCAATGGTATCTCTAGCAATATTCTTGTGGAAATTGGGAATTTAGTCAACTTTGGAGAATTATGACTTTCAGGCAATAATCTTTCTGGTTCTATTCCTCAATAAATTGGAATGATGACAAAAATATATAATCTTGATTTGGCCAATAACTATTTCTCAGGTACAATCTCCTCTACAATTGGAAATTTGAGTTGTTTATTATTTCTTTTCCTTTTTGACAACTATCTATCAGGTTCCATTCCTAATGAAGTGGGAAAACTTCATTCTCTTCACACAATCCAATTGTTAGGAAATAATCTCTCTGGGTCAATCCCATCTTCCATAGGTAACTTGGTCTATTTCGAGTCTATCCTCCTCTTTGGAAACAAACTTTCTGGATCAATTCCTTTCGCTATAGGAAACTTGACAAAGCTCAACAAACTTTCTTTGTTCTCAAATAAGCTCTTTAGAAAAATTCCAATAGAAATGAACTAGCTTAACAACCTGCAAAATGTGCAATTATTTGAAAGTAATTTCATAGGTCAATTGCCTCACAACATTTTCAGTAATGGAAAGTTGACAAATTCTACTGCTAGCAATAACTATTTCACAGGCCTAGTACCAAAGATTTTGAAGATTTGCTCCACTCTTGGAAGAGTTGGGCTTGAACAAAACCAACTAACTGGAAATATAGCAGATGGTTTTGGTGTCTATCCAAATTTGGATTACAAAGACCTGAGTGAAAATAACTTTTATGGCCATCTTTCATTAAACTGGGGAAAGTGCTATAATCTCCCAAGCCTCAAAATCTCCAACAATAATTTATCAGCCAGTATCCGAGTAGAACTAAGCCAGGCAACCAATTTACATGCACTTCGGCTATCTTCAAACCATTTCACAGGAGGCATTCAAGAAGATTTGGGTAAATTGACCTACTTGTTTGATCTCTCTCTCAATAACAATAATCTTTCAGAGAATGTCCCCATACAAATAACATCATTGAAAAATCTTGAAACCTTGGAGCTGGGAGCAAATAATTTTACTGGCTTGATTCCAAATCAACTTGGCAATTTGGTCAAGTTATTACATTTGAATTTGAGCCAAAGTAAATTTTGGGAAAGTATTCCATCTGAGTTTGGTAAATTACAATATCTCAAAGTCTTGATCTTAGCATGAACTTTTTAGTGGAACAATACCATCAATGCTCAGAGAGTTGAAAAGCCTAGAAACATTGAATCTCTCACATAATAATCTTTCATGTGATATCTCTAGCCTTGATGAGATGGTAAGCTTGATTTCAGTTGATATATCATATAAACAATTAAGGGGTTCTCTTCCAAATATCTGAGCTTTCAATAAAGCTACAATTGAAGCATTGAGAAATATTAATGGCTTGTGTGGCAATGTCTTTGGCTTGAAACCATGCCCAAAATCAAGTGACAAATCTCAAAATCATAAGACTAACAAAGTCATATTGGTGGTTTTACCCATTGGTTTGGGCACTTTAATACTAGCATTATTTGCCTTTGGAGTCTCATACTATCTTTGTCAAAGTTCAAAGACGAAAGAAAACCAGAATGCATAATCACCAGTCTAAAATGTATTTGCAATATTGAGTTTTGCTGGAAAAATGGTGTCTGAGAACATAGTTGAAGCCAAAAAAGAGTTTGACAATAAACATCTCATTGGGGTTGGAGGACAAGGAAATGTTTTCAAAGCAGAATTACACACAGGCCAAATTGTTGCTATGAAGAAACTCCATTCAATACAAAATGGAGAAATGCCCAATATTAAAGCTTTATCAAGGGAAATTCAATCTTTGACAAAAATTCGACATCGTAACATTGTGAAGTTATTTGGGTTTTGTTCTCATTCACGATTCTTATTTTTGGTATATGAGTTCTTGGAAAAGAGAAGCATGGGTATGATTTTAAGAGATGATGAACAAGCAATTGCATTTGATTGGAGGAATAGAAGGATCAATGCAATTAATTAAGGGTGTAGCAAGTGCTTTATGCTATATGCATCATGATTGTTCACCTCCAATTGTTCATCGAGATATATTAAGCAAAAATGTTCTTTCGGATTTGGAGCATGTTGCTCATGTCTCAGATTTTGGAAGAGCTAAGCTTCTTAATCTTAATTCAACCAATTGGACCTCATTCGCAGTCACTTTTGGATAAGATGCTCCAGGTTCATTCCTTTTCCCTTTTACATCAAGAATATAATGATTTTATAGGTTTTCTTTGGTAGTCTTCTACCAAAAAATTACATAATCACTATTAGATTAAAATACAATTTTCTTTTCCATATTTTGTCAAATCTATGCCTTTAGTCTTCTCATTTTTTAATTGAAATATTTATTCTCTCACTTTTGAAAAACTCGCGATTTTAGTCTTCCATTTTTTAAATTGAACATTTCGTCCCCTATTTTTAAATAATCTATAATTTTAGTCATTATGATAATTTTAAACATTGATCAATGTATTTTGTAAACATATTTTTTTATTATCTACATGACAATTTTTTTAAAAAAATTATTCAATTGTTAACAAACTTAATTTATTGAAAAAAGAATTAAAAAACTGCACGTCAACATATCTAAATTTGATCAAGGGGACTAAATTAAAATCACATATTTTTTAAAAGTGAGAGATGAAATGTCTCAATTAAAAAATATAAAAACTAAAATCACAAAATTTTTTAAAAGTGAAAGATAAAATGTCTCATTTAAAAATAGAGGGACTAAAATCACGGATTTAAATAAATAGGGAGATAAAAATTACATTTTAATCTAGTTATTAACATTTCGTGTTTATTTTGAGAAATTTATTTAATGCATGATAGCTCTTTTAATTTTTCTATAGAACATGCATACACAATGGAAGTCAATGAAAAATGTGATGTGTATAGCTTTGGGGTATTAGCAATTCAAACACCTTTTGGAGAGTACCATGAAGATTTTATAACTTCATTGTTGACATCTTCATCAAATTTCATTGACTCAACACTTGATATTCCTTCGTTGATGGGTAAGTTAGACCAACGTCTCCCTTACCCTCCAAATCCTATTGCAAAGGAGATAGTTTTAACTGTGAGAATAGCAAATGCTTGCTTGATTGAAAACCCCATTCTCGCCCTACCATGGAGCAAGTTACCAAAGAACTTGCAATGTTAAAGTCATGTTCAATCCATAAGCCGAATATGCATGAGCTCTACTCCTCCCAAGTTTGCATTTTAATTTTAATTTAATCTTTTTATCATGTACTGGAAGGTTAATGTGATTGCAGAACAGATGTATTCTATGGTTGCTAGTTACTCTTTTGATGTTCCATGATTATTCCTTAGTTCCATGTATCTGAGTTTGGTTTGATCTTATTTTGTTTAATAAATGTATTTCATTTACCATTGATGTATGTTAAGACAATAAAATCAAACCGTTTATGAGAGGAGCTAATCAAGGAATAATTTTAGTAAAGTTGTCAAGTCTCATTATAACCGATAGGAGAGAATCAATATTGTAGCTTTTCTAATTTTATTCACTTCCTAATACAACCTTTTTTTAATTTAATTTCATTGTGCATAAAAAACTTGGAAAGCTCTTTTTTGCTGCTAGTTGTGTTGTTTGGGGGCATTAACCAATTTGGTTTCTTGAGATTAGCGTATACATGTGCCTTGTTGTTGCAAGAGTTTGATAATGTTTTGGTTTCTTTAAAAGGCCAATGTTAATTATTATTTTGTTAGTTTTTATTTGTGGAAGATGTCGCAACGTGCCCTTCGCGGGCGAGCGAGGGCGAGGCTCACGGGTGCGCTTTCCCAAAGGAGGAAAGGTGCGCGGAGTCGCCACCAACATTTATTTGTGGAAAACGTCGGAAAAACCGAAGGAAATCGGTCAAAATGAAAATTCTAAGTTCGGGAGTTGTATTTACGTTTGAGGAAGGTATTAGCACCTCTCACGTTTGTCTCAAAGGACAACAACCTATTTTTTAGAATTGTGGAAATTGTGTTACCTTAACTTTTATTTCTTTTTATTTTTTGAGGTCGAAAAAAGCGGGGCTTTTGCTCCTACGTACCCTCCATCGAAGAGGAAATCACACCTACGTAGTTCTTTCTTAAGCGTGAATCAAGTGATTCTTTTTACTTGAAAGGTGATCATTTTAAGGCGTTGGACTTTAAAAATGATCCATTTTACTTGGTAAAAAACTGAAATGATAAACTTTCAAAACCCTATTTTTGTGGACGAGCTTGACTAGGCGAGTTGATTTTAGCCTTAGTTTCACTTTAGTTATTAGTCAATTCAATTAAGAATGAGAAATCCCAAAGAGAAAACGTCCGATTGATCTTTCGCTTTATTCTACTAAAAGGTATTTTTTTTATTATTATATTATTATTTTACCTCTTTTTTGATTTCCAACGTGGTTATGGCACGATCGAACGGTCGGAATTCATTTTAACCGAAATTAACGGATGATACAATTTAAACGATCGGTGGAAATTCATTTTATTTTTTTATTAGGCGAGAAATGACTTAAATAAATGGCTTAAGCACGTCAAAAGGGGGTATAAAAAGCAAATGAAAACGAGAATAAAAATACATGAAACAAAATGTGGACCACCACGGGTACATAGAATGAACTGAAAAACTCGGTTTGAGGTACTTACCCGTTGAAGACTGAAGAAAACGAAGAACGAACGATGAATGTTGAAGAACGGTCGAGAATCTTCGTGTAATTACTCACGGAAACGTTACGGAAGCGCCTCGGCTTGGATTTTCTTCACGGAAATAATTTTCCTCCGCAATTTCGAGAGAGGGAGAAGTGCCAAGAAGGCTGAACCCTTTTCTTCTTCACTTCTCCCCCTATTTATAGCAAAATAGGGGAGGAGCTTGCCACCCAGCTCGCCCAGGCGAGCAAGGTTGCTTCCTCCAGAAGGCTGTTGCTTCTGGAGGAAGGATCTGGAAGGCCCAAGTGGGCCAGATTGCTATTTGTACCCCCTTTTTTACTAAATGCACCCCCTTCTATTTTTTTGGTAATTCTTTTTCCGTAACGTTACGAAACTTTATGAATTTCGTAACGATACTTATTTTCCTTCCGCAAGGTTACGAATCCTTACGGATTATGTGTTTACTCTTTTTTAGCTTTCGAAGAAGTTACGGAAACTCACGAATTGCGCGAAAACACCTCTTTTTGATTTCCGCCACATTACGGAATTTCACGGATCGCGCAAGCCTGCTTCCTTTTGATTTCTGACACGTCTCAGGACTTCATTCATTGTGCAACAAAGGATGCCAAGTATCTCAAAGCGGCTAACCAAAAGCTGCATGTCATCAAGTAATAATCCCCGGACGAAATTAGGGTATGACAGTTGCCCCTCTTTACTTACCTCTCATCGGAGATAAGAGGAAAGCAAAGATAGGACACTGATTTCGTCCGTCCTGCCCTTTTCGTGATGACGACTCTCGTCTCTACTCCTTTTTTTTTTCTGCACAAAACAAAATACAAACAACAACAAGAACAACGAATATAATATACATATACACATATACACATATTTGGCGAAGGAATCGATCCGGAAAACAACAGAAGAACGTATTTCCCAGTCACCAGAGGCTTCGCGCTTGATAATGGAGGACACATGAATAGCACTAGGCAATGACATTCATGGGGCTCCGAAAAAAGGTGGAGAATGGAGGATTGTCTTGAGGGTCCGCACTTAGACAATCATGAAACACAGCTCCAAACTCAAAAGTGGAGGACACATGAACAACGCTAGGCAATAACATTCATGGGACTCCGAAAAAGGGGGAGAATGGAGGATTGCCTTGAGGGTCCACACTTAGGCAATCGTGAAACACAGCTCCAAACTCGAAAGTGGAGGACACATGAACAGCGCTAGGCAATAACATTCATGGGGCTCCGAAAAAAAAAGGGGAGAATGGAGGATTGCCTTGAGGGTCCGCACTTAGGCAATCATGAAACACAACTCCAAACTCGAAAGTGGAGGACACATGAACGAAAACACAATTCATGGGCTCCGAAAAAAAGGGGGGGGGGGGAGAATGGAGGATTGCCTTGAGGGTCCGCACTTAGGCAATCATGAAACATAGCTCTAAACTCGAAAGTGGAGGACACATGAACGAAAACGCAATTCATGGGCTCCGAAAAAAAAGGGGGGAGAATGGAGGATTACCTTGAGAATCCGCACTTAGGCAATCATGAAACACAACTCCAAACTCGAAAGTGGAGGACGCATGAACGAAAACGCAATTCATGGGCTCCGAAAAAAAAGGGGGGAGAACGGAGGATTGCCTTGAGGGTCCGCACTTAGGCAATCATGAAACACAGCTCCAAACTCGAAAGTGGAGGACGCATGAACGAAAACGCAATTCATGGGCTCCGAAAAAAGGGGGGAGAATGGAGGATTGCCTTGAGGGTCCGCACTTAGGCAATCATGAAACACAGCTCCAAACTCGAAAGTGGAGGACGCGTGAACGAAAACGCAATTCATGGACTCCGAAAAAAGGGGGAGAATGGAGGATTGCCTTGAGGGTCCGCACTTAGGCAATCATGAAACACAGCTCCAAACTCGATGGTGGAGGACGCATGAACGAAAACACAATTCATGGGCTCCGAAAAAAGGGGGAGAATGGAGGATTTCCTTGAGGGTCCGCACTTAGGCAATCATGAAACACAACTCCAAACTCGAAAGTGGAGTACGCATGAACGAAAACGCAATTCATGGGCTCCGAAAAAAGGGGAGAATGGAGGATTGCCTTGAGGGTCCGCATTTAGGCAATCATGAAACACAGCTCCAAACTCGAAAGTGGAGGACGCATGAACGAAAACGCAATTCATGGGCTCCGAAAGAGGGGGCAGGACCGAACGGTCCACCGGGTTTTTCCACCTAAAAGGAAAACATGCTTTTTGCAAAGAAAAATAAATCATTCGCGAGAGCACCACATCTTAGAGAAACAATATACTTGTGCTAAGGGTAATCTTCCTTGTAACCGAGAATGAAGGGCAGGATGTCAACTTTTAGCTTTTAAATGAACATGCAGGGGAAACATCGGGCTAAGCTGAATATGAATCACTCGTAGTGTATAAAACTCACATAGGCAAGTGTTTTATCCTATTCCCAAACCATAACTGCACCATGACTTCATTTTGCACACGATTTCCTATCGAATCAAAGATCAAACGTACGATCACGGACCAATAGGATTTTCTCGAGGATAGTGTTTTTTGGAGAGGAAGCTGGGTGTTTCGGTCTTTTCCTCTTTGTTCATGTGGGGTGGGATATTGCCAGTCAAGAATGATTCTGAGTGGCAATCTGGCTTGAAAAATTTCTGTCCTCTTTCTTTCATTGATCGAGAATTGCTTCTTTTCCCTTTTCACTTCTTTTTGATCTTTGATCGGGAATCCTTCTTTCCTTTCTTCTGTTCTTTTCTTTATTTTCATCTCTTTTTTTTTCTTTTTTCTTTCTTTCCATTTCTTCCTTTTCTTTCTTTTCGCTTTTCCTTCCACATCCCTTTCTTTGGGAAATCAGGTTTAGCATTCTATTTGCTCTCCCTTGAGGAGGTTCCGCTGTCCTTTGCTTTGGGGAAAAGGAGGAAGATTCTTTTTATAGGCCAAGGTTCAAAGAGGTCTAAGGTTGTGTTTCAATGGGGTCTTTTATCGTGGGAACCCAATCTTGATATCTGGGGCAAAACAAATTTGGGTGTCAAGGTGTCAGTCTCGGGCCGAACTCCCCTATCACTCCATAAGGCACGCGTGACAATGATGATTTGAAAACAACGTGCAAAATTAGTCATGGCTTCAGCCCGGTGGGCCCTCAAGCATCCCGTTTATGGCATTGTGATACTACGGTTGGGAATTTATACAAACAGACCCAACGTTTCCCAATTATGTTCTTTTATCAGTTCAATGAATTCACCCATCCTTATCTCGGTTTATTCCGGAAAATAAACTCTTAGCATCAGTCCCTTGTTTCCAGAAGATGCGTTTGCTCTTTACGAATAATTTATACTTCTTAACTATAACATGTCGACCTTCGTGGTCTTTCTTTCTTTTTACTTTTTGTTTTATTTTTATATATATTCACTAAAATTATACACATGTGATCCTTTATGAGGAAAACCTTCCTTTGTACATCTATATAACAAACTTTTTCTGTACACGCATTAGAACTCTTCTCTTTACGTCACACGGTCTATATACAAACCCTATTTACATTCAAAGATTTTTCATTTTTCCCGACACACACTTATAGTTCACACAAAAGTTTTTTCATATACACTCGTTGCTCACACACACAAGAATTTCTTTCCACGCATCATTTACACACAAAAACCTTCTATACACATTTTCCTTTTACATACATGTATAAATAAAAACCTTTTCTTGTTCTCTATGAACATGACTTTTATTCACAACGCTTCTTTCTTTTTATTAGGATTTTTGGTTCATTTTATTTTTTAGGACGACGTTCCTAAATGAAAAACTCTACACGGTTCCGGAATTTCAACAAATACTATTGACAACAATGAAACAAGTACCGACGTAACAACTCGAACGATATGTATGTACAAAACAAGAGTCAAAACATGAAACAAACATTAGTCCCTTAGTCAAACAAAAATAAGATGATATATACCAAGAAAAATGGAAACAAAAAGAAATCTGGATCAAGGAATCTCCCAATCATGTGGCTCCGCTTCCTCCTAAGAAATCAAGTAAATCGGTCATCTCCTCGTCCTCGCGGGCCTCATCTGCCTCGTCGGGAGCCTCTGCTGGTGCCTCTCTTGCCCGGGCCTCAGGCCAATCTCCAGGCCATGCGACTTCTGCCCTGAACTGGTCCGGAGTAGGGCACGGAAAAGAAGTAAAGCCCTGGCTCTGCAGGCTGAGACTTATCTGATAAAGACAATCATGGGTCTGTACATGTACCCGGTGGTTGGCCGCCTGCTGGCGAACCAAATGCCGCAAATACTGCTCCGTATCAAACGATCCGGCTGGACCGACCTGATGAGGTGGTGGTGCGTCTGCGACCTGCGGAGCATTCCCCTGGGCCTGTCTCTGCGTGCAATACTTCTCAATAAAAGCTCGGGTGATGGGCGGCCGAATCACCTTGCTAGGTGTGACAAGGACTCCGAACGACTGGCAGAGTCCTGTGATCAAGGCGGGAAATCCCAGGGCCCTGTTGAACTTATCCGGGTCCAGAGGGTGCCTGGTAGGCACCATACCTGCAAATATATAGATGGCATCAGCGATTAACTGAGCCACGTGAATGCTCATCCGCGTCAGGATGGCGTACACCAGCTGACACTTCGGCAGGGGGAGGTCAGAATTATGGTCGCTGGGCTGGATGTTGCTGAGCAGCAAAGTCATCCAGATCTGAGTCAGGGTGGTCATGTTGGTGCGCATGATCCGCACCCGTCTCCCGGCAACAGTCCGAGCAAAATCTTGCCCCGGTATACATAGCAAATGGGCAATGGCCTCCTCATCGAACCCATCAGACCGGTTCCTCCTCTGGCCATACTCGCACTCCTAACCCTCTTCCAGCACTAAAGGGTATCCCAGGAACTGGCCGATAGCATCTGAATCAAACGGGATCCACTAACCCCTCACCCAGGACCTCATATCTCGCACGCCCTCCTCTGTAGGCCAAGCATTGGCATAAAATTCGAGGACTATGTCGGGATCGAACTTGGCTATGGGGGTGACTAGTGATGCCCACCGCCGACGAACTATCTCCTCCTGGAAATCGGTATACTCATCATCCCTGAGCTGGACGCGTCGCTCCCGGAGAAATGACCATCCCTTGATGGCCTCGAAGCGCTGCTGGTGTTCAGCGCTCCTAAAGCGATGACTGTCATACTCGGGAGCGGAACTGGTTCCTTCGGCCGCTTTATCCTTCCTGGATCTCTTTGAGGCAAGTTTCCTCGGGGCCATCTCTTGTGGGGAGTGAATTAAAGCGTGAAAAGGGAAGCAAAAACTCAACAATGGAAGCTTGGGGGCTGCTGTTCCCGTAGTTCCCGTGAGCTTGGGGGTTTTTGAAGTGAGGGGGAAGAGTTTTGGGTGAAGAAAATGTTTCCCCTCCACCTCTTTATATTTTCGTACAGGGGTTGCTCGCCCAGGCGAGCTCAGCTCACCCAGGCGAGCTCAGCTCACCCAGGCGAGCTAACCTGTACTTTTTTTTTTTTTGAGGGAAGCCTTAACCATGTCTCCTCCTTCCTTATTATGGGTTAGCGTTTTGCCTACTTGAATCCACTTAAGTTAGAATTAGGCGCCAATTACTTTATTTAAAACAAATAATAGTAAAAGAAACTGCGAATGCAAAGGATACTGGGCTGCCTTGCAGCGACGTTCTCCGCTTGTTTAGCGTCGGGAAGGGGCAACGATTGGTCGGTCGCGACCCTATCTCCACTTGTATCCGTTCCTATGTACCTGTAAGTAGGAAACAAAAAATCCAATGGCCAATCGTGTCTGGTCATCGTCTTACCTTGGTTGGTTTCCGCAGTCAACTTGTCTCGAATTCTAACCGTGACCTAAGAAGGCCCTATCCCTGTTACCACAAAATATGCATGTGTATGTGCATGTATGAATGTTCCTAATGCGATGACTTTCTTAGTGAAGGCTGGTTAGATTCGATTTTAGATAAGCATTTGGGGCACCCCATACACCGAGCGAAGAGGGCTCAAATTATAACAAATCTAAAACACAAGGTTTGAAACCAAAGGGACGACTGAAACCTCACCCATCTTTTCTTTTCAAAGAAACGAGACAAATACAGTGAATGGGAATCCCTAGAGGAAACCAAGAAGAACGAGAAAAACTCAGAAATAAAAACATGCTACGGTCCTCTCGATTGCCCCAGATTTCAAGCGTAATATCGTTTAACTACATCGGAGTTCATGGGCGAGGGCAACTCCTCTCCATCCATGTGGGTGAGTACTAGAGCACCCCCAGAAAAAGCTCTTTTCACCACGAAAGGTCCTTCATAATTTGGGGCCCACTTGCCTCGATTATCTTTAATAGCATGGGACATTTTCTTCAGCACGAGGTCCCCCTCGTTGAACTTGCGCGAGCATACCTTCTTGTCGAATGCGTTCTTTATCCTTCGTTGATACAAACGCCCATGGCTCATGGCGGCCAAACGCTTACCTTCAATAAGGTTAAGTTGGTCGTAGCGTGCTTGAGCCCATTCTGACTCTTCTAGGCCTGACTCCGCCATTATCCTCTAAGAAGGAACCTCTACCTCAAATGGGAGCACTGCTTCCATCCCATAAACCAAGGAATACGGCGTTGCCCCAGTAGAAGTTCGTACCGAGGTTCTGTATCCGTGTAGGGCGAAAGGCAACATCTCATGCCAATCTTTGTATGACACTGTCATCTTCTGAACAATCTTCTTAATATTTTTATTCGCAGCCTCTACAGCCCCATTCATCTTTGGCCGATAAGGGGTAGAGTTATGATGCTGGATCTTGAAGTCCTCGCACATTTCCTGCATCATCTTGTTGTTCAGATTGGTGCCATTGTCAGTAATGATCTTCCTGGGGAGTCCGTATCGACAAATCAGCTCCTTCTTTATGAATCTAACTACCACATTCCTTGTGACATTAGTATAAGAAGCTGCTTCGACCCATTTGGTGAAGTAATCTATCGCCACAAGAATGAAGCGGTGACCATTCGACGCTTTGGGTTCGATGGCCCCAATGACATCTATTCCCCACATAGAAAAAGGCCAAGGGGCAGACATAACATTCAGAGGATGTGGCGGAACATTGACATTGTCCGCGTATGCCTGACATTTATGACATTTCCTGACATGAGCGCAGCAATCGCTTTCCATGGTGAGCCAATAATAACCGGCCCTAAGGATTTTTCTGGCCATAGCATGCCCATTGGCATGTGTCCCAAAGGAACCCTCGTGGATCTCCTCAATCATGAAGTTCGCCTCTTTGGCATCTACGCATCGTAGGAGGGTCATGTCGTGGTTTCGTTTGTACAGGATGGTACCACTTACAAAGAAACCAGTAGCCAATCTCCTCAACGTCCTTTTGTCATTGTCAGAAATCCCTGGTGGTTATTCTTTGTTCTCGACATACTACTTGATGTCGAAATACCACGGTTTCCCATCCCGCTCTTCCTCTATTGCATAACAATATGCCGGCCTGCCTTGAGATTTGAATTCGATGTACGGCAGATCCCCGTGTGGGGCAAGTTGAAACATGGATGCCAGGGTGGCTAGTGCATCAGCCATTTGGTTCTCTTCCCGAGGTATGTGGTGGAAGGAAATGTTGTCAAAGTACTTGGCTAACCTCAAGATGTGAGTTTGATAGGGTATTAACTTTGGATCCCTAGTTTCCCATTCTCCTTTCAACTGGCGTATCACCAAAGCTGAGTCTCCATACACCTTGAGTAATTTTACATCAAAATCAATGGCCGCCTGAACCCCGAGGGCGCATGCTTCGTACTCGGCCATATTGTTGGTACAATCAAAACCTAGCCTAGCCGTGAAAGGAATACACTGATCATCCGGGGATACAAGGACTGCCCCTACTCCGTGGCCCAAAGCATTGGATGCCCCATCGAAGCAAACAATCCATTTGTCTATGTCCTCGTGCGTCCGCTTCTCTTCAAACAGGGCCATGATATCTTCATCTGGGAACTCGGGGTGCATCGGCCGATAATCCTGGAGGGGTTGCTGGGCCAAATAATCCGCTAAGGCACTTCCCTTTACCGCCTTTTGGGTGACGTAAACGATATCGAATTCAGATAATAGTACCTGCCACCTAGCGATTCGTCCCGTGAGGGCCGGTTTTTCAAAGATGTATTTCACGGGATCCATTTTGGAAATAAGCCACGTGGTATGGCTGAGCATGTACTGCCTAAGCCGATGTGATGCCCATACCAGAGCACAACACGTCCTTTCCAGCATTGAGTAATTCATCTCACATGCGGTAAACTTCTTGCTCAGATAGTAGACGGCTTGCTCCTTTTTCCCAGAATCATCATGCTGACCCAACACGCACCCCATAGACTCGTCCAACACGGTCATGTACAGGAAAAGAGGTCTTCCTGTTACAGGTGGCATGAGCACCGGGGGATTTGCGAGACTCTGTTTGATCTTCTCGAAGGCCTCTTGGCAGTCACTGTTCCACAGGACCGCCTGGTTCTTACGTAAAAGCTTAAAAATGGGCTCACAGGTAGGGGTGAGTTGCGAGATAAATCTCGCGATATAATTCAACCTGCCCAAAAACCCCCGAACCTGCTTCTCTGTGCGTGGTTCCGGCATTTCAAGGATGGCCTTCACTTTCTCGGGATCTATCTTTATCCCTTTCTGACTTACGATAAATCCTAGCAGCTTCCCCGACTTTACTCCAAAGGTGCATTTGGTTGGGTTTAGTTTTAATTGGTATTTCCGCAACCTTCCAAACAGCTTACGCAAATTGACAAGGTGTTCATCCTCAGTCCGAGACTTGGCAATCATGTCATCTACGTAGACCTCTATTTCCTTATGCATCATGTCATGGAACAACGCCACCATGGCACGCTGATAGGTTGCCCCAGCATTTTTCAACCTGAAGGCCATCACTTTATAGCAGAATGTCCCCCATAGGGTGACGAAAGTGGTCTTCTCTACATCTTCGGGTGCCATCTTTATTTGATTATACCCCGAGAAACCATCCATAAATGAGAAAAAGGCGAATTTGGCTGTATTATCTACCAATATGTCAATGTGTGGCAGGGGAAAATTGTCTTTTGGACTGGCTCGGTTCAAGTCCCGGTAGTCTACACACATTCGAACCTTGCCGTCCTTTTTCGGGACTGGGACAATGTTGGCCACCCACTCCGGGTAGCGCGCCACAACTAAGAATCTTGCATCAAATTGCTTCCTTACTTCTTCTTTAATTTTTAAATACATCTCGGGTTTCATTCTTCGTAACTTTTGCTTAACCGGAGAAGACCCAGGATTCAAAGGCAACTTATGCTGCACAATGCCGGAATCCAGACCGAGCATGTCTTGATACGACCATGCAAAGACATCTTGATACTCTTCAAGAAGGGTTATCAAGCCTTGACGGATAGGCGCGGTCATACCGGTTCCTACCTTTACTTCTTTCTTTTCCTCCGTGGTCCCCAAGTTTACCAATTCGGTTTCTTCTTGGTAAGGCTTCATTTCACGTTCTTCCTGAGCGACCAACCTCTCCAACTCTGGTGACAGGACATCCTCTTCCTCTTCCTCGTTTTTGGCTTATATCTCAATCGAAATCGATTGTCAAACCCTCGTTGTTAGGATCCTCAAAGAATCGACCCTCATATCTATACCAAACAAGGCAAAAGAAACAAAAAACATGCAAAATGATATGAGAAAGGGTGGTACTGCAAGAACAGATGAAACAAGATCTCTTTATTTATTTAATAAGGTAGGTTTCACAAAACAAAAGAGAACGGAAATCTATAGGCTCTAATTACATTGAATCAGCGGTATAGACTTCTGACTGGCTTATCACGTGCCAGTCCCCCACTTGGGAATCGGGGTGGCATGGTTGCACAAAACTTGGTGGGTCTTGAGGGAACTCCTCTTCTATTGCGGCCACCTCCTCCTCGGACACCATTCCAGCGCTGGTGAAACACTGGCTAATACGGCCGGGCCATACCCTATCCGCTCGAAATCTTGACGGCACGTTCCTCCTCCTCGCATCCCGGGTTCATACCCTAATCCATACTTGTATGGATTCCCCTTGATATCGACCATGTCGGCATTCCCGAGGCAGTCCTTGCCTAGACCCATTCCGGGCTCAAATCCATTCCTGAGCATAACGCGCGCCACCATTATGGCCGCCTTGGAGAGAGAAGGTAGCGACGGACTTGGTTCCACAAAGGCACAGCTCACGACCTCAAAGGATTGGAAAGCCATTTCCAATGATTCTTCCGCCGCTTCTACGTACGGTGTGGAGGAGGGGCAGCTCACTAACATATCCTCTTCACCCGACACTATCACTAAAAGTCCACCCACTGCTAACTTCAATTTCTGGTGAAGCGTTGAAGGGACCACTCCCAGGGCATGAATCCACGGTCTTCCCAAGAGGCAGCTATAGGCGGGATTTATATCCATTACTTGAAACACCACATTGCAAGTGTGGGGGCCTATCTGAATGGGAATGTCGATTTCCCCTATTACTTCCCGCCGAGTACCATCAAAGGCTCGCACCACCATCGAGCTCGGTTTTAAACGTGACGCACTAAAATGAAGCTTTTCCAAAGTGGTCTTCGGCATTACATTTAAACTCGATCCATTGTCGATAAGTACCTTTGCAACAACGTGGTCCATACATCTCACCGACACATCTAAAGCCTTGTTGTGTCCTCTCCCCTCAACGGGAATCTCTTCTTCCGCAAACGCGATGTAGTTGTTGGCGGTTATATGATTAACGATGCCTTCGAAACCCTCCACTGAGATATCATGTGCTACATGGGCATCGTTAAGGACCTTCATCAGCAGCGCACGATGAGGCTCGGAGTTTATGAGTAGTTCAAGCAAAGAGATCCTTGCTGGAGTTTTGTTCAGTTGCTCGACTACCTTAAACTCGCTTTGTTGGATGAGGCGGAGGAACTCATGGGCCTCTTCCAAAGTCACTGTTTTTCCTTGAAGACTTTCTTTCTTTTTGGCCCCTTTTCCCACTGGAGGATCTACTTCTTTCGAGGGGGTGGCTATATCTGTGGGCCCTGGGACCATGGGCGCTTTCCCTTTAGAGGGCAATTCCGCCGGGTGAGGGGAAGCGAACACTCGACCACTGCGGGTTACGCCACTGAGGCCGGTGATGTTGGTTACCTTAGCTGATAGGGAGTCAACTTCGGTTGCAACTCTTTCGCTGGACGCGGGAGGGGTATACTTCCACGGAACGGCCTTATTACTTTGATATGCAAATGGTGTTGGCTTGGGTGCCGTCCGGGGGTATATGGGTGTGGAGCCGGTCCCTTTCCTAGTAAAACATATTACTAGGGCCTTGGGGGTTAGAGGAACCTTCTTCTCTTCCGACTGCATGCAAATTTGTGGTTCTTCCCTCCCTCCTATGGACACTTCAAGCTGCCCGTAATCCATGAGCCGCTGAAGCAATTCTTCCACCACGGGACAGGTTTCCATGTCATGCGACTCCCCGAGGTGAAACAAACATTCATCCCTTTCGTCTCCACCTCGGGAGACCATGCACGCCGTTTGCAGTGATTGATAAATGAAGCGTCTAGAAGTAACCACCTCTCCTAACCTCTTTGCCCGCGATGGCCCGTCCTTTTCGACGGCGTTCACGCTAGCCCCTTCCGGACTAGCTAGCGGGTTGTTTTTAACATTTGGGCCTTCCTCCTGAAACGCTAGCCAACCGACACTAATCAGGTGCTGCACTTTATACTTGAACGGGATGCAGGAGTCAATATTATGTCTGGGAACTCCACTATGGTACACACACTTGGCACCCGGGTCGTACCACTTGGGGTAGGGTGGCTGGAAGACCTTCCCGGGTATGGCCACCACCAAATGATTCTCCAATAATGAAGGCCATAACTCAGAGTATGCCATGGGAATAGGGGAAAAGTTATCTTTTCGAGGGCGGGTGCTGTGCATATTTATAGCTCGCGCCGGGGGCTGTATTATTAATTGGCCGGGGTGCGGCTGGAGCTGTGCGTTGGGCCGACACTCTTTCTGCTGCGGGTGGTCCTTTTACTTGAGTCGGGAGGGAATTCCCGGCTCGGATTAAAAAATTTGGGGGATTGGGCTGGTATGAGCTTTGGATATTTTGGGGTGCTTTCATCCATGTTGGGGCGGTGGTGACCGCGTGGGCGTCTCCTTCCTTTTTCCTCGCGCCCACTACTGGGGCTTTTCTATTGTTGTTGGGGGCCATATTGGCAACATATTCGAACTTGCCTTTTCGTAGTCCAAATTCAATCCTTTCTCCGACGAAGACGAGATCCGCAAAGTTAGCTGGCATGTAGCCTATCAGCTTTTCATAGTAGAACGTGGGTAACGTATCTACCATAATTGTGATCATCTCCCTCTCCGTCATGGGCGGTACGACTTGGGCTGCAAGATCTCTCCATCTTTGGGCATATTCCTTAATGGACTCATGCTCTTGTTTAGTCATACCCTGAAGCTGGTTCCGATCGGGAGCCATGTCCGTATTGTACTGGTATTGCCTAATGAAGGTAGTTGCCAAGTCCTTCCATGATCGGATCTGGGAAGCTTCCAGATTGGTATACCATGCCACTGCTGCTCCGGCCAAGCTGTCTTGAAAGAAATGGACCAACAACTTTTCGTCCGCGGAATACGCCCCCATCTTTCGGCAATACATCCGGAGATGCCCTTTTGGACATGTCGTCCCTTTGTACTTATCAAAGTCTGGTACTTTGAACTTGGGAGGAATGACGATATTGGGCACGAGACATAAATCCGCTAAGTCCGAGAACGGGTAATTGCCAAGGCCCTCGACTGCTCTTTAACCTTTCTTCAAGCGCCTCCATCTTCCCCTTATCTTCCACGAAGGGAACAGATTCTTTTACAGGTGTGGGTGAAGCCGGGGTATGGCGGACTATGTTCGGTTGGGGTAGTTCATGGGGGGACGGATCTTTGAGGTGGAGCAGGGGGCCAAGATGGGTATCTCCTTCCTCTTGCCCGGGATAGTTTTCATAAGGCGGGAGTTGCCCCTCAAAAGTAGGGGCTTGGCTTAAATCTTCCGGGGCGGCACGGGGAGTGAAGTCCGGAGGCAAGCCATAAGGATAAGCTTGCGGACTATACCTTCGACCAAACACGGCCGTGTTTCTGTCTCGGCCCGGATTTAAAGTGGGTTGCAGTACCGGCTCCGCTTCCCTAACCGTACTGGAGGCAGTTGCCGTGACTTTATCCTCTATGGTATTTTGGATTTTTAACATGACCTCCGAGATGGAAGCCATTTGATCTTTTAAGGCCGATAGATCGGCCTTCATCTGTTCCTGCACGCCTTCTTCATTATCCATTTTTCTGGATCGAGGGTTATAGGGGTGCCTTGGTGTTTTCTTAGTTATGGATGAATTCCTAAAGAAATAACAACGGTGAGTATGCCACCAAAACATGAGTATGCAAATGGATGACCGGAGCACTTGGATCCACCCCAAGGTTTTTAGATAACGTGATGAGTTCAGAACTTCTCATTTTATAAAAAGAACAAAGCTTTCATCTAGCCAAGATTATACAAAGGTGTTACAAGAGAACCTAACGATTCCTAACTATATGGGCCATCAAATCTATCATGTGTTGACAGTAATTGATTAGCCCATGAATCTCCTCGGGGGCCGTACACACTTCGGCCATGGCTTTTGCTTTGGCTAAGAGACGCGGGAGGTCTTGACTTCCATTCAAGGTCAAGGCGAACCTATCCATCCACATAGTCGCTTCTTGATGCAATGCATCAATCACCCTCCCTCTTGCTTCTTTTTCGGCATACACTTGTGCAAAATCCTCCACTAGCTTTTGTTCATGGGCCATAGACTGGTTCAATTCTTCCTTGTATTGCCCTATGATAGCTAGCATGCTTTGCTCCGTGGCTTCCAAGTGTTGAGCCAAACTCCTTTTGGACCTCGCGCAAGCAACTAACTCTTCTTTTAAAATCATGCCATGCACCCGTGACCGATCTCTCTCCTCTCTTCGGAGCTTGAGCTCATTGTTGCTACCCCATAATGCTCCTCGGAATTTCTCTTGGCCATATTCCTCCTTGCGGGCCTTTTTAGTTTTCTTGTTCGAGGGCTCTTGCAGTGGCCGCGTTTTCCTCTTGTAACTCGGTGCACTCCTTCCGGATGTGTGTAGCAGCTGATTTGAAACTTCTCTTGGCGAATCTTGCCTTCCCTAGCTGTAATTTTAGAGCTCGGACTTCTTCATCTTCCTCCGAAGCTTCGAAGTTCTCCTCATCGATAAAATTTCAATTTGGAGAGCCAATCTAACCCTCGCGTATGAATTCTTAGCCATCCATGATAACTCCGATGACGCCATTCCGGATGCCTCTAAGCTCCTTGTCTTTCTTCAACGGACTCCTCCACGCCTTGTGGATTCTTTGTATAACTTTGAGACCCTTGCGCGCCTAGATCCCTCACAAGGAAAGGCGAGAGACTTTCTTCGGTTGGCGCTCCCCTCATGGGATACCCTAGCTGTCTTATGGCGAGTGCGGGATATAATTAATACAACCCCTAGTCCTATCAGTGGAACATTAGGGTAGTCCCCACACGAGAAAAGAACTCCTTCCTTGCCTTCCTTCCAACGAGGAAACCAATTGATCACGCTGCCCCTATCCTAGCCAAATGTTGTCCCAATCGACTCTTCCTTTTTCGGCGCATGAGCGATAGCTTTGAAGTGGACACGGGTGTCTCGTGTCTTGTCGCCTCGTTGTTAGGATCCTCAAAGAATCGACCCTCATATCTATACAAACAAGGCAAAAAACAAAAAAACATGCAAAATGATATGAGAAAGGGTGGTACTGCAAGAACAGATGAAACAAGATCTCTTATTTATTTAATAAGGTAGGTTTCACAAAACAAAAGAGAACGGAAATCTATAGGCTCTAATTACATTGAATCAGCGGTATAGACTTCTGACTGCTTATCACGTGCCAGTCCCCCACTTGGGAATCGGGTGGCATGGTTGCACAAAACTTGGTGGGTCTTGAGGAACTCCTCTCTCTATTGCGGCCACCTCCTCCTCGGACACCATCTCAGCGCTGGTGAAACACTGGCTAATACGGCCGGGCCATACCCTATCCGCTCGAAATCTTGACGGCACGTTCCTCCTCCTCGGCATCCCGGGTTCATACCCTAATCCATACTTGTATGGATTCCCCTTGATATCGACCATGTCGGCATTCCCGAGGCAGTCCTTGCCTAGACCATTCCGGGCTCAAATCCATTCCTGAGCATAAACGCGCGCCACCATTATGGCCGCCCTTGGAGAGAGAAGGTAGCGACGGACTTGGTTCCACAAAGGCACAGCTCAACGACCTCAAAGGATTGGAAAGCCATTTCCAATGATTCTTCCGCCGCTTCTACGTACGGTGTGTGGAGGAGGGGAGCTCACTAACATATCCTCTTCACCCGACACTATCACTAAAAGTCCACCCACTGCTAACTTCATTTCTGGTGAGCGTGAAGGGACCACTCCCAGGGCATGAATCCACGGTCTTCCCAAGAGCAGCTATAGGCGGGATTTTATCCATTACTTGAAACACCACATTGCAAGTGGGGGCCTATTCTGAATGGGAATGTCGATTTCCCCTATTACTTCCCGCCGAGTACCATCAAAGGCTCGCACACCATCTGGAGCTCGTTTTTTAAACGTGACGCACTAAATGAAGCTTTTCCAAAGTGGTCTTCGGCATTACATTTAAACTCGATCCATTGTCGATAAGTACCTTTGCAACAACGTGGTCCATACATCTCACCGACACATCTAAAGCCTTGTTGTGTCCTCTCCCCTCAACGGGAATCTCTTCTTCCGCAAACGCGATGTAGTTGTTGGCGGTTATATGATTAACGATGCCTTCGAAACCCTCCACTGAGATATCATGTGCTACATGGGCATCGTTAAGGGACCTTCATTCAGCAGCGCACGATGAGGCTCGGAGTTTATGAGTAGTTCAAGCAAAGAGATCCTTGCTGGAGTTTTGTTCAGTTGCTCGACTACCTTAAACTCGCTTTGTTGGATGAGGCGGAGGAACTCATGGGCCTCTTCCAAAGTCACTGTTTTTCCTTGAAGACTTTCTTTCTTTTTGGCCCTTTTCCCACTGGAGGATTACTTCTTTCGAGGGGGTGCTATATCTGTGGGCCCTGGGACCATGGGCGCTTCCCTTTAGAGGGCAATTCCGCCGGTGTAGGGGAAGCGAACACTCGACCACTGCGGGTTACGCCACTGAGGCCGGTGATGTTGTTACCTTAGCTGATAGGGAGTAACTTCGGTTGCAACTCTTTCGCTGGACGCGGGAGGGGTATACATTCCACGAACGGCCTTATTACTTTGATATGCAAATGGTGTTGGCTTGGGTGCCGTCCGGGGTATATGGGTGTGGAGCCGGTCCTTTCCTAGTAAAACATATTACTAGGCCTTGGGGTTAGAGGAACCTTCTTCTCTTCCGACTGCATGCAAATTTGTGGTTCTTCCCTCCCTCCTATGGACACTTCAAGCTGCCCGTAATCCATGAGCCGCTGAAGCAATTCTTCCACCACGGGACAGGTTTCCATGTCATGCGACTCCCCGAGGTGAAACAAACATTCATCCCTTTCGTCTCCACCTCGGGAGACATGCACGCCGTTTGCAGTGATTGATAAATGAAGCGTCTAGAAGTAACCACCTCTCCTAACCTCTTTGCCCGCGATGGCCCGTCCTTTTCGACGGCGTTCACGCTAGCCCCTTCCGGACTAGCTAGCGGGTTGTTTTTAACATTTGGGCCTTCCTCCTGAAACGCTAGCCAACCGACACTAATCAGGTGCTGCACTTTATACTTGAACGGGATGCAGGAGTCAATATTATGTCTGGGAACTCCACTATGTACACACACTTGGCACCCGGGTCGTACAAATTGGGGTAGGGTGGCTGGAAAGACCTTCCCGGTATATGCCACCACAAATGATTCTCCAATAATGAAGGCCATAACTCAGAAGTATGCCATGGGATAGGGAAAATTATCTTTTCGAGGCGGGTGGCTGTGGCATATTTATAGCTCGCGCCGGGGGCTGTATTATTAATTGGCCGGGGTGCGGCTGGAGCTGTGCGTTGGGCCGACACTCTTTCTGCTGCGGGTGGTCCTTTTACTTGAGTCGGGAGGGAATTCCCGGCTCGGATTAAAAAATTTGGGGGATTGGGCTGGTATGAGCTTTGGATATTTTGGGGTGCTTTCACCATGTTGGGGCGTGGTTGACCGCGTGGTGCGTCTCCTTCCTTTTCCTCGCGCCCACTACTGGGGCTTTTCTATTGGTTGTTGGGGCCATATTGCATATGCCTGACATTTATGACATTTCCTGACATGAGCGCAGCAATCGCTTTCCATGGTGAGCCAATAATAACCGGCCCTAAGGATTTTTCTGGCCATAGCATGCCCATTGGCATGTGTCCCAAAGGAACCCTCGTGGATCTCCTCAATCATGAAGTTCGCCTCTTTGGCATCTACGCATCGTAGGAGGGTCATGTCGTGGTTTCGTTTGTACAGGATGGTACCACTTACAAAGAAACCAGTAGCCAATCTCCTCAACGTCCTTTTGTCATTGTCAGAAATCCCTGGTGGTTATTCTTTGTTCTCGACATACTACTTGATGTCGAAATACCACGGTTTCCCATCCCGCTCTTCCTCTATTGCATAACAATATGCCCGGCCTGCCTTGAGATTTGAATTCGATGTACGGCAGATCCCCGTGTGGGGCAAGTTGAAACATGGATGCCAGGGTGGCTAGTGCATCAGCCATTTGGTTCTCTTCCCGAGGTATGTGGTGGAAGGAAATGTTGTCAAAGTACTTGGCTAACCTCAAGATGTGAGTTTGATAGGGTATTAACTTTGGATCCCTAGTTTCCCATTCTCCTTTCAACTGGCGTATCACCAAAGCTGAGTCTCCATACACCTTGAGTAATTTTACATCAAAATCAATGGCCGCCTGAACCCCGAGGGCGCATGCTTCGTACTCGGCCATATTGTTGGTACAATCAAAACCTAGCCTAGCCGTGAAAGGAATACACTGATCATCCGGGGATACAAGGACTGCCCCTACTCCGTGGCCCAAAGCATTGGATGCCCCATCGAAGCAAACAATCCATTTGTCTATGTCCTCGTGCGTCCGCTTCTCTTCAAACAGGGCCATGATATCTTCATCTGGGAACTCGGGGTGCATCGGCCGATAATCCTGGAGGGGTTGCTGGGCCAAATAATCCGCTAAGGCACTTCCCTTTACCGCCTTTTGGGTGACGTAAACGATATCGAATTCAGATAATAGTACCTGCCACCTAGCGATTCGTCCCGTGAGGGCCGGTTTTTCAAAGATGTATTTCACGGGATCCATTTTGGAAATAAGCCACGTGGTATGGCTGAGCATGTACTGCCTAAGCCGATGTGATGCCCATACCAGAGCACAACACGTCCTTTCCAGCATTGAGTAATTCATCTCACATGCGGTAAACTTCTTGCTCAGATAGTAGACGGCTTGCTCCTTTTTCCCAGAATCATCATGCTGACCCAACACGCACCCCATAGACTCGTCCAACACGGTCATGTACAGGAAAAGAGGTCTTCCTGTTACAGGTGGCATGAGCACCGGGGGATTTGCGAGACTCTGTTTGATCTTCTCGAAGGCCTCTTGGCAGTCACTGTTCCACAGGACCGCCTGGTTCTTACGTAAAAGCTTAAAAATGGGCTCACAGGTAGGGGTGAGTTGCGAGATAAATCTCGCGATATAATTCAACCTGCCCAAAAACCCCCGAACCTGCTTCTCTGTGCGTGGTTCCGGCATTTCAAGGATGGCCTTCACTTTCTCGGGATCTATCTTTATCCCTTTCTGACTTACGATAAATCCTAGCAGCTTCCCCGACTTTACTCCAAAGGTGCATTTGGTTGGGTTTAGTTTTAATTGGTATTTCCGCAACCTTCCAAACAGCTTACGCAAATTGACAAGGTGTTCATCCTCAGTCCGAGACTTGGCAATCATGTCATCTACGTAGACCTCTATTTCCTTATGCATCATGTCATGGAACAACGCCACCATGGCACGCTGATAGGTTGCCCCAGCATTTTTCAACCTGAAGGCCATCACTTTATAGCAGAATGTCCCCCATAGGGTGACGAAAGTGGTCTTCTCTACATCTTCGGGTGCCATCTTTATTTGATTATACCCCGAGAAACCATCCATAAATGAGAAAAAGGCGAATTTGGCTGTATTATCTACCAATATGTCAATGTGTGGCAGGGGAAAATTGTCTTTTGGACTGGCTCGGTTCAAGTCCCGGTAGTCTACACACATTCGAACCTTGCCGTCCTTTTTCGGGACTGGGACAATGTTGGCCACCCACTCCGGGTAGCGCGCCACAACTAAGAATCTTGCATCAAATTGCTTCCTTACTTCTTCTTTAATTTTTAAATACATCTCGGGTTTCATTCTTCGTAACTTTTGCTTAACCGGAGAAGACCCAGGATTCAAAGGCAACTTATGCTGCACAATGCCGGAATCCAGACCGAGCATGTCTTGATACGACCATGCAAAGACATCTTGATACTCTTCAAGAAGGGTTATCAAGCCTTGACGGATAGGCGCGGTCATACCGGTTCCTACCTTTACTTCTTTCTTTTCCTCCGTGGTCCCCAAGTTTACCAATTCGGTTTCTTCTTGGTAAGGCTTCATTTCACGTTCTTCCTGAGCGACCAACCTCTCCAACTCTGGTGACAGGACATCCTCTTCCTCTTCCTCGTTTTTGGCTTATATCTCAATCGAAATCGATTGTCAAACCCTCGTTGTTAGGATCCTCAAAGAATCGACCCTCATATCTATACCAAACAAGGCAAAAGAAACAAAAAACATGCAAAATGATATGAGAAAGGGTGGTACTGCAAGAACAGATGAAACAAGATCTCTTTATTTATTTAATAAGGTAGGTTTCACAAAACAAAAGAGAACGGAAATCTATAGGCTCTAATTACATTGAATCAGCGGTATAGACTTCTGACTGGCTTATCACGTGCCAGTCCCCCACTTGGGAATCGGGGTGGCATGGTTGCACAAAACTTGGTGGGTCTTGAGGGAACTCCTCTTCTATTGCGGCCACCTCCTCCTCGGACACCATTCCAGCGCTGGTGAAACACTGGCTAATACGGCCGGGCCATACCCTATCCGCTCGAAATCTTGACGGCACGTTCCTCCTCCTCGGCATCCCGGGTTCATACCCTAATCCATACTTGTATGGATTCCCCTTGATATCGACCATGTCGGCATTCCCGAGGCAGTCCTTGCCTAGACCCATTCCGGGCTCAAATCCATTCCTGAGCATAACGCGCGCCACCATTATGGCCGCCTTGGAGAGAGAAGGTAGCGACGGACTTGGTTCCACAAAGGCACAGCTCACGACCTCAAAGGATTGGAAAGCCATTTCCAATGATTCTTCCGCCGCTTCTACGTACGGTGTGGAGGAGGGGCAGCTCACTAACATATCCTCTTCACCCGACACTATCACTAAAAGTCCACCCACTGCTAACTTCAATTTCTGGTGAAGCGTTGAAGGGACCACTCCCAGGGCATGAATCCACGGTCTTCCCAAGAGGCAGCTATAGGCGGGATTTATATCCATTACTTGAAACACCACATTGCAAGTGTGGGGGCCTATCTGAATGGGAATGTCGATTTCCCCTATTACTTCCCGCCGAGTACCATCAAAGGCTCGCACCACCATCGAGCTCGGTTTTAAACGTGACGCACTAAAATGAAGCTTTTCCAAAGTGGTCTTCGGCATTACATTTAAACTCGATCCATTGTCGATAAGTACCTTTGCAACAACGTGGTCCATACATCTCACCGACACATCTAAAGCCTTGTTGTGTCCTCTCCCCTCAACGGGAATCTCTTCTTCCGCAAACGCGATGTAGTTGTTGGCGGTTATATGATTAACGATGCCTTCGAAACCCTCCACTGAGATATCATGTGCTACATGGGCATCGTTAAGGACCTTCATCAGCAGCGCACGATGAGGCTCGGAGTTTATGAGTAGTTCAAGCAAAGAGATCCTTGCTGGAGTTTTGTTCAGTTGCTCGACTACCTTAAACTCGCTTTGTTGGATGAGGCGGAGGAACTCATGGGCCTCTTCCAAAGTCACTGTTTTTCCTTGAAGACTTTCTTTCTTTTTGGCCCCTTTTCCCACTGGAGGATCTACTTCTTTCGAGGGGGTGGCTATATCTGTGGGCCCTGGGACCATGGGCGCTTTCCCTTTAGAGGGCAATTCCGCCGGGTGAGGGGAAGCGAACACTCGACCACTGCGGGTTACGCCACTGAGGCCGGTGATGTTGGTTACCTTAGCTGATAGGGAGTCAACTTCGGTTGCAACTCTTTCGCTGGACGCGGGAGGGGTATACTTCCACGGAACGGCCTTATTACTTTGATATGCAAATGGTGTTGGCTTGGGTGCCGTCCGGGGGTATATGGGTGTGGAGCCGGTCCCTTTCCTAGTAAAACATATTACTAGGGCCTTGGGGGTTAGAGGAACCTTCTTCTCTTCCGACTGCATGCAAATTTGTGGTTCTTCCCTCCCTCCTATGGACACTTCAAGCTGCCCGTAATCCATGAGCCGCTGAAGCAATTCTTCCACCACGGGACAGGTTTCCATGTCATGCGACTCCCCGAGGTGAAACAAACATTCATCCCTTTCGTCTCCACCTCGGGAGACCATGCACGCCGTTTGCAGTGATTGATAAATGAAGCGTCTAGAAGTAACCACCTCTCCTAACCTCTTTGCCCGCGATGGCCCGTCCTTTTCGACGGCGTTCACGCTAGCCCCTTCCGGACTAGCTAGCGGGTTGTTTTTAACATTTGGGCCTTCCTCCTGAAACGCTAGCCAACCGACACTAATCAGGTGCTGCACTTTATACTTGAACGGGATGCAGGAGTCAATATTATGTCTGGGAACTCCACTATGGTACACACACTTGGCACCCGGGTCGTACCACTTGGGGTAGGGTGGCTGGAAGACCTTCCCGGGTATGGCCACCACCAAATGATTCTCCAATAATGAAGGCCATAACTCAGAGTATGCCATGGGAATAGGGGAAAAGTTATCTTTTCGAGGGCGGGTGCTGTGCATATTTATAGCTCGCGCCGGGGGCTGTATTATTAATTGGCCGGGGTGCGGCTGGAGCTGTGCGTTGGGCCGACACTCTTTCTGCTGCGGGTGGTCCTTTTACTTGAGTCGGGAGGGAATTCCCGGCTCGGATTAAAAAATTTGGGGGATTGGGCTGGTATGAGCTTTGGATATTTTGGGGTGCTTTCATCCATGTTGGGGCGGTGGTGACCGCGTGGGCGTCTCCTTCCTTTTTCCTCGCGCCCACTACTGGGGCTTTTCTATTGTTGTTGGGGGCCATATTGGCAACATATTCGAACTTGCCTTTTCGTAGTCCAAATTCAATCCTTTCTCCGACGAAGACGAGATCCGCAAAGTTAGCTGGCATGTAGCCTATCAGCTTTTCATAGTAGAACGTGGGTAACGTATCTACCATAATTGTGATCATCTCCCTCTCCGTCATGGGCGGTACGACTTGGGCTGCAAGATCTCTCCATCTTTGGGCATATTCCTTAATGGACTCATGCTCTTGTTTAGTCATACCCTGAAGCTGGTTCCGATCGGGAGCCATGTCCGTATTGTACTGGTATTGCCTAATGAAGGTAGTTGCCAAGTCCTTCCATGATCGGATCTGGGAAGCTTCCAGATTGGTATACCATGCCACTGCTGCTCCGGCCAAGCTGTCTTGAAAGAAATGGACCAACAACTTTTCGTCCGCGGAATACGCCCCCATCTTTCGGCAATACATCCGGAGATGCCCTTTTGGACATGTCGTCCCTTTGTACTTATCAAAGTCTGGTACTTTGAACTTGGGAGGAATGACGATATTGGGCACGAGACATAAATCCGCTAAGTCCGAGAACGGGTAATTGCCAAGGCCCTCGACTGCTCTTAACCTTTCTTCAAGCGCCTCCATCTTCCCCTTATCTTCCACGAAGGGAACAGATTCTTTTACAGGTGTGGGTGAAGCCGGGGTATGGCGGACTATGTTCGGTTGGGGTAGTTCATGGGGGGACGGATCTTTGAGGTGGAGCAGGGGGCCAAGATGGGTATCTCCTTCCTCTTGCCCGGGATAGTTTTCATAAGGCGGGAGTTGCCCCTCAAAAGTAGGGGCTTGGCTTAAATCTTCCGGGGCGGCACGGGGAGTGAAGTCCGGAGGCAAGCCATAAGGATAAGCTTGCGGACTATACCTTCGACCAAACACGGCCGTGTTTCTGTCTCGGCCCGGATTTAAAGTGGGTTGCAGTACCGGCTCCGCTTCCCTAACCGTACTGGAGGCAGTTGCCGTGACTTTATCCTCTATGGTATTTTGGATTTTTAACATGACCTCCGAGATGGAAGCCATTTGATCTTTTAAGGCCGATAGATCGGCCTTCATCTGTTCCTGCACGCCTTCTTCATTATCCATTTTTCTGGATCGAGGGTTATAGGGGTGCCTTGGTGTTTTCTTAGTTATGATGAATTTCCTAAAGAAATAAACAACGGTGAGTATGCCACCAAAACATGAGTATGCAAATGGATGACCGGAGCACTTGGATCCACCCCAAGGTTTTTAGATAACGTGATGAGTTCAGAACTTCTCATTTTATAAAAAGAACAAAGCTTTCATCTAGCCAAGATTATACAAAGGTGTTACAAGAGAACCTAACGATTCCTAACTATATGGGCCATCAAATCTATCATGTGTTGACAGTAATTGATTAGCCCATGAATCTCCTCGGGGGCCGTACACACTTCGGCCATGGCTTTTGCTTTGGCTAAGAGACGCGGGAGGTCTTGACTTCCATTCAAGGTCAAGGCGAACCTATCCATCCACATAGTCGCTTCTTGATGCAATGCATCAATCACCCTCCCTCTTGCTTCTTTTTCGGCATACACTTGTGCAAAATCCTCCACTAGCTTTTGTTCATGGGCCATAGACTGGTTCAATTCTTCCTTGTATTGCCCTATGATAGCTAGCATGCTTTGCTCCGTGGCTTCCAAGTGTTGAGCCAAACTCCTTTTGGACCTCGCGCAAGCAACTAACTCTTCTTTTAAAATCATGCCATGCACCCGTGACCGATCTCTCTCCTCTCTTCGGAGCTTGAGCTCATTGTTGCTACCCCATAATGCTCCTCGGAATTTCTCTTGGCCATATTCCTCCTTGCGGGCCTTTTTAGTTTCTTGTTCGAGGGCTCTTGCAGTGGCCGCGTTTTCCTCTTGTAACTCGGTGCACTCCTTCCGGATGTGTGTAGCAGCTGATTTGAACTTCTCCTTGGCGAATCTTGCCTTCCCTAGCTGTAATTTTAGAGCTCGGACTTCTTCATCTTCCTCCGAAGCTTCGAAGTTCTCCTCATCGATAAATTTCAATTTGGAGAGCCAATCTAACCCTCGCGTATGAATTCTTAGCCATCCATGATAACCTCCGATGACGCCATTCCGGATGCCTCTAAGCTCCTTGTCTTTCTTCAACGGACTCCTCCACGCCTTGTGGATTCTTTGTATAACTTTGAGACCTTGCGCGCCTAGATCCCTCACAAGGAAAGGCGAGAGACTTTCTTCGGTTGGCGCTCCCCTCATGGGATACCCTAGCTGTCTTATGGCGAGTGCGGGATTATAATTAATACAACCCCTAGTCCCTATCAGTGGAACATTAGGGTAGTCCCCACACGAGAAAAGAACTCCTTCCTTGCCTTCCTTCCAACGAGGAAACCAATTGATCACGCTGCCCCCTATCCTAGCCAAATGTTGGTCCCAATCGACTCTTCCTTTTTCGGCGCATGAGCGATAGCTTTGAAGTGGACACGGGTGTCTCGTGTCTTGTCGGAATAGGTGTGAAATCAACCACACACAGAGAGCGGGTAGACAACAGACAATCCGTGCACTGTTTTTCTCACACCTCCGGTCAAAGGTGTCAAACAAATCTGCCAAGATAGCCACCATTGGACTTTCCTTGCTATGGTGGTATGCGAGGAAAGCATCAATGGCGGCTAAGTCTACCAAACCGTCAACGTTCGGAAAGAGGACAACCCCAAAAATCAGCAAAGCTAAAATATCCGCAAACGGGCCCCACTTCTCTTGGCTCGCCATATCCCTTGCCTTGCATTCCAAGTATTTCCGAGGCAGGCCCACTACGCCGTTCCGAGTTTGCGATCCAACTCTTTTACTGAATCTCCAACCACAGCTACAACCTTGCTCAAGGAAGAAAGAAAACCGGAGAAAAGATACGGTTTTCTCCCCCCAAGAGGGCATCCTAATATTTCCTCAAACTCTTCAATAGTTGGTACCATTTGGAAGTCCCCAAACGTGAAACATCTCAACGGCTGGTCATAGTATTGGGCGAGGGATACGGCAGCTTCCGTAAATACCTCCGCTGTGGTCAAATCTAGAATCTTCCCGTACACTTTGCGGAAGACTTGCCTTTGGAGAGGTCCCATCAATCGTCCCAATTCCTTGAGGCTGGTGACATCTAGACTTTTAACCTTGACTTGATAAAACCTTTTGCCGTTTTGATTTGTCCCCATCATTTACCTAAAAAAGGGGTGGATCAAGACTCCGACATGAATGATGCAATGCGTATGCATGAAACATAAAGAAAACAACACAAAGGGGTAATTCACACATACGAGACCGCATAGATCCAATTTTAATGATGGCGCCTCGACGTAGCATTAAAAAGGTTACGTATTACTCTAAAGAAACCAAACACCACTAGCAAAAAACTATAAACTAGTGCTATTTATCAAAAGATGCATGAGAACAAATGGCACGGAGCGTGTTTGCTCTTTGCCCCTATTTGGGAACCTATAGGATAATATCTAGGGGTCTCTAATAACTACTTCCCAACAATTCATAACTCACACGGCTGTTCTCTAGAGGTATCATCACTCAAGATAATAATATTGTGGCGGTATGGAATACCAGCGACAACACATTATAAAGAGAGAAAGCTCTAGACGAGGTCTCACTATTATCAAGCAAGTCGGAGACCTAGCATGATGATAGATTCACCTCCACTCCTTAAATTCCCATGAACCCGGGTGTAGGGCCCCTTTTTTTTACTCAAACCCGTGGGTGCTTAGAATGCAGTGTAAAGGAATGCAAAAATAGACAACAGTTATTTACATTTTACATAGTTCAATAAAAGCACACCCAAAATTCACAATTCCACAATTCCTAAAATAGGCCTAACTCACAAAAACAGTCCCCAGTGGAGTCGCCAACTGTCGCAACGTGCCCTTCGCGGGCGAGCGAGGGCGAGGCTCACGGGTGCGCTTTCCCAAAGGAGGAAAGGTGCGCGGAGTTGCCACCAACATTTATTTGTGGAAAACGTCGGAAAAACCGAAGGAAACCGGTCAAAATGAAAATTCTAAGTTCGGGAGTTGTATTTACGTTTGAGGAAGGTATTAGCACCTCTCACGTTTGTCTCAAAGGACAACAGCCTATTTTTTAGAATTGTGGAAATTGTGTTACCTTAAATTTTATTTCTTTTTATTTTTTGAGGTCGACAAAAGCGGGGCTTTTGCTCCTACGTACCCTCCATCGAAGAGGAAATCAGACCTACGTAGTTCTTTCTTAAGCGTGAATCAAGTGATTCTTTTTACTTGAAAGGTGATCATTTTAAGGCGTTGAACTTTAAAAATGATTCATTTTACTTGGTAAGAAACTGAAATGATAAACTTTCAAAACCCTATTTTTGTGGACGAGCTTGACTAGGCGAGTTGATTTTAGCCTTAGTTTCACTTTAGTTATTAGTCAATTCAATTAAGAATGAGAAATCCCAAAGAGAAAACGTTCGATTGATCTTTCACTTTATTCTACTAAAAGGTATTTTTTTATTATTATATTATTATTTTACCTCTTTTTTTATTTTCAACGTGGTTATGGCACGACCGAACGGTCGGAATTCATTTTAACCGAAATTAACGGATGATACAATTTAAACGATCGGTGGAAATTCATTTTATTTTTAGATTAGGCGAGAAATGACTTAAATAAATGGCTTAAGCACATCAAAAGGGGTATAAAAAGCAAATGAAAACGAGAATAAAAATACATGAAACAAATGTGGACCACCACGGGTACATAGAATGAACTGAAAAGCTCAGTTTGAGGTACTTACCCGTTGAAGACTGAAGAAAACGAAGAACGAACGATGAATGTTGAAGAACGGTCGAGAATCTTCGCGTAATTACTCACGGAAACGTTACGGAAACGTTACGGAAGCGCCTCGGCTTGGATTTTCTTCACTGAAATAATTTTCCTCAGCAATTTCGAGAGAGGGACAAGTGCCAAGAAGGCTGAACCCTTTTCTTCTTCACTCCTCCCCCTATTTATAGCAAAATAGGGGAGGAGCTTGTCACCCAGCTCGCCCAGGCGAGCAAGGTTGCTTCCTCCAGAAGTAACAGCCTTCTGGAGGAAGGATCTGGAAGGCCCAAGTGGGCCAGATTGCTATTTGTACCCCCTTTTTTACTAAATGCACCCCCTTCTATTTTTTTGGTAATTCTTTTTCCGTAACGTTACGAAACTTTACGAATTTCGTAACGATACTTATTTTCCTTCCGCAAGGTTACGAATCCTTACGGATTATGTATTTACTCTTTTTTAGCTTTCGAAGAAGTTACAGAAACTCACGAATTGCGCGAAAACACCTCTTTTCGATTTCCGTCACATTACAGAATTTCACGGATCGTGCAAGCCTGCTTCCTTTTGATTTCTGACACGTCTCGGGACTTCATTCATTGTGCAACAAAGGACGCCAAGTATCTCAAAGCGGCTAACCAAAAGTTGCATGTCATCAAGTAATAATCCTCGAACGAAATTAGGGTATGACAGAAGAGATTCGAATGCACGATTTCTTCCTCTTCCTTCTCCCTTTAATCATCAAATCAACAGTTTGATAATGTCGCATCCTTGATAGACTTCGAATTCTGATTCAATATCTTGAGTTTGAGATCTTTTGTATTCTTTTTTTTATAATTAGGAGCATTATGACAATTTGAGATGATCATGGTTACTTTGGAGTTTGGAGTAGAAAGCCAAGGAGAAAAAAGAGATGTGGTTTGGAGATGATGCAGATCCATTCTAGAACTCAGGAACCAATACAACAAAATAAAAATTGCTAAAAAAAATAGGAACATTATGACAATTTCATTTTTTTATTTTATAAAAATAAACTAATGTTTTATGTCCTTGTTTCAGGTTTCCCGTCACTGAGTTTATGAATATGTTATTCTTTCTTTTATTTTAACTAGGAAAAGACCATATCCGATAATTATAAGTGTAAAGTGTTTTTTGAATTGGCAAAACCACTATAGATTTGAGAAGTTCTATTTTTATCTTCCTTATAAATTAGGCATAAAAAGTTACGAGTAAAACACTATTTTGATACTTAAAAGTCTAAAGCATTGTCACATTAATATCTTAAACAGAAATTTTAAAATAAGCAGCGAATGCGAGATGCAAGAAGGCCATTGAATCAAGAGGAGGGATTCGCAAGGGCAATGGTAGCGTTAAATTGGAGAGGGTGGTGGCGATGTCACAATGGCAAGGTAGTGGCGAGAGTGGTTGACTATGACGATGGTGTCATAAGGGTGTTTAGGTGAAAATGAAAGGTGCAACAAGGGTTTCGTAGGACAAGAGCAGTCAGAAGAATGCATGGAATGAAAATTGACAACTTTTAAAACCTATATTGCATTGATTATTTTCTGAACCGATGCAAATGAAATAGGTACCGATGAAAAATAGTTAATTTAAAATTCTAAAAATTGTATTGCTTCACATTTTACCTCAGTTATTAAACAAAAGTTAGGAAATCCCCCTAAGAAGGGTTTCCTACCAAAGTAAGGGAAGTGTCGCCAAGAAGATTCAAACCCACATCCATGAAGAAGGTGAAAGTTCGTTACGAATCCTTAATCGCATGTGTCAATCCATGTTAGCTTATCGCACTGCTTTTATTCAATATTGTTGTCAATCCATCATTATCACCACCATAACCGTTGTCACCATCACTGTCACCATCATAATTATCGTTATCATCACCACTATCCCCCTAACAATTGTGTATGTGTATGTTTGACTTGAAAAGTGTTTCAGAGGTTATTTAAGCAAAATTATAATTTGTTTATCGGTTAGCTTATAAACCTTTTTTACTAAAATAAAAAGCACAAATTACACTGACATCCCATATATTTAGGACTTATTATACTTAACACCCCTCCTTATTTTCACCCTACACTTGTACCCCCTAATTTTTTGTCTTTTGTTACACTATGACCTCCTAATGTTCAAACACTGTCAAAATCATTAAAAGAAGCTAAGCATGTGACTTGCACATGTTTTTTAATGATTTATTTTTCCCAAAATAGCCTACCATTTGCAAAGAAATTTTGGGTAATTAGAAAAGGCTAATGTTTTTGTGAAATTGAGGCAAAATGGTGAAATGGGTCAACCCTGGAAGTTCCATTTGAGGAAGGTTCAAAAGATTAACGATTTTGGGGTTGGAAGGAAAGAAGATTTGTGATTTTGGGGTTTGAAGGAAAATCGTCGATTTTGGCGACCACAATCTCTCCCTTTTTTCTATATTGGTATTGAAATCATTAATTTTATTAATTAAATGTTGTCACAATTTGATCTCTTTTGAGTACATTTAGTCACTACTTGCATAGCTTGAAGAGCAACAACACCGACTCAAGGAGCAGCGACCATAATCTCTCCTTTTTTTTCATATTAGTATTGAAATCATTAATTGTATTAGTCAAATATTATCATAATTCAATCACTTTTGAGTACATTTAATCATTACTTATAAAGCTTTAGACAAAAACAAATTTTTATTTTAAAAAAAGTTTAATTTTTACAAAAATATAAAATATTTTTAAAATATTGAGACTCGATTAATCTAACTTGGCCCAACCCATTTATGATCAGGTTGGATTGAGTTGGACATATAAAAATTTGGTACAAATCTGACTCAATCCAACCCATTTTTGTTTTTTTATCAAATTGGGTAATAGGAATAGCTAAACTCGACCCAATCCAATCCCTAAAACCCTATTATGAGGTGCATGGTAGCTAGTGATGATAAAATGAGAAAACCTTCATTTCTAAGTAATTGAGGTTTAACGTTTTAGCAAAAATTTATTAAATATGAGTTCATTTGATAACTTTAATTCCTCATTTCTTGTTAATATTTTTTATTCAACTTATCAAAAACATCAAACAAGAATAAAATTAAATGAAATTATATATTTTTATTAATAAATTATATTATTAGTGTAATGTAAAAAATTTGACTAAAATTTTCTTTCTTAACCATTTTTTATTATCTACAAGCCATACATTGGAGATATTATTTAAAGAATCCGACTTAACTCCATTGGAATAAATGATAACTTGGTATATTTATTTAGTAATTGTTAACCTTAATTGTACTTTTTACTTCAACTTTTCTATTTTTGACTAATTTTACTCTCAACAAATTAAATTGGCACATTTTATCTCAAACATTTAAGAAACTTATGAATTTTATCCTCCATCAATTTACTTATAAACATAATTGTACTTTTTACCTCCAATTTTTTATTTTTTATTTTGAGAATTTCACATCCATTTCTTTTTTTTTTGCAAATTTTACTCCTAACTTTTTATTTTTCTAGCAAATTTTACCCTCAATTTTTGTGTGTTTCAATAGATAAATGATAGGGGATAAAATTCGCAAATTTTTTAAAAGTTGCAGATATTATGCGCCAAATAATTTATTTGGGATAAAATTCGCCAAAATAAAAAAATTGGAGGCAAAAAGTGTAATTAAACATAATTGTTATTTGTTAACGAGTGTGGAAGGAGATTTAATTGGATGTAGGTGGCTTCTGAGGAGGGGAACTGGACCAAATCTCCCACTATAGGAAAGAAATATGATCCATAAGATATAGATTTATTTCGAGATATGTGTGAAGTTATCGTAGGGATACCCATACGAGAAGAAATTAAAAAATATATTAGAATATATTAATCCCTTACATAATATTTTTAGGATAAATAGTCATTTCCGTTCCTGAATATGTAGGGTGTTAACAAATTCGTCTTCGAAAGATGAAAATTCAAATTTTAGTTCTCAAAAGTAAAAAAAAGTGCAACAAATTTATGTATCCGTTAATTTATGTTCGTTACTCTTAATGAAAGAGTTTATGTGACACATTTAGGGACGAATTTGTCAGCGCTCTATACATTCAGGACGAAAATGGTTATTTACCCAAAATATAATTTAATTTTCATCTTCCCTCCTTTTTTAATTATTGCAAGCATAACATTACAAATTTACAATAAGCACTTAAAAAATAGGAAAGCAAACATAAGTTAGAACAAACATAATAATAAACATAATATTGATTAATAAACATAATTTGTCTAGTGCTATGAATTTTCTAATGTGATAATACCTTACCCAAGATATGAGACTCAAACAAAAATGTATCACCATTAAGTTAATCCTTACAAAAAAATGAGACTCAACTTGATTTTGTCATTACCTAATGATGTCACTAGAAATTTTGGAGCAACAGACAGACTATGTTTATTAATCAATATTATGTTTATTATTATATTTGTTCTAACTTATGTTTGTTTTCCCTTTTTTTAAGTGTTTATTGTAATATTATGCTTGCAACAATTAAAAAAGGGGAAAGATGAAGACTAAATTACATGTTGGTAAATATTTTCGTCCTTAAATGTGTAGAACGCTGACAAATTCATCCCTGAATGTGTTATGTAGGCTCTTTCATTAACGGTAACAGATGAAAGTTAATAGATTGATGAATTTGTCACACTTTTTTCACTTTTAAGAACTAAAATTTGAATTTTCATCTTTTGAAGATAAATTTGTTAGCACCTTACACATTCAAGATAAAAATGACTATTTACCTCTAATTTTATAAAGAGAATCCCTTACACAATTAAGCTGAGATAAATTAGTTTTCTACATATACCTTTTATCTTTAATAAATTAGTTTTTCCATCACAAAAATATACGTAGAATTATTTTTTTTCCCATTAAAAAAAACTTATGATATTGCACACCACAAAATTTATAACAGATCCATCACTGAAACCATTTCATTTGGAACTGATAAATAAAAATAAACATAAAACTGATCCCATTTGCATTAACAATTGGTTTCCAATCTGGGAATAAATCTGGAAAAACATTAAGCTTTCTGTCTTACATACCAAATCACTTTGCTCAACAGAAAGATTTCTCCAAATATGACCTTTCTGAATTATGAGTTGTTGTGGAGTAATTAAAATAAAAAAATAAAAATAGTCCCCTCTTCATGAACCCGGTGGTGGAGTGTGCTCGGTAGTGTGGATTCATGCTTCTTCGAGTCTATTGACAGGATTTGGTACGAGTTGTTGAACTTGTCAAAGATGAGTAAGCCCGAACTGATGCACCTGATTTTGTTTGAAGAGTTGTCGCAAAGGAGAAGCCAAGAAGAGCTTTGTAGTCTCCATTGGTGTCTTCTAATTTCTTATGTTTTTTTATTTATTTTATTCTAATATAGACATGTCTACATTAACCCTGCACATATTTCGAAAAAACATATCTTACAGACTAAATTTGTTTCTCACAATGTGAGATTTGCTCCCACCCCCCACCCTAAAAGTCGTCATTGGATGTATAGAAACTGCTGGTTGAAGTCAATCCCCTCAGAGTCTCTGACACAGATGTGTAGAACATGATGATGTAGGCCATAGCCATAATAAACAAAACCAAAGCTAAGGAGAAACCTTACAACAGTTTCCCTTTCTTATGGCAAAAGAAAACAGCTAAGCTAAGCAGTGGCTTCCACTATTTTACTGATCATTCTTGTTTGTTTTTGGTAGATGAAACTATCCGACAGATGTGTTCTGCATAGGATTAAATCAGCAACAAATATTACGGTTTTATTTCGATACATGTACATATACGCAACAGGTAGTCTTATGTTTGAAAGAATTATTTTGGACTGTCATCGGAAGATATTCGTGAAACAACACTTGAAAAATTTAACAGGGAAAAACTTCTTCTCGTTTTTAAAAACTAGACCACAATATTACGACAATTAAAATTTAAAAGAAAAAGATAAACCACTTGCCAATAAAAATACTTGTATTTGTCCCATTGTGTTCACACGTGGAAGAATGGTTTAATTTTAGAGAGAATCAAATTCTTTCAGTTTATAAAGTTTTCTTAGGTCGGTAACTGTCATGCACTGCGAGTGAAAATATTTTCTTTGATCAAGTGGCTTGGGAACACCAATAATTTCTGACAAAAAAATGCTTATATCTAAGCCTAAAGTAATGCCATCTCATTCACCTCTGTTAATATTACAATCCCAATTAGTTATTAAATTTGTTTTCGTAAATCAGACTGGATCGTAGTTACCAGCGTTTGTTTGAACCCGTATTTGGCCTAATGCTGCCAAACTAGTGCGAGGCTCAAATTCACATACAGAGAATCATGACTTGTATTTGTGGGACAACAAACATTAGTCTTATAAAATGCATTATTTTATACAAATAAATTTGTAGCATATTTGCGCAAACAAAATTTGTTCTCTATATAAAGGGAACCACTTCTTTTAAAGACGTATAAATTGGCACCCCAAAATCTGGTCCCAGATAACAAGATAGAGAGTTCCTTGTTCCTCTTTCTCTCCCCCCCCCCCCCCCCCCCTTATACATATATAATTACTCTTCTTTTATTTTTCTTTGTTGGAAGAACCAAAGAAATGGGAGTTCTTGATTATATTTCAGAATTTTTCTCAGTGTCACCTGCCACTGGAAAGAAACGCAAAGCAATGCAGGTTAACATTAGATTTTTGTTGTGAGTTTCTTATTATATGGTGTGTCTAGTCTCAAGCAAATTCTGAATTTTTTTTGTTCTCCTTTTTCTCTTACAGACAGTGGAAATCAAAGTGAAAATGGACTGTGATGGCTGTGAAAGAAGAGTTAGAAATTCCGTTGTCCACATGAAAGGTGTCCTATCTATGTCCTTTTATTATTCTCTCATATTTTCATACACCACCAAGGTTTGGTCATTTTTATAGCCAGAAATGGAATAATAAACCAAACTATTTTAATCTTCTTATTGTAGGAATTACAAATGAAAGATGAATAGACCAAGGTCTGTTTTCAGACTAACATTTGCTGATAATAAAACCTTCTATTGTAGGAGTAGTAAACTAATTAATTTTGTTTTCAACTCGATAAACAACAATTTCATACACCAAGATTTGATCATCTTTTGAACAGTAGCATAATTTTGTGACACAAAAGAGTCATTTAATACAGTTCCACAAACTTAATTATGTGACACTGAGAGATTATGAGAAGTAGGTCTTGTTAAAGATGGGGAAGTACATTTATTTATGACTGTTTCTTTTGTGAAAAGTACATACTCCTTATAAGAAAAGAACAACAAAAACAGGACTTTTTTTTTGTTTGTTTTCATTCTTTTCTTGTTTCTCAGCTATTCATGGTCACAAGGTGGCATAATAACTACAACAGCAATATGTTGGTAAACGGTAAACCTAACTGCAGTTTCTATTTGTGATCCGCTAGAAACCTTCACAGTATCTATTTGTATACCAACTATAGTTTTTTTTCAACTTCTTTCTTATAAAAATTTGCATTATTTTTTTGTCATCTTTTTCATCTATTCTTATATTATAAATTAAATTACACGATTCAAAAAAATAAAATAAATTACAATGACTATAAAAAATACAACAAAAATCCCTAAATTAGATGAAGGAAAAAAAGGTATTTAAGTCTATATTATATGACTTGAGCTAAACCAATTTGGAACAATAAATGCAGGTGTGAAGCAAGTAGAGGTGAACAGAAAGCAAAGCAAGGTAACTGTTACAGGTTATGTGGACCGAAACAGGGTCCTAAAGAAAGTGCAGAGCACAGGAAAAAGAGCAGATTTTTGGCCATATATTCCTTACAACTTGGTGGCTTATCCTTATGTGGCACAGGCTTATGACAAAAAGGCACCATCAGGGTATGTGAAAAACGCTGCACAAGCACTACCTGCCTCTAACTCACTCGATGAGAAACTCACCTCTCTCTTCAGTGATGAAAACCCCAATGCATGTTCAATCATGTAAAGCATCACTCATAGCTCATAATATTGTACCACCAAGCCTTGCAAGTTAATAGTGGGGTTATATTATGCACATTAATCAAGTTTGGGGACTGATACTGTAAGAATTTTGAAACTGTTTTTGTGCTCTTGTAAGTTGTGTGTATTTAAAGGACTAGGCACCAAGTTTAGTTTTGGTATGGAGGTAGAAGAATGTAAGAGGATTATTCTGTTTAATTAATCACCATTATTATATTGCATGGTCTCTCCTTGTACAAAGACATTTATCTTATTTTTATGGTTATAACTTATTTATTAAGCGTTGTATAGGGTCTTCTCTAAGCAAACTGAGATTAAATATTGGTATGTTTGGAACATTATTGAAGCGTCATAATAAACAAAACAATAATAACTTGTTTTTATGCATAATAATAAAATAAGGAGACAAAATTCACCAAAATGGAGAAAAGAGAATAAGGAGAAACCCCTAATAAACTACTATTTTAGTTAAAATGCCAATGACATGTTTGGATTAATTTATCAATAGAATTTCTTCTAAAAAATAATTGCTTAGTCCTAAATTGTAAGTGTGTTGTTAGATTTCTGCTTAAAACTTTTTAAACATAAATTTGTTTGAGCGTTCAAAGTAATAAATGTAGAAGCAACTTCTTTGTTACTTTAGTGAGAATATACAATGAATGTAACTTTTTTTCAAACGCATCCAGGAGCCAATCAATTAGTTTATATGTAAGAGATATAAAATGGATTTCATGGTTAAGAAAGAAGAAAAAAAAGAAAAAACAGAAAATATTGTGAGTTTGATTCATACTAACAAAAACTAATCATCTAACAAATTAACATTTTCCTAAGCAAACCAAGATTAAATATTAGTATGTTTAGAACATTGCTGAAGTGTCATGATAAACAAAACAGTAATTTCTTTTTATGCATAGTGGTAGAATAAGAAAACACAATTAAAAAGAGAAAAGAATAAGGAGAATATCCTAACACTATTAGGTAAAATGTCAATGACATGTTTGAACTATAAGTAGAATTTCATCTAAAAAATAATTTCATAGGTCTAAACTGTAAACAATATCCACTCAATCAGTTCATGTGAACTACAAAATCATCCCATAGAAGATTATACACCAAACAGAATTTCACCGACATAGAGAATTGACCCCAACATTTGGATCTCATTTTATTAAATAACTTTTGGTCACATTGAAGACAGAAAGTCACATTTTTTATCAAATATAATTACTGAATTTTAACTCCAGTAATTTTTTGACAACATCACCAATAATAGTAAGTCTTTTATTTGATTAAAAAATGTGTCTTTGTTTCTCTAATTAGATCATTTCGTATTACTCTTCAACGTAAATTCATTAACCAAAACTTATGTCATTAAATAGAATCATTTGCATAAATCAATCATCCCCATTATACTATCATAAATTATTAATCGGTGAAATCCATATGATATTGATGGATGGCCTTTAAAAACTAATAAACAGCGACCTTATGCATAAGGAAATTAATTATTGAATTTTTTTCCAAAACAGTATTTTCATACCCTTTTTTTTCGGGTAATACTTTCATCTTCTCTTCCACCGTTAACAATACCTGATGAGCACGGCCTCACTTTCACGGCTTCACCCCATTTCAATGTATCATTGACAGCTGGACTAGAAAAGTAGAAAACAATTCCAAAATGAAATTCCCTGACCTCCTAAAGATAATAACCACCATACCTAGCTAATAAAGTTTCAGTTTAAATATATTTTTCACTTCAATAATATAGTTCTTTTTTTCTTCTTTATATTTTTTTTTTCACTTTAAATCCTGCAAACAGTGATGACCCTCAGAACAGTCTAGGTGGACGACCTCCCAAAGGTCTATTTTTAGAGGAGCACCAAAAAAATTTATTCAGTTTATATAAATATTAACAGAAATTTTTTAATATAATTTTGAAATTATATACAAAATTTATTATAAAAATAAAATAAATTTCAATAGATTTCTTTTAGAAAAACATTTGCCAATAATTAGTCAATTAATTGTGATATTTCCACTTACCAACAAAATCTATTCATAATTTTGAGACAAAAAGTCAACAATTTAGATGCAATGTTAAATGTAAAAGAGAAAAATATGACATTTTATTTTCTTCCATTTCTATTAGCGTTAATATAATTACATAAACAAAGTTTTTGAACCCAAAAATTTATAATGGTTATGATCCAAACTTCAACAATTAAATCAAAACCAAGGTTTATGATATTGAGTTATTTAGAAATTTTTAATTATTTTCTTAATGCATGCATACAACATATAAAAAATATTATCTATTGTTGCTACTATTGCACACACTAAAGTTATGTTTGAAAAAACTAGTTGAAAAGCAAACTCTGTAGTTGAAAGCTAAAAAAACTAATTAAACTGAAAGTGTCTATTAAAATTAATTGTTGAAGTAGCTGAAAAATATAAAATAACATAAAAGTATAAAACCATGATTTATTTTAAAAAGATGATGAGAAAATTTTATAAATATATTAAAGATAAAAAGGAAAGAAAATACAAAAAACTAGAAGCTATCGTTTTAAAAAATGTTAGAAACTACTAAAAAAGTTTGGTTGCCAAACAATCAAATAAGTTTTTTAGCTAGTAAAAAAAGTTAGAAAGTAATTGAAATGTCCTGCCGAAGGTAACCATAAGCCAAGAGTTGAAAAGCTAGAAGCTAGCTAAAAGCTTATAAGTTAGTTGATTTAACTTAAAGTGTTTGGTGACATTAGCTAATAAGTTAATCAATGAATGTCAACTCACGTAAAAAAATATATTCAATTGTATGTATGATTTAGTTAACAAAAAAGGGAATTAGGTCATAAAATTTTAGAAAATACATAGAATAATTGTAAAGTTGATATGATTAAAAAAATTTCTAACCTTAAGAAATGGTGTAATGATGACAATTGATGAGTTGATTGTATGTGTGTGTAAAAACATAAAATTAGATATAAGAATTTATTCATGGAACAAAAAAGATAAGAGGGTTTATAAATTGAATAAAATGGTAAAATAGAATTTCAAATAAAATAGTAGAGATAAAATTGAGAAGAAAAAAATTTAGTGGTTTATAAGTTAGCTTATTTTCCATAAGTTACTTCAAGTAGCTTATTTAATAAGATAAGCTACTTGAAGTAACTTATGGAAAATAAGTTACTAAGATAAGTCTAACTACCAAACAAGTATTTTAGTCAGAGGAACTTATAAGCTAATCAAGTGGACTTATAAGCTCCTCAAAGGCATTATCTAATTTATCAAATTTGAAAACTAGTAGATTAATTAAATAAATTTACTTTGATAAATATGATTATTTAAAAACCTTGACTATGAACAAATTATTAATGATTTTGTCACATAAAATGCAAGAAGGATAAAATTCAAATAATTAGAAGGGTATAATTTTCTCAATTTGCCCAGGGCACTAAAAAACTCAAGATTGGCCCTGGTTTGCTTTGCTTTTGGTTCTTGTCATTAGTATTTGTTAGAAAAAAGATGAAGTGACAAACAAAATAATGACATCATCATGACGTATGAGTACTCAATGAAGTCATCCTGCCACAAGAACATGAATTGTCATGTCATAATTAATTTGCAAGGGCTATAGTCAAAATAAACATAATTTACAAGGATTAAAATAAAAAAAAGACATATTTGCATGGACAAAATAACATTCAAGTTTTTATTTACATATTAAAATAAAATAAATGTTTTAATATTAATTTATTCGCATCTCAATCTTTACACTCCCTCTACCTTTAAACTCTTATTCTTATCCATATTTTCTCTTGTATCTTCCTTCAAGCTCCATCCTCCATTATCTTTCTCACACCTCTCGCCGCCTTCAAGCAATTGTGATATCTAGCAACAATAGTGACAATGAAGGCAACAATAGCAACATTGGTTGTGGTGATGGTAATAGCTAAAACAATAATGATATTAGTGGTGACAATTACAGTAGTGATTGTGTAGTAGTTGTTGTGTCGAAAGTGTCAACAGTAGTGATAATAATGATGATTGTGGTTGTACTAACAACTGCAACAACATAGATACAGTGGTCGCGGCAATAATAATTGTGACAAGTCATTTGTTTATAGTAGGAATTTACAAAAACTTCATATATAGTGGTTAAGTTATCACATTATTAAATATACAAATTTTAATATTTACTTAAAAAAAAATTTTATCCCTACAAATAAATCATTTTCTGATTTTAGTCGCTTTAAATTATATTTGCTTTAATTTTAGTTCCCGTAAATTGAGGATGACTTGATATTTTAGATGATATGATATGATGACATCATCAAGTAATAATATGACATGATTATATTATTATTTTGTTTGTTATATCATTTCAGGAACTAAAATAATTTTTTTGGAAGAAAAAAAAATATATAGCCTAAAATTTATAGTAGAAAATACCAATGTTCCACGAGTTCTCATTCCTCGTGTCCAACGGAAAACGTAACAATAAAACTATAATAAAAGTTCATTGTTTAGGATTTGCTCCCTTAAAAAAATATTTTTTCCTGCGATTTATCTTTTTTAGTCTCGATCCCAATATTCATGAAATATGTTTTTGTTCTTCCTTACTAATTTTTTACAATTTAGATATATAATTTGTGAGAATTCAAGGATTAAAATATGTAAATTTTAATTTGAGAAACTAAAAAAGATATACTCTAAATATAGCAACTAAAAACATGATTAAATTTTTTTTAATAATTATACTGGTAAATTTTGTTACCTTTTTAATAACGTGTGTTATTAAGTTTTGTGAAGGAAATTAACTAAAATTCTCTTGTAAATATTAAATAATTTTAATAAAATCGTCTAATTAAGTTCGAAATATAATAATTTAAGTTACTATTTTTAATTTTTAATTTAAATTTAAATTAAAAATACATAAATATCTCTTCTATTATATTCTATTATATATATTTTGCCCTCTATCACCTATGATCTTCGCAAAAGACCTTAAAAATTCACTAAAAAGTTGCTTGAATTTTATTATTCTCTTCTTTTCCGAAAGCTTCAATCTCAGTTCATATTTTGATTGGGACATAACAATTAGAATAAGTCATGTCTCAATAGAAGTTTTCCACGTCCATTGGTCCCAAAAAAGTAAGGGATGTGTATCAGGACCTTTTACATTCCGCAACCATGCATGAGCTCAGGGATTCGACATTATGAAAGTAGTGTATAACTATCAGAAATAAGACCCAGAGAATAAATATATCATTGAAAGATTTGATTTTTTTAAAGCGAGAAATTTATTTTAAAGTAGAATGAAGATTGATTATTGATTTAAATACTAACATTTCATCGTTTATAAGTAAAAGACTTATTTTAAAGAAAAAAATTGAATAGTTATAATTATATATTAATTAAAAATTAGCGGTTAAAATTTCAATAAATACATAATTATTATACATGTACATATATTTAATCATAATTTTAAGTTGGCTGATTGTAATTTTGGTCCCCTAGTTTTTTAAATCTATGATTTTGATTTCATTGATTTTTAATTATAACATTTAGTTTACTAATTTTATAAATTTGAGATTTTGTTCTCCTTATAGATTATTAACTAAAGATTCTGATTATTAGAGATATTAAATTAAATAAAAATTATTAATCATTAAATTTTTTAATAAAAGACTATTAATCTTAATGTGATGTTATTATCAGTGCAATATTAATGTGCAATAATGAAGGTAGAAGAGGTGTATGCAAAAAAGAAAAGGAGCACAGTATTTTGAAAACTTAGGATTACTAATTTTTTTATTCAATTTTTAATAATTAATAATTTGGATTAATGTATAATTAATTTAATAACTCAATTAATCATAATTATTTATTAATAATTTATGAGGATAACCAAAATCACCAATTTATAAGATTAGGTATCAAATGTTACAACTAAAATTCAAGAAATAAAAATCATAAATTAAAAAAATTAAGAGACCTTTTAACTTTTGATGTTTTAATCATCAATAACTATATATTACTTTAATTAACATTTAAAGTAAATCTATTTAAATCCATCTTTATAGTCATATTTTATTTTTGTGTACATATATGTCCAGAGATCAATCAGATATAAGGATTCATACATATATATAGGTTTAGAATGTTATCTTTTTATTTACTTTTTTGGGTCATGCTTAATTTCAATCCAACTGGCACAGCCATAAGTTATCCATTTTTTTTACGAAATTTAGAATTATATACTTAACTATATCCTAAACTTGGTAAGGATTGACCTGATATAAAATTATATTACATTCACACCAGTAAAAATGTATATTTACTAAGAAAAATTATATTCGATTTTTATCATATGCTAAATTTCTTTGAATTAATGACATTTATGTATCACGAGTAACATTAATTTGAAACCAAATGAATTAGAAGAGTTGTCTAGTAAAAAAAATATATCCTAAACTTGATTTTAATAATTTGTATAATTTTTTTTTCTTTTGATAAGGGGGAACGGAAAGGAAATGGGTCCATATCTTTATAATTTATGTTCCATATAGGCTAAACTTCAAAAAAGAAAAAGAAGGTGGGGATATTATTTGGCACAGGATCCCACCCCTAGGGATTAGAAAGAACCTGGGGAAAGCATTCTTGTTCTCTATCTGGCCAGTGCATGGCTTCGTTTTTCTTATCAACGAAGAAAGAATGAATTAGTCGCATTGTGGGCGCACGTTCTTTAGGATATGTGTCGAGTCCAGTTTCACGATTCCATTTTTTGTGGTGTGCTATACAAATCTTCACAAACGATGACAATATTAATTAATCTCCATGGAACACATCAAGGGTGTGTTCATTTGTATGAAAAACAATGAGACAAAAGTTTTAAAATTCGGATATAGGTATTATATTTTTATATTGTACTTTAATTTAAATTTTTTTATCTTAATTTTATTTTTTTTAATTTTTCATTCCATCGAATGGAGTCTAAGATAAGGATAATATTGATTATTTTCCATTTCAAGCTTAAAACTAATGCTTCTCCCCATGCATTAAAAAAATGAAAATAACCCTTAAATTTTTTTTATCTTACTTTTAATTAAATGTATATCCATTGCTTTTATGGAAAAAGAGACAAAATAATCTTCACTTTTTGGCTTGATGAGATAATTAAATGAAAAAAGTTGAGGTGTTGCTAGGTGCACTCAACATTATTGCTGGTGCACCCAGCATTTTAAGTGAATGGGCGAAAATATTATTCACTTAAAATATAAAACTTGTACACCCAATACTGTTCATGCGTTCCATACGTTCCTCTTCCCTATGTCGTTTGGTTGTTTTTGTGATGACGTTCGAGCTTCCTCTCCTGTCGGCGCCGTTTGCTTTCCATGGAAGTTCGTTTGTCGCGCATTGGGTGGTTCATTGTTAGCATTGAGGACTTGCAACTCCATTTTGTTGTTCCATCGTTGAGGTAAGCTTCGCGTCTCCGTTAATGGCTGCATTTTCGTTTTTCCTTTTGTGCGTTCGTACGGATCAACATGATCCGTAAGTGTTATATGATTCGTATAACGCATACGGATCAAATTGATCTGTATGACTCATACGGATCAAGTTGATCCGTATGATCTTTTTTAATTCAAATAAAAAAATTAAAAATAGGTATTTGTTTTTTGAAAAATGTTTTTAAATAGATAGTTTATTTGTTAGTTTTGTTTTAAAAATAGGTATTTTTTGTGTTTTAAAAAAATAATATGTATGATTGCATGGTGTTATGAAATAGTTATAAATTTTAATAGTAAATATATGAATTTTGTAGTTGTTTATGTTTATTTTATTTCAATGAAAAATAGTCATATATTATTTAATTATGTAGTTGTTATTTTATTTATGAATTTTGTGTTTTAATTATGTAGTCATATATGTTGTTATGAAATAGTTATAAATGGTGTTATTTTATTTTAATGAAAAATAGTCATATATTATTTAATTATGTAGTTGTTATTTTATTTATGAATTTTGTATTTTAATTATGTAGTCATATATGCTGTTATGAAATAGTTATAAATGGTGTTATTTTATTTCAATGAAAAATAGTCATATATTATTTGTTACTTTATTTATGAATTTTGTGTTTTAATTATGTAGTCATATATGCTATTATTTTATTTCAGTGAAAAATAGTCATATATTATTCAATGAAAAATAGTCATATATTATTTAATTATGTAGTTGTTATTTTATTAAGAATTTTGTATTTTAATTATGTAGTCATATATATTGTTATGAAATAGTTTTAAATGGTGTTATTTTATTTTAATGAAAAATAGTCATATATTATTTGTAGTTATAAATTTTGTAGTTGTTTGTGTTTATCTTAATAATAAATATTGAATTTGACCAAAAAATGCATGTGTGTCAAAATTTACAAATTATGATTAGAACTAGAGGGTTAGGTCGTGTCTTAGGAAAGATTATAGGTAGAGCCCTGGGGAGAGAAGATCATCATCATTCAGATGATGTTCCTCAATGGCAAAGGCCTACAACATCTGCACGTAGGCAATGAGAAACTGCCTCTATTGCTGAGGATGCTCTTGACTGACTGAAGACGTACATGCACATGCTAAAGAAATTGTTGATGATGCTGAGGGATTTCCAGGTGGGCCGTGTGACCCATCAGTGCTGACTGTCTATGGTGATCATGTTGTAGTCATCGTATGGAATAGAGATGTATTTAAAATTTTTAATTAAATTTATTTGTTAATTATTTGGTATTATTTAAATTTGTCATAATTTTAATTATTATTTTTATAAGTTGTGGAATCATTTAATTTTTTTTTGCAAAAACGTCCTGAATTGAAGTTATCCTCTCAAGGAAGGAAGGTTCATAAAATTGGTAGGCCTGTTCCTGAAATTGAAAGGCTAGTCGGCGCCACAGGATTAAGTCCTTTGATCGCATGTTCAGTGGAAACTGATGATCGGAGAGTTATATCCACTTTTATGGAGAGGTGACATAAGAAAACTAGCAGTTTCCATCTTCCTGTGTGAGAGCTTACCATCACCCTGGATGATGTGGCCTCTCTGCTTCATCTTCCTATTATAGGCGCATTCCACAGCTTTGAGACTCTGCATGTCGACGAAGTAGTCTTGATGTTGGTGGAGTTATTTAAAGTCTCCGGAGAGGAAGCTAGAGCTGAGACAACACAATGTCATGGGGCATACGTACGCCTATCGTGGCTACGAGATATGTGAGGTCGGACATTGGACTGTTGTAGCTCGTGCCTATCTGTTGCATTTGTTAGGTTGCACTCTTTTAGCTAACAAGAGTGCAACACATGTTCATGTTGTTTTTTTAGACGCTTTCTGATACTTGAGTCAGAGTGAAAGCTACGCATGGGGAGTTGTCGCTCTAGTTCATATGTATGATCATTTGAATGATGCTTGTAAGAGCGACAGCTGACAACTTGCTGGTTACATCACCCTATTACAAGTAATTATTGTCAATTATTGTAATTTAATTGTTTTTAAAATGTTATTAATATGTTTTTAATATGTTAATTTGACATTTGTTTTATTTTGATATAATCTTTGTAGTGTTGGATATATGAGCATTTTCCCTCTATTGTTGAGTCTTTGAGTGATCCAGACTATGATGAGATGTCACCACGTGTCTGTTTGTGGATTGCTACGAAGGTTTCTTCGAAGTCATTACCAGCATCGACGTACCAGAAACATCTAGATGGACTGACGATTGTTAATATTTGTTGGATGCCTTACGGTGACCACCGTGTAGTGCAAGATTTTGATTTGATTTCATGCTTTTTAGGTCATACACGATGGGGTTCTATTTTCGTCAGACACCGACCAGAGAGGGTGGTGCGTAAATTTGGATATGTTTAGACCATTCCTCCATAGACTATGAGTTCAATGTTATCATTTGAAGATATTGACGACAGGTGGATGCATTTCTCTGATTATCTTGTAGCAGTGGGGCAGATTTGTGTTGTGCCAGGACAATGTGCATCAAACTACATGCAATGGTTCTTCATGATTTCTCATCTATTCATGACACTGGCATAGCCTGCTGATCCGGCTAGACATTAACCTGTGACACAGGATGACACATGTGTGGAGCCATATATCCCTGAGGTCCCAGTGGCACCAGCAGCAGCACCGACACATGCCTCTTTTAATGTGGAGCCGCCTATACATGCAGTGGTAAATAATGTTGCATTAATGCTCTATTATATGTCATTTAGTTTAATTTTGAGATAATGTAATACTTTATCAGTTGTTTTCAATGTCATAGGAGGCTTGCCAAGCAATCTGTTTGGCTTCCGGCAAGTGTACCAGATCGCACAAGTAGTATAAAACGGTAAGAACCAAATATCGAACACTTGGGGAACTTGTGTTATTTGGTAAGCTATTTTAACAAATAGATGTCTGGTGTGTAAAGGTAAGTGTGAATATGAACAGGTGTATAAACTATTTGTGTAAAAATAAAGAAAATCACTCGAGAGAAATGATGTGTAAAAACAAGTAGAGAACACGGTCTTCCTAATAGGTGCCTGATGCTAAAAAGATATTCTCTATCTAACAATGTTTATGTGTTCTTATGGTGTCTCCTGAGATACTAAACCCCGATTCCTCATGATAGTTTAGCCTAATCCTGATCAAACATCGTCCGCATATTCCTCTTGTAAGAATAAACTCAACCAGTACCGCATTAAGACACATATACTCAACTAAATTATCGTACCCCGATTCCTCGTGAAAGCACGACAACTCAGCCTTGCACTATCAAGGACTTTAGAGTCAGACTAGTTTCCACTGTTGAATGACCCTAACAAAGCATGCATCTACATGATCAAGGTAAAGGGATACTGGAATGAAAAGCAGATAGCACAGAAAACACACAAAACATCATTAAATAGATAGAAATATATTTACATCAGGTACCTACAGGGAAGATCCAACAAAGGATTTAGCTTTCCATACCAGGAAGTCTTCTTAACAACAAAGAGAAGAACAAGATGAAAGATTGCAAAAATACAAGTGGTGAGGATGTCTCATTCACCTCTAGGATCTCACAATCACTCACAAACTCATCTCAAGCTCTCAAACCGGCTCCTGCTTCAAGCTCTGGTCTCTGCAGATCTTCACACAGCAAAATCTCTCAAAACTCTCTAGAACTTGGACCTTTCTCTCTCTAGAAAACCTAGACATGCAAAGCTTCAAATCCCAGTCCAAACTCCTTTTCTAAAATCTGATTTAAGGCTTAAATAGGTGGCCTTGTTCGTGCTCGTGCGCTTAGCGCACTTATGGACCACTTAGTGCATGTTAGTGATTTTTGGCTTAACGCGCCTTTCTCGCTTAGCGGATGAACTAAAGCAGTGCGCTTAGTGAGATGAAGCGGTACGCTTAGCGAATCTGTACAACTCATCTTCTTCCAGAGTCTTCCTCGTGCTTAGCCAAGGAGTTTTGTGCTTAGCGGATGCTCGCTAAGCCAACAGATTGGCTTAGCGAGAAGGTGAAAAACAACACTTTCCAAAGCTTGCCTAATTAACCTGAAATTGAGAGAAAATGATTATTAAACACACAAAACGAAAATACTAAGTATTTATTACCTATACTTAAAAGAAAATACTTATAACACTACAAAATAACCATAATTTGGAAGAGTTTGATATAATTTACACAAGTTTTATACACAAAAGTTAGTCGTTTTCACCGACTAACACAATCGTAGAAAGGTTGGAGCATTTGCTCAACCTAAGGATAGTCACTACAGGCACAGAAATACACGAGGTCATGGAAGACTGCTTAAGGATCGCTAGGGGTGTCACAACAAAGGGCAATGTTTATGTCAGATCGCAACAAAGGCGGTGCACGGATCAACCGTAGACATCATCCATAACAATGTTTTGCCTGAGGTTGACAATTCCTAGACCATAACAATGCTAGAGGCGGTAAAAGACAATGGTCTTTTAAATAAACTTGTTGTACATGCACAAACAATTTTACGTTATTATAACACAAATGATTGCATAAATTTAAAAATAGGACTATCTTGAATCTACCTGAACAAAATGATTGTCATAGACGTGATCGATACATATTATGCGATGTACAAAAGAATCTGTTGGTGGTTGACTTCTAAGAGAAAAGAACATCATGCTTTGTTGTAGCAACAACGATACAAGGATTACATTATACCTTGATGCAATGACATATCCCATCTCGGTTATATCCATCCACTTATCCATAGTAACCTAAATCAAACAAATTATACACATCACATTTATTTAAAGTTAATTCTTAAAAATCAAAACATAAATTACATACCATGGATAATCCATCAACAAGTAGGGACCTCCTTAATTCCTCGAATCTGTTTGTGCCACCAAAGAGCTTGATATAATCATCTGACCACTTGCCAAGTTCTATAAGCAAATGGTTTCGCACCAAGGACCAAGAATCTTCACCCATACCTAATAAAGAAACAAACGCACGATATCCACAGTTACCGTCAGCTTTGACATCCACAATATTGTCAATGAAATCATGTATAAACAGATGAAATTGATCCAACATCGGCATGGTCCTTCTTGGAATGGGCTGGTCAGAAGATGATGCACTACGCTTCACTGAAAAATTACTATTTTGCACTGAATGTAAAGCATCAACATACTCCCAGTAACACGGATCTTGCTTGGTTGATCTTTGGTTTCTGTTCATGGGTTTCTTTTGTGCACCTTTAGTGTTGACCTTTTCTGGAGGAGGACACATAGATTTTTGATCAGGGTATGTAATTTCCTGAAGTTTACTCTTTAGAGTTACTTTACCACAAACATCAAGTTCCTTAAATTGCTTAGATATAATTTTCATCTCTTCCTTTATGGTCACTTGGGGCTCAGATAACCCTTGGTCTAAAAAACTTAGTCTCCTCCAAAACATATGGATTGAATCTAGTGGGATGCTACCAAGAACATATTTAGATAGCTCACATGCACAAGGAAGATCGTGTGTAGTTCTCATGACATAACCACAATGAGAAGGATTCTTGTCAGCATAATGTACACACTCATACTCAGCAACAATCTGATATAAAGCATACCTTGAAATCATGCCAAGAAGCCTCTCATATAAGGTAACTTTAAAACATGTCCAACCACATGTGTACTTGTTTCAAAGGATGCTTTAATTTCAATGTGTTGCAGCGTGATCATGTTGTTCATGGCATCACAAACACTACATAAGTCTCCAAGGCTATTCTGTAATACTCATTTTAAAGCCCAATGAGCATATTCAGCCCTACATTTGAAATACACAAAAAACAATAAACAAATACAATAATTAAAATCCATCAATTCATCAACCCTAATAGAAAAACTTGAACATTTTCATACATGTGTGTTGTTGTGTTTCCTAAGTGCATCACCTTATTCGTCCAGGCTGTAACAAATTTTTCCTTGTGGGGGATTATCCATGTTTTGTTAACATATTCAACAAACATTGGCTAGGGTGAACAAGCAATTTCAAACTTCTTAAGGCAATCATCGAACTGATGTTCCAAAGGACAATCAACCAAACTTCCCCAGGCATCCATCACATACTCCCAAGCTTTTTTTTTACCAATTAAGGATTTACATTTTGCCTCGACATTCTTGTTGATGTGAAACCTGCACAACAAGTTTGTACAGTCAGGGAATACAGTTTTCACTCCATTCATCAATGCTAGGTCTCTGTCAGTCACAATAACTCCAGGAAGGACATCACATCTTAGAAAAAAAACCTCAAAACTGTGCTAAAGTCTATACCACATTGTTAACACATTCACCCTCCAGATATGCAAAACCAGTAGAGAATGTCATCCCCGTTGGTGTCACACCAACAAAGTTAAGTAGTGGGAGTCTATACCTGTTTGTTTTGTAGGTACTATCTATCAAAAACACCAAATTACATGCATTGCATAACTTCACTACATCAGGGTGACACCAAAAAATATCACGTATCACATCTTTATCCTTTAATATGTGCCAATGAATATATTGATCCCATTCAAGAAGCTTCATTAGATGTTGCATTTCAGTATCACTTCCTCCAATGGAAGAATGGTATGCACTTCTTGCATTATATATTTGTTTGATTGTTGTACAATTATTGACATTTTCTGCTCCTTCAACGTTAGTAGGATGTTTCTTGGTCTAACCATTGACTTTGTCATATCAGCCATAATTGTCTTTTCATCCTTAGTCAATCGCCCAAAGTATGGATATATAACTAATGACTTCGCCAATTCATGATTATGACTCCTACGCATCAACTTCACCATCCAACCTTACCCTTCAACCATTGGTTTCCCACAAAACTTGAAGGGACACCCACATTTCCTACTCCCAATATCTCTTCTAACAAAATCTTTCTTCCTAGACCTATACTGACCACTCCTCTCACAACTAATTAACACAAATGAAGTCATTTCTCTAATACCAGTGTTTGTGTCTGACCTCATAATCACCGCCACAAATCAGTTTTCATGAGCAACTGATCGAGCCCATTGCAAAACATCATCTCGGGTAGCAAACACCTACAACGCAACCCACACAATTTTAGTCTTCAAAGGGACATTCATTTTATCAATTTAATAATAATAATGAAGATTATTACCTGAGAAGTATTGAACGCATCTAAACAATCAACATGTTGTTCATTCACACCACATTCTTGTTCATTTTCATCATCCATATCAACTTCTTCAGACATTATACTATTATACATCCATTGATCTTAGTCCATCTTAACAACAAATTAAAAATTTTCACATGACAAGCATACAACACCGAACCGCACTATAAATATAATATCATACAAAACTCAACATAATCTTTCACTGCATACTATTTTATAAACACTACAATTCATAACCATATATATTAAAAACCAAAAACCCTATATCAATCTACATACAAATTATTTCAAATACACATATAAACAAATAATTTTTTTTACAAATTTACATACAAACATATTTATAATTAAAAAAATTAAAAATTTAAACAATTTTTACAAATTTCAAAATCTGTATACCATACAGATCAACTTGATCCGTATGTTGAAATTAAACATACGGATCAACCCACTCAGGGAAACCAGCGTCACCAACTCGCGTACCTAGTGTACCTTTGACGACGAACCAACCACCACAACAACTACCACCCACTGGTAACACTTTCACTTCCACCCAAGCGGCACCTCACTCAACGACAAAAACCAACAGAGCAGAAAGCAAAGCGCAAATGCCACAAACCAGTAAAAAAAACTTAAAAAAGGAAGAAGAAGATGTAGGAGTAATTTTGGAATTACCAAAAAATGTTGGGTGCACAAGCAATAATGTTGGTGCACCTAGCATCACCCAAAAAGTTGGGAAGCATTGGGCTTAAGTAATTGATAGGTTAATTTAATTTTTTAATCCTTTAATTTATTATTTATGTTCAGTTTGATCTTTTAATTTTTTTTGGATTCAATTTAGTCTCCATGCATAAATTAGATCAATGATGTTAACAAATCACACCACACTTTTTGGAAGTTTAAAACCATCACTAAGTAATTTTAAATCGTTACAAAATACATATTTCCTAACACTATCAGTTAGATGGTAGTTGGACCAATTTGAATTGATTTTAAAAATTAAATAATGAAATTTAACATAAATAATAAATTAGAGAACTAAAATACTAATTTAACTTAATAGATAATGTAAGACAAGTTTAATGATTTTTTTTAAGATCATACAGTTATCTATATAATTTCCATTTCCGATGGTTGTGACTATCTATAATATTTTTACGACTAATACTACTAATTATATAGCACAATTGTGGAGACTAATTTCGTGTAATATCACTTCTCATTATATGAATGTAAAACCTATAATATTAAAAGTTAGTGAATAATTAAGAATCATATGACTATTTATAAAAGTCACACACACGCGCCCCCGCGCGCGCGCACACACACACACACACACACACACACACACATATATATATATATATATATATATATATATATATATATATTCTCTTTTAATTTTAATTATTAAATATGATATAATAATTTATATTTAGTATTCTTATTTTCTTTAATAACCTAAAGTTCTTACATGATACATTTTTAGTTATTATGATACATGATATATCATTTTTTGGTCAATTCATGTTATATCATTTAACTATTACTATATATTATATTAAGATTAATATTTCAAATTGTGTATTTTATTATGAATTTGACATGTTTTACTTCTTCTTTGAATAAAGATCAACTTAAGATTTCTAATTTAGACTGTTTTACTCTTATCGTAACTTTGTTTTTTACAAGATTCTATTATCATAACTAAAAGTTCTAACACCCCCCCCCCTCCAACGTATACACTCCTTCATCACTTTCTCCCTCACGTTTTTCATCAGGAAAAACACATGTATAAATGTGTTTATACATGTGCGTAATGCGAGTGTGAGAGGAATTAATTTTTGTCATATAAACATATATAATAATTTCTCCTATTTGCTAATACACTCTTTTTTTATTTTCCTTAAATACCCTTGTAAATGCACAAGGCCCCTCCCCCTCATGTTCTTCAAGAAAACACACTCCCCTTATCTGCAAATTTAGCAATTGCATCATAACCTCAACAAAAGTCTTTCTATTTGAGTTTTATTCTCTCAATACTTATAACATTTTTTTTTTATCGTCATTGATCATTCCAACCCCTTCTCTTTTCAATTTCCCTTTCCCCCTAATTTGAAACATATTTTTCTTTCTTTTTTTCCCTGGAATAAATAATTATGTGGTTTGATTATTAATTGGTAAATTTGCAGTTGTAGATATGTAGTTGGAGGGTTCTTGATTTCTTTTGAAATATCCATGAAGCTTCTAGCACACCTTGGTTGTATAAACAGGTTTGTCACAATATTGACAAAACACCTTTGAGGAGTTGGAAAAGTTGGATCATTTGGAGGATGATCCATGATTTGGATTGTAGGACTTTTAGTGGAAAAGTTACTTACCCTTGTGTGTTGCATGAGCAGTGGCAACAAATGAGGTATCATTGTTGTTGTCATCTCTCTTGAAATAACTCTCAAACTCAGAGAGAAAATCATGAAGCTCTTCAAAGTCAATTGGGTTTTAACGAGGGAGGAGAGCTATAGAAACCTCCTTGTACTTAACTCCTAGCCCATTTAGGGTATGAATGACAAGGTCTACATCACCTAATGGAGCATTGATGATGGCTAATTCATCAACCATGGATTTTATTCCATGGAGATAATCAATCGTGGATCGAGAGCCTTTGGTGAAATGAGTGAGGCGTTCTTTCATATACATGATTTGGCACGAGTCTTGTTGGCATACCTTTTGTTGAGAGTGTCCCATGCTTGCTTGGAAGTCTAGACATGCCCAAGCAATGTGATCACATTTTGATCAATGGATGAAACAATGGCATGAATGATTAGTTGATCCTGGCGTGTCCAGCATTGGAAGTCATGATGGTTGGAGGCTAGGCACATATTTGTGTTGTCAACATAACCGATTAGGTCAAAGCCTACTAGGAGGGCATATAGTTGGACTTTCTAGGCAGAATCATTCGTACGTGCCATTTAGTTTGGTAGAAGAATGATTACTTAGGACTATAGCCTATTGAGAGTCATTAACTTGGATGGATCTAGGTGAGGAATACATGATTTACATTCATTCGTACGTGCCATTTAGTTTGGTAGAAGAATGATTACTTAGGACTATAGCCTATTGAGAGTCATTAACTTGGATGGATCTAGGTGAGGAATACATGATTTACATTATCAATATGATTGCTCTTAAGCTAAACTTTTGATATCATATAGTAATATAGAGAGAATGAATGAAACTGATTTATTACAACTCAATGATAAATGATAATTACAATAATTGAAATTGAGAAACAATAATAATTATCTACTGTTAAACTAGTACTAATAATAATAATAATCTATTGTTACAAGTTTATCACTGCATAATAATAGGAAGATATTATTAAAGAAAGAAAGAGAAAACATAATTAGAGAAAATATGGAGATGACTTAGTCAAAGGAAAAATCAATTACTCGTAAAGGCAATAGTCACACAGCGAATGAGAGAAAATAGTGAGATAGCAGAAATAAACAATTACATGTTTTTGGCTATTTAAACAACCCACAATGTAGAAAAAGGGGGAGAAAAAAAGGAAGCACTACTATAAAAATAGCATTTTACGACACGGGCACTACGACGGTTATTGGGGAACCGCCTTAAAAAGATGTGCGGTGGCTTTTTTGTAATTATTTGAACAATAATAGGATTTTACGATATTAAATCTAAGACGGTTATTAAAACCGCCTTAGAATGTTTGGGTTAATAATCCTTTCGCACTTCCTCCTCTTTCCCCTTTCGCGCTTCCTCCTCTTGCCCTTTCACCCTAGTCTCGCTTCAAACCCTTTCGAACCCTTACACGAACCTCTCGCTGGACCTCTGGCTTCACCCTAGTCTCGCTTCTAAGCTGTCAGCACCTCTTCACCCTAGTCTCGCTTCCGCTGCAAAGTGAACCTTTTAAAGGTTCGAAGAACCTCCCCCGCCGCCGCCGTGGAATCGTAGCCTCAGCTCCCTCGCCGCCTTTCGCCGGAGTATCACCCCAACGTCGTCGTCACTGGTGAGTTGTTCTTTCTCGTTACCACTTGCCCCTAAATGTTCTTCTTACTCAGAAATTAGGGAACATAAAGAGAACAGATTTTGAGTACAAAAATGAGACGAAGAAATAAAAATAATAATCAATTTACTAGGATTTGCTAATTCTACCCACTTAATGGAGTGGATACAGATTTAGTATTTACCCGTGAAAAATGTTGTGCTGTGCCTTTCTGTTTTTGTTTTTTGCCTTAATAGCTTCCTCCCCTTTTTGTGATTTGAGTGTGTAAAGTTTCTGATGAAGGTAGACTCCACTTTCTCCAATAGAAAGTTAACCTAAAATCAGATGAAACAGATAGCATCACAAAGATGGTTGGGGATGTTAAGGATTAAGGAAGGATAACACTATTTCAAGCCTTAATATGTAACTGTGAATGACTACAAAAGTTTTTAGATAACAGATTCATTTTAAAATTATGGCAAGCTATTTTTCTAGATCAGAGTATGGAAACCGGACATTAACCACAAATCACAATTACAAACAAATAAGAAGAAAGGTGCACAATAGTCATAATAAAGGAACACTTAATTCCAAGGATATCTTAAGAGCAGTATGAGTTCAGAGAAAGCATCTTTATATGGTTATTTAGTGAAATAAATTTGTCTTGTCTATCCATTTTAAACTTTAGAAAATGCATCAATGAATCTATGAAGTTCTGAGAAAGTATCTTTATATGGTCACATTATCTGTAAATTATAAATTTGTGTCCTCTTTTTAAGATTAAAATGCCTAGGTCTATAAATAGAGATTCTTGAGATGAGAAAAATTACCCCACTTGACCACTCATGCTGAGAGAGGGGTCATGTGAAGATGAATAAAATATTAAAGAAGCTCCTCTACGTAATATATCTCCTTCTTTTACATATATATATCTTGATACACACAAAAAAAAAAAACCATCACAAGAAGTAAAAGGAAGAAATAATCATGATTGAAGCTGTGAATATAGCAAACATATGATTCAAACTAACCTCATCAGAACTGCCCACATAGGAGTTATCCACTACTGTCATGTATGCTGCAGATGCTGCCCTTGATGTATGCTTTTCCGAGAAAAAAAATGAAGTTAAACAAAACTGTCATAATTCTGTTTCTGAACAGAACGATGTTTTTTTTAAAATGCCATCATTTGAATTTAAATTGTGAAGAATGTAACGAATAAAACTGAAGTTTCTGTAGTACTTGGTATACTTCTAACCTTTTCGTACTTCTTCATGATCTTGGAAAATGCTGAGAGGTTCATAAAACTGTCGCATCCATTTGTATAAATACAAAGGCACATGGCAAAATGGCTTTTAGAAATGGAAGAACATTTGGCTTTATTAGTAATTATAAGGTCCATGAAATCTTTGTTTATTACCTGTAATCTTTGAGATGGAGGAGTTTTTGATAGAACTCAACAAACACAAGTCTCAGTTGCTCTTTAACTTTTCTCAGCTCTTCTTTGCTGAAGCTCAATTCATTATCACTGGAATCAGTAAAAGCTTTTTTAATTGTTGATATTGGAGATTGAGGAACATTATCAACCTTTACGTGCTGTAGGATTTCCAAGGGATCTTTTGTGATGTAATTATTGTTTGCTTCTGCTTGCTCCTCATAATGAGTATTTCTATTGGCCTGTTGAAGAGGATTATCTTCAGGTCCAACCATAGAATCTTTTTGTTGATGACTTTCATCCATGGTCTCTTTAGGTGAGGAGATAATCTGTTTCAATCCTACAGATTCAAGTCAAACTCAGTCTTCTAGACAATATTTACTATAGATAAATTAATTCTACCGATTAATAGCATCTAAATTGCCACTATGAGTGTCAGTGAGTTATTTTGAACAATGCCATTGGTCGTCCAGAGCATCCTGGACGTGTTCGTGTCGGTGGACATGGTGTGACCATAACCAGCTACTTTGGACATGCTTCCTGTGGGTCCCACAGTTCTTCGCTTGCGATCACCGCCGAAAGATTGGTTGAAATCATACAAACTATAAAGCAAGAGGTGAAGAAAGAGGTAGAAGACGAGAACAAAGACCGTATGGACAAGATGAAAATGGAGTTGGATGCGATCAAGAGTGAATTATCCCAAATTCATACGCAACAGTCAGCTCCCCCAAGACCGTCTAACCCTGACATATTTGTTGCACATGTTAGCACGAAAGAGAGTTGTGCTGAAGCTGCTAATAATGTTGTTGGTAACGAGCGGTCTACATTTGATACATGTAGTATGGGCTTCTACATTGTTTGTGGTGACAGTACACAGCTGGTGGCAGGGGGAAAGGTCTTTGGAGTAGGTGGCACGATACACACTGTTGCTTATGGAGATGATGTAGTAAGGGTGTGTGTTGACACTGTATACGATGCTGAAGCCATTGTCCCGTTACCCACTTCAGAGATTCAGTATGTCAGGGACGCCGTGAACTCATTCATTGGATGGCCCAGACATCTAGTGAAACCTTTATCTTATGTAAGTAATATAATAATCCCCCTGCCAAATTGTCATTTGAATACACACTTGTAATATTTGTTAAGTTGTTGATTAAATTTAATACTTATTTTCTTGTACCACTTAGGATTCTGACCTTAATGTGTGGAAGCCAGTTGAACATAGTAGTGATGCAAAGCTTGCAGGTGAATCCGATCCATTGGGAGAGTTGATGAAGATATTGTTTTATGTGTACCAGAATCCAGTGGAAGTGCCGTGGGAGGCTCACCAATTTGGACTTCCTGAGATTGGGGCAAAATTTTACATCACACATGCAGATCTAGCAAAAATAATATCAGGTGACAAGTGTTTAAACATAGCGATACTACAATTGTGGACCATGTAAGTCATTTTCCTGCAACCTTTATGTTTCATTACCTGATAACCATTATTTTTAAATCTAAAACATTTAAAATAATCATGACTTGTCTTCCAAATAGATTTATGAATGAGTGCGGTAGAAGCAAAGCTGATCAGTCACTATATGGTTTGCTGGAGCCTCAATCTATACAAAATGCTAAGGAAAGACGTCAACAATACATTGAAACATGGGTCAAGGAATCACAAAGGTAGTTGTATTTAGGAGCTTACTTGCATCAGTAAATTCAATTATTCTTTGAATTTAAGTTTTTTATGTTGTTGTACAATTCTGTTATTATAATTGTCCAATTTAGGGCACATTGGCAACTATTTGTTCTCCACCCAAGGGAAAACACGGTCGTTTGGTTTTGTTCTCTGAGGAAGAAGCCTGATATTAACATCAAAGGCGCAATTAACAGGTTCTATTCAAATATACAAATCATGGCATCCTTTAGTTGGTAATTGTTGTTACATATACAAAAAAAATGGTTGTCATATATATGCTATTTTTTTTAACTAGTGCAATGAAGACAATAACCAGTTCTTTTGAAGGCATGTCTAATCAAGGTGCACCTCGGTGGGTTGAACCCAAGGTAATCAGTAGTTGTTTGTAATGAACCGTTTGTACATCTTTAAGTGTTAAATGTTAAGTAACCATTAAAAATGTTATATGTAGACTAATGTGCAAAGTGGAGGGTTTGAGTGCGGATATTATGTCATGCACTGGATGTGGTGCATCGTGACTGCCGGTTTGAAGGATGACTGGCACAAGGTAAACATAATGCATGGAGTTACAATTGTAACTTTGGTTAATATTTGTTAAGTTACTAATAATTTTATCTAATGTTAATTTTGTAGTGGTTTTCTGATGGCTCATCGTTAGATGTGGAGGCCATCACAACAGTTCGACAGAAATGGGCAACTTACTTTTTATCTTTTAGGAAAAGCAGTTGCTAAATTTGATTTGTATTATGTAAAAGTGCATTTTTCCTGTGGTTTCATCAAAGAATTAGAACAATTATGGCTACAACTTTGTATGTTGGATACATTAGAGGATCATTACTTCAAAAAAGGGTATTCAATTTGCATGGACTTATATATGTAGGATGCATGTCATTTGATGCTATTGTTCAGATTTCATTTGATGTTATTATTTAATTTGCATGGTCTGATTTAATTTATAGGTACCAGAGATCAATGTAAAAAAAAATGCATCAATAAAACGAAGAAAATAAAAAAAAAACTTAGACATACAAAGACGGTTTCCGAAAACGTCGTAAAATGACAACATAATATAGACCTACAAAGACGGTTCCCATAACCGTCGTAAATTTGCATAACATACAAAGACGTTTCCCATAAAACGTCTTAGTATGCAGTCTTGACATGCCATCTAAGACGGTCATAAAAACCGTCTTAAATTGGCATAACATACAAAGACGGTTATAAAAATCGTCTTAAAATGTAAATTATGATTATTACAATTAAGACGGTTTTTCAATAACCGTCGTAGACGATTCGCACCTATTAAGACGGTCATCGTAACCGTCTTCATATCGCAAATTTATCTGTAGACTTTAAGACGGTTATGGAAGAAACGTTGTAATATTTAGCATATACTAAGACGGTTATGTTTGACCGTCGTAGTATTCAAAACTTACAAAGACAGTTCCCATAACCGTCGTAAAATAGCTTATATATTTTACGACGTTGGCATTAACGACGTTTGAAAACCGTTGTGACATGACCATAAGAACCGACTTAAAATCCAATTTTTCTAGTAGTGAAGATACAAAAAAAGTCTTTCCAAAAAGTGTTTCTCGGCATCTTGCTCTCACAATTCATTCTGATACTGAGAGGTTATACTTGCACGTGAAGATTATTGGATGAGTGGGCTCAACGGTCCATCATTTTTTAGGCTTTTACTTCTTGCACCCTTTACAGATCCAAACTGATAGAAATACCTCTGCCTCCACCCAATATCACCGTTGACCCCAACACCACTACCGCAACCACCTTACAGCATCAAAAAACCACCCTAATGCAGGAAAGAAAACACAAAGTTGCAGATGGAGTCGGGAACCAAAGAGAGGCGTAAAAATTGTACTATTCCATAAAGGCCTTTTATGGAATACACTTATTTGAATAAAAGTGAGCAAGGTAGTCAAAATCATGAGTTGAAGCATAATATAGTACGCTTTGATGATCTTCTTCCCCCTCTCAGAGTGACATCTCATTTGGATCACATTTTAGCTAGATTGTCCTGGTTTGTTGTTCAAGATCAAAGATCAAAGCGGTGTGAGCTCTTCTGCGTGCTTGTGTTTGGTTGTTCATGAGTTGGGTTTGTGACTCGATATACTGATGGACATTGCTTTGTGCACCCAACACAACAACACAAATTCCAATTTTTCCCTTCATTAAAACTGATATAGATTGACCAATCTGTAAGCCTTATAAGGAAAGAAGGCACGATTTTTTTCAAATTTTTTCAAAAATATTTTTTACAAATTAATTTAAAATTAATGGCCCATGCAAGAATCAAACCTGTGACTTGCACGCTATTAGCACGATATTCTAACCAACTGAGCTAATAGTGTTATAAAATAATTAATGTCGTTATATATAATACTAAAATTTCTAATGTATATTTAATGACACATGTAAATTTAGATAATAAATTTTGTGACAATTAATTTTAATTTAATAGTTAATTTGTTTACATATATAAATTGTAAATAAAAATCATAGGTTTATTAACATAAATTTATTAATGTATTTTTTTACCTTATTATAATTAATTTTGATCTAATAATGTATTTTTTTACATATATACATTTTAAATAAAAATCATAGGTTTCATAAAAATTTATACATGTAAAAAAAATAGTTATTAGATCAAAATTAATTGTCACAAAATTTATTATCTAAATTTACATGTGCATTAAATATATATTAAAAATTTTAGTGTTATATATAACAACATTAATTATTTTGTAACATAATTGGCCTATTAGCTCAGTTGGTTTGAGTATTGTGCTAATAATGCAAAAATCACATGTTCAATTTCCGTATGAAGCTTACGGATTGGTCAATCAATATTAGCTTTACAAAAAGATAAGATTGGAATTGTACTATTATGCTAAGTGTACTAGCAATAACAATTGTACTGGGTGCACAAAGTAATGCCCTATATGATGTAGTTCCATGTGGAGCTTATAGGCCTTGGATTTTCTTCATCAATGGAGTCCTTTGCTTCTTGAATTTTAATGACGGTAGAATGGAAAAGAAGAAGAGTTGGGAGGAGACGCCATTTCAAGAAGAAGATGAGTCTAGAAGAAGTTCACCACCATAGGAAGCCATGGATAAGAACTTGAAGGTAGGAGAAGATGAATGGAGGGAGAGGTGCTGGATCAAGTGGCCTCGGAATAATTAAGAAGGGGGGGTTGAATTAATTATTAATAAACCTTTACTAATTAAAAAAAATTATCCTTCTTAATGTTACTAGATTCAGTTAGGCTTTTTCTATAATGTTAAGAAATTAAAGAACAAAAATAGAATCTTAACCAAAAGTAAAAGCGATAATTAAAGTGCACAATGAAAATTAAAGAATGTAGGGAAGAAGAAGACAAACACAAGAGTTTTATACTGGTTTGGCAACAACCCGTGCCTACATCCAGTCCCCAAGCGACTTGCGATCCTTGAGATTTATTTTCAACCTTGTAAAAGCCTTTACAAGCAAAGATCCACAAGGGATGTACCCTCCCTTGTTCTCTTTGAACAACCAAGTGGATGTACCTTCCACTTGAACTGATCCACAAGAGATGTACCCTCTCTTGTTCTCAATTACAACAACCCAAGTAGATGTACCCTCTACTTGTACCACAAAGGATGTACCCTCCTTTGAAATCTTTTGTTTAAGGAAAAGGGAGGAATCAAAAAAATTCTCATACTGTGTCGTTTTGAATTCTTTGAAAAGGGAGAAGGGAGACACAAAAGAATTCAGGCGGTTAGTCCTTCATTCTTTTAGAAAAGGGAGAAGAGAGACACAAAAAGAATTCAGGCGATTAGTCCTGGGTGAATTCTATTTGGCAATGGGAGAAGAGAATGAAAAAGATATAGCTCACTTTTATTTTTTGTGAAATAACAAGGTTTGGAAATCAGAAAACTCAGAAAGCTTTTGACAAAGGAAGAAGAAGAAGAAGAAGTTCAAAATGATGTTCAAAGAGATTCAAAGGTTGTAAAAGTATATATGAAAAGTTATATCAAGTACTTAAAATGCAAGTCAAGGTCTTGCTTTTATAGACTCTTCATGTCTGGTCAAGAAAACATTGGAAGAGTTATAACCTTGAGAAAATCTTGAGAAAACCATTGGAAGAGTTACATCTTTTGATTTTTATTCAAAACTTGTCACTGGTAATCGATTACCAAAACCATGTAATCGATTACACAAAGCATTTTATGAAAAGATGTGACTCTTCACAATTGAATTTGAATTTCAACATTTAGATACTCTAGTAATCGATTACCAATATATTGTAATCGATTACACCATTTAAAAAACAATTGGAACGCTGCAAATTCAGTTAAAAGCTTTTGAAATTAAACTTTGTCACTGGTAATCGATTATGGGAAACTTGTAACCGATTACTAGAGAGTAAAAACTCTGGTAACTTAGAAAATTTTGAGAAAAACTCTTTTGAAAAACAAAACTATGCTATGTTTGTTTTTTGAAAAATATTTTCAATACTTCCCTTGTGAAGTCTTCTTGATTTCTTCTCTTGAATCTTGAATTCATCTTCTCTTGAATCTTGAAATCAAACTTCTCTTGATTCTTAAATCTTCTTGATTTCTTCTCATGAAACTTGAAATTAAACTTGATCTTGAACTTGTTGACTCAATCTTGAAATCATTCTCTTAGGCTTTTTGTCATCATCTTTGTTATCATCAAAACTACTTGAATCAACTTGATTCATCATCATGAAGCTTGTTTCTACAAGAGGGAGAGAAGGAGCACGAAATTTTGTACCTCAAAAGAGGTTTGAACTTTGAAGTTTAATTCTCAAATGATCAAAGTTGAAAAAATACACACACATGGCCTTTATTTATAGCCTAAGTGTCACACAGAATTGGAGGGAAATTTGAATTTCTATTGAAATTTTACTTGAATTTGAAATTGAATTTGTGGAGCCAAATTTTCACTAATTATGATTAGTGAATTTTAGCTATGGTTCAACCCACTAATCCAAGATCAAGTCCAAGATTCTCCACTAAGTGTGCTTAGGTGTCATGAGGCATGTAAAGCATGAAGGACATGCACAAAGTGTGACTATATGATGTGACAATGGGGTGTAGCAAGCAAATGCTCACTTCCCACTCTAAATTTTAATTGGATTGGGCTTCTCCCAATTCAATTAAATTTATTTACCAACATACACATCAAATATTCACTCAATGCATGTGAAATTACAAAACTACCCCTAATACAAAAACTAGTTTAGGTGCCTTAAAATACCCCTAATACTAGGATTGAAAAATCCTACATGTCAAGGGTACCCTACCTATATTATGAAGCCTTAAATACAAGGCCCAAAAATAATGAAACCTTAATCTAATATGTACGAAGATAAGTGTGCTCATACTTAGCTCATGGGCCCGAAATCTACCCTAAGGCTCATGAGAACCCTAGGGCCTTCTCATGCATCTCTGGCCCAATCTACTTGAAGTCTTCTATCCAATGACCTTGCGAGATAGGATTGCATCATTCCCTCCCCCTTGAAAAGGATTTGACCTCAAATCCCGAAATTCTTGAAACTTTGGGCTTTTTTCTTGAACACCTGTAAAAAAAACAAAAACATACATATTAGTGGTGTTTGGGAAGTTGAAGTAAGGTAAGGTCTGAAAACCCATTTCCTGGGCATCTTCCCATGAAGGAACATGGTTCCTCACCACCTCAATGAGTGGTACTACAAGTATAGAAAAATATGGGTGGGACAAACCTTTTGTAAAAGCTTGTTAAGTCATGGAAGCCCCAAATTTTCCTTATACTTGGTGGAGTGGGTCACTCAGGAATGACCTTTATTCTCTTAGAGTTCATGGGAACCCCTTGATTACTATTTAAAAAATTAAGAAAAGTAATGCAATAAAACATACCTTTTCTGTATTTTCATGTTGATTATTCCTACCAAAAAGTATGACAAACCTAAGGTGTCCCATATGAGTACCTAAGTTTGTATTGAAACTAAAAATAAGAACAAACCTACCTAATGAGTCCCTATGTACACAAATCATGAAGATGTTGGGTGCACGAGTGATTTTACAAAAGAGGGTTGCACCACTCAAAACATTCATCATACCACCTATTTTAGGGATTTGGTGCCTAATAATACCTACTTTGGGCACCAACAAAGCACAAGGATTTAAGCTCTTGCGAACCAAACCCTCATCCAACAACTCCTTTACTTAAGGAATAAACTCAAGCCCAAGAGGTGTGGCAATGCTAACAAGTGTCTTTTTACAAAGGAGAAAATGTGGAGGTTGTCTAAGAGGGGAAATTTATTTAATATTTGTCTTTATTTCAAAATGTCTTTCCTTCTTAGCTAACCTCTTGGAGGAGACACTTACCTCCTTACACTCCTCCTTAACCATTAAAGGTTGTCCTTCTTCTTGGGGGTAGATTTTTTCACTAGATTCTTCCTCGTTTGCTTCCTCACTTTCACTAGAGGAAGGTGAAGTAGTAGCCTCATAATCATGGTTTTCTTGGTGGGGCATTGAGAAGTAATGTGTCATCTTCCAAGACATTTAAAGCACTTCATGGAGCTAGTCTTTTCTTGCATACTAGCCTTAAGGGGTTGCTTTTCTATTGTCTTCCCCTTATCATCTTTGGGCTTAGAAGGAGTCACCCCTAAGATGCCTTGACCTTGGTCTTTCTTTGGATAAGAGTGAGAGCCATAAGATTTTGAAGTAGACTTCTTTTAAGTTGTTGCTCTACCCTTATTTCCCAATCTAAGTTAGCCTCTACATTGTCCTTCCCATGGAAGTATGAAAGGTCAATGTTAGCCTCTTGAGGCTTTCTTTCCTTTTCTCTCCTATGGGAGTGAGGTCTAAGATATGACCTATGTCTTCCTTCATAATAGTCATGAAGTTCTTCACTTAGGCTTTTGCAAGAGTTATGACTACTATAGGAGACATGCTTTTCTTTTCTTAACTCTTTTAGTATTTTCCTTCTTTCTTCCTCTCTTATTTTCTCTCTTTCATCTTAACTTATTTCTTCCACTCTTTTTTTCCTTTTTCTTTTCTCTCTTGTTTTTCTTTCCACAACTTAAGGGATCTCAACTCATCTAATAATATCTTATACAAGGGGTCCTTAGGAGTAGAAGCCTCACCATTAACACTAGATGAAGAATGAAGACTCATGTTGGTTCCTAAGTTGTGGTTCTTTCTTGTTGGGGGTTTGAAAGTAAAAGGTAAAAGAAACTATGGTTGAAACTAGCCAAAATAAACATTAAAAGAGGTGGGAAAGATAAGGTAAAAACTAATTAGTTAAAGGCAAGCTATCTAGGCGGTTTGACAATGGAAGGTAAAGGAAATAAGCTATGAAAGTAAGCAAGAAATGTAAACTAGGCGAATCCTAAGAGTGTTTGGATGACCACATTTAAGGTTCCCAACAAAACACTCACAATCCTAAGGGAAAATTGCCTAAAATTATTACACACAAATGGAAGTAGGGTGGCCTATTGGAAGCTCCCAACTTACTTCCAATGAAAGGCCTTTTTGTTACAAAATTTGAAAGCAATGAAAGTAAGTAAATTGTCAATTACAAAATTACAAAAAGGTCTTCAATTTTGGTAGTTGTTCTCTCTTTGGTGATTCACTCAATTTGGAGTGTTTCTTAGTCCAATAACTCTTAAGGTGGTTTTCCCCTTGCATCATGACTCAAATTCTTCAAGGGATGACACCAATCCTCCTTTCCAATTTCCTATATGGCAACTCACAAACAAGGAAACAAAGAGACAAGCAATAACCAAAGACCAAAAAAATGAAATGAAAGCTAAAACAATAGAGTTTTATCAAGACAAATTTTCAAGGATTATTCAACAATTAAAGCGATGAAAAGCATATAAAATCAAGCTAGAACTCAAAGAGAAACTTTGAATGACTGTTAAGTAGAGTAAAAAAAAACTAAAAAAAAGACTCAAGAAACCTCTAATTTTGAAACTTGTTTTCACACTAATTTTCAATTGAAATTTCAGAACTAAGATTTGTATAAAATAGGCACCAATTATAGAACAAATTTTGAGCCAAAACAACAAGCACACTTCCCTTTCACTTTTTTTTTCCTGGACACTGATGTTTCTGCCAACTTGTGTGATTTTTATTATTTTTTCCTAAGATCCAAATCGCTTGGTTGTTTTTTTTATAATTTTGGTTCAGATGTCTAGAAAATTCAGTAAAAATTTCAGCTGAAAATTCAAAGTGACCGATTCCCAGTAATTTATACAAGTTTGTATGTTCAAGCTGCCAGCACCAGCGATTTCAACCTAGAAATCAAGAGTAGTGTTTATATTGCTTAAGGCTTGGATAGTTACAATTTGTTTTTGCTTATGCTCAATTATCTTGAATAACACAAATCAAGAGAGCTTAAGACTTATTTTTATTCACAAATCCAGCCACAACTCAGCACCACAACTCAACTTCATTATGGGCATCATGTAGGAAACTTAGAAAACAAAAAGAAAGTTGAACAAGACTACTTCTAGGAATTGATTTAGAACATATTATGAACTAAATAACATGCATGAATTAGACTCAAAATTCAAAAGATAGGCTAAGAATGACAAGGATACATGAACAAATGTATCTGGAATTCAATCAACAAAATAAAAATTCAACACAAACTTAGAACATATTGTGACAATTATTATGACTAAACATGACTCTAAGACAACATGGATTTAGTGATTTACACTTAGATTTTTGTGTTTTTTTTTCTAATCAATATTTTGGAAGAAAATTTAGATCTAAATGTTCAACATAAGAATATTATGACTGAAAAATGATAGAACCTAAAATCAACACAAAAACATGATTCAAGAGTAGATCTATAAAATTTGAACCATAGAAATACAAAAACAAGTGTAGATCTAAGATTTAATCGGCTTATTTTTTTGAATCTACTCAAAACAACACCAAACCACAAGACAATGGAGGATATACATGGAGAATAAGAAAAATAACAAGGAATTAAAGTGAATTGACCGAACAAAAAGCTAGAGAAAGCAAAAGAACATCACCTAGATGAAGATGCTCTTGATACCACATGATGTAGCTCCATTAGAGCTTATAGGCCTTGGATCTTCTTCATCAATGGAGTCCTTTGCTTCTTGAATTTTAATGGCAGCGAAAACCACTATAGGAAACCATGGATAAGAACTCGCAGGTAAGAGAAGATGAATGGAGGGAGAGGGAAAGAAGGAGCACAAAATTTTGTGTCTCAAAAGAGGTCTGAACTTTGAAGTTTAATACTCAAATGATCAAAGTCAAAAAAATGCACACACATGACCTTTATTTATAACCTAAGTGTTACACAAAATTGGAGGAAAATTTGAATTTCTATTCAAATTTTACTTGAATTTGAAATTGAATTTGTGGAGCCAAAATTTCACTAATTATGATTAGTGAATTTTAGCTATGGTTCAGCCCACTAATCCAAGATTAAGTCTAAGATTTTCCACTAAGTATGCTTTGGTGTCATGAGACATGTAAAGCATGAAGGACATGCACAAAGTGTGACTATATGATGTGGCAATGGGGTGTAGCAAGCAAATGCTCACCCTCCCCCTCTAAAATTTAATTGGATTGAAATTCTCCCAATTCAATTGAATTTATTTACCAACACACACATCAAATATTCATTCAATGCATGTGAAATTACAAAACTACCCTTAATACAAAAACTAATCTAGGTGCCCTAAAATACAAGGGCTGGAAAATCTTACATTTGAAGGGTACCCTACCTACATTATGGAGCCCTAAATACAAGGCCCAAAAATAGTGAAACCTTAATCTAATATGTACAAAGATAAGTGGGTTCATACTTAGCTCATGGGCCCGAAATCTACTCTAAGGCTCATGAGAACCGTAGGACCTTCTATTGCATCTCTGACCCAATCTACTTGAAGTCTTCTATCCAATGTCCTTGCGGGATAAGATTGCATCATTATACTAGTCTGTAAGTGTTACGGCCCCAAAAACCAGCCCACACTCTTTTTAGTCTTTCTCCTTCTGTTCTAAGTGCCAAGTTTTAACCTTAAAACAAAAAATTACTATCCTTTTTTTCCTTCTAAAATGAAAATTATTCTTATACCACCCTTTTTACCGCCCAACTTATATAAGCAACCCAACATAATTGAACCAGTTTATCAGAACTTACTTTTTTAAATAAGTACTTATTTTAATAAAATAAATAATTTTTTATTTTTTTAATGTGTTTATTTAATCTATTTCTTATTTAAAAAAATCAATTTTCTACTTATTTTAAAAAATAAGTCCTATTTATTTCTTAAAAAAAAAACACATATAAAAACACTTACTCTAATTTTTTTTTCTTTTTTAAATTTGAACAAACCCACCTAACCTTTTTAGCCTCCAGTTAAGCCAAAAATAAAAAATAAAAAAAAAATCAGGATAAACTCTTCATTAGCCAAGACAGAAATACTATGCCTCTCACTAATTAGACAAGAGTTTTCTTAATGGCAGTGCTATTTGTTTCCTCCTTTGTTTGAATCATCACCTACTTACACAACAAACTAGTAATTAACAACAATTTGTGAGTCTGTGCTGACTGAATGAACAAGAAATTATGGCATTCACTTTGACCACCCTTCCAACGCCCAATGTGTCTGTGACGTCCTTCACCCGACGCACCGTCTCCAACTCCAAACCAACCCTTTCATGCACCCTCTCTTCCCACCCTTTTAAGGTTTTTCTCTCTCTTTTTTTTCTTTTCTTCTTTTCTTGCTTCAAATAAATAAAAGTGTGTTATGTTATTGTTTCAGAGAGAGTACACGAGCGTGATGATAGTGCCGACGGGGATTGGCGCCGCTATTGGAGGATATGCCGGTGACGCTTTGCCTGTGGCTCGCGCACTCTCCTCCGTCGTTGATTGCCTTATCTCTCACCCTAACGTAATTAATTACCCATTTTCTCTCTCTTATTTACCACTTCTCTAAGTATTATCCCTTTGTTTGCATTTCTTTTTTCATGGTTACCATATGCAAGACACTATCTTCAAAATTTGTTTAATTATTTGGTAAATAAATTTTGTGTAGCTTTTTTTAAATGCATTTTAGGAGTAAATTTTCTAAAACGCTAGTTTTTTTTTTCTTTTTAATCTTTAATATATTTATCAATTTTTTTAGTTATCTTTTCTAAATAAATCATCATTTTATTTTATGTCATTTTACACATTTAGCTTTAGCTTCTAGTTTTTTCAATTATTTTTACCTAAGATAAGATAGCTTCTATCTTCTTTGCTTAAAAAAAAAAAAGCCTATGTCTTCAAAAATGAGGACTTGTTGACGTAAAATATTCCGCTGTTTGTTTTTTTTTTTTTCACAAAATAGCTGAGTGAGTGTCTGTCTCTCTTTACTTGTTAAAAGTTAAGAACAAAAGATATAAAAAAATAAATTGTATTGTATTAATTATTTCTAAATTTTGTAACCAGTACTCATGGCTAGTTTTTTTTTCCTTTCTATAAAGGTGAGGAAAGGCATCGTAGGTTAAATTGTTGCTGAATTTATTCATATATTTCAATTACTTCAACCTCAAATAATTGACAACATTTTTTTAAAGGAATAATTGACAACATATTTGATTACTATTTCCTCCGTCCCTAATTATAAGACCCTTTCAATTAATTCATATTTTTTAAGAAAAATAATTAGTTTAATTAATCAAATTAAATATGTTAATTATTTGTACTATCATTTCAAAATTACTCTTTTGTTATTTCTCTATCCATTTAACTGTTTCTTATTAATATTTGGAGAGAAAATAATTAAATAAGGGTATGTAGAGAAAAAAATAATTAATGCATCTAAAAATTAGAAAAATGTCTTATAAAGAGGATAAACAAATTTTTGAAAAGAATCTTATAATTAGGGACAAACTAAGTATAATATTAGAGTTTACAGGATATAATCAACAAATCAAAGATCATCTGAAGCATGATTTTAAAATAGTAGTTATTATAGAAGTCAATAAACTTATGAATAAATGACACTGCAATTTTTTCTTACAATGTGAACACATTCTCATTATATCAATAAAATTATCTTTAACCTTTTTTTTTCATTTTTTCCTATACAATTATTTCAAAAGTACTATGCAAAATCAAAACGGACAACAAAATTCTGTCTCACTTTAATTATACAAAAACATTTTCTGTGACTGATGACTTGATTCTGCAATTCCTAGAGATTTTATGCTAAGTGCTTAGTTCTTGGAATCTTAGACCTGCTTGTCTATTTTTATTTGTATAGTTTAATTGTGTTTTAGGATTGTTCGTTTGTTCTTGAATGTGTGACCTACATTATTTTTAATATGCAATCTGAGGGTATCCACCTCCATAGTGTCTATTCACGTAGAATGATGATAGACTGCTTGTTTGTTTTTACACAGCAGAACGACATTGCTGTTTGAAGTTTGAACATTCGTGTATCAATAAATTAGATTTTATCTCATTTTAAATCATTTTCACATGCTACTGAATTTCACCACTATGGTTGTCTTGAATGATAATGTTGAAGATATAAGCATTCCATTTTGTAGGTGCTTAATGCAGCAATGCTATACTGGCCAATGCCTAATGCATTATATGTGGAAGGTTATGCTCTTGACCGTTTTGCAGAAGGGTTATGGGCATTACAGCCTGTTCACCAAAACAGGGTATGACTAATATATATATGTGTGTGTGTATATATATATATATTCTGATTTCTGAATGTGCTGCATTAATTACAAGTTTATGCCATGCAGTGCATATTGCAACTTATATGTTGCTTTCTTAGTCATGCTATTTCTTTCCACTTCAAATTATGTACCAAGTTTTATCGTGTAAAACAGGTGGGCTTAGTTCTTGATGCAGGAATAGAGGATGAGCTCCGGATTCGACAGTTACAAGTAGCTGATGCTGCAAGGGCTTCCCTTGGATTGCCTGTTGTGGAATACATTGTCACAGACATCCCGCTGAAGGTATCTAGCATCATCTTATTTTAACAAGCATTATAAACTGTAAACCATCCATTAACCAAGCCAAATGGCGTTGTATGATCCATGTAGTTAATCTCACCTAGTGAGATAAGGCTGTTGTTGTAATGGAATGTAAACCATCATATATTTTCTGCCAATTTTAGTTTCACTAGACATACCTTTGCTTATCAAGTCTCACAGTTTGGACTGACTGAGTGACATATAATTTGGTCCTTCAGCAAAAGTTCGAAAGGAAGATTTACAGCTTGAGATGTGAGTGCTGTTGATCTCACTTCAGGGGAGCATCATGAAGTTATATAAAGCTTGTGATGCCCCATAAAAAAGTTTACTATTTTGCTTGTTTTTTGTTTTATTTTAATTTAATCAAATTTGTCATTGTTATAATTGCTTATTTTTCATCCAACAGGGGGAAAATTTTGCATGAATTCTTACTTGTTAGTAGAATAAACCATATACAAATTGAAGTAAATAGGATTTGTGGTTATAGATACTTAACAAGATATGCTATGTTGTGCACTAGAAAGAAACAAATGAGAGAGTTTTAACTGGATGAAATCATGCCAGGTTATCTTATTGTTGTGTGTTTTCTTTCATTTTCTCTAAAAAAAATTGTCTAATTAAAATTGGATTAACTTTTTTCTCATTTCAGAATGACTTAAAAAGTATATGTAATTTATTGTTGCCTCTCAGACTTGGTTATTTCTTGAAGCTGGATATAGGAAGCTCTATGCATGTCTACCCTATAATTTCAGGCATCTATTTTCATGATCAGAAGCAATTTAAAATGCCTAGCCAAAGCCAGAATGAGCTTACCATCCAATGTAATACCAGAGTTTGACTTGCGTCAAATCTTATAGGTAGAGAAGTGGGTTGATCCAGAAACGGGCCAATCAACTGGGAGGATTAAGCACCCTGATTCTTTACTTAGAGCTGTGCATACTTTACTCAGCAGGTCAAAAGTGAATGCCATTGCTGTTGTTGGACGTTTCCCAGATGATGACACTGATGATGTAGATGACTATCGGCAGGGAATGGTATGACAACAAAATCTAGAAGAATATATTTTGATTAATTGTGCAAGTTCTATTATATTAAAAGAAATCATGGATGACATTGTTCTTTCTCTTTCTTGGTTACTCATCATATCTTTGATATTTGTGCATCAAATCCAACAAAGCTAACTAACTTTTGTTCCATAATTTTTGAACTTTCCTCATTCATACCTTTGTGTGGTCAGCAGTTCAGGAACGAGTCTTGTAGTTGGTTACTGACATCTGCTTCCTACTTTTTACCTTATTCAGGGAATAGACTTATTGGCGGGAGTTGAGGCAGTTATAAGTCATCTAGTGGTGAAGGAGTTCCAAATTCCTTGTGCACATGCTCCTGCAATGTCTCCACTTCCCATGAGCCTATCTCTTAGTCCAAAATCAGCAGCTGAGGAGGTTGGTAAACTCTAAATAACAAATCATTTGACAATTGATTCAATTATATTAGAATGGGGTAGCTACCACTTTTTGAACAAAAATGTTATGTTTTAAAGTATTGTGCCAAAACAATTACATCTATCAATTATATATATATTTTTTATATTACTTTGAAGTTTGAACTGTCTTTTTCTCTTATCCATGCTTAGTAACCCTAGACTTACAATTTTTTAACTAAGAGTATGACATTTTGATTCTTTTGGTGACTTAGCACGTATGCCACATGTTAAATGTGCTATAGATATGCTAAATTTTCTGAAGCTAGTATTTTGATCCATTTTTTCATTAGTTAAAAGAATCTGAAATCATATATTTTAGTGTATATTTTAAACTCAAGATTTGATGTGTAGTGTAGATTTGGTAATTATGGAGTTGATAATTTATGCCAAATCAAATCGGTATGTAAAATTTCAAGTGGATTAGGTTCTTAGTTGAGCATTAACTGTTTTAACAATTTTGTTCTTCATCTATGCCTGCACTGTGTTGATGAGATGGCAACTAAGATTCAGAAGTCTGTATCTTTAACACATCTTACTGATCCACTGTGTACTGTATTGGTAGACCTCACAAGTGGTTTGTGCTAGCATTTTACGTTGAATATTTTTTCCTCCTGTTTCAATGATTCATGTTGATTCTTTCATACCTTTTACAAATAGATATTGGTTTAAAGTGGACCTGATAAACAACCAATTTTTAGTTAGAAAAACCATTTAGAGTAAAGTCACTTTGAAGTTTAAAATGTTTGCACTAAACTGTTCCTCATTCTTCCCCTGCCCATTTTTACTGAACTTTTTTCGATGTCATTTATTTTCAGAGGTTGATTTGTCCATTAAATGCATGGAAGTGTAACATTTCTAGAAGATGCTTTTTGACATTTCTTGTACTAAATGTCTAAATTATTAAGAAGATTCTGTTCTCATTATAAATTGGATGTTTCTCATTCTCTGCATTTTATTGGGTAATAAGAGTACTTGTGGATAACTTGCTCCTGTCAAATAGATTGGGTATACCTTCCTACCATGTGTGCTTGCTGGCCTGAGTAATGCTCCACAATACTTGGTCATGGACTCCAAATGCTTGGAAAAAGGTTGCATATTGGCAAGTGATGTGGATTCTGTAATCCTTCCCAAAGATGCTTGTGGAGGGGATGCATCTCTTGCTTTTGCTAGAAATAAAAACAAAAAGGTATAAATGCAAACATACTAGTTTTTTCCTTATTTTTATTTTTGGTTTGATCAGCAAACAATTATTGCCGTAGGGTATTTTAGCTTTGATCCGCAGCAAAACAAACTGTCTAACCATAAATTTTTATGACACCGATGTTTCATTATAAATGACAGTATAAGATTTTCTTGCAGCCACTTATAATTACTGTGGAAGAAAATCAAACTGTTCTTGATGACACTGCAGATAAATTTGGTCTTGAAGTGGTACGTGATTTTTCATTTTGTACATTTGTCATTTTAGAAGATGATAAGAAAACACAGGATCTTTATCTATTTGAATCAAAATTCTGGAGAAATCAATTGGCAAAAATTCTAGTTATTATATTTACAATTATGTCACTAAACTGACAGATAAATAGATAGTTAGAAAACTAAGTTAAACATGATGTCCTTTTAGGCTATTCAAGAGCAAGTTTTGTATTGTTGATGCTTACAAGACAAAATTTAAATAAATGTGTAGGCTCCTTCTAAACAGTCCATATTTTCTATTGCAATTGAAATGAGAACATTTTGGTTGATAAAATTACCTATTTGGCAGCTGCATGTATCAAATTATTGGGAGGCTATTGGAGTGATTGCAGCTCACAAGGCAGGGATAGATCCATTTTCACTTAGACGAGATAAAATTCTCAACATTGGGTGCAGTTCTTTTATGCCCATCAATGGTCACTCCATTCCAAGAGAAAGAGTTGTTTCATGATTAACATTTGGTCTAGAGTCTAGACTACAGGTATCCCTTATGGGAAACAATTTTGTTTGAGTCAGAGGACTTAGCATTCACAATGTGATAGGGCTAACATTCCCAGTGAAGATATTTAACCATTGGAGGGAATAGTGTATTTGGATTGTCTTCTAGGCTTATAGCCAGACATGTATTTGATTCTAATATATTTTTGGTCCTTATAATTTTCCTATACTATGGTTTTGGTCCCTATACTTTAAAAGTTTAGTTTTTAGTGCCATAACTTTATTTCTTTTAGGATTTCATCATATAGTTTCATTTTGTTTAAATTATTTTGCTCCTCATATCTTGATGCTTGTCTCTTGAAGAATACATGTGGTGACATATTGGCTATTGCTGATTTTACAGACCGAAACGCACAATCATGTAGGCACACACATACATACATAGAAAAACTATAAATGAAACTTTTGAAACAGGACCAAATTAATCAAAATCACACACACAATAAGTGTAGAAACTACAAATCAAGCTTTTAGAATATAGGACCAAAACCAAAATCATACATAAACACACGTGCATCGGTGCATGAGTATTCTACCTAATTGGTTTCATGGCAGGTATATCACTCAATACAATCTGGCTTCATACCTTTGTGTGAGTCTTTAAACTGTTTAGGCTTTATTTGTTAAACCTAAATCAAAGAAAGAACTACCTTTAAACCTATATATTTTCAGGAATGAACTAAATGTTTTAACTTTTTTACTATCCTCTAACACGGTGGGTCAGGTTTGTGATATATACTACTAAATTGGTTTCATACAGGTTTAACACTTAGTACAATCTGGTTTCAGATCTTTATTTGGGTCTCTAAACTGTTTAGTGGATCCCAAGCCTCCCAGGTTTCAGAATCACATTCCATGAATCAGTGAATATAAGTCTAGATATGGTAGTGGCATTAATTACTCAATAATGAGGAGCAGAAACAGTGGAATAATTTAATCCACAATAAACCAGCAATGAATTTCCAGCAGGGTCTATCAAAGACCTGGAACTAAAAGCTTGGTCCTGTTAATCAATGTGAGGAAAGGAAAGCTCAAGACCCATCCACATGGAGGTGCCCCGGGGTGGATTGCATTAAAAACAATTTTGATGCATCCATTAAAACACATATAGGCTCTGGTTTGGTGCTTGTGGCCAGGGATCATGAAAGATCTGTGCCGTAGGACTGGTCCTGAGACCTAAAAGAAATTTTTTATTTTTTAGAAATGACATGTGAGGACCATAAAAAGTAACTTTAGATGTGCTAAGAAATCCACTTAAGAAATTTGCATTGGAGATGTCCTTAGGGTTTCCTAGGTTTGGTGTTGTTTTTCAATATATTTTTGCATTAAAATAAAGATATTTTCATTAAATGAGAAACAAAAACTATCAAAAAATAATATTTTCTGATAAATTTTAACTAATAGAGTATTGGGAAAAGAGTGTCAGAAAGTGACTTAAAAAGAGAGTATCACTACTATCTCTCTTAAAATAATTATTTCAAAATTTAAAGTTAACAGAACTATAATCTTATTGATGAAAAAATGCAAAAAAAAAATACTATAATAAACTTTTAAAACTTGATATATCAAAATATAAAAGCAATAAAATATAATAGATGAAAAGTGGCACGCACGTGCGCGCGCGCACACACATATATAACATGACCATTTTTTTAAAAAAATACACATTATATCATAAAAACACCATATATATTTAATTTAACATCAAAGCCCTGCCAGTCAAATTTCACAGGAAAATAAAGAATCTTCGTAAATATAGAATGCATGGATCAATGTTACAACATTCTTTTGCAAATTGCAAGCATTATGCATTATGAAACTACTTGAATTCTAAACTATTGTTTCTAAATTACCTTAAAAATCGACAAGAATGAAAAGCTTTGGTGGTTTTTGCTCATTGGTTTTGAACTTTTTATTGCAAAACATACCTATATATACTTTTCTCATATTTTAGGATGTTTTTTTTTCTTTTCTAGAATGTAATGTTAAAACATATTTTAGCATTACATTCTAGAAAATAAAATAAAAAATTCTAAAATATGAGAAATGTAGATAGATATTTTCTCGAATGTAATGCTAAAACATATTTTATAGATTATTTATTTTCTGGAATGTAATGATAAGTTTAAACTATCATTGGAAATACTAAGATAGATGACTCATTGTTACTATAATTTTGTTACCAAAAAAATAAGGTTGATAATTAACTTTTTTTGGTTTAACTAGAGATATCGGGAGTTTTTTATTTGATGTTCAACTAATCTTCTCCTATTAGATCGGCTCATTTTGAGGTAAAATAGTACACCTCTAGTTGTGATTCCTTGCCCAAGCCTAGGAAAATAAGGTTGACAAACTTTAAGTGACATTAATTTAGTCATAGGAAAATGAAGTAATATTTTTTTTTAAAGAAAAAAGACATTGATTTGATTATTCAATGAAAATAAAATAAGTATCGATTTATGTTATAAACTATAGGAAGTTTGCATTATTTTTTTTACATGGAAGTTTACATTAATTTAATCTTTCAGTAATGAGAAATGATAGACTAATTTTGATGCCACTTTATTATTTGATAATTGATATCACCTATTCTTGAGATAAAAAAATAATGTCAACATAACCTTCCAAGGACTAATGCGGTCTTTATCCAAAGAGAAACTCTTCTACTTCCCCCCCCCCCCCCCCCCCGAGTTATACCTAGCAATGGAAGTAGTTCAGGGCACCTGTCTGATAGTTGGACCAGGAATCTAGAAGGGGGGAGTTGAATAGATTCCTCAACTTTTTGAATTTTTTTGATGGAATCAATTCAAATCCAAATACTCTCTTGAACAATTAAGGTTTTCCTCAAAATCTTTTATTAGAAGGATAATCTTGCTAAAGAAAAACAATCACTTCTTGTTCAAAAACAGAGTTTTAATGACATATTCAATTACAATCACAAATACCAATTCAATTCAATAAAAAGATAAGAGATAGAGAAAATCAAGACAAGGATCTATACTGGTTCAGTTCACAAGAGAACCTACATCCAGTTTTCTCTAAGAACCCTTAGAACAATCATTATAAAGAAATCACTTTACAAACACTATGCACAAACAAATCTCTATCACAACCCTTATTCCCTTGAACCCTTAGAAAAATCACTATAAATACATCACTTTACAAACACTATGCACAAGCAAATCTCTATCACAATCCTTATTCCCTTGAACCCTACAAGAGAAAACCTATAAGTTGAACACTACAACTCAACAACCTTCTTGATAACCCTAACCAAGATATAAATATAAGATGAAAATGTAAGAAATGGAATGAATACACTTCTTGTGTAGATGAAAATCTTCAAGCTCAATCGATTTTGTTTATCTTATGATGTTGAATGCAAGATCTTTAGAAAGATGATATTCTCTAAAGAAATCCCTTTTAAATCCTCTATGAGACTACTGATATGTGAAATATTATCTTACAAAAGAGTCACACAAGAAAAATAATAAGATGAGTATTTATAATAAAAACAATTATAACTGCCATAATCGATTATCAAACCTTGGTAATCGATTATTTCATTCAAATACCCCTTGTTATGCATTTCCAGATCGTGGTAATCAATTATTTTGATCATAGAGAACAATCTCCCAATTGCAATTTGATATAATCGATTACAAGTTTGTGGTAATTGATTATCTCGCTTGCAATGTGCCATATTTGCTTCTAGCATGTAATTGATTACAAATAAATGTTACTCAATTAATTCGCACACAAAGAGCAAATTAAGTTTTTAAGAACACTTGTAATCGATTACATACTCATGGTAATCAATTATATGACTCATAGTGACTTCTCTTGAAAACAAGCTTGGTAATCGATTATCGAATCCTTGCAATCGATTATCCCGATAGGTATAGCCTTGTTTCAACAGAATCAAAGTCTTAGCCAAGGTTATAACATTGTAATTTATTATAAAAACTATGTAATCGATTGCACTATGTTAGACAATTGTGTTCATAAAAACTTAGTGATATTAGCATTCTCAATCACTTATGGTACCAATCTAAGCATGATAACAAATAAAATAAACAAAGAGCACACATGCCTAGATCTAAAACAATCAATACAAAATGTCACATCTATGAAACATGTTTTGCATTGTAAAACTACAAAAATTAAAATCCTAAGACTAAGTCTTCAATCTACACCACCAGGAGCCTATGACTCAGCTCGTTTAAGGCATGCCTTGACCTAGTTCATTTAGCAAAAATGTCAAGCTCAAACTTTATAATAAAACCTATTTAGTTAAATATGCTAGACCACAAAACTTAAAACTCTATTAAGCTTGACAAACCGGTCCATTTAGCAATAATCTTTTATGATAAAAATATTATTATTAACATGATATATAATATTATAATTATTTTCTTTAAATTACAAAATTATTTTAGTAGTTTGACGATTTGAATCATTTTAATCAATGCTTAAAATTGGTTAATTTGTATAAACATAGACGGGTAGTAGTAGGAATAGACTCTTTGCTTTTGGTGAGACTTAAAAGACTTTGGTAACATGTCATGTATAATGTTTGTAGGCAAATTTTGCATGCATCTTGTGGTTTAAAATTGTCATAATTATATTTAATGAAAATCTTTGATTTTATTTAAAAATATTATTTTTTACACTTCTTAATATGAAACAAATCTTTAAATGGACTAATAGGCCTAACTAAAATTTACAAGGACTAGACTTAGACCTAAAAATAGACTCATGACGTGTAACATGTTCAGACTTAAGCTATAAAAATATAAAATAGACTTGGACAGTCTTAGGTAGGGTCTGACCAAACCAAACTCATTTTCATCCTTAGCCCTTTACCCACCCCTTGAATGTGCAATGATTTATTTATATGGGTTTTTCAAAAACTTTTTATATAAAAAATTATTATATTTTAAATCCGTAAATTTGTTAGAATTTCTATTTTAGTACCTGAACTTGTTTATTGACGGGACAACATTCCTTAAATTTTTTTCATCTTAATTTTTTTAAAAAACAAACCTTTTCTTTATAAATTAAGGAGCTGCTTAGTTATTTTTCTCCTGCCGTGCAACAGCTTTATTTTCTGTTGTAGCTCAATTTCTTTTGGTTTTGATTGAGTTGTTCGGGTTGATAATACATAATTGATTGAAATATTTTTGTTTAATTTCAAAAAATAAAAGCAAGATGACCTTATTGAACCAAGCTATATTTTTTTTTACTAAAATATGTTTTTGATCCTTAATAAATATCTAATTTTGTATTTATTTTTTAATAAATTTTTATTTTGTCACGAGTTTTAAAACAAAAATAATATTTTTGATCCTCAATACTTATTTTTAGTCCCTAATAAATTAGCAAACTTTGTATTTGTTCTATGATAAATATTTTTCATTAATTATTAATACAGACTAAAACAAAAATTACTAATTTATTAGAAAACAAACACAATTTTCTAATTTATCAGGACAAACAAAATATTAAGAATAAAAATAAAAGTATTATTTTATTAGAGACTCAATGCAAAATAAAAATTTATTAAAAAACAAACACAAAATCAAATATTTATTAGAGATCAAAAATATATTTAAATCATTTTTTTAATGTAAAAGTTATATAGTTCACTAATCTATTAATAAGCACATCATGATAAAAAAAATATTTTAGAATTATAAAGTTAAGTTTCATTTTATATTGTCCAATGTAATATATAATTTTTAGAGTCACAACTTTTCTTTCCTCTCTAAATATAAAAACTATTTTCTTAGTTTTATAAGACTTTATTTAAGTTATCTTTTACGTTAATTATTTTTTGACTAAAATGTTCTTTATTACTTTACAATAAATACTATATATTTACAAGATAAATATATTATATCTCTTATAATAATTGAATAAAAAAACTAACATACATTAATTAATTAGGTATTAAATCAATTAAGTGAAAAAAAAAGAAATTATAAATCCCAATAAACATAAGGGTAATTTTGATTAAAAAAATATAAATTATTAATAAATTTAATATTATTAATTATATCAACTATAAATTTTTTAATGATATAAATTAGTTAAAAGAATCTTATATTTAGAAAAAAATGGAGGAATAATATATTAAAATGTACCACAAACCCAAATAACATGGATAATGTGTATCGAGAGATATCACATGCTTGGCAAGGTTGCTAGCATATGCCGAGTATTGCTACATGGTAACAATGATCTTAACTCCGTCAACTGTGACTTGGACTCTACAATTGCTTAATAGAACTTGACTAATTTATTTAACATTAGCATAAATTTCATCCTTAATTAAAGATCTAGTTCTCAACAGTTTGTACAAGACAACATCCATCCATGGAAAAAATTACTGGACAACTTTGTTACTGAGTGATATATGCATATCTTAATAAAAGTGTAAAAATAAATAGTAGCAATGACAAAACAAAAGAAAAAAAGGGGTCGAAGAATGGCATTACTAAGAATAATTAAGAACAACACCACATAAAGGTACACATCACTTTTCCTCCCATCGCCGCAGCACTGACTCAGCAAAGTTCTGTTGCCTACAAATGCATGATAACCAACAAGTAACAACATACATATTATGAAAAATTAAAAGGGTCAAGTAACACATTTCACACATCAGTTTCACCAAACAACTTGTGATCAATTATACGATCCACCACACTAAGAAACCAAAATAACACAAAATTCTTAATTCCAATTATAACACCTATTATTGGACACCACAAAAATCAGGGAACTGAACTTACTTCCTTTCTCTATGCTTTGGGCTAGGACGAGAATACTTCAGATATCCATCCCAAGGAACCTTTTTAAGGCCAGCACGAACTGAGATTATGTCTCTCACCCTGCATAATTAAATAATACAAGAGACTATCTCAAGACCAAGAGAAGGCAAACAGAGATATCTCAGCATACAATCAGGATCAACAGTATTTACCTCTCTGCGAACTCAATAGGCGTCTCTCCTGGCTTCAGATTTTGTGGCTCCAAGTACCAAACATCACAAACAACTGCCCAAGACGTCATTAGCTGCAACAGATGCATAGTGAATGATTGCCTGCAAAAGCATGAAATGCAACGTCTCTATCACAGCAATAAACAGTGTTTGAGAAACATTTAGCATGAGAAGCATCTTCTTCTTACTTTCGACTATTCCAAAAAGCATCTACAAAAATCTTATTGTACTTGATTGCAACTGGGCAAACTGTGCAGCCAAGTTCAAATGCACCCTAAACACCATTAAAAATCAGAAAGCTTCAATACAAGTTTCCAGAGTACAGGAACAAGAATAGAAGTCAGCTGGTTGAAAATAAAAGAATAAAAAATCTATTCCATAAATAAGATAGCAGAACATAACAGCATTTTATTGAAGCAATTGCAAATAACTCACATACCTTCTTGAACATGACTGTATAGTGATTATTTACACAAGTTCCTTCAGGAAATATGAGAAGGGGGTTGTTATCAGCTCCCTGGACATGATCCCTCAATCTGAAACATGAAAAATTGTGTAAGTAAAAATGAATTAGATCCAAAATAGATTTTCTAACATCTTTATTTATACTCACTTCCTTGCTACTATTTCCCGATCCTTTGCCTCTGTACGGTTGAACCAGATGCATCCTAGACTCTCCAAAATGGTACTCTGCAATAATCCTGCACAATAACTATTTTTTTTTAAAAAAATCAAAAATAATTTTTTTCAAGATAAATTATGATATAAATTCAAGATTACCAAGCAATAAGTTTGTATAAATCATCCCTAATTGTTCTTCACTATCGCATACTCTATTCTTTCAAACAGCCATTTAGAGTTTTAGACTGGCAAACAGCAAAATATAGAATTCCTAAGAAGTAAGAATATATAACCTAAGTTTTTCTCCTTTTCTTTTTTTGCATATTTGGGAGAACTTCACATTCTCTTAGTAGTTAGAATCTGTGTAATATTCAAACACCAAAATACCAATGTTTAGAAGTTAGAACATAAAGCTTGTTATGGATGATGAAGACGCAAGTTTTGTGTATCATATTTCATACACAGATGACAGTTCTGTATGCTTACCAACCCATCCAGGATGCTTCTGCATAATAACAGCAAAAGCAGTCATCTGTTCTAAGATAATGAAATCAATCATGGAAGTATGGTTGGCTACAAAAACCTGCTCAACAAATGAAGGGAAACTCAAATTAGTAATAAATAGCATTTACTCTTTCTAGAATATGCAAATAAGGATAATACAACATTAAACAAACCTGCTTTGGTCTCCTGCTAGGCCTGGGTCCATGATACTTAACAACCCCAGTCCAAGATGCAACAAAGAAACTGCACATCATCTCTACCAAAGACCTCTGAAGGAAATGAACAATTTACAACACACATTGATGAACAAAAGGAGAATGTGCCAAAGTTAATATTAGAAACCAAGAATTGATATGAGAAAGAAAAGAAAGAACTTTACTGAATAGTAAGAAAAGAACAGAAAATAGGAGAGCAAACTCTTCTCCAAGGGTCTCCCCTTCACAAAGAGCTAATGCTCAATTTACAACGACAACAAAATTAACTCTAACTAACTAACTAACTCATTATTTCTTCCCCTACTTATATCTAATAAACCCCTCTAACTAACTAACTAACTCATTAACAGACTAACTATTTTAACTAACTTTCCCTTCTCCTTATATCCTAACAATACAACCCTCCTAAAAGTCAACCTTGTCCTCAAGGTAGGAATTTGAAAACTGGAATTGCACACTGAAACTTCCTCAAGTTTTCTATGATTGCTGGAAGACAACTGCACCCACTGTAGTTGTAGCTTAACTAGGAATGACCCACTGCCCCTGCATGCGGGGTTGTGTTCTGTGGCTCTAGTGGAGGTTGTGATGGAAGCAAATTCTGAATAATCTGGACTTCCATGCGTGGTGCTGCAATCTCTTTCCATCTCTGCTCTTATAATGTCATCAGCTACACAGGGCTCCAAATTTAGTAGTATAAATCTAGCTGCCCAGTTTCTGCTCCACTTTTATGAATCCCATTTTGACAGCCAATTTGGGCCTGATCCACTATGTAAAAAATTGGTCACACATTGTAGAATTCCAAAAATTCCCCTTCCTCTTTCTCATCCTTCAGAACGGAATCATTTACTCTAACAAGATGTGCCTCTTTGGTGTCCCTCTATGGGGAATCAACTGTAAACCAGTGTTGTCAATAGCGGATCATGGAAAATTGCAAAAAGCTGAAAATCCACTATAGAATATAGCGGATAGCGTCGTGACCAAATAGCGGAAGCCGCATAGCGGTTGAAATAGAATATATATAACAATTAAATATGTATAAAAAAGCATGCTATATGCAAATAAAAATAAGATGGACAAACATTAACATAATATTATCTCAAAAGTTAAATTGTTCAAGACAAAATATGTTCATTCTCCTCTGCCCCTTCCCCAATATAATCAAAAAAAGCTAAAAACAGCTAAAAGCTAATTAGCTAAACAAGTCCTAGTGAGGCACAAAATCAAAATAAGCTTGTGACTAAGAATCAAAGGAGGGAAGGGTTGAAGGGTTTACGTTGTGACTAAGAATCAAAGAAGGAAAGGGTTTACATGGTGACTATAGAATGATCCTGAAAACTGAAAAGTTGCATGAAGTAGAAGTGGAAATGCCAACAGGTTCTAGAATGATCTGGAAAACTGAAAAGTTGCATGAAGTAGAAGTCAAAATGCTACTGTTGGGCCTATTAGAAGAAAACCCAAGTCCATAAGTTAAAAGTAAAAAGAATAGAGTAAAAACAAAAAATTTGACTCTGATGTTTTAAAAACCAATAGAGTAAAATTTTAAAAACCCACGTGACTGCTGCACGTGAGTTTTAACAAAGCCAAAAACCTTGTCCACAAGCCCAAAACAACTCTGAATTGCCGTGCAGACACGACCCGAATCTGCAGTCTGCACCTGACCTGGTTTCCTTTCTTTCAGAATGATGAACCAATGAACCCTAAATGCTGTTAATGCAATTTCTCTCCAGATTCAACCTTTTCGGAAACCGACGATGCAACAGCCACGGCACAATGAGATTCCATGATGCGTAAGGCGCCCACGATTGCGATTTTCGTGGAGTCCGCAATGCGACACCATCGCGATTGCATTTTCCTTAAAACCCACTATGCTATAGCGTGATAGTGCCACGATAGCCGCTATTTGCAACACTTTTGTAAACCCACTGGCCACTTCATACAAACTCAGGTCCGGCAGCTTCGGTGGTGGAGGGGATGAGGGTGGACTCCGTATAACTTGAACCATCATGACTGCCTCTGTACATTCCTTTGGCCTTGGCTCCATTGTCGATCTGTCATCCATAGGCACAACAAAGTTTAATGCCAAAGGCTCAGCCAACAAGTTGACATTAAAAGATTCCAGCACCATTGATGTTCCAACCACCTTCATGATTGAATTTGGGTCCAACAATGATTTATGTTTCATCATCACAATCTTTTTATGGAAATCTGAATCTTGAAAAGAATGAGGCTTGGCTGCATCACCAGTTTCAACTTCCTTCTTGATCAACTTTGGTATTGGGTTATCAAGAAAATGGTCTTCACAGTCCACATTCTTCACTCTGTTTTCTTTGTGTTTCTCCTTCTTGATCAAAGGATCAACTTCTTCCTCCATCATAACTTTTCCATTTGCTGTTTCTCTTGCTAATTTTGCTTCATTTTTGGTTTCTTCTCCACAACAAGGTGCATGATTCTTGATTACTGAACCTTCTTTACTTGTGTTTTCTAATTTCAAGAATTGCAATGGGTCATCATCACACTCAAAACTGTTACCCTTTGAATCAGTTTCCCCTTCTATGATTCCATCAAAGGTGGGTAGTTCCAGCTTTCTTGTCCAAGAACTAGCCTCTGCTTCACTGCATTCTGACCCACTTCCCTCCATGCTATTTCAGTCTTGCTGAGTTGAATGAGGATCAAACTCTTCGGTCAATATCTTGCACAGCATATGTTTCAGCTCTGAAGTGTTGGTCCTCTCTTTCAAGAACATTGTGGAACTCTTCCTTTTTTCGATGCAGGTTTCCTTTTTCTTGCTCAGCATGCACTCCAAGATCAATTCTTTGATCTGTTTCATGTCTGGCATATTGTCCTTGATGAGGCCAATGTCACGTTGCAGCTCTGTCAGTTCTCCCCTTGATCGCTGGCCAATTTCTCCAATGCTCCCACTCGGTTTTCCATCACAAACACGAATCTGGCAGGTCAGACCAATTTGTTAGGAACCAAGAATTGAAATGAGAAAGAAAAGAAAGAACTTTAATGACTAGCAAGAAAAGAACAGAAAATACCTCCAAGGGTTTCTCCTTCACAAAGGATTCTTCTTTCACAAAGAGCTAATGCTCAATTTAAAATGACAACAAAACTCCTCTCTCCTATCCTTCTTCCCCTATTTATATCTAATAAACCCCTCTAACTAACTAACTCACTAACAAACTAACTATCTTAACTAACTTTCCCTTCTCCTTATATCATTAATACTCAGCAAAGGGAGGAAAGGGGGAGTATGTTGGAGATTATACACAATGCATGCTATGAAAAAAACCCTCAAAATGTCAACAAAATGACTGATTATGGGGGAAGGAAATGTCAACTACGCCCACAAAATGACTCAAGGCAAAAAACAAGTTTTCAAAATGCCTCACTGTACGCCACTATAGTGTGGGGAACAACTGCTATTTTGGCTGTGATTGCGGCTGCGACAGCTGCTATTTTAAGACACATTGCCTTGCCAAATTCTTCTCTGCATCACTACAACAATATAGGGTGCTACCAATAACTATGTATAACTTATTTTGGGAAACATTATTAGCATGTCATATAAATTCAATATTAGTAGCACTAAATAACTAAACCAGACATTTATTATCCTTCAAGGTAACCTGAATTAGGAAGTTAAAATGTCAAGAACTTATTTATATTTCATGCTACTCAGCAGCTGGAATCGTCATCAACTGTAGTTTTATTAGTAAGACAGAGACCAATGTTAAGCAAAATATTTAAATAGAAAAAGATGGAATGAAGAATAAGTTGAATATGCACCTCAATACTTCTCCTTAACTTGTCATGTCCTTTCAATAGGAAGTGCACCGGAATGAAGGATGAAAGAAATATTATCCATCCTATTGTTAACCCTATAACCCTGCAGTGTCAATTAGGATGGCATCACTTGGACAGAAAAAATGACTGTCAAGTAACTCATTAACTGTATCACCTATTTAGAGAAAATATCTCCTATTTTGGGCTGTGTATTTTTCTGTATATTTTCCTAGTTTCTTACATTAGAGATTGTATATTCTAATTTCCTAATACCAGAAATCATAAACCATCTACATATAATTAGTCATGCTGAGGATTTCCTCAACCAATTCAGAATTCAGAAAACCTTCTAGTCGGAGAGACAAATAGGCCAAATAGAAAAGGTGTAACTCGATGTGGTGAAAGGTGAAGTTCAAATTCCTAATAATCATATTTTCCCAAGACACTGTTAATCAAATACCTAATTCTACAAGGGAATATACAAATATGATACAGGGCAATAGGATTTAGGAATAAGCTAACCTGATTGGGAACAGAATCAAGTATCGAATCACAACTCCAAAACACCACAAAGGAAACAAATAAACATTCCAATTCCATGGTTCTGGAGGATTTGACTTGAAGCATCTTGTGAATGAGTCCTGCCCAACATTAAAAGTTCTAAACCAATGAGCAAACCACCAATGTCTAGCCATGGTGCAACACACACACAAACACATATTCTATACCTAGAATGAGCTTTTAAGATAGAAATTTGTTGATCTCAGCAATGAATGAAGCATAAGATCTGGGAGAGAAGGATATATGTGGAAGCAAGACAGTGTTCAGCTTTTAAAAGATGATGCAAAACTCATTACGTTTGATATTAAGTTCTCTCTATAATATTATCAACATTATTGACTCTCTGAAAGAAAATACTGGCACATCAAAACCACAAAACAAGGAAAAAAACAAAAACAAATAAAAGATGAGTGCAAAAGCTTACATCTACAATAGCACCTGCAGCCTCAGACAAAGTAGGAGAAATATTGAGCAAATCATGCCTGAAAAAGGTTTTTCATAAAAAAAATGTATATATATTAAAATGATGACTGATACTTCATTCTCTAATAGATCAAGGGAAGAAAAAAACTGTTTTTTCATTTCGATCTTATATTCAATATCCAAATAACAGTACAAGGAAAAAGAGAAGGCATACAGGAAAAGCTTTCCATGAGGTTCTTGTTGAATGGTGGACCCTGAAGGGAGGTAATCCTCAATGTTGGGTCGATCAAGATCCAATTCAGAACTTGAAGACTTGGGTGTCCCTGAGTTATTCATCCAAGCTGTGGAATCACTTCTTCCAGTGACTTCTCTCGAAGGGATAAGTGAGATTAATATAGACTTTTGATCCTGAACAATGATCCACTTTCCACTTTAGTTACTAAAGAATTAATTAATTCAATTGAATCCTCAAAAAAATTCAGAAATTTCAATCAGGTCTAATTCCAAATGGAAGCAAAAGAATTTGTTGTAAACTGTTTCCTTTTATAAAAATGATTTACATAATTAGACAGAATTGTGGGGATAAAATATCCTACAAACATGAAATCAGGACAGAATCTGGAACATGTAACACCCTGTAAAGTATTAAGTATGTAGAATTAAAAACAAATTAGGCAGGGTTTTTGTATCAGTAGAGGATAGAACTTTTTGACTACTAGATGTAAATTTTACTAGTATCCATAGAATGGTTCCCTCTCAGACTAGGTATGTCTGATTCTGGAACCATTTGTATGGTACTCATATTGCTGTATTCTAGTACCTCTGGTACTCCATTCCATATTTATAAAATATTATCTTTGCTGATCAAAAAAAAAAAAACTAATATCATAATTTAATTATTAACTTATTTCCATTTAAATTTTCTAATATTTGAAATAATCTTTAAGCTTCAATGTTCATGCCTGATTCTCTGTTGAAGCGAGTGAAAAATTTGCGAAGGGAAAAAGAATAATAGAAGAAGGAAGAAGATAGGGGACATAAAGTTCTTAACAGTCATCACTCAATCAACCTCTCGACATGATGATAACTCACCCATTTTCTTACTAAAATTTCCTGGCTATTTGTTGTTTTCTTTTTGAGTTTCACAAAAAGAAACTTGTCCTACTGTTGAACCATTTTCTCCCTCATGATCTGCGATCCCTTACTGAAATCTTGAGTGTGTTTTGCTTGTCAAGATGTTTCTATTTTTTGCTACTTTATCTTTATGGAACCAAGCCTCATATCATGTGGGTGTTAGTTGACTCTTATTCGTTGTCGATACATGGACAACTCCAAAACTGGGGAAAAGATCCCTCATTTACTCAACTGAAATATCAATTCCATAAACATGTATATTTTGATCTTTTGTGAGTGAAATCTGAATTGCATGGATACTTGGTTTAAAAATGTGTGATTGGTAAAAAGTTGGATGATTTCATTTCAACTATTTAGTACACTGTTGTTATATGAATATGCAACTCAAGAACTGAGCGTGAGTCTCTTTCATTTTTCTCAGTTGTATCCTCTTTTCTCTTAGCTTTATATATATATTGCTCATCCATGGCTGAGCTGAGACTGATTGCTCTCTTAAAAATTTGTCCTCTTTAATTCATGAAATTACTCCTTGAAACCATGGCCACCACAATTTGTTAGTTTGGGAGCACCTTATAGAATCAAAGGTGAAAATGAAAACTACAAGGTATTGTTTATTAATTAAAAGAGAAGATCCCTCTAGCAAAAGGAATTTTCCTCAATCACAGCAGCAAAAAGCTAGAGGAATTAACCTCCAATATCCAGTACAACAAGCTCCTACTTCCTAAGTTCCTAAAATGATAAAAAAATACTCAATGGTATCTCGACACTAGCCCCCTGTACCTATAAATAACAGAATGCTGTGCATGCATTCACTAACACTAACAATCAGTCAGCTCAATCCAAATGAACATGGTTGTATTAAAATATTAAATATAAAATATAAAATAAATCCCACCATAAGTGATTTTTTTTTTATCAGCAAAAATAGATATTTATATATATAAAAGAGAGTACCAGAGGTACTGTACTACATAGGTTTGGATGGCCCTGCAAATGGTTCCAAAACAGACTAAATAGAGTCTAGAGAGGAACCGAGCAGGCTACACCCTGCCAAAAACTATGCTATATTCCTTAAATTTTAATACAAAAACCCTTCTCTAATATTGCTAGACCAGTGGTTAAAATGCATTGTGAAGTCCTTCTCCAAATTGGACAGCCATGTCCATAATAGAAAAGATGCCTCGTCAATCAGTGATATCCCTATGAGCACGAAATATGGGTAAAACACTTACCATTAGCTCATACTATAATATGCTACTCAATGCTGTATTTAACATTTATCATTACTTAGCTTATGTTGACTTCAATAAACCATGTGAAAAGCAAACATCAACCTAATTAAATATAAGAAAGCTACTTAAACAATATAAACTAATTAAATAGATAACATAATAGTTGTGTTCTAGAACATTTAACAATACAAACCTGTTTTAGTTGTCCAAATTGAAGAGCGAGATAGCAAATTGTATCCCACAATAGAAAGATGACTTTTTTCTCTATTGACTCTGCAAATTCCATGCAACAATAAGTAAAGCAAATTCCTGTTTCCCAGATTGTACAATATCTTCTACAAAGAGATAACTATGAAAAAAGGACTACACTAGAAATTTTAAGCGCTTAAGAAAAAGCCAAGGCACACTGCAACAAACCATTATTAAGAATGTTGTTGTTATAAACTCTATAAACTGAAAGCTTACCCAGAAACACTAGGCACTAGTCTCATCCCATTTTCCTCAAGCATCTTTTAATATAAAATAACAGCAAAGTGCCATGTGAAGATGTTTTCTCTGTCAGAACTTTACTACATTCTATTAATCTATTCTACACAAGAATCACTTATTTAGTTACATCTTCCACACAAATTAACAAAAACTGATGCTGCACAAACACAATGAGACTCTATTTGTATAAACTTCTCTGTAAGTACTTGTAGAAGAAGGAAAAAAAACAAAATATATCAAACTTTTTCTATAAGTTAATATTAACTTATGCACCTCAGTTTTTGGAGAAATTAGATGAGAAAGGTAGAAAGCTTCTATAAAAATTGAATTTACATAAGTTGATGTTAACTTATGAGAGAAGTTTAATTCATTTTGACCCTGTAAGAAAAAACTTATCCATAAACACTTGTAGGAGAAGAAAATACAAAGGGGAAATGAATTGAGCTTCTTCCACAAGCTAAAATCAACTTATACACTTAACTTTTATAAAGACTCTCATCTTCTCCAAAAATTGAAGTGCATAAATTGATCTTAGCTCATGGCCCATGGGAGGAACTCAATTCATCTTATTTTCTTGAGCTTATCCAGAAATACTTCTAGGAGAACATAAGAAGAAGAAGAAAAAATGAAACAGGCTTCTCCATAAGCTCAAATTAACTTATGGGTAAGCTAATTTTTTGAAATTCTCTCATCTTTTAGAAAAGTTATATGAGATAGCTTTTACAAATTAACTATATGAGGAAGCTCATTTCGTTTTTTTTCTTCTCCCAGAATTGCTTCTGGATAAGCTTAGCCAAACAGGCCCTAAGTGTCTAAGAAGAAGTTTATTCAAACAAAAGTCTAACACCAGAATCATTATAATTATTATTAACCATAGTGATTACACTTATTTAGATGCAACAGATTCTGTTTGGACACAGCGATTACACTTTCTAAATATCATTATTTTCGTATTAAGTACACTCTAACACTAAATGAGGGGGAGTAACCTAAATCTTACCCTCTTGATTTACTGAAATTTGCAATACACTATGTTCTGCTTGGGAAAGTTCTTTTATTTATTTATATTATTTTTATATCATTTATAGCAGATTGATCTAACCCTAAACCAAAGGTACCAAGATTCGTGTTCGATGTCACAGAAAAAGACAACGAATGAATGAATGGCAAAGATGAGAGTGAAGCTTTAAGAGACATGGCAATTGAGTCACTAGTCAGTGGCGAAGAACAAAATCGTGTGTGTGTGTATATATATATATATATATATATATATATATATATATATATATATATATATATATATATATAAATCAATGATGACTTGAGAAAGACTTAGAATCAGAACGCATGAAGAAGATAAGAAGAAAAATTTACCTAGCGCGGTTAGTTACGGGTTGGGGATTGGGTTTGCGCAGCAATGGATCGAATCCACCCCTTTTTATTTTTTGTTCAAGTCGAGTAAAGCCAAATGAAACTCTTCCGGTGGACTGGTAAGTTATTTTGTGTGGTTGTTATAGTATTTTGTTTTTTGGTTCCACAGTTATTTTGTAAAAAATTTATACATAATTTTATTTTAATAATAAAAAATTTTAAAAAACTTATATTTTTATATTTTTTTATTTTTGTTTAATTATGATATTATTATACATAAGATAAATATTATTTTTTATTATTAAAAATCTCTGTCACATAAATCTATTCCGATTGTAAAAAATAAAAAAAATAATTTTTTCACTTAAAACATATTTCAAAAAATCTTATTGAAAATACTCTGGTATCTTGTTAAATTTCTACAAATAAAAATAAAGACTCTTCTATTGCTACTATTTTTTTATTAGTTTTTTAAGCATTAAGGATCGTACGTAATATCTCTTCTTTTTTTTTTTTTTCTTGCCGTACGTAATATCTATGTATCTGATTAAGACAGCTGTATTGTATAGCAGTATAAGGAAAAAATATTTTATACAGTATAATTTTACAGACCGGACATATTTAATGAAAACAATTCTTGTCTTTTAATATCTATACATTTTTAATGAAATAATTTTTATTTTATAATTTAATCATAAATCATCGTTTAAATTATTTTAAAATAATTATTTTAAAAATTAATAAATTTATTATATATAATAAATTATATTGAATAATTATGTAAAACATTTTATCTCAGTATATAATTATTTTTTTCTTTTAAGAATGCAAGAAATTATATTTTGAATTATATAACTATATACATTAATAAATTAGATTAAAATTTTTCGTAGGAATATAATTATTTTAAAATAATATATATTTACTTTTTAATTATTTTTTTATAGATATAAACTATTTAATTTATAATCAAATGGTTAATATTTATTATTTTATTTTTATAATAACAAAAATTTCCCTTTACACTTCGTCTTACATATAACATATATAGTACTTGAGTAATTGAATGTGAAATTATATATTAAACTCTTTAATAATTAATAATCAATATTTATATATTAAAATTGAAGTATGTGGAAAATACTAAAATGTTCATAGCTGAGGCGGTGACACGTGTCCCGCTCCAGTTAACAGAATTGGAATTTTGAAAATTTTGTAAGATTGACATGTGTAGTTTTTTTTCCTATACGTTGCCATTTCTCCGTATTCACTTCATCATTTTTTTGTTGCCTTCGCCATATGTTGCTTCCTAATTGGCGGATTTAACGGTTCATTTAATTTCGCTTAATACTGGAAAATGTGTGTGTGTTCTCCATTACTCTTCCTTCTCTCTCCTGAGTTTTTCTTTTGTTGCCTTCGCCACATGTCGCTTTCTAATTGGCAGATTTAACGGCTGATTTAATTCCGCTTAATACTCGAAACTGTGTGTATCTTCTCCATTACTCTTTCTTCTCTCTCATGAGTTTTCTCTATTATTGTGTTTTCTCCCTCAATTTTCTCTTTCTCCATCTTTCTCTTCTCAATCTTCTTCTCTTTTCCTTTTATTCTTTTTTTTTCTTCCTTCATGCAGACGATTCCGGCTCCATGCCTGCAAGGTATTTCCTTCTTTTTTTTCTTTTTTTTTTCTTTCACGACAGCTTCGTATCTAATTTTTTTTAACCTTCCTTTTCTCTGCGAGTATTTTCCGCTATGACCGAAGAATTTGTGAATGGCTTTGTTCATCAAAACGGCATCGCTGTCATAACCCACAATCCCCCCAAAGGTATTTTCTTTTTCTTCTAAATCTTCTTCTCTTTTCCTTTTATTCTTTTTGTTTCTTCCTTCATGCAGGCGATTCCGGCTCCATGCCCGCAAGTTGCTGAGGACTAGTTTTTACCGCAACACATTCACCTCAAGTATTTCCTTCTTTTTTTTCTTTCACGATAGCTTCGTATCTATTTTTTTTTAACCTTCCTTTTCTCTGCGAGTATTTTCCGCTATGACCGAAGAATTTGTGAATGGCTTTGTTCATCAAAACGGCATCGCTGTCATAACCCACAATCCCCCCAAAGGTATTTTCTTTTTCTTCTAAATCTTCTTCTCTTTTCCTTTTATTATTTTTGTTTCTTCCTTCATGCAGGCGATTCCGGCTCCATGCCCGCAAGTTGCTGAGGACGAGTTTTTACCGCAACACATTCACCTCAAGTATTTCCTTCTTTTTTTTCTTTCACGATAGCTTCGTATCTATTTTTTTTTAACCTTCCTTTTCTCTGCGAGTATTTTTCGCTATGGCCGAAGAATTTGTGAATGGCTTTGTTCATCAAAACGGCATCACTGTCATAACCCACAATCCCCCCAAAGGTATTTTCTTCTTTCTTTTTCTTTTTCTTTCACTGCAGCTTGGTATCTAATGTTTTTTTTTTGTTTTTTTTTGTGGTGTTGTTGATTTGTTGTTTAAATAAGAAAATCTTCCCATATTGCATATGGGAGGAGAATATCTGTTAATTTCAGACAAGTTCTCACAAGTTTCCCTGATTGTCAGGTTATAATTACAACATATGATTTCTCTGTTTTCGAATACAGGTGATGGGGAGAAAAAGACCAAAATTTGGATAATATTGGTTGTTGTGGTGGGGTTGATCTGCCTTGGAATCCATATATTTATGGTATGGAGGTTTAAGAGAAAACCTAAAGATAATATATTTATTTTCCTAAGTATTTTTTCTTATCGCTTTGATGAATGAATGACAAGGTGTTACACACTGTTTTTTAATATTGACTTCTATATACTCTCTCTTCCTTTCTATTTGCCAGCAATTTCATCAGCTTTTGGTTACAACAACAATAGCGAAATACCAGTCTTTGATCTAACGAGGAGTACAGACTTATAAGAAATTTCAGGTGAGTTAGGCTTGGAAGGGAATCAACTCAATTTTAACTACATTCTAGCAGATTATTAACATGGAAAAGTATTCTTACCCTTTGACATTGCTTAATCAACTCAATTTTGTTATGTTGTGTGTCTTTGTGTATAAAGTTTCGGACTGCGGTAAGACCGGCGATTTTATACGGAACAGAATGTTGGGCGGTCAAGAGCCAACATGAGAATAAAGTAGGTGTAGCGGAGATGAGGATGTTGCGGTGGATGTGTGGTAAGACTCGACAGGATAAAATTAGAAACGAAGCTATTAGAGAGAGGGTTGGAGTAGCGCCTATTGTAGAGAAGATGGTGGAAAATAGACTTAGGTGGTTTGGGCATGTAGAGAGAAGACCGGTAAACTCTGTAGTGAGGAGAGTAGACCAGATGGAGAGAAGGCAAACAATTCGAGGCAGAGGAAGACCCAAAAAGACTATAAGAGAGGTTATCAAGAAGGATCTCGAACTTAATGATTTGGATAGAAGTATGGTACTTGATAGAACATTATGGCGGAAGTTGATCCATGTAGCCGACCCCACCTAGTGGGATAAGGCGTTGTTGTTGTTGTTGTTGTATATTATTGTTTTTATTTTATTATTATTGTGTCCATAGAAAGTAAAGGGGGGAGAAGATCACAGTGGCTATGGCATGGAGCTGAAGGAGGTTGGCGTTGTTCATTAGTTCAGTCTGAAAGTTAAAAATGACATCGTCAGAGACAAAGTGGGGACCACACGACACTGCGGATTTCATAATCAGAATCTTTTATCCCGATTTTAATTTTATTAATTTAATACTGATAATGTATGCAAGTAATTGTATAAAAATATAATATACATATGCAGATTTCATAATCAGAATCTTTTATCCTGATTTTAATTTTATTAATTTAATACTAATATTGTATGCAAGTAATTGTATAAAAATATAATATACATATATCACAACACGCGTTAAATCTGTTAAAAAAATATTTAAATTTGATCCCAACTAATTTATACACGGTTAATTAAATTATTAAAAGAAGAAAATGAAATATAACAAATGATATGAAAGAAAAAAAGATCTAAATTTGATCCCAGATAATTTATACACAATTAATTAAATTATTAAAATGAAAAATGAAATATAATAAATGACATGAAAGAAAGATAAAAATATTGTATAAATAAAATATTATATGAATATACAGTTATTTGGCTAAAAATATATATCTTATGTTTGTAATAAGAATATGACAAAAGTAAAAATAGATTTTTTTTATTGGGAAATATTTAATATTTTGTAAATATAAAACTATTCAATACTTATACTTTTTGAAATACTTGATACTTTGAATGTATTGACGAAATATAAAAATCCTTAATTAATTGTGGCTGAAACTTTCATTCTTTCTCTAAGGAATATTGCATCTTCCTATTATAGTTATGTTACTAATAAAATATGGGTCCCTTTACACCTTAGTTATAATAACATTTTTTACAGAATAAAAATACTCTAAAAAGTGTATTATTTAATATATTAACAACATAAATATTTTTTATTTGTATTCTTTAAATCTTACTAAATATTTTAAGGACACTTAAAATATTTAGTTATTTTTATTTTGTACAAAAACTACCTTAAAACAATAATATAGCTTACTTATAGTGTGTTTAGATAACACCCAGAGTTGATTAGGAAAAAAAAAATACTAGAATCAATTTTATTTCACAAAATCAAGCCGATATCATGAAAAAGTACAAATAATTATTTGTTATTTGGCGCAGACTAAAATAAACTTCTTTGTAATTGGTGGTGAAATAAACATAACTGAATATCAAGGAGCAGTGAAGTGTCCAATGTGGTTTTCGATTTTTCTGTTAGGACTGCGACTATGTGAGAAGATAACTTAAAAAAGAAGACCATTTCTCCTTAAATTACTAAGGCCAAATTCAGATAAGTTTATTAACAAATACTTACAAGAAAATAAAATGAAATTAATTAAAAGGGTAAGCAAATCAAACTCTTTTCATAAGTTAAAATTTATTTATACACCTCAAACTTTTTAGAAACTTTCTTATTTAACTTCTCCATTGAGGTACATAAGTTAAATTATAAGAGAAGATTGATGTATTTTACCTCCTTAAATCATTTTATATCTTTCTCATGAGTGTTTGTTGAGAAATTTATTTAAATTAAATTAATCCTAAATTTACAAAGAATAGAGGAGATGCTCAAGTTCTGCTATTTCAGATTGTTTTGATTTTGTACAGTAAAGCTATTTAATCATAATGCTTTTCTTTAATTATTGTTTTTTTAAAAAAAATATTTATTATGGCTCTCAGAACCTTTTATTTCCTTTCATGAACTTTTGAAACTGATATGATGATAATAACTTTTGTGGTAATTGGGTCATTTTATCCCTCCAGCTTTAGCCTTAGTTTTCTGCCACCTGGCTTAGTGGGTTGCCTTAGTTTTCTTCCACGTGCATTTGTGCCCAATTGCATTTCTCTCTCTATTTCTCCCGTCTTTCGTCCTTTCTTTCTCTTTTATTATTATTATTATTATTATTATTATTATTATTATTATTATTATTATTATTATTATTATTATTATGTGTTGTTGATTTAACTTTAGCAAGTGTGTTTATTTTTTATCTTATTAACTTTTCAACTTATTATATATCCTTTTTTATGTTTTATTTTTTAAATCACCTTTTTCTTTTTCAGTTAATTAATAATGTTTCTATTTTTATCTTGCTGATTGCTTCCTGCATTTTTATTTACATAATATATTTCTGATTTTTTGTGTATTTTAGTTATTTTTCTTTATATTTATGGGTAAAAACAAATTATACTTTGAATTTTTTATTTATTGTAATTGAAAATACTCTACCAACTTTAATATTGAGATTCACACGGAAGAGAAATCACGTCGGTAGTGCAATGAAAATTAGAAATTTTACTTACTTTCTCTTTTTGTATTTGATTAATTAATTAATTTATTTTATTATTATTATTATTATTATTATTATTATTATTATTATTATTATTATTATTATTATTACTATTATTATTACTATTATTATGTGTTGTTGATTTAACTTTAGCAAGTGTGTTTATTTTTTATCTTATTAACTTTTCAACTTATTATATATTCTTTTTGATGTTTTATTTTTTAAATTACATTTTTCTTTTTCAGTTAATTAATAATGTTTTTATTTTTATCTTGCTGATTACTTCCTGCATTTTTGTTTATATAATATATTTCTGATTTTCTGTGTATTTTAGTTATTTCTCTTTATATTTATGGGTGAAAACAAATTATATTCTGAATTTTTTATTTATTGTAATTGAAAATACTCTACCAACTTTAATGCTGAGATTCACACGAGAGACAAATCACGTTGGTAGTGCAATGAAAATTAGAAATTTTCCTTACTTTCTCTTTTTGTATTTAATTAATTGATTTATTTATTTTATTATTATTATTATTATTATTATTATGTGTTGTTGATTTAACTTTAGCAAGTGTGTTTAGTTTTTATCTTATTAACTTTTCAACTTATTATATATCCTTTTTGATGTTTTATTTTTTTAAATCACCTTTTCTTTTTTAGTTAATTAATAATGTTTCTATTTTTATCTTGCTGATTGCTTCCTGTATTTTTATTTACATAATATATCTATGATTTTCTGTGTATTTTAGTTATTACTCTTTATATTTATGGGCGAAAACAAATTATACTCTGAATTTCTTATTTACTGTAATTGAAAATATTCTACCAACTTTAATGCCGAGATTCACACAGGAGACAAATCACGTCGGTAGTGCAATGAAAATTAGAAATTTTCCTTACTTTCTCTTTTTGTATTTGATTAATTAATTAATTTATTTTGTTGTTGTTGTTGTTGTTGTTATTATTATTATTATTATTATTATTATTATTATTATTATTATTATTATTATTATTATTATGTGTTGTTGATTTAACTTTAGCAAGTGTGTTTATTTTTTATCTTATTAACTTTTCAACTTATTATATATCCTTTTTGGTGTTTTATTTTTTAAATCACTTTTTTCTTTTTCAGTTAATTAATAATGTTTCTATTTTTATCTTGCTGATTGTTTTCTGCATTTTTATTTACATAATATATTTATGATTTTCTGTGTATTTTAGTTATTACTCTTTATATTTATGGGTGAAAACAAATTATACTCTGAATTTCTTATTTATTGTAATTAAAAATACTCTACCAACTTTAATGCTGAGATTCACACGGGAGACAAATCATGTCGGTTGTGCAATGAAAATTAGAAATTTTCCTTACTTTCTCTTTTTGTATTTGATTAATTAATTTATTTATTTTGTTATTATTACTATTATTATTATTATTATTATTATTATTATTATTATTATTATTATGTGTTGTTGATTTAACTTTAGCAAGTGTGTTTATTTTTTATCTTATTAACTTTTCAACTTATTATATATCCTTTTTGATGTTTTATTTTTTAAATTAGACATATACAATAGCGAGTAATTATATAAAAAGAATTATCTATTTGGCACTTTAAAAATTAATAGTGAGTAATTTTAAATTTGTGGCACTTTAAAAATTATTTATTTTTCACATGGGATATATTTTCATTCCAGCATTTTAATAGATTTGTATTTAGAATTATATATTTATATGTGTATAGTTTCTTTTTTAAATAACACTGATATTCAAGCACTATGAATTCATATATGAAATCCTGTTTTGACATGTCTCTTCCCATTGTTTAAAGGATTATTTTTGGTGCTCATAATTATGCATTTTCTGATCATGTTTATTAGGACATTTATTGGTTGCAAGTTATGCATTTTCTAATCATCTTCATTGGGACATTTATTGGTTGCAGGTTATGTCTTTGATCAAATGTCAAGATGATATTTTTGGATATATTTTCATATTTCTTATTTTAATTCTGAATTTGTGTCACTTTTAAAATTATTTATTTTTCACATGGGATATATTTTCATTCCAGCATTTTAATAGATTTGTATTTAGAATTGTACAAGGGATGAGCCTGGATTTGCGTTTACTATTTTCGAAAATTGTTTGGTGTGTTTAAAAGAATAGTAGGGAAGATCTCCCCATAGAAACAAACAAAAAAATGTCTCTTAAAACTGAGCTTACCAAAGACAAATACCACAACACACATCTAGCCTATTACAATTTGTTGTCATCAAAGTGACTATCACAAAAAAATTTGGGAAATAGTCATTAGAAAAGAGAGGAAGTAGCAACAATTTTCATTTTACATGTAATTATATTTTCTTTATTTTCTCTTAACAATCTCCCTTTTACCAATATTATAAATATATATCTATCTAATCTTCAATTATATTACTCTGATTGCAATTTTACTAAGCAAGCGACCCGTGCGTACGCACGGGTTGCAGATAAACATATAAAGCTTCAAATTAATATTTTTAAATTATACGTACCAATGCATTAATTATCCAAAAATTTGGTTGCAAAATTAATCTTTCATGTTTTTCTAACAGCTATTGTTTTTCACTACGTACTTATTGCTATATGTTTATAATACTTTTGAAATAATAGTATGCATATTTTAAAACTCGAAGTATATCTTCATGTAATTTAAGTATTGGAGGTCAAAATATTTTGTTTTTATTATGACAAACAATGATGATGCACACCCCATATTGGCCACCCACGTCCCAGTATTCAAAAAGCATCAAAATGTGGCAGCCAAACCAAGATCCCACCAATTGATAACACCACCAAGAATTAGATAGATTATTTTCCTAATTAAAGGCTAATAATTTTTCATTTTTCTTTTTTTCCCAATCCCATCTTCCTTCAGCAGCAACACACCTTGTGGTTGCCACCAAGAGCCAACATAGACAACCAGGACCAGACCCAGGATTGATAAATAAGGAGACTAATAATGACAAATTTTCTAAAAACTTATTTTTATTTGTCATTAACAACCGTTCATAACAGAAACTAAATTAAAATAATTAAATTTTAGATACAAATATTTAAATTAATTACATTAACATATGAAACTAAAAAAAAAATTATTTTATGAAGAAGCAAACAAAATTTCGAAACATGATTGTTAATACTACAATATGAGAAAAAAGAATATGCATTAATAATTTTACATAATTATCTAATCGCATATTATTTTGTTATTTTTATAATAATTAACTTTTAAAATCATATAAATCATGATTGGTATTAGATTGTATTTTAAAATTATTTTATATTACCAATACAAAATCATTAGAATCTTATAATATACTTTTATGAGTCTATATTGGTTATTACATAATTGAATATGATATGCTTTATTAATAAAAGAATTTATTAAGATATGTTTTACATTTTTACTGATAAAAGAATTTAATTTTTTTTAAAAGAATTAAAATTTAATGACTTTTATAAGTTTATCCCATATTTTTTAAGGATACTTATTTAACAATCATGGACTAGGGCCCAAAGTAAAAGTCCACAGGAAATGTACAATGTTTAAAGAAGCCTTTAAAGTAAAGTATTATCTAATAATTAAAAATAAAAAAATAAAAAAAATTAGAATCAAAGTATTAATTAGGAAACTTTAAAAAAATGAATGGGGACGACATGGCCCCCCTTGAACAACAAATAGGTCCACCCTTAACAGCAACACCACCGAAACCACCACAACGACAACATCGAAAGAAGCCAACTTGGACGACAACGACAAAACCACTGCAAAGACTCTCCCTTCCAAGCCAAAGGCAACAACAAATTTATAACCACCGCAACGACGGCGGCGACAACTACTCTCCCTTCCAAGCCAACGACGGCGACAACACTGTAACCACTCTTTTTTTAGATCTAGAAATCGCTAATTGTCCCTTTCTCAAATAAAAAAACACAACCCCTTTTTTACTTGGAGATGTTGTCGTCGATGGCGACTTCAATATGTTGCTACAGTGACGACAAAAGTTACAGTGTGAGAAAGGGGTGGAAGTTGCAAGTCAAAAGGGAGGGGTAAAGCATATATGTGAAGACAAAGAAAAAGAAAAAAGAAAAAAAATTGACCCTCCATTTAAAAGCTAAGAAATCTAACGGATAAAATGAATTTGGACACGATGCGAAACTTCTTTTTACTTGGGCACGTGATGTGATCCTTATTAGAAGCGGATCACTTGATACAGGTCACAGAGTTTGGATGACGCCACTTCAAGTGAAGGAAGATAAGTCAGGGTAGATGCCTCAAGGATTACCTTGATAAGTCTGAGATTGGTTCAGCAAGGAACCTAGAGAGAAGCTCTCACCAAATTTTATCAAATGCCAAAAGTCCTTTTATTGAAAATGAAAACAATACATATAGTGTATCTAAACAAAAAGATAAAAATAGACATAGGCCTTCTAAACAGTTTGGGCCAAAATTACAATGAAAAAAAATTATAAATAACAAATAGAACATATTTAGCATGGGCCTTCAAATTAGTTTGGGCTTTCAGCAACAATTAATATTCTTAGTAGTGTATCTACCTCTGGCCTTCATCCTTCTCCACTTGGGCCTTCGTCCTTCTCCACTTGGGCCTTCATCCTTCTCCACTTTGACCTTGTTAAGTATGTTTGCTACCATTTGTTGGAGGATATCCACTAACTGTTTGGTCCTACTCCTGGTCATAGGTCCCTGTATTTGGGCAGTTTTAGGATTATCATCATTCCCTCCTTTTTGGAAAGCATTTGCCCTCAAATGTTCAGAATCATCACCTGCAACAAATGGAGTCAAGTCAACAACATTAAATGAAGAACTTACTCCATACTCACCTGAAATATTGATCTTGTAAGCATTGTCATTGATCCTCTCTAGTACTTGGAAAGGTTCATCTCCTTTAGGTTGAAGTTTGGACTTCCTTTGTTTAGGGAACCTCTCGCTTGTACCCAAACCAATCACCTGGTTCAAGTACCACTTTCTTCCTGTTCTTGTTGGCTTGTTTGGCATAACTTTCATTCTTCTTTGCAATTTGAGCCTTCACTTGCTCATGCAATCTTTTCACATACTCAACTTTAGCTTGTGCATCCTTATGTTGAGTCTCTTGGGGATTGATTTTGTAAGTTGTCCTGCTAGGCAATGAAGCTCCTGGAAGGAGGTCAATTTGATGTTCTATGCCTCTTGAAGGTGACAGTCCATGAGGAATCTCCTTGGGAAAGACATCTTTAAATTCCTACCATAATAGTTCAACACTAGGAGAAGCAAAATTAGTCAACTCATTAGAATTATCGACAAAAACTTTATTGTCTTTGCAATACAGTAGATAGAGCGGCCCACGAGCAAGTAACACTTTCCTCACTTCACTCGCTTTTGCTAAACAATTAAATTTTCTCTCATGTGTATCACTCTTTCCCTCACGTGCATCTCTCTTATTTTTCCTATTTCTCTTTGGTGCCTCACTCTTTTCTTTCTCTTGTTCTCTCTTTTCTCTCATTTTGATTTGGTCATCATACACTTCTCTAGGGATAGAGGTTTAAGAATAATCTTATGATCATGGTGTTGAAAAGAAATTTTGTTGGTGAAGCCATCATGCACTACTTTATTGTCATGCTAACATGGTCTTCCTAACAGTATATGAGTCGCCTCCATGGGAACCACATCACACAACACCCTGTCATTGTATCTTCCAATGGTGAGACACACCTTAACCTGTTGAGTCACTTTTACCTCTCATCTTCACTAAGCCACAATAGTCTGTATGGCCTAGGATGGGGCTTAGTATCCAAATTCAGTTTGGACACTAACCTGGAACTTGCAAGATTGGTACAACTTCATCCATCAACAATTAAATAGCAAAGCTTACCATTAATTGTACATCTGGTGTGAAAAATATTTTCTCTTTGGGTGTCATTTAGTGGCTGCATCTGACTTCCCAAGAGCCTTCTCACCATCACACTGCATAGCTTCCTCCTCAACCTCTTCTTCCAATTCTTCTTCACTGATTTCAGATTCACTGGTGATTTCTCCATCTGCCTTCATGATCATGGTCCTTCTGGTTGGACAGTCAGAAGTAATATGTCCTTTGCATGAACATTTGAAGCATTTTATGTTTTTGGTACCAGTGTTGGATGATGAGATAAAATTATGCTTGGTTTCAACACTAGACACTACTGACTTTCCATGTGGACTGGACGAGTTGCCTCCCTCCTTCTTGGATCTATTGGTCCAGTTCTGGTCGAAATGGTTGGATGAGTTCCTTTTTGCTGCACTTTTCCTCTTGAGTTGTTGCTCAACCTGTACTGCTTTGTGTAGTAAGTCATCCAATTCCACATACTCCTGTAATTCAACAACATCTCTAATGTCAGGATTTAGGCCACTCAGAAAATGAGTCATTGTGTCCTCAATTTCCTCTTCAATGTTGGCCCTCACTAGTGCCATCTCAATCTCCTTGTAGTAATCCTTCACAGTCAGACTTCCCTAAGATAGCCTCTAGAGTTTCTTGTTAGACAAGTGGCCTTAGATATCTTTAAGAAGGGGGGGGGGGGTCGAATTAAGATATCAAAGACTATTCCCCAATTAAAATTTTAACTCTCTTCTTGAATTAAAAATTTACCCTTAATATGAATTACTCAAAAGATAATTCAAAGTAAACTTCTTTAAAGCAAAAGATAAATGACGATAAATAAAAGAAGTTTAAGGGAAGAGAGAATGCAAACTCAGTTTTTATACTGGTTTGGCCTCGCCTTGTGCCTACGTCTAGTCCCCAAGCAACCCGCTTGAGATTTCCACTATCTTGTAAAATGCCTTTTACAAAGTCTGAACCACACAGGGACAACCCTTCCCTTGTGTTTAAAATTCCTTACAACTCAAGAGACCCTCGGTCCCTTAATCAATCTCTTTGAATAAGAAGAGGAAGAAGAATAATTCTCTCTTTTAAGAGAAAAATATAACAATTGAAGATCACTCAAGATTCCTTATTGAATTTGCAAGTGCTTGGCCAAGGAATATTCTAGAGGATAAGACAATTTAGTTTTTGAGAGGATGATACTCTTTGTGAAGCAAAAACTTTGAGAAATTTCGTGTCCCAAGTCACCTATATATATACCTTTGATGACCATTCAAAAATTTCTTGAACAGATGTGACTCTTGAGAGTTATTTTCTGAAGAGTTGTGACTCTTGGAAGTTATTTTCTGAAAGAGTTATTTTTTGAAGAGTTGTGACTCTTGGATCAAACTTGAGAAGCGCTTATCTTTGCCATCATCAAAACTTCATATCATATATGCTTCTACATTTCTGTCGCATGGTTCTGTTGTAGCTAGTTGGAACATACCTCTTTCGCATAACCCTTCTCATCTTAGTCCATGTATCTATCTTCGGCCATTCCTCTCTCATCATCTCTCTTTGATTTTTATTCCACCAAACAAGAGCATAGTGTGAGAATTCAACTGCTGCTAACTTCACCTTCTGCTCTTCAGTATAATCATTGCAGGAGAATACATGCTCAATCTTCATCTCCATGTCAAGGTAGGCGTCTGGGTCACTCTTGCCTTTGAAAGGGGGTACATTGAGAGTTACTCCCTCAATTTTGTTCTGCCCCTCCACTCAGTTTGGTCCATCATTGACCCTTCTGTTCCCACCATAAGATCTCCCAACATTCTGATTCATTTAGTGCTCTAACCCTTCTATTTGTCCATAAAGCTCTTCATTATTACGATTCAACAAATGTTGCATCTGTGTAATCATCACGTCTAGTAACAAACGCTAAGATCCATCCAGTTGATGATATTCACCACCATCGTCACCAGTTCCTACCATAATTAAGGAACAAAAAATATTGTAGTAATTTAAACAAAGGTTGTAGGACCTCACCACACTCTACTCATGTGTTTCTCTCTTTGATGGTAATTTACTCGTGTTTGATCTCTTAATATAGGCTTTTGTGTGATGTTTTTTTTTCACTCTTGCCTTTTTTACCACTTACTCCCTCTTAAGTTCCTGGATGAATCAAATTGGATCCTCACGGGTGCGTCTTCCAAGGAAGGAAAACACGCGGAGTCGCCACCAACGTTTATTCGGGGAAAACGTTGGAAAAACCAAAACGTGTGGTCTACGAACTTTAATTGTGAAAGGTTCGGGAGTTGTTTTTACGCACGGGGAAGGTATCAGAACCCCACGCGTTCGTCACAAGGGACGACAACCTTCAATCAACTGTGCAAATATGACTTTAAAACTACGCATTTTCCCTTTTTATATCTTTTATGTTTTTCTTCCCTTTTTTATGTTTTTTTTAGATTTTTATGGGTTTTTTTTGTATTTTTTATCTTTTTGTGGTCGATAAGGGTGTTTCCCTCGCTCCTACGTATCCTCCATTGCGATGAGGAAATCAGACCTACGTAGTTCTTTCAGAACTAAACTTTGGTTAAGTTGTTTTTATCTTTTTTCGCAAGATATATTTTAACCGAACAAAAGGTCATTTAAGGCGTTGGACCATTAAACGATCTTTTGATTTTGAAAGGAGAGAAACGTTAAGGCGTTGAACCATTGACGATCTCAGGAGAGAAATGTTAAGGCATTGGACCATTAACGATCTCTTGGTTTTTGAAAGGAGAGAAACGTTAAGGCGTTGGACCATTAACGATCTCTTGAGGTTGGTCGACAAAAGCGGGGCTTTTGCTCCTATGTATCCTCAATTGCGATGAGGAACTTAGACATACGTAGTTCTTGCGAAAAGCGATAAAGTTATGTGTTGATTTTATGCTTTTGAATGGTCCATGTTAACCGATAAAAGCAAAGAGGACCGTTTAAGGCGTTGGACCTTAAAACGGTTTTAAGTGACTTTTGCGGACAAAGTTTGATTTGTGAGTTGATTTTAGCCTTAGTTTCACTTTGGTTATTAGTCAATTCATTCAAGGAAGCTTTCAAAGAAAAACGTCCGATTGATTTTTTTTTATTATTTTATGCAAATATATTTTGATTATTTTATTATTATTTTTTCAAGATATTTTGATTATTTTATTATTATTTTGCCTTTTTTTATTTAACCAAGGTTACAGCGTGAACAATCGGTTAGATTTCATTTTAACAATGATTAAACGAGATTACAACATAAATGATAAGTTGAAATTCATTTTATCATTTATTAGGCGAGATAACGACTTAAACGATCGGTTAAAGCTCGTTAAAAACAAAAACGGGGGTACAAAAGGTAAACGACATGAAAGTAGAAGTACATGAAGCAATAATGGACCACTGACAGTGCATAGAATGAATTGAAAGATTCGATTTTGAGAACTTACCGGTTGAAGACCGAAGAACGACGAAGAACGATGGAGAGCGGCGAAGAACTTCCACAGAATCGCTTACGGAAACGTCTCAGAAGTGTTACAGAAGCGCCCCGGCTTGGATTTTTTTCCTTCTCTCTCTTCTCTCACTATTTTTAAGTGATTTCCAATGCAAAGGGATCCTGAACGAAGTTCTCAGCCTCCCCCCTTCCTCTATTTGTAGGAGAAAAGGGGGAGGTGGTTGCTGCCCAGCTCGTCCTCGCCCAGGCGAGCTGGGTTGCTTCCACCTGAAGCAATCCCCTTTCTCCCGAACATCCAGGAAGGGCCCAAGTGGGCTAGATTGCTATTTACACCCCCAGTTTACTAAATACACCCCATTTTCATGTTTTTGGGCTGATTTCTTTTCGAAACGTTGTGAAACTTTACGGATTACGCAATGATACTTGCTTTCCTTCTGAAACGTTGCGACACTTCACGGATTACGCAACGATGCTTGCTTTCCCCTTCCAGAATGTTGCGAAACTTTACGGATTACACAACATAGCTTGTTTGGACTTTCGGAATGTTGTGAAACTTTACGAATTACGCAACAATGCTTGCTTTGACTTCCGGAGTGTTGTGAAACTTCATGGATTACGCAACAATGCTTGCTTTGACTTTCGAAGTGTTGCGAAACTTTATGGATTATGCAACAAAGCTTATTTTGACTTTCAGAGTGTTGTGAAACTTTACGGATTACGCAACAAAGCTTATTTTGACTTCCAGAGAGACCAAACAAAGTTCGCAAGCCGACCGCCAATGTCCTCGGACGTAATTAGGGTATGACACAAGGTAATAGAACAGGGAAGACAACTTAATTATGGAATAGCATATTGGATAACAAACTAACAGATTAGATAACAAACTTGAATAACAAACTAACAGACTCAATAACAAATTAACATATTGAATAACAAACTAGCAGACTCAATAACAACTAACAGATTGGATAACAAACTAACAAACTCAATAGAAGAAACAAAGAAACACGGAGATTACTCAATAATAGAGAAAACGAAAAACAAAAATAGTACAAATGACCTGTAAACTTCAAATGGTCATAACTTTTGCTACGATTGTCTGTTTGAGACCCACTATATGTCAAAATGCTCATAATTCATAGGAGAATCCCTGGGCAAATCCCTGGTCTATGATTTTTGCAACAACAAAAAAAATGCCTCTAACTGCCTCAAATTTGTGTTCAAAGATTCAAACACCTACTTTATTTTCAAACTTTTTGTCGCCTCTTTTTTTTTTTTTTTTGCTTTCCTTTTCAAGATTTGTCTAGGATAATAGACTATTCTTTACTCAATCAATTCCACTGGTCCAAATTCAATAGGCAATTGGGCAATTCGTTCAATAGTCAAACAAACAAATATGAGAAATTCAATGGCCTACTAAACCCTAAACCCCCAAAATTCTTCAATAAGACAAATTGTTCCCAAATAGAATTTGTAACAAAATTCAAACAATTTTTTTTTGACACAAAATTTGAAAGAAATAAGAACAGGAACAAGAACGTGACAAGAACAAGAACAAGAATAAGAACACAAACAAGAACACAACAAGACGTAAACAAGAACGCATCAAGACACAAACAAGATGCAAATAAGAACGGAACAAGACGCAACACGAAACTAAGACACAAATTACAAAGAAAAAAAAATTGGATAGGATAGAACCTGTAACATGAACCGAAGCTCTGATACCAGATGATGTGATCCTTACTAGGAGTGGATCGCTTGATGCAGATCACAGAGTTTGGATGACACCACTTCAAGTGAAGGAAGATAAGTCAGGTTAGACGCCACAAGGATTACCTTGATAAGTCTAATATTGGTTCAGCAAGGAACCCAGAGAGAAGCTCTCACCAAATTTTATCAAATGCCAAAAGTCCTTCTATTGAAAACAAAAACAATACATATAGTGTATATGAACAAAAAGATAGAAATAAACATGAGCCTTCTAAACAGTTTGGGCCAAAATTACAACGAAAAAAAATTATAAATAACAAATAGAACATATTTAGCATGGGCTTTCAGCAACAATTAATATTGTTAGTAGTGCCTCTGCCTCTGGCCTTCATCATTCTCCACATGGGCCTTCGTCCTTCTCCACTTGGGCCTTTATCCTTCTCCACTTGGGCCTTGTTAAGTATGTCTGCTACCATTTGTTGGAGGGTATCTACTAACTGTTTGGTCCTACTCCTGGTCATAGGTCCCTGTATTTGGGCACTTTTAGGATTCTCATCAGCATGCTAGCAACCGTCCAAGAATAGACCCAATGTTCCACAACTTGACACAATAGCCACTTCTACAATGCATCATTTAAACAATTGCCTGCAGATGAAGCCCATTATGCAAATGAATTGTCAGAGTCCTTTGACAAAGCCTTCAACCAACTCAGAGAGAAAAAAAATAATGTCTTGCAAAATAATCTCCCTTACCATGTTTTGGCTCCTAAATCCAAGTGCATTCCTATGCCTCCAAATGGACCAAGCCACTACACACCAAACAACATCCTACTTTCCTCTTTTACTTGTGCTAATTAAACTCGATGAGTGTTGATAAAAGTGAGATATCGAACATTGAGCCAAAGTGGATTGGAGTTGAATCCAATTATAACATGTTTTTCACACACTATGAGCAAGAACACAATTAAAGAGTTCATGCTGTGTAGATTTCACTTCAAGGTCACACATCAAGCATACAAAATCATCATTTTCAACATTAATATTCTCGCTTCTCAAGTTTTCTTTCGAAGGTAATCTATTAAGGAATAACCTCCACAAAAACAACTTTTGGAGGAACTTTTAATTTCCACAAAGTCTCAAAAATATCCACCTCTTGACTATCATATTTCTCATCATATAAGTAGGAATATGTCGATTTGACTGAAAATCCACCATTGGGTTCACCCTCCCACCACCAAGTGTCCTCCACCCCCCTTCTTAAAGTCACACTTTCCATCTCCTAATTAAATTTTTCTTCAAACTTCAATTCTCATTAAAACCTCTTCCTCCTCCACCTAAAATCCCACTCCCAATTATTTTCCCCCAATTCCCCATATTTTCAATATTCCCTCCTTGTTGTTTCAAATTAAGGAACAACCTAACAAAGTTATTTTCCAATTTTACCCTCCACCCCACCATTTTCTCAAACCGCGCACTTCTCATGATTTTGCACACCACACCCAAGCTTAAGACTCCACCATATAGATTGGTATATTTTTCCTCCCTCCATACCTAACTCCCTCCATCCAGCATACTTAGACCCCAACACCTTTCCCCAAAGAGAAGCCTTTTGATGAAAAAAGGTTTGATCTCCACTTAGCTAGAAGTGTTTCATTAAGCAAAGTAATATCCTTCACCCCCAAACCCCTATGCTCCCTCACTTTGCAAATAGGCTCCCAACTAACCTATGCTATTTTCTTAGCTCCCTCATTTCCTCTCCACAAAAAAATTATTTGCAACCTAACAATCTTATTTACCATCTTTCTAGGGATTTTGAACAAGGATAAATAAAATAGGGATAAAGAGGTTAGCATCGAATTGAGAAGATATACTCTCCTTCCAAGTGAGAATTGCTTATGCTTCCAAGAGGCCAACTTGTTTGAGATTTTTTCCAAGATAGGCTCCCTAAGTCCTCTCACACCTAGGTTGGCCCTAAAGGAGATACCCATGTATGCAAATGGGAAAGACATAATTCTACAATTGAAAATATCTCAGAACCTCTCAATCTCCTCCTCACCCACACCAATCCCACCGTTTTTCTGTTTTGAAAAAGTTAACCTTCAAACAAACTAGAAATTATGATCCTAATTAAATTAATTAGCATACTACAGTGAATACATGTAATTGTTGTTGTGCAATATATCTCATATTCCATTTATTTACGTAAGAATTCACCAAAGCAACTTAACCATTCTATTGCAAAAATAGTATTTCTCAAGGCATATTCTAAGATCAAGAAATATATTTATATACCAACTTAATTACTTTAACCAACCTTATCTAAATAAAAGAAGAAGCAATCTTACATATAACTTAAGAATTTGAGGGTCCGTTAACTTTGAGAAAAATTTCCGTTTTAGTTTTTTATGTTCACTTTTAATTATAACATTATTTTTAATTTATTTTCTATATTAAAATATTTGTACATAAAAAATGAAAATATTTTTTTTGTTCCTCTATTTTGTGTACAATTTTTAAGAGAAGAAATAGATAAAAAAATAAAAATAAAGTGGTAATTATGTAATTAAAAGTAAAAATGAGAATGGAAACATGAAATAAAAACATACAAGCACATTAGTTCTAGGAGCCATTGGCTTGATGAAATGCGAGCCTTGTTAATACTTTAGATCAATGTTATTAGACTCATATTGATAATCAATTCAGTGTGGAGATTGAGTCACAGATAGATTATGATTAAAATTAATAGATGATTGAGATTAAAATATTTAAAAATTAAAATTAAAATCTAATATAACCATTAAATCTCTAAAAGATTCATCAAACAACCACCTTCGCCGTCAACTGCCATCGCGATGATTGTTGTCGTCATCATCGTTGTCGCCACCACCACCGCTAGTGATGGATTAATTGAGATATTTTAGAGAGTGATGATTGAGATCTTTTTAGATTTGTTTGTTATTTAGTTAATCTTTTAGAGATTTGGTGATATATTAAATTTTAATTTTAAATATTTACTCAATTGTTTATTATTTTTAATCTTGATATGATATTTTAGTAGTTGTTCTTATGTTCTTACATAAGATAGTATTTTCAAAGGTTTCTTGCTCTCTCTCTATATATATACACCAGGAGAGATCAAATTACATCGGTGTAATTTGAAACACTATTACATCATTCAATAAATTTTAATTGGATAATATTTTCTTAAAATCTATTGTTGGATTGAAAGTTTCTTTCATATAGATCACATACACAAAATTTCATATTAATTCAAAATTATTTGTTACCTCATTCATATAAATTAAAATTGATGTAATATAAAATTTTCAAAATATACTCAAATATGAATTATTTGATTACCTACTTGTTGATGTTCAATTTTGATAAAATTTGACACAAACAATCTTGGTAATATACAGGTATAATACAACAATTGGATCGATAAAAATCATATTTTATATCAAATTATTAAATGAGTGTAATAGTTGTTTAAGTTACACAAATGTAATTTGATCCCTTCTCTCTCTCTCTCTCTCTCTCTATATATATATATATATATATATATATATATATATATATATATATATATATATATATACACACACACACACACACACACACACATGTCATGTGTAATATATATTTATAATAATTATATATGTAGGGTTGATCTTGGCATTTTATGGGCTCATTGTGAAACCATAGACAAGGACCCTTTTGTGAAAGCATGGTAAAAATGTATTTCATAAAAAAAAAAATAGACACACAATTTCGTTGAAAATAATATATTTTATGAAAAAGTAGGTTATGCACTAACATTGTAAAGCAGTTTTACAATGTTATCCAATTATAATCCACCGTGTATGATATTTTTTTTTTACTTTTATGATAACTACTCTAAAAATTTTACAATGTTATCCAATCATAACCCACCATGTACCATAAGTTTTTTTTTTTTATGGCAAGTTTTACAATGTTATCCAATCTCTAAAAGTTTTATTTTACAATGTCACCGCATAACCATTAACCATATTTTACTACATACAAGATATTTTCTCTCTCTACCAACAGTGGTTGACATAAGTGATAGCAACTTGTGTCGCTTAACCAAGTGGTCCAGGGTTTGAATTCTTGTTAACCCTTGGGCATAGAATAAATTGTGTTGGGTGGAGAATAACCACCATGTGTGTGCTCATGGTCTTTGACGAAGATTAGTCATCATTTTTTTGTGGATGTTATTTTGTACCAATATCATGATCAAGTAAAAAATATATATTTTCTCTACTCATAAATACATACAAATATAAAATATTACATGCTAGTAAATATTTAATTTTTTGGCAGAAATTTAAATTTTGTTAGCTTCACACTATAGCTATCTATATTTATTTGGGGTCCTCTTTAGTCATTAGCCTTGGGCGATCGCACTAGATAACAAACCCCGGGACCGACCCTGTATATATATAACATATCCAATTATAATAAAACAATAATATTATTAATGCATGTAATATTAATATTTGTGTTAAATATAAAAAAACACATAGATCTGTTTGTGCTTACAAAAAAATGGAAATCTGTTTGTTTCCATTCACTTTCTGTGATAGAAAAATCTGGTTTCCTGAGTAACCCATACATGGTCGTTCATGCTGATCGAGTTGATTTACCACAACCATCGTGTGAGATACACACCCAAGCACCACCAACGAGCAAGAGTGACAAGGGAGACATGCTAATGTCGCAAGCAAGGTCGCAGTTACTGATGCTGGTAGTTCTGCAGATGTTGGTGTCGCTATAGTGATTTGGTTTGAAAGGAGGTAGAGTGAAAGAGACTAGGTCTTCTGAGGGAGAAGATAGATGAAAAGAGAGAACAGATTTTCCAAATGGGCAAATTGGGAAAATAAAGACAAAAAGAAAAACAAAAGGAAAGAAAAATTTTAACCGTAGACCTAGAGTTTAAAGATATCTAACGGTCTATAAAACTTTGGCATGGTGTCCAAGTTGTTTCACTTGTGCACCCTAGCCATTGTCTATTTTTATTTGCTTTTGTAGAGAAAGACGTTCAACTCAACTTGCAAAGAGAGAAAACTTGTTGCAACCGCTTAGGAGTATATGAAAGAAAGAGAAGACATGCAACTTTTCAGAGAGGCGTGAAAATCTATGCGATCCGGCCTAAATCAACACCTAAACCAAGTTGATGATGTGTCACTAGACATAGTACAAATGATTCAATAACTAACTCGACTTGGCTCTATGCCTGTTTTCGATCCAAACGGGCGCAATAATGACAATTTTTAAAATTTTGTTTACTTGTCACTAACAACCATTCATAATAGAAATTAAATTAAAATAGTTTTTAGTAAAAAAAACAAAAATTAAAATAATTAAATTATGGATACAGATTTAAATTAATTATATTTTTTACACATACGATACAATTTAACACATCAAAAACTTTATTTTATGAGATAAGAGACAAATAAAACAACAAAACATGTTTGGTAATACTACAATATGAGAAAACAAGGAATATGCAGTGTAAAATAAGTTTACATAGTCTTCTAATGAGAAATTACTGTTTATAGTAATTTTGTTAACTTTTATAATAACTAACTTAAAAATCATATAAATGATGATTTGTGATTAAGTTATATTATAAAATTATTTTATGTTGTCAATGCATAACCATTAAACTCTTACATTATACTTGTGTGAGTCTATATCAGTTATGCAATTGAATATGATATGTTCTATTAATAAAAGAATTTATTAAGATATGTTCTACATTTCTACTAATAAAAGAATTTGAAAATTTTATAAAAAAAATTGAAGGAATTTTTTAAATTTATCCTATATTTTTTTAAGGTTATTAATTTAATAATCATGGACTGGAGCCACACAAAAAAAGCCCCCAGGACATGTACAATGTTTAAAAAAGCCTTTAAAGTAGAGTAAAATCATATCTAATAATTAAAAATATCAAAACAAAATATTTAATAAAATATTGATATTAATTATGAAACTTTAAGAAAAATGAGCCCCCCCCCCCCCCCCCCCCCTTTGACCAACACATAGGTCCGCCCCAATCTACCATAAAAACCACAATGTTAAACCTTAGGTTTTCATGTGAATTTATCTGCACTTCAAAATTCATTACACAATTTTTTAGTTTTTCATGGCTTTTGAAGATATTTGAGTTTGGAAAATAGCTACAAGGGTTAACAAAAAGATTTTGATTTAGATTGATCAGTATTATTTGGATGGATAACTTGCCTCCTTTAAAACACAGATAAAAAAAAGTGTACAGAATAATCATTATTGAAATGGTGAAAAAAAGTAGAGTTTGAATAAATTCAAAAGGATAAAAATGAGCAAGTAACTTAGCAAAAAGGAAAAAATATGAAAAATAAAAATGTTCTTGCCAAATAATAGTCAGACACTATCTCTATTATCGAAGGGTCTTTCTCTTGCACTTGGTCCGAATGGTGTTAGTCCAAAAGGGGGATCTGTAAAAGGAACTCCAACACTCAAGTTAGAGAATAAATAGGGTAGTAAATGTGCTAAAAGTGAACAATATTGTTTACCTGGGGTCTTACCCTATCTATACAAACCTTATTGGGCCTTGGACATGCGTGTGCTTATTACCATTTAGGTAATCCGTCCCCTAAGCCAGATTAACCGGCATAATTCCGTGATTATTTGTTAGCTTGATTTTGAGGCAAGATAGGTGCTCGGTCATCCTAATTGAATACCTATCCAATATAAAAGAAATGTGTTTGTTGTGTTTTTGTTTATAGGTTTCAAATATTTTTATAAAAACTAATTTTAAGATGGTAAAAATGGGGGAAAGGATGTCAAAGTGTAAGCAAGAACATGAGTAATAAAAAAACTAAAAATAGAAAAACCAAAACAATTTATGGACATATGTTTTTTTTTGTTTTAAAAACTAAAAAGGGATATTAGTTTTGTAGATAGTTCAAAAAAGTTATTTTTATCAAATAAGTTTTTTTTTTAAAAAAAATCCTCAACAAGGAACAAACTAAGTTTATTGCTATGCAATTGTTATTTCAAGTCTCAAATAAGTAAAACCACCCTATTTTAATTTATATATAATGGCCGTGTAAAAAGTTTAATAGTGGCACTCACTAGTATTTGATACAATAAGTATTTGTTAATAACCCACTAGGGTTGGCCTAGGAGTGATGGGTTTGGGATAGATGCATATAGACTTAGGTTCAATTCTTATTGCCTCTATTATACACAAAAAATATTATTTGTTAATTTTATTTTAGTTAATAAAATAAATATGAGAATAGCTAGATAATGTTATGTATGAAAAATACTATATAATGTCATTTGTAAAACTCTTATATAGATGAACTATTTATCAATCAAATTCTTCTAATTTATCATAGAGTTTAATGTCTATGCACTGACAGTGTAAAAAAATTTTACAGTATCATTCAATCACAAATCACCGTTTGAATTACTTTAAGATAATTTTTTAAAAGTAAAAAAACTTACCATCCATGGTTAATTATGATTGGATGACTACGTAAAACTCTTTACATTGGTACGTAGTGTATAACCTTTTTCTCTTTTATCTTATGCCTTCAAAATTAATTATATTTAAAAGTTATGAAATCTTACTATCACAATTCACAACTGTAATATCACTTTCATTTCTTAAACTTGTTACCAATTAGTATTTATTAAACAATTTACTAGAGATCATCACATGATTACAACAAAAAAATATGTAAGTTTAACTTATGTTAAAATTTGTTTCTATTGGAAGTTTTATGTTCTTTTTTAAAAAATAAAAAAATTTGATAGGTTTCTTATATGTGTCAGAAGTTGTTGTGGTGACTAATGTTGAATGAGACTATAGAATAAATGGGTGAACGAATCCTTAAATAGGTTAAGGTCTTTGCAAGTTGTACCAAGGTAAGCCATTATCCATACTTATCCATTTTCGATAAAACCACATTTCCTCTACAAAATTAGTTTGAGTCTCCCCAAATGGTCAAATTATAGAGTGCGACTATGTTAAGGGATGTGCTTAAGTTAATCACTGGAGAGGTGAAATCTTTTGGGAGTAAAAGTCAACATGACATAACATGATAGTTAGACATATGTATTGATAATTGTGACGCGAGAATGTTTTGTTACTTGATGAGTGTCATACCCTAATTTCTTCCTGTGACCATTGTTTGTTGGCATGCGACTTTCACTTGACCACCTCAAAAATGTTTAACACCCATCGTTGTGGAATCCGTAAAGTTCCGAGATGTTTCGAGAAGAAACCGGTCAAAAATACGAAAATGGGAGTGTATTTAGCAAAGTGGGGTGTGTGTAAATAAACTGTTACACTCTAATTTCATCTGAGGACCATTGTTGATCGCTTCGGAAGGCGAAACACTCATCATGGTGGAATCTGTAAAGTTTCGTGAGATTTCGGAAAGAAAACGGCCAAAAACACAAAAATGGGGGGGGGGTGAACTTATCAAGATAGGGGTGTAAATAGCAATTTGAATCTAGCCCTTCCGGACCATTTTGGAAATTGAGTTGCTTAAGGAGGAAGCAACTAGGCGGCAAGCTCCTCCACATTTTTTAAAAATGGTTTCCCGGGCTTCCGTAATGCTTCCGTAAAATTTCCGAAAACCTTGGGTAAGCATATTTCACTTAACATTGGTGAAAGGGAAGAGAAAAAAAGATGAAAATCAAATCCAAAACACTTCCGTAAGGCTTCTGTAACTTTTCCGTAATGTACGAAAAGGGAGGTGAACTTAGTAATTCGGGTGCGCTTAGAAAACTTCCTCAAGAAGCCTCTGGGCGGCAAGCACCTCCCTTTTTCCCTATAAATGGGGGAGGGGGGCTGTTTCAAAAATATTCATGACCCCTAAGCTATGCATTTCGGCTATTTTGTGTTAAAAAACATGTTTTTGTGAAGAAAAATCTAGTCGAAGTGCTTCCGTAACGCTTTCGTAAGCGATTCTATGGAAACTCTTCATCGTTCTTCACCGTTCTTCATTCGTTCTTCAATCTTCAACCGGTAAGTTCTCGAAATCGAATCTTTCAATTCATTCTATGCACCCTTAGTGGTCCCTACTTGTTTTGTGTACTTTCACTTTAATTTCGCTTACTTTCAGTTTTCTTTTCTTCTATTTTAACGTACTTTAACCGTTTCTTTAAGCCATTTTCTCACCTAATAAATGATAAAATGAATTTCAACCGATCATTTGTGTTGTAATCTCGTTTAATCATTGTTAAAACAAAATCTAACCGATCGTTCACGCTATAACCTCGGTTAAACTAAAAAAAGGAAAAATAATAATAAAATAATCAAAATTTGAAAAAGATCGGAAGATCGGAAGAAAACAAAAGAAAAAGAAAAGTTCCCAATCGAAGATCGGAAGAAAACAAAAGAAATATACATAAAGGTCTTCGGACCAGACAATATTTGAATTGTCATAAGCAAATAAGAAAAGAAAGGAAACCACGACTTGAAGTGGTCCTCTCCCTTTGATTGCCAACCAAAATCCTGTGCGCCAATGACTTTTTCGCCCCGCACTAAACAAAAACAGAAAAGGAAAAGGCCAAAACACTCAAAGCCAAATTTCCCACAAAAAAAAAAAACCATTCCCGAAAAAGTCCTATTGATCTGTGATCATGCATGTAATCTTTGATTTGATAGGAAATGATTTGCAAAATCAAGTCATGACATATCTATGGTTCAGAATTAGGATAAAACACTTACTTGTGTGAGATTGATACACTTTGAGTGATTTTCTTCTATTTTGTTGGACCCAGTGTTTCCTCTAAATGGTCATTTAGAAATGAAACGTTGTTATCCGAAATCTCATTTGTGGTTATGAGAAGATTTTATCAGTATACTCTCCTTCCCCAACAGACACATTGTTTTTCTCCAAATATTATATGTTGCTCTGATCGATTGGAGGTTTTGTTTCTTTACTAAAGCATGTTCGCATTTTAGTGAATGAACACCAAGACTATTTTAGTCTCACAGTTATCAAGAACTACGTAGGTCTGAGTTCCTCATCACAAATTGAGGATACGTAGGAGCAAAAGCCCTGCTTTTGTCGACCACCCCACCTTTTGTTACCGTGACCTAAGAGTCCGGTGGCATGCGAAGACACCCAACGGTAACCCGCACACACCCTTTGCTATCGAACGACCCGAGAGTATGGTAGCATGCGGAGACACCTTACGGTTATCTGCACCTCATCATTCGGAGACCCCAAGTCTGATTGACAAGCAGAGACCAATGTGTTCATCTGCACCCTTTCCGGAGATGTCAGCATCTTCCGGTAAAGACTATTTTAGTCTCCCAAAAGCAAGAACTACGTAGGTCTGAGTTCCTTATCACAAATTGAGAATACGTAGGAGAAAAAGCCTCACTTTTGTCGGTCGTCCCACCTTTTGCTATCGTGACCCGTGAGTCCGATGACATGCGGAGATACCCAAGTGGTTATCCGCACAAACGATTTCTGTTAATCCTAACCTGTGAATTTAGGTGGCAGGCGGAGATATCCAAGTAGTTATCCATATAAACACCCTTTCGCTGTCCGTCAGACTCAGAGTCTGGTAGCATGCAGAGACTAACGTCGTCTTCTACACCCTTACTTAATCAGGGGCAAGCAAACCCGTTGACACGCGGAGACTTACGTCGTCTTCTGCATCTTTGTCATCCTGACCCGTGAAGTCAGGTGACATGCGGAGATACCCAAGCGGTTATCCGTACAAACAGTTTTTGTTAATCCTGACCCATGAAGTCAGGTGACATGCGGAGATACCCAAGTGGTTATCCGCACAAACGATTTATGTTAATCCTAACCCGTGAAGCTAGGTGGCAGGCGGAGATACCCAAGTGGTTATCCGTATAAACACTCTTTCGCTATCCGTTAGTGATGAGAATCCTGAAATTGGCCAAATACAGGCTAAAGGCCTAAGTGGAGAAGGACGAAGGCCCAAGTGGAGAAGGACAAAGCCCCCGAGTGGAGAAGGATGAAGGCCCAAGTGGAGAAGGATGAAAGCCCAGAGGCAGAGACATTATCAAGACTATTAATTGTTGCTGAAGGCCCAGATTAATTTGAAGGCCCATAATAAATATTTTCTATTTTTTTATTTATTGTAATTTTGGCCCAAACTGTTTAGAAAGCCCATGTCTATTTTTATCTTTTTGTTTAGATCCACTATAAGTATTGGTTTTTGTTTTCAATAAAGAAACTTTTGGCATTTTCATAAAATTTGGTGAGAGCTTCTCTCTGGGTTCCTTGTTGAACCAATTTCAGACTTATCAAGGCAATCCTTGTGGCGTCTACCCTGACTTATCTTCCTTCACTGGAAGTGGCGTCATCCAAATCTCTGTAGCCTGTATCAAGCGATCCGCTCCTAGTTAGGATCACATCATCTGGTATCAGAGCTTCAGCTCTTGATATAGGTTCTATCCTATCCTATTATTTTTCTTTGTAATTTGTCCAGGTTCGTGTTTTGTCCTTGTTCTGTTATTTGTTTTCTTGTTTGCGTCTTGTTGCGTTCTTGTTTGTGTCTTTGTTTCATTCTTGTTCTTGTTCTTGTCACGTTTTTGTTCTTGATCTTGTTTCTTGTGTCTTTCAGACTTTGTGTCAAAAAAAAAATCTGTTTGAGTTGTGTTTCAAGTAAAAAAAAAAGTTGCAGAATTTTTTTTTTAAAAAAAAGAGAAGAAAAGAAGAAAAACAAGTGGATGTTTGATCTTTGAACACGAAATTGAGGCAGTTAAAGGCTTTTTTTTTGGCAGAAAATCGTGTACCAAATCCCCTTATCTGGATTCTCCTCTGAATTCTAAGCGTTTTGATATATAGTGGGCCTCATACGAACAACCGTAGCAAAAGTTACGAGCATTTGAAGTTTACTTGTCATATCTGTTATCTTATCTGTTATTCTATCTATTATCTTATTTATTATCATATCTGTTAGCCAAATTAAATCTAATTTGTTATCCTAATCCAATCTAATCTGTTATCCAAATCAAATATGATCTTTTATCCAAATCAAATCCAATCTGCTATCCAAATCAAGTTCAAGTTGTTATCCCAAATCAAATCTGTTACTCAGTCTGTGATAATTATATTGTCTTTTCTTTTATTTTATATTACCTTGTGTGTCTAATTTGGTCCATCCAGGAACTTAAGAATGAACACGAGTGGTAAAAGGCAAGAGGGAATACATTACACAAAAGCCTATATTGAGAGCATCAAACACGAGTGAACTACCATCAAAGAGAGAAACACGTGAGTAGAGTGTGGTGAGGTCCTGATTTTTTTTAATTACTGCAAAATTCTTTGTTCCTTAATCATGGCAGGAGCTGGTGACAATGGTGGTGTATATCATCAACTGGACGGATTTCAGCGCTTATTACTGGACGCGATGACTACACAAATGCAACGTTTGTTGAAACGTAACAATGAAGAGCTCTACAGGCGAATAGAAGGACTAGAGCACCAAATGAATCCAAATGCTGGGAGACCTTATGGTGGCAACATAAGGGTCAATGATGGATCGAACCGAATAGAGGGGCAAGATAGAATTGAGGGAGTAAAACTCAATGTATCCTCTTTTAAAGACAGGAGTGACCCAGACGCCTACCTTACCTGGAGATGATGAAGATTCAGCATGCATTCTCCTACAATGATTATTCGGAAGAGCAAAAGGTGAAGTTAGCAGCAGCTACATTCTCAGACTATGCCCTTGTTTGGTGGAAGAAAAATCAAAGAGAGATGAAGAGAGAAGAAGGGCGGGAGATAGATACATGGACTGAGATGAGAAGGGTTATGCGAAAGAGGTATGTTCCAACTAGCTACAGTAGAACCATGCGACAGAAACTCCAGAGGTTATCCCAGGGAAGTTTGATTGTTGAGGACAAGGAAATGGAGATGGCACTAGTGAGGGCCAACATTGAAGAGGACACCAAAGCAGTGCATGATGGCTTCACCAACAAAATTTCTTTCCAGCACCATGACCAAAAAATTATTCATAAACCTTTATCCCTCAGAGAAGTGTGTGATGACCAAATCAGAAGGAGAGAAAAGAGAAAACAAGAGAGAGACAATAGTGAGGCATCACAGAGGAATAGAAAAAGGAAGAGTGATACACTTGAGAGATGGAGTGATACACAAGAGAGAGAAAGTGATAATTCTAATCAATTAACTATTTATGTTTCTCCTAGTGTTCAACCCTTATTGTAGGAATTTAAAGATGTCTTTCCCAAGGAGATTCCTCTTGGACTGCCACCTTCAAGAAGCATAGAACATCAAGTTGATCTCCTTCCAGAAGCTTCATTTCCTAACAGGCCAACTTACAACAGCAAGCCCCAAGAGACTCAGCATAAGGATGCACAAGCCAAAGTTGAGTATGTGAAAAGATTGTATGACCAAGTGAAGGTGCAAATTGCAAAGAAGAATGAAAGCTATACCAAGCAAGCCAACAAGAAAAGGAAGGAAGTGGTACTTGAACCCGGTGATGATCTTGGACCTTTGAGGGAAAATGTTTTCCAAGAAGGAGGGAATGATGAGAATCCTGAAACTGGCCAAATACAGGCTAAAGGCCCAAGTGAAGAAGGATGAAGGCCCAAGTGGCGAAGGACAAAGCCCCCGAGTGGAGAAGGATGAAGGCCCAGAGGCAGAGACATTATCAAGACTATTAATTGTTGCTGAAGGCCCAAATTAATTTGAAGGCCTATAATAAATATGTTCTATTTTTTTTATTTATTGTAATTTTGGCCCAAACTGTTTAGAAGACCCATGTCTATTTTTATCTTTTTGTTTAGATCCACTATAAGTATTGATTTTTGTTTTCAATAAAGAAACTTTTGGCATTTTCATAAAATTTGGTGAGAGCTTCTCTCTGGGTTCCTTGTTGAACCAATCTCAGACTTATCAAGGTAATCCTTGTGGCGTCTACCCTGACTTATCTTCCTTCAATGGAAGTGGCGTCATCCAAATCTCCATAGCCTGTATCAAGCGATCCGCTCCTAGTCAGGATCACATCAGTTAGACTCAGAGTCCGGTACCATGCAGAGACTAACGTCGTCTTCTGCACCCTTTGTCAATCAGGGGCAAGCAAACCCGTTGACACGCGAGACTTATTTTTACCTTTGTCTTCTGTCTATCTTTTTTTTTTGTTAATCTGACCATGTCAGTACTTTTTTTTTTTTTTTTTTTTTTTTTTTTTTTTTTTTTTTTTTTTTTTTTTTTTTTTTTTTTTTTTTTTCACACGTTGACAGAGACTAACCTTGTCTTCTGCACTTCTGTTAATCCTGACCCATGAATTCAGGTGACGTGCGGATATACCCAAGCGGTTATCTGTACAAACAATTTTTGTTAACCCTGACCCTAGAAGTCAGGTGGCAGTCGGGGGTACCGTATGGTTATCCGTACCTTTCATCAACCACAAGCAAACGAGCCCGTTAACGCACAGAGACTAACATCGTCTTCTGCACCTTTTGTCATCCAGGGACAGCAAGTCAGGTGGCAGGCGGAGATACCTTATGGTCGTCTGCACCTTTCGTCAACCAAGGTGAACGAGTTCAACGGTATCAGGATGATGTTGGTCGTCCGATTCTGATTATTTTCAAAATTTTTGCAGCTTTTTACTCTCGTCGTCCGGAGACATTCAAGCCCGATGACGCACGAGATTCTTCTCTGCTGGGCGGGGACGATCAAGTTTGATAGCATGTGAAAACGTCGTGGTTATCCCATTTTATCGCTTTCAAGACACTGAAGTTTTGTTGACGCTTCAGATGCCTTTTCTTTTCTTTTTGAATGACAAGTCCCGCTGGTTGGGATATTGGTCGGCCGAATGATGTTCTGCTCGAACGAAATTAGTGTCTTATCTTTACTTCGCTTTTATCTCCAATAAAAGATAAGAGGGACAACTGTCATACCCTAATTTCGTTCGGGGACCATTGTTTGTTGGCATGCGACTTTTGCTTGACCACCTCAAAATGTTTAACACCCATCGTTGTGGAATCCGTAAAGTTCTGAGAAGAAACCGGTCAAAAACACGAAAATGGGAGTGTATTTAGCAAAGTGGGGTGTGTGTAAATAAACTGTTACACTCTAATTTCATCCGAGGACCATTGTTGATCGCTTCGGAAGGCGAAACACTCATCACGGTGGAATCTGCAAAGTTTCGTGAGATTTCGGAAAGAAAACGGCCAAGAACAAAAAAATGGGGGGGGGGGGGGGTCGGTGAACTTATCAAGATAGGGGTGTAAATAGAAATTTGAATCTAGTTGGTTGCTTAAGGAGGAAGCAACTAGGCGGCAAGTTCCTCCACGTTTTTGAAAAATGGTTTCCGGGGCTTCCGTGACTTCCGTAAAATTTCCGAAAACCTTGGGTAAGCATATTTCACTTAACATTGGTGAAAGGGAAGAGAAAAAAAAGATGAAAATCAAATCCAAAACACTTCCATAAGGCTTCCATAACTTTTTCGTAATGCACGAAAAGGGGGGTGAACTTAGTAATTCGGGTGCGCTTAAAAAACTTCCTCAAGAAGCCTCTGGGCGGCAAGCACCTCCCTTTTTCCCTATAAATAGGGGAGGGGGGCTGTTTCAAAAATATTCATGACCCCTAAGCTATGCATTACGGCTATTTTGGGTAAAAAACACGTTTTCGTGAAGAAAAATCGAGTGGAAGTGCTTTCGTAACGCTTCCGTAAGCGATTCTGTGGAAATTCTTCATCGTTTTTCACCGTTCTTCGTTCGTTCTTCGTTCGTTCTTCAGTCTTCAACCAGTAAGTTCCCGAAATCGAATCTTTCATTCATTCTATGCACCCTTAGTGGTCCCTACTTGTTTTGTGTACTTTCACTTTAATTTCACTTACTTTCAGTTTTCTTTTCTTCTGTTTTAACGTACTTTAACCGTTCATTTAAGTTGTTTTCTCACCTAATAAATGATAAAATGAATTTCAACCGATCATTTGTGTTGTAATCTCGTTTAATCACTGCTAAAACAAAATCTAACCGATCGTTCACGCTATAACCTCGGTTAAACCAAAAAAAGGCAAAATAATAATAAAATAATCAAAATATATTTGAAATAATAAAAAAAATCAATCGGACGTTTTTCTTTGGAAGTTTTCTTGAATGAATTGACTAATAACCAAAGTGAAACTAAGGTTAAAATCAACTCACAAATCAAGCTTCGTCCGCAAAAATCACTAAAGACCGTTTTAAGGTCCAATGCCTTAAACGGTCCTCTTTGCTTTTATCGATTAACATAGACCGTTCAAAAGCACAAAATCAATATGTAACTTTACCGCTTTTGCAAGAACTACGTAGGTCTGATTTCCTCATCGCAATTGAGGATACGTAGGAGCTAAAGCCCCGCTTTTGTCGACCACCCCAAGAGATCGTTAATGGTCCAACGCCTTAACGTTTCTCTACTTTCAAAAACCAAGAGATCGTTAATGGTCCAACGCCTTAACGTTTCTCTCCTTTCAAAATCAAAAGATCGTTTAATGATCCAATGCCTTAAATGACCTTTTGTTCGGTTAAAATGTATCTTGCGAGAAAAGATAAAAACAACTTAACCAACGTTTAGTTCTCAAAGAACTACGTAGGTCTGATTTCCTCATCGCAATTAAGGATACATAGGAGCGAGGGAAACACTCTTGTCGACCACAAAAAAGATAAAAAATACAAAAAGGCATAAAAAGACGTAAAAACATAAATAAGAGAAAAATACATAATTTTGAAAGTCATATTTGCACACTTGATTGAAGGTTGTCGTCCCTTGTGACGGACGCGTGGGGTGCTAATACCTTCCCCGTGCGTAAAAACAACTCCCGAACCTTTCACACTTAAAGGTCGTAGACCACACCTTTTCCGGTTTTTCCGACGTTTTCCTCAAATAAACGTTAGTGGCGACTCCGCGCATTTTTCTCCCATGGAAGATGCACCCATGAGCCCCGCGTTGCCCTCCCGCTGAAGGGTAGGTTGCGACAGTTGGCGACTCCACTGGGGACTGTTTTTAGAGAGTTAGGCCTTCTAATGTCGTGCAATATTATGACTTCCTCTTTTGTCGGTTCCCTTTTATTTCTCTTACGTTCTTGTATATAACTCTTTGATGCTTTTAGTGTGTTTTTGAAATATATGCATGAGATAGATATTTATTCATTTGATGCACACAAACACCAACACTATTTGTACACACGGTGAGTTGAAAAGGGACCCTATACCTGGGTCCATGGGAACATAAGGAGTGGTGGTGAATCTGTGGTCATGCTGGATCTCCAACTTGCTTGATAACAGTGAACCCTCATCTAGAGTTTTTTTCTTTGATAACATATTGTTGTTGGTAGTCCCTACTGCCGCAATATGTTTTTTTCAAAGGGGATGATACCTCTAGAAACCATCAAGAGAGATATGACCACCTTGGGAATTGTCACTAAAAGCCTTTTAGTTCCTCCCATTTAGGTCCCTAAAATAGGGGCACGAAGTGAACACGCTGTGTGCCTTTTAAACACTGCCATGCATATAACCTAAATGTCATGTACGCCTTTGTTGTATGATTATTTGTGGATATTGCCATACTGTGTACATCCCCATGTTGTTCTTTTGCGCGTTTGCATCATGTTGTCACGCATGCGTTGTATGTTGGTCTCATCTTTTGTCACGGGAAGCTGGAAGGTCCATATCACCTTCTTAACTGCACACATGGGGCACTGCGCCCCCGAATGTGCAAGTAAGAAGAGAGGATTTTCCTAGCTCTCGTGTCCATAAATGCATTCATATCATGCATCGCATAAGCATCTCTCCTTGGCATAGTAATGGACGTATCGTTCCTGCATTTGTCACTTATCATTTCATGCATTGCATTTTGCATAAGTCATTTCATCACCATGCATCTGCATCTAACATGTTTTTTGCATACCATTTGTTTTCATGTTTACTCATGCATGATCCTTGCATTTTCCTCTGCAAAACAAAAACAAAAAAGGAAGCATGAAAATTCACGCTGCATTCTTAGTTGCATATGTTCGGTACCATGAGCCAACCATGTTGGGATCATAAACCTATTTCACTTAAAAACAAAATGATTGAACTTGGTATCTAATGCATGGTTAACTAAGAAAAGATGTTTCTTCGGGCATCTCAATTTCATAATTACATTTGCCATGCATAGCTTAAGTATGCTCGGGTCATTCATCTTTGTGAAATGTTGTCAAATTATTGGCAATTGAAATTGCCATTCCTTGGGTTATGGGGTTGAACCAAGCTCAGCTTTTACAAAAAAGGTTCGTCAAGTCAAGTTGAAGTATGAAAGTAACCATCTTGCAAAAATTGGGGCAAAAGATGGATCGAGTTACATCGTTGCTTCGTCTACTGCCAAACACATTTAGGACTGTTGATGTCCTTGTTACTTCTAGTTTCACCTTAACAAAGATGTCATGGACCATGTTGAAAATTTAAATTGATTCAACCCCATGTCTTGCATAAAAATTCGCAATACTTCAACTGTGCATCATTCGCATACCTCCATGCTTTTCATTGGTTGCATTGCTCATTGCATTCTTTCCTTGAAAAAAAATGAACTTAATCATTGTTATCAAAAGGAAAGAACATGCTTTATGGCACCATTACCGAACCCGTGCTAGAGCTAGATTAATGGGTGACGTAGAGGAGGTGCAAAAGCAGATGAAGGTCGACATGGAGGCCATGAAAGAGCAAATGGCCACAATGATGGAGGCCATGATGAGCATGAAGAAGATAATGGAAGCCAATGCGGTTGCAGTTGCCGCTATCAGCGTTGTTGCTAAGGTGAACCCGATGCCCCCATCTGACCTCAACCAAATGAATCATCCAACCTCAGCTATGGTAGGCAAAGATTTGGGAAGTACGAGCGGCCAATATTATGTGCAAATTCAAAACAAGCATGCCTTCCCACCATATGGCTTGCCTCCCAACTATACACCACCCAATGTGGCATACACTCCTAGTGAGGATGTCAATAACTCTGCTTCCATACTCATTGAAAGCCGACAACCTCAAACTGATCATGCACATGTCTCTCACACCTTTTCCGGTTTTTCCGACGTTTTCCTCAAATAAACGTTGGTGGCGACTCCGCGCATTTTTCTCCCATGGAAGACGCACCCGTGAGCCCCGTGTCGTCCTCCCGTCGAAGGGTAGGTTACGACAATGAGTATGTGCCACCTAAACTCATAGTTCTTGAAGGTCCAAATAAATCCATATGAAGTAGTTCAAGGGGTTTTGAAGTAGAAACAAAATTTTTACTTTGAAAAAGGTTTTTAACTTGTTTCCCTTTTTGATAAGCTTCACACAATTTATTTTTCTCAAACTTGAGTTTCGAAATACCAATTTCTAAGTCCTTTTTAACTAGATGATTGAGATGATTCATTTTTACATGTGGAGCCCTACAATGCCATAGCCAAGAATTATCAGTCTTGCTTACCAAGTAACTAAGTTCATGAAATGATGCATGTTCAATGTTAAGCATCTAGATATTACCTATGTGAACAACCTCAACAATTTTTGCTTCACAAATGAGACAACAATTCTTGTTGAATTCAATTTTGAAGCGTTTGCCACATAGTTGACTTTTGCTCAAGAGATTGTGCTTAAGTCCATCAACATATTGAACATTTTTTATTTGTGTCTTGCGCTGATTTCCAATATTTCCTTCTCCTATAATTCTTTCCTTATTGTTGTCTCCAAAAGTGACTAAGATCGCTCTTTGTTCATTTTTCTAAACAGATCTTTAAGATAGGAAATCTCAGTTTACAACTTCATACGTTCTTCATAGTGATCCTTTTTAAACTTTTCAAACTCAAATTGCAAAGATTTGTAATCATCCATATTGAGAGAAGTGGAAGCACAAACACAACAAGTGGCTTTATAACTTGAAACAAGTTTTTCATTTTCTTGCCTCAATTTATCTAGCTCACTTTGTGTTGAAGCCAATTTAGTGATATGCAATTTTAGATCGCTTTTTAGTAGGTGTTTGCGCTTCTTCATACATTTCATTAAACGCTTCCAAAACTTCTTCAAATTCAGAATTTACCTTAGTTTATTTAATGGTTGAGGAATCATCCATTGAATCAGCCATTAAACACAAATATGCAACTTCTTCATTAGAAGAATCAGAGGATGTGGATTCGCTTTCTTCCCAAGCTATGTAGGCCTTTTTCTGTTTTCTATCCTTCTTTTCTTTCTTTTCAACAAGTTATTTTCTTAGGTAGATAGGACAATCTAATTTTATGTGGCCTTACTTCCTGCATTCGAAGCATGTGAAGGTATTGTTGTTGCTTTCTACTTTCTTTGAAGATTTTGAGAATTTTGTCTTTGGATCCATTGAGAAATTTCCAAAACTTCTTTACAATCAAACTTAAATTTTCTCTGTCTTTGTTATCACTAGAAATTTCTTTGCAATCTTCCTTTGAAGAACTAACCTTGTGTGCAATTACTTTTCTTTTATTTTCTATTTCTTCTGCATGAGATTGTTGACTCAACTAATGTTCATACACAAGCAATTTTCCGAAGAGAACTTCCATTGACATTGATGCCAAGTCCTTGGATTTCTTGATAATTGCGATCTTTGGTTCCCAAGTTCTTGTAAGATAGTTGAGGATCTTGATGTTTAGCTTATCATCTTCAAACGTTTTTCCAAGACCAAGAAAGTGTTTCACAATATGGGTGAATCTTGTTTGAAGTTCTGAAATGATTTTGCCATTCTTCATTCGGAAAGTTTCATATTCAAATATGTTTTCTTGCTCTTCCTACATCTGTAGTGCCTTCAAGCATTTTCCATATTTCCTTTGTACTTTTTCACCTTGCAGTATGAAAAAATTCATAAGAAGATAAACCAGAAGTTAAAATGTTTTTAGCTTTGTGATCATCTTCCACTTTTCTTTTCTCATCATCTTTCATATCATCCCATTCTTTAGGAACCAATTCACCATTCACTTTTTAGTTGGTATAAATGGTCCTTTAACATTAGCATTCCATGCACCAGGATCAATTGATTGAATAAAAATTTCCATTCTCTATTGCCAAAACAAAAAATGTTCTCCCTCAAACAATGGTGGTCGATTGAGAGAGGCACCCTCTTTGAAAGTGATTTGTTTAGAACCCATTTTAGAAAAACTGTGATCTTGAGAAAATCTCAAGATGTAGCTCTGATTCCAATTGAAAAAGATGATGAAACTCATAAGTCAAGAGGGGTGGGGGTGAATTGGTTTTAGAATCAAATTAAACTTAAAAACAGAGTTTTGAAAAACTTTTGCTTCCAAGGATCGTATTGCAAACTTTTGTTTAAAACCAATATTTAATCAATCACCTTTACACAAAATCTTAATGCTAAAGTTCTTTTCAAAAAGATGTTTCTTTAAACTCAACAAATTGATCAAGAATACAATGAGAGAGATAAGATCAAGAAAATAAGTACACCAATTTTATACTGGCTCACTCTCTATCTCTATAGAAGTTACTCCAATTATCTAATTCAATCTGAATTAGATTTCCACTATGCACTTTGAATTCTTACAAGAAATCACAATCAATCTCAGTTCCTACCCAGAAAAAGAGACTAAGGTACCCAACCCTAGGGTCCTTTATGCATAAAGCCTAAGAGACACCTACCCTTAACCCAAACTAGAAAACCCTATTCTAGCATGCCTTCAAAAACTCATGCATATGCTAACAACAAGAAAAACGAAGTCAAGGAGAGACCCAACCTAGTCATTCAAATGCAAGAGTCAATGCTTGATTGAATGGATCTCTTCTTGATCTCACAAGATGTTAACAACTCACTTTTACAATGAACGCTTCAAAAATGAAGACTAGAATGTGTGAGTCGCACAAACTTATTCTAAAACACTTATTATAATTCATCATTGAAAGTGAGAACACAAGGTGACTATAAAAAAAGAAAAAGGAAAAAATAAAGAAAAGAAAAAAAAAGAGAAAAAAAAAGAATAGAAGAAAAAAAGGGAAAGCAAACGTATAAAAAATGAAAAAGCAAAAAGGAACAAAAGAAAAAAAAAGAAGAAACAAGGAACATAAAATAAGAATAATAAAAAAGGAAAAAAACAGTAAAAAAAAAGAAAAGAAGAGAAGAAAAAAAAAAGAAAATGTATAAAAAATGAAAGAAAAAACGAAGAGGAAATGAAAAAAAAAGAAAAAAAGAGAAACAAAAAAAGAAGAAAAAGATAAAAAAAGAGAGAAGAGCAATAAAATAAAAAAGAAAACATGAAAAAAATAGTAAAAAAAGGAAAAAAGGAAAAATACATATTGTGACCTATTGGGCTCTTAAAGAGAGCCGATTAGGTTAAGAAAGAACACGTCATAAAAGCATAGAAAAGGAGTAGGATGAGGTATGAATATGGGGAAGATTTCTCAAGCCTTGTTTACATTTGCACATTGCTTAATTGCTACCGGTGGACTTATTATGGAATCATAAAGGCTGGAGAGTACCTCATGGCCACTATTAATGGCTTTGGCATTGTGATGGAGACAATCTACATTATTCTATTTCTCATATATGCAACAAAAAGGATAAGAGGTAGGATTTCCATTTTGGATTTTATTTTGGATGTGGTAATCTTGGCAGTAGTAGTAGTTACTACTCAATTAGCATTGCAAGGAGAGACTCGTAATGGTGTTGTTGGTGTTATGGGAGCAGGCTTGAACATTGTTAGGTATTCCTCACCTCTCTTTGTCGTGAAAACAGTGATGACTTCAGTATATGCCATTCTTGTTTTTTTTTTTCTTTTTTTTTAAAAACAACAACAACAACAATTTCTGTTTACACCATCCTTTTAATACATGCACCCTTTTTTCATTTTGGGCTAGCCCATTTTTGCAAAGTCTGTAATGAGATAAAATGCTATTCACACCATGTTTTTCATGCATGCATTTTTTTCGTTTTGGGCCTACCCCATTTTTGAAAAATAAAAAATAAAATAGAAACGCTAGTTGCACCACTAATTAACACATGCACCTTATTCATTTTGGGACCAACCTATTTTTTTATGAAGTTATAAGCAAAATAAAACTGATGGTTGCACCTCCTTCTTTATATGTGCACCCCTGCCACTTAGGATGGTGACTAGGCTTGCCACGTCAGCACTTTGTCTATGTTGACTAAGTCCAAATCAATCCTTTGACTTTGACAAAAAAAGAAAAAAATTAATAATTATACATATTATTAATTAGCTCTTTATTTTATTGTATTTTTTAATCTCTATCGTTTATTCTTCAATGTGTTTTTTTAATCATTGTCTAGCTAGTTAGTTTAATTAATAATACATTGTAAATATCTTGTTATTCATTTTATTTTCCCCCATGTTTTAATTCCGCATCCTTAATTACTAAGTGTACTCGTCACTTCTATTCTATCCCTTTCTATTCTCGTTCTATTTATTTGATTTCCTATCACTATGTCAATTATTTATCAATTTTTGTAAATCTGCATTAGCATTCTTTAGTACACGCTTATGCTCTGTGCACTCTATGCTGGATCTCCGACTTACTTGGTGGTGTTTCAATAACGTGAATAAATTTTGTGAATGAGATGTTGGGTCTCTGACTTACTTGAGTTCACAAATTTTACCACAAAACTAAGGTCTTTTCTGAAAAAGATAAAATTCTCAAATAAATGATCACTCAATTCTCCTTTTTCCATGCACTTCATGTTGGGTCTTTGACTTGCTTGACGGTGTTTCAATAAAGTGTTAGTAAATTTTGTGAATGTCATGCTGGGTCTCCGACTTGCTTGACTTCACAAAGTTTACCACAAAATCAAAACCTTTCAAAATAAAATAAAATCAACTCAACACACAACCTTTTTTTCTATAAAGAACCACGTAAATTTGATTTTCTCATTGCACCTGAAGATATGTAGGAGCGAGGGCAAATCCCTTGTCGAGCCAAAATAAAAAAAAAATCTCTTTCGTTTCTAAAACTAAAAATTTGATTTCCCTTTCTAAATAAAAGAAAATATAACAAAATATAATTTATGTTTTCAAGAGAATATAAATAATTAAAAGTCACTTTATTTTTTAGCGCACTCAATTAAAGGCTGTCGTTTTCATGATGGACACGCGGGGTGCTAACACCTTCCTCGCGCGTAAATGACTCTCAAATCCTTTTTCTCAAACCGTAGACCATTCCTTATCCTTTTTTATTTTTCCGATGTTTTCCTTAAATAAACATTGGTGGCAACTCCCCAAGTTTTCCAGTTTTTGGAAAACAATTTATTTATTTATTTATCTAAATATTTTATTTTTGTCGTCCTGTCGTGGCCCATGTTGCGACAGATGACGACTCCACTGGAGACTTGTTAGAGAGTTAAGCCATTTGATCAAGTGTGCAATGTTATCGTGACATTTTCTTTATTTATTTTCCCTTTCTCTTTTATCCTTATGTTGTGCTCCTGTTCATTAAAGTTTCATTCGCTACCGTTCTTTTTGCGGTTTTGCTTCAATCTTGTTTCCTTTATTCTTTGTTTCACTCATGCTTGTATATAGCCTTTGCTACGTTGTTACTTCTTGGTGTATATCCTTGTATCTATTACCTTCAAAGTTAGAAATAAATTGTGGCATTGAATCCTAGGGTAGACTACATGTGCTATAATTGTTGTATCTGCCTGTGAATTTTCTGGTTGTTTTGCAAGTGGGGTTGGGTAATTCTTAGGTTGCTCTATTCACACACGACATCTACACTTTTTGCACACACTTTGAGATATTAGGCCCTGTGCCCGGGTCTGTGTGAGCCATAGGGAGTGGAGGTCGATTTGTGGTCATGTTGGGTCTCCGACTCGCTTGATGACAGTGAAGCCTTATTTAGAGTTTTCCTCTTTTGGTAAGGCATTGCCACTGGTAGTCCCTATCGTTGCAGTGTTGTTACCTAAGAGGATGATATCTAGAGGTTGGTGAGGTTACATGAAACTACCCTTGGAAGTTGTCACTGGATAGTGAACTTTTAGACCCTTTCTGCTAGGTTCCTAAATTTGGGACACAGAGCAGACTCACCCTGTCTTGTTCCTTTATCACATCATGCATCTTTTCATGGCATTATGAGGGACATATCATTTATGCATTCATCATTTATCATATTCGTACATCGCACTTGTATAAGTCATTGCATTTCAATACATATTCATTTAGCATGTTTTTTTTGCTATTCAGACAATTACATACATTCTATTGTCATCATTCACATGTTATGCTCACTCATGCATAATCATGCCACATAGTTGCTCATTCCTTGGATTTTCCTCTTCATTGCGAAAAAGTCATAATGAAGCATGAAAGTTCACACCGCATTCTTAGTTACATGTATTGGGTACCATGGTGATAGCTATAAACAAACCATGTTGGGGTTATACATTCCTTTTTCCTAAAAATGATTGAAAATCATGTGAACATGGTATCTAATGCATTGTTAGCAAGAAAGGGTGGCCTTTTGAGCATCTCATGTCGATCTCATAAATACATTTGTCATGCATAGCATAAGTATGTCTTACTCATTCATCATATCTCTTCTATTATAGGTTGTTGAAGTATTGACGATCAAAATTTCTATTCCTTGGATCATGGGGTCGAACCAATCAGAGTCTTTTAAGAAAGGGTTTTATCAAGTCAAGGTCAAAGTGTGGAAGTAGCTAGCTTGCGAAAGTTGGGGCAGAAGATGGTTTGGGTTTACATAGCTTCTTTGACTACTATCAACCCATGATTGAGCTAATGACTTACAAAATTAGGAACCGCTGATGTGCCTGTGTTTTATTTCCTGTTGCACTTTTACTCTGATGGGATGTAATGAACAATGTTGTTTTAATGAAAATTAGAGTTGATTCGACCCTATGTTCTATTGAGTGTTCTGTGTAAAATTCATAATACTTCAAAAACTTATCATTCACATGCATTCATGCTTATTTGTTTTTCCACATTGGTATGCATTGCTCATTATATTCTTTCCTTGAAATAAAAAAAAGTAATCATTGTGCTAAGAAAGAAAGACTGGGCTTTACAACACCCTTATCAGACACGTGCCAAGGCAAGGATAATGAGTGATATAGAGTAAGTACAGGAGCAAATGAAGGCCAATATGACGGCCATGAAGGAGCAGGTGACAACAATGATGGAAGCAATGATGAGCATGAGGAAGATGGTGGAGGTCAACATTGTTATAGTTGTTGCTACTAGTACTGCTACTAAGAGGGACTTAATTCACTCGTCTAGGTTCAATCAAGAGAGTCATCCAGTCTTAGATGTAGTAGGTCAAGGAGGTGAGGCAATGACAAATGCATATGGGCTTCATTATGTCTAGGTCTAGAGTAAGTCTTCTTTTCCACCTGTCATACCCTAATTTCGTCCGGGGATTATTATTTGATGATATACAACCTTTGATTGGCCGCTTCGAGATACTTGGCACCCTTTGTTGCATAATATGTGAAGTCCCGGGACGTGCCGAAAATCAAAAGGAAGTAGGCTTACGCAATCCGTGAAAATTCCGTAATGTGACGGAAATCGAAAGGAGGTGTTTTTTCGCAATCCGTGAGTTTTCGTAACTTCTTCGAAAGCTAAAAAAGAGTAAATACATAATCCGTAAGGATTCGTAACCTTGCGAAAGGAAAATAAGTATCGTTACGAAATTCGTAAAGTTTCATAACGTTACGAAAAAAGAATCACCAAAAAAAGATAAAGGGGGGTGAACTTATCAAGATAGGGTGTAAATAGCAATTTAAATCTAGGCCCTTCCGGAACATTTTGGAAGTTGGGTTGCTTAAGGAGGAAGCAACTGGGCGGTAAGCTCCTTCACGTTTTTGAAAAATGGTTTCCGGGGCTTCCGCGGCTTCCGTAATACTTCCGTAAAATTTCCGAAAACCTTGGGTAAGCATATTCCACTTAACATTGGTGAAAGGGAAGAGAAAAAAGATGAAAATCAAATTTGAAAACACTTCCGTAAGGCTTCCGTAACTTTTCCATAAAATACGAAAAGGGGGGTGAACTTAGTAATTCGGGTGCACTTAGAAATCTTCTTCATTAAGTCTCTGGGCGGCAAGCACCTCCCTTTTTTTCTATAAATAGGGGAGGGGGGGAACTGTTTCAAAAGGTTCAAGACCCTTGGCTATGCATTTAGGCTATTTTGGGCAAAAGAACACGTTTTCGTGAAGAAAAATCGAGTCGAAGTACTTCCGTAACGCTTCCGTAAGCGATTATGTGGAAATTCTTCATCGTTCTTCGTCGTTCTTCACTGTTCTTCACCCGTTCTTCGTTCGTTCTTCATTCTTCAACGGGTAAGTTTTCGAATCCGAGACTTTCAATTCATTTCTTATTTTGTGTACTTTCACTTTAATTTCGTTTACTTTCAGTTTTCTTTTCTTCCGTTTTTAATGTGCTTCAACCGTTTATTTAAGCCGTTTTCTCGCCTAATAAATGATAAAATGAATTTCAACCAATCATTTGTGTTGTAATCTCGTTTAATCACTGTTAAAACAAAATATAACCGATCGTTCACGTTGTAACCACAGTTAAACCAAAAAGAGATAAAATAATAATATAATAATCAAAAAATATCTTTTAGTAAAATAAACCAAAAAAAATCAATCAGACGTTTTCTCTTTGGGATTTCTCATTCTTAATTGAATTGACTAATAACGAAAGTGAAACTAAGGCTAAAATCAATTCGCCAAGTCAAGCTCGTCCACAAAAAATCACTAAAAAAAGGGATTTGAAAGTTTATTATCTCAGTCTTTCTTACCAAGTTAATGGATCATTTTTAAGGTCCAACACCTTTAAATGATCACCTTTCAAGTAAAAAGAAATCGTGTGATTCACCCTTAAGAAAGAACTACGTAGGTCTGATTTCCTCTTTGATGGAGGGTACGTAGGAGCAAGAGCCCCGCTTTTGTCGACCTCAAAAAATAAAAAGAACTAAAAGTTAAGATAACGCAATTTCCACAATTCTGAAAAATAGGCTGTTGTCCTTTGAGACAAACATAAGAGGTGCTAATACCTTCCTCAAACGTAAATACAACTCCCGAACTTAGAATTTTCGTTTTGACCGGTTTCCTTCGGTTTTTCCGACGTTTTCCACAAATAAACGTTGGTGGCGACTCCGCGCATCTTTCCTCCTTTGGAAAGCGCACCCGTGAGCCTTGCCTTCGCTCGCCCGCAAAAGGGCATGTTGCGACACCACCGTATGGTTTGCTTCCCAATTATACACCACCTACTGTTGTATACACTCCTGGTGAGAATATCGGTAATTCCACACCCATATTCATTAAGAATCAACAACTCCAACCTGATCATACTCATGCCCATGTCTCTCAACCTATGGGGGAAACACATGAAGCTCCCCAGGACCACACTTTGACCGGTTTTAGGGTTTATCTGGGATATACCACTGAAAGGCCTACATTTTCTAATGTCCCTATGCCAAATGTTGCGGGGGCCCATCAATATCGACCACCATCACAACCCTTACATTTTTTGATGGAAAAAGCACCTCCTACTATAGTTGAAAAGAAAAAAATTGACCATATAGAGGAGAGGGTGAGGGACATTGAAGGAGGAGGAAATTATGGCTTTGCTAACATGTCAGAATTATGCTTGGTACCTGACATGGTTATTCCTTAGAAGTTCAAGGTGTTAGAATTTGATAAGTACAAAGGAACCACTTGCCCAAAGAATCACCTGAAAATGTATTGCATGAAGATGGGGGCGTATGTGAATGATGAAAAGCTGCCGATGCATTTCTTCCAAGAGAGTCTCGTTGGGGCAGCTATTACCTGGTATACTAACCTGGAACCTTCTCGGATTCGCTTCTAGAAGGACCTAATGGATGCCTTCATTAGGCCCTATCAGTATAACTCTGATATGGCTCCAGACAAAATGCAGCTACAAAATACATGCAAGAGAGACAATGAATCTTTCAAAGAATACGCTCAAAGGTGAAGAGATTTGGCAGCTCAAGTAGTGCCCCTAATGACGGAGAGAGAGAGATGATAACAATGATAATGAACACAACACCAATGTTCTACTATGAGAAAATGTAGGTTACATGCCTTCGAGTTTTGCAGATCTAGTGTTTCCTGGCGAGAGAATTGAAGCAGCTCTGAGGAGAGGGAAATTTAATTATGTTGCTTTTGTAAATCCTGGTAATAGGGGACCTGAGAGGAGTGACAAAAGGAAGAAGAAGGGAGAACCTCATGTTGTGGTTGCAATTTCCGCGTGGCCAAACTTTCCAGTAGCCCTTTATAACCCCATGTACTAATATCCTCCCTAGCAATATCACTACCGAGCCAATCTTAGTCCTGTCCATTACCTACCACCCTACCAACCAAGAACAGCCAGTCAGCCACAAAGGCCTCCCCTAAATCGGCCACAAAATCCACCCGCATCACATCCAAGACCAAACACCACCCTTAATACCAACCAAAACACCAATCAAGGAAGGAATTTCCCAGCAAAGAAGCCTGTAGAATTCACCCTAATCCCAATGTCATATGTTGACTTACTCCCTTATCTGATCAATGATGCAATGGTAGCCATAAGCCCAACAAAGATTCCTCAACCTTCATTTCTTTGAGGATACAACTCGAATGTGACATGTGCTTATCATTGGGGAGTTCCAAGACATTCCATTGAGCACTATATGACCTTGAAGCATAAGGTGCAAAGTCTGATTGATGCAGGCTGGCTGAGATTTGAGGAGGACAATCGCTTGTGAATTCTAACATCGTCAAGTGATACTATGCATGATGCTTGGGGAAATTTGAAGGTCGTTGCTGGATGTCTCCAAGGACTCATTAGGATTCTCAGGTTTATGCTATCATTGTAAACAACAGTCACAATGCTAATAATATGGGTGAATTTGATGTCGTTGTCTCTCATTCGAGCATAATTACATCTTTGCATATTTATTTAACTTTCACTGGAATATGAATGTACGTCATTGGTTTGTTTGCTCAAGTGACTTGCACTCATGAGTTGATCTCCAAGTCTGCCCAATTAGAAATTGTGTGTTGTACACGTTTGGTGGGGGTGTCATAGTGATGAGTAAAGTTGAATAAACATTTGATTGACTATGTTTCAAATCAATAAACAATAAGTACAATGTGACCTCATCTTATCTGTCTTAAAAAAAAGGATTTGTGAAGAGAAAGAGTCATTTGGCTTAATTTGTCAATTGAAAATTCTTTAAATATTTCTTGTCCTTGAAAATTCTCTTTTGAGAACCTGCACAGTTTCTTTCATTTCTTCTTACTACAAGAACGTGGCAAACTACAACAGCAGATACCTCCGAACCTTACATTGGGGCAATGATAGGCACCATTCATGAGCATCAAGTGAACCTAGGGGGGCAGATAAGAAGTTCTCACCCAGTAGGTTGAAAACCCGAAAAGGTGGCCTAGGCAAAAGTTAGGGTAGTAATAATAATAATAATAAAAAGAAAAAACAATCAGAGCATGTTATCAGAGGTTTTGTCCCAAAATCCAAACTGTAAGATTCTTTAGTCAAGATTTGAAATGACACATGGCCGTGTTTCTTCATCCCAAACACTAATTTATCCCTTGCTACCCCCTCTGAGCCAAAGCATCTTTGTTTTCTTAAAAAAACAACAAAAAAAACAAAACAAAAACCCTGAGTAGGAACCACCGCTAAACTGGTGGGAAGAACAATGCAAACAACACATGCATGAGGTTTACTAAGCTCTAGGTTGGGCAACAGTGATGTTAAAAAAACTAGAAAGCAAATCCACCAAAGGTGAGTGAAGCAAAAAAAAAAAAAAAGACAAAAAGACTTCCTAATTTTACAAGGCACAAAAGTGCAATAAGGATTAATGTATATGACAAATGGAGTAGAGCCCAACCCAAAAAGTTGAAATGAATAAAAGTACAAGCAAGGCTCTCAAGGTTCTTACTCAATATAACCCTTAAACACTCTTTGAGCCTCCTAATCCTTTCTGTCATAGCCCTCTTACCCTGACCATGTTACAAGCCCAATAAATTCCATGTGGATCAAGGAATGACTAACTTTACTTTTGAGTTTGGATTCTGGAATGGAACCTGCACATGCTTGTGATTGTTAAAAAAACCCTTGAGGTTTGCACTTTCACATTTGAGAAGAAAACTCATTCGACTAGGAGCTCGGGGAAGATGCCCAAAGACAATTGTGATAGTAGGGTACATTTGATGTTAGTCACTCACACAAACTCCTTAGGATTCCTTTCGAATCCAAGGGTAGCCTTTGTTATATAAATTCTTTTGGGATCAACCCATGTCATCAAGTTTCAGCGAGATCGACAGACCCATGGCATCACTCTATGATCTTAAATCAAGAAAGTTTCACTTGGTCATATACCAAAGTGTAACAATCTATTGCCATCTTTCAATGGTGCACGCGGTCGGTCCCAAAGCCTTATATCTCCTTGCTGTGCAGAATAATTGAAGTTTTTAAACAAAAAGAAAGGGATGAACCCTAGGATCAATATTTCAGTTGATTGATTAAATGTCAAGTGGCCCCACTGCCGTCACCCAAAAATTGTCAAGTGATTAAATCAAAACATACACTCTGAGGGAGTTCCCAAAGAGATTTGCAAAAGATAGGATGAGGTTGCATGAATTATCATGTCTTTCAGAAAGAGACAATCAATATGTGTTTTTCACACAAAATAAAAATCACAAAAGAGGGAAAAAATGTCAAGAGCATTGCACAGTTTTCATGATTCAAAACCTTTTGTATTGCTTTGCTAGATACAAAGCCTACATTTACTGTATTTCAAGACGAAGTTTGCATCCCTCTACATCCCAAAAATCATGCTTCATATCAGGCTATAAGTGCATAGATTTCTCTTTATATGCCAGTTTCCAAAATCCAATGTTCTATCTTTTGAGTAGCCTTTTTAAAGAGTCAACCTCTTGATTCCTTATAAGGTTGAGCCCTTGGGTACTAGTACCTATTGGCATGTTTCATAGGACTCAACATCCTTTATTTTTTGTTTCATAGGACTCAACATCCTTTGCTTTATGTTTTCATAGGACATAATAGGGCTCTGCATGTATCTGTCAAGTGCATGGATCACATCATGGCCAAGGTGCTCATTGACAATGGCTCAAGCCTGAATGTGATGCCCAAAAGCACCTTGGAGAAACTACCATTCAATGCCTCTCACCTGAGACCAAGCTCCATGGTAGTCCGGGGCTTTTGACGGCAGTCACTGGGAAGTAAGGGGGGAGATTGATCTCCCGGTTCAAATAGGACCCCACACTTGTCAGATTACTTTTCATGTGATGGATATTAACCCAGCCTACAGTTTCTTGTTGGGCCGACCGTGAATTCACTCGGTAGGAGTCATCCCTTCAATGCTTCACCAAAAGCTGAAGTTTGTGGTTGGGAGGCACTTGGTCATTTTTTCGGGGGAGGAAGATATTCTGGTAAGCTATCCTTCTTCGATGCCATATGTTGAGGCCACAGAAGAGTCCTTGGAAATGGCTTTTCAGTCCTTTGAGGTGGTAAGCAACACTGTCGTAGAATCCCTCCCAATGCGGCCTCGCATGTTTGACGTTGCGATAATGGTGGCCCGTGTGATGGTAGGGCATGGTTACGAGCCCAGAATGGGTTTGGGGAAGAATAATGATGGCATGGCCAGCTTAGTAGACATCAAAGAAAACCGCGGGAAGTTTGGGCTAGGCTATAATAAGCCCACACGGATCGATATGAGAAGAAGGGTCTTAAGAAAAGAAGAGCAGAGGCATGGGCTCACAACTAAGGCCACAGGTGAGAGAAGCCCTTTCTTGTCACATCAGCAAGAGCTTCATAAGTGCGGGCTTGAAATGTGAAAGGCAAGTCACCATGATAAATGACGAAGCCCCTCAAGAACATTCAAGCTAGGTGCAGCCATGCCTTTTTGATTTTCAATTGGGAAAGTGGCAAGTCGTTGAGCGACCCAAAGTTTCCATGGCCGACACAATGTAATTTGTTAGTTTTAACCCTATAGCTGGGTCTAGGCTTTAGGGTTTTCTCCTTGTTAAGGCATTATGTATTTTTCTATCAAAGAATATAATATAAGATCTTTCCTTCATTTGTTCTTACGCCTTCACCCATTCTCATTCATCTGCATGTTTATTTCTATTGTGTTTAAACGATACAGATCCGATGATGAGTCCTGTGAAGGCACTAATACCGAGGACCCAGCCGTCGATTTTGAACGAGAAGCAAATCGACCTGAGGATGAGGAAGACAAAGATATGGGGCTTTTCCGGGAGCTAGAAAGGATAGTCGCTCAGGAAGACCGAGAGATGAAGCCGAACCAAGAAGAAATGGAGATCGTAAACTTAGGTGTTGGCAATGAATGGAAAGAGGTAAAAATGGGTATATGCATGACCGCACCTATCCATGATGAATTGGTGGCTCTACTACGAGACTACCAAGACATCTTCGCTTGTTCATACCAAGATATGCCTGGCTTGAACCCCGACATTATGCAGCATAGGTTGCCTTTGAATCCCGGTTGTTCCCCGGTGAAACAAAAACTAAGAAGGATGAACCCTGAGATGTCCTTAAAAATCAAAGAGGAAGTAAAAAGGCAGTTCGATGCTGGCTTCTTGGCGGTGGCCCGATACCCTGAGTAGGTGACCAACATTGTGCCAGTCCCTAATAAAGATGGGAAGGTATGAATGTGTGTGGACTATCGGGACCTAAACCAAGCTAGTCCCAAAGATAACTTTCATTTGCCACATATTGATGTCCTTGTGGATAACACAACCAATTTCGCTTTGTTTTCCTTCATGGACGGATTCTTGGGTAACAATCAAATAAAAATGGCGCCAGAGGACATGGAAAAGACTATGTTCATCACCTTATGGGGAACGTTCTGTTATAAGGTGATGTCCTTTGGGCTCAAGAACGCTGGGGAAACCTATCAGCAGGCCATGGTAGCATTATTCCATGACATGATGCATAAGGAAATTGAAGTCTATGTGGATGACATGATTACCAAATCTAGAACTGAGGAGGAACACCTCATCAACTTGCAAAAGTTGTTTGAACGGCTACGTAAGTACCAGCTAAGATTAAACCGTGCCAAGTGTACTTTCGGGGTCAGATCGGGTAAGCTACTCGGTTTCGTTGTAAGTCATAAAGGGATAGAGGTGGATCACGACAAGGTGAAAGCCATCCTTGACATGCCTGAGCCGCGAATGGAGAAGTAGGTCCGAGGGTTCTTGGGGCGTTTGAACTAAATTGCAAGGTTCATATCATAGCTCACTGCTACCTTTGAGCCGCTCTTCAAACTCTTGCATAAGAATTAGTTCGTTCGCTAGAACGATGACTGTCAAGAGGCATTTGGAAGGATCAAGCAATGCCTTATGACTCCTCCTATGCTTATGCATGCTGGGGCAGCACGACGATTTTGGAAAAAGAGAATGGGTCGTCTATTACTTGAGCAAAAAGTTCACGGCCTGTGAGATGAACTACTCTCTGCTGGAAAGGACATGTTGTGCCTTGGTATGGGCATCCCATCGTCTAAGGCAGTATATGTTGAGCCATACCACTTGGCTGGTATCCAAGATGGACCTAGTCAAGTACATTTTCGATAAGCCCACTTTTAGGAGGTGCATCGCTCGGTGGCAAGTTTTGCTATCTGAGTTCGACATTGTCTATGTCACCCAAAAAGGCGATAAAGGGAAGTGCCTTGGCAGACTATTTGGCTCAGCAGCCTCTCAATGATTACCAGCCCATGCATCCAGAGTTTCCAGATGAAGTCATTATGGCCTTGTTCGAAGAGAAGTTAAAGGATAAAGACAGGGATAAGTGGGTCGTGTGGTTCAACGGCGCATCCAACGCCCTAGGCCATGGGGTTGGGGTGGCTTTGGTCTCTCCCGACAATCAATGCATTCCCTTCACGACCAGATTGGGTTTCGATAGCACAAAAAAAATGGCCGAATACGAGGCATGCGCCCTCGGGATCCAAGCGGCAATTGACTTCAACGTCAAGTTGCTTAAAGTGTACGGAGACTCAGCCTTGGTGATTCACCAGCTGAGGGGAGAATGAAAGACTGGGGATCATAAGTTGATACCCTATCATACTTACATCAAGAAGTTGGATGAGTTCTTTGATGATGTCTCTTTCCACCACGTTCCCAGAAAGGAGAATCAAATGGTCGATGCGCTTGCCACTCTAGCATCCATGTTCCAACTGACTTCGCACGTAGACTTGTCGTACATCGAGTTCAGATGTCGCGGCAAGCCTGCACGTTGCTGTTTGATAGAGGAGGAACAAGATGGTAAACCTTGGTACTTTGACATCAAGCGATACATCGAAAAAAATGAGTACCCACAAGAGGCTTCCGACAATGACAAAAGAACATTAAGAAGGTTGGCAGCCGGTTTCTTCTTAAGTGGAAGCATTCTGTACAAAAGAAACCATGACATGGTTTTACTCCGATGAGTGGATACCAGGGAGGCTGAACAGATGCTAGTGGAAGTCTACAAGGGTTCCTTTGGAACACATGCCAACGGGCATGCTATGGCCCGGAAGATTCTGAGGGCGGGATATTACTAGCTCACCATGGAGAGCAACTGCTGCATCCATGTTAGGAAATGCCACAAGTTCCAGACATTTGCGGACAATGTCAACACTCCGCCCATGCCTTTGAACGTTTTGGCAGCGCCGTGGCTGTTCTCCATGTGGGGAATAGACGTGATCGGGGCCATTGAGCCCAAGGCTTTGAACGGGCATCGCTTCATCTTGGTTACGATCGATTACTTCACCAAATGGGTTGAAGCTGCCTCATACTCCAGCGTCACAAGGAGTGTGGTAGTCAAGTTCATCAAAAAGGAGATACTCTGCCGATATGGATTGCCTAGGAAGATTATCACAGACAATGCCACCAATATGAATAACAAGATGATGAAGGAAATATGCAAGGATTTCAAGATCCAACACCATAATTCCACGCCTTACAAGCCCAAGATGAATGGGGCAGTTGAGGCGGCCAACAAGAACATCAAGAAGATTATTCAAAAGATGATCGTGTCATATAAGGATTGGAAGGAAATGCTCCCTTTCGCACTGCATGGTTATCAAACCTTGGTACACACATCAACTGGGGCAATGCCATTTTCATTGGTGTACGGAATGGAAGCCATGCTGCCATTCGAGGTGGAAGTCCCTTCTTTGAGGATTCTGGCAGAGTCCGGGTTGGAAGAATCGGAGTGGGCCCAAGCACGCTTTGATTAGCTCAATTTTATAGAAGGCAAGCGTCTGGCAGCTATGAGCCACAAGCATCTGTACCAGAGACGGGTAAAAAATGCCTTCGACAAGAAGGTACGCCCGCGCAAATTCAACGAGGGAAACCTCGTTCTGAAGAAAGTATCCCAAGCCCTATAGGACAATAGGGGAAAGTGGGCTCCAAACTATGAAGGGCCTTTCATCATAAAGAAAGCATTCTCAGAAGGGGTACTGGTGCTTGCCAGCATGGATGATGAAGAGTTGCCTTCACCCGTGAACGTCAATATCGTCAAATAATATTATGCCTAGTACTTGGGGCAGCTAGGGGGAGTCAATACATAATTGTACTCTGAGGATTCTTAAATTTTTCCGGTCCTTTGTAGGCTTTGATCGCAACATTTAATAAACATCGGATTGATGGTTTGCTTTTCAAACCCTTGTGTTGTGTTTGTTATTGCTTTAAAATGCATTCTCTCGATCTATAGGGGTGCCGTAAGTGTTTGAGTAAAATTGAACATAATAAAAATTAGTTTAAATTTTTATGCTTGAACTACTTGATCATGAGCATGCATGCATATGAATATTTATCATCCTATGCGTCGAAGGACAGGAGAAGATTTTTTTTGAGTGATGGTCAATACCGCGCCGAGTTCAAGACAAAGATAAACCAAGTTAAGTGGTAGCATAGTCATGTTTTATTGTGTGATGCCATTTCCTATCTTTAGAATACCTAGGGACAGGTATGAGCAGATGCTAGGTCCATGATCAAAAAATCATCATCCGCATCCGGCTCAAGACGTCAAAGAAGCGCTATTAGGAGGCTGCCTAGTATCTTTTAAGTTTCTGCTTATTTGTCTATTTGTCTAAAGTCATAGTTGAATATGCCTAGTTTATTCTTAATCCTGGGATTTAAAATAAACAAGCGCAAGCCCGTAGGATAGATAAAATTTTGCAAAGAAGTCTTGCAAAAAAAAATGCAGAGTTAGCTCGCCCGTGCGAGCATCCTCTGCACAAGATAGGTCAAAAAGAGGGGGAATGTGAGTTTTCTTCACCCAAAACTTCATCCCTTAATTCAAAATGAAGGAGCTCACAGTGAGGCATGGTTTTGTAGCCCCTCAAGCTTCAATTGTTGAGTTTTTGCTTCCCTTTTTGCACTTTGATTCACTTCGTACAAGTAAGTGCACCATCTCCTTGCTCTTTGGCTCACCATTGTTGTGTTTTGATACCTTTTTTGCTCATTCTTGCTCAAATCCGTGAGGCATTTATCTTTGAATTTATGCTTGTTTTTGTTGAGTTAGAGAGTTGTAGGCAATGGCTTTAGGCCTCTAGTGTGTTCTGAGATGATTGGGTGTGCCACATTGCCCCCATTCCCTTGCTATTCATGCTTAAACATGCGCCCACCAAGTGCTCGGTGAAATGCCTCAATGGCATTTGCGCATGACTTTGTGAATTTCTGCTTGTAGAAAAGAATTGATGTACATAGGGCTGCCTTTTGAGCGTGTGGGCAGTTTGTAGAGGTTAGAGTAGGTGCCAAAAATAGGACTTAGGCCTAGGAACACCAAGCTTTGATTTTGAATGCAAGAGAGCATAAAGGTGAGAGCATGGTGGTAGGGATTTCCCTTTGGGACAACATTCAGTTTTGGGCTGCACCATGATGTTTTCCTTGCACCTAGATGTTTGAAAATGTTGGTCATCATGTACATTTATGTTTCATGTAGGTAGCAAAAAGGCCTCATAAAATGTATGTATGTTGCATGTAGGTAGCAAATGCCTCATAAAATGTGTATGCTGCATTTAGGTAGCAAAAATACCTTATTATTTAGGTAGCAAATGCCTTATCAAATTAGGTAGCAAAATACCTTGAGTATGCATATATGTAATTTAGGTAGCAAAAATACTTGAATATGCATAAAATATAATTTAGGTAGAAAAAATGCTTGAATATGCATGTATGCAATTTTTGGTAGCAGAAATACTTGAATATGCATGTATGCAATTGTTTGGTAGAAAAATATCTTGAAAATGCGTGTATGTGATTTAGGTAGCCAAAATACCTTGAGTATGCATGTATGTAAATTTAGCAAAAAATGCGTGTATGTGATTTAGGTAGCAGAAATACCTTGAGTATGCATGTATGTAAATTTAGCAAAAAAATGTGTGTATGTGATTTAGGTAGCAGAAATACCTTGAGTAAGCATGTATGTAAATTTAGCAAAAAATGCATGTATGTGATTTAGGTAGCAAAATGCCTTGAAAATGCGTGTATGTAATTTAGGTAGCAAAAATGCCTAGAATGTGCATGAGTGTAATTTTTAGGTAGCAAAATATCTTGTGTGCATGTATATTCATAAATGTACTTCCTCAAGGAAATGTGTGCATGAGTTTGCTCTAAATTTACATTAATGTTTGTGTGTTGCAAGGAGTTGTATGTCGTTTTTGCTTGGTTTTGCTTTAAAATGGAATTTCTTTGTGAACTGACTTTACAACTGTGTTTTCGCAGGAGATGGCCCTGAGAAAGCTTCCATCAAAGAGGTCAAGGAAGGAGACCGCCGAAGAAGGCTCCAGCACTACCCCACAGGCTGACACTGACTTCGACAGGCATCAATTTCGGAGCGCAGAGCATCAGCAATGCTTTGAGGCCATCAAGGGATGGTCATTCCTAAAAGAGAGGCGAGTACAACTAAGGGACGATGAGTTCCTTGACTTTCAGGAAGAGATAGCCCATAGGCGTTGGGCACCACTTGTGACACCCATGGCTAAATTTGACCCGGAGATAGTCAAGGAGTTTTATGCCAATGCTTGGCCTACCGAGGAGGGAGTCCGAGATATATGCTCCTGGGTGAGGGGCCAGTGGATTCCTTTCGATGCGGACACCCTCAGTTAATTTTTAGGCCACCCACTGGTCTTGGCCGAGGGCCAGTAGTCTGAGTATAGTTAGAGGAGGAGACAGGTCTCTGGCTTTGATGAGGAGGCCATTGCCCAGCTATTGTGCATACCGGGGCAAGATTTCACCCGGACCGCTATAGAGAGACGGGTGCGGATCATGCACACCAGCATGACCACCCTTACCCAGATATGGATGACGTTGCTACTCATCAACATTCTGCCCAACAACCACAACATGCACGTGGACACTTACCTGTGTCAGTTGGTTTATGCCATCCTGACACAGGTAAGTGTCCATGTGGCTCAGTTGATTTCTGACGCCATTTATTAGTTTGCAGGAACGGCGCCTATGAGACACCCTATGGACCCGGAGAGGTCCAACAGGGCCCTGAGGTTTCCCGCGCTGATTATGGGCCTCTGTCAGTTCTGCGGAGTTCCTGTCGCCCTCAGAAAGGTCATCTGGCCGCCCATCACTAGAGCCTTCATCGAGAAGTATTGCACCCCAGGCAGGTGCAGGGCAATGCACCACAGCAGCTTAGGACGGCCAGCCACAGGCAGCCGATGCACCACCATCACCCCCGGAGTCCACCTCAACCCACTTGCGGAGGTTGGAGTGCTGCATACAACACGTGGCTGACCAGCAGGCAGCCAACCACAGTGGACAGGTTTGGCTGAACAAGAGTTTCTACCAGTACACTCTACGCCAGCAGGGTTGGGATTCTAGCCCTTACACATGGCCTACTCCAGAGCAGTTTGAGGCTGCGGTAGCATGGCTTGGGGACTGGCCCGACTTTTAGGCAGAGGTAGGGCCCAAGGGGACTTCTAGAGGTGGGGACGAAGCCCAGGATGATCAGGACATGGCCGACTTGATAGACTTCCTCCTGTGAGAAGGGCAGGGATGGCCAGATCGCCAAAATTGTGATTCGTCTTCCTTTCGACATTATTGTTTTTGGTTTATTTTGTTATTTCCGTAGGATTTGACATTATTGCTTTTGGTTATTTTATGGTTTTCGTGCAATGTGATATTATTGTTGTTGTTTATTTTGTTATTTTCGTAGGATTTAACATTATTGCTTTTGGTTATTTTGTGGTTTCCGTGGGATGTGACGTTATTGTTGTTGTTTATTTTGTTATTTCCGTGTGGCTTGACATTATTTGCTACTAGTTATTATGTCCATTATGTTTAAACTGAACATGCTGTTATCGCTTTTGGTTATCAGTCGCTCATGGTGAGTAATTTTACCGCTTCTAGCATGTCGTCATATTTACTTTGCGAAGGTTTTTCTGAAACGCCAAAAACGTAGGTCTTGTGTACTTTTAGTCGCACGCCTTTTTTTTCAATAAATGTAATTTTGGATACCAACTGTGCCCGATTTACAAACCATTTCTAATCCTTTTGCCTAAGGGACTTGATTAAAAGAAATAGCTAAAAAGAAAGAAAAAAACAAACAAAGAAAAAATAATAACCAAAAGAAAAAGAATGCCAACACGCTTTTGAAAATAAATAACTATAAGTTTTTTCGTTGGAAAATTTTCACCAGTCAGAACACAAGCGGATTTTTGAAAAAAAATGTGTGTGTACACCTAAAGGGTGAATGTTGTGGAAGTTTTCCCGAATGCCTAAACAGACTCGGATGAATGCATAAATTCATAAAAGAGCATCTTTTGGAAACACTGGGTTGATTTAAATGGGAAAAATGAATCCTAAGCCTTAGTGTCACATGACCGCAAACTTGATGTTTGAGTGTCCACATGGGTGCATGCATGATCAGTTTTGCATAAATTTCTAAATTGTTATTGTTACATGAGTATCATGGAAATAATGTGGGGCATTCCCTTATCCCTGAATCGCTTGCCGAACAAATATCCCTGACAGACATCATGTTCGACCTTCTACAAGCCTTTTGAGCCAAAACCTCAGCTCATCGGCCATAAACCTTGACCTAGGATAGGAATTTTTACCCTTGCCCTCGGAAGAAGGAATAGAAGGATCTCCCAAGAAAGAAGACTTGTTCACTATTAAGCTATAAATGCGCTTCCAAAGAAAAAGAAAAAGAAAATTCTCGGTCAAAGATCAGAAGAAAGCAAAAGAAAAAGAAAGTTCCCAGTCAAAGATCGGAAAAAAGCAAAAGAAAAAGAAAATTCTCGATCAAGATCAGAAGAAAACAAAAGAAAATATACGGAAAGGTCTTTGAACCCAACAATGTCTGAATAAACATACAGAATTGTCACAAGCAAGAAAGAAAAGAAAGGAAACCATGGCTTGTGACACATGAAGCGGTCCTCTTCTTGATTACCAACCAAAATCTTTTGCGCCGATGACTCTTTCGCCCTGCACTAAACAAAAACAAAAAAGGAAAAGGCCGAAATACCCAGAGCCGAGTTTCCCACCAAAGGCATTTTCCCGAACAGGTCCTATTGATCCATGATTATGCATGTTATCTTTGATTTGATAGGAAATGATTTGCAAAGTCAAGTCATGACATATCTATGGTTCAAAATTAGGATGAAACACTTGCCCATGTGAGATCTATACACTTTGAGCGATTTTCTTCTATTTTAGTTGGACCTAGTGTTTCTTCTAAATGCTCGTTTAGAAACAAAAGGCTAATATCCTAAATCTCATTTACGGTTATGAGAAAATTCTATCAGCATGCTTTCCTTCCCCAATGGACACATTGTTTTTCTTCAAAAATGTATGTGGCTCTGATCGGTTAAAGGTTTATTTCTTTGCCAAGCGCGTTCGCATTTTAGTGAAAGAATACCAAGACTACTTTAGTCTCCCTTCATCAACCAGAGGCAAGCGAGCCCGTTGACACGCAGAGACCAATATGGTCATCTGCTCTTTTAGTCGAAGACTAAACGTCTATCGACCGAGACTACTTTAGTCTCCCCTTCATCAACTAGAGGCAAGCGAGCCCGTTGACACGCAGAGATCAATTTGGTCATCTGCACCCTTTGTCGAACACTCAATGTCTATCGACCGAGACTACTTTAGTCTCCCCTTCATCAACCAGAGGCAAGTGAGCCCGTTGACACATAGAGATCAATATGGTCATCTGCACCCTTTGTCGAAGACTCAATGTCTATCGACCGAGACTACTTTAGTCTCCTGATTGAGGTCGTACTCGAATCAAATAAACATTAAAAATGCAGTATCTAGGAAGTGATCCTAAGTCGTCTCCCAACGAGCAATGACCAATCAAACGTTCATAACAGATTGTAATAAAATAGTAACGAATGGGGGGGTTGTTTGTTTTTTTAAATTAAACAACAAGTAAATTTGAATTAGAAAATATCAGAATTAAAACACGTTGTTTCCCCTTGATTCACAAGCAAGTCTCTTATCCTAGGTTACGAGGATTTATCCTTTATCAGTTCAACCACTTAATCCAACCCTAAATTAAATTACTAAGCGAAATTTAACATAAGGCATTCATTATGTGATTAAGCAACACATACACCAATTAATCATGAACAAAACTGATCATTAAGCATGAACGTAAATTAAGCGCAGAGACAATTAATCAAGCACTAAGCATGCATGGATTAATAACAACAAATACAGAGCAATTGGTGAAGAGGAAAAACTGAGTAGAATGTAATAGTAATAATAAAACCTCAAAGAGAGTTGTGTTTGATCCTCAAGAGAAAACAACGCTGAAGACTTAGCCTTCCATTAATCAATATCAAACGAAATTGTAGTAGAAAACAAAGAAAACTAGAATTATTCTCCAAAACAAAAAAAGCTAAAATGAGAGAGAGACAGACAGAGAGAGAGCCTAAAACTAGAACCTTGGTGTTGTTATATAGTTCTCAGCCCCAAAGCTTACAAATCTATTTTGAGTCCAAGCACATAAATAAAATAAAATCTAAATAAGATAAGATAAGACAAAATCTAGATGAAATAAAATCTAGATAAGATAAGATCTAGATAAAATAATATCTAGATGAGATAAAATCTAGATATGATAAGATAAAATCTAGATGAAATAATATCTAGATGAGATAAAATCTAGATAAGATAAGATTTGGTAGAATAAAATTGTCTGCTCTCTTCAAGTCCAAGCCTAATTCCGGATTCAAGCCCAATTACTTATAATTCTCCTGAAATTAAATTAAAAACATAAAATTAATCTAGTAGGCCCAAATGATAAAACTGCATAATTAATTTGACAATTAAGGCTAATCAGTAATTATAATGGTGACAAAAAGGGTTAAGAAATATGAGAAAATGATGACACATCAAATCCCCTCACACTTAGCCTTTTGCACTCCTAGGCAAAATAAAAAAAAAGCAAGGGACAAATCCAAAGACATAAAAGAGAAACAAACAGACACAACAACAATTACATATTTCTCAATGAATCTCAAGGAATGGGTAACATGCAACACGTAAAGAGTTAAAGAGTCAAGGCCGTCATGAAAATCATCCAAGCATCTCAAACATGACAAGATAGTAAATCATCTCAAGAATGAAAAGTGATAAAGCCTCACAAGATATGCACTCTATCTCTCAAGTGTCTAGTCTACTGTTTACTCTCAGAGCACCCATGAAAACAAGCACCACATTGTTGGACCTTGTGGCCTCAATAATCTTAAGAGGGATAGGCTTAGAATACAGAAGAAGCAACAACAATCAATTTAACAATGTTCTTTAAACATGCAAGACACAATTGATTGCAACAAAATAAATAAGATAAGGGAAGAGAAAATGCAAACACAATTTTATACTGGTTCGACCACTTCCCGTGTCTACGTCCAGTACTCAAGCAACCCACTTGAGATTTCCACTATCTTTGTAAATTTCTTTTACAAAGTCTGAACCACACAGGGACAACCCATCCCTTGTGTTCAGATGTTTTACAACAAGAGACTCACAGTCTCTTAACCAATCTCATTGAATAAGAAGAATGGAGGAAGAATTCTCTCTTCAAGAGAAGAATATTACAATGAAGATCATGTAAGAATCCTTATAGATTTTGCAAGTGTTTGGTCAAGGATTTCTTTTGAGAGAGCATTTGACAACGAAGTTCTTTTGAAATCTCTCTCATTGTCTTTTGAGAGGATAAGACATTTTTGCCAAGCAAAACTCTCTCAATCTTTTGAGAGGATAAAACATTTTGATCAATCAAAACTTTCTCCTCAATTTCGTCCCAAGTCACGCATATATATAGGCCTTTGATGGCCATTCAAAATCCAAATGATAAGATGTGACTGTTGGCGATATTCCTTGAAAATCCTCTCTGGTAATCGATTACAGAATTAGTGTAATCGATTACACAGTTGTTTTTCTTGAACAGTTGTGACCCTTCATTTAAAATTTGAATTCCCAACGTTCAGAGTCTCTGGTAATCGATTACATATGATGTGTAATCGATTATACACTTTCAAACCATTGGTAATCGATTACATGTATTGGTAATCGATTACATGTTGCATCATATCATTATGAATGTATGTATACATGATTTTGATGATGTCAAAAGAAGAATCAAACAAGGCTCATTTTGCTTCAATATTAATACAAGATTGTTTCAACAAACAAAGCCTTGATTCAAGATTTCTTCAAGATCAAGCCTTGCCATTGGTAATCGATTACCAATGTAATCGATTACATGTGCCTTGAATGACTTGAAACCTTTCATTGTGAGGCAAGGCTTGATCTTGAAGAAATCTTGAATCAAGGCTTTATTTGTTGAAACAATCTTGTATTAATATTGAAGCAAAATGAGCCTTGTTTGATTCTTCTTTTGACATCATCAAAATAATGTATACATACATTCACATTCTCCTCCTTTTTGATGATGACAAACATGTGATTTCTTCTCGACACCATCAAAGCATGCATGATTTACATTCTCCCCCTTTCTCAAGCAAATTCTTAATTCTTCTTGACATCATCAAAATCTTCATGATTTACATTCTCCCCATTTTTTATGATGACAACCACCTGTAGGTTAGGAGCAACAACAAAGAAAAAATATCTATTTGCATATAGTTTACTCCCCCTAGGTTTTGCAATGATTGCTTATATGAGACAGTTGAAGATTTCATATTTTTCATATGCAAACAAATTGTCTCATAAAAAATAGATAATTTTTCTTACTATTTTATCTTTTATCTTTCTCTCCCCCATTGTCAACATCAAAATCAAATCATGAATAGAGAGGAGAAAGATGTTACCACTTGTTGATTACATACATATATTTTATCTTTTATCTTGTTGATTGCAATGTATGAAAATCAAGTGATACCAAAAGGCATTAAAACAATCATTCAATATTAATCAAGCAAAAACAAGTACAATAGCATGTCAATCAAACACAATCAAATACAATAAATCATCAAACATTTCAAATCAAATTAATTAAATTAACAATCAACTAACTATGCACAATAATTTCTATTAAAAAATATTCAAATTTCAAATTTCAAATTGCAAATTTCAATTTTCAAATTTCAAATTTTAAATTTTAAATTTTCAAATTTCAACTTCCAACTTCCAACTTCAACTTCCAGTAACTTCCCCTTCCAACTTTCAACTTCAAACTTCCATTTTCAACTTTCAACTTCCAATAACTTCCATTTCCAACTTCCAACTTCCAAATTTTAATTTTAAATTTCAAATTTCCAATTTCAATTTTCAATTTTTTTTTCAAATTTCAAATTTTCAAATTCAAATTTCAAATTTCAAATTTCTATTTCAAAATTTCCTTTTCTAAATTTGAAATAGTTTTTTTTAAATATGAAATTAATTTGAAAAATTTAATAGATTAGAAAAAAAATCAATAAAAACAATCAAAACTCAATCAAGAACAATAATAATAAAAAATATCATTCAAAAACAATTAATCAAATATAAAATATAATCAATCAATCAAACTAACAAACATTGAATATCAATCAAGCAAAAACAAACACATCAATCAAAAAAGCACAATCAATCAATTATCAAACACAGTTAATCAAATTCAATCACAATCATCAAGGACAATCTAAACTCAAGTAGAAAACAAGCATCAAAAGTAATTAATCAAACACAAGTGACCTGTTGGTATCATTTGATATCACTTGTTGGGCTTGTTGATCAAGTGACCTTTGTTGTCTCCATAAATCATATATTCACTTTTCTTGGGAAGAAATGTGAATAAACTTTGATGCATGCCATGTGTTTGGAGAAATTGCTATCAATGTATCGACTTTGCTCTTCTCCGTTTACATAGTCTTTCATCATGATACCCAGACTTATGATTTTCTTCTCTGAATCACTTGAATAATTTATGACATTATCTTCCCAAGTGATGTATCCTTTCTTTTCTTTCTTTTCTTTGAAATTCCTCTTGTCAGATTTTTCATTCTTCTTTTGAAGACAGGACAATTGAATCTCATGTGCCCAGATTGATTGCATTCAGCATTTTGGGGCTAAGGAGGAAACTTCTTCTTTCTTCTTTCATCATCATCTTCTTTCTTCTCTAGTTTTTTTATGTAGTTGCATTTCTCCTTACCATTGTAGGAATAAAGGAATCAAATTCAATGGCTTCCCATATCTTTAAATCTATGGCTTCTTTAAAGATCTGCATTCGGGTTTTCCAATAATGAAAAATCTTAAGATTGCATCCATTAGAAGTGATCATGGGGGTGAATTTGAAAATAAAGATTTTGAATTATTCTGTGATGAACATGGTATTGAACACAATTTTTCTGCACCTAGAACCCCTCAACAAAATGGAGTTGTTGAGAGGAAAAATAGGTCATTGGAAGAAATTGCAAGAACTTTATTAAATGATACTTCTCTTCCAAAGTATTTTTGGGCTGAAGCGGTCAATACTGCATGTTACATCATGAATAGAGCCTTAATAAGACCTATTTTAAAGAAAACCCCATATGAGTTATATAATGGTAGAAAACCTAATATTTCTCATCTACATGTTTTTGGTTGCAAATGCTTTGTGCTCAATAATGGTAAAGATAATCTAGGAAAATTCGATGCAAAATCTGATGAAGGTATTTTTCTTGTATATTCATTACAAAGCAAAGCATATAGGATATATAATAAAAGAACTATGAATATCGAGGAATCCATTCATGTTACCTTTGATGAATCTAATTATATCTTGTCAAGAAAGAATATGCTAGATGATATTGCAGATTCTTTAGAACATATGAATATTCATGAACAAGATTCCAAAGGAAATGATAAAGGAAACAATGAAGATCCTCCAGAAGAAGTCAAATCCAATGATGAACTTCCAAGAGAATGGAAAGCTTCAAGAGATCATCCCCTCGACAACATTATTGGTGATATCTCAAAAGGGGTAACAACTAGACATTCTTTTAAAGATTTATGCAATAATATGGCTTTTGTATCTATGATTGAACCTAAAAATATAAAAGAAGCCATAGTAGATGATAACTGGATCATTGCCATGCAAGAAGAACTGAACCAATTTGAAAGAAACAATGTGTGGAAATTAGTAGAAAAACCTGAAAATTATCCTATCATAGGAACAAAATGGGTTTTTAGAAATAAATTAGATGAACATGGTATAATTATTAGAAATAAAGCCAGGTTAGTAGCAAAAGGGTATAATCAAGAAGAAGGAATAGACTATGAAGAAACATATGCTCCTGTTGCAAGATTAGAAGCCATTAGAATGCTTTTGGCATATGCATCCATAATGGATTTTAAACTTTATCAAATGGATGTTAAGAGTGCCTTTCTAAATGGTTTAATTCAAGAAGAGGTATATGTTGAACAACCCCCTGGTTTTGAAATTCCTGATAAACCAAACCATGTTTATAAATTACAAAAGGCTCTTTATGGTTTGAAACAAGCCCCTAGGGCGTGGTATGAACGCTTAAGCAATTTTCTTCTAGAAAAAGAATTCTCTAGAGGTAAAGTGGATACCACATTGTTCATAAAGAGAAAGCATAATGATATTTTGTTGGTTCAAATATATGTTGATGATAATTTTTGGATCCACTAATGATTCATTGTGCAAGGAGTTTTCCCTTGATATGCAAAGTGAATTTGAAATGTCAATGATGGGAGAACTAAAGTACTTTCTGGGATTACAAATCAAGCAAACTCAAGAAGGTATATTCATCAATCAATCCAAGTACTGCAAGGAATTGATCAAAAGATTTGGGATGGATAGTGCAAAACACATGTCTACACCGATGAGCACTAGTTGTTACTTAGATAAAGATGAATCTGGTCAGTCTATAGACATAAAACAATATCGAGGTATGATCGAATCTCTTCTTTATTTATCTGCTAGTAGACCTGATATTATGTTTAGTGTATGTATGTGTGCTAGGTTTCAATCCAACCCCAAACAATCACATTTAAGTGCAGTAAAGAGAATCATGAGATATCTATTAGGAACAATCAATTTAGGATTATGGTATCCTGAGAATTCAACATGTAACTTAATAGGATATTCTGATTCTGATTTTGCCGGATCTAAAACTGATAGAAAAAGTAAAAGTGGAACTTGTCAATTCATTGGATCGGCTCTTGTCTCATGGCATAGTAAGAAACAAAACAGTGTTGCTTTATCTACTGCTGAAGCGGAGTATATCTCTGCCGGTAGTTGTTGTGCACAGATTTTATGGATGAAGCAACAATTATCTGACTATGGCATTATTCTTGATCGCATACCTATTAAGTGTGATAATACTAGTGCCATAAATCTATCCAAAAACCCAGTTCAACACTCTAGAACTAAACATATAGAGATTAGACACCACTTTCTTAGAGATCATGTCCTAAAGGGAGATTGTGTATTAGAGTTTGTTGATACTAAGAATCAACTTGTTGATATTTTCACAAAACCTCTCCCCAAGGAAGTGTTCTTCTCTATTAGAAGAGAATTAGGCCTCTTAGATGTAAGAGATTTAGAAAAATAGGGATTGATTGATTGATTGATTGATTGATTGATTTACTCTTATTTATTGTTTGTAGATTATTTTGTTTGATCTTGTTTGAATTCTTGTTATTATGAAAGAATTTATGATTTCTTGTGTATGTAATAATTGAATGATTGAATTAAGTGCATTAGTAGTGATAATTAATCATATTGGATGTGTTTTAGCATAAACATAGATATTCTCTTAAGAAACTAGCCTAGGATAGGCTCTGGTAATCGATTACCATCCAGTGTAATCGATTACAACATCCTGTAATTGATTACCAGTAGGCTTATTGGTCCTGTAATCGATTACCAATCCTTGTAATCGATTACAATACGTCCTCTTCTATAAATACTCACGAAATCAGAGCTGTTGCGCAGCCAAAGCCTCCTCCATGTTTCCTCCATACCTAAAACTTCAAATCTTCGAATCTCACTCAATTCTTCACCAAATCACGTCCCGTAAAGCCCAATCTTCCTCTTTTTCACTCCTCTTTCACTTCCACCGATCAAAATCCACAAAAACTTCATCAAATGGCAGAGCCATCTAAGAAGAGAAAGGGATCATCCTCCACCGCTGCTGCTGCTGCCCATCGCCGCCACGGCCCATCCGAAGCACCCACAGCACCTATTCATCCTTCTTTGTCATCTCCAAGATCATCAACATTGTTTTCATCCGATGATCAGCGTCTACGGTACCTTTCTCAGTTTTCTTCTAGAATAATCTTAGACCCTAAGTACCTAGACGTGGAATTCTTTAATGATGAAACGTTTGATTGCTATCAAGTGTTTCAAAATTCTGGTCTTGTTGATTTCATGTCATTAAAATTTCCATATTATCCTGAACTTGTAAAGGTCTTCTACTGCAATTTAAAAATTCAGGATGACATTATTATTTCTGAGGTGCATGGTATTTCTATGGTCATTGATCAGTCACTATTCTTTTCTTTGACTCATTTACCCAGTCAAGGTGCACCTTTTGAGGGCACCATTGTTGATGACTGGAAATTTGATTATTCAAGTCATGATGCTCGTCGCATGGTCTGCAATGATCAAGCTGAAATGACCGGTAGATTGCTGGCTGGGTCATTAACATTTGATAATCGCATCATGCACTATATAATTGTTAGGATTTTGCTTCCTCGGTCTTCAAATTTAGCACAAGCCTCTGAGGAGGATTTGATTCTTATGTGGGCTTTTCTTACCGGTCGTCAGATCGACTGGGCCCATTTGGTTCGGTACCTAATGCATAAGGCATTACGGGCCAATGCACCTCTTCCTTATCCACATTTGATTACTCTGTTTTTGCGTCATTTTCAAATTCCGCTTGATGATGAACCCTTTGTTCAAGTCAAGCGTTCCTTTGCAATTGGTGCTGGTGCAGTGACCTCCTTTGGGTACCGTAAAGATCGAAATGGTCAATGGCTGAAGAAGGATGCACTTCCTCCTCAAGATGAACGTACTCCTTCACCTCCTCCTCCGCGCGAAGATTCCGCACTCATGAATGAAGTCCTCTCCGAATTACGGGGTCTTCGTTCTTATGTTGGTGACCGCTTCGATTCATTGGATACACGTTTTTCCGGAATGGATATTCGCCTCACACAGCTTGAAGAGGATGTGGGTTACATTCGTCAGAGTTTCAATCTTCCACCACCACCTCCACCTTCTTAGAATTTAGTTTCTAGTTCTATGTCTTTTATAAGCCGTGTATTTTGGCTATTTAGTTTCTTAGAATTTAAATTATTATGTTAAGTACTTTATTTATTTATCTTGTGGTATTTGGATTTCAGCCTTTTCTGCTTTGACATTATGTGGTTGTTGACGTTTTACATTATTTGGATTATGGTTTGGTTATTTCTTGTTTGTGAATTTGGATGGTTATGCCTTATACTCCATTGTTATATCTGTGTTGATTCCCGAGTTCTTTGGCTTTTTGATGTTGCCAAAGGGGGAGAAAAGGTTGTAGAAAAAGCTTAACAACCTTAGAAATCAAGTGATCATAAATTCCAAAATATAGGGGGAGTAAACGCACATTTTATCTATATACAATTGTTTGTTGCTTGCTTGAATCTTGATTTCAGGTATTGTATTGTCATCATCAAAAAGGGGGAGATTGTAGATGCAATTGCCATTGGTGTTTTGATGATGATCATAATGATATGATGCAATTGATGCAAATGGGCTTTTCAAGATTAAATTCAAGACAATACTTCAAGATTACAAGTCACAACATCAAGATGATCACTAGTATATTAGGAAGGGAATTCCTAATTGAATTAGCAAAGGTTTGGCCAAGTAATTTAAATTTAAAAAGTGTTTTTCAAAGAATTTATTCTCTGGTAATCGATTACCAGAGGATGTAATCGATTACCAGTGGCCAAATATGTTTTATAACAGCTACTAAAATTTGAATTCGAAATTTTAGACTGTGTAATCGATTACACAATTTTGGTAATCGATTACCAGCAGTTAATAAATGTTTTAATTCAAATTTTAAAAGCTATAATCGATTACACAATTCCTATAATCGATTACCAGACAGGATTTTCAGAAAAATATTTCTAAGAGTCACAACTTTTCAAAGGCTTTATTCATGACTACCATTGGTCTATATATATGTGACTTATAACACGAATTTGCTCAGAGTTTTTCAGACCAACACACATAGACTTGGCAAGACTCTAAAATTGACAACCACATCACAAGCACATGCACATGAGGATCAAAAGGTCTTTTAAGGTTGTAATGGGGCCAAGGACAAGGTAGATGAAAGTATAGGATGGTAGCTAAAACCCAAAGGAATAGAGGAGCAATGGGGAATAAGTGGGAGGTAAGAAAAAAGTAATAAACCCCAAAACCAAAATTACAAATTAAGTTTTAAAAAGTAACCCAAACAAAATCAACCAAGTCCTCAAACCAATTCAGGTCTTCAAACCAAGACCTCATTTATTCAACCTCATTCTTTTTCTATTTTTTTTTTTGAATTTTTTTTATTTTTTTTAACGTGAACAGTAGCAATTGAAAGCATTTGAAAAATAAAGCAACAATTAGGCAATATATGTATATACATCAAGCATGGCCACCAAAAACATATCATCCAATGAAACATACCCCCCCTTCACACTTATTCCCAAAACAATTCCAAAGCTCCAAAATTCCTTAAGGGTAGGGTGAAATCATGGTTTTTCACTTAAGGCTTGTAATGATATGTTGTACACAAAACATAAAACTAAAATAACAAAATTAACCTAGAAAACCTAACAAAATTAAATTAGAAAACCTAATAAAATTAAACTAGAATACCAAACAAAATTAAAGAATAATCTTCTCCCCCCTCCCCCCTCACACTTAAACAACACATTGTCCTCAATGTAGCACAATCATAAGATTAAGAACAATCAAAACAATCAATAAATTTGGACAAGTGCAATAAAAGTAAAGAAGGAGACAGAAAAAGAAAACTCCCTAAGTCATGGCGGAAGAGAAGTAGGGTGAAGTAAGGAGGTCTCCTCCACCACTACATCCTATAAGGAAGGATTTGTGAGGAATAGTTTTAGCCGGTGTCCATTGACCTTGAAGCCCTTATCTGTGGATTCACTTTTGATCTCAACTGTACCATAAGTAAAAACATTAGTTACCACAAAAGGACCAATCCACTTTGACCTCAACTTACCACTCATGAGTTCGAGCCTAGAGTTATACAATAAAACTTTTTGTCCAACCACGAAGTCCTTCTTAGCTATCAAACTATCATGGAACTTCTTGGTCTTCTCCTTGTAGAATTTGGAATTCTTATAAGCTTCTAAATGGATCTCATCTAGCTCACTTAGTTGCAACTTCCTTTCCTCTCCAACCTGATCCATAGAGAAGTTGCAGGTCTTTACAGCCTAGTAGGCTTTGTGCTCTATCTCTACAGGAAGATGACATGCCTTGCCAAAGACAACCCGATAAGGAGACATTCCTATGGGTGCCTTGTAGGCAGTCCTATGTGCCCAAAGAGCATCATCTAGCCTGGTGCTCCAATCCTTTCTGTTCAGCTGCACAATCTTGTCCAAGATCCTTTTTATCTCCCTGTTTGAAATCTCAGCCTGCCCATTAGTTTGGGGGTGGTATAGTGTGGAAATTTTGTGCACAACCCCATACTTTTTAAGCAATGCATACATGGATCTGTTACAAAAATGGGTGCCTTGACCACTAATGATGGCTCTAGGGACTCCAAACCTGCAAAACAGATTAGATCTAACAAAATCCACAACAACCTTAGCATCGTTAGTTTTGATGGGTTTGACTTCCACCCATTTTGAAACATAATCAACAGCAAGGAGAATATAAACAAAACCAAAAGAGACAGGGAAAGGCCCCATAAAATCTATACCCTAGACATCAAACACTTCACAGAATAACATGGGTTGTTGAGGCATTTTCTGTCTCCATGAAGGTGAGTTGCATGCTCTCTGACAAGGCTCACAAGTGCTACAGATTCTCCACGCATCCTTGAAGATGGTGGGCCAGTGCATCCTTGAACATATGGCTTGCTTGGACCAGCAACATTCTGGAAAGGAGGGACAAGCTGATGTTGTTGTGGAGGACTTGTCCATCTTAGATTTGGATGATTCCTCCAACCTGAATTGTATCTGTTGCTTGAATGATCATAATTATTCTGTTGTTGTTGGTTTTGCTGCTGAGAGGGTCTATTATAAATGTTTGCAGCATAAGCTTCAGGTTGCTCATTGGCTCCAGATTGCTGCAAAGAAGGACAAAGATCTGTATGGTGATCTGCAGAAGAACATAGACCACAGACTCTTGCAACAGGTGCAGATTTCTGATTCATGGCAAGCTGAGTTACTAGGTTGACCAAGGCATGAAGTTTTCCTTCAAGCTTTTTATTTTCAGTAGATGAAGATGAAGCCGTGGCCACCTCATGGACTCCTCTAAGAACAATAGCATCATTTCTTGCACTGAATTGTTGCGAGTTGGAAGCCATCTTCTCAATCAAATTCCTAGTCTCAGCAGGGGTCATATCACCAAGAGCTCCACCACTAGCAGCATCAATCATACTGCTCTCCATGTTGCTAAGTCCCTCATAGAAATATTGAAGAAGGAGTTGCTCAGAAATTTGGTGGTGAGGACAGCTTGCACACAATTTCTTGAATCTTTCCCAGTACTCATACAAGCTCTCTCCACTAAGTTGCCTGATGCCTGAAATGTCTTTTCTGATGGCAGTGGTCCTAGATGCAGGGAAGAATTTCTCCAAGAACACCCTCTTAAGGTCATCCCAGTTGAAAATGGACTTGGGAGCAAGGTAGTATAGCCAATCTTTTGTCACTCCCTCCAGAGAATGAGGAAAAGCCTTTAGAAAGATATGATCTTCTTGGACATCAGGGGGCTTCATGGTGGAACAAACAATATGGAACTCCTTAAGATGCTTATAAGGATCTTTACCTGCAAGACCATGAAACTTGGGCAGCAAATGTATTAGTCCAATCTTGAAACATATGGAACACCCTCATCAGGATATTGAATGCACAAGCTTTCATAAGTGAAATCAGGTGCAGCCATCTCCCTAAGAGTCCTCTCATGAGGTGAAGGTTGAGCCATGTTCTCAGTATAAAAATTAGTAGTGGAATGCTCAAAATCAGAATATTCAGAATCACCCTCAACAGAATGCTTAGAATGCTCAAAATGCACAGAATGACCAGGATGCACACTATGCCTAACTAATCTATGAAAGGTTCTATCTAATTCAGGATCAAAGGGTTGTAAATCACCTGGATTGCCCCTAGTCATGCACTATATGCAGCAAATAATGTGTTTCTCAACAAGCACCTAACAAAGGGGTAAAACTACAGCTATACTCAAACGATATCAAAATAAGCTGAAATTTTGTGAGGAACACCCTAAAATCATGAAAAGATAGCACAAAAATTTTCAAACAAAAATTCAAATTCTAACTATGAAAGCTACCTAAGCAAAGTTTAGAAAAATAAGACAATAATACTTAAAAAAAAAAAAAAGTAAACAGCTGATTTTTGGAGTTTGGGAGACCCCGAGTAGCTTTAGCGAGTTGCCACAGTATGGGAAATTTTTTTCTACCCCAAATGCATATATAATAATAGTTATTCTGATACCCGGAGCAAAAGTTATGGCCGTTTTAAGTTTTGCTAAAAACAAGTTCCCAAAATTTTGTTTCTCTCAAATACTGCCACACTAAGTGCTCCTGGTATTTTTCACACAAAATATGGATCAAAAAATGCTACCACACAAAAATTCAGCCAAAAATAACAACTCTAACTATCAAAACAAAAATCGTTAATTAAATTGCAAAATCCATCGCTAATCACTGTTCAGCATTGTTCACAGCAAAACAAAAGGTGGAATTAGTCGCTGAATCAGTTGTTAAAACAGTCCCTAAACAGGGAATGTAACTGAAATGCAAAACAAAACACCACACAAAATAAGATAACTAAACACTATTATGAACCTTTGGCCCATTGCTCCCCAGCAACGGTGCCAAATTTGATTGAGGTTGTACCCGAATCAAATAAACATTAAAAATGCAGTATCTAGGAAGTGATCCTAAGTCGTCTCCCAACGAGCAATGGTCAATCAAACGTTCATAATAGATTGTAATAAAATAGTAACGAATGGGGGGGGGGTTGTTTGTTTTTGTAACATAAACAGCAAGTAAATTTGAATTAGAAAATATCAGAATTAAAACACGTTGTTTCCCCTTGATTCACAAGCAAGTCTCTTATCCTAGGTTACAAGGATTTATCCTTTATCAGTTCAACCACTTAATCCAACCCTAAATTAAATTACTAAGCGAAATTTAACATAAGGCATTCATTATGTGATTAAGCAACACATACACCAATTAATCATGAACGAAACTGATCATTAAGCATGAACGTAAATTAAGCGCAGAGACAATTAATCAAGCACTAAGCATGCATGGATTAATAACAACAAATACAGAGTAATTGGTGAAGAGGAAAAACTGAGCAGAATGCAATAGTAATAATAAAACCTCAAAGAGAGTTGTGTTTGATCCTCAAGAGAAAACAACGCTGGAGACTTAGCCTTCCATTAATCAATAGCAAACGAAATTGTAGTAGAAAACGAAGAAAAGTAGAATTATTCTCCAAAACAAAAAAAGCTAAAATGAAAGAGAGAGAGAGAGGGGGAGAGAGAGAGCCTAAAACTAGAACCTTGGTGCTGTTATATAGTTCTCAGCCCCAAAGCCTACAAATCTATTTTAAGTCCAAGCTCATAAATAAAATAAAATCTAGATAAGATAAGATAAGACAAAATCTAGATGAATAATATCTAGATGAAATAAAATCTAGATAAGATAAGATCTAGATAAAATAATATCTAGATTAGATAAAATCTAGATATGATAAGATAAAATCTAGATGAAATAATATCTAGATGAGATAAAATCTAGATAAGATAAGATTTGCTAGAATAAAATTGTTTGCTCTCTTCAAGTCCAAGCCCAATTCCATATTCAAGCCCAATTACTTATAATTCTCCTAAAATTAAATTAAAAACACAAAATTAATCCAGTAGGCCCAAATGATAAAACTACATAATTAATTTGACAATTAAGGCTAATCAGTAATTAAAATGGTGACAAAAAGGGTTAAGAAATATGAGAAAATGATGACACATCATCTCCATATTGTACTCAAGAGACAATCATGTTTGATGACACACGAAGACCAACATATGGTCATCTGCACCCTTTGTTGAAGACTCAATGTCTATCGACTGAGACTACTTTAGTCTCCATATCGTCATCCAGAGATAATCAAGTTTGATGACACGCAAAGACCAACATAGTCGTCTGCACCCTTTGTCGATTCTGATTGAGACTACTTTAGTGTCCATATCATCAACCGGAGGCAAGCGAGCCCGTTGACACGCAGAGACAACTGTGGTCATCTGTTCTTTTTGGAGACCTCAGTGTCTTTCGACCGAGACTATTACGGGCTCTACTTCGTCAACCAGAGGCAAGCAAGCCCGTTGACATGCAGAGACCAAATAAAGTCGTCTGCTCCTTTTCGGAGACCTCAGTGTCTTCCGATCGAGAATAGTGCAGTCTCCATTTCATCATCCAGATACAAGCAAGTACGATGGCATGCAGAGACCGTCATGGTCACTCGCTTTCATTGTTCCGAGGCTATCAAAGTTCCCGTACTATCCAAAGACAAGCGAGTCTGATGGTATGCGAGGACGATGGTGGTCATCCGTTTCTAAGTGTTTTTTGAGATTTGTGCAGTTCCCTTTGCTATCCAGAAACAATCAAGTCCGATGGCATGCAGAGACAAACCTAGTCATTTGTTCCCCTGTTGAGAGGCTCAATGTCTATTGACCAAGGCTACCAAAGTCTCCCCTGTTGTCTCGAGACGAGCGAGTCCGATAGCATGCGGAGACCATCACGGTTATCCTTTTTATCGCTTTTGCTTGTGCACCTGATGTCTTTTATGCTCTTTCTTTTGATAGGCTTCGCTGATTGAGCTAGTGGTCGGTCGGGTGGAATTTCAGCTCGAACAAAATTAGTGTCTTATCTTTACTTTCCTTTTATCTCCAATAAAAGATAAGTAAAGAGGGGCAATTGTCATACCCTAATTTCATCCGGGAAAAATTGTTTGTCAACATACGAACTTTGGCCGACCAAATTGAGATGCTTAACACTCATCACCATGTAAGTCGCAAAGTTTCATGACGTTTCAAAAGGAGATCAGTCAAAAACACAAAATGGGGGTGAACTGATCAATTTAATTAGGGGGGTGTACTTAGCCCTGGGCCCATCTGGAATGTTCTGGATGAAGAAACAGCTCGCTTGGGCAAGCTGAGCTTACTTGGGCGAGCATGTTGCTTCAGGTGGAAGCTACTAGCTCACCTAGACAAGCTGGGCGGCAACCACCTCCCCTATTTTTTCTATAAAATGGCGTGGGGGGGCTAAGGAAAAAAGGTTCAACACCTTTGGCACTCAAAATTCACTTAAAATTAGTGAGGAGAAGAAGAAAGAAGGGAAAATTCCAAGCCGAGACGCTTCCATAACGTTTTCGTGATCAATTCCGCTAACGTTCTCCATTGTTCTTCGTTCGTTCTTCATTGTTCGTTGACCTTCAACCAATTAGTTTTCACTTTCGAAGCTTTGAATTCATTCTATGCACCCTTAGGGGTCCTCTCTTGCTTTGTATGTTTTCATCTTCATCTCGTTTACTTTCAGTTTTCTTTTCTTCGTTTTAAACGAGTTTTGACCGATCGTTTAAGCCATAACCTCACTCAATGAATGATAAAATGAATTTCAACCGATCGTTTGTGTTGTAATCTCGTTTAATCATCGTTAAAATAAAATTCAACCTGTCATTCACGTTGTAACCTCGTTTAATCGAAAAATAAGTAAGTTCCAACCGAACATTTTACTTTGAAAGTTCTCTTTTAAATGAGTTGAGAAATAACTAAGTGAAACTAAAGCTAAAATCAACTAACAAATCCAACTTTGTCCATTCAAGGTCCAATTCCTTAAACGGTCCTCTTTGCTTTTATCGGTTAAAACCGCATAACTTTACCGCTTTTTAAAGAACTACGTAGGTCCGAGTTCCTCATCACAATTGAGGATATGTAGGAGCAAAAGCCCCGCTTTTGTGGACCCAAAAGACGAAAAACATAAAAAAGGGAAGCTAAAATTAAATTGAAAGTAATGATTTTGCACATTTGATTAAAGGTTTTCGTCCCTTGTGATGGACGTTTGGGGTGCTAATACCTTCCCCATGCGTAAAAATAACTCCCGAACCTTTTATTCTTAAAGTTCATAGACACATGTTTCAGTTTTTTCTAACATTTTCCTCAAATAAACGTTGGTGGCGATTCCACGCATTTTCCTCCTTTGGAAGATGCACCTGTGAGTCTCACGTCGCCCTCCCACCGAATGGTAGGTTGCAACAATGGGTTTTGCAAGCCCTTTGGAGAAACGACCAGCAACGTGTCCATCCTTGATTTTGGCAAGACTCACCAAGGGTATACCTTAGGTTTGACGAGCCTGTAGAGCTGTGACCATGAACGTACTTGTCTTGGAAACACAAGAAAATTATAAAAATGAAGGGGCGTAGAATTTTATTCAATGTATTTGATTGACTAAAATTCCCTTTGTTATCCTAGATGTGCCTCATTAAAAGCTCTCAATCCAAAACCCTGATTTTTCTCTTTTGGGACAAAAGACTTGAGTAGGGAAAAATGGTACAACATCTAGTCTTGCATTAGTTAACTAAAGTGAAACTTTAGATGGGTTGCGCTCCATGCTCTTGGAATTGCTTTGCATCCAGTTCCTGTAGCTTGTATGCTTTGTTGTCTAGGCTTGTTGTAACCTTGAATGGGCCTTCCCAATTGGGACCAAGCTTTCCCGCTCTAGGATCTTTTCTGGCTTCACCTCGGATTTGGCACACGAGGTCACCAAGTTGAAAGGCTTGTGGTTGAACCTTTGTATTGTATCTCCTTGCTGCTCGGAGCTTGGTAGCTTCTTCCCTGATCCTGGCCATTTCTTGGGCTTTGTTTATTGTCTAGAGTTCTACCCTCGTGTTTTCTTCATTTTTTTGTTGCTGGAATAACAATCTCCTTGTTGATCGTTCCCCGAATTCAACGGGAATCATGGCGTTTGTGCCATATATGGGCCGATAAGGTGTTTCATTGGTGGCTGTTTGGGGTGAACAATGGTAGGCCCAAAGTATACTAGGGAGTTCCTCTTTCCAAAGGCTCTTAGACTTGTCGAGTCAAGTGCCTAGGGCCTTGAGGATGACTCTATTGGATGTCTGTGCTTGGCCATTGGTCTGAGGATGTTCAACGGAGGTGACAAGGTGCTTGACACCTAGCCTTGTTAGGAAGTCTTCGTAGGTTTGAGCTTTGAATTGGGTGTCATTGTTGGTGACAATGGCGTATGGGAGGTGAACTTCTCCACCTCATTGGTCGTAATTTCTCGCAGTGGTCTTGCCTCGATCTACTTGGTGAAGTAATCGGTAGCCATTACTAGGTATTTGACTGCTCGTGTGGCCTTTGGTAGAGGTCCCAGTATGTCTATTCCCCACATGGCAAAGGGCCAAGGGGATCACAAACTGTGAAGATTGTTAGGAAGGGTGCGCGGAATGTCTGTAAACTCTTGGCATTGTCTGCATCTCTTTGTGAAGTCAAGGGTGTCTGCCTTGAATGTTGGCAAGTAGTAGCAGGAACGCACCACCTTTGTTGCAAGGGATCATCCCCCTGTATGGACACCGCAAATTCCTTTGTGGAGTTCTCTCATGACATAATCTGCTTGTTGGCTATTTAGGCACTTTAACAAGGGTGATGTCAACTCTCTTTTAAATAGCTAGCCATCAAGGATGACCTAGTAGTTGACTTTCTATTTTAGGCGTTAGGCTTCATTCACGTATGATGGAAACCCCTCCCCCCCCCCCCTCCCCCCAAATTAGGAAATTCTTGTAGGGGGTCATTCAATTTGGTTCCTCCTCTTCTCTTGGATAATAGTCTTGAGGTACCCGATCTTTTTAGTGCCAGCCAGCTTGGAGAGCAGGTATGCTTTGGTGTTGCTTTGCCTAGGTATGTAGTACATCTCAAAGCACTCGAAGTTGTCAATGAAAGTTTTGGCAATGTGGTAGTACTTGAGCAACACTATTTCCTTGGTCTGGTATCTTTTAGTAACCTGCCTCTGGACAAGCCACGAGTCTGTGCAGCATCATAGCTTCTTAGCCCTGACTTCTCTTGCTAGTTTTAGACTTGCAATGAATGCCTCGTACTCAGCTTGGTTGTTTAAGGCTTTGAAGTTGAGCTTAAGGGCTTACTCTAAAGTGACATTGTCAAGGCCTTCAAGAATGTTTCCTACCCCGCTTCCCTTCATATTGGATGCACCATTAACATAGAGGCTCTACTAGTCTAGGGTGGTTTGGTCGTTCCCAATGAATTCTGCCATAAACTATGTCTTCATGGGACTATGGGGTTTGTATTGGATATCAAACTCTGAAAGTTCTACAGACCAGGGCACCATCCTCTTTGCTAGTTCAGGCCTTCGCATAACCTATTTGATGGGGTAGTTTGTCTTGACTACCACTTGATGACTTTTAAAGTAAGGCTTGAGTCATCGAGTCAACGTAATGAGTGCTAGCGCCACCTTTTCTTTCATTTCATTTGGTAGCGCTTCTTGGCATCATGGAGTAGTTGGCTGGTGAACTAGACAAGGAGCTGGTGCTTCCCTTCCTCTTGGTCAAGGGCTGAGCTAACGACTTCACCAGCTACTGAGAGATATAGAAGTAGGGGTACTCCTGGCCTGGGTTAACTCAAGACTAGCGATGTGGCAATGGTCTTCTTGAAGGCTAAGAAGGCTTGTTCACAGGTTTTATCCCATAGGAATTGCTTAGTTTTCTTGAGCAATTTGTAGAACGGCTTTGCTTTTTCAACGAGCTTGGGGAGAAACCTGGACAGGGATGCTAGACTTTCATTTAGCGTATGGACTTCTTGGACATTAGTAGGACTGTGCATCTCCAAAATAGTAGTGCATTTGTGGGTAGTCTTCCATTTAGCTTCTGGCCTTCCTAGATGTTAGTAGGACTGTGCATCTTCAAAATAATAGTGCATTTGTCCAAGTTGACTTCTATTCCCTTATGTGTTATAATAAATCCCGAGAGCTTGCCTCCACCTACCCTGAAAGTAAATTTTTTCGGGTTGAGGCACATGTCGTATTTGTGGAGCTCTCCGAAGACCTTTTCTAGGTATGCCATGTGTTGGGCTATGCTTTGAGACTTGACGACCATGTTGTCGACATAGACCTTAACCTTTCGTCTAATTTGCTGCTTGAAAATTTGGTCCATCAATCTCTGGTATCTAGGGCCTGCATTTTTTAGGCCAAAAGGCATGACCCTGTAGCAAAAGTTAGTATCTTTAATGATGAATGTCATTTTCTCCTCGTCTGGAGCATGCATCTTGATCTGGTTATATCCGGAGTAAGCATCCAAGAAGCTTAGCACCTAGAATTCAGATTCTCTATCAACTAGCCTTTCGATGGTGGAATATCTTACTTCTCTGATGAAGTTGGCTTTAAGGAGTTTGCCCACTTCTTCTCTGATCGCTTTTCATCATTCTTCTCCCTTCTTTCTCTTCTTTTGTGATACCGGTTTTTCCTAGGGACAAATGAAAAGCTTGTGGCAGATAATGCTAGGGTGGATTCCCGACATGCCAGATGGATGCCAAGCAAACAGGTTTGCTCTCCTGTGTAGACATCATACATGCATTTGTGCTCATGGCTAGTGAAGTCCCTATTGAGCTGTATACACTACTCAGGTTTGGGTTTGAGCTACAGCTTGACGAGCACTTCAATAGGCTTCAGTCTTCTGTCAAAAGTGTCATCACATGGATCTACATCAAATTCATCGTCCAGGCTTGTTTGGTAGGCAATCAGGGCTTAGACTGGAGACCCTTCGTCCACACTCATGACCTGAGTGGTACCATCTGCTATGTGGTGAGGCTTGGTGGGAGGATAAGGTACCACTTTTAGGCTTTCTGCGTAGCACTATCATGCCTGCTTTTGATCTGCCTTAACAGTCATGATCTCTCCCATCGAGGTGGGGAACTTCATCTTGAGATGCAGTGTGGAGACGATGGCTCTTAGCTCGTTGAGCGTTTTCTTGGAAATCAAAGCAAAGTAAGAAGTATTTGCATCGACGATTAAATACCTATTGTAAAGCTCCTAGAGAGTTGGCCATGACCAAAGGTGGTCATGAGGTCAACATAGCCTCTGGTCTCTACTCATTTTCCTGCAAAGCCGAGGAGTGGACCAGCGTGAGGTTGAATGGTGTTAGGCGAAACTTCAAGTCTCTAGAATGTCTTTCAATATAAGATGTTGGTGGAGCTGCCCTGGTCGACCTTGGACACCATGAAGTTGGCGATTATGATGGAGACAACCATGGGGTCATCTTTGTTTATGGGTTAATACCCTTGAAGTCTCTATCAGCGAAAGTGATAGGAGAGAGACTTCATGGTGATGGTGTATCGACATAGTAGATGTCAATGTCCTGGATGGCGTGGAGGTGGCGCTTGCGGGACTAGTTGGACTGGCCTTCGTAGGAGAATCCACCTGCAATGGTGTTAATCACACCTCTTATTTGTTAGGCGGGTTCTTGTTCTTGTGGAGGTTGTCGATCGCATCTTGGTTGGCTGTGTCTCTGTCTTCCTCGATCTTCTGCTCTATCTCTTCTTCTGCCTGCATCGTGATTCATGTGTTAATCCTTCTGGTGTCCTTTGGGTCTCTCTCATGCTTGGTGTTTGTTCGACCTCTTAGCAAACTTTGCTAGGTACCCAGCCTGTATAAGCTCTTCTATTTTGTCCTTTAGGGCCCAATAGTCTCTTGTGTTGTGACCGATACCGCGATGGTATTTGCACTATTTGGTTGCATCTAACCCTGACCTGGGAGGACGCGATGGAGGTAGCTTGATGGGTACCTCCAGGTTAAAAGCTTCCTCGAGCATTGTAGGGTAATTGGTCATTAAGGGTGTGTAACGCTCATACCTAGGCCCTTATAGGAGAGGTTGACGCTTGTCTAGCTTATGCCTCTTGTCTTACTTTTGTGATTCGGTCCTAGTGCTTCCTTCTCCCTTGTTGCGCTTTTGTCTAGCTTTTCTGACCTCGTTCTTGAACCTGGATATTTCTTCCATCTAGATGTAGCATTTGGCTCGTTCATGCAACTCATCCTTGCTACTAGGGTTTTTTTGCATAGACTGTTCGCAAAGTTGTCAGGCCTTACAACGGCCCCACGGTGGGCGCAAAATGTACTTACCTAAATCTGGAGTTGGGGCACATCAGGGTGGACGTGGCCAAGGTGGGCTCTTGGACTTCACATGTTGGTTGGAGAGTGGCCTTTGTTAGGAGGACAAGAGGGAGATCTTGCAAAACAAAGGACTCTGACACTCAAGTAAGTATGTGAGTTAGGAGAATATGAAAGAATAAGTATATGAGCAAGTGTGAAGGTGTTCGTCTCAAGTGAGTACAAATGAATGTGTGAGTTGTATATACTCGTAGGTGTAAGTATAAGCACAATAATGTGTCGAGAAATTAGAGGGAACCTGGTACTTATAGTGTGGCGAGGGAATTGCGGGTCCTTGTTGATAGGGACTGTTACAACCCTTGCAGATAATTACCAGCTTGTAAATAATAGTCGATAGCATATAAATAAAGTTAGAGATAATGTATAGCTTAGAGATAAAAGCTAGTAGATATTGTTACTTACAGATAATGTGTAGCCTTGTAGATAATTGAATACGTGCCAAGAGATAAAGAGATGATAATATATTCAAATAATAAGAGGTTAAAGATAACATGTTGGTAGGGAAGCCCGACTACTAAGGACTGGGTATCAATCATAGAAAGGTTTGCTTTACATATATAAACTAATAGTGAATTTTGGGTAGAAATAAAAAACTAAACTAATAGTTGATGAGATCAAATGTAATGCCCATAGTTCTTTTATTAGGCATGAAATGTTTAATCTCTAGATAGATATACTCGCATTTGAATGTATTGATGAATAAAATAAGGACTCTTAACGCCAATATATTAATTAACATTTATGAGTTTGGAGTTGTTATTAAGTGATTGTTTAATATATATATATATATATATATATATATATATATATATATATATATATATAAAGTGATTATTTACTCTTCTCTTGAATCATAACATGGAAAAATATAGCACATTACTCTTAACATGGAAAAAGATAATTCAATAGACTCTTCAAGACGATTTTTAAAAAAATTGTCTTAGAAAACAGACTTTTTAAGACGGTTCTTCAGAAAATCGTCTTAGTATAACTACTTTCTAAGACGGTTTTTTGAAAGAACCATCTTAGAAATGTCAATTTTTTTAATATTTTAAAACAAAAAAAAACATATTTTAAGATGGTTGTCGCAACCTACCTTACGACGGGACGACGAAAGCAAATAAAAGAAAGCATGTTCGTCTCATAAGGAGAAAATAAGTAAGAGTCGCCACTAACGTTTATTCGAGGAAAACGTTAGAAAAACCAAAAGAGTTCTACGAATTTTGAAAAGAAGGGTTCAGGAGTTGTTTGTAGAAGCAAGCTTCATGATGATGAACCAAGCAATTATGATGATGCCAAAAGCCCAAATGATTGATTCAAGATTGATTCAAGACTTCAAGATCAAGCATCAAGAATCCAATACAAGATTCAAGATTCGTGAGAAGAAATCAAGAAGCAACAAGTCAAGACTTCACATAGGATAAGTATTAAAAGATTTTTTCAAAAACCAAATAGCATAGTTTTGTTTTACAAAATTTTCTAAGTTACCAGAGTGATTACTCTCTGGTAATCGATTACCAGTTATCAGTAATCGATTACCAGTGACCAGTTTGATTTTCAAAATGTTTTCAAATAGTTTGCAACGTTCCAAAATGATTTTCAAACAGTGTAATCGATTACACTATATTAGTAATCGATTACAAGTGAATCTGAACGTTGGAATTCAAAACCAATTGTGAAGAGTCACAACTTTTCATAAAATGCATTGTGTAATCGATTACACCTTTGTGGTAATCGATTACCAGTGAACAATTTTGAAGAAAAAGTTAAGAGTTATAACTCTTAACATGGTTTTCTCTAAAGTCACAACTCTTCCAATGGTTTCTTTGACCAGACATGAAGAGTCTATAAAAACATGACTTTGGCACACATTCAAAACATATATGTGTGATATTCTTCCAAATAATCCTTCTTCAAAATCTTTCTCTAACCATTGCCCATTGCTTTTTCTTTGCCAAAAAAATTTCTAAACTTTGTTTCAAAACTTTGTTTTTTCTGAAAGTGGAAATTTTGCAGAAAACAAAAGTGTGCTATTTTTTCATCCCTTCTCCCTCTTGACAAAAGATTCAAAGGACTAACCACTTAAGAATTCTTTTGATTCTCCCTTCCCCCTCTTGACAAAAGATTCAAAGGACTAACCGCCTGAGATATCTTTTGTTTCCCCTTACAAAGATTCAAGGGACTAACTGCCTAAGAATTCTTTGTCTTAACACATTGGAGCGTACATCCTTTGTAGTACAAGTAGAGCGTACATCTACTTTGGTTGTGATACTGAGAACAAGAGATGGTACATCTCTTGTGGATCAGTTCAAGTGGAGCGTACATCCACTTGGTTGTTCAAAGAGAACAAGGGAGGGTACATCCCTTGTGGATCTTTGCTTGTAAAGGATTTTACAAGGTTACTGGAAATCTCAAGACCCGGTGGTTGCTTGGGGACTGAATGTAGGCACGGGTTGTTACCGAACCAGTATAAATCTTGTGTTCTTTACTTTCTCATAACTTAATAGTAAAGCCTAATTGAATCTAGTAACATTAAGAAGGATAAATTTTTAATTAGTCAAGACACATTCATAATTAATTCAACCCCCCTTCTTATTCTGATGCCACTTGATCCAACATTGTTTACGCATAGGGAAGGCATTAGCACTCCACGCGCCCGTCACAAAGAACGACAACCTTTAATCGAGTATGCAATAAAAATAACATGACTACAAAATTAATTATTTTTCCAAGAGCAGTGAATTTCTTTTCTTTTACTATATATTTTTATTTATTTAATATTATTATTTTTTGAATCGACAAGGGTGTTGTCCTTACTCCTACGTATCCTCAAGTGCAATGAGAAAATAAGATCTACGTAGTTCTATAAGTCTGAATGTTTGTGTGTTGAATTGATTTTATGCTTTTTTTAAAGATTTATTTTAATTACAAACAAAGAGTCATTAAGGCGTTGGACCTTCAAACACGTTTTAGATTTTGAAAAGCGAAGAAAGTTGTTAAGGCGTTGGATCTTGAAATGATCTCAAGTGATATTTGAGTAGAAAAGATTACATATATAATATCAAGAGGGATACATAAGGGTACAAAGATTACATCAAAATCTTAAGAAAAATTAACCGACTATTGCACAGGGTACAAGACTTGCAAGAGAAATGATGTAGGAAACGATTCATGGTTCGATTCACCAGCACCTCGACTTTTTTTCTACTTCTTCTCTTTCTCCTTTTTGCATTTTTCCTCTCTTTCTTCGGTTTTCAGCCCCCTTAAATCCTTCCCCTACATGACTATTTATAGGAAAAGGCCATTTGGTGTAGGGGAAACTCGCCTAGGCGAGCTGGTTGCTTAAAGTTGAAGGTATCAGCTCGTCCATGTGAGTAGCTTGCTTAGGGCTGAAGAAATTTCTTGGCCCAGGCGAGCCAGATGCTAGCCTGGGCGAGTTTAGGTCCAGAAATATCTAGGAAATGACCATTTTGCCCCTTCCTTGTGACTTTTGTTTCTGGAACTGACAAACAACCATCAAAACCCTGCGTGACCCCTTGGCCTTGTGCTGTAACTGGTGTCAAACATCGTAATTCGATTAACAATGATCAAAACATCATATCTGAATGATAAAAACATTGTACCCGGATGAAATTAGGGTCTGACAATGGTTTCAAAGAGAACGACATAGAAATCAAGTTTTTAAGATGGCTTAAAAACCTTGGTAAAAAATATTGACTTTCCAAGACGATGGCTTCAAAGATAGTTTCTGAACCGTCATAGATTGTGCTAAAGAACCAATGTGTAAATTTTTTTTCTAGTGATGGTATTCAACCTGATGAATACACCATAAAATGATAGATTACCTAAAATGGTAACCAAGCAATAGGACTCATGGACCCAAGGTCCATCACTATAACCATAAATAGGGGTGAGATTTTTTAGGTAAAAAATGTTGATGATTCTCATTATTCTACACTGACCCATGACTTGAGTATTCCCTCTAAGAACCAAATAGTGGGATACTAGTTAGTTTTACAAATTACAACAATACCTCTAATAATTCTCTAATCAATGATAAAAAATCCTTCAATCAAAATGAATAAAAGCTTGCTTTTGCATGTATTAATTTTGTTACGTAATAGTTCATTTAATTAAGCGTAAAATTGAGAGAAGGTCCATCAATGAGGAAAGACCAATCCTATGCATTCTTATTTATTAACGATATGCATTTCAGTTCAACCATTAACACAACACAATTGGAACTACATGATTCATGCTGGTGTTGGAGGCCATGCACTACTAGAAAATAGGCTTTCTACATCGGTTATCGGTGACTTTCTACATCGGTTATCACGCGTCGTTGTAGCCTGGTGTCGTTGAAACACAACGACGGTTGAGCGACCAATGTTGAATTCTAACATTCTACATCGGTTATTAGGACAATCGATATAAAAATCTGCCAATTTTAAGACGGGTTGGTCGCCAAACCCGTCTTAGAATGCCAGATTTCTACATCAGTTGTCATGAAAACCGATGTAAAAAGTCATTATTCTACATCAGGTGTATCCTGATCCGTCGTAGATTCCTACCCCACGATGAAACATTCAACATCGGTCTTTCTAATAACCGATGTAGATTGCTAGCCATTTTACATTGGTTGTGGCCTGAACCGATGTAGAATTATTAATTATTTTTAATTTATTTGCTTTTTGGAAGCAAAAATTATGATGACATAAAAATTGGTGGCATGGTCATTTCATTAAAAAATATTTCTACTAACTAACTAGTAATTACTAAACTAAATTGTTCATAAGAAGAGAGAAAGAATAAAATTAATCAAATTTGAACACAGATACTATATACGTTTAGCTGAAAAATTATCTAAAAGTGTTGCTCACTAAATTGTAATGTAAAAACAAGTTGAGACAAGTTGAGAATTTCAATAACTAACCCTGTCCAACTCCCTCTCAGTAATTTTGTTGTTATGCAGTCCTCTAAGAGCATTCTTGCATGCATCAACAACTTTGTGGACCTGCAAATCAATTTGACCTAAAACTTTTGAACAGAAGAAAACTAACAGCAAAAATAAGAGTGAATGTTACTAGAATGAAGCTCACACCTTGCTTGGACTTGATGTCACAAAGATCACATACCATCCTAGTTTAAGCCTAGCAAACAAGTTTAATTCAAATGACACGTCATATGTCAACCCCATGCTTAATTAGTGTGTGTAATTTGGATGTTTGAAGCTAAATCACTTCAACTTATAAGAAGAAAAAAAATGTGAAAGCTACTGTTAGTAGCAGACTATGCATGCTACTAGTAGCTTCTACTTCGATACCAAACACGTAGTTAGGTTGTAGAAGAGACAAAGACCAGAATGAAAAAAAAAAAAGCAAATAAAAAACAGTGAATCCTTGGTTGGCATGCAGTATTATATGTATAATTATCAAGAATAAAATTAGGTGAAGTCAAGCTAAGCTTTATTCAGCTTGAATCTAACAAGAATCTAAAATATTAATGTATTTTATTTATTATTTATTATTTATTATTGAACTAAAAAATAACCAGGCACCTGTATAAAAAGTATACTCTCAAAGGAAGCTACAGTACTAATGAAAGTTATATTGACGTTCTAAAAGTTATTCACTTTTCTCTATGAATACCTAAGTAATACAATATATTTTTAGTTTTTATATTTTATTAAATTTTATTTTTAGTCTTCAAACTTTTATATCAGGCAATATAGAACAACAACATAAAAAAAATGTGTTTATATAGTCCTTGGACGACTTTCCAGCAGAACATGCATTATGTTGTAAAAATCATATTTTTTTTTAAGTTCAAAAATTAAATTATATGTTGTGAAACTTTGAAGACTAAAAATAAGATTGAACGAAAGTATAGAAAATAAAAGCATACAATATTATTATTATTCTTTTTTATCAGTATTTTAAAAATTATAATTAAGAAGACTTTATTGGTAAGAAATTTGTAATAATCTCAATAAGCATTCCTTGGAAAACTTGGCCTTTGACCCAGTGAGCTTTTAAAACTCAACTTATACAAGCTCTTTCCAATCAAACAAGAGAAAATAATGGTATTAAAAGCATTTAACAAGTGAGTGATAAATGGTATTATTAATAATAGTGCAATTGTAAGCATGGCAATCTGGGCTAGTGAATATGTTTGAATTGTTTAATTTAATTAGTAGCAATGCTTACCTTATAAAAGCCACCTAAGCAAATTCTACTTTTCATATAATAGAAAATATATAACCCATAATTTAAGCCCGCTCAAGCCATGCAGTGCTTTTGAAGCTTTCATCATAATAAGGCCAAGGAACACGCAAGGCTTACATGAGCAAATATTTATTGGCTTCCTAGATAATACAACATAAAAAAAATCATGCAAAGTTCCACTTCTGCAGAGCACAGTGAGGCTTGGACACAGCCACACGTGTGGAATTGGGCATTTTGTTGAGAAAATCATAATCATCAAAAGAGCAATAGGGCCCATCCAATCCAAGGGTGAATATTTCACCACTAGATATTAAAAGCATACAATATTATTATTATTATTATTATTATTATTATTATTAGTCATTTTTAAAGTTTAAAATATCCTTTTTTCAATTATCTTCTTAATTATAATTTTTAAAATTTTAAAATGACATGAATTACCAATATCAACGGAATTGTTAAAGAAAACAATTTCATTAAACAATTGCTGACAATAACCCCATCGACAATTCCAAGAATGACAACAACGAACAATACCTTGAGCTGCCTTTGGATTCGCTGCTCCTAATTCATTCAAAATGCGAGTACTGCAAAGCAAAATTCATAAGATCGTGATTTTTCAGCAAACAATTGTGCAGTGCCATTGATCTTGTGTATAGAAATGAAGAAACAAATTTGGACCTAACCTTGCAGAAGCTCCAATAGCATATGGAATGATGTAGTGCAATGTTGTTGTGTTAAGGCTGAAAATGATTTGGTTACAATACTCATTCCCCATCATCTCTCTCACAAACCCAACTCTTCCACCAAAGCACTAAAAATGATTTGGTTACAATACTCATTCCAATTATACTTAAATATCAGGAATTACCAATTATTTCCCTTTGTACCCACATGCAACAAAAATAATTGCATACCTGTCATCTTGCAAATAGGAAACAAAATCATTCATATTTTCAGCTAGCAGACTTCAGTAATTGGAACTTCAGGTGCAACCTAGCATGCAAACTAGTGTTGGAATGTAAAATGCAGATCTTATGGTTAAAGAGGTTACCAACTTTACCAAGACTGCACATAAATGAATGTTGTTTCACTAAATGAATCAAATTGTCAAGATACTGAACTACATGAGGAGAAGCACTCCATTTTAACAATTTGACATCTCCACCAAGGTCTTTTAGTCTTGGGAAAGAAATTGAAATAACTTGAAAAGGACCAAGATTATCATTTTCTGAACATAAAATGAGATCTGGGACCTGCATATTCTGCAAAATATTTTTTGATAAGAAGATAATTCAAGAGACCTGAGAAAAAAAAAGAGTTAATTTGTTGAAAGGATAAAGAATTGAAAGGTATATCATCAAGTGGAAAAAGTTGGCATAACGATGATTCTGGACCAGGTGAAAAATGGTGCTTCTTTAGCTTTGCTAAGAATATCATGTAACTCTACCTCAAACATTCCATAATCATGATCAAAATTCTCTACCAAATCAAGGAAATCAACAAAAAAGAAAAATAATAACAAAAATAATGAAGAAATAAATCAAAGCTTCTTTCTCACTTGGCCAATTAAAGGAATATCCAATTGGGCAAATGGAGAAATTACTTATACGTCTGCATTTGCTTCCTCCCTTGTTTCCCTAATGGCACCTTCCACAGCAGACTCTCCAATTTCCAAATAACCAGCAGAAAGGGTCCTAATTGAGATGGTTGAATACTCCTCTTGCAAAGAAGGACCTTGTTATCATGTTCAATGAGGCAGCCAACCTATTTTGCCACCCAAAATCATGTCATGTTCAGAACAAAGTAATTAGTCATGTATCAATTGATGGAATGAAATAAATGCTATGACAAACAACATACAATCATTATACAATTCTTTTCCAGAAGATAAAGGTTAGAGAATCCCAAAACACAAATATGACACATGACACAAAGATATGACAAATTTTAAACATTAATAAACACAAAAATTACTACAAAAATAATTCAACATCAAAGCCTGATAAAACATTAAATTTTGAAATTTAGCATAAGTCATTGTAAACATAATGAAACATTAATTTTTTTTATCTAATTGTAATGGAATTATAAAAGTTCAAAAAACAGAAGTAAAAAAAAAACATAAAATGCAGGAGTTTCTGAAGAGTCCGACATGCATACACATTTGATACAAGTACAACTACTATTTATAGTGACCATGCTTCCTTTAGGAGAGCATCTAAACAAATGATACTCCTCCAAATCCTTATTTGTTTTTTATTTTCATTAACTATTATGTGAAAACAAAAATTACTTCAAAGAATGAAAATTATAGGCATAACATTTTAAAGCATGTTATATGCAGATACCTCCATATACATTTTAGTATCAAATTCATGTAGAGCATACCAAATCATATCTAATGCACAGAGCAACCTTCACACTTATTGCGGAACATATGGTAGAAGTCCTAATCCAAATTTAAGAGTGAACAAAAACCACAAAATCAACTACAAGAATGAAAGAACAAGTAAAACAAATTTCTAATATACTTGTTGCACAACAACCATCTTGCAAATCCATTTATACACATTCAAAGAAAATTACTTCAGAACACGCAAAAATACCCGTTATCACTTCACAAGCACTAAACCAAATCAACCAGAAACTAACAGAGATATTTATAGATAGTCACCATCTTCGGATTTTGATATGCGATCTTCCCGCAAACCGGACATATTGCTCTCAACCTTTCCTCCCCTCCAAATTCCCCAAACCTTCTCCTTCTCCTTCTCCAGCACAACCACAACAATAGCCCTCTTTCTTCTTTAAGATCGCAGACAAGAAACACCCCAACACCCACATTCACGAACCCTTGTACGAGCGTTTGCATCCCAGAACCCTTGACGACATCGTAGGTCAAGAGCATCTCCTTGCCCCCAACTCCCTTCTTCGCTCCGCAATCCAACACAACCGTGGGGCCCACCCGACACCGACAAGACCACTATCGCCAAAGACATCGTCAACTCCACCCCTTCTATTAACTCTTACTGCTTCGTCTCCTTGTCTGCCATCACTAGCGGCATCAAAGATGTCAGGGACACCGTCGACGAGGCCTAGAGGTAGCTTAACAAAAGATTTTGATTTTAAGTGAGGAACATAGCAAAACAAAACGCACAATGCCCAGAGGCAGCTTAAACAAAAGATTTTGATTTTAGGTTATTGGTACTTACTGCAATAGAGGGAATGTCCACGACAAGCTTGCGGCAAGTATCGGAGGTCACGAAGGAGGTTGTGGCAGATTGCAGAGCTCACGGCAGGGTGAAGAGCGAGGGTGAGATGTGCGGAGGTCAGGGTAGGGTGAAGAAGCATGCACGTATGAGTTCCAGACTGAAAAGCAAAAATTGAAGTAATTATAAATATGAGGCAAAGGCGGTTTTCAAAAAAAGACCGCAGTAGTAGGCTACAAACAAAAGCGGTTTTCTAAAAACCGTAGTAATAGGCTTACAAACAAAGGTGGTTAATGAAAATCATCTTTAACACTTTATAAAAGTTTGGTTTAATTGCAAAAATGTCACTGCAAGCTTTACTATATCGATTTTTTCATAACCGACTTAGATTTAACGATGTTGATGTTGGATCAAGTGGCCTCAGAATAATTAAGAAGGGGGGTTGAATTAATTATTCCTAAACCTTTACCAATTAAAAAATTACTCTTTTAAGGCTTTTACTAAATTGTTAAGAGAATGATGAGTAGAAGAGAATCTTAACAGAAAGTAAAAGCGGAAATTAAATGCACAATGGAAAGTAAAAGAGTAGGGAAGAAGGAAACAAACACACAAGAGTTTTTATACTGGTTCGGCAACAACCCGTGCCTACATCCTGTCCCCAAGCGACCTGCGGTCCTTGAGATTTCTTTCAACCTTGTAAAAATCCTTTTACAAGCAAAGATCCACAAGGGATGTACCCTCCCTTGTTCTCTTTGAACCTAGTGGATGTACCCTCCACTAGAACTGATCAACAAGAGATGTACCCTCTCTTGTTCTCAGTCAAACCCAAGTAGATGTACCCTCTACTTGTACCACAAAGGATGTACCCTCCAATGTGTTAAGACAAAGATCTCAGGCTGTTAAACCTTTGATACTTTGTGAATGGGGATACAAAAGAATTCTCAGGCGGTTAGTCCTTTGAACACTTTTGTATTAGGGAATGGGAAGAATCAAAAGAATTCTCAGACTGTGTCATTTTGAATTCTTTGACAAGAGAGAAGGGAGACACAAAAGAATTCAGGCGGTTAGTCCTTTGTTCTTTTGGAAAAGGAAGAAGAGAGACACAAAAAGAATTCAGGCAGTTAGTCCTTGGCGAATTCTTTTTGGCAAAGGGAGAAGAGAATGAAAAGATGAATAACACAAGTTTTCAAGGTTTAGAAAAGCAGAAACTTCAGAAAGCTTTTGGTACAAATAAGAAGAAGAAGAAGAAGAAGAAGTTCAAAGAGATTCAAGGCTTGTAAAGGATTGATTGGAATAGTAAAAGTATGTAAGAATGAATTGAAATTATCAAGTGTTTTGAAAAGCAAATCAAAGCCTTGCTTTTATAGACTCTTCATGTCTGGCCAAGAAGACCATTTAGAAGAGTTATAACTTTTAGAAAAACTTAAAACCAATTTGAAAAGGTCAAAACCTTTTTGAAGAGTTACATCTTTTGATTTATCAGAAACAATCACTGATAATCGATTACTAAATTAGTGGTAATCGATTACACAAAGCTTTTGTGTGAAAGGATGTGATTCTTCACATTTGAATTTGAATTTCAACGTTCAAAGGCACTGGTAATCGATTACCAAAACATTGTAATCGATTACAGCTTTTTGAAAATAATTGGAACGTTGTAAATTCAATTTGAAAAACTTTTTCAAAACAATTTTGCTACTGGTAATCGATTACAACAGTCTGGTAATTGATTACCAGAGAGTAAAAACTCTTTGTAAAGGGTTTTGTCAAAAACTCATGTGCTATTCAAAGTTTTAAAAAACTTTTTAATACTTATCTTGATTGAGTCTTTTCTTCATTCTTGAATCTTGAGTCTTGAATCTTGATCTTGAACCTTGAATCTTGATTCTTGAGATCTTGAACCTTGAATCTTAATTCTTGATTCTAAGCTTTCTTCTTGAGTCTTGAATTCTTCTTGATTCTTTTCTTGAACTCTTGAATTGTTCTTGATTCACTTGAGTTGTTCTTTGATTGATCTTTGAGCTTTTTATCATCACCTTTGTCATCATCTTTTGTTATCATCAAAACACCTTTGAATCACCTTTGATTTACCATGAAGCTTTGCATCTACAATTGAATCTTACTTTTGTAGTAGTGATGATTTTGCAAATTATAGTGGGTAAAGGTAAAACTTTGATTTGGTGTCCCTAAATTTGCAGTAAAATAAGGTTAAGATTCACTATTCACATAAGCTTTAGTCTTGGTCTCCCAATATTCTAATTATTTACAATGCCTTATATAAAGAAAGTAAAGATCGGTGCTCATTGTGTAAATTCACTTCCTCTTATTACAATTAGAGCTACTATACAAAATGAGAATATCATTAGACACATACATAATTTAAGTATCCCTGTTTTTTGGAAATTATAATTAGTTGGCAAAAAAGAAAGAACAATACATCTACATAGCATTTGCAACAATACTACCATATCGAGAGAAGGTGTTGTGGTTTTTGTCGAGTTTTTTTAGATGAGGCCAATATAAACCTTGTATTATTATTCAAAGCAATCAATTTAAACTAATTTCCAAGGTGTGTTCATAAATAGTCTCATAATAATCTCCAGGTATTGTTGCATTATATATATATATATATATATATATATATATATATATAATATTGATCTGCAGTTTTGAAAATTTTACAATTAATTAAATACAGAAATATTTCTACAGACACAATTAATTACAAAGGAACTTCTTCTCTATGTGTGAAAGTTGAAGAAAAAGGGTGCCACTATCCTTTATTTTGTTTATTTTGTCACAATGAAAATTTACAGCTTTATAAACATAAAAATATTTCTACAGACCAAGAGCAACTTCAAAAGAACTTCTCTATTGTACATTTCTCACTTTCATAGGAGCCAGCTATGTTCTCCTTTGCATTTCAATCTACAAAAATTGAAGAAAAATGCTCCACACTCGTATTTGCAATAGATCTTTATCTTCCCAAATGCATAATACTCTTCATAGCCATCATCATCTCATACCTCAAGATTTCCTGCTTGGATAGAGTCACTTGGAGGATCAATTGTAATCCAAAGCAATGCAATGGTAATGGAGAGAATTCCTGACCACACATAAATAATTGTGGGGACCCTTCCTCTCTTACCCATCAAGCCTTTAGCAAAAGGGTACATATGTGACAGCACCCAGAAGCTAAAGAACATACCTCCCAAGAGCTTATTCCACTCTGGTATCACACTATAAACAGTCCTTAAGATCCCCATGACTAAGGCAATAAGGTTAACGATGAGAATAGTTAGTGGCATGATGAAGAGACTAGTCCACTTCACAATGTAAAGATCAGCGAACTCATCGAGTTCGTCATCTCCTGCTGACTTAGATGTTAAGGTAAATGAAATCTCTATGCCAGCTATGACCTTTAGCAAACCTTGTACAACAGCAACAAGGTGAGCACTAGTGCCACCAATGACCCAAAATTGTTCGTTTCGCCACCATTCCTCAAGGGCAATGCCTGACCACTTCACTTCAAGGAGGGATAGAAGAGTGAGGCAGATTGTGATGAGCAGAAGATAGATTAGGAAAGCTGGATTCAAGCCATTGACTATGAACTGTCCAGAGAAAAGGGAGAGTGCAGGGATGAAGCAATATACGACCAAGAACACTGAGGTGAAAGGGTAGATTCCAACGTTGAGGTATGAAATTCTCTGCAAGAATTTGAGGCGTCGAGTCGCGAAAAAGGCATTGTTTCTTGAGAAGAAAATTTCCACAGAACCTGTGGCCCATCTCAGCACTTGGTGTAGGCGATCAGTGAGGTTTATAGGTGCCGTGCCTCGGAAGGCATCTCTCTTTGTGATGCAATAAATTGATCTCCAGCCACGGTTGTGCATCCTATAACCAGTCACAACATCCTCTGTCACTGACCCGTAAATCCAACCTACCCTATCTCCCCATTCTGTCTGGTCCTCATACCTGCATTATTGACACATCCAAAATGGTTCCTACATCAGCCATTGCACAAGTTTTTCTTTTCTATACATATCCGAAAGGAGAGTAACTATCCTTCTAAGTGACATAATGAGTTGACATAGTTTTTATTTGTTAAGACTAAGATGGATAAGAAGTCCTGTCACATGATTCTATTACCCTTGAATGCTAGATAGCCAAAAAGAGTGTTTGATGGAAGGAAAATGTTAGTGCCAAAAAACAAATGATCTTTGCTACAAAGTATGACTTAATGAGTTGACATAGTTATTAAGACTGAGTTGCATGAGTAGTCCTGTCAAACTCTATTCAACAACTCTTAAATGCTAGATGGCCAAAAAGAGTGTTTGATGAAAGGAAAATGCTAGTTTGTCAAAACAACAAATAATCTTTGCTACAAAGTATGACTTAATGAGTTGACGTAGTTGTTAAGACTGGATTGCATGAGTAGTCCTATCAAACTATTCTATTCAGCAACTCTTAAATGATAGATGGCCAAGAAAGAATGTTTGGTGAATGGAAAATGCTAGATTTCCAAAAAGCAAATAATTTGTGCTGCAAATCAAGTCAGGGATGGATGAGTAGTCCTGCCACATTATTCTATTCAACAACTCTTAAATGCTTGATGGCCAAAAAGAGTGTTGGATGAAAGGAAAATGCTAGATTGTCAAAACTACAAATAATCTTTGCTACAAATTGTGACATAGTTAGATGACATAGTCATCAAGTCTGGAATGGATGAGTCCCGAGTAGTCCTTTCACTTTATTTTATCCAACAACAACTCTTGAGTCTAGCTGAATTTATCAAAATCATCATTAATATTTTTGGTTAACACTTCTAAAATGGAGAGGTAAAAGCCAAGCAAATTACCAGCATGAGATGACAGCAATTGCCTCAGCAACAGTGGGAGCATCTAATGGTGGACGCGGCGCTATAAGTGCTCCAGGTGGTCTTCCATTCTTCACAGATTTGTGATCAGCAAGAGGCCTTCCATTGTATTCAGCCACTGTTATGGATTCTATGAACATAGTTGAGCTTCCAAACTTCTGTGGATAACCCATTTCTGAATCAGATGTTAAGGGTTGTGTATCATCATCAAAGCTTTGTCTTGCATGTGGTGCATTACGGTTCACTTTGGTTTTTGTTCTTCCAAACACGCCTGTGTGCTCAATGAATCTAGGCGGTTCAAATCCATAGAGTGCATACCTCCTAAACATGCAACCTGTCCCCACATACATTGGACCTTGGAGACCATCCAATGCTCTCATATTTCCTAATGAATTACGCATAGTTAAATACAAGTATATCCTAACATAGAAAAGGAAATCATAGCAATGTAACAAACCACTATCCTATGAAGCACAAACACCTCTCTTGTTCGTCATGTTGGACACGTTTCTGATACTGATATAACCTTACACTTGTCCAACACTTCTTATTAGGTGTCTAATTAAAAATTATTTTTGTTGACTTGAATACTCAAGTTGTCTTCTTTATACAATTGGTGCACTTTAAATATTTTGTTATGTTATTTATATTTCATTTCATTAGTCTCTATGTATGTGGTGTCCCTGTCTTAGATTTTAGACATTAATCATGTCAAAGTGTTCGTGTCCATGTCGTGTTCAATGTCTATATCAAAGTCCGTGCTTCATAGCCACTATTTACCAATAATCTAATTTTTGTTTGTCTTTAAGTGAAATGGCTGGCTAGATATATGTCACAACTTGAATTTTGTTTTTACCATCAAAGAAGACTGTGTTGTGATTTGCATATCGATCAGAAGGATCAATCCCTTCAAACCTTTGTGGAAACTGTATGTAACATACTCGATCACCACCACGGTCCATCATGAAGCACATTCCCTCCCTCAAAGCAAGGGAGTTGAAGAAGTAGTGGTCACAATCCAAATTGAGTATAAAGGGTCCATTAGACAATATAGCTGAGGCTCGAACCATAGCATTCATGGCTCCTGCTTTCTTGTTATGATCATACCCTGGCCTCTTCTCTCTAGAGACATATGCAAACATTGGAACCCTGATGTCTACACCTGTGAAATCTAGAGTTTTCTCATCTGCATGCCCCAATACTGGGTCATGATCTGGGACCTTACTCATTATCTGTAAGTAATAAACATGGGCATTTAGTATTCTAATTTCTATATAACCAACTCCATGTAATCAAGTTAATCTGAATACAAAGTACACCATAGAAAGGAAAAGGGTTTAAATACATTTTTACTTCTTATATTTTTTTTCTCAAATTTTGTTTTGGTTCCTTTAATTTAAAAATTTAGTATTGAGTCCATGTAGCTTCTTTTGATTAAGGAACTGATCCCTGCCACGATACCATCAAGCTTACATTTTGGATTTTGTTCCATGTCTAGGACCACAAAAACTAAAAAAACTCAATCAAACTTTTGAAGTATAGAGATCAATATTAAAATTTTTAAAAAAAATTGTATGTTTCCGGTCTCTACAACCTTTTAATTCTTTTAAAAAAAAAAAGTTGTTGTTTGGGTGAATTTGGCTATCCTCCTGTCAAGTGTCATGAACTACTCTCTCAAGATATTAAAATTCAATTAAAATATAATATCTCCAAAAAAAATGTTATTTTGTACGCATGAATTTGAAAATCAAACTTTTGATTACATTTAATAATGACATTATGTGCATTTAAACATATTATGTTAACAATCATTTTCAAAAGATATGAAGTGACAGTGACATATTTAGATACATGTCAGGTTAACATAGGATTATGTTTAAAACTAAAAAAAAAAAAATATAAGACTAAAGTAAAAATTCACCATATTTACATGTACTAACAAACAAACATATCAAACCAAAAGTAAAGATCAGGGAATAAGATGTCATCTTTTTTTTTTTAACTATGGCATTGGTACGAAGTTGTCTGGTGTACATAAGATGGGTATTTTTTTTCTAATACGATTTATTTCATACCCAAAGGTCAATCAGGATTTGAACTCTGAATCACTTGATTAAGGAATACAAGTCGCTACCACTTGTGTCAACCATTCTTGGTGGATTAAAGATGTCTTTAAACTGAGAAAGTAGAGATAATACCTGCAAGATTCCAGCATGGTCACCCTTAGAGTGATCAGCTGTAGGGCCATACCAAGTCCCTGGCCAGTGTGTGCCATCAGCCATCCATGTAGCATTAGGGACATCACTTGTATAATCTTGTGGTAGAGTTCCACCATTTTTCTCCTTAGCTAACTGCTTTGCTTTCTTCTCCTCCTTAGAGTTGTGCATTTTGCTTCTTTCACGTATTACCTCAGGTAGTCCATTGATTCTGACCTTAAATTCATCATACTCTCTCTTCATCCATCTTCGGTCCTTCACAAAATCCGGCCTTTTCTTGTTCTTCGTGGGGTCTTTCTTCAAGTTGAAGTAAGCATCGGGATTCCTTGGCTCAATGTTGTGTTTTCTACAAAAGGGTACCCAAACCTGTGTGTGCACATCAAGAACTTAGTTGATGTTCTGTCATAATCAATCTAAAATGAGTAAATCTTGTTTCATTTTCGATGTAGCATCCATTAGCATAGGAAATTCAATAATGTAAAACATAGTATCATCCTTGCCACAAAAGAAATTTAAATTCAAAAACTTAGTATCATCCGTTAGCAGTTTCAGTGGCCTTAGTTTATAAATTTGTTTTTCTTTTTCTGTATTTAGCTCCTTCAAAATGGCTGCAATGTAAAGTAAGAAAGTAAGCTCGCATCCACCCTTATAATTAAATAGTTTACTAGGTAACTTATTTCAAATCAGCATTATTCTTTTCATAATTTACTAGGTAATTAGAGCATCTTTAGTGAAAGAATTCATTTTGGGTTCTTGAATCATTTTTTGCTTTAGTGGTAAAATCTAATTTAAATTCTTGGATTTTACTTGCACAGAAAAAAAAATTTAAAAGTGATGAATTCTTGGTAATTCTTCCCCTAGAACCCAACCTCCAACCGGGAAAACTCTTAAGTAAGAATAGTGGTAGATCTAATGAACAAGGAGGTTTTTAGCTCAAGAACCTAGGATGCTCTTTAGAGAAGCCAAACTCTGTTGCATTTTTTTTACATAAGTTCCTTTTTTAAGATTATAAACAGACCTCAGCAAATTTGACAGCTTCAGCCATGGCTTCAAATGTAAGTATGGCACCACCATCATCTGAAATATAGCATGAGATTTTTTCAATAGGGTACTCCACACCAAGAATGGAAAGAATGGTGTTGGCAGTAACAAGAGGTGGCTCCTTTTCAGCATCAGCAGTGGACACAAAAACATCAATGCCAGGCAAGTCTGAGCGACCAGTTGGGTTGGAAGCAGATGGTTGATCAAACTTGTCATGCAATGCAGTAAGGTCTACAGTTCTGTTTATTGGATTCAGTTTTGGGAGGATGTCAAGGAGCCAAGAGAAAGCAAACCAAATCTCACACACAATTGATATTCCCCACAACCACAATGCATCATAGTTCGGATTCCGAATTCGCCAAGTTAAAAAGAAAGCTAGAACTATTATACGGACAACCACCAACAACCTGTTCACAGAAAATTTAATTCACAAAAAATGTTGCAGAAATTTGTTATAAAATGCAAATACTAATCAATCTTGCAATTGATGTCTTAAAACTATGCATTTATCTGTGGTAACTAAAATGCACCATGAGATTATTTAGAATGCTTCTCAACACTCAATGTTCATAATATAAATGAAAAATCAAAGAGAGGTCACTTTAAACAGGTTTAAGTAGTTTTCTTAATGTGTAGATGTATGATTCCTTAATAGTTGTAACTATTCACTGTGCCACTAAGTTGATGTAGTCAGGTGGAACAGAATAGTCTGCAGCAAGGTCAAAAGTACTAGTTATTCACCCAAGATTGAATAAAGAGAGAGAATAAAGAACAGCAATATCATGATGAAATCTGACATAAAAAAACAAAATGTTGTATTTTAAATTGGGATTGAATGTCATAAAAGGGTGTTTTACAAAAGCAGCCATATCCACAAGCCCCTATAAGTTTATAATTATACAAAAAAAGAAATTGTAGCTGTTTGGAGCAAAAGAAAACATAACATGTCCATAGGTCTCAATTTTTTTTCTTTTTATGCACAAAATTGGTAGAATGGCATATTGATGTTACCGGGTAAAGCTAAGGTCCATCTAGAGGATTACTGTACCATAAGCAAATTTAACTGATCACAACTACTCACCTTTTCCCTGAATGTAAGGGGATCTCGATGTGCATAGGCATCAAATATTATAACAACACAATATTGTTTAACCAAGAGACATAATAAGGTTAAATTATTAGATGATTTAGGACCATTATATCATTCATAATCTTAATCAATAATCATGAGATATATGAATAATTAAAGATATATTCACTAAATTAAATATAAACTCATTAATTATCTAACAAGAATTAATAAAATTTAAAATATTAAATTATTTACGATTATTGATCAAAACTATAAATAATATGATGATCTTGGACCACGTGATAATTTATCCAAATTTATCCACAATAAGACATCATCAATTTACCTCTATGAATAGGGAAATTTGGTGCATAATGCATACCTGTAAGGGCTAAGTATAGCCCCAGAAATTGGAATTTTCCTAGTTAGTGGTTTCCAAGGTTTGTCCATGAAATCCGACATGCTGACTCCTTCGTCCCCGAAGGAATTCGAATCGTCCTGCCAAAACGCATTCCCAATCCCATATGTGCCTTTGGTCTCAAACAACCACCGGTTATGATCAAAATCTTGAGTTTGGCTCCTCAACAACATGGACTTGTTATTCACTGAGCTCAAAACAGAAGACATTCTTCTTTCCATTTTAGGCTCACCGCCACCCCCACCCCCACGTTGTTGAGATTCTGTGGCAAACCTTGTTGTTGTGCCACCTACATTGTCTTGCTTGGAATCAGAGGTTCCTGGTTGGTTATCTGGGGTGAGAGGCATCATCACAGTGTAATTGGAGTGGTCATTTTGTTGACCTGAAAAAATCACAAGACATGTCAATTTCATCCTCTCTTGTAAGGTTCACAACACAACCACTTGTATTGTAAATTTCACTGCTTGGGAAGGCTTACTTACCACCCGAAGAATACAACGATTTATGTGGAGAATTTGATGAACGTGTTGTCATCTCTACCAATGATTGTTGCTTTCCTTCACATTTATGTTTTCAAATCACCTGTTGGAAATGAAAACGAAAATGGAAACATTTTATGCAATGTACTTATCTTTGGTTTTGTTGTGTTGTTATTATTAATGTTGTTGATGGGGGCAATTTATGCGAGCCTTAATTTCTTCCATGCAGCCATTAAGGTTGTTAGATTGGTTGAGAAAACCAAAAGCATGCACATTGTTTTTTAGAAGAAGGAAAATACAATGGTTCGAAAATGGGTTCTATGAGATCTTTGCAATTTGAAATTCTACCTCCGCGGATGTCATAACCCCCCCTTAATTTGTGCTCAGCCTCTCTCACTAGTTAGGTTGTTGTGCACCGATACATCATTTTAGGAAAATTTTGCACTATATGACTTACAACTACGTTCACAAAAATTATCTCTTTTTTTAAGAGGTAAATATGCGTCACTAAATAAACAAGATGGAGCTGCTAATAATAAGATATACTATTATATAACTGATCTAAAAAATGCTAGTGAGTAGAAAACTAGAAATTCTTCAGGTGATTTTTTTATCATTATTCTTTAGCTGATTTTAAGTGGTTTAAATAGCATATTTTATCCATTATTTATGTGCCATCATGTAAAAGTGACTTTATACTTAAAACAAAAAAACTCTTATAACACTTATTTTTGTTATTTTTATAAAACAATGTAAAAAATTAAAAATTACATCCTAAATTATTTATGATTATTATGTTATTATTTAAATTTTAAATTTTATTAAATATTCATAATATTTACAATATTATTAATGTTGATAATCAAATATTATTGTTTGGTCACAAAAGTGGTCGCTGTTTAGCCCAAATAACTTTTTTGTTATTGGTGACTAAATCGTCACAATTTGTGATCAACAATTTTTGGTTGCTAATTTTGGTGGTTGATTTGCATTTTTGTAGTAGTGTGTACTATATTTGTTTTTTGTAAGCTTACTCTTATATATTGTTGTATGTGTAGTTTGTTCCTATGATGATCTTGCATTTGATGTACATGAAGAGAGAAAGGCTAGGAGGTGGTTCGTGTCTTCGGAGATTTCGTGGATATGCATACTGGCATATTATGATGTGTTTTTGTCTGTTGTTTCTTTCTTAGCATCTTGTAGTCTTAACCGACTCATAGTTTAGGAGGTTTATCTTTATAGAGTTGTATATGTTTATGTGCATGTTTTGAGGAATTATGAGTTATTTTAATGTTGTATAAGTTTATATCATGATGAAGTGCCATAAGGCACATAGTTATTCAATTGTACAATTATATCATGTGATGTTTTATTTTGATATCTTGTATTTTAGCTTTTGGTCTTTAAAACACGAAAAGCTTAGAAACTTTTTTCATAATTAAATTAACCAAAGAGTTTTATATAAAATAAAGTATTTTGCTTTATTAGTTTCAAGTGGTGAGTCATTACATTTAATTTGTTCTAATTACCTTGATTACTATATTTATATAGTATTATGAATTAAAAATAAATATAAAAAATCTTAATTTTTTGTTCAGTTGCATAAGAACTTCTCACTCAGTTTTTTACTTTCACTACTATAAAGATAAAGATATATATAGCGGGACCATTATTTCTTGTATACTAAATTATAATAATAATTTTTCTTAAAAATAATGTTTGTTTGTAACTTGTTAATTTTTTTAGTAGGAACCATAACTTCTCCACTCTCATGGTTGGTCTTGGACCTAGTTTAGGGGTGTGACAGCTCAAGGCCCATGATTAGGAGGGGCCTAATTTGTTTTTTCAAAAAAAATGTATAGTTGTGTTGTAAATTTTTATATATATTATTTTATTTCTATAAATAAAATGAAATAACTATTTCTTTTCACATTTTATTTTAAATACCTAAATAAAATGTGGCATGTATTACATTCAAAAATTTAGTTAAAAGAATTTCTTGTTCATTATAACATATCAACATATAGTAGATATATGATAATATGTAGAATTAAAGATTTTTTTATATCATGAACAAGATAAAAAATACAAACTAAAACTCAAATTATAAAGGAATATACTTCTACAAAATAAAACTCAAACTATAATGGAATATACTCAAATTATAATATGTAGGGTTGGCCTAGTGATTGGAGTAAATGCATGCTGATTTAGGTTTGATCCTTATTGTCACCATTGTAAAAATAATAATTCTAAACTATAATTTAAAAACAAATTTATAGATCAATTCAAATTAGTCATCATAAATCTAAAATATAATTTATATTTTAAAATACTTATTTATTATAAACTATAACTATAATTAATAAAAGTAAATAGGTTTAATTACTTATTTGATCCTCATAGTGACCGAAACTTTTAATTTTAGTCTGTGTACTAAAAATCATGCCCTTTTATAAAGCTACACATTACTTTTAATTCTTTTTACTCCTTACCATAAGGACTAAATGAAATTAAAATAATATATATAAGAATTAAAATGAATTAAAAATTATATGTGTAAGAACTAAAATATGATATTCTGAAGTATAAAGACTAAGACTAAAATAAAAGGATTTTATAATAGACTAGATAATTAATTAAACCAAATAAATATGTTAAAATAATAGTCAAAAATAAAATTTAGTATATTTAAATAAATAATAAAACTACATTTAAGATTTAATCTGAACCGATAATGAAAAATGCAAAATGCAATACATTTTTATTTCATTTTATTAAAATTATCTTATTGTTTTTATGTAACAAAATATATTATTTGTAACTAAAAGTTTTGGTAATAGTAAAATTATGTCTATTTTTCATGGAAAATATGTTCATATTTTAAAATGTTTATATATCAAAGGGTCTTATTTATTATTTGGTCTATGACCCATAAAATGTGACGATTGATCCTGTTCACTTCTGCCTTCTTCTTTAATTTATTATATTTATCAATTTTATTTAAATTTAAAAATACCCGTATCAGCGCATGAAAAACTTGATAGTTAATAAAATGTTGTGCATTTACAAATTAGAACCACTAGAATATAAGATAAAACTATTTTGTGGAACTAAAGTCGAACATTAAATTTTTTATATGGGATTAAATTAATCATATTTTATTCTATAATATAAAAATAAAAATACCAATATTAATATCGTAACAATATTCTACGTAATTAAAAATATAAATATTATAGATCTATAATATTTTTTGGTACTAAATAAACAAAAAAATTATAATAAATTTTTAACATATATTACAAAAATAAATAAGAATAAGAATACAACGTCAGAAATACAATATGAAATTTTGAACAGTAAGACCCATTAATGATTGATCTAGGCTTAAGTGTAACCTTGATAATTGATCAATGTCCAATAAGTCCTATATGTGTTATTGATGACTGACCACAAGTCAATAAAGCTTAGGTGTAATAATAATGATTGATCAAGGTCTAATGAGGCTTAAGTGTAATACTGATGATTGACTATGGTCCAATAAGGCATAAATGTAACATTAATAATTGACCAAGTCTCATTAAGGCTTAAGTATAACACTGATGATTGACAAAGTCTCATTAAGACCCAAGTGTAACATTGATGATTGATTATAATTCATAAGGCTTAAGTGTAGCATTGATTAATGCCTAAGGTTCAATAAGGCCTAGGTATAGTACTAATGATTGACTAAGGTATAATAAGATTCACTGTAATAGTAATGATTGACAAAGGTCCAATAAGGCTCGAGTTTAAAACTAATGATTGTCCTAGGCCTAATAAAGTCCAACTGTAATAATAACGATTGACTAAGATCAAATAAGACTTAGTGTAACACTAATGATTGACCAAAATCCAATAAGGCATAGGTATAGTATTGATGATTGACCAAGGCCCAATAAGGTCCAACACTACTACGAAAAACACTTTTTACGTCAGTTAATTTGCGCATTCTATGTCAGTTATTAATTGTCGTCGTAGTCAACGTCTTAGAAAGTATGCACTTTTTACGATGGTTCCATAAAGAACCAATTAGAAAAATATATCATTCTAAAAATTGTCTTAGAAGAAAACCTTTCTAAGACAGTTCTTAGTAAAAACACCGTTTTAGAAGAGTATACCTTCTAAGACGGTTTTCAAGACAACCGTCTTAGAATGTATTTTTTTTAAAAAAAAATGTATTGAAAATTCAAAGATAATTTTTTGAGAAAATCGTCTTAGAATATAAACATTCTATCAGAGAATCGTCTTAGAATGTATTTTTTTAAAATAAAAATATTTTGAAGATTCTAAGACAATTTTTTGGACATTCTAAGACGGTTTTTCAGAGAACTGTCTTAGAATGTATTTTTAAAAAAAAAAATCATATACATTAACGTCCTAGCTAAAAAAAATTATGAATGCAGAAGGGTGAGTGAAATAGAAACCAATTGAATTGATTTGATGTTTAGTCTAAGACAGTTCTTCTTGTTGCAATTTTCCTCTTCAACTGTTGTTTAACCCGGACTGCCTTATGCAGTAAATCATCCAATTCGACATACTCATGTAATTCAACAACATCTCTAATGTCAGGATTTAGGCCACTCAGAAAATGAGTCATTGTGTTCTCAATTTCCTCTTCAATGTTGGCCCTCACTAGTGTCATCTCCATCTCCTTGTAGTACTCCTCCACAGTCAAAATTCCCCGGGACAGCCTCTAGACTTTCTGCCGCATGGTTCTGCTGTAGCTAGTTGAGACCTACCTCTTCCGCATAGCCCTTCTCATCTCAGTCCATGTATCTATCTCCCGCCCTTCCTCTCTCATAATCTCTCTTTGATTTTTATTCCACCAAACAAGGGCATTGTATGAGAATTTAGCTATTACTAACTTCACCTTCTGTTTTTCAGTATAATTGTTGCATGAGAATACATGTTCAATCTTCATATCCCAGTCAAGGTAGGCATCTGGATCACTCCTGCCCTTGAAATAAGGTATATTGAGTTTTACCCCCTCAATTTTGTTCTGCCCCTCAATTCGGTTCGGTCCATCATTGACCATTCTGTTCCCACCATAAGGTCTCCTAGTATTCTAATTCATTTGGTGCTCTAGTCCTTCTATTCGTCCGTAGAGCTCTTCATTGTTACGGTTAAGCAAATGTTGCATCTGCGTATTCATCACGTCCAGTAACAAACGCTAAGATCTGTCCAATTGATGATATTCACCACCACTATCATCAGCTCCTACCATAATTAAGGAGCAGAAAACTCTGCAGTAATGTAAGCAAAGGTTACAGGACCTCACCACACTCTACTCACGTGTTTCTCTCTTTGATGGTAGTTCACTCGTGTTTGATGCTCTCAACATAGGCTTTTGTGTGATGTTTTTCACTCTTGCCTTTTACCACTCAACTCCCTCTTAAGTTCTTGGATGAATCAAACTAGACACACAAGGTAATATAATAGGAAGATAGTTTAATTATCACAGACTCAATAACAAATTTAATTTGGATAACAGAATTGATTTGGATAACAGATTTGATTTGGATAATAGATTTGATTAACAAATAGAAGAATCAAAGAAGCTACTTAATCACAGAGAAAAAGAGAACAAAATTAACGAAGATGACATGTAAACTTCAAATGGTCATAACTTCTATTACGGTTGTCCGTTTGAGGCCTACTATATGTCAAAATGCTCAAAATTCAGAGGAGAATGCAAAGGGGATTTGGTCTATGATTTTTTGCCAAAAAAAATGCTTCTAACTGCCTCAAATCCACGTTCAAAGATCAAACACCCACTTGCTTTCTTTCTTTCTTTCCTTTTTCAAGCTTTCTACAACCTTTTTCTTCATTTTTTACAATGATTTCTTTTCAAATTCATCTAGGATAATTTAGGCAATTCATTCAAGAGGAAAATACATTCAAGAGCCTACTCCCTAAACTCTTCCGATAAGCCAAATTGTCCCCAAACAGAATTTTTAACAGAATTTGAAACAGAAATCAAACAAAACTTTTTTTGACACAGAATCTGAAAGAAACAAGAACAAGAACAACAACGTAACAAGGACAAGAACAAGAATGAAAACAAGAACAAGAACACAAACAAGAACGCAACAAGACGCAAATAAGAACGCAAATAATAGAACAAGGACAAAACACGAACCTTAGAAAAATTACAAAAAAAGAATTGGATAGGATAGAAACTGTATCAAGAGCCGAAGCTCTGATACCAGATGATGTGGTCCTTATTAGGAGAAAATTGCTTGATACAGGCTACAGGGTTTTGGATGACGCCACTTCCGGATAGGGAAGATAAGTCAGGTAGATCCCACAAGGATTACCTTGATAAGTCCGAGATTGGTACAGCGAGGAACCTAGAGAGAAGTTCTCACAAAATTTTTATCAAAATGCAAAAGTGCTTCTATTGAAAATGAAATTTATACATATATTGTATCTGAAAAAAAAAATAGAAATAGACTTGGGCCTTCAAATCAGTTTGGGCCAAAATTACAACGAGAAAAAATTATAAATAAAAAATAGAACATATTTGGCATGGGCCTTCAGCAACGATTAATATGATTCGTAGTGCCTCTGCTTCTGGGCCTTCATCCTTCTCCACTTGGGCCTTTTTAAGTATGTCTGCTACCATTTGTTGGAGGGTATCCACTGACTGTTTGGTCCTACTCCTGGTCATAGGTTCTTGTATTTGGGCAGTTTTAGGATTCTTATCACTTATGGTAGCCCATGGGCTAAGTATTAGCCCACTTATCTTTTTACATATTAGATTAGGGTTTCATTATTTTTGGGCCTTGTATTTAGGGCTCCATAGTGTAGGGAGGGTACCTTAGTAATATAGGATTTTTCAGCCCTTGTATTTTAGGGCACCTAGACTAGTTTTTGCATTAGGGGTAGTTTTGTAATTTCACATGCATTAAGTTCATTATTTGATGTGTATGTAGGGAGAGAAATTTAATTGAATTGGGAGAAGCCCAATCCAATTAAATTTTGGACTAGCCTAAGGGGGAGGTGAGCATTTTCTTGCTACACCCCATTGCCACATCATATAGTCATACTTTGTGCATGTCCTTCATGCTTTACATGCCTCATGATACCTAAGCACACTTAGTGGAGAATCTTGGATTTGATCATGGATTAGTGGGCTGAACCATAGTTGAAATTCACTAATCATAATTATTAAAATTTTGGCTCCACAAATTCGAATTCAAGTGAAATTTGAATAGAAATTCAAATTTCCCTCCAATTTTGTGTGATACTCAGGCTATAAATAAAGCCCTTGTGCGTGTATTTTTTCAACTTTGATGATTTGAGAAATTAGACTTCAAAGTTAAGACCTCATTCTCCCTCTTCTCTCCCTCTACTCATCTTCTCTTACCTTCAAGCTCTTATCCATGGCTTCCTATGGTGGTGAGCTTGTTCTCAACTTATCTTCTCCTTGAAGTGGAGTCTCCAATCACCTTTCCTCCTTCTCCATTCCATTGTCATTGATCTTCAAGAAGCAAAGGACTCCATTGATGAAGAAGATCCAAGGCCTACAAGCTTTACATGGAGCTACATTAGTGGTGGAAAGGCAAGAAGGTGAGGCACTAAACAGTAAACAATCAAAAGTTGTCCTTTATCAACTTGTGGTTGTACAATCATAAATTCAAATAGGCTACCTTCACTCATACAGGTTGACAAATGAGCAAAGAGGTGTTATTGCTGACTATTTTTGAGTTTACAAGGTATAGTATATTGATGACAAGTGGGTTTGTCAATACTTGTATAAACATTTTGTTGATGATGATGACGATATGAATGATCTTTACTTATCAAGAAAATTGGATGCTTCATCCTCTCCAACAAGTAGCTCTGATGCTCCATATTGGTTTTATGGGTCTCCAAATACAGGTTCAAAAAGACACAAATCAAGCATAGTTAGTGATGGTAGCTTACTTGAGAAGCTTCTATGGAGGCTGGCTCTTTGAGCTTCAATGAGGTCATTTGTTAGCTCTTTGGCAAGTGTACCAAATCGCTCGTAGTAATAATCTCTCGGTAAGCCGAGTGTCGTACCACAGGAATTTTGTTGCACTTATGTGAAGTACTTTTCAGTTTGCAAATTGTAAATTTAGTGTATAAAATTAAATGCAATTTAAATCTAGCAAGGGATAAGAAATTTAAAATAAAAGATAAAGAAAGATAATAGATAAGATAAAGAAAAGATAAAAGATTTAAAGATAAAATTAAAGGATAAAGAAAAAGGTAATTTAAATCTAAGCAGCTACTTCTAAATTAAAGGCAACTAAAGCAATAAATAAAGAATAAAGTCTATAAAATATTACTAAATCTAATAAGCCTAAATACCTACTCCTAAATAGGGGATAACTACTCCTAATAAAACCCAACAGTAAAATAAGGAATAACTACTTCTAAGAAATCCAACAATAAGGAATAACTACTTCTAAGAAAACCTAACAATAAGGAATAACTACTTCTAAGAAAACCCAACAATATAATAAGAAACTTCAAACGATAAAATAGGGAATAAAATCTATAAAATAAAATTGCTAAAACCTAACAAGTCTAATCAGCCTAGATATATGGATTCAGGATTTGTCTGTTATCAATATCAGTGAACTGATGCTGCCCCACATCTATCCATCTACTTGCCCCTGATGCCTCATGATGACAAGCCTACCTTAATTACTATCTTCCAAATTCCCTTTGCGAAGACTCAATAACTAAGATGCATTAAGATTAAATTCTAGATGTTTGCTAAAGCATGGTCATCAGGTCAATGCTAACCCTATGATTTCTTTCTTTTATTGTTCTATTAAGCGTTACCCTCTCCCGAGTGGACTAACCCTTAAAACAGATTCACGAATTCATTCCTTACCCCTAATTAGGCTTTACCCTCTCCCGAGTGGACTAAAGACTAACAGAAAATAAAGACTGAGATGCAGAATAAATAAGAAAGAAAAGCAGATAAAAGAACCTGGAAGGAAAACCCTCTAATGATAACTCGATAATTTCTTCCTTTTATTGTTCTATTAAGCGTTACCCTCTTCCGAGTGGACTAACCCTTAAAACAGATTCAAGTATTCATTCCTTACCCCTAATTAGGCTTTACCCTCTCCCGAGTAGACTAAACCCTAACAGAAAATAAGGTCCGAAATATAGGATAAAAAAGAAAGAACGGTAAATAAAAGAACTTGGAAGGAAATCATCTTTTTATTGATAACTCTTGAAATGCTCTATACATCATTGGCTTTTTAGGCCTGCCAGGCCCTAACTAGGGGGATTAGCCAATCATAGTCATGAGGGCTTTACAATGAGAAGGGGGGGGGGTGAAAGAAAGGTAATAAGAATATAAGAAAAAGGAAGGAAAAGGAGAGAACTGAGTGTCAGAAGTTTGAAAACTGAGCTCTGAGGAAGTGTGTTCGTTTTCCTAGGCTGACCCTCTTATTTATAGGTGCAAACTTGGGTTTGGGCCTTCGTAAGCTCGCTGAGCGTGAAGCCTCACGCTCAGCGCGTGTCGTGCGCTTAGCGCCTTGCCTTCTTGCACGCTGGGCGCATCCTGCGCTTAGCGCCTTGCTGGACTTGGGCTTCTTCTGATTTTCTTCTTCTTTTTCTTTATTTCTGCTCCTTTTTGCTTGTTGTACCTCTGTTTTTCACATCTGCAATCAAAATTCGAAATTCATTAAATCTTTCCAAATTAAAGCATAAATAACTGCTAAATAATTAATTCTAAGTTAATTTTAGACCGATTTTCCACTATTAATTCACTATTATTTAGCAGTTATCATCCTTCAATGGTAATTTTCAGCCATGGAGATGCAGCGAAAGATAAAGGGGAAGATGTGAGAGGAGGTGTCATCCACTAGGGAATAAGCCATGGAAGGAGGAGTTTCACCACCAAGAGAGTGTCTTGGATAAAAAGCTTAGAGAGGAAGCTTCAATGGAGGAAAAGAATAAGAGAGAGAGAGAGAGAGAGAGAGAGAGAGAGAAAGGGGGGCATGAAATTAAAAGAGAAAAAGAGGTACAGAAACTGAACTTTGAAGTGTGTCTCACAAGTTTCACATTCATCAAAGTTATGACAAGTGTTACACATGTTTCTATTTATAGTCAAGGTCACTAACTAAATGAAAGCTTCCTTGAGAAACTTCCTTCAAAAGCTTCCTTGAGAAGTTTGCTTTAGAAGCTAGAGCTTAGCTACACACACCCCTCTAATAGCTAAGCTCACCTCCTTGAGAAGCTTCCTTGAGAAGTTAGAGCTTAGCTACACATACCCCTCTAATAGATAAGTTCACCCCTATACCAAAATACATGAAAATACAAAAAAGTTCATATTACAAAACTACTCAAAATGTCCTAAAATACAACGCTAAAACCCTATACTACTAGAATGGCCAAAATACAAGGTCCAAAAGAAGGAAAATCTATTCTAATATTTACATAGACAAGTGGACCCAACCTTGGCCCATGGATTCAAAAATCTATCCTGAGGTTCATGAGAACCCTAGGATTGCATCATCCCCCCCCCCTTGAAACTCTGGGCTTCTTTCCTGTAAAAAGAATAAAAATTTATATATTAGTGGTGTTGGGTATGTTAGAGTAGGGTGAGGTCTGAAATCCCCTTTTCTGGGCATCTTCCCATGAGAGAACATGGTTGCTCACCAACTCGATGAGTGGTGCTACAAGTATAAAAAAATATGGGACAAACCTTTTGTAAAAGTTTTTTAAGTCATAAAAGCCCCAAATTTCCATTATACTTGGCAGAGTGGACCACTCAGGAATGACCTTTATTGTCTTAGGGTCTGTGGGAACCCCTTGATCACTATTTAAAAAATTAAGGAAAGTAATGCAATAAAACATACCTTTTCTGTATTTTCATGTTGATTATTCCTACAAAAAAGTACGACAAACCTAAGGTGTCCCATATGAGCACCTAGGTTTGTATTGAAACCAAAAATAAGAACAAACCTACCTAAAGAGTCCCTATGTACACGAATCATGAAGATGTTAGGTGCATGAGTGATTTTACAAAAGAGGGTTGCACCACTTAACACATTCATCATACCACCTATTTTAGGAATTTGGTGCCTAATGATACCTATTTTGGGTACCAATAAAGCACAAGGATTTAAGCTCTTACGAACCAAACCTTTATCCAAAAACTACTTTACTTGAGGAATAACCTCAAGCCCAAGAGGTGTGGTAGTGCTAACAAGTGTCTTTTTTTACAAAGGAGAAGATGTGGAGGTTGTCTAAGAGGGGGAGTTTCTTTAATGATTTTCTTTATTACAAAATGACTTTCCTTCTTAGCAAACCTCTTAGAGGAGACACTCACCTCTTTACACTCCTCCTTAACCATTAAAGGTTGTCCTTCTTCTTGGGGGTAGATTCCTTCATCTTGGCTACTATAAATGTCTTGGCCCCTCATAATCATGGTTTTCTTGGTGGGGCATTGAGAAGTAATGTGTCCTCTTCAAAGACATTTAAAACACTTTATAGAGCTAGCCTTCTCTTGCATACTAGCCTTAGGGGATTGCTTTTCTATTATCTTCCCCTTATCATTTTTGGGCTTAGAAGGTGTCACCCCTAAGATGCCTTGACCTTGGTCTTTCTTTGGATAAGAGTGAGGGCCATAAGATTTTGAAGTAGACTTCCTTTTAAGTTGTTGCTCTACCCTTATTTCCCAATCTAAGTAAGCCTCTACATTGTCCTTCCTATGGAAGTATGGGAGGTTAATGTTAGCCTCTTGAGGCTTTCTTTCCTTTTTTCTCCTTTGGGAGTGAGGTCTAAGATGTGACCTATGGCTTCCTTCATAATAGTCATGAAGTTCTTCACTTAGTCTCTTACAAGAGTCATGACTACTATAGGAGACATGTTTTTATTTTCTTAACTTTTTTAATATTTTCCTTCTTTCTTCTTCCCTTATTTGTTCCCTCTCGTCTTGATTTACTTCTACCCTCTCTTTTCCTTTTTCTTTTCTTTCTAGTTTTTCTTTCCATAAATTAAGGGAACTCAACTCATCTAAGATTCTAGATAGAGGGTCCTTATGACTAGTACCCTCACCATTAACACTAGATGAATGATGACTCATGTTGGTTCCTAAGTTATGGTTCTTTCTTGTTGAGGGTTTGTAAAAGGTAAAAGCTAGGGTTCCAAAAGAACTCAAGATAAGCGTGATAAGCAAGAAGAAAGTATTATGAAATAAAAAGATAAACTAGGCATGACTAGTAAAGAAAATAAGCTATGAAAGTAAGCAAAAAATGTAAACTAGGGGATCCTAAGAGTGTTTGGATGACCACATTTAAGGTTTCCAAAAAAATACTCACTATCCTAAGGGAAAATTGTCTAAAATTATTATACACAAATGGATGTTTGGTAACCTATTGGAGGCTCCCAACACATTTCCAATGAAACACCTTTTGTTTACAAAATTTGAAAGCAATGAAGGTAAGTAAAATACCAATTACAAAGTTACAAAAAAAAGTCATCAATTTTGGTGGTTGTTCTCTCTTTGGTGTTTCACTCAATTTGGAGTGCTACTTAGTCTAATAGCTCTTAAGATGGTTGGCCCCTTGCTTCTTGACTCAAATTCTTCAAGGGATGGCACCAATCCTCCTTTCCAATTTCCTATATGAAAACTCACGAACAAGGAAACAAACAAACAAGCAATAACCAAAAACCAAAAAATGAAATGAAAGCTAAAACAATAGAGTTTTAACAAGACAAATTTTCAAGGACTATTCAACAATTAAAGCAATGAAAAGTACATAAAAGCAAGCTAGGACTCAAAGAGTAACCTAGAATGGCTCTAGAGTAGAGTAAAAAAACTAAAAAAAAGACTCAAGAAACCTCTAGTTTTGGCACTTGTTTCACACTAATTTTCAATTGAAATTTCAGAACTAAGATTGGTATAAAATAGGCACCAATTATAGAACAAATTTTTAGCCAAAACAACAAGCACACTTCCCCTTCACTTTTTTTTCCTTGACACTGATTTTTTTATCAACTTGTGTGATTTTTCTTATTTTTTCCTTTTATCCAAATTACTTGGTTCTTTTTTCTAATTTTTTCCATATGTCTAGAAAATTCAGTAAAAATTTCAACTCAAAATTCGCAGTGACAATTTCCAGTAATTTTTACAAGTTCGTATGTTCAAGCTACCAACACCAGCGATTTCAGACTTCGAATTTTTTAAGCATGGTATATTGATTGCCTTAGGCTTACTTTCAACCTTTCTATGTATTTTGAACTCACTAGGCTTGTTTACCACAGTTTTAGGAGTTCAATATTCACTTAGGATCAAAATTTCAGCCAGCAATTCAATCACCAAAACTCAAATTCACAATAGACACAATCATAAGGAAACCTAAAAGTTCAAGAAAAGGTTCACAATCAAAGACTCTCTAAGAATTTTGCATGAACATGTTAAGGACTAATTAACATGCAACATTTGACTCAAATCAACTAATAGGCTAAAATAATTTCATACACTCATGAACACATGAGTTAGACAAAGATACAAAAAAATAAAATTAAGCACAACATAAGGAATCTTATGTGACATGTTTCATGACTAGACATGACTTCTATGACAAAACTACAATAGGTGAACAAGTCACTCTAGATTTTGGAGATTTTCTTCTACTTTAATTTTTGTGTAAGAATTTTATGGTTTAGGTTTCAGTCACAAAAAATAGCAAAACAAAACTCAAAGGAACCTAAACTCAACACAATTCATGGTTCAAGAACAAGAACAAGAAATTTTAACCATAGAAAAACAAATCTAGCTTCTATAGCAAGTTTAATCGGTGGAAATTCTAAAAAATCATGTTAACAACATTTAGCACAAGACATATGAGGAGATACATGGAGAAAAATGAAGAAACAACAATGAAGGAGAAGGTAAAGCTGAAAATTAATAGAGGTTTGAGGAGAACCTACTTGAAGCTCTTGTGCTCTGATACCACTTAATGGAAACTTGCTTGAGAAGCTTCTATGGAGGGTGAATCTTTGAGCTTCAACGAGGTCTTTCAATGGTGATTTTCAACCATGGAGATGCAGTGGAAGATAAAGGGGAAGAGGTGTCATCCACTAGGGAATAAGGAGCTTCACCACCAACAGAATGCCTTGGATAAGAAGCTTAGAGAGGAAGCTCCAATGGAGAAAAATAATGAGAGAGAGGAAGCATGAAATTGAAGGAGAAAAAGAGGTAGAGAAGTTGAATTTTGAAGTGTGTCTCACAAGTTTCACATTTATCAAAGTTATGACAAGTGTTACACATGTTTCTATTTATAGCCTAGGTCACTAACTAAATGAAAGCTTCCTTAAAAAGCTTCCTTGAGAAGCTAGAGCTTAGCTACATACATGAAAATACAAAAAAAAAGTCTCTACTACAAAGACTACTCAAAATGCCCTGCAATACAAGGCTAAAACCCTATACTACTAGAATGACAAAAATACAAGACCCAAAAGAAGGAAAACTTATTCTAATATTTACAAAGACAGGTGGACCCAACCTTGGCCAATGGGCTCATAAATCTACCATGAGGTTCATGAGAACCCTAGGGCGTTATTCAGCAGCTCTGGCCCAATCTTCTTGGAATCTTCTATCCAATGCCCTTGGAGGATAAGATTGCATCAATTTGTGGAACAAACAGGTCTGTCAATACTATATTTCTATTTTGTACTAATTAAGTGATAAACTTTGCTATTTTGATACTTACCCTCATTTCAGTTGCAAGAATATATCAATGACACAGAAGATTACATCAACATACAAGTAAATTTTAGGCATAACAACTTTGTAGATTTTAAGCTCTTGCTATCAGAAATAGAGGGGGTAAAAGTTTAGAATTTTTTTAACAGAATTTGAACACACCACTTATAGCATAGCAACTCTTTGTAACATGTCACACGTGAATGCAACTTGACAATAACAAAAATCAATTGATTCAAGTATAAGCTTTTCAAGGCAGTTGTTTTCTCCATATGAGGTTATGTGTCAATGTGCCTATTCATACAAATATATTTTTGAAATAGTTGTTACCAAATCCATGATTGATGTCATTAATTAAATACTACTTTTATAAGGTTATGTATCAATATGTCTATCATTCTTTGGGACAGCTAGAGCTCTTCATTAGTGTTGGGATTGTATGTATGTCCTTGTATTCATTGGTGGCTACAATATTTGGTATGGACATACCATATATATGGAAAGCACCAGACCATGAACATGTGTTATGTACACATCACTTGCAACAATATGAGAAAGGAACTTCAAATATCCTGACCAACTTTTGTCAGATAAAGGAATGTTATATATGTGTCATGTGTGAGTAAGTGAGTGATAGAGAGAGAGAGTATATAGCTTTACCTGATTGTTTTCAATTCATTTTTTAATATAATTTTAGGTAGTGATCTTTGGAGGAATGGTTTGTGCATCCTTGTTTTTATTGTCAATACTTGTATAAAATTTTTGTTGATTTCATATGCTGTCTAGGGCAATGAAAATAGTCACAAGAAGTTTTCTTTGATAGGTGTTGCTCTTCATCCGTTCTTGGCGTAAGTCTTAATATGATTCATTAACTTTCTGAATCAGATCTCTTATTTCATATGCTAAGCAATATTTTATTTTTATATGGATCATTTCATAAATGTGGGTAAAGTTTAGTAATGTTCATATGAAAGTGTAGTCACTTTATGGTGTTACACTGTTACTGATGTTTTGCCTTTACACATTCCAAGTGTTTTCCCAAGAAAATGAAAGGATGAACCACGTACATCTTAATCTGACATTCCCTATAATATTACAATGACTTTGACTTTTCGAGGGGCAACTATAGGCTTAGAAATTAATAGCGTATTAAGTTCCACATTTACTTTGTTTTCAAGGTGAATCTAGGATGTTGTGTTTTCTTTATTTAGAGATAACTGCTTTTTTTTCCTTCTATATTTGTCACTGTCTTCTTTTCATTTTATGTGCCATTTTTAAAATATTTATCTATCTGAAATTATTTATGTTTTTAATAATACATTTATTTAGTATAAGAAATAAAACACTAATAAATATATAATATCATTCATAAAATAAAATATATTTTAATCAAATGAAATTCTTTATCATGTATGTTGATTGATAATATCAATTATTTTTTTAATAGTGATCGCAATTATTTTTATGCAAGACAATCTTACTCAAGTTGTGTAAGATCACGCATTATTTAAAAATCATCTATAATTCAATTATATAAAAAATGACAACATATCTAAATCATCTATAACAATATTGTCAATATATGAGGAGAATAAATTCTTTTAATCTTCACATTTTATCAAAATTATTTTATCCTTTACTTGCTTTCAAAATTACTCACTACTTCGTTACACTTTCTATTTTTTGCTCATCATTCCCCTTTTTCTCTTTTAATTTATCCTGCTTTGTTTTTCTTTTTCCCTTTTGGCCCAATTATATACAGGTGAAGATAATTAAGAATAACAAAAGAGTGAGTGACGAATTTGTTTCTTTTACTTTATCCTGCCTATTGGTATTTAAGTCCTATAACGATTTTGTTTGTTAACCTTGCAAGTTTTTAGGTTAAGTGAGTGACGAATTTCCTCACCTATATGCTGAAATTTTTATTTGTGTTCCATTATTAAGATTCACCTTAGCAATATCATCTTGAAAGTTTATTATTCACTTGTGCAAGTTTTTAGTTTATTTACCAATAATCTTTCCTTTTCTATTGGTTTTTCGTTTATTCTTTGTCTTGGAGACTGGTTGTATATCTCATCCTTCATATTAGCTTTAAGCCTTTTTTTGTCTGATAATAGTAAACTTTCAATTTTTAATTGATCATTTTTCTTTCTCCAGAGACTATACTAATCCTTACCTTCCTGTTGCTCGATCAGCTGTGGAAGGAAGTCGACAGGTAATGCTTTAATAGAGTAACAATATGATATTTCTTCTCTTGTGACCTATTCAAATTATTCATTTTAAATTGAATGTTTGTGTTGTGTGCACTAATGAGTCAATATTGCTACTTAAGGTTTCAATCAAACTTAAAATATGTATCATGGCATACACTGTTGATACCTTATATACCAGCATGATCTACTATGCTATGAATGTGTCTTGGTATACTCAATAAAGTCAGATACTAATTTTAATCTTTTAAAAATATTTCCTATACATATCAGTTAGGATATTCAAAAGAAAAATTGATTTAAAAATGGATTGAATATTGTTGTCATGTTGCACATATCAGCCAAATGGGATCCAGTTGATGCATGTCGACCTATATATAGTCGATGAAGCACATGTGTTTTATGCAACTATTGAGGTACTTATAATTTTCACTGCCAAATTAGGTTTTGAAGCTAATGTTACTTCGACCTATATTATTTTGTTGTTTTTGAAGGTGTATTATGCAACTGACTTGAAAACTAGATCACTTGGAAGTGGTTTTCTTTGACTAGACTACTGAAACGACCATGAGTCCTATTGAATCAACTTTTTCTTTGGATGTTAATTCAAAATTGGACAGGTAAGTATCTTGATGCGTCTTAGTCCAAGAATTTCATTTAAATGACATTGACTGATCTTGTTCTAGAAGGTGCGTTAGAGGGTCCTTTTTGTAGTGTAATGGCTAGATAGGTACAGGTAGAAGGTATTCTTGTTGCATGAATTTTAAATAATGCTTATTGTAATGAATATCAAGATTTATGCGTTTCTAGAATCTAGATTTGCACTCTTGTTCGTATCCTCTTGTTTGTATCTAAAATCATGTTTAACTTTTTAATATGAGAATAGTGTTTTGCCTTTGTTGATGTTTTCTTTAGCTGGTTATATTGGTTTGGAAAGTTAATTGCTATGTGTCTATTTGTTTGGTTGGGCTCTTTATTTTTTCTTTGCTCTTTTTTTTCTCTCTTTATTTTGGATAATCTTTTTTTTTTTGCTTCTTACTACCATAAAATTGTATCTTACAAGATCTTAAATTGTCACTTTGTATTATTTTATTAGAAATGATGTAGAAATTTTGTTATTAACCTTATTTATTATTTTATTAGAATTTTCCTTTTTTGTATTATTTTATTAGATTTTTTTTATTTTTTTTTGAAAAAAAAAACATTCTAAAAAAGTTTTTTGTTGTTGGTGAAAGAACGGGAGATTGACAACATTAGTTTCATATGATACATGCGAGCAAACACTTGTATTTGTTTTTGGTGCCTATAAATGATAAATGTTGCCCTTAATGATGAGTTGGGCAATTCTACTAAAAATGCTAAAGTTGTTAAAATTTCACTCTTTCTCTTTCCATTTTACCTTGGTAGCCAAGACAAGGAGTTAGAACTTTGGGTCTTCTTCTTCCATTATTGCTTGGTCAGAGCTTTGTGTAAAACAATTTCTTCCTTTGTTTCCCTTAGGCAACAATAACTTTCTGTAGCTCTGGTTAGTGGACCAAGGACATTTTACAAGTTAGACCCTCCAAGGTTTGTGGGAGAGATATTTCATTAATTCCATCTATTACTTGCCTCCCTTGTAATAATGGTCAAAGTTAAATAGTATTTTTTTAAATAAAAATAAATAAAACAAGTATATTGATGCACACACTTGTATGTTGTTCAAAATTGTGAAGAGGTTGAACCATATTTAGCATAAGATGCTCTTTAATACTTATATAACTATAATTATTAAAGTTAATAATCTTATGTTGTATACTTTAAGTAATTTTTGTTCCCTTCTAGTTTTTATGAGGAGTTTTTAAGAGAGCTCAATCTCACTGTTTTAGATGCTAAAATTAACCAAGACATTTTGTCAACCTTTCCTAAATGGTTCAAAAATATGTAGAATAACACTTTATAAGTTATTCAAATGTTATTTGGTCCATAATGATAAGTTGTATGATGTCTATTGTTAAATTTTAGGTTCTAAATCTAGAAAACAATATTGAAGATCCATTATTGGTTAATTTGGCATGGGAACCTAAGAAAAAATTTGAATCATGGCCTAAATGGATACAAATTTTGTGTAGTACAATGAAGTGAAGGCATGAACTTCTCTAATTATGGTGTTTATATATGAGGAAAAATGGTCAATTAAAAACCAATTTTTATGGAATGTTGATTGATATTATTCCATTAGAGCATACTGGCCTCCCGTTACTAAAGTTAGTTATCTTCAAATGTGACTGGTTTGATAATACTCCTAATATAGAGAAAAGAGTAGATAATGAGTATGAGATTGTCAAAGTAAGATTCATGGAGATATAACAAAGCATACAACCCATTCATATTTCTACAACAATCAGAACAAGTTTATTACACGACATATCCTAAGGGACATCAAGGTTGGTTGGTTGTAATGAAGACGAAAGCTCACATTAGAATCATTGATAATATATTAAATTAAACTAAGAAAGAGGCTCCATACCAAGATGATAAGCTCGTAGGACTTCAAGTTTTGCTGCAAGCAGTGTTGTCAAATAGTGGTGCTATCACGGTATAGCATAGTGGGTTTTGGAGAAAATGAAATTGTAACGGCATCATGTAACAGACACCATGAAAATTGCGGTCGCCAATGCCTTACAAGTCACGAAACCTCGTTGTGTTATGGTTGTTGCATCGTCGATTAATGACAAGGTTGAATCTGGAGAGAAATTTCATCGATGGCGATGACAACGATGTGTTTAGGGTTCATCATGCTGACTGCTAAAAGAGAAAACTGGGTCAGAGTGAATGCAGAATTGGGTCAATACGGATTACAAATGTTTTAGGCTTGCAGAATGCACACAAGTGCCCAACAATAGCCTTACTTATTGACTTTTTTAAAAGTTAAAACTTATTTTACTTTTACTCTATTCTTTTTACCTTTTACTTATGGACTTAGGCCCAATGGTAACATTTTAACTTCAATTCTACTTCTACTTCATGTAATTTTTTTTCCATAGCATTCTAGAACCTCTCATTTGTCACCACGTAGCCTTCTTAGTCACCATGTAGCCTTCTTCTTCATCTAGCCTCTGTTTTTTTTTTATATAGGAAAGGTAACAACATTTTTTCTTTCTTTTGTGTAATACTCCCTCTTCTTCTTCATCCCAACCTTTTTATTATTCTAATTTTTAAAAAAAATCACAGTATGGCAAATGAGGGATTATTCTTATTATATGTCTTATTGGGACTTGTTTAGCTAATTAGCTTTTATCTTATTTTGATTATGTGCCTCACTAGGACTTGTTTAGCTAATTAGCTTTCAGGTATTTATAGCACTTTTGAGGTAGTATTATGTTAATGTTTGTCCAACTTAATTTTTTATTTGCATATAGCATTGTTATATATATTCTATTTCAACCATTATGCGGCTTCCGCTATTTTGGCCGTGAAGTTGTCTGCTATATTCTATAGCATATTTTTAGCTTTTCGCGATTTTCTACAATCCACTATTGACAACACTGGCTTCAAGTTGACCCAGATGTCATTAGCGACTCTCTTGCGCATGTTGATGATGGTGGAGAAGTAGATGAACAATTATGAGGTCAACCAAACATGGATGAATTGTACAAGGGTGACATAGAGAGTGATTTTGATGATGCAGGTTCCTCTTAGGTAATTCCTACATTAAAATCAGTCACCATGCCTTATGTTAATTGTTTTTATATTTGTATGATTGTGATTTGTTATACTTAGTTGTAATGAACATTAGAGGAAAGATAATTGTCAACTTTTGGTATAAAGAATACACGGTATGATTAAATTTTCACTCACAAGTTGGGTTTTTTGTTCACTAAAAATTCACTAATTCATTTTGTTTTTATTTGTTCTTAAATGTTAAACATGCAGATGGCAAATAAAGGTAGAGGTGGCGATCATCACCCATCTAATCATGGGAGAGGTCATGGTGTTAGTTGGAGAACTCCAGTCACCACCACTTTTTCTGTTCACATCTCAACCTCGAAGTCAACAATTCCTATTGATGGAAAACACCAAGCCCCTCTACGATTCAAGAGGAAGCAATTCCCACCAATGTAGGGGAGTCAATTCACCCTTCTTGGGAGCCCACACCTTCAACACTAGAAGCTTCACTTACACCTAAGTCTGGGCAACCAATTGATCAAAGTCCTTTGCTTCAGGCACCAAATGGAGAGTAAGTAAAATTAAAATTAAGTGTTTACTTTTTTATATACCATTGTTTGAATATGATTTTGTCAACATTTTTTTGTAGACTTTCACTAGACAGGTGGGTTTCCCATGTCATGCCAGAGATAATTAAGGCAAAATTTGATGAAGCGTGTCCAAGTTGGAAAAGAGGCATCAATTGGGCTTCGAGATAGGTAGTTTGAAAAATTGAAGGTAATTAAAATTGTGGTTCAATTTAAAATATGTTTCCAATATTATGTTTAACTTGTTACCTACTTTTTTGTTTATTATAGAAAGTTAATGCTAGAGATAGGGGGAGCAACATGAAGATTAAGCTTTGAAGCTTGAAGAGTTTTGTCTTTTTACATGCTCAACTCATTGAGTGGCATTTGTATTTATTGTTGCATTTTATTCTTTATCTATCCATATGTACATCATGCCTCATCATGTAGAGACAAGAAGATTGTTTCTAAAGTTAGAAACTTCTTCAATGCATAAAACTCCATTTTAATTGATTATCAGGCTATTCGTAATCGATTACACAAGTCTTTTGAATCTTCCAGAGAGATTCTCATTCTAGTTTAATCGATTACCAATTATTTGTAATCGATTACACAATTCAATTGAGACCATGTATGATTTTTCATGAGTCTCCACTTTAATCGATTACCAGGTGCTCACAATTGATTACTTCGTTCTTGAAAGTATTCCCATGAGTGATCAAGAACACTTTAATTGATTAAATCAAGAATCTAAGCAATTGCATTATTCTTGAAAGTTTTCTAGGTTTGGGAAGAACACTTTAATCGATTAAAATGATAATCTAATTGATTACTTTTTCGAAATAATTGATTGCATTGTCAATTTAATCGATTACAAGCGGTTATAATTGTTTCCTATGTTTTTTTTTTCTTTTTCCTTTTCTTTTTTTTTCTTTTCGGACCTGGACAAAATTAGGGCCTGACATGCACTATCATTAGAATTCAAATATATTAACCGTTTACTGGCCCAATGGCCCGGTTGCTAAGGGAGCAGCGTCCATGCTCCTGTACCAAGGCTGACGAGGAGGGTTGACGTGCATATTCGAGAGCCTCGTCACTTGCCACATCAATTTTGTGGACCTCAACAATACAATGTGAAATAAATGAAAAAACATCGCATTACATAACAAGAGTTGGCAAAAAGAAACAAAAATATACCCGACTTGTAACCAGTGGAAACATATTTGGAAACATTCTAGGAATTGTAGGATTTTTCACAATGGCATGACCTACAAACAAAGGTATATTGCATCTTAGAACAAAAACACTTTTTTTTACTCTTTGACATCCTAATAAATGAAAATAAACTTACAACTTCTAAGCTTCTAAATTCTTTTTATTCAAAATTCAATAGAGTAGAAAAGGGCACAAATTAAGTAATTCCTACTTCAGAAGCAAAAAAATTACAAATTACATAAACACACAAGCTAATTGAATGAAAAATCGAACAAAGGTGGTGATAAATGCATAAATAGATACATGTGCAGATTCCTGAACTTCTTCATTAGTGTTAAAGAAATGATCATTTTCCTAACTATCAAAACTTGATGCCATGAATACATATGGTTCACTTAAAATTTCAAATAATAATCACAGTAATTAAAAAATTGAGATAAATGAACAAAGGAACAACCTTGCTTTGAGCAGAGAGGATTGAACTAAATGCCTTTTCATTTTTCCCAGAAGACTTTTCCCTTACCTTTTATCCCTTAAGAGCTTCAAGTTCATCATCAAAGCTAATAACTATTGCTTTAGGTTCTTCTTTAACATTTTGCGGTTCTTCCACCTTTATTGCAGCAACAAAATTCCCAACATTTGTACCACCATGCCATTCTCCACTTGAATGCTTGACTTCTGCATAACATCCACTCACACAGATTTAGAGACATCCATTACAAAAAGAAAAGAAACTTCTTCACTTGTTTGTTGGAAAATCATATAGGTAACTATCAAGTAAAAAATAAATATAAAGGGAAAGATAAATGAAACCTTGTTCTTCTCTTATGCAGATTGTGTGCGCGCGCGCACACACACACACACACACGAAGACTAGAAAGATAAATATTTAAAAATAAAAAAAAAAGAAGAACACCTTGTGAAAAGCCTTAGACACATTAATTCCCAATATCATTAAGTGTCCTTATGTTTCTTCCTTCACTACCCATATTCTTCTTCTGCATATTCTCACCTATTAAACCACACACACAAAATAAAATTAAAATTAAATAAAAGGTGAGATAGAAAACGCAAAAAAAAATCCAAACTTTATCCAAACCGAGAGAAACATTATTCAAACATCTTGGCAGCAAGAAAAGAATAAAACAAAAACCATTGATGGGTAGTTCCGCTCTTGAAGCCATGACGCCGTCAAGACTTGAGAACACGACAGAAAATTCTGAAGACCACCGTTCATTTGTTCCTACGCCGAACGAACGACAGAACGAATGAAAGTGTTTCTTTGTTCAACGACTATATATGTTCATTTATTGGAGAAACAATGCCGCACAATTCTATCTTCAAGTGTACCTTCCTTTTTTTTAATAAATACCAGAGAACTCAAATTTTAGAGTCTTGATCAAGTCACCTCACTTGTGCTAGTCATTACATGTTAGGGAATAGGTTGTCGTCCTACTTCATGTTCAAAGTCTGAAGATGGTTGACCATTTAATTGAATCGGCAAAACCCTAAAATTTGTACCCCCAAGATGAAGTGCATAATATGTTTCTCTCTCTCTATCCTCATAAAAGAAAAAGTATAAATATATTAGTTCTATATTCAATTAAACACATAAACACTGTTATAGAAGCAAATCTATTTAATAAATACAACTCAGCATTTTGAACAAGGCTTTTGCTCAATCATGTTGATAAGGGAAGCAAAATGACACTTGAACTAGAGAATCAATCAAACATTCACTTCCACAGAGAAGGAATGAAAAAAAAAATAAATGCTCTTTGGTAGAAAAGTAAAAGAGTTGAACTTTATGCAATGACAAAGTTAAGGGGGCAAAGCAATTGGAAGAAGAAAGAGATGATTTCATTTACTCATTAGGGGGATTATCGACAAATGTGAGAAGCATTTTGAGCTTGGAGCCACCATCATAAGCCAAACCAACATGCATCTTGACGGCCATGGCATCCACCATTTGCCTCAACCTCCCAACCCTAGTGTCAAACCCTTACTCCAGTTCCCTCACCACATTCACCATTTTCTTCTATCAAATCCAATGTCCTCTCCTTGGGCGTGGCAGTGGCGATGCACGACAGAGATGACCTTGTCAAAATCCCAAAACCCAAATATGGTTGGCCAAGGCGGCGCGTGACAGAGTCAACGCCCTCACTCACCATCAACGTCGAAGTTGACAGCGAGCTCAAGAGTGACAAAGAGGGAGAGCACTAGGTTGAAAGTAATGAGGGTGTGAGTGAGAGGGAAGATGAGTGCACCCTAGCTAGGTCAAAAATGAGAAAGCATTTCATGACAGCTTTTCATTAAATAATGTTGTATTAATCATCCATGACCATTTTTTAAATAATTGACTTTGTAGTTTGCTATTCTACGATGATTTTGTCATACTCGATGTCGTCACATGTCACTTATTTACAAAATTACTATCGCATCTTCATTTACAACGGTTTAATCCAAACCGACATTGGTGGAGCATCGTGAAATGGTTGTTTTGTGGTAGTGCACGTATTTTGGTATTTGGTGTCTAAATTTCCAAGCCGAATATCCTATATAGTGGTAAAATGACCATTAACTCAAAACTATTAAAAAAATAAACTTATAGAAAATTATTGTATTAAATAAGTAATTTGAAAGAAAAAATGATTTTTTTTATGCAATTTGAAATAAGAATTAATCAATTAATGAAATTTAAAACTAGATAACTTTAATTAGAGGACAAAATTATGCTTTTTGCCAAAAAAAAAATTATTCAAAACTTTAAGGTAAAATTTATTTATAGTTAAGATTTAGTTAGAAAACTATATGGAAAAAATAAAAAATAATAATTATAATTTTTTCCTCCTAAAATATTCAATTAGTATATCAAAATTTGTTTTGTATGTGAGTGTCTGGTGGGGGAAGGGGGTTGGGGTTGGGTTTGGATTTAAAACTTAAAAGTACGTCAAAAAATTAATACAAAAGATTTAAACGTTTTTTTATTTATGTAATTTAGCTTTTTTATTATTATTTTCTTCCTGTAAGTTTTTTTTTTGGGGTGGGGGGCGGGGTTCAAACGTTTTTGTGTATACATGGTGACAGATTTTAGGGTGCGGAAAGTTTTTTTTTTAAAAAAAAAATCATCGAGTATTGTGTGTATAACTTTTTAATCAAAACCATTGTAATATGATCAGAGTAGTCCCATATTTTTTATCCATAAATTATAAAAGACATATATCATACGAGGGATGTTTGTTTCCCACGGTGCAGAAGTTTTTTTCGCCATAGAATTCTACTTGTTCTTGACTTCCATTATGAAAACATCATTTTGTTGATGTCACGATATCAAATGATGTAATCATGTGTTACATTATCAAAATATAATGTTATCATATGTCCTAGTATCATACTATCATGTAATTTATATTATTTTAGCCAAAAGTGAATAGTATCACACATCATTATAACAGAAAGACTAAAATAAAAAAATAAGGATGAAAAATGAAAAGAAAGACACAGACTAAAAGAAAAAATATATTTATATAAACAAATAAATATTTAAGTCTTAAATATAATGTATAAATTTAATTTAATGTTAATATAAAATTAATAAAAATCATGCATTCACTACTGTTTTACAATAACATTAGTTGTCACGTAAAAAAAAACATTAGTTGTAATTCATTAATGCAACATATGAGAAAACCAGGTTTCCACTGATTCTAGCTAATTCTTTATTGAGACTCTTACTTAGTCTCTTTTGTTATCTTTTTTTTTTTTTTTTTGAGATAACTCTTATTGAGAATTCTAATTCATTACAAGTTTTCTACATCCATTTGTTGTGTCTCAATGTACCATACTATTGCAACCTTCTTAATTTTGAGTATACCAATCTAAAACTTATTTAAGCTTTTTATAATAACATCACATAGGAGTAGGACCGCTTAATAGACATTAGTTACGTATATGCGGCCCAACTAATTAACCAACCATCCCAAAAACAAACTAAACTGCGGATCCATCAATTAATCAAATAACATGATTAAATAATAATTTTCATAATAGATATAAATATATTTAATAATTTAAAGATTTTACTTTAAATAATAAAAATAATGTTATTTCATATAATAATATAATTAATCTCATTCGCAATTTTAAGAAAATTTTACGCATAATAAAAATTGAATATAAATTCTCCTCCTTGATAAATCATTTTTAATGATTTGAACTCCGCGAAACCTTCCATTGCTAAGTCAATCTTGTCTGGATTAGACTACATAAGTGTAGATACCAAATATACGGTCAATTCAATGCTTGCATTGCCAGTACGTTTCTTTCTAATCCACACTGAAAAACGCTACAAAGACTAAATTAAAATAAATAAGAAAACCAAATAATTCAAAATCTACTCAATAGAATTATAGAATGAGGATTTTTTCAAACAGTCATTTGGATGGACAGATGAACTGATAGGTCTATGAACTCAATATTGTACATATAAATAATCCTAAGGATAGATACAGCTAGGAATATGTCCAAATATAAGGGAGGCAGCCCTGAAATCTCAACTCAACAAGAAAATGACCTATTACTTATTCATTATAAACAAATATAATATATACGTGTTTTTTAAGTCTCATATATACCCTCTTAATTATTTTCACTTTCTTCAAGTCCCTTTCCTATGACTTTAAGTAAATTATTTGTGCTGACTCTTCCTCTACCTCTAGTGTTTTTCTTTTTGTTACAACTGGATCTTGGTATGAACACAACACTATCAATTAAGACACATACTTTGTCTCCATGTTAATTAGTTGGTTGTGCATAAAAAGATTCCATCGATATTTCCGCCTTTTTCTTTTAAACGACGCTTATCATTTTATATTTTAAAGTCTTTTTTGAATATACTAATATAGCCAAAATTGTTTCCATCGAAAGAGTTTGTTACGGTCCTTTTTGAATGTTGGTGTCTTATTGCTGGCCAGAGATACAAGTTATGTTCCTCTTTTATTACTAATTAATATTAATATGTTTTTCCTTATGTATTATAATATTTATACTAAATTTGTGATAGAAAGGTTTTGATTTGGTTTCTACATTCTTTCTTTCTTTCAGAATTGAGAATAAACTTGACATTGAAGAAGCATCCATCCGGGGTTTTCATCTTTGGGTCCAAAGTCAGAAAAATAAGAGGTAAGCTTTTTGTTTTTATTTGAATCTATATATATGCTATTTTATATTTTGCTGTTCTTCGGGAAGATGTAACTAACTGGTAGATTATAAGAACTGAACATGCTGAAGAATTCACCTGAATTGCGTTTTGGAGATTGAACTTAGATTCATGGGATGGTGGCTAGGTTTCATGTGTCTCGATTCACTTTCAAGGAAAACAAAATCATTTTTCTTTCGGCTTGACAACCCTGGAAGCAAACAAATAACGAATCCTTTAAGATTTTTCATTAAGAGTGTGTTTAGATGATAAAATTTAAAATTCTGATAAATTTTAAATTGTAAGAATTTCAAATACTTCAATTGAAATTCTTTGATTTTCAAAATTTTGTATTTCAATAAAAAAAATTAAAATTGTGAGGGTGAAAGAAAATGAATGCAAAGAGAGGAGAATATATGGTTGGTGTGCTTCCAAAGAGAATAATACTGATGCGACATTAGGGGAATCACAAGGGAACCGAGACATGACGGCGTATACCATCACACCCGACCACAACATTCAATCAACAACACAAGACATGACCTAGCTTTTCACGCTAGTGAGCACCTCTGCTGCGTGATGGGCAATGACGGTTGTTCCCTTGACTAGTCGGTACAGTTCTACGTGTCCCTCTACGCTCATACCCGATCGATGTTTCGCGAGCTCAAACGATGTTTCTTGAAAAAGAAGAGGATCATCAGTGTGAGGAAGGGAAGAGTCACAAGTTTGAGAACGGAATTTCATGAACTTTTTGATGGAAGAGAGGATGAATGTTATAAAAAAAATATGCAAACTTTTTGAAAGGTTCTTCTATCAAGAAGAAAATTTTAATTTCTCTCCTTTTAGAAGGAAATTACAATTTCACGTTTTTAGTTGTTTAAAATTCTGTTTTTAAAATATAAAAATTTAAATTTTTCATAAAAACATCCAAATAATGAATTTTAGATTAAAAAAATTTAAATTTTCTAATAAATTACTTTCCTTAATTAAGATTTTCTATCCAAATCCACTCTAATAGTATTATTTGTCATGATCGTAATTATAAATATAAAATTATAATGTTCTCTACTAGGCACTGTTGAGTATTAAGATAGGAAAAACAGAACAAGTAAAAGTTTATTCTGAAACAGAGAGAGAAAGAGAGAGAGAATATTAACATGGTAAGCTTGAGCAAGTTCGCGTGTGATGCATCATGCATGAGCTAATAATATTGTTAAATTTAAGAGCATGTATATTAGGTGACTGCAAGTTCTCATGAGATGCATGAACTAATAATATGCATGCTTAATATGTTATATCTTTAGAAGAAGATATCTTAGGTTTCATGTCTTGATATATCTTTTGTTCTTTTAGGGTACTACCATTATCTTATATCTTTAATCTCTCTCTCTCTCTTTTTTTTTTTTTTAGTTTTGCCACAAAAAATATCTTATATCTTTAGTATATTAGCCTAGTACTTTGCAGGTAAGAATATTTCTAAATCAAAGATCAGAGTGAGGAGTGAGGGTATCATCAACTACCAACAAACCCTAAACCTACCTTTTTAACGGAAAAAATTAATCTTAAGAGACCTAATTCAATGTTATAAAAATGACTTACAAGATGAGGAGGCCGGATTATTTTAATTTGATCATATCAACAGTGAACTTAATAATTCCAAGATTAATTAATTATGTTACACTAATTTTATGTGTCATTTTGGATCGTATTTAGGTTTTTAGAATGGAGGGGAATGACGCGGAAGGCGTGATAAAGTTGGAGTCATTTCAGAGTGCATGGAATTATGGCAAAGCACTGTTGGAGACACCGTGTCGGCTGGTGGATCGGGTGACGGGTCGGTCCATGGACGAGGTGGAGTTGAAGGAAGTGAAGAAGCGGAGCGAGCACGAGATGAAGAAAACGCTCACGTGGTGGGACCTCATATGGTTCGGAATGGGCAGCGTCATAGGTTCGGGGATCTTTGTATTAACGGGATTCGAGGTCAAGAATCACGTGGGGCCCGGTGTGGTTCTGTCCTACGTTATCTCTGGAATCTCTGCCATGCTCTCTGTCTTTTGCTACACTGAATTTGCCGTGGAGATTCCCGTCGCTGGTAACGTTTTCCCTTTTCTGGCCTTCCCAAACCTAACGAAGTGTAGTAGATTTTTTGGCATATCATTATTCGTAAACTTTTTTTTTTCTTATCAATTCATATCATTTATAATAACTACTCTTTTCTCTCTCAAAAGTATTAAATAGCAAGAGATATTCATGCATCTTTATCCTTCTTACTTTTTTATATTTTATGTCTTTCATTGCACTTGTCACTTGTTAGAAAAACAATGTATTAGCTAGTTAAGACTAATATTAGCTTGTTAGAAAAACACTGTATATGCTAATTTTATCTTTTATCAAATTTAATTTTATCTTTTATCAAATTCAATTAATACAATGTTTTACTTCTATGGTAGTCTACTTCTCTTCTTTGAACTATATGATTCTTTGGCCTCAACAAGTAGGTGTGAGATGCATCTCTTCTCGTAATTCTGATAACTTCCCTCTCAAGCTCTCTTATGCTTTTATTAAACCATATATATGTATACTTGAATGTTTTAAAGTATAGTCCTCGAGTTTAAATATATATTTTAATGTAGTAACATTAAAAATTTAAAGAAAGAGATTTGTTATTAGAATACCCACAATATATCTTATGCGAGGAAAGTTGGATAATTACATTTCGAGAACACAACACATGAATATTTGTGCTTTTAATTAAAATGTGCACAAATTAATTTTCCTTACGTATGGTAAAACAAACTGCAAGTGGATATAGAAATGTCACTAACAAACTCAGCAACTTAAATTTTACACTTAAATACATTTTTTCCCAGTAATATAGTGATTTTTATTTTCATCTCTTGTAAAAAAATATTCCTTTAATTCTTACAAATTTTTTATTTTTTATTTTTCATCCTTACGATTCAAAATGCTAACTAAAGCATTTTAAGAATGAAAAACAAAATAAATATATTTGGTAAAGACTAAAAAAAATTTTAATGATGAAAATAGAAAAAAAGTTAAATTATAGATTAATAAATGTATTTAAATCTAAATTTTACAAAATTTTATAGATTTCATTCTTATTTAATGAGTTAATAAATTTTAATTAATTGATAAAAAGAGTGTATTAGAAATAGATTTGTACAAAAAAAAATAATTCAATTGATTAAACACGTTTTGGTTGATTGAACAATTGTTAGTTATTATATATGTCTCCAATTTGTCTTGGAGTTTTATGGATGATTCTATTTTATTTTTTTTGGCAAATTGAATGTTGAAATGTGCTTGCTTAATTAGGTGGTTCATTTGCTTACTTGAGAGTGGAGCTTGGTGATTTCGTAGCATTCATAGCTTCAGGCAACATTCTTCTCGAATACGTGATTGGTGGTGCAGCAGTGGCACGCTCATGGACATCCTACTTCGCCACTCTCTGCAACCAACCCTCCGACAAGTTCCTCATCCAAGTCCACGGCCTCGCAGCAGACTACAGCCAGCTCGACCCTATCGCCGTCGTCGTGCTCGTCGTCATCGGCTTCTTCGCCGTCTTCAGCACGAAAGGCTCCTCCCGTTTCAACTATATCGCCTCAATAGTCCATGTCATTGTCCTCATCTTCATCATAGTTGCTGGCCTCACCAAAGCCGAAGCCAAAAACTACTCCGATTTTCTCCCCTTTGGCCCTCGCGGGATATTTCAAGCTTCGGCAGTGTTGTTCTTTGCCTATGTTGGGTTTGACGCAGTTTCAACCATGGCCGAGGAGACAAAGAACCCCGGAAGAGACATTCCTATCGGTCTCATCGGCTCGATGGCGTGCACGACGTTCTTGTACTGCATGTTGTCCGTGACGCTTTGTTTGATGCAGAAGTTTTCGGATGTTGATGAGAATGCTGCTTTCTCTGTGGCGTTTGAAGCTGTTGGGATGAGTTGGGCTAAGTACATTGTTGCATTTGGGGCATTGAAGGGGATGACTAGTGTGCTCCTTGTTGGGGCTGTGGGACAAGCCAGGTACCTCACACACATTGCTAGAACCCACTTGTTGCCTCCATGGCTTGCTAAGGTAATGACAATAATATTCTATAGATTTAAATACATTTTTTATTATTTTAAATAATATTTTTTATGTTCACAACACTTTTTTTTAGTATTTTAAAGCGTTATTTAAAATACTTTAAGAAAAAAACAAACACATTAAAGTAAAAATATTTTTTTTGCATGGGACGAAAATTGAAGAGATTTTATTACTTTTGGCATATATACAAGTTATATGGTTGGTACACTATTTATTGTAGAGTAATAACTTATAATCATCGCATGACAATTAACACATTAAAAAACAAGTATAATGTCAATAATCCTTCAAAGTTACATAACAATAATAGTTTAATGATTATATTATTAGTTTAAAATCTTTTACACTGTATCAATTAATAAAAAAATTATCGTTTATGTAACTTTTAAGATTTTCAAGATAACTAATATATGTAAAAAAAAAAACCTAGTACTATATTATCGCCTCCATAGCTTTCTAATTAGGTAACGTTAGAAAAATATAGATAGGAGACTATAGTAAACAGAAGAGATTCTATTTTTTTTTTACATACAAACTTCATGAGTCAATACTCTATTTATAGTATAGTCACCTATAATCATTACATCACTTTTCAATTAAGACACTAAATAATTATAATATCAAATACTGGTTTTTCAAATACCTTAGTAACATAAGAATAATAGTTTAATAGATTAAACAAAAGAGATTCTATTTTTATTTTTTTTACATACAAACTTCATGAGTCAGTACTCTATTTATAGTATAGTCACCTATAATCATTATATGACTTTTCAATTAAGACCCTAAATAAGTATAATATCAATAATGGTTTTTCAAATACCTTAGTAACATAAGAATAATAGTTTAATGACAATCTATTGTGAATTTAAATTTTTTTAAATCATCAATTAATCAAAAACTATCATTATTATGTTAATTATGATATATTTTAAAGATAATTATTATAAATACTAACAAACTTACATGTTTAATAATTTATAATTGAATGATAATGTAAAATTATTTTATATATAGACTTTTTTTTTTCTAAGTACAATAATCCATAGTAACTCAGTTAATCTTTCATTTTCTAATTGTTGTTTCTAACAGGTAAATGAGAGAACTGGGACACCCATCTATGCCACGGTTGTTATGCTTAGTGCCACTGCTATTGTTGCATTTTTCACAAGCCTTGATATTCTAGCTAACCTACTTTCAATCTCCACTTTGTTCTTGTTCTCCCTTGTGGCCTTAGCCTTGTTGGTTCGCCGCTATTGTGCTAGAGGGGTGGCTACACAGTTGAATGTTGTGAAATTCATTGTGTGTATTATTCTCATAGTGGGCTCTTCTGTTGCCTCGGCGGTTTATTGGGCCAATACCACAAAATGGGTTGGTTACACCATAATGGTGCCTCTTTGGTTTGTGGGAACAGTGGGGATTTGGCTATTGGTTCCACTAACAAAGAAGCCGAAGATTTGGGGTGTGCCACTAGTGCCATTTTTGCCATCAGCTTCTATTGGCATCAATATTTTCCTTCTTGGGTCGTTGGATAAGGCTTCGTTTAGAAGATTTGGAGTGTGGACTGCGATTTTGTTGGTGTATTACCTGTTTGTGGGATTGCATGCATCTTATGACATGGCAAAGATACAGAAGAAGCAGAGATTAGAGGCCAAGACTGAGTCAAAGTTGGATGAAGAAAATGTTGCTCCATCCGTGACAGGGTCTGGTACAAATAATGAAGATCATATATAGGAGTTTAATTTAACTAGTTGATGATTATGTGGTCATTGTTATGTCCCACTTTGTATGTGATTATTGTTTTTGTGAACTTCTTTGACAAATAAGGCTTGTTTGGATTGATGGTGTTTCTCTTAATTTATTTTAAGCTAAAATATGTTTCATCTTTATAAATATTGAAAAAATTTAAAATTCATTCTTATAAAATTTTTAGTATATTTTTTGTCCTTGTAAAATTAAAATGTATTGTTTTTTGGCCCAGAGTCAAGCTTGGATGAATCCGAGCCTACGTGGCATTTTTTAAAACTTAAACTATAAGCTAAAAATATTTTTCGTTCCTATAAATATTGAAATGTTTGAAATTTGTCCTTGTAAAATTGAGTCATTTTTTTATCCTCGAAAAATTAAAATTTGTTACTTTTTGACTCGGACGTAGGTTCGGAAATCCGAACTTACATGTTATTCTTTCATTGATGGCTATGAGAGTGAGTGATTTCTAAGATTAAAAATTGTCACAAAATGCAGAGAGACCCCCCCCCCCCCCCCCCACCCACAAACTTGTATATCCTTCTTTCCTAACCTCCTTCTTCCCTAACATGCTTCATCTTCTCCGTCCACCAAGCTAATCCGAGAGAAAGGTGAATTCGGAAGCCATGTTGTTGAGTTTGTCGGGGACGTTTGATTCTGAGAGAACATTGAAATTGGTATTTGTAGCATTGAGTTTGAGAGTGAAGATGTTAGGTTTTCAAAAGAAAGGGGAATTCAAAGAAGAAGAAGAAGAAGAAGAAAACAGGGTCAATAAGTTGGTGTTGGTCATTACAGTTGAATATAACATTTAAAAAAGAAAAAGAATTTTTTTTTTATTTAGATTCGAAGATGAAGAAAGTTAGGAAATAAGGAGGTTAGGAAAGAGGAATTTATAAATTTGTAGGTTTTTTTTCATATTTTGTTGTGGTTTTTAACCCCAGAAATCACTCACATCGATAGTCATCCATGGAACCAATGAAAGAGTGACACGTAATTTCGTATACCTGAACCTATGTTTGGGCCAAAAAGTAATAGATTTCATTTTCTTTTAAGGATGAAAAAAAGACTCAAAATTTTGCATGAACAGATTTTGAATATTTCAATATTTATATGTATGAAAAACATATTTTAGCCAATAATTTATATTTTAAAAAATGTCATGTAAGCTCGAATTTGTCCAAGCCGAACTCCTGATTAAAAAACAACATATTTCAATTTTACGAGGACGAAAAACATACCGAAAATTTTGCAAGGACGAATTTTGAACTTTTCAATATTCATATGGATGAAAAATATATTTTAGTTTTTCATGTTTCTTAATTACTATATGATACCATTCATTCATGGAAGATTTATTGAAAAACACACCTTTGTAACAAATGAATAAGTGGTATGAAATAAGATTTATTGAAAAATCAGTATCAATTTAGAGACTAAATTTTATTGCAAAAGTTTCTTATTCCAATTAGGGTGTAATCTATGCCACCTATGTAACAAAACTAGTATCAATTTGGAGATTAAATTAAGGTGTCTTTTTCAATAAATCTTATTTTATGACACAAAATCCTAAATGTCAATTGAACCCTAATTTAGCTTCATAAGTCACCAATTTTGTATGATAGTAATCCCAATTCTTAAAACTTGCCCAATAGTGATGATCAATAAAGCTAGTTTTCCTTCTGTTTTGAAATTTGTTTTTGTTTCACTATATTATGTCATGGATTTTCCTTCTCCTAGTGTGCTGCTGAACAATTTGAGTTTGTTTCATACTATAAAGCACAAACACAAAACATAACACAGCTAAAATCTAAAACATAAGATGAGACACACGACACACACACACTCACTCTCTCTCTCTCTCTCTCTCTCTCTCTCTCTCTCTCTCTCTCTCTCTCTCTCTCTCTCTCTCTCTCTCTCTCTCTCTCTCTCTCTCTCTCTCTCACACACACACACACACACACACACACACACAAATTTAAAATATGATCAACAAGACAAAAATGTTCAAGGATCAACACATCCAACATAAAAGAAACATGCTTTTTTTCTCACCCCAAATACTAGCAAAAATGTTATTATTTCATAATTTCAGTCATTGAAAGAAATGCTCTTCTAACATTACAACCAATGTAATTTTGAAAGATACCTTAATAAAAAAAAATATCAAAATAGCACAAACACTACAAAGTCAATGTTTCTCAGCTCAATAATATTATATTTGAATGATCTAAAATACTCATAGTTTTGATGATAACAAATATATAAATTGTTAATAAACTAATGAATTATATGAAGCATAATAGGACATACACGATATTAGCTCAAATGGTAAAAATCTCTATCCTTATGCTTTTTATAAGTTATCATCCAAAGGCTATTGGAACTTGTTTCATTAACAACTTATTCAATGGGCCAACATTTTTGTGAAAACCAGTACTTATCTATTAAGTGTCTTTACACGTTCAAAAGGACTAACTTACATCAATTGTTTGTACTCAATTATTTAACGTCCACATATTTTGTTAGCACGCAAAAGCATCTCAATGATGATTCACTCTATAAAACATTCTAATATTTGAATTTTCCCTCTTGACGTATGTTGTAAAATTTTAACATTTTGAATTTCAAGCGTACAAGGCTTAGACAATTTGGAATGTCATTAGCGACATAATCAATCGCACAATTAGTGGAACAAAGAGTAAAAAAACTATAAGCTACTGCTACATAGCATAAAAGACAAGTTATTGATAAGAAAATTATTAGAGGAAGATGCATATCCCATGATGAATATTTTTCTAAATCCTATAAAATCTAACTCAGCCTCAACATAATGCATAAGAATTCATTCAATCTTTACAAGTGTTGAAAGTCTATCAAAAGTATTAGATGCTCAAAAACATCAGAACCTACAAAGTTTATCCTTTGTTAGCAAAGTTATTTGTTATTCAAGATTAATTGTATATCCTCTCTTTGAGATATTTAAATATTGTATTCAATCAAATTATTGTTTAGAAAACTAGCAGTGACTTAGTGATCAAAGAATACTTGGGTGTTCTTAATCTCAGGAGGAGATTAAGGGGAAAACCAAAAATAGCATAGAGAATACGTGTTGTAGCCATAAGTGACAAAGTAAAATCTCATTTGCAATCAGTTATGATTACTGGAATCCTTTATAGTTTTGTGAAGGAAAACCAGGCGTAGCTTAAGTTAGAAAATCAGTATAAACATTGTGATTTTACTCTACTTTTGTTATAACTTGTTTATCTTCAATTGCTTCAATCTTATCTTTGGACGCATAAGTTTTTTATAAATTGACTTTGTGAAAATATGTTTTTAAGTGTAAACGCTCTTGTTAAGAGCATTCTATTCAAACTTGTGATAAGCTTTGTGAAACTTTCTATCTTATTGTGCGTGATAGAGTTTATTGATTTTAAAAACGAATTTTTATTATGTAATCTTTTAATTAGATTTTTGAAATTGTGAAGAAAAAAAATATCAAAAGTGTCTCTGTCCAGCAAATTAGGTTGTGTATTTTGCGATGCGTCCAATTGTTTGGGTTGTGTCCACAACATGTCCAAGTCCAAAAAAAAAAATAGGACACAACAAAAATGCGTTTGACACCATTTCCACCATGTGTTAGAGGAGTGTCCATGTCGAAAACGTGTTTGACACTTAGACATGACGACATTCATCAGAAGTGTCCATGCTTCTTAAGTTTGGTATGAGTTTTTATTTTTATACTTTGTTTTTTGTTATTTCAATGTTGTAGTGTATATGGAATATGTTTTTTTTTCATTATTTCTTTTATTTATTTCAATGTTGAATTAAATAAACTCAAATGAAAAAAGAAATAATAGTGGTTGGGGATGAACTTATTGGTCTCAGTGGTGTTGTTCTTGAAACTTGAAAGAGACCAAAGTTAGCTTCTTTTGTTGAATTAGTTTTGGTTTTTGGGTATGACTTCTGCGTGTAAAAGCCAAGTTGCAGTCTTAAAATTTAACTTAATGCAAATGTAGAGAAGCAAGTATGAAAATAGAAAAAGGTCGCTCACAATGAATGGGTTAGCACGGATCAACATTAATTTTGACAGTCAACATAAGTAACTTGATGGAGAAACCAAAATTCTTAATTTTTAAAACCAGGAACCAAATGTCTTAACTAAATTTTAGGGTGGCCAAAATTTCAAATTTGTCAAAACAAGATGACCAAAATTATATGTTAGCCTTTATTTAACAATGCATAGTACTATTTTAAAGGAAAATATTAAAAACACAGAGGCGTTCACACACTAGTGTCAATAATACGAGTTCATATAATCACTTTGTGAGTTTGAGTAAGTTAGTTCCCATGATTATAAGTGGTTTCAGTGATTTTTTTAAGCAAAACAAATTTATTAATATTAAAAGTAGCATCTAGTACAAGGTGTACCATGCCACTAGCCCTTCTTGTGATATTTTTCTTTACAAGTTCTTGGAGCCTCCCACCTACTAGGGTGAGAATTGGTATGTGCAACGAGTCATGTACATTGGGGATTTACATATTACCTTCAAGTTAGCTAGAGTTTCGTGTTTATCTCACTGATCATCAACATCACCTTGATATTCTCCCACCCGATTGACCAGACACTACTAGAAAATAGGGTTTTAATATCGGTTATTAAGGACTTTTACCGAGGTTGAAAGTAATATCGTTAACATCGGTTTTCCAAAACTAATGTTAATGTAAAAATACAACATCGGTTATTTAAATAACCGATGTTATATAATAAGAATTATAAAAAAAATAGTTATATATCTTTAGATCAACATCGATTTTTTAAAAAACCGATGTTAACTACCATTAACAACATTTGTTTTTAAAAAAATGTTGTTAATGGTAGTTAACATCGGTTTTTTGAAAAATCGATGTTGTTAGTGGAAGTTAACATTGGTTTTTTTTAAAAAAATTGATGTTGTTTTTAGAAAAAAAATTTAATATGCTGTTCGTTTTTTCAATAACCCTAAAATTAACCTGCAAATTTTAAAAGCAAACCGCACAATATATCATTTTCATTTTGTTTTGAAACAGCTTTTACCAGAAATTCCATGAGAAATTTATTAATTACTATGAATTAAAAAATATTTAATGTTAAGCAGACATGAATTGTAAAAAATGTAAAGTAAGTAAACTACAATTACAAAATTGCCTAAACAACCTAGGTTTCATTTTTAACTTTCAAATAATACTTTGCCCATTGGATGAGAAGCGCCTTCAATCTCTCTGGTTTCAATGGTCTAACATCATTGAAATACTGCATGATATAATAAAACATAAGTTAATAATATAATATCAATCATAAGAAAATGAAATTTGTTTGAATTAAACAATTACCGTTTCCCAATTATTCTTGAAACTTCCTAAGATTATAGTTGACATCCAGTGCATGACGTAATACCCACATCCAGTGCTTCCTTTTTGTCTATTACACTAAATACATTATAAAATTTAGATATTCAACGTTAAGTACAAATTAGTCTATAGTGTACTTAAATATAACTAGAAACATTGTTTAAATGATTTACTTTAACAACAATCCACCTAGCAGCAACCTTGGATTTACTTTGTGGAGTATCGTCAAGTCCTTTCAAAGCACTATTGAATACAAACATTAATGCTTATTGTAAAATTAAAATATTGATGTTCCCGACTAATGCTAATGCAAATGTATTGAAAAACAACAATGCCTGTTAATTATTCCTTTGAGGTAGTTGTCTGGCCTATTATGCAACGAACAAAACCAGATGACAACATTTTCTTTAGGCAAAATGATAACCATTTGTCAATGTGCACTGCAGTGGAGACCAATATGTATAGGTTATTATACTATTATACATTATTTAAATTCATTTGTTTAGTTTAACTTATCCATTCAGGTAGGCTCCTAGGTACACATCCTGTTTTGAATTCTGCATCTAGTTCTTAATGTAACTTTCTGATTCAAATTGAGATTCCCAAATCTCTGGATGGACTGTGGCTAGAGGAATCCATACACATCGGCATTCCCCACTCACATACTTGTTTCAGTCATATGCCTATTGTTGTTAACATAAAGTAAATTACATATGAATATAAAACAATAAGTTAGGTAATAAACAATAATGTAAACTCACTTACAGAATCCATAATTGTATAATAGAAATGCTGAGATATTGACCACCGTGTGTTATTTCAGACAAATCTTCATGCTTTATGTACAAGGGGAAGTTCTCATTAAACACCCGAAACACAGTAGCATCCCACATAACCTACAACGGCTTCAAAAAAAGTTGTGGGATGGTCAATGTCATCAGATATAGGGGATCATCGACATCATGATCCGGCCTATCTGCAAGTTTCATCGGTCCCACAACTCCCTGTTTATCCAACATAGTTAATTAACATAATTTAATTACAACGAACACTTTAATTTAAAAAAAAAAGCATTTAATGACACTGAAATACATGTTCTAATAAACTCTTGACAAGATGTGTTGGCCATGCAAGGAAGGTGTTAAGTGTCTGCCCCACTAACTTAACCTCTTCAGTAGGTACATGAATGAGAGCATATGCATCTCTAACCTCCTCAACACCAACCTTGACTTGATCATGCAGCAAAGGGATGTTGTGAATGGTTGTGGATCTCTCATAAAGTCTTCCTAGAGTAACCAGGCGGGAAGGATTTTCTTTGACGTACAACCCGTATTTGTCTGAGTCACCCATGTCTGGATCATTCCCTGAGGGATCAACACAACTCTCCTTTGTTCTGACACGAGCAACTGAAGGACCAACCTCAAGCTCAGGAGGCAGTGCGAGTCCATGTGATTGCATCTGTAACTGAAACTGAGACTGCATCTGGCTGAAGGATAACATTAGCTGTCGAGTCACTTTTTATGTGATCGACTCCTCCAACTGGTCCCTAATTTGTTGCGTCAGCTGCTCCAAGTCTTCGGGAGCCATGGAGGAAGATGTGCAGGAGGTCCTTGGAGCCGGTCCAAAGTATTTCTTGATTGTGACACCGGCTCCAGTAGCACGCACACGACCAGGGTGTTCTAGTCGCCCAATGACAGCAGTCAGTACATCCTGACATCCATGGGCGACAAAGGAACCCTGTGAGGTCTGCTTCTCCAATGAATCCTATAAAGAACACGTAATTGGTTTACTCAATCACACAATAAACATAAATAATTGCAATTAATAATTGAAAGTGACTTGCAATCTTCTCAGCAATTTTCTTTGCTGCCTCAGACGTCATTTGCCCAATTTTCTTGGTGCGGGTCATCTTCCACTTCACGTGTCGTCTGATGGGAGATGGAGGATCTATCACGATGTCAGTGCTTCCGGATTAAGCAGCTTCCTCCAGTTTTTTCTTTCTCCTCTCATCCATCAACTTGTTTTCTAAATGTTCATAACCCCCATGAGACAACACATGAGGGGCAGTGTTTTGTTTCTAGATGGCATGTGCCTTCTTTCACACATCCTATACAAATTAAACATTATTGAAAGTTATCATTTCAATGTATAATAGTAAATCAATTTATAGTTTAAAACAATGAAAATCACAAATTTACCTCCCACCAAGGGTCTCTGCGGGTCTGACAAAATTGGACCTACTTCTCCTTGCTAATGTCATACTTTTTGCATACAGTGTCGTCGACACTTTCCTTGTCAATTGCAAGTGCCGATTTTGACCTCAAATCAAACTTAATTGTCTCCACCGCTCCCCCACAGTCTGAAGTATTTTCTTTTTTGTCCTCAAATCAAATGCTTCAGTGATATCAAATTCAGCCTGACAAATAGAAAATTAAATTCTATTGTTACTAAATTACAATTTGATTGTCAATGAACAAAATGAAAGATTTAACTAAAATACCTGAATATCCTCCCATATCAAATCCTTCTGAGCAGCATGGACTTGTTTCCAATTCTCGTAAGTGACATTCACCTTATCACGAGCGACGATCCCCAAATATGTTCTTAACTTCTTTCTGTGGGGACATGATTTACTATGAGATAGTATACGCCCATTAAGCTAACACTCTAAAGCTAGATTGTGCTAGAACCTCTGATTATTATGCATTACCAACTACAATAAACTTGAAGGTAAAATACACTTTGAAGTTCAAACCATAAAAGGTTATATTGAATTTGATAAATATATCAAAAAGGTAGTTTTCGCATCCGAAATCATGTAAAAGATTCAAAATTCAAAAACAACTTCAAGTCTTCAATATGTTCAAAGCTGACTCAAAACCATCTCATATCTTTCATAATTAGTATAAACTAACCTCAACCTCCTTAAACCCTACATGCAAAATTTGAAAAAGAATAAAGACAAAGGAGACATATCTATGTGGCAATTAAGATACGGGTAGTGAAAATGAAAACCTTTGGCTATCCACACAGTTCAAACCACATGTTAACAAACCAATATAGCATCTGGTTTTTCCCTCCTAAGCCTCACTTTTTAATCTATATAAGCACCAAAACTCACACTCACTTGTAATCGAAATAGCAACTTCAACTACTGATATCATATCACAAAACAGTGAAGGATTATTAGGGAAGTTTTATTAGTTTGAAACTGCACCAATTTATTGGAAAAAAAAGCTTGCAAAGACCTAGTGACATAAAAACATCTATTGAAAAAAAAAAACAAGCTTGCAAAAGCTCACAAAAATGAGAAAAGAAGCAAAACATGTACCTTGCGTTGATGTCGAACTCCAACGGAGAATGCTCTACCTCACGGCAATGACGAACCCCAACGGCGATCGTGAATCCCAGTGATGACGATGGTGAGGAGGAGATGACGATGATAGGTCACAAACAACGATCACAGGTCTTGCGGGTGAAAGGAAGAAGAGAAAGGTTTTGTTTGCGAGAGAGAGCGCACGGAGAGGGGAGGGGGGAAAGGTTTTGGGTTTTTATTTATGTATAACACAACATCGGTTTTTTAAAGAAAACTGATGTTAACATCAACTGGTTAACATCGATTTTATAAAAAATCGATGTTAACGATCTCATGTTAACATCGGTTTTTTAAAAACCGATGTTAACCAGTTGTGTTGACATCGGTTTTGAAAAAACCGATGTTAATCAATTGACGTTAACATTGGTTTTTTAATAATCGATGCTAATGATCTCATGTTAACATTGGTTTATCCAAAAAACCGATGTTAACGTCAACTGGTTAACATCGGTCTTTTCAAAACCGATGTTACTTAACTCAAATTATTTACGAAAATGTCACCATATTTTTGTTAACAACTATTTTTTCAATAACCGATATTAACTGTGTGATGTTAAATTTATAAATTCTAGTAATGAGATGTGGGAGAAACTGATTAATGAGCCAAGGGGAGTTGTCTATAGGATCTTTTGTTAGGAGTCATCCATGTGGAGCACCAAGACCTAGATGTGCTCTAGTCATAGTATATGAGTCTGATGAGGAGGAGGATCCTTTGAAGGCGTTGGATTCTCAAAGTAAGATATAAGGATGGTCAGTAAGGTATGGGTCTTACTTTCTGACTATGGAGGATATATTAAGCATATTTTGTGAGAAATAATACTTTGAATGACTCAAATTTCAACCCCCTATGATTTAAATATTCATGTTAAAAATAAAATTAATTAAAATAATTCCCGGAAAAAAAGGATATGCATTTTTTTAAAAATCATTATCCTATTACAAACCACTATATAAGGTAAGATTATTTATTTTGATTATAATCATTCTAAAAGTCACATAAGTTAATTTTTAGTTGGTTAGCGGTGTAATTTTTTTTTGTTAACAATTTATATTATATATATATATATATATATATATATATTATGATCAAAATTTATCACTATCATTTTTCATATTTTTATAAGATATGTGAAAATAATTCTCATAATAATAATGTGAAAATTATAATTATATATGAATGATTGGCATTAAATGTTTCTTTTTAAAAAAAATCATTATATTTATCATATATATAAAAAATTATGATTTTTGAAATATGATAATTCGTACAATTGAAAATATTTAGTATACAATTACTCAATTTAATCTTTTTACAAATATTGATAATTCGTACAATTCTCATTAATTAAACTCGATTCCTTAGCATTAAATTAGCGCCATCATTACCATATGATGTGTTGATGGCATTAAAAATCAAGAACCCAACAAATTAAGCAGGTGAGGTGTTGAAATCGGTTTGAGTATCTAGAAGAACTGATAGCAAATTCTTAAAAAAAAAAAATAAATAAACTGATAGATAGAGAAGTGTACTATAATTTATTTTTTCTAAAGGAAAATATACTCAAACACCTCAAATGCTATTCTTTGTCTAATGAAAAAGAGAGAGAAAAATATTAAAAATAATAGACTTAAATATGTTTAACATCTTTAATAAATGATCAAATTTTATTTTAATTTTTTAATAAATTTTAGTCCTTTAATAAAGATTAAATGAAGTAAAAAATAAAAAAATATCTTAATGAAAATTAAACTCAAGATCCTTTGTTTAAAGATAAAGTAATAAATCATTAACATACTTGTTTTATTTAGTTAACTACATTAGCATTTATATTTTGTATCATTACTCAAGAGTTATTATTTTATTTAAATTATCAAAATTTATAATTAAAAATATTTAATATATAAATCTATTTAATTTTATTTTATATGTTTTTATTTTCAATAATTTACATATTTTTATTTTTTTTACCAATTTATAATAAAATTTCATAAATTAATATGTAAATTATTTACATAATTTCTTTTGTAAATTGATTTTAAAAATACAAATTATTTTTACTCTAATTATTTAGGAAAAATTATTCATAAACAATTCAATAGAACTCTTACTTTATTTACTTAACTATATTGACATTATTTTTATGTATAATTAGTCAAGAGTTATTAATATTTTTCAAATTATCAAAATTTATAAATTAAGAAATATTTAATATATTAGTATTTTAAACTTTACTTAAATAATTAGAGTAAAAATAATATGTATATTGAAATTAATTTATTAAAAAAATATGTAAATAATTTACATATTAATTTATTAAATTTAATTATAAATTAGTAAAATATGTAAACTTTTCAAAATAAAAACATATGAAATGATATAAAATGAAATTAAAAAGATTTCTATATTAAGTATTTTTTTTAATTTATAAATTTTGATAATTTGAAAAAAAGTTAATAACTTTTGATTAATGATAAATAGAAAATAATATTGGTGGAGTTAACTAAAGAAAACAACTGTGTTAGTAGATTTTATTATTACCTTGGTGGTGAATGTACGTAGGATCATAAGTTTAATTCTTATGAAGATAATTTTTTTTATTTTTTAGTTCATTTAATCTTTTTTCACATAAAAAACTAAAATTATAGACTTAAAAATATAAGATGATCAAAACTATAATTTATATATATATATATATATATATATATAAACACCCTAAATACTAGTTTTTTTATCCGCAAATAACAATATATTAAAATTAAAACATGGTACAAGGGGTACCCAAACCCATTTAGAAAGACCAAATGAGGAAATCCCCACTAAGGTTACTGGACATTTACCATAAGAACAAATAAATGTCAAGTAACCAAAGGATTGAGAATCCTACCCAAATTGTATCCCCATCTACAAGCCTGTGTAAACTATCATCAACAAAATACATGGAATGGCCAACCAAATACAGCTCCAAAAACGTCTACTGCACCCCTGGTCTCTCCAACACGCCTACATTAAAAATCATCCCCCAACACTGCTCACTGAAAACGCACCCTGCCTACTCAAAATTAGATACACAATCACCTAATGAGGATGCCCATTGTGTATATGAGTAAACAAAGAGAGAGAGAAAAAAAAGGATAAAAAAATATAGGTATAATATGTAATATTCCGATTATATGATATAATAGGTAGAGATAAAAAAAAAAAAGGTGCTTATGAAGTGTTTGAAATAATAGAATATTCAAATATTATTACCTAAAATATAAGTATGATAGGTGATGTAATGTGATAGAAAAAGAAATATAGAAAAAAAATGAAGATGCTAATAAGGTATTTAAGATAATAGATGTCCAAATATTATAAAAAAAAATAGATGTCCAAATATTATTTTTTTTATAAAAAAAAAGTATGATAAAAAAATGAAAGGTATATAAGACTACGACGATTTAAAGGTAAGTAGGGTATGCTAAATGACTTTTTAGAGCGTGTTTGGCTTTCCAAATTATAGACTAAGCATGTTTCACTTTTCAAATAAATAATACTAATGATTTATGCATTTGATTTCAAACACATGCTTGATCTTTGTTCTCACTTCTTCCTGCATGTTGTGGCTTGTGGGGGAAGGGAAGGGATTTTGGTCATTTTGGAAGCTCCCAATGATAGATTTGTTTGAAGCACAGTCAGCCAAACAAGAAAGCAAAAAAGTAACTTTTTAAAATGAAGTGACAAAATTCATCCTTAGCCAAATATAGTGTTTGAAAGTGCACTACTTCTAATTTGATGAGCCGACTATCAAGTTGGACTTCACGTTTGGACTTTAGTGTCTTGTCATACTTTTAATCGTTTGTTTATAATATTTCTTCGTTATTAGTCTCACATTTCTTCACTTTGACAAATGTTACTCCCACTACCTAAAATATTTCATGTATACTTTATTTGACTTTGGGGATACCGATTATACTGAATATTGTGAAAGTTTGATTTGAACCTAAATCACTTTTCAACAACTCACAGTTAGGAAGGAACCCGTTGCTGGTGAAATTTAGGGTGTTTCAAATATACCTGCAAGAGTCAACCAATTTCATTGCACATGCAACAAATTAATGTCTCGTGTCAAGTTATGCTTAGATTGGTAAAAAAAACGAAATGAATTAAAATGGAATGGAGTGTGTGTCTGGTTTAGCTTCAAGTACACCCGTTTCTTGAAATCACGTCAAATCAAGTTAAAAGAACTAAAATCTACAAATTATAGCTTCTACTTGGCGTGCGAAACATAGGGTTAATTAAATGTGAAATCATACATAGAACATAATTAGTTAATGAAATAAAATTTATTGTTCATATGTTTAGATATATTATGATGGAAAGAAACAAAATTCTTATTTCTCCTAAATTAGGAAGAGAAATGAAAATAAACAACAAAATAAAATGAAATATGTGTTTGGAATTTGGAAACATCTCAAGGATGAAATTTGGATTGAAAAATAATATTATTGGAGTCAAGGAAGAATTATTATAGGTATAAAACTGTCTAGACAAGTATCTTGTATTTATCACAAGTTTAATAGTTCTAATTAAGTTAAAATAACAACTCAATGTAATTGATACACTCAATGGTTAGATTCTAGTTGATTTAAAGAGTGAAATATAATATTTCTTTTGTTTCTATTTGTAAGACTTTAAGTTTGAAATAGTATTTGTAAAATATAATCTATAATATTTTATACATTAATTTTTTTAAACTCGAAATACCCATTATTATAAGAAAAAAATAAAATATATTTATAAAATCATTAGAAGAAAAAAGTATTAATGATAATGATAATTTTTAAAAAATTATAAATTTAAGATAAATTTATTATTATCGACTAAATTAATCACGTTAATTTTTTTAATCTTAATAAATTAAATAATTAAGTCTTATACATGATAACAGAAAAAAAAATATCATTATATTTCATCTCAGTTAGAAAATTTCTCTATTCCCTCCGTGATTGCCGTTTTTTGCGTCATTGAAGAGATAAGAAAACAAAACCAAACTCTTGCATATAAAAGTTCGGCAACTGGGCCTGGCGCGTTGAAGATCATTACAAAACACGGTAGTTGTTGTTGAAACACAATAAAACCCGAATCGAGACAACAAGACCTATCACACATGTAGCACCACTATAGCCATTAAACAATCAATTATTAGGTCTACTATTTTTTCCCTTCCGAAAGCGAAACCTTCTACTTATAGTTTACTGTAATTCCCTTTTTTTTATTGTCAAAATTCCCGTGATTAAAAGTTTTTCAAACCCGGCCTGTCTTATTATCATTGTCTTTCTTTTTAATAGGTGATTATGATGTTGATCGGTGACCATGTATCACTTATATGAATCTCAATATTTGAACAGATTAATCTTTCTCTTCCGTGTAGAATATTTTGATTCAAACAAAAAAGAAAAACCTGCCTTATTTTATTGACCAAATCCCATATAATAAACCCACAACCACCCACACACAATTCCCACTCCCACACAACCATCATCTCCCCCATGTGAACGTTACATTACACCTTAGTTTGGTTTTGTAGCATTATTATCCCCAACCCATCAAAAGCAACAATCATTGAATTAATTGCACCAAATATTGTTTTGCTGTAATCAATACTCCAATGGGGAATGCCTTGGGGGGAAAGAAAACCACAAAGGTGATGAAGATTGATGGGGAAACCTTCAAGCTTAAAACCCCAATAAAAGTTTGTGATGTGCTAAAAGACCACCCTGGCCTTGTTCTGTTAGAATCCGAGGCTGTGAAGCATTATGGTATAAGAGCAAAGCCTTTGGAAGCCCACAAGGAATTGATGCCGAAGAGGCTTTACTTCCTCGTGGAACTTCCCAAGGAAGTGACGGTGGCGCCGAGGCGGGTCCGGTCGGGGATCAACATGAGCGCCAAGGAGAGGCTCGAGAGCCTCGTTTTGGCTCGACGGTCGGCTTCAGATCTCACGATCATGAAACCGCCGTCGAGCCAGAAGGAGGTGATGGAGAGTGGTGGCGGGGTGAGGCTTAAGATGAGGCTGCCCAAGGCCGAGGTGGAGAGGCTGATGAGAGGGTGCGAGACTGAGGCTGAGGCTGCGGAGAAGATTATGGGACTTTGCATGGCGAATAATGGTGGTGGGGTTGAAGCTAGAAATGGAGATGGGGAGGTGAAAGGCAGAGTTGGGGAAAGTACAAAGGCACGTGAGGTATGCTTCCTATAAACTACACATGATGAAATTTTTCATTAACCAAGAAGACAAAATAAATTTATTTTTTCTCTCCTAGGTTAAATTAAAATCAATAATAAATATATAGTATGTATTTTTACACAGCCAGTTTATGACAAATTATTACGTGGTTTGGAACTATCATGATCCCTTTTAATCTTTATATAATTCTTAATCAAACATTTCTATTTTTTTGGGTAAAGTGAATGACTTGCATGTTTCATGTGTGTTATTCGACATTGGTTCAGACAAGGAACACAAGGTGATTAGTTAATATTTTCTCATCATTTTACACTATCATATAATTAAAAATATGATAAATTTATTGATTTTTATAATAATTATCTTAAAAATCATATTTATTATTGATAATATTAAAAAAATTCACTGACTATGTATAAAAATTAAACACTAAAATCAAGTTGTGCATTTTAACACTATTATATTAAGTACTTTTATTTAATTTTTCTAAAAAAATGAGATGTATAAATTAATTTTAACGTATATAAAAAAATTAAGTGATTTTATTCTTTTATTTTTCTTCGTTTAAAAGAGTCTTTGTGTATTTAACTTTAGACTAAATTCTTATGTCAAAAAACAAAAGCATTAGTCTAGTATGGTTCGTAGTACGTACCATTCATTTCATTACAATTGATTTCGTTTACTCAGTCGACCACAAGGATTTTAAGTATAGAAGGAGACTAAAAGAGGAGAGATTATTAGATAGTGCAGCCCTACCATGTTACATGATTATTGGTAAGGATCATGGAGACAAAATAAAATATTAGGATAATTTAGGGTGTTTAGAGGAGGCCAATAAATTATTTTTCTTATAAAAAAATGTGTTTGAAAGAGGAACTTATAATTTATTTGACCTTGTTTTATAATATAAATATTTATTTATGTGTTTGAAAGAATTTATGATTATTACTCATGAGTTTTATGAAAATTACTTATAATTTATGTGAAAACAATTTATCTTTATTAAATTTTAAGATACTGGTAAATTTTAAAATTATACGAAGGAAAATATAAATGGTACTACCTCGTGCTTTAAACCATTAATATATATTTAGGGTTACTGTACACAGAGGAATATTTAATAAGTGTAAAATATTAATATATTTAGTTTATATATTATATTTATTTAATATAAAATGTAAATGTGGTTTGTTGTTTGTTAAGGCAGTATTTTTCAAATAAATTATAAACATTATTTTTTTTGTATAAAAATCTAATCTTATTATTTTAAATAGGAAAATATGTGAAAAAATAATGAGAGTTAAAATTTGTAAAACAAAATGGAACCGAAGTAACTTAAATTTATATCTTTTCTATCCCAACCTGCACAGTTTCGTAAGTACTTCTTACATTTTATTGGATAGTAATTTTCTAGTGTTTTAATTTAATAATTCATATGCCTAATACCAGCTTTACGTAATGTCTTTTAGCATACAATAAATTCAAGAGACTTCAAATATTCCATTTATTTAACAAAACAGAGTTCGCATAAGTATATTTCTTACATTATTATTCGATTAATATTTGAGTCAATACTTAATAGAATCGACTCTTCTTTTACAGTAAGTTGGCGTAGCAGGTGCAATCATCATCTATACTATCTATATTCTATACTATTATAAACGAAATTTGATGCTTTAGTCATTTTATAAATCATTTATTATTATCGATTACTTGTTCGGTTGTTCAATGATTTATAGAAAAATATAAAACGGACAAAACTATAAAGATATTTTGTTAATCATGCATATATTTTAAGATAAACATTAAAGGACAAAATCATTAATTAATATTTTTCCTTTTAAAACATAGATATTTTTAAGTATTTCTTAGTATATAAAATTATAATCCACTTTAAATACTTCTTATTATTTTTAATAAATATTAAATAAATATATGAGTTGACCACCAAAGCACTAATTAGATATAAAAGATGTATTATAGGGATACAAGTTGTATGTAATCATTAAAATACCAATTGTCTATTGAATACATTTTATTTTACTATTCACGACACTAATTGGGCTACTAATTTGTAATACTCATACAAAATGGTCCACACATATATAACTATTTTAATATAATTTAATAAGAGCTTGTCTTATAAAAATTTAGCGCTATAATAATCATTTCAGGACTCTTTTCTCTTATGAAAGTTCCTGAGATATTTTACCGTCATATGGTAATTAAGGAAAAAGGAATCTACAATTCTGAAAATTATTTATTCGTTCTCCAATAATTTTATAATATCATTTAATTACAATCTATTATATATAATATTTTTATTAATTTTAATTTAAAAGTCATATAGATAAAATTTATAATTAAATAATAGTATAACAATACCTCATCATTCAACTCTTAAAGTAATATTGTTTTTATTAATATTTATTTTTATTGATTATTCAAACATGGTATATCGTGTCAATTAACTTTGAGTCTTCGACCTACATATAATTTACAACTTTATACTATATACCCTGTTTTATATAGATATCAATCCTCACCTACTGAGTACTTAAATGAATTTACATCATAAATGCAATAAAGAGCAATTACAGCGAGTAACGTACCATCTGAACAGATTCTTTTCCATCCATATTCATATAGTTGATGACAATCAAAATAGTATGGATAATGTATGAGAGTGTGTAATGGCTAAGCAATTTAATTAAACATCAAATATTTCATGCATACAATATATTGTTATCCAAAGGGTTAATTAAGCGCCATCACGCCATGTCCTTTTCGAGTTGTTGGGTCTGCACAGGATAAAGATTCTTCCAAAGATATTGTATAATTTATAGTTTATTAAAAACAAACTTGAAATTATTTATGAAAGAGTGGTTGCGAAAATAAAATTATTCTACACACAAAACTGTATTTGTATGCATTCATTATCTATAAAATTTGTAGCTAAAACTATTTCATATCAACATGATTAGAAGAGTTTGTATTCATTCAAGATCGACCTAAGAACTAAAATAAAAAAACTTACCATATAATTTTCTTATTTTAAAAAAAAAAAATCTCTTGAAATTTACTTTACTCAGGCCTTACTCATTGTTGGGCAACCGTATACCCATTAAATTAATGGTTTTGTTGGATTAACAATTCTTGCAGAAAAGGGTGAGTTTTATGCCAATCAATGAAGGAGGAAGTCCAATAGCTGTGGCTTCATAATTACCACGCACTCATTTTAAATTACATTAGCTTTGAAATACATAACACCCTTCGGTGTTGCTGCTAGCCAGGGAGGGTTATCTCACAAAAGGAATGATCTTCCACTGATGCATATATAGTTAATTAAATATATAAGAGTGATGTTATTATTTACATTTTCATGCTATATACTTTGAAGTCATCGCAAACGGTACGTTGCTATAATTATATGGGTGTTTGCAAATATATATATTAGTTTCACTGAACAGTAAAATGTAGTTCAGGTACCTTAATTAATTTGAAGCTGTGAATTACTGTGAACTTATGGGGTTTCAATAAAATTAATTCTTAAATTAGCTAGTATATGTAAATATCGGGAGATATATATAATTAAACCTGTTGAAGTGTAGAGAAGAGACGTCATGAATGAATGTATCATCCAATGGTGCTTCCCTAGCTACTTAATCGTTTGCCTTAACCTAAAAGGTTAATTTGAACATAGAATCTAGAACTAGCTTAAAAAATAAAGCCAAAATCATTAAAGCAGACTGTTAATTCTTACTAATTAAATTGGGTTTTGGCTCTAGTGAATAGCGCGACAACCAACCCTCACTTTTGTTTTTGTTTTTTTTTTTTTCTTTTTTGAAGGAAAACCAACCCTCACTTGAGAGGTACTACTTTATAACATACGTGATGATGTTATTTAAAAGAGAAATTATAATTGTACAACAAATTAAACAATAAAATATAACGTCATCCTCTTATTTTTTTTTTTAAATCTATGATTTTAGTTTTTCTTAATTGAAATATTATATCTTTCATTTTTTAAAAATTCACAATTTTAATCTTCATATTTTTTTAATTAAGACATTTTATCCCTCACTTTTTAAAAATATGTAATTTTAGTTCTCTTTTTCAATTTCAAACTTAATTATGTATTTTTTTTCATTTTTTAAAAATTAACCTTGTTAATAATTAAAAAAACATTTTTTAAGTAGATATTAAATAGACACATATTAATCAATGTTTAAAAATGACCACAGATTAAAAAAAAAGAGACTAAAATCGTGAATTTATTAAAAGTGATGATAAAATATCTCATTTAAAAATAAAAAGACTAAAATCACATATTTAAGAAAATAAAGAAATAAAAATCACATTTTAACTTAAAATATACAACTAAGACAGAGAAAAGAAAGATATATGTTTGAATTTAAAATATAATAAATGATCAAATGAAGGAAAAAAATAGATACAAAATATGATGTTATATAAGAGCATCTACAATATATGATTACTTAAATAAGATATTTCTCTAAAATTTATGAGTCCTACAACACTACATGGATTTAAAAATTTTAAAGAACAATGTATTCTGATACTAAAGTTGTTAGAATGAATATTTAACTTGAGTCATGTTAAATTTTATAATTGAAAATGATTCATAATAATAAATTAAACAACTCATTATTAAGTCATTTGTTCTAATAGTAAAAATTTGTTAAGCAATAATTTTTAGTTTTAAGTAACTAATTAAGCACCCATGTTATACGTGTATTACTTATTAATTTTTCAAATTTTAAATCTCAATCAAATTAGTACTTTCATTAACCCAATTAATTAATAGCGTTAAAGATGAGATGCATGTTAAGTGTCATGATGACTTCCATATGTAGCAAGGGCTAAAAAAGGACAGTTCAAATTCATGGTTTTTTCGTTAACATTTAACAGAGACTAAAATATATTGTGTGTCCAAGTTTAAATATATTTTTAATTTTTAAATTTGAGTAATTTTTTTTTGAAAAATTTTATTTTTATTAGTGTTTTAGATCTTTAAAAAATTGTTTTTAATTTCTATCACTTAGTGTTATAATTTGTGACACTTTTTTATGTGTTAATACTGTTATAATTTGTGATACTTTTTTATTGTCAGAAATGTTTTTTAATTTAATTTCTTCAAAATGATTTGTGATAAATTAAAACTATCTAAATATGTAAAAAATCACAATAATTTTACATTAATGTTTTTATTTTTCTTCTTTAAAATTGTCAAAATATGTAAAAACAATAATTAAAAAATCATAAGAGTAAAATATTTTGACAGTTTAAAATCATAAAATCATTTTTAAAATAATTTAAAAAAAGTAATTTTGGTGATTAAAAACTGTGACAAATTGTGAAATTATAAGTACAATAAATAAAGAGGGACTAAAAGAAATTTTTCAAAATTTTGAAGGACTAATAAAAATAATTATTTTTATTAGTGTTTTAGATCTTTAAAAAATTGTTTTTAATTTCTATCACTTAGTGTTATAATTTGTGACACTTTTTTATGTCTTAATACTGTTATAATTTGTGATACTTTTTTATTGTCAGAAATGTTTTTTAATTTAATTTCTTCAAAATGATTTGTGATAAATTAAAACTATCTAAATATGTAAAAAATCACAATAATTTTACATTAATGTTTTTATTTTTCTTCTTTAAAATTGTCAAAATATGTAAAAACAATAATTAAAAAATCATAAGAGTAAAATATTTTGACAGTTTAAAATCATAAAATCATTTTTAAAATAAATTAAAAAAAGTAATTTTGGTGATTAAAAACTGTGACAAATTGTGAAATTATAAGTACAATAAATAAAGAGGGACTAAAAGAAATTTTTCAAAATTTTGAAGGACTAATAAAAATAATTATTTTTATTAGTGTTTTAGATCTTTAAAAAATTGTTTTTAATTTCTATCACTTAGTGTTATAATTTGTGACACTTTTTTATGTCTTAATACTGTTGTAATTTGTGATACTTTTTTATTGTCAGAAATGCTTTTTAATTTAATTTCTTCAAAATGATTTGTGATAAATTAAAACTATCTAAATATGTAAAAAATCACAATAATTTTACATTAATGTTTTTATTTTTCTTCTTTAAAATTGTCAAAATATGTAAAAACAATAATTAAAAAATCATAAGAGTAAAATATTTTGACAGTTTAAAATCATAAAATCATTTTTAAAATAAATTAAAAAAAGTAATTTTGGTGATTAAAAACTGTGACAAATTGTGAAATTATAAGTACAATAAATAAAGAGGGACTAAAAGAAATTTTTCAAAATTTTGAAGGACTAATAAAAATAATTATTTTTATTAGTGTTTTAGATCTTTAAAAAATTGTTTTTAATTTCTATCACTTAGTGTTATAATTTGTGACACTTTTTTTATGTCTTAATACTGTTATAATTTGTGATACTTTTTTATTGTCAGAAATGTTTTTTAATTTAATTTCTTCAAAATGATTTGTGATAAATTAAAACTATCTAAATATGTAAAAAATCACAATAATTTTACATTAATGTTTTTATTTTTCTTCTTTAAAATTGTCAAAATATGTAAAAACAATAATTAAAAAATCATAAGAGTAAAATATTTTGACAGTTTAAAATCATAAAATCATTTTTAAAATAAATTAAAAAAAGTAATTTTGGTGATTAAAAACTGTGACAAATTGTGAAATTATAAGTACAATAAATAAAGAGGGACTAAAAGAAATTTTTCAAAATTTTGAAGGACTAATAAAAATAATTTTTTTAAAGGACTAAAAAATGACTACCCAAGTTGAAAGACTAAAACCATAGTTAAGTTTTTGTTAGAATTATGATACTGGACGCATAAGAAGAAAAACACATAACAAAGATACAAGTTATATAATAATTTTTTTATCTTGAAAATCGTTTGACAAATAATAGACAATACAAGTAAAATAATATAAAATCTACCAAAATATCTAATATTAATTATCTTAATATAATTTATATCAAATTTAATGTGTTTACCAAAATAAAAAGAGAGATTAGAATATAAAAAATTCAATCTTTCCTTTTTAAAATAATTACACTGTTTAGCTACTATTTTTTATTATTATTAAAGAGATACAATTAGGGATATATATGTCTTTAATACTTTATACCTAGGATAAAAAGTTGTCCCACAATTTTTTTAACAAAAATTAAAGATTTTATCATATTTTCAGTTGTTAGATTTGTGTTGTCCCCTACTCTTTTTTTTTCAAATCAAACATAAAATAAAAATATTTATCTTATCAAGTACCATAATTTTTAATAAGTCAAATGAACTCAAATGGTCTTAAGACCCAAATTAAAAGTAATATTTTATTTTTTATAACACTCAATCTATAATGTTTTTATGTTAATTATTTTAAAACTAAAATACCTCAAATTAGTTACTCTAACAAATAATTAGAGGAGAGAGAAAATTATTAATGAAAAGGATAATTTTTAAAAAAATATATAAATTCAACATAAATTTATTTTTATTAACTGTTAATTTTTTATTATTTCTGAATAATTAGGTAATTGGTCTTAAAAATAGGAAAGAAGGAAATAATATATAAATATTGCTGTCAGAAATTTCAACTAAAATGATCATTATACAATTAAAGACATCTTTTAAATGGATTTGGATAAGCATCCAATTAGACAAGTGATTATGGTAACGAAGACTAGTGATCATACAAGTGATTAATTCCCCCATAATATCCTTTGGTTCTGTACGTCAATATTTCTCTATCCACATCAAAGAAAACTGAACAGTACGTAGTGATCTTTAGCTTGGCTTGCTTAGAAGGTGAGCGTGAAGGTAGAGAGGGTTTGCAAATTGCATTTGTTGATAAAGGAATACAGGTTGGTGCTTCCTGCGTTCTTTTCAGATTTTTTTTTTCATTTCGGATGATCATTTTAGAAGTCAAAATCTGTAATCATTATAAAATATAATTTTACATTTTGGATTGATAAGTCTGAATACCAAAAACAAATAGGCGCAGGAAACAACAAACTAGGAATGCAACTCAAACATTAACAAACAAATACCCTTTGATTTAACAACTTAAAATTAGGAGCTGCTGCTAATTTACAAATACCAGAAAACCAAGGATAAATGCACAGGTCAAGCAAATATAAAACCAGAAAATAGAATCACCAAGCATACACTTATAATTTTATTTTATTTTGAAAGAACACACACTTATTATTAAATTGTGTGTGTGTTTGTTGACCATTATTTGATCTAATTTAAAAAAGTATTAAATAATTCATTGTATCTCTTTATTTTAACGTAAAAATTATACATAACATAAGTAAATTTGAGGTTTAATTATCTGGTTTCTATACTTCATATTTACTGATTTTCTACGGTGGAGACGTAAGGGAAATATGGTTCACGTGGTGAAGTAAGAAAATAATATTTCAATAGGTCAATTAAAATTGAACCAGTAATTATGAAAAGACCTTTAAGCCCCTTGTAAAAAATGGTTTACTTACTTTACAGGATCATTAACATCAATTACGATACCCTATTTAATTTAAAAATCATTTTAAAATAACCCATCAGCAGGTTAATGGTAATTTTTCACCGATCAACTTTTATATGGCAATTACGATACCCTATTCGACGATCATTAAATAACACAGACACACCAAGACCATATTCTACAAACATTAAAATACTATTTAAAGACTGGTGCACGGGTGAATCATTTAATTAATAGTTCACCCTTGAATCTACCTTAATTTCTATATGAAAAAAATTCTAACTTTTGATCCTTATATGAAATTAACGTTACCTTTTCATTCATTTAATCGGGTTAAACAAGTGTTGACGTGTGCAACAAAAAAGTGACATAGCATAAAGTCATCAAATATGTTTTATTTCTTAGTTTGCATATAAAATAAAATTAACATTACACTTTAATCCCTATATAAAATTAACATGTCTATGAAATTAAGATACACTTTAGTTCGTTTATAAAATCTTTTTTAAAAAGAATAATTGAATATATTCTTTTTTAATAATTTTAATAATAGAATTATGACGTATATAGTGATATTGATATTTAAAAAGTATAATATAGAATTGTTGATTTATATTTATTATAGGTACATTTTAATATTTTAATACACATAACTTAAATAAAAATATATATATTTCTTTAAAAAATTTAAATGATATGTGAACATTTTTTTAAAAATTTCAGAGTATTATTAAAAACTAATTACTACTGGAAAAATATTCATTTCACATGTCATCAATTTATTTGACTTGATAATGAAAATATAAGATACTTTACCTAACGTTTATCATATACGGACTAATATCAACTTGTTCCATTTAATAACTTCAACATTAAATATTATCAACGTAACAATTAAATATAAATTCGTTAAGTAAAAAAAATCTTAAAAAAAAAAAAACTTAAATCTCTCTTTGTTGGAAACCTTAAGCACATGCAAAATTGACATTCTCCTCCTAATGATTTATTTTATACCCAAAATCTAATCAAGATTCAAATCCTAAATCAATTTATTAAGAAACCCAAATTATTATTATGTGTCAACTATTGTCAATGAAGTACGGACACCTCAGTCTCTTGTCGTATCCGATGTCCGACACGCATCTGTGTCAGTGTTCAACATCGACGCAACACTCATACTACGTTCTGTATTTTAAACATTACAGGTGTCCGCATGTCCGTATCCGACATCCGTGTCGATCTCGGTGCTTCATATACTATTGTTTGCATATTGCTTGCTATTTGTCACGCTTTTACGTCACTTACGTATATAAGCAAATGCTAAACTATGTAGTTCATTTCGCCAAATAAAAAAAAAAGTAGGTAGTTCATGTTCAGTAACCACTTATATATTATTTTATTTGGTAGCAATATATTACTTCACGAATAACAAGATTCCTGTCTTGATCAGCATAGGGGTAACTCTGTTCGTGTATCATGGCACTTCTTGTGCTCCATAATATATATTTGTTTTATTTGCCTATGAAAAAGGAAAAGTCACACATAAGTGACAAAACAGGGGAAAAAAAACCGATACAAAATATTGATAGATAATAGTAATATCTTAAGAAGGCCAATCAAGCTCGTCCAGTGCGCCTTCCAACTTTGAGTGCTAATTCGGTATCAATTTTGAGGGAGATGTCTAGTGCTTTCACAGAATGAGTCAACGAACCACTGCCAAAAAAGCCAAGTCAGTATGGTATTATGTCGGCATCCTCAATTCATTTGATAATTATCTTACAATTGTTTAAGAGTTATACACCATGTTGGTTTTAATTATAGGTGAGTACGAGTCAGTGTATGCAAAAAGAATGTTGGTTTTTTTTTTGGAAAATATAAATTATATTAAACCCAAAATGATACAATAATAAACGGGACATACCTCACAGTTAAAGAAAATAAAAAACTTTTCTAATACAAGAAAATCTATCTCAAGATACTAAAATAAATGTAACATGTGCGCTTGTCTATACATAAGAAAAAAAAAAAAAGAATGTTGGTTTTAGTTATAGGTGGATGAGTCAGTCTAGTTCGTTTTGATCTGCATTTAAAAAGATCAGCTAAGCTAATCTACTTACTAAATGGACCACATTTATGCCTTGTCTGTGTCTAACCCATTTGGTCCATGGGCTAACGGACTGGTCTGTAGGACCAATAATAAAAAGTCATAAAAAAAAACTTTAAAAATTGTAAATATCATATATAAAATACGATTAATGAAAAATATAAAAAAATGTAAATGAATTAATGAAATAATAAAGTTTAAAAGAGTTACATTTATGTAACTCATACATCAGATAAACAATAAAATAACTCAACAACTCACCTTTTATATCAAGAAACTATAAATATTCAAATACTAAAAAATATATCAGAATACACTAAACACCAAGAAGTTTTGTTCAAATACTTAATAATCTTATCCTAAATATATCAAAATATACTGAATACCAATAATTTTAATTAATTTGATTCAGATTTAAAAATATAATGAACTATCCAGACCGAATCAATCTGACTAAAATTGGATTGATTTGGTTTGGATCATCCGATCATGATTTATTTTTCAAGTTATTACCTCTAATTATTGTCTATTTGATATAATTTTTTAATTTCATATTAATGCAAGATAAAAATATTTCATGCTCTTCAATGACTAAATATTTATTTAAGTAGAAAAGGAAGGAAAATGGATTATAATACCATATTCTATGAAGTGGAACAACCGAACTTAAAGTTTACCTAGAAATGTAGGTCACTCCGCTTTGCCCAATTTTATGTACAGTATCTAGTGTGACATTGCCTGATGCCTGACATCACAAAAATGACACTAGAAATTAGTACCTAAAGTCATCCTCGTCCAAATCTAGTTGTCAACACGCTCTGTGATGGGCTGAAATTTGTAGATAATCACCAGTTTTGATGGATCTCATTTAAATTAGGAGATAGAATCTTTAATGATAAGTGAGACCTATTAAAATTGTTCATCTTTAACAAATTTCAGTCAATCACTGAGTGTGTTGAAAAGAGTGTTAGAGAGAACGTTCCTAGCATTTCTCAATTTATGATCTCCACATAATATCCGAGATTCTGAAATTAAGTGACCCTAGTTAATAAAGATCACGACAATGCAAGAAAAACCAAATAGTCCAAAGGAAAAAGAGAATATGACTTAGCAAGCTGATGACAACCAAAAGAATATCTTTCACCGCATGAGCCATGAACCCATAAAAATATGACCTCTAGGCATAAGGGCCACCATTAAAGAGTAAACCCATAATTTTGGACATCACGTATCGCTGAGCGAATTTCCACTACCTCTTTAGACGATTAAACAACTGAGTAGACATGCTAGTTTCTCAACAAATTGACAGACACAAGAATGATAGAAATAAAAACATAAAACCAGTACCAAAATATTCTGCATCGTTTATTCTAACAAATAATCCAAAATATTTTGTAAAGATTAAACTAAGCAAATTTAGTCATGAATACCTCAGTCTCATATCTCCCATTTATCAACTGCACAGCTTCTTTTAGCATAGATATGTCCACATCCCCATTTGGTAGAGGTACAACCATATTGTCCAACATTATTCGAGTCAAAGAAGTCTTTGTTTGAGATGAATAATGTAAAACTTCTTCCACTTCCTCAAGAGTCCTGGTCTCAACCTAGAAAAAACACAAAAAAACCTTGAAACACCAATGGGACCCCACTGAAGTTATGCCAGCACTCAGCAGTTACAAGACATTTACCCAAACATTCATATTGAGGACAAGGTGAAGTTTTAGATGAGTATCTAATAGGAAATTAGCTTCTAAATGGGATAGGCCCTTTAAGGTATACTCTAGAAGGCCCAAACATATTAAGGCCTGAGAGTTGTAGTGAGCACTGTGGGTTAGTGAGAGTTAGTTAGAGGAGAGAGAAGGTGAGGAATATTTCTGTTATAATTGGAATTGTGAGTTTGGCGGTGGGGTATGATGGATTTGGAATAGAAAGTGGAGCTCAGAGAACCTTTCTCTGACTTGGGGCAGCATTGCTCATATTTCATTAGTGCCTTTGTCTTTTCAAATACTCATTCTTATATTTTGTTTCCATTGATAACTAAAAACATATCACTGTTGCTTCCATTGAGTCTATGCAAACGAGAATAGTGGCTCCGTCTAAACAATGTTGAATCCAAAGTTGCAGCGATCGAAACCATCCTTCACTCTCAAGATCCAGCCATGAAGGATCATTCCACCCAGTTATCTTCCTTGCTTACCAGCGTCAATGAACTCTCCCAATTAGTGACTGCTATGTGCACAGAGATGTAGGACACTTTGTTGTGTTGTTCCGATTCTCCTGGTGCGACTCTTACCCCGCCATATCATACTGGACCCAACTCAGACAATGCATGATTGTCGGCGAAACGTGTTGAACTTCCGCCATTTTCTAGCGACGATCTACCGGTTGGCTTGCCAAAGCCGAAACGTATTTCTCAGTTCAGAGCACCCCCCCTAAAATGCAGATCCAACTTGCCCAGATTTGCATGGAGGGTATGACTTGGCATTGGTTCACGGTGCTGTCCAATTCCGACCCTCATCTACATTGGGCCTCTTTCAAATGCGTGCTGCTCGAGCGTTACGGCAACCACCAAATGGGTAATCCTTTTTCTCAACTTTAGCTCCTCCACCAAACAACCACTATCGATGAGTACGTCGAGGCATTTGAAATTCTCATGGCGTAGGTTCCTCCACTCTCGAAGGATCAGTATATGGGGCCATTCTGCTAGTGGACCTCTCAGTCCAGCCCATTCTGCTAGTGATTCTGCTGGGGCCCGTGACAAAGGGGCCAGATCTGGGTCATTTAATTTGGGTTCGCAATCATCTCGAGCGGTACTGGTAATCTTTCTTACCTAGAACTTATGGATTGTAGAAATAAGGGTCTTTGTTGGGTGATGCTAGGTGCACCAGCTCTATTGCTTGTGCACCCAGCATTTTTTGTTAATTCCAAAATTACCCTACGTCGAAAATACGCGAATTCGTGGTTGATCCGTATGGTTTGTATGGATGAACTTTATCTGTAAGTATAATTTAAACATACGGATCAACATGATCCGTATAACTCATACGGATCATGTTGAACTATATGAAGCATACACATCAAGTTGATCCGTATGGTTTGTACCGACGAACTTGATCCGTATGACTCATATGGATCAAGTTCGTCCATACAAACCATACGGATCAACTTGATCCGTATGTTTAAATTATACTTACAGATCATGCGGATCAACTTGAGTGAAGGATATTTTCGCCCATTCACTTAAAATGTTGGGTGCACCCAGCAATTTAAAATAATTTCGTAAATGTCCCTGCTTTCTTCTTCCTTTTTAAGTTAGTTTCTGTGCTTTTTTCTTTTACGCCTCCATTCTTTTTTCTTTGCTTTCTCCCTTTCGTGTTGGTTTTTTATTGTTGAGAGAGGTGCCGCTTGGATCGAGGTGAAAGTGTTACAGGTCAGTGGTGATTGTTGCGGTGGTTGGTTCGTCGTCGAAGGTACACCAGGTACACGATGTTGTTGGGTGAGTGTGTGACTTGATCCGTATAAACCATACGGATCAACTTGATCCCTATGGTTTACAGATTTTGATTTTTTTTAAAATTGTTTAAAGTTTTATTTTTTAAAATTATTAATATGTTTGTATGTACATTTTTAAAAATAAATTATTTTTTATATGTGTATTTGAAATAATGCGTATGTAGATTGATATAGGGTTTTTGCTTTTTAACATATATTACTACTTTTCATTGAAATAAAATAACACTATTTATAACTATTTCATATCAACATATATGACTACATAATTAAAACACGAAATGCATAAATAAAATAACTACATAATTAACTTATATATGACTATTTTTCATTGAAATAAAATAACAACCTTTCAAACTATTTCATAACACCATATATGAATAAAGAATTAAAACACAAAATACATAAATAAAATAACAACTACATAATTAAATAACACATGACTATTTTCATTCAAATAAATTAAACATAAACAACTACAAAATTCATTTATTTACTATTAAAATTTAAAACTATTTCATAACACCGTGCAATCATACATATTATTTTTTAAAACACACACAAATCAAATATCTAATTAAAAACATTTTTCAAAAGTTAAATACCTATTTTTAATTTTTTTTAATTAAAAAAGGTTATACAGCTCATGTAACACTTAAGGATCAACTTAATCCGTACGAATGCAAAAATCGAAATACGAGAACGCAGCAGTCATTAACAGAGACACAAAGCTTACCTCGACGGTGGAAGACCAAAACAAAGCTGCAAGTGCTCAATGCCGACGACGAATCACCCAATGCGAGACAAACGAACCTCCAACCAAACCAAACGGCACTAGGAGGAGAAGAAGAAGAAGCTCAAACGGTGCAGCGAGGAAAAGTAAAAGGAAGAAGCTCGTACAAATGAAGTGAGCAGTGCACTGGGTGTACAAAGCTTTTAAATTTTAAGTCAAGGACATTTTCACCCATTCACATAAAATGCTGGGTGCACCTAGCATCACCTATCTTTGTTTCAAGTGTGGATCCAAGTGGAGTCCAACCCATGTGTGCCTCGACCGCCATCTCTGCCTTCTCATTTGGGAAGGTAACGAACAGTCCAACAATCCTACTCTTACCAACAATCCTCCAGAATCAAAAAATCAAGACATGGTGTGCCACGTTTTGGACTATTGCGCTCTCAATCCAGTGACCTTGCACATTCGAAGACCATCAAATTGGAAGGAGAGTTGGCTAGTTATCCTATTCTTCTCCTCGTTGACAGTGGGGCTAGTCACAATTTCATTGCATGAGAACTGGTGAGTTCCCTGAACTTGGAGGTCACAGCAACGAAGGAGTTCAATGTCATCCTCGACAACGGCAACAAATGTTCCTCTCATGGTGTCAACGCTTGTGTGTTCTTGGGGGCGTTGATCTTGTGTTAGGGGTTGAGTGGTTGAAAACTTTAGGACAAACCACATGGATTGGAACAAAAAGATTGTGAGCTTCAAGGACAAGGACCAGTTAATCGCCTTGCAAGGTCATCATATCAAAGATTCCTCTCACTCTACTGCCTTATAGGGCCTTTTGCAGTGCCTAGCCTCTGAGAACACTACCTGCTTTTGCTTGGAACATCAGATCATCCCGAACGATATGCCTCAGGACTTGCAGCATGTGCTGGATCAGCATGCCTCTGTCTTCACTGCTAGAAAGGGGCTGCCACCTCAACGAGCCCATGACAACTCTATTAATCTGCTTCCGATGAACTCAACTTGTGAGTGTAAGTTCTCTTTCGGCTTGCCTTCCATTGACTATTTAGGGCATGTAATATCTGCCCAGGGAGTGGCGATGGATCCCGATAAGGTGAAGGCAGAGTTGGACTGGCCGGTTCCAGTAAATGCCAAGGAGGTTCGTGGTTTCCTCGGCCTAACTGGTTACTATCATCAATTTATCAAAGACTATGGTAAGTTGGCCCAACCCCTTACTATGCTTACAAAAAAGGAGGGTTTCTTTTGGGGACAGAATCAAGTGAAGGCTTTTGAATGTCTCAAATAGTGTTTGTCCTCCTTTCCTATTCTCACTCTTCCTGATTTCACTAAAGAGTTTTTCATAGATTGTGAAGCTTCTGGCCAGGGATTTGGAGCGGTATTGATGCAGGACTGCCAACCTATTGCCTATTTCAGCAAGGCCCTATCTGCGGGAACTTTGTCCAAATCTGTGTATGAGAAGGAGATCATGGCCTTGGCTTTGTCCATTCAACACTGGTGACACTACCTTTTGGGTAGAAGTTTCAAGGTATATACAGATCATAGGAGTTTGAAGCATCTCCTTCAACAACGTCTCACCACCACAGATCAGCAATGCTGGTTGGCAAAACTCATGGGGTTCCAATTTGAGGTTGTTTTAATTCTGGTCCAGAGAATAAGGCTGATTATACCTTATCCTGTCAGTTTCCTTCCACTGAGTTCAACACCATCTCCATTAGTCCTTATTGGGTGGATTTCCCTGCTGTCAGGAACAAAGTGCAAAATGACCCTGGCTTGGTCAAGTTGAGCTCCCAATTGCAATCTGATTCTGATTCTCTGCAACACTATACTCTGCGCGACGGTTTACTTTTTAACAAAGATCGTTTGATGTTGCCTAAGACCTCCTCTTTAATCCCTACTTTGATGGCCGAATTTCACGACACGGTTACAAGTGGCCATTCGGGATTCATGAAGACATACAAGTAGTTGTCTTCCAGCTTCTTTTGGAAGGGAATGAAAGCTACTATAATGGAGTACATCCACCAATGTGACGTTTGTCAACGTAAAAAGTACCAGGCCTTGTCTCCAACAGGGCTGTTGCAACATATTCCTATCCCAGAAATCGTATGGGATGATATCTCTTTGGATTTTATCACCAGCTTGCCACATTCTCAGGGATATGACGTAATTCTGGTGGTGATCGACCGCTTGTCCAAGTATGCACATTTTTTATCCCTCAAGCACCCCTACACAGCGTGTTCAGTAGCAGAGGTATTCATCAAAGAGGTCGTCAAGTTACACGGTTTTCCCAAGTCTATTATCAGCGACCACGATCCTTTGTTCCTTAGCAAATTTTGGAGTGAACTGTTTCACCTTCAAGGAACTGTGCTAAGGATGAGTACTACTTACCATTCCCAAACCGACAGTCAAACGGATGTGGTAAATCGTTGCTTAGAAACTTTCCTCCACTGCTTTGCTTTTGAGAAACCTACCAAATGGCATCTGTGGCTTTCTTGGGCAGAATTTTGATACAATACTTCATCCCATTCTGCAATGGGCAAGTTCCCCCTTTGAGATTGTCTATAGTCGGAATCCACTTTCTGTGCTTCGTTATCTGATTGGGGAAACCCAAGTTGATTCAATCGCATCAGTGTTGATTGATCGCGACAAAGCCTTACGTCAGTTGAAGTTCCATCTGCACCGTGCTCAGCAAACGATGAAGAAGTATGCGGATGCTCATCATCGTCATGTCACTTATGAAGTTGGCGAGTATTCATCAAAGAGGTCGTCAAGTGCTTTCCCATGTCAGGGAGGTGGCGTACAAGTTGCAGTTACCAGATGCGGCTAGAATTCATCTAGTCTTTCATGTTTCTCAGCTCAAATGCTCTGCGAAGAGTGGTTCTTCTGTTACCATTTTGCCTCCCAGATTGGCAGTGGATAATCCTAAAACCCCTAGACCTGAGGATATTTTAGCCATTGGCGAAGGCAAGCACCTGAGAAATTCTGTCGAAGAGTGGCTTATCCTCTGGAAGTCTCAACCTGTGGTAGAAGCAACATGGGAGAACACAGCACCAATCAAAGACAGATTTCCCAATTTCTGCCTTGAGGACAAGGCAGTTGTTTTAGAGGGTGGTATTGATAGGAAATTAGCTTCTAAATGGGATAGGCTCTTTAAGGTATACTCTAGAAGGCCCAAACATAGTAAGGCCTGAGAGTTGTAGTGAGCATTGTGGGTTAGTGGGAGTTAGTTAGAGGAGAGAGAAGGTGAGGAATATTTCTGTTATAATTGGGATTGTGGGTTTGGCGGTGGGGTATGATGGATTTGGAATAAAAAGTGGAGCTCAGAGAACCTTTCTCTGACTTAGGGGAGCATTACTCTCATTTCATTCGTGCCTTTCTCTTTTCAACACACTCATTCTGATATTTTGTTGTTTCCATTGATAACTAAAAACATATCAGTATCATTACACCAGATAAAGTTACTAGGGCAGTAGGGACGTGAATTTCAGTTGTCACCACTGCACATGTGGCAGGTAGGAAAGGAAGGAGGGTATGGAGGTGTGAAATCTGGTAAAGGAAATGATAAGAGGGAGGCAAGGAGGAGAAGGGCAACCAGTCAATTATTCAATTCAATAAGGAATTAGGGCCCTGCGGCAGGAAGGAGACCCTCAACAAACCACATGTATTTCTTTCTATCTTCTTTTTTTTGTTTTTCAGTGAAGAGGATTTTCCCTATTGTAAGGAATTATTACTTATCAGTAAAATCTGTTCCTATCATCTTGTTGCTGCATCAACAAATCATTTGTTACACAAAATAGTTATTAGTTTATTGTGTGGCAAACAGCAGCAACTGCTAATAAGTCACAGTTGGAACCTGGCAGGCGTCACAATTTTCATGAACTTCAAAGTTGAGAAAAGACCAAAAAGACCTCAAAATGGAAAAAAAAGAAAAGAAATGTGTAGAACAATGAAAGAGAGCACCACCTCAACCTCCATTTGAAGATTATTTTGCTCCAGATACAGGTCAACAGCTTTAAGAGCATCAGCAACACCTCCAGCTGCTGATATATGATTATCTTTTATCATCACCATATCAAACAAACCCATCCTATGGTTCTGACCTCCACCAATTAATACCTATCAAAGCACATGTACACTAGTTTATTGAGTAAACTTTATGTGTAAAAGTATAAATGGTTATTAATTATTGGAAGGAAGTGATCAAAAGTCCATACCGCCCACTTATCCACTAAACGAAGACCTGGAGCAGTTTTTCTAGTCTCCAACATATATGCAGGGTATGCTGCATTTGCCATTGCCTGTGGGAAAGCACGAAATCTATAACACAGTCAAGAATTATAAGATAATAAAGGTTTCACTAATTATTGGGTCAAGTGAGATGTAACACATTACCATCTTTTACATTCAATCTGATTACATACGTCAACTTATTTTCATATTTGTGACATTGATATGTTTCATTACATTTACAAACATCATTGTAAGAAGCCATATTATCATCAACAATTTGTGAAATTATCAGCCTTGATGAGCACAATGAGTAATGGGTAGATGGGGAATTTGGATGCAAAGGGCTGTAACATGGCAAGTGTAGGAAGAAAGGACTGGAATGAGAAGATAAAACGGAAGTATGGGAGTGAAGAGTGGGTAGAAAATTTGTGCAAAGGGAGGTATTGAGTGAGATTGGCCGCCATTCCTAAGGCAGGAATTCTCACTCTAGGAGTCTCTCTATTCCTAAGGCTGGAACTCCAGAATCCAGCATTCTCTTATAGTGTAAAGAACACTTCATTTCTGTTATTATTAAAACTAGTTCCTATCAGAAAGTAATCGAGACCATATCACTTTATAGATTTGCTTCAACTGTAAGCTATGGTTGCAAAGTGTCTATCAAACTCAAAAGAAAAGTCTACCAAATGACAAGACCAGCAATGCTATATGGTAGTGAATATCAGGCAGCAAAGCCAACAAGATCACAAACCAAGCTTAGCATTGATGAGCATGTTGTCGTGATGACATACCAGGAAAACTAAGATTGGGGAAGAATATATACAAAACAAAGTTGGAGTGCACGCCAAATCTACCTAGTGGCACAATACTTTATTGTTGTTGCAAATTGCAAAGTTTTTCAAAAAAATTGGGTTAAGATATATGAGAAGCCTACACAGTATGGAAACTATCCTAGACCATAGTTCTCTCAAATATAGCACTTGCCATTGCCACAATAGGCAGTTCATAACACTAACTATAATGCATATAATTTAAAATAACATCTTAAAAAAAGAAAAACAAACAGACAAACTGATATTTGTAATACCATTCAAAACTATAACTACGCACCAAAAACAGCTAATAGAATTTTTAAGTAATTATTCATTTGTGTTTATTATCCCAGACTGAAAAGAACTCATCTCCAACAAGTGAAAACCTTGTCTCGTCCCAAGATAGTTCTGGACTATTATGTTTAAAGTCAGCTGCTATACATGTAGCATAGTGCCATGCTATACATTTAGCATAGTGCAACTGTGCAAGAACCTATGACAAGCCATTGAACACTATAGCATGATATTAACAACTATGCTCTAGACAAAATAGCTAAAAACCCAAGTAAATCATCTTAAATCTAACCAATTCAGCCATTTTGCAATTGTGATCCAATAATCCCAACTTTGTCAATAATTGACATCAAATATTTTCAATAGCCTTACAGAGATCTTTAAAACAGCATATAATGTTAGCTAACTAAGTTCAATAATCACAAACTGTTAGGTAGTTAAGCATATTACAAAAAATTCAACAAAAAGAAAATATTTTAGTAAACAACAGATTACCTTAGTTAAAGTTGCAATGCCACTCATCCTCTGCATAAAGTTTAGCACAACTCTTTCAGCTACAACAATGTTATGAGCCCGTCCTGCACGATCAATAGAAGTCATTCATGAAATTAATTACAAATGAAGCCACTTGCTTTTGTAATTATGTTTTCCTAATAATGACCTTACCACGAACTCTTCCAAACTGTAGCCCTTTATGGACAAAATCTCCATCATTTTTACTCCACTCCACCTGATAGTTGAAAGTAATCCTACAATAATTCAGCCAAGCACCAACCACAAATATAATGATAGACCATCTGCATATTGCTTTCATACCTTCAGAGAAGGATCAACCTCATGAAATATCATCTCTGCAAGAGCTATTCCAGCAATGATGCCATCCTCCTTTGCCAAAAAATAAGCTTCCACTTCCATGTCAAATGGAATGGTGGCCAAGCATGTTACATCACCTACAATCAAAACAACATCGATACCCAATGTCATGATAACTACCAAATAACAGTATGTATCAGCATTAGCTATTTGCGAAAGCCCGATGGCATAAAAGAATTTACACTTGATTATAATAAACAGTGAAGATAACATTAACAACTCATGAGTGTGAATTATAAATTTAAAACTCAGGAAGAAACATGGCAGCTAGTGCAAGAAACTTAAGAAAACGTTCAGAAATAAACCTCGATCCCCAGCATCTTCTTCAAGTGCTAGCTTGATAATGCCCTTCAAATCATAAGTTGGGTGCTCAGGAGGCTTTATTGCAAAGGACTCGTATGATATCCTAGAGCTTGTGACTTCAGTTGCAGACATTTTAACAACCCTCCTGCACTTGTACACAATTTAAAACAAATCAATCTGAAAATACATGAAGTCCATCAAGTGACACATGAAAATATTACCACTATGACCAGCAAAAACACTCTTTAGTAAGTTTCCAAGCATTTAGGGCCTGTTTGGATAAACAACTTAATTAAAGTATATAATCACTTATGTATTGTAAGTTGTTTTTATCATCGAAAAGGGGAATAGGATTAAACGACTTTTACATAAGCTGTAAGTTGTTTTCATAAGCTATCCTAAAGAGCTTATTAAAATAAGTAGAAAAAAAGTAAACAACTTAGGGACATATCAAAAACTATTTTTATAAGTTATACCAAACACTTACACAAGTGCTTATGTATAAGATAAGTCCAAATAAGCAGTAAATAAGCTCTTTCAAACAGGGCCTTAATCAGTTACATATGTAACTACCAAAAGGCAATCTAGCTCAGTTGGTTAAAGAAGGTGCGTATGTTGTTGTAAAGTCCACGGTAACTATTTTTGATTCCTACGGATCAAAAATAAAATTACATGTTTAACTAATTATTTAATTCAAAATGCCAGGATTCATACACAAACAGCACCAAGAAATTCATATTAACTACGCATACACGTTGCCATTTACAAACAAAAATAGAAGTACTGTCATACATGTTTAATAAACATCACCATATATATCACCAAGTAACACTAGCAAGAAAAATGCTTGATTTTAATTTGACAATAACACTTGTTTAACCTTACTTTTCACTATACCCTATTCTAGAATTATAATAACAATCACAAGTTCTTTCTCAGAATAAAAAAAAAGTATGTTACCTGACTTTTGAATGTGATTGCGGTGGGAATTTAAGTGAGAGGCTGTAAGAAATGAACCAAATTACAGAAACGTGAGAAGGTTTTTGGTTTGTGTTTGCTACGAACACTTAACAAAAGCAATGAAACGAAACGCCGCATTTTATTGCGGGGATAAGAGAAAGAAGAACAAAGACCTTAGTGGAGGTGGAAACGCTGTGGTGGATTCTCTAGTGTGAAAAGCGGGCCATAGCAAGAATCCTTGTTTGCCGCAGCTTATAGCCATATTCAAACGCAATTTGAGACTATTTTCTCTTCAGTTTCAAAATTCGTGGTTTCAAAGTTGGGGAAATAATTGAGTGGTGTTTCTTGCAGCATTAATTTGAAGATTTTATAAGTTTGTTTTTGGGACCTCAACGAGAGAGGAGGATAGGCAATGCAGATGGCATGAAAGTTGGAAGTGACCTTTATTCTGATTCTGAAATCAAAATAGTTCATTCCAGGTGTGACTCGTGGGTGGGTGGCTCGGCATGTCTAATGTATGGTTTTCATTACTTCTTTTGTTACTATCATCTTACTCATTGTTGGTACTTAGTATGAACAGTTCGTGATTAATATTTATTGAAAAATCTTATTGATTTATTTTTAGTTAATTTTTTTCTTTTAATTATGTTTTTTTTATTTATAAAAAACTCAAACTGAGATCTTGATTTAAGAAATTAAATCTAATATTACAAGGAACTTGTTGGTATAATTTAATAATAATAATAATATCAAATTTTACTTTTTTATTCTCAATCATACACACTTATCATATCAAGTTATCCACATTTGAGAAGTTTTTTCTCCCTTTTTTTTCAATTTTGTAATTTCTTTTTTCATTTTTTCCTTATCTTATTACTATATGACATGTAAAAATTATTTAATCAGTAAAATATAATTTCAACATTTCATTTACTAATAATTTAATTATATGCAAAAAAAAAATATTTATAAACTTCTACATTATTATACAGTTATATTTTTACAAAAGAATTTATTTATTTATGGCATTCTCTAAACTTATGGCATTGATATTTTCAAATACAAAATCATATCTTTTCTTGGTTGAGGTATGGTTAGTAGAGGAGGTGAAACAAGGAACTCTTTGAGCTTTTGAAAGTTAGCTTCACATTTCTCGTTCCACTTTGTTCATGTTTCTTCAATAGTTTGAAGAAAGACTTGGTTGTGTCAGCAGCTCTCGACAAGAATCTGGATAATGCTGCTAATCAGCCTGTTAGTCTTTGTACTTCCTTAAGAGTGTTTAGGCTTCTCATCTCAATGATAGCCACACACTTCTCCGGGTTGATTCCCATTCCTTGAAGGATAAGCATGAATCCAAGTAACTTTCCTCCTTGTACACTGAATATTCATTTATCAATGTTTAGCCTTATGTTGTATTTTCTTATCTCTATAAAGATATTTGCTAAGTCTTTTGCGTAAGAGGTGGTGCTTGTACTTTTGACCACTATGTCATCAACATAGGCTTCTAGGTTCCTTTCGAGTTGCTTGACAAATATCTTATTCATCAGTCTCTAATGTGTTGCTCTGACATTCCTAAGACCAAATGACATAACGGATTAACAGTAGTTAGTCATATAAGTCATGAATGTAGTTTTATCCTCATCCTGCTTGAACATAGGGATTTGGTTATATCCAGAATATGCATCTAAAAAGCTAAGGGTGGAAAATATGGATGCTCCATCAACTAGGCGGTCTATACTCAGAAGTAGGTATAAGTCGTTGGAGCAAACTTTGTTTAGGTTTGTGTAGTCGATGTGTAACATCTTGTTTTTAGGAGCTAGTTTATTAGTTGTTATTACTTAATAAGTACATGTGCTTAAGTGATTATTACTTTGCTTATAGAAATTTAAATAGTTTTTTCATTATAGAGATTGTAGCACCTTTTAGTTATTAAAAATGAGATATCTATTTGAGAGAGAATGGGGCAGCTATTTAATGAATTGTAATTGTAAGACGGTATAAATTTTTTACATTATCAATATATATAATGACATATCTATTTGAGAGAGAATGGGGCAGCTACTCCCACTAGAATTTTATTTCTTCTTTATATAATATATGTGTGTGATTACAAATTATTTCTAAAATTTAAAATACATTTAAAATTGAATTTGTAATATCAGTTTTGCTGCTACTAATTTAGGCTTTTTTACCATTTGGGTGCAATTTTTTTCCACTTTTTTTATATGGGATGATTTTTAAATTATTTCTCAAAAGAGGTAAATCATAACAGCTGTTACGACTTCTGTTGAGTTAGAAGTTGTTCTGTTACAACCTATTTTTTTAACTAAAGTCATACAATATTTAGGACTTTAATTTAATTTTTTATTTATGACTTCAAAGTTGTTAAGTTTTTTTTTTTAATTTCACGACTTCAAAGTTGTAAGTTTCTTGTTTACTCGGAGGACTTTGAAGTCGTAGTCTTTTTGCTTTTTTTTTTTACAGTTTTAGAATTTTTTTTATTTACTTGTATTTTTTGTTTTGATTTCAGTTTTTTTTTAAAATTGTAATTAAATTTTATTTATTTACTTATTAAATAAATATTTTTAATTTTTCTTTTTATTAGTTTTATTTAATATCTTGTATATATTTTGATATAGTTTTATTTAATATGTCATATATTTTTTAAAATATTTTTTATTCTAAATATTTTTAACAATTTTTTAATAATTTTTTATCTAAAATAATTTATATATTTAAAATTTAGATAATTTTGTAAATTTTAATATTTTATATATTTAACGTAATCGTAGTAAATATGCATATAAACAAGTAGATGACTATATAATTTTTTTTATGTTTCTCAAGTTGTATTCTTCATTCTATATTAATGTATTCAATTATTTTTAATTTAACAACTACTTTCATGATTAAATTATTAGATGTTGTTAATAGTAAATTCTTTTATACAAAATAAATAATATTTATTTCATAAATTATAAGTTAATATTAATAACAAAATATTTTAATATTTGTTTTAAAATTTGTTTTCTAAAATTTATGTATTTAAAATAAAAAAATATTCAAAAAAATATTAAATATCATTATGTTAGTTTTTTATTTCATTTACAAAACAAATAGAATTCAATAGCATTATTAAAAAATTATATAAATTTTAAATATACTAAATAAAATAATATTAAAAAGTATACAAAATATTTTAAATAAAATAATATTAAAAAATATATAACATACTAAATAAAATCATATAAAAAATATATACAAGATATTAAATAAAATTAATAACAAGTAAAATTAAAAATATTTATTTAATAATTAAATAATTAAAATTTAGTTACATCTTTTTTAAAATGACAACAAATCAAAGAAATAGAAATAAATAAAAAAGTCCAAAAACAGTAACAAAAAATACTACGACTTCAAAGTCGTACCATTAAGAAAAACAACTTATGACTTTAAAGTTATAAAATTAAAAAAAAAAACTTAATGACTTTAAAGTTGTAAATTAAAAATAAAATACATTGAAATCATAAATAATTTTACAAAATTACAAAAAATAATAATAAGTCGTAACAGAAATTACAACTTTTAATTCAACTCATAATATCTGTTGTGACTTATTTCTTTTATAAAATAATTTGAAAAGCAACCCATATAAAAACAGCTGACAAAAAGTGCACCCAAATGGTAAAAAAGTCACTAATCTATATATTCTAACCGGTCTCATACATAAGAAAAAAACAATTTTTATTTTAAATATATTTTTTTAACTAACTTTATCTCAATGTGATTATATCTAAAATATCTTTTTTTTAATTAAGATTTTAATTCTAATGATTATTTTTATTCATGATATTAAATTCTAATGATGAATAAATTGGAAAAAAAAATTATTTTTTAATTAAGATTGGTGTAATTTTTTTTGTTATATTTGATACTGGAAAAAGTATATGATTACTGAGTATACAATCCTTTTTCGTGTGTGTGTGTATATATATATATATATATATATATATATATATATATATATATATATATATATATATATATATATATATATATATATATATATATATATATATATATATATTATTTTTTTATTTTTCAAACAACGTTTTTCGCTCGATAAAAACAGATGAAATCAGTAAATATTTGTTCCAAGCGTATTGTTGTTAATACATAAACATTTCCTCTTTTTAATGCTGTACTACCTTTTGAGGTTTTTAAATATAGTATTAGATAAGATAAACAGAGAAATTCAAGTCAGCCTTTTAGTTTTTCTGAAGTTGGCCCACTTTAGTTGGTTCAAATTAAATATAATTATTAAAGGTGTCACAATTCTCTCGACTAAATTATAAGACAACTACGTTTTCAACAGTTAATTTTGACATCATGTTTAAATTAGTTTCCTTTCAATCATTTATTTTGGATTTACTAATATAAAATTATATTTTTACAGTCAAAATATATACGTTTTCAATTTGACACTACTACACATATGATCTTTAATAATATTTTTTTACTAAGATTTAGTAAAAATATTGTTAAAATTTTTTAACAACATTTAAAAAATATCGTGAAATATGAATAAATGTTGTTAATATATTTTTGTGATATTTTATCAAATGTTGTGTATGCTTCTTGTTATTAAAACTTTTAGTGACAGACGATATACATAGCATTTGATAAAATGTTACGGAAATATATTAGTAACATATATTCATATTTGATGATATTTTTTAAATTTTATTAAAAGCTTTTAGTAATATTTTTACTAATAATTAGATAAAAAAATATTATTAAAGATCGCATTTGCAGTAGTGTGAAATATGCAAGTTCTAGCTTCCTATAGATAAAATTAATGGATAAATAGTCATTTTCGTTCCTGAATATCTAGAACAATGAAAAATTTGTCTCCGAACAACTAAAATTCAAATTTATTCCTGAAAGAGCTAGCATACGCGACACATTAAGGGACAAATTTGTTAGTGTTCTACACATTTAAGAACGAAAATGACTATTTATAAAAAATATAATTTAATCTTTATTTTCCCCCTTTTCTAACCGTTGCAAGCATAATATTACAAAAAACACTTAAAAAGAACAAACATAATATTGATTAATAAGCATAATCTGTCTATTGCTCTAAAATTTCTATTGTAACAACATTAGGTTGTAATGTTGTTACAAAACCAAGTTGGATCTCATTTTTTGTAAGGATTAATTTAATGACTGTGTATTTTTGTTTGAGTCTCATGTTTTGTGTAAGGTAATGTCACATTAGAAATTTCAAAGGAATAAACAGGTTATACTTATTAATCAATATTATGCTTATTATTATGTTTGTTCTAACTTATATTCGTTTTCCTATTTTTTAAGTATTTATTGTAATGTTATGCTTGCAACGATTAAAAAAGGGGAGAGGGAAAAGATGAAGATTAAATTATATTTCGGATAAATAGTCATTTTTTTCCTAAATGTGTAAAGCACTCACAAATTCGTCCATGAATGTGTCATGTAGGCTCTTTCATTAACGGTAACGGACGAAAATTAACGGATAAATAGATTTGTCACACTTTTTTCACTTTCGGAAACTAAAATTTGAATTTTTATCTTTCAGCGATTTATATATTTCAAGGATAAAAATGACTACTTTACCTTAAAAAATAATAGCAATATTTTTACTAATTGTTAGATAAAAAAATGTTATTAATGAGATAAAATTTCACACAATTAAAAATAATTAAAATTCAGATTTGATAAAAAAAAGTTTTAAAATTAATTATTAGTAGTTTTATTTTTTAAAGTATATAAATAAGTATTAAAAAATGATAAAGTTACATGTGATAAAAGCGTGTATATTCAGCAAAAAACAGAAAGATAAAAGCGTGTACAATAAATTTTTTTATAAATAACGACTCAAATTTACAACATAGAATGATTAATAAATTATAAAAAATGAATTTTAAATATTGGAAATCGTTTGATTTTTATACTATATATACCACAAGTGCGTGAACACTAGCTAATTATATATGTTCTGACATAAATCACATTTTGCCTTTCATAACCTGACGCATAATCTAAACCTTAAACAATTGGCATCTAAGAAATTACACAATTTTGTCACATACCATAACAATTGCTTTAAAAAAACCATAACAAGAATATAGAAAAGAAACATATATAAATTAAAAACCTATATGTAGTACGTGAATGTCTCTAGACGCCACACTAAGAAAACAACACTAATTTATGACATTAATATCACGAACCATGAACTAAACACGTACGAATTTTGTTAGCCACGTACAAATAGAAGTAATTTGATATGTGGTATTTCACATTGTGTTCAAGTAATTATCTGTTTTTTGGTTTTGAAATCACTTATTTTGAAAACAATTTTAAAACTTAATAGATTTTGAATGAGAAATTGCTTCTTTAGTGGTGTAAAATGTTTTAGAAAAGGCTAAAAATACATTTTTTGTATATGTAATTTTTTTTTTTGTATTTTTGTTCTTATAAATTTATTTTTTCCGTTGAATCATTATAAAATATGCTTGTATTATTTTTTGTCCATAAATTACTTTAGATAATACTTTTTTCAATGTTCAAAGCATTTTTTTACTGTTTAACACACTATCTAAAGCACCTTAAAGATGAAAAATAAAATAATTGTATTTTACAAAGACTAAAACAAAAAATATTGCATGAAAATAAAAAAATAAAAAATTACAGGGCTAAAAATGTATTTAAGGTTGTATATAATTTTGGAGTTTACACACGGGCACACGTACACTAGGTTAGCTTGAGGTTCAAAATTGGTGAAAATTAGTGTCAAAAGTCCCGTTTTTATCGGTTGTCACCTTGTTTTCTAAATTGGCTGCCGCTATTAATATATTCAATTCACAACAACGTTTTCAAACCCTCGTTCAAAAGAAGCTAGCTAATTCCACTACAAAAAGCATCTTTTGATGTTTTATGATTTGCGTCACGGGCGTTGAAAAAACATGAAACAAGTTAATACATTTCGCTTTCCTTGTTAGTACAAAAATTCAATGTCTCATCTCCACCGTTTTCTTAACCAACAGTGTACATATTATATATATGCATATTCTCCTTCATAAAGCATAGAGGTAGATAGAGTTTGGGTATTGTCAAATTCAGGAGAATTAGGAGAAAAGCATAACAAGCTAGCCATTATGCCGTGTTTGGGGAGATCTTGTTTGATTCTCTTTGTTTTGGTACTCTTGGGGGCTTCAAGTACAGGTGAGTGCACAAGAGACTTAAGGGACTTCGAAAGCTTGTTTGGAAGCCAATTACCCAAAGGGCCAGTGCCACCATCTGGACCCTCTTCATGTCACAACAAGCTTAGCCCTTACAAATACAGCAAAGCTTCATTCCCAGATGATTACTATAATTTTTGTCCTTAGTTGCACTTGTCAAGGATAGATGCATGCATAAGAAATATATGATATATCTAGCTAATTGTAAGAAGAGTAGATTGCATAGTTTTTTGTGAAAAGAAAGAGAGGAAAACCAAAAACAAAAGGAACCATTAAAAAATATCTCTTGTTATCTAATGTTTTTGAGGTATTAGTTTTAACATTGTCAAATGACGACCTTATATGATTTATGTAGTTGAACTTACTCAAGTGAGATAAGATTTCCTTGTTGATGTTATTGTAACTTTTTTGGTATTCTCGTACCATGTTATTAATAGAGGACAAATTCAACTTAAGCATATGTTTAATTGATTTGAGTTGTAATGATTTTATTTTCAGTGATTAATTATGGAGAACCTTACATTATCAAATGAAATATTTAGGGTGTGTTTGGTTTGTATTTTCATTTTCTGTTTTCTTTTTTTGTTTTTATTTTCTGAAAATTATTTTCATTTTCAAAAGATTAGAATTCTGAAAATATGTTTGGTTTGACTTCTTATTTTCTGCTTTCAAGAAATAAAAACACTGAAAATGCGTTTTCAAAAGGAAATGCATTTTTAGATTTGCTTAACATTACATTCCTTGTCACCGTGTTTCTATTTTAACCAAAATGAGGTTTCTGATTTCAACTGAAAACGAGATTTTATTGTTTCCAATTTTTGGTTCGTTTAGGAAAATATTTTTACTGAAAATGTTTTCAAAAATTTAACCAAACGCATTTTCATCATCATTTTCTATTTCCAGTGAAAATGAAAACAGAAAACAACCAAACCAAACATTTCTTTATTGTTTCACCTCTTTTTCTCTGAACGAGTCAATGTTTGTGTTTTTTTTTTTCCTTTGGTATGTTAATACTTGACTTTGAGCCTTTTTCTTTTAATTTTCAGTCTTCATTTCAAGTGTTGTTTCTTCAATTTTAGGAGGTTGTGTGTGAGTTACTAATGCCAATGGTAAAAAGTAAAAACAATAGAGCTATATATGAGTTGAAATACTATCATGGCAGGACAAAAAATACTATCACTATATATTATAATAAGGTTTCCCTAAAGCATACCCGAAGATTTATGTATCTACCAATGAGTGTATTGATCGGCGGATATGAGAATTTTAATTTAAACAATGATATTCGAGTTAAGCCTACAAAAAACAGTTGCATTAAAACTTTGTATGGAGAATAAGGTTGATAAATGAATCCATTTATTCATTACTAGTATGCAACCCGTGCACATGCACGAGTTGTTTGGTAAGCGTTTTCTACATGTTCATGAACACCAAAATGATAAAGCTGATTAACAGGGAAATGAAAATTAACAGCAAAATGTTAACAGCAAGATAGCATGAATAAACATTAACATTGTTTGTTGGAACTGAAGGCAGTCTAGTGTGCATACTCACGGGTCATTTGTTAACTGATTTCGTATACATTTTTTTCATTTGCAACATAGACATAAAATGAAACATAGTGCTAAAGCATAATAAAGCTAAATATTGATAAAAAAAATAATTATTGAAACAACAAAATTAACAAAACATTGTCCGTAAAATAATAGGAAAAAAATTAGCCAAATTTTTTCATGTAAATAAAAAAATATATACATAATCTGTTCATAACAACATTCAAAAAATAAATTTACATAAAAGATCTACAACAATAACCTAAAGATAACTATGATTATGTTAGAAAAATCAAGAAATAAATGATACCATCAGCTCCTCAAATTGTAGAAGGTACCAAACTCGAATTGCCTTTATGTAATTTCTTAGAATACGCACACTATGTTTCTCTATTCTGTAGAAATGCATTGTAGTTGTAGAATTTCAATTGTGTGTAGGTGGTGATAACAAAGAAAATAAAAAAAAGGGCTTAGAAGATTAAAAAGGTACTCCCTTGACTTGATTCCATTGCCCGTTTCTTAAAAGAGTAGTCCAATATTTTACTTTTTTTTATTGACAATTGATATTCAAGCAAAGTCTGAGTAATTTGAACAATCCAGATATGGTCTCGGGTATGCATGTCAAATTAACATAATAACAACAACAACAGCAACAACAATAATAATAATAATAACAATAAGTCTTAAGTAACAACAATAACAACAATAATAATAATAACAATAAGTCTTCAGTAATTTGAAGAACTGCTCCAGAGGCTTCTTGAAATGGATCACCTCACAAATGAAAATCTACTTCATTTAAGAACTGCTCCAGAGGCTTCCTGAAATGAATCACCTCACAAATTCTCATATTACAATTTAAGTTCATGATTTAAGTGATGCTTCTTGAATTCAAGTAGCAACAGGAAAATTTAAGTGAAAAGAAAAAAAAGTTGGGACTGAAGAATGAGAGAAAAAATAGAAAGGCCTCTGATTGATTAAATACCTGTCTCCATAAGTCAATACCTGCCTTACTATATCTTCTGATGCAATCATATGCAAAAGCAATGAGTTTTGAAACACATGACGTACTATGTGAAATCAAACCAACCCAATTCCCCTTTCTACATGTTGTTGTTATTATTATTATTATTATTATTATTATTATTATTATTATTATTATTCAAGTCAAGTAACCATGACTATGCTAGGGTGTTGTCTACGATATTCCCGTGATTCAAATTTGCCACCATGAGCAGGTGAAGGCAACCACAAAATTTGAAGAAGTGGTCCTCTTATTTTTAACTTCAATTTTATTTTATTTTAATTACACTCGTTGCGTATTAATTTACAATTGTTTTTTTTTTGGGATTCGGCAAAATATATCATAATATAGAAGGAAGCAAAGACGCAAGAGGGACACATTATTTTTAATTCAGGTGCGAAGAGAAGAGTAAATGAAAAAAATTAGATATCATTCAAATTAAAGAAATTAGATATCATTCAAACTACCAGTGAGAGTTAGAAAGAGCATACTCTGGACTCTAAATTCATTAGAACTGCAGACTTCGTGGATACCTTGGCTCGGTCAAGTTGTACCTGTGTAACTGCCATTGCAGGAAACCTATATTTAATTTGACACATATCAGGATACACAACAAGAGACAAAAAGCAACGCAGATCAAACCTTGTCCTAGTGATGCACTTGTTATTAATTCTCTGGCTGCTAAATCCACAGCTTTTGCCACAAAATCAGAGCCCTATATTGATGCATAAGAAAAAGCACTCAATTTTGATATATAAAGCAGTAACTACTATTGTCAAAATTAGTTCTTAGTTTCCTCAGTATCTGTCCATTTCTTCCCTTTTCATGTATTATTTAAAAGTTTTTTTTTATTTGCCTTTGGCTTACTATTTTTCCTATATTATTTATTTACTCATCAAGCTTTATGATGGTACTAATTTTCTGCCCCAATTTACTCATTACTTTCCTTTGTTCATTTGTATACATATGTTATATGTTATGTTATTGAAAGCAGATGTACATTTGATATGCTTTTTCAATTGAGAATTATCATGATGAATTTATAACAGGTTGATATACTTATGCTACTAAATCAGGATCGGATGGAATGGTCTTTTCTTATAGGACTTCTAGTATAGTAAATAATTTGACCACCAAATGAAAAATATAAGATTGGTTGAGTAATTAAATATTAAAAAAATACAGTTCAATTTTTTCTACTAATAAAATTAACAAACTAATCATTAATATTTAACTACAAAAAAATTCACCTCAATCTCCTTATGCATAAACGCACTGCCATATTTTCCATTCATTCAGTTGTACATGTTTCGATGCCTAGCTAGTAGCTAGACAAATCAAGATCTTCTTTCTGGATATACATTGGCTTCGATCTCAGTATAAGTTTGCTTCTTCCAAAGCTAGCTACTCTCTCTTTCCCTCTCTCTCGCACTCAGAAATCAACGGTGGTCCATTAGGATCTAATGTACCGTAAAGAACAATGATGTATCCATTTGCGTCTACTTCTGGGCGTTTAGTGGCACATAAATGAGCTATCTCATTTATTATCCATAGTGTATATATCCGATTTCTTTCTCTTGCCAAATTTAGTTTGTTACTTGCTCTTATCTAGCGATAGATGAAAGGGGTCTTAGTTATATATTCACATCTTAAACTACTAACTATCGATCCAGCTCACACAAAGTGTTAAAATTGATTGAGAAATTAATATGATATAATGTACCTGATATGCTGAGGATGATGACCCGAAAATAAAGTCTTGCGGGAAACTGCTCCGGTTGAGATAAGAAATGCCATGAATGGCAAGAAATTGCTCCATCTCTCAATTCAAGGGCCTCATAAATCCCTTTAAATTAAACAAAATATAAATACAGTTAAAATCGAGCAAGACGGCAGCATACATGAAAACATCTCATGGTAGATTCGACAAACACACTACCATAGTGTTACAGAGTTAAAAATATTAGTAAGCAAATAAATAGGACTTGAAGACGTTAGAGATTGTTGTTGTACTTGTGCGTGTCTCCATATTTGAATACAGCAGTAAGAGGTTGGATTAGATAGAATAGAACAAACCTCAACAATTCGAAGTTCATTGAGAAGAGAGTCTGAAGGAATGGTAATTGTCTGGGTGATATGAGAGCGTTGAAATTGCGAAGGTAAAAAAAATTTAGAAAATCATAGAGATTGTTGAAGTTTCAGAGGAGTAGCAAGTACTGACATAGTTGTCAATAAGCTTCTCGAGTTGAAACTGCAGGTGTAATTCTTCATAGCAGGGTGACTGATTTCCATTTCATAGTCTCGATGAAAAAGATTGGCCTCAAAGAATCCATTTTGATCTGTGGTTCCTGATAATTTGCATAACCTCCTTTCAGAAAGGAGCCTGTCCACAGCATATAAGAGAGAATCAAATTTTGTACATAAAGAATTATGAAGATTGAAGAACAATAGGTAGTACCTCAAAATAGAGCTCAGCGGGTCCTGATTCATCCACTGTGAGACCACCCTTAAGCATAGACCAACAATTAGACTCAGCAAAACTGGCACCAGCAAATTTAATCTTGTAGTTGTTTTCACAACTGCTGTTACAGGAACGTTGCTTCCCTCACTCACTTGTATCCAAGCTGCATAATTTCAACCCAAGCATAACCATGAATGAAGAATAATGCATTTCGGTTATTGATATTTCATTTACAATAATAATGACCTTATAAATGGGAAAAACTATATGCACGATTTATAATATTTTAGTACAAATTTTACCGGATAAAATATAATGCTTATCCTTTTCAAGGTAAATCTTCTGGGAGACACAATCACGTGCTTGATTTCTGCTATGGGCTACCACATATTTGTTGCCTAATGATTCTCTATATTCTATTCTTGCCTCCCCAAATGCAGTTCACCCTTGAAGTCCATTATTCAGTTCTGGTTTTTGGATAATTCCTCCATTGTATAGAGGCTTCTGTGGGTGTGCCAAACACTGAGATTGAAAACATCTAACACCCACGATTAGAATGAAATTTTCAGTAACATATATAGTAAAAACAAATGTCACAGGAACAAAGTTTAGAGTAGGGTTTTCAATCAACAAAAAGAAAGTACACAAATTAATCAATATTGAATAAATTAGAGTGTATATATAATGTCATTATTGATAATGTAATGCCACTTCCACAACTGGCAATTTTGTTCTCATGCTTCCAACCAATAATACAACATGCATTCAACTATAAAATTTAGTAACTTCATTAATAATTTATGTAATTTTTTGAAGTGAAATATATTGATGTAATTAATTCATTAAAATCTTATGAGTATAATTTAATTCAATCTTTGTCCATTTGCTTAAATAAGATTCAGTACTAAAATAAACCTTCAAATCAGGCTTGATGGGCATGCAAGGCACACTGCGTGAATTTGGGTTTCGGGGATCTTTCGCTGCGTGATATTCTCAAACACTTGGTGAGCATGCTGCAAAGGGATTACTCATTGCTTTGTAAGAGTAGCACGACCCTGAACCATCTGCTCTCACACACAAATAGATAACAAAAAGAAAGCAATACATTAGAACCCCATTCAAGTCAAGGGCAAAAAAAAATAAAATTAAAGCCTTCACAAACAACAAAATAATATCAAATCATATATATTGTCAAGCAACTCTCTTGCCCTCTTCATCTCCACTCACACTCTCTATGTATCTTGTTTGTGTTTCTTTTTGGATTTGTTTCGCATGCATGAATCTCCTTGTCACTTGATTCTGAAGATCTTATAGAAATCTTTGATCTGTTGGACAGCGTCAACTGTTATCAATTTCTAAAAATAATCAGAATTTTAGGATTGAGATAATGAACTTTGGGATAAAACAAAATTTCAATAGACAAACACATAATAAATAAGGAACAAAATTATTTAAAATCACTTTGACATATATTTTTTTTAACGAAAACTAAACTAATTATATATGGTACCACTAAAGAAAAAGATGGAGCTCACACCTTGCTTGGATTGAAGTTACAGAGAATCTCCAATAGTTTGAAGAGCCTATACAAAAAACATGCATGTAATTAGATTTCAGATTCAAGAAATTGAAAATCACACTCATATATATTGTTATAAATTGCGTGAACAGCTTTAACAGGAGAAGAATCTCATGACTCAACCACAAAAAAAAAAAGAGAGGGGAAATTATTACTTAGGGATCATTTCCTGCGATACCAAAATAATCTGCAACAGGCTTTCAAGGAAAAAATAACAACGAAGCATCCAAAAAAACCACAAAAAATCAAACAAAAAAAACATAAACACAGTTTTAATAAAATCAAAATAGAAGAACCTCTATCTTCTTCTTAACTTCTCCCACAACTTCTTTGCCAAAGCCGTCATTGTTACGGTAACCTGTTCCAAAAATAAAACCACAAAAAATCATACCAATCAAAGAAAAAGAACCCAAACCAAAATCGCAAAAAATAGAATGAAGATGGAAGCCCTCAACAACTCTAAAACTCAACCAAAAACAAAAGAAAAAAGTGGAACTGAAAAAGACACCAAAATGAAGAAGAAAGAATGGAAACAGAGGAAACAAGTTGGTGGGGAAATGACACAAATGAAGGAAGCAGGTTTGAAGTTGGTAGGGAAATGATCGGAAACGCTGGAGAAGAAGCCACGTGCATCACCAACAGAATAGTCAAAGCTAAACACTCAACGCGGCATAAAACGTGACACAAAACCAAGGCAAAGCTGAAGGGGCATAAAATGACCAAAAAACCAATAAAATGGACAAGTGTCAACAGTTGAAGCACGGACACAATAGTAATTTTCCTGGGGTTCTCTTTTATAATATAGAATATAGATTCATCTATAATAAATCCATTCAATTCATCCATTATAAAAATAAAATGGATGAATCAAAATCCATACATTTAATTTTATAAATAGTTAATGATCCATACATTAATTTTCAAAGTCCAATAGATCCTCTAGTCAATACTTAATGAATCAAAATTGATCCAACTGAATAATAAACGAATTTATGGACAATACTCAATAAACGTTGATTGAGGGCGAGCCCTGGTGCAGCGGTAAAGTTGTGCCTTGGTGACTTGTTGGTCATGGGTTCGAATCCGGAAACAGCCTCTTTGCATATGCAAGGGTAAGGCTGCGTACAACATCCCTCCCCCATACCTTCGCATAGCGAAGAGCCTCCGGGCAATGGGGTACGAAGTTTTTTATCGTTGCCCGAGACTATTTTTTGGCAAATATCAGCTCGAGTTTTTTAGCCAACATCATCTAAGACTATTTTCTAACTAGTATTTTTTCGATTGACTTTGGTCAATGCTACTTTTTGGCCGATCTCATTCAAAAAAAATTTGGTCAACGTCGACTGATGCTATTTTTTGGCCAACTTTGGGTTGGACTAGTTTTTAGCAGATTTCTTCCATAGTTTTTTTTTGGCTAATGTTGGTTGATGATGTTTTTTTTATCAACATTGATTGGGGATATTTTTAATCGACGTCAACTAGGGTTTTATTTCAGTCAATGTTGCCGATACCATTTTTTGCTGACACGATTAGGGCTTTGTTCAACATTGGTCATGACTATTTTTTTGTTGACATTGACTAGGGATTTTGGTCAACATCCATCATGACTAATTTTTTTGCTGACATCATGTAGGATTTTTGGTCAACATCGATCACGACTATTTTTTTTATTGACATCGACTAGGTTTTTTTGGCTGACATTGGTTAGGGTTTTTTTAGACGATGTCAATTGGCGATATTTTTTGGTCGACATAAAAAATTTCACTCACCGACATCGTTCAAAAAATCCTAACCGACAAAAAAATAATCCATTTCCAACATTGACAAAAAATTAGCCAACATCAGCCAAAACAATAGTGATGACCGATGTCGGCCAACAAACATCATCGGTTGACGTCAGCCAAAAAATAGTCTCAGCTAATATCGATATAAAAACCTAGTCGATGTTAGCAAAACAAAGTTATGGTTGGTGTCGGCCAAAAAAATCTAGTAGATGTCGGCCAAAAAAACCCTAATCCACGTTGATCAAAAAATAGTCATGACCGACGTCGACCAAAAAAATCCTAGCCGATGTCGACCAAAAAACATCACCGACCAACATTAACTAAGAAAATCATAATCAACCTTGAACAAAAAAATATTCCTAACCGATATCGGCCGAAAAAAACTTAGTCGATGTTGACAAAAAAAATCATCAGTTAACGTTGACTGAAAAATAATCTCAGTTGATGTTGATAAAAAAAATTATCATCGATCAAGGTTAGTTGAAAACAAACTTAGTCGACTTTTGTTGGGATTATTATTATTTTAGAAATTATTATGAATTTTTTAAAATATATTATTTTTAAACTAAAAATAATTAAGTTTTAATTTTGTGTATGAATATATTGGATGGAATTCTTGTGTGAATGGATTAGATTGATTTTTGTTATCAAATGGATTGGATTTCATCGGATCAATTAAATAATTTTTAATAAATTAAAATGAATTAATAGATTATTTTGATATGATTCATTAGAATACAAATTATGATTATGATCTTATCCATCCATTTGCCACCCCTAAAAGAACTTTGTTGCCTTGTAACATATTTGGTTGGGTCATGTGGCTCCCCTTCACGGTAAGCTCCACCCTGCTGGTTTCAAACTAATCAAGGGTTTAGCACGGACAAATCAACTTAAGATCAACATATTAAAAGAATAGCAAGGCTACTTTAATTTACCATTGAAGCAAAGCTAGTTTCCATAGTTCCACAAATGTCCCAAACAGATTAAGCTTCACCAAAGGAAACCCCCCTACGCTTTCAGTGTGAACCCATGAACTTCTTATCACTTCAACCATTATATTAATGGTATGTATTTTATTCTGAAGTTACTGTCAGAATCTTATTGCTTAGTAATACTCTGATTTGTTAGTGGTATGGTAGGTATATGATGTTAATTATTTTTCTTGTATAAGATTATATTAGTTGTTCTAAATTATAATGGTACTACTGTCATTAGTTTTCAAAGCAATGGTGCAAGAAACTAATTAACGGCCTTGCCTGATCCATTTATGTAAATCACCTGTTATTATTTTATTCTTTTGAAAGGAAAAAGATATTATTAAAATTGGCATGTTTGAACACTTTGTCCAAAAGGTACCTATAAATCTGAATACAAAAACAGATGTTTGCCCCCTATACAATGTTTACAGCACGCAACAGTCCAACACAACCCAAAGCACCCTAAACTACATTAACAGAATGTAAGCTATATTTGCTCCCCACCCAGCCAATACGTGGTGTTAGAATTAATGTCTCATCTAAGAGGTATGTGACTTGTGACTTATGTAGGTATTAATAAATAAATAATTAATAATTAAGGATTAAGTTGTAATTGAGTTAAATAAGAAAAATTTCTAAAAGTAACTTTAGTAGTAGTTGTAAAAGGGGATTAATACCTATTAACGTTAAATAAAGTGTTATCTAATATTTGACCATCACAAATATAAAGAGATAAAAAAAACAGTCAAGAGAGTAAAATCTTATTTTTCTCCTTTTCCAAAAAATCAAAGTATAATGGAGAGAGGCCTCATTACGGAGAAATATACTTATTGTTTATTTATTATGTGTGAGAATCATATATTTCAAGATTATGTTAATTTCTTATAATTATTAATTTAAGAAACCCTTAAAAGTTTTACATGATACAAAGATAACATATAATGTTGTAGACCTTGCAGTTGCACACAAAGTTTGCACCCCCAGTTATAAGATTAATTTGGTATAATTGAGAAATGGGATTTAATAGCGTGATCTTTGTTGTCGTTTTTTATTTTTTATTTTTTAAATGTGCTTCTAAAACATGCTCTCCCCAACAAAAGAAGAAAGAGGTGCCAAAAAATTAATCACATGGCCCCAAAATTAAAACAAATAAACAACAATTACTTTTGAAATGCACGATCAAGAACAACAACAAAAATAATGCAAATAAGCTACCCAAAACAGAGACTTCATACTTCAGTATCAAAACGTAAACAGAGCCATGACCCTCACGTCATAATAACAAGCCAACTAGACAAGCCCCTTCTATAACTTTTTATTTTATTTTTTACGTATGACAATTTGTTGTTTGCTACCGCTAGTGTGAAAGAAACAAATAATTTGTTGTATACCATTCAATTCTATGGAGTTGTTTCAGGATAGAAGGTGAACATGAGCAAGATCAAGATATATATATCTTTTAGCCAAAAATGTGCCACAAAATAGTAGAAACATGATCTGTCAATGGAAGGAAAGAGTATCATTAGGAATAGGCATAAAAGTGGTGTTATTGTAGACCATTGCTTAATCAACATCGATTTATGTTATGAGTTGATTCAAGATGTCAAAGAACCAGATGATTTTTTCAAGAAACACTAACCATATTGCAGTCAATTATGCTAAAAAGGATAGAAAGAAAAGGCAGAAAATCAAATTAATAAGAAAGTGATACACATATCGATCATTAATAGTAAATAGTAGATGACATTGAATGAGGAATATTGTCATGATCACCTTTCCAATACTTTTGGATTCAGATGAAGCCACCTGCAGCATTTTCTAGTATTGATTGATTTTCTAAATGGCCAGTTCTATTTCGTCGTTATGCTAGTAGAAATAACAAATTATGGTAGTAGAAAGTTTAAAAATAAAAGATTCATTATTTTAAAAGAAAATCATCTTATTATACATGTTTTAATCTTTTTTTTTCTCTTCATTATATAATGTTATTATACAATTTTAGTTAGCAAATACAATGTTTCGTGAAGAAAAAACATCCAATAATACGATAATTTCAAAGGCACATATATAAATAATATGATTTCACTTCTACAAATCTAACAAACAAAAAAAACTGAGCGTAAAGTACAATGTTTCCAAACAACAAATCATCAGTTGATTTTCTTGTCCATGTTCTTCACGAGCTGCTTCATCTGAAACCTCCAAAACAAGAAATAAGCCAACCCAATTCCAACCATAACATACAACCAAACATTCTCCCCCTCACTCTCCTTCGGCGACTTCACCTCCTCTATCATAAAACTCTCCCTCTCCGAATTCCCCAAAATGCCCTCCATCACACGCCCGTGCAGCACGTACGCCCTGTCCCTCTCCCCCACTACAACCGAAGTGGGAAACCCCTCCTCGTCAAGGTCAATCTTGTCAAACACCGCACCCTGGGCCCACCCATCATTACTCTTCACAAACCACAATTTGCTAAAGGACACCACCAAAACGACGCCGTCTCCCCTCAAGGCAACTCCGTCAGCGCCCATTAGATCCTCGTTGAGAAGCACTTGTCTCACAGTCCCATCGTCCTTATCGATTTTAAACATCTTTCCCGTATTGGATTGCACCACCAATAGATAGCCCTTGTTGTTGTAAACGATGCCGTTTAGGCCGCAGAAGCTATACACTGTGTCGCGTACCACGGGGTGTACGGTGAACTTCGGGGAATTTGATAAAATCGAAGCTTCTCCGTTGAGATTAACCTTCCAGATGTAGTTTCCTACAGAATTGGTGACGTAGGCGTTGCCGTTGAAGTCTGCAGCGACGTCGTTCGCGGTGGCGCGTTTGTCATCGCCGGCGGCGGAGGGGAGGGGGGAGAGGAAGAGGCGGCGGCGGGAGCGGAGGTCGTAGGCGGCGAGCGCGTTGAACGGAGGGAGGGGCTCCGTGGCGTGGATCGCCACGAGGACGCGGTTGTTGCGGGAGTCCACGGCGAGGCCAAGGAAGGTGACGTTTTCCGGGAGGGAGGGGTCGGAGATTAGGGTTTCGACCACGCCGGCGTCGGAGACGGCGGAGATCGTGCGGTGGCGGAGGGATCCGACCAGGAAGTGCTGCGCTGTCGGGTCCCACGCCAGGCCCTCCGGGAAGAGGTTCGGGGACCGGAAATTGATGACGTGGTGGTTGCTAGCGAGGACCGTGGAAATTCCGACGGCGAAGAAAAGGAAGAGAAGGGTGGTGGCCGCGGCGGCGCCGACCGGGTAATTGGTAAAGGGGGGTTTGGATGAGAGTGTTGGCATTGTTACGTTTCGGTGCTGTTTGATTACGAGCTTAATAGGTTATAACTTAGAAGTATATTTATAAACGATTTTTTTTTTGATACCGTGGAAAAGAAACAACAAAACTACTCACATTGTTTAGTATCAACATAATTTTCAGTTGTGAACGATTATCTTCATTTTCTTGTCTAATAAGTTGCTTTAGGTCTCGAGGATTTCTTGTCAAACGGGTTGAACTTCTAGGATTTTATTTTTTAAGTATGAAGTATTTATTAGTTTTATAGAAAATTAATTTTTATTGAAAATTTTGTTTAGTTTGCATTTGCGTTTGGATAAATGGTAATAAAATTAATTTTGTAAAAATGATTATGGTTAAAATTGATTTTGAAGTATTTGGCTATTTTTGGAAAACAAATATTAAAAAAAGTGATTTTCAAGATAATATTGATTGAGTTTTTTTAAACTTGTTTTTAAAAACAAACATTTTTTAATAAAATGAGTAATTTTATGTTTTTTTTACTTGTGTTGTTCAAATTGTTTTTATTTAATAAATATTTTTTTATTTTAAGAAGTAAAACATATTTTTGCTTCTTAAAAAAGTATTTTTTTATATAAAAAGTGCCTATTTTAAAATTATTTCTTTTAATTGTTGGAATCTTATTAGTCACATGCCATTATTAAGCCTTTCTAATTTATGATACGTTAATTTACTCATGTGATGTGATTGTGTGACACTTAATGAACATCTAGAGTATAAGTAACTTTTATGTTAGTGGACCTACTTGATCTGTAAGTGACTTATGGATCAAGTTAATCCGTACGTGTCCCATAACAATTGTCGGATCAAGTTGATCCGTAAATTTATTACGGATCAAGTTGATCCGTAAATCTATTACGGATCAAGTTGATCCGTAGGTTGATAAAATCCTATTACGGATCTGTAAGAGTAATTTTTTTAAAAAAAAATTATGGTTTTTTAATTAAGTTTCCTTTTTTAAATTATTAATTTGTTTGTATGGTCATTTTTTTATTTGAGTTAGTTAGATGGACGAAGATCAGTGGATGTATGAAAGTATAATGTCTGAAGAAGCGGATATGGATTATCAAAATGATGAAGCATGTGGTGCGAATGAAGCACATGTTGATTGTTCCGATGCGTTCAATACTTCTCAGGTTATAATGTTCATGTTTGTGAGTGATTTAATAAAATGAATACTGGTAGAAAACTTAAATTATGTGGATTGCTTTGTAGGTGTTTGATAGCCGAGAGGATGTTTTGCGGTGGGCTCGATCCGTTGCTCATGAAACGGATTTGTGGTGGTGATTATAAGGTCGAACACAAACACAAGTAGTAGAGGAATGACTTTGTTTGAGTTAATTGGCTGTGAAAGGAGTGACGAGTATAGGCGTAGGAAAAAAGAATTTATTAGAAGAGACATTAGGACTAGGAAATGTGGGTGTCCCTTCAAGCTTCGTTGCAAGCCAGTGGTTAGAGGAGAAGGCTGGATGGTGAAGTTGATTTGTGGAGTGCATAATCATGAATTGACCAACTCATTAGTTGGACATCCATATGCGGAACGATTGACTAAAGCTGAAAAAACAGTTATTGCTGATATGACGAAGTCTATGATGAAGCCAAGAAACATTCTACTAACTCTGAAGGAACACAATGCTAATAGTTGCACGACCATTAAACAAATATACAATGCAAGAAGTGCATTCCGTTCTTCCATAAGAGGAATCGATATTGAAATGCAACATCTGATGAAGCTTCTTGAACGTGATCAGTATATTCATTGGCACAGAATAAAGGATGAAGACGTGGTTCGTGATATCTTTTGGTGTCACCCTGATGCAGTGAAGTTAGTCAACACATGTAATTTGGTATTTTTGATAGACAACACCTACAAAACAAACCGGTACAGACTCTCACTGCTTGATTTTGTTGGGGTGACACTGACTGGGATGACATTCTCCGCCGATTTTGCATATGTGGAGTGTGAACGCGCTAATAATGTGGTCTGGGCTTTACAACGCTTCCGAGGCCTTTTTTTAAAGCGTGATGCCTTCCCTAGAGTTATTGTCACTGACAGAGACCAAACATTGATGAATGTAGTGAAGACTGTATTCCCTGATTGTACAAATTTGATGTGCAACTTTCACATAAACAAGAATGTGAAGGCCAAATGTAAATCACTAATTAGGCAAAAAAATGCTTGAGATTATGTCATGGGTTGTAGGGGATGCCTGATTGTCCTTCAGAACAACAGTTTGATGAATGCCTAAAGAAGTTCGAAATGGCTTGCTCACCTTGGCCAATGTTTGTTGACTATGTCAAGGAAACATGGATAATACCACATAAGAAAAAATTTGTTTCCGCCTGGACTAATAAGGTGATGCACTTAGGAAGTACAACAACAAACAGGTATGAAATTGTTCAACTATTTCTATTAACGTTGATGAATTGATGAAATTGTATTATTGTATATGTTTATTGTTATTTGTGTATTTGAAATGTAGGGTTGAATCTGCTCACTCGTCTTTAAAAAGATTGTTACAAAATAGCCTTAGAGACTTATGCAGTGTGTGGAATGCCATGAACAACATGATTACATTGCAGCACACGGAGATTAAAGCATCATTTGAAACAAGTACACATGTCGTTGGACATGTCTTCAAAAAAACCTTATACATGAGGCTTCTTGGAATGGTTTCAAGGTATGCTTTAAATTAGATGGCAAATGAATTAGAGCGCGTTGACTATGCTGGCAAGAATCCTTCAAGTTGTGGTTGTGTGGTGAGAACCACGCTTGGTCTTCCTTGTGCTTGTGAACTATCCAAATATGTTGGTGGTTGCATCCCACTGGATTCAATCCATATGTTTTGGAGGAGACTAAGTTTTTCAAACCAAGGGTTATCTGAGTCCGAAGTGAGCATCAAGGCAGAAATAGAAACAATATCCAAAAGATTCGAAGAACTTGATGTTTGTGACAAGTTTACTCTGAAGACTAAACTTTGGGAAATTGCATACCTTGATCAGAATTCGATGTGTGCTCCTCCAGCAAAGGTTAACACAAAGGGGGCACCGAAGAAACCTATGAGCAGGAACCCAAGGTCAACATAGCGCGATCCATCTTACTGGGAGTATGTAGATGCCTTTGAATCTATGCAAAATAGCAATTCGTCGGTGAGGCGTACTGCATCATCCTCTGAGCAATTGAATCGAAGAATGATGATGCTCATGTTGGATCAGTTTTAGCCATTTATGCATGACTTCATTGATAAGATTATTGATGTCAAAGTTGATGGTAACTGTGGATATCGGTCGGTTACCGATTTATCAGGTATGGGTGAAGACTCTTGGTCGGTGGTCCGCTACCATCTTCTTAAAGAACTTGGGAAATTCTCAGAAGACTATACCCGACTCTTTGGTGGCATGGAGAGATTTGAGGAATTAAGGAAGTCACTACATGTTGATGGGTTAACCAAGGTATGTAACTTATGTTTTTCCTTTTTAATACTTAACTTTACAATTAAGTTTGACGTGTATATTTGTTTCATTTAGGTGATCACGGATAAGTGGATGGATATAACGGACATGGGACATGTCATTGCATCAAGATATAATGTAATCGTTGTATCCTTGTCTAAACAACAAAGCATGACATTCTTTCCTCTTAGAAGTCAACCGCTGTCAAATTTTTCATTGCATCGTATAATTTGAATCGGTCATGTATATGACAATCATTTTGTTGAGGTACATTGTAGATATGAATTGTTTTTTTATATTTATGCAATTAGTTTTGTAGGATTGAGTTAACACTTTTTTTCACATGTACAACAGATTTATTTAAAAGAACATTGTCCTTTACCACCTGTAGCATTGTTATGGTCTAGTAATTGTCATCCTACGGCGAAGCAGTGGCCAACTCCATATATTAGTAGAATGCAACATTACAAGAGCTTTGTGATGTTCAATAGAGACTATCTTGACATAAATGACGATTGAACATGTAATTTATAATGACTGATCATTTTGAATTGGATTTTCACATTACATTTATGTGTCTTTGTATATTTGTTACGTCCACAACAAAATTATTACTTAATTCTAAAAAAACATGTATGATATATCGTTGTCTGAGTTGACAATACATTGTAAAAAAACATGTATGATAAATTGTTGTCTGAGTTAACATAAAGCACGTGACAGGACCTTGCACAACATGACTACACATGCATATCTGATGCAAGATAAAGCGTGTCACATCATTGGTGTAGTTGACAACACATACAGAAAGTATGTGCACGCGTATTTTTAATTTTTAAAAAATGCAACACTGATATTAAAACTCATCTATATATATGACACTGCCTAACATTGTAAAAAACCACAAGTTTCAGTCGTAACCCAACTCTTACAAAAAACTATGGCATTCTTGGGAGAGACAAGCAGTCAGACAATTGTGAACTCCACATTAGGTTTTATTTTTCCAAATGGATCCATTGTTCACAACGACAGTGATGTTTGTTTTCAAGCTTCCACTCCATTTCCCATTCAAGTACCTAACGGTTGTGATTTTCAAATGTTAAAAACCAGAATACACAATACCCTTAAGCTAACCGACAAATAATTTTTGGATGAAATTTACTATCGACAACCTTTCACATATGCAGGTAATCAATTTCGGTTTCAATGTATGCAACTGAAAAATGATGTTGATGTTTACACAATGTTAATGTGTAATCAATTTTCATTTGTTGGTTCGATTGAGTTATTATGTACCATTGCTAGAACACCAGATGATATTTTAAACTTACTTCAAGCCACTATGACCCCTATTCATGATGCCCTGCTATATTACAATGGGAGGTGGAACATGTCACGCCAAAATGAGTTTGTTGGTTACTCGTTCATAGGAAAAAATCCCAAAAAGATTGACATTCCTTCCGGATGTACCATGGATGAATTGAAGGATTTGATCAAGCAAGTTGCGCCTTATGGGATTCCCCCTTATGGTATTCATGAAATACAAACAGTAAGATGATTATTTTTTCGAAAACCAAATCACCATGAGTATTCAGAAAAAAATATCAAATTCGAAATAATTGAACTCAAAACCAACGATGACGTGATGAAGGTGTTAATTGAGTCTAACTACTGGAAAAAGATTGGGCCAATAGAAATTTTAGCTGTTTTCAATAAACCTGTAATGGAAATGGAAGACAAGTTGTCCTTGTCGCAAAATTAGCATGAGTTAGTTGTAGTATTTGATGCAAATTTAATTTCGTTCAACTATGTTGAAGTTAATGTAATGTTTGAATTCATGTATCGCATAATCGTTCTTTTTTTGTTTTTCTGAAAATGGAAGACGACTTGTCGTTCTCTGTTAAATTTTATTTCTACTACTTTTACTTTTTTGTCGGTGTTGCAAATTTATTTTAAATATAAAAAAACAACTACAACAAACAAAAAATAACAATTAATTATAAAGATTACAATTAGACAAATTATTTAAACTTGAGTAGTTCATTTTTTTTAAAAAACTACTATAAAATTAAAATTTAATTCAAATATATTTTGTCATAAATTAAAAATAATTTAATGATTAAAAATATTTAACAAAGTATATTTAACTCTGATGCAAAATATGGAAATCAAGAAAATAAATAAATTATATGAGTCAATTATTAATTTAATATAATGTATAATGCTTCAACTATTGAACGCATTCAAAATGACTCTTCTACTTTCATACATTTTTCTTCTATATAATATAATATTAACCCTTTCATTTTGTTTAACCATGCTATAGGGTCATTCACTTAACATTTTAAAAATAAATTTATACATACATATGATTTTGGGGAAAAAAAAGTGTTTTCAGTATATTTTGTTTATTCCTATATTATTCTATCAATGAATTTGATTTTTAAACTTTAAAATATGTGAATTTAGTCTTTCATTTCTAATATTTCATCATATTTTTAAAAAATTAAAGAATAAATTCATCAATGTAAAAGTAGAGCCGTAAGTAGAAACAGAGACTAAAACGCACAATTTTTCTATGGTTGGAAATAGATTAAATTCAATTTGAAAACATATTTGAAAATAAATTATATAGATTTTTTCTAATATAGAATAATTTTTTTTACATAATTAAAATTATATAAAACATATTTTTTTTAGAATTTATAATTTATAATAATATTATAGTATAATATTTTCCATATTTATTATTTTTGTTCATTAAACTTTGTAAAGATTGACCAAGGTCTTTGAACAACAAAAATGGAAATAAATAAAACTAACACTACTAATGAAATGGGTTCAAATACAAAATATGTATATACATCGAATTTCAATATAAAATGTGTAAATAAACTACGATTGATCCGTGCGTCGCCCTTGTTGAGACCTAACATATACTAGCTGGTCTTGTGTGACACTCCTGGCAATCCTGAGGCATTCTTTGATCACCTCATGTGTCGATGTGCCTGGCGTGACCACCCCTAAGTTGAGATGGCGCTCCAACCTCTCCGCAATCGCATTGCAAGCTTGTTATTAAATACAAAACAAACAAATTATTATGAAAAAATTGACGTTAATGACGTAAATTATTAGTAACACTTACCACTGCATGTCTCAACTAGTCGACATCAGACCTTGCAGATGTCGACGGTGCTGCTGCCTCCGTGACCGGACGGATATCTGTGTCTGGATCCTGAGGGGCAACTCTGGGCTGCGTAGCATGACCATCTGCCCGAGGATCTGATGGCTGGCCCGGTGTCATGAATGGATGCGAAATGCGGAAGAATCAGTCCATGTAGTCGCTGGCACACTGCCCTGGCACAACGCAGATGTCACCTGCTACAGCCATATGGTCCGAATAGTGCATCCACCTGTTGTGTATATCATCAGACGGCACCCATGAATCGGCAGGTGGAGCAGGAATGGTCTGAGTGTATCAAACTGCCGCATGACCCTCTTTGGTCGGTAATATAGAACAATGGGCCCCCAGCGCAACATATCGAAATAACATGAAATCATATGGAAGTCCCGGACCGGTCGGTGCTTCCCATATGGGATCCAACAGACATCCGAAATCCGAAGTCGGTCCAGGCGCTCCCTGTATGTCGATGTACGTATGCTCTTCACGGTCTTCTTCGTAGCAAACTAGCAATCCACCTACAGGCACGCGGTGAATCCTCATCATAGTCCAGATCAACAGTGGACTCCGCGACTGAGGGAAAGTGCTCGTATATCCAGCATACAGAGGTAACATGAAAATCATAAAAATTAATAATGAAAGTCTACAAAAATTTCAAGTTAAACATTGTTGAACCTCAACGAACCAAAAACATGTTTGTTACCTGCAACAGCGTGATGTAACCACCAAGCTATCGGCTGGTGTTGATAGAAGCATCATTTAGGTGGTCGTACATATGCACCAGTGCAGGTACTCCCCAGGCGTACCTCCTAGTCTAACTGAGGTCATGAAGTGCCTCCAAAAATACAACATGAATATGGGTTGCACTCTTGTTAGCGAAAAGAGTGCAACCCAGAAGATGAAGAAGAAATGTGCAAGCCGCAGCTGTCCAATGTCCTGCCCGGCATCGGCGTTCATAGATATCACATACCCATTGCAGGCGTACGTATGGTCCACGATACTGCCTTGTCTCAGCCCTGGCAGCCTCTGAAGTGACCATCAATAACTCCATCAGCATCTATACAACATCATCCACGTGCACAGGCTGAAAGGCATGCAAGTTGCCAACCACGGGCAGATACAGAAGAGACGCGACATCGTCCAGCATGATCGTCACCTCTCCCACAGGGAGATGGAAAATAGAAGTCTCTCGGTGCCACCGCTCGACAAACGAAGACAAAAGTCCCCGATCACCAGTGTTTATCGAACACGCGATCAGAGGACTTAGTCCTGTCCCAACAACTAGCCCCTCAATGACAGGGACAAGCCTACCTAAATTATGCACCTTTCTCCCATGAAAGGATAACTTCAACTCAGGACGCTCCTGAATTAAATTATAAAGGAACACACAATTCGTTAACATCATCTTTTAAAGAAAAAACAATTTCAATGATAAAGTATAATTAACAACTAACTAAAATTCAATATTATAAATACCTCTCCAGTCCATACGCTGCTTGCAACGTGATTCGTATACTCGGTCAGCACGGATGGGTCACTCGGACCACCCGGAAATCCCTCAGGCTCATCCTCAACAGCCTGTGCGCTTGCGTCTGCCCCAGTGTCCTGTACGTCACCTTTTGCCATCGGCTCATTCGCATATACGTCAGCCGCAACCGAAGCTCCGTCAGCCTCTATCGCAGGGACCACTGGCTCATCGTCCGCAGCAGTGACAGGTACTCGTTGCCTGCTTGCAGATACGGTAGGCCGTCGACGCTGCGGAGGATCATCGAAATCATCATGATCTCCTCTGCCCACACCTCTGCCAGTAACGTGACCTAAGGCACAACCTAATCCTCTAGTCCTAACCATGATCTGCAAATGTCTATCGCAAATTCCATCACTGATTTCATTCACTCAAATTTCATTGGTCTAACGAAAATTTCATTGACTCAAAGTCATGCAAGTTGTCAGGATATTATTGATTGTAGGGCTGTCATTCAGTCAATTATTTAGGTGTAACACTTATTATGGAGCAATCAATGACATAATTGATTTAGACTATTATGGTGACTTAAGGTTTTTTATGCTTACGTGTCATTGGTTTAAGGGTGAACAAGACAAATATTGTGCAACCATCAATATGCATAGTTTGGCAAGGAAAATTTAATATTGAGCAATCATTATCACTTGGACAAATGTCGAGGCCAAGGCTTAAAGTTGTGAAGTCGAGACCAACAATTGTTTATAAACACCTTTATTTTGTAACCCTCTAATGCGCCTATTAAGGACAAAATTGTGAAGCTTAGAATAATGCCAAACAAACAATACCTCATATGCGATTACCTAGTGGTATGGTGAATTAAAGGTCACAATAATTAAGAAATTAAATTTAGCTCATTTATGTATTTGAAAAGTTTAGTTTAAATGTGTATTTTTTAGAAATTTTAGAAAATTAGAAATCTATCAAACCCAATGTTAATATATTTAACGAAAAGCTACTCATGTTGATAATACGTAATATATATGTTTCAAGTGAAAGCTCCTAAAATCGTAATTTACAATGGAAATTATTTAAAAGTTGTTTGGAAGGGTGATAGAAGTAGGCTTCCAGCATAGCAGCGTAGGCCCGCTTCGGTCGCATTCGATGGAGAGGGCGAAAGAGGAAGATAAAGACTAGATCATATGATTTCTCTTGAACTAGACCTTGTGTATATCTGGCATTAGTTGAAGTTAGCTCAAGCCTTTGAGTGGAAGCCTTTTATAGGGATGATTTGGTGGGAGAAACCGCTAAGAACACATGACTAATCAGGTAAGCTCTCACTTCTGAGAAGGTAATGATGTCGGCTATCTATGTTTTGCCAACTATTGAGATGACATATCTAGGAGGATATAGGCCTAAGATACATTTATAACAGTAGTCCCCCTAGACCGGTATTGTTGTGGGAACAATGTCGATTTCCTTAGTTTGTGAGTACTTTGTCCTAATTCTTTGACTCTAGTGACACTCCTTAGTTTCTGGAGTGCCATTGGATGTGTAGGTTAAAAATGTAGTGTGCATTGTGGTTATGGGAGTGTTGCCATATTTTTGCATTGAATCTATAGGTTATGTCACGTTTTGTTGTCATTCATGGTCATGAATGATTCACGGCTAATACTTTAGAGCATGCTTTGATGAAGGGAATAGTTAGGAAAGGGAACATAATGGAACACATATGCAACCATTAACTCCACTTATAAGGTGGTTTTTCAACCATTAACCCTCAAAATTGAATGATAACAATTAAAACCAAAACAAATAAAATGTAGTATGCATAGTAAACTTTAATTCAAACCAAAAAAGCCCCAACAGGTTCCAAGATTATAATATACAACATCACAGTTACCAATGCTCTTGCTAAATTGACAAAGCAAATTGTGACAACAATCTAATAAGAATGATCCAAATTAGAGGTATTATTTAATCTTCTACCAAAGTAATACTCAATTTTGGAAAAAGAAAGTTTATAATATATAAAGTACTTACAATTTAGAGCTCAAATAAACACCTTAGCTCCTTCATTTAATATTCAACATTGATAGCGTAGAAGTGCAAAGAAAGGGAAGATAGCATGAAACAAAAAGAGCAGAGTTACCTGAGAATTCGTGTAACTAACACCTTGTGAGAAAGAAAGAACCTTGATGAGTAAGATGCTAATTTTAGAACAAAAAGACACCAAATTCAAATGTTATTGTATTGTACACATAATCCCCCAAATTTCAAACTATTATAAACTTAATCAACTAATCCTAATTTCCAAAAATGTCACTATTTATCAAATATTTGCCAATTTTAAAAACTAAAATTGAAGCTTACGGATCAAGTTGATCTGTAAGAAGCTTAAACACCTTACGGATCAAGTTGATCCATAAGCTTCTTACGGATCAACTTGATTCGTAAGCTTCTTTACTGCAAATTACTACTTACGGATCACCTATAAGCCTATACGGATCAACTACGAACGTCGGCAAAGGAAGAGAAAACACTGCTTACCTCGACAATGCCAACGCACGGAGGGAGAACACCACCCTCAATTTTCCTGGGCTACTCAACACCAACGGAGGCACGGTCGCAGAATAGGGACTCCCGGTGCGAAGGAAGAAGACGACGATCAACGAAGAACAAACGCGACACGGAGGATGACGATGCTGGGTCAAGCTTTTTTGAGACGAGGGTGACATGAGGAGCAAGAACGCGGGTGAGGTGAGGTTAGGGGTGAGGAAGAAGAAGAAAAAAATGGTGGGATGGAGGAAGAAGAAGGCCAACGTGGGAGGGAGGGAATGAGAGAGACTGAAGCCTTTTTTTTTAAATAAAATTAAGCCAGGGGTACAAATGTCTTTTTGCATGAACTGCTAGGTGCACCGGCAAAAATGCTAGGTGCACCTAGCAACACTCTGCCTTGATGTAGATACGATCCTGTTGAAAAAATTCAGTTGTTTTATGTGTTCAAAGCTAATTTTTAAAGTTAACTATTTTATAAAAGATATTAAGTTATTTTAAGTATTTTATTACTATTTATGGACAAGTTTAAGCACATGTGTCATCATCACTTTGATCCTTGATTGGAAACATCATTTCACATTGGGTTCAATGAATTTTTACATGAGATAATGAAGAGAAGTTGAGACTACATTGGAAGTATTTCAGACTTTCACATCTTTTTCACAAATTAGATGAAATCTTTCCTTAATCTATGCTTCTGATTTTTGTTTTCATTGAGTAAGTTTCTCAATGGTGTGCATGTAGTGGGTTTCTACATGTAGGATTTAGTTCTAGATAGGTTTTCAAGAGTTAGGCATTTGTAATGTGCATTTTCTTGTGAGTTTGGTTGTAGCTCAAAAGGTTATAGTGGAAAGATCCTAGTGAATTGTTATGAATCAAATGGATGTAGATTTCCTATAAATCAAATCAATATAAATTGTGTACGCATCTTTTTCTCTAACCTTTGAACTCCTGTATTGCTTCTTGCATAAGTTTCTTAACAATAGAGTATTGATAATTATTATGTATCACTGCGTAAGTGATTAATCGAGTTTAAGAAATCAAAGGGTATTTGCAACACACCTAATAACTCTTGAATCAACATGATTAAAGAAAGCTATTTCCGAAATGTTTTCATGTGGGTCTAAAAATGATTTGGAACCAATTCACCTTCCCCTCTTGGTTTATGATTCAATGTGCCATTATTTTTAACAACTGGTGATCAAATCTTTATTTGATAGTCATTCAAATGGTTTTTGAAAGAAAATCTTATAATGGCTGGAAATCATCAAACCTTTACGGAAGGTACTTCTATAAATCGATCTCCTCTTTTTGAATGAGGTATTTTCCTGTGTAATTAAATAAATCCTAATGATAAAATAGAGTTTCTTTCTCTAAAAAGAGAATTTAAATCACAACAAAATATCACAGGCAAATAATTGCAAGCAACAAATTTCAGACTTTTAATCATCAAGAAATAAATTAACATTGATTTTTTTTTTATAATTAAATCATAGTTCAAAGTCAATTTAATCATAGACAAATACTCAGAAAAGAATAAATAAACACACTCATTGAGTTGTAGTTTTCAAGGTGTTACATTACATGCCTTGGAACCCAATTTTATTTTCTAGAAATGTCTTTTAGAATAACATACCAATTTTGGAAATGTATTTCTGAAACTATATGATAGTTTTGGAAATACATTTCCGGAATAGATATATGTTATTTTGGAAAGACTTTTCCTATATTAGAAAATAAATGTGTATCTTACTCCCCTATATTTGTTAGTCTTATTTTCATCTTATCATTAGAAATGTTTAAACCCTTTATAAAATCATATTTTCATCTTATCTTCATTATTCTTTAAATTCTATTTATAGAAAAGTATGATGTACATCTACTATCTAAATATAATTTTTTTATGCTATAAAAAAACTACTCTAGCCTTCTTTACTTTGTGACAATTGTTCATTTTTATTGCATTTGGGTCTTTAATCAATCTTCTCTTTTACTTATTGTACAACTTTTCTGTAAAAGCTAAAATATATTTATGATCCCTAATAAATACCCAAATTTTGTGTTTGTTCCTTAATATATTTTTTCTTTGTTTTTACAAAAAATTTGTTTTTAGTCCTTGACACTTTTTTTGAATCCCTGATAAATTAGGGAATTTTGTGTGTTCTTTGATAATTTTTTTATTTATCAAGGAACAAACACAAATTTGTTAATTTATCAGGAACTAAAAAAAGTGTCAAGGACTAAAAATGAAATTATTATTTTATTAGAGACTCAATGCATAAAAAAATTATTAGGAATCAAAACACAAATTTAAGAGTATTTTTTAAGGATAAAAAATATATTTTAGTCTTTTTTAAATCATTGAAAATTTTGAGAGGATTGATTAAAGACCAAAATGCCCTAGTTCATAGTTATGTTGTTGAGTTTTTGTGTGGAGGAAATTGATTGGGCAAATTAAATTGGAAGTACTTTTGCTGAATTTTTACAACTTACAAGCCATGCTAACACCTACTTGCATATTCGTAGCAGGCGTCGCTGGTCACCATGACAGGGTGAGTTATTTTTTTGGCTTAAATATATTTTTTATCCTTAATAAATACTCGAATTTTGTGTTTGCTCCCTAATAATTTTTTGTTTTGCATTGAATACATAATAAAACTAACATTTTTATTTTTGATCTTGATATCTTGTTTTAGTCCTTGATAAATTATAAAATTTTGTGTTTGCTTCCTAATAAATTAGCAAATTTTGTTTTAGTCTGTATTAATAACAAATAAAAAATATTTATCATGGAGCAAACACATATTTTGCTAATTTATTAGGGGCTAAAAATAAGTGTCAAAGATAAAAAATAAAATTATTGTTTGATTAGAGACTCTTCACAAATCAAAAATTTATTAAGTAACAAATATAAAATCAGATATTTATTAGGGATTAAAAATATATTTAAGTTTTTTTTCATTACTGTATAATTATACTAAATCATGTTGAGGCTTTTACATTTTCCCAAACAGGTTTGTTGTTCTTCTGATTGATAAATATACTTCATTGATAAGTTCCTAAACTGATTTGCAGCATGTACATATTTCAGTTTATTTTTGCCCATCAACTGTTTGGTGAAATGTTTGAATGAATATGGATGTTTTATACTGGGCTTTTCTTAATCATGTGCTTAGATGTTTTTTTCTTCATCTTTTATCTTTTTCACTTTTTAAGTTGAATACCTTAGAATATGTATGTGCAATTTGATTACTGTTGTTTCTTGAAAGGATCAACACAAGGGAGTTTATGCATCTTAGGTAGAAAACTATAAAGACATGAATGATTAGTCTGTTCATATGGTCTAGGGCACTTTTATTGTTATATTTCAATTGCTCTTGAAAATTAAGTAACCCTATATATAATATTAAAACCTAAAATTTGAAAGATTTACTGTAATATATTAGGGAATCTCATTTTAGAATACGAAGGTATTCACTGCAATGCCTTTGCCATTCTCGGTTACATGATGCTCACCAAAATCCTTGCTGGCCAGACTAAGGAAAAAAAAAAACTCATGTCAAGAGGTTTGCTTGACTGATGATTGTTGCAAATATCACGTCCGATACTCTCAATTGTCCATCTAAATTCACTGAAAAGTACATGAAGGAAAATTTTATGGGATATCAGTATCTTTTCCTTTTTATAAGTTTGAAAGGGAAAGAAAACAATAGGAGTGTTTATGTCAACTTAATTATCAATTTGGTCTTTCATTTTTTAAATGGTTTAATTTGGTCTTCAAATGTTTAAAATGTACAATTTAATTTTTAAGAATCAATTAATTTGGTTTTCAAATTATTTTAAGTGATTCAATTTGATTAAGTTTTTAAAAATTTGAAGATCAAATTTATTCATTTTAAGAATTTGATGATCAAATTGAACCTTTAAAAAATTTAGGGACCAAATTTATTTATTTTTAAAAACTTTAAGATTAAATTAAATCTTTTAAAATTTTGGAGACTAAATTAAACCATTTATAATAATATGGAGACCAAATTAACAATTAATCCCGTTTGTGTCACTGCTTATGTAGCTATTGTCAATCTCATATTTTCTGTTTGGGTTTTGGGTGCAACAAGTGAGAATCCTTCCAAGAGTAATTTGAGGACACGTGAAAAGGCCAGTGGCGGTGAGTGTTATTACGGATTTTGGCAGTTAAAATGATATTTTATACATTTTATGATTTTTCATACTTAATAGTTGGTTCTCCTAGAAATTTTATCTAGATTGAGATTTATAGTGACTATGATATTGATGGATCTGAATATTTCTCATTAGATTTATAAAATTATTTGTTTTAGCCCATTTACACGGGTTATATATGCAATGCACACAATGCTGAAATGAAGTTAAATATTACTCATTAGTTGGATAATTGGTAGCTGAGGCAACAAGTTCTTAAGATATTTACATAAATTTTATGACAAACTATAATTGCACGGGTTTACTTATTGAGATTTGAGAATGATACACAAGAATGAATAACTCTTTCTTTTGCCTTTTTGGTTCATTTTTTTTTTTTTTTTTTGCTGTTGACTAGGCAATTGCAAGGGCATGATGGACATATAGTGGGAGAAGTTATTGCAACACCAAAAAAAACATTTCAGCTTTTAAATGAGGTAATTTAAAAATGTATAATCTTAGTGGAGTGGGGAGAATAATTGTCCTAATTATTAACGGAACATAAAAATGTTTAGTAAGGAATTTAATTTAGTTGATTGAGTAAGGTGTGTGAGTATTGTAAACTTTCTAGTGCCATATTCAATTTTTAAGAATAAAAAAAACTTAAAAACATTTGTTAGCTCTAATATTATAACAGTGGCTAATATTTTTTTCACCAAAATAAGATGAATTGAAAACATAAGGAATACAAAATTATAAAACTTATATGTTATGAGTACTAACCTGTTGGGAGGATATTGGAAAATAAGATGGATTAGTAGATCAGGATTGTGGTGGTTTTTCGCTTGCTGCCTTTGACTTTAGTGGACCAGGTAACATGTTGACTTCCTTTGTCCTATGTGTTACATCCTAAAATTTGAATTTTGTGGCTGCAAGAATTGGGGGATTATATTCAATTTTTTTTTTAAAAGAATAGTGAGTTTATTGAATAAGTCATAATTCAGTCATCGTTACACTTCTGATATTTTTTCATTGACAAAGAATCGTTGGTGATAAATGTCAAGATTACTAGAAAGAAGATAAGGGAGGAAGTTAGTATCCTTTTTGTGACTCGCAGTTGTTACTGCTATGATTTTTTGGTTTTGTAACTCAAATCATCAAACCACCGTCTGGTTGTTTTATTTTGAGCTACAAATCACATCTTTGATATGATGTTTGGATTGGAGCTTCAAATTCGAATGGTCTCGACAGAGAATGGCAACATGAGAGAGCCAAGAATTTGAAAAAATATACTGAATTACTGTTTTCTTTTCCACGGCTCATCAAGAGTGAAACCAAAAGTCAAACTCCAATTTACTGTCGTGTTATCCTTTGATGAAATCAGTGAGAACCAAAACTGATTTTCTCTAAGACTTAAAAATTTTGGAGTAAGAACTTGCTTTGATGAAATTTGTAGGAACCAAAAATAATATACTTTATTTTTCTTTCAATGCCTAGATTATTCCTAAAATTGATTATTTGTATCACTTTTTGACCCTTCTTTCACTCTTTTTAATTGAACATTTAAAAAGAGTGACAGATTAATTGACATGAATGGTTGAAAAAATGGCTAAAAGAGTTATGATGGTGTGAGACGATGGAATAGGACGCGTCATGGTGGTGTGCTAGCGTCGCGATCTGTTATTTGGTGGTGTGGGTCGTTGTTTGATGGTGACGGTGGTGCATGGAGAGCTTGTAGAAAAGAGAAAGAATGAGGTGGAGAGAAAGAGCTAGGTTTTCTGAGGAAGAAGAGAGATCAACACTCAAACAACATCATTTTTAATTAACAAAATTCTTATTTTTTTCCTACGTGTAATCCTTCTCAGGCAATGAGTACACGTGACATCACACATCACATGTCAACGTGTCCAATTAATGGCCACGTAAACATTTAATGAATGCTGACTAAAGGCAGAGACCTTGGACAAAACTTTTAAAATATTAAGGGTTTAGTTCGAAGGAAAAATTTATTAGGGACCAGATGTAAAAATCAAATATATATCAGGGACCAAAAATATATTTAAGCCTATATAAAAAAGAAGTAACCCATTCACTGAGTCATATGCTAGGGCTTAGAAGTGTAGGTGAAACCTGGGATTGGGATTCTAAGAATATTAAACCAGACCCACATAACTTTTTTTAATAAAAAAACAAGGTCATTATGTGGTAGCCTTACACCTAGTTTATTTATTGAAATTAGATGTGTTCTCGGTACGGTTTGATTTGATTTTTTATTATCAAAAAGTCATCTGAATCAAACAAAAAGTTATATATAGTTTGGTTCGGTTCGGTTTGAATTTACTATCAAATTTGAACAGAATCAAACCAATCTTTCGCAGTTTGGTTTAGATCGGTTTTTGTGGTTTTTACTAACATACTATTCCATTGAAAATTATATACTTTCTTTTCATCTTTTTAAAAATCAAAATATATTAAAAAATGTTAATAAGAATCTACAAAACTTGTTAATATGATAAACATTCTATAATAAAAATAGGCTAAATTTCCATCAGTTCTATGATAAAAGTCGTATGGAAAAAGAAAAGAGTAAATACTCTTTAAGTTTCATATAAGCAATACTATAAAATAATGTGAAATTCAAGTGATATACACATAAAAAACATAACACTAAAGTAGTATGCATTTCAATTTGGTTCTATTTTAGAAACACAAACCACAAACTGAACCAAACAGATCAATTTAAGCACACATTCATCCAAACAAATCCAAAAGTTATTTGTTTGGATCAGTTTTCAGGTTTTTTTTTTTTTTTTTGCAATTTATGATTTTTACTTGGAACGGTTTGTATTTGAATACCCTTACTTCATATGTCTTTGTATGAAGTTTAATAGTCATGCGATGAGGGTGTAAAATAATTTTACGCTATCATCCAATCACAATTCATCATTGATATGACTTCTAAAGTGAAAATGATTATCATAAAAGTTAATAAACTTATCATGCATGATTAATTGTGATTGAATAATGGTGTAAAATTATTTACATTATCAGTGCATAGCCTACACACACACACACACAAAAGAAAAAATTTATCATATTGAAAACCATCTTAGTCCATGGACACATACATAAATGCAGGGGCGGATCCATAACTCTCCAAGATCAGTCAACAAGTATCATGGACTCAACCATTTCTCTATCCCTATTCCATAACAAAGTTCTTTGTGTGATCCAAGAGCACATATTAGTTACAAAGTTCATTGTGTGATCACGCAATAAATTAATTACTTTCAACACAAAAAAATAAGAGTTTAATGGTAATGCAGTGACAGTCTAAAAAGGGTTTACATTGTCATTCAATCACAAATCACAATTGGTATGATTTTCAAGATAATTTTGCAAAAATCAACAAAACTTATAATAAATTGTGGTTTATAATTGAATGAAACTTATTTTACATTGGTCATTTTTCTCAAAATTTAAAATAAAGCATATTTTTATTAGCAAAAAAATAATTTCATTGAGGAATTGGATGAAGGGTACAAGTGGTACCCACCCTTACAAACTTACAAACATAATATGTATGTGCTAAATGTTGTAACCCAAATGATTTAAACCCAACCTATATAAAATTTGTAAACATATATGTTGCCAATACTAACGTGAATGCAACCCATAATAGACTTGTAGAAGACAAAAGGAAATCCCACAAAACCTATTTGACTATATACTCCTCATAATTGTGAAATTTAAGTTAATTTGATAGTCAATTTTAACTAAGAATGACTATAATTTCTTCACTTTATTATTGTTTTTAATGAAATAATGAAGAAATTAATATCATTGTAAGTTTTTATTAGCAGAAGTCAAAAGAAGAAAATTTCAAGTGCTTTGGAGGAAAATTGATGTAAAACCTAGAAGAAAAAGCCTTGAAGAAAAGTTGGAAATTTGGACAGCTCGCTTAGCACACAAAACCGACTCAGCGTGCATGCTCGCTTAACAACCAACTCACACTTAGCACGAAGAAGGCCCACGAGAAAGCCCCAGGTCGCGCTTAGCGCGTGATTAAATTGCCATTCTTGCTAAGCCTAGGAGTGCGCGCTCAGTGCAAAGTCAGCACGAAAAGTAAGTTACCTTAGGCCTATAAAAGGATAAGGAGAGGAAAGACACACCAATACATTGAGACTCAGAGCTCTCTAATGAATACATCTTAAGCCTGAGCATCTCAAATAGATGAAACCCTCTTTCTATGTCCATTATCCCCTTCTCTTCCTTTATCCATCCCTTCCTTTCTTCTATCCACATCAGCCCCTAAAGTATAAAGCCTCTCATACTAAATCCCATTGTTGGGAGCCTGATAGACTAACTCTTGTAATGTAACTCTTGTAAATGTATGAATATAGGTTTTGATGATGTCAAGGTATAATCAAACAAGATTGCTTCAACAAACATTCAAGGTTAAGCAAACAGAGATTGCTTAAAGATTAATTCAAGGTCAAACAAACAAGATCAAGAAAAGATAAGGCCTTAGAATAAACAAGATCAAGAAAAAGATAAAGAATATCACTGGTTCATCAGCTTTTGCCTCAAACACATTGTATCCAACAAATCAAGGCATTGGTAATCGATTACCAGACAATATAATCAATTACCAGAAGACATGTTTGCAAGTAAGCTTTCAAAAGGGTTTTAAAATTTGAAATTTGAATCTTGTAATCGATTACCAGTAACTACACTTCAAAAAACATTTTGAAAAGTCATGAACTTTCAAAATATAACCGTGTAATCGATTACCAGAACCCAGTAATCAATTAACAGTGAGAAAATTTCAGAAAAACTTTTTGAAAAGACACATTTGTTCAAACCATTTTGAAAAGGCACGATGAGCCTATATACATGTGTGTCTAACTTCAAAAAGTAAGAGAGAGAGTTTTCAAAGAGAACTTAATTGTCAAATGCTCTCTAAACAACTCTTGGTCAAACACTTGCAAATCTATTAAGAATTCATCTAGGAACTTCAACTTGTATTATCATCTCTAAAAGAGAGAAATTCCTCTAGGATCTTCAATTTGTATCATCTACTCTAAAGGAGAGAAATCTTTCTGTTCATCTATTGAACTCAATTGTAATCAAGAGACGGTGTGCCTCTTAGAGTGTGAGAATCTTGAACACAAGGGTGAGGGATCCCAAGGTGTGTTCAAAGTCTGTATAGGATTTACAGAGATAGTGGAAAATATAAAGTGGGTTGCTTGAGGACTGGACGTAGGCATGGAAAGTGGTCGAACCAGTATAAATCGAGTTTGCAATTCTCTCTTCCCTTATCTCATTTATTTTATTGCAATCAATTTTGTCTTGCACATTGAAAGAACATCGATTAAATTGATTGTTGCTTCTTCTTCTGCATTCTAAGCCTATCATTAAAAAGGGGGTTAAAAGATTGTTAGTGAGAAAATTTTGAAACTTAATTCACCCCTTCTTATGTTATTGAGGCCACTTGTCCAGCAAGTGGTATTAGAGCAGGATTCTTGTTTAAAGTTTAAAAAACTTCAAGAATAAGTATGACCTCATCTAACTTTCCATTTCCCGAGGGAAATTCTATTAATAGGCCTCTTGTTTTCAATGGCGAGGGTTATCATTATTGGAAAACCCGAATGCAGATATTTATAGAAGCCATAGATTAAATATATGGGAAGCCATTGAAATTGGTCCCTTCATTCCTTCAATAATAGTGGGAAATGCAACTATAGAAAAACCTAGAGAACAATGGGATGAATATGAAAGAAGAAGGGTTCATTATAATTTAAAATTCAAGAATATAATTACTTCTGCATTGGGCATGGATAAGTATTTTAGAGTTTCAAATTTTAAAAATGCAAAAAAAGATATGGGATACACTACAAGTAACCCATGAAGGCACAACTGATTTCAAGAGATCTAGAATAAACACTCTCACACATGAATATGAACTGTTTAGAATGAATCAAAATGAGACCATACAAGATATACAAAAGAGATCTACACATATAGTTAATCATCTTGGATCATTAGGAAAAATATTTCTTAATGAAGATCTCATTAACAAAGTGTTGAGATGTTTAAGCAGACAATGACAACCAAAAGTAACAGCAATTGCAGAATCAAAAGATCTCACCAACATGTCTCTTGCCACTCTCTTTGGAAAACTTCAAGAACATGAAATGGAACTTATGAGACTCCATCAACATGAAGAGGATGACAAAAAGAGGAAAGGAATTGCACCTCATCTTCTTCTATTCATGAGGAAAATGACAAAAAAGACTCAAATGAAAAGAAATTAGAAGAAGATGATGATTTCAGACTCTGTGAAGAGATTCAATAAATTTCTGAGAAACAAAGAAAATCAAAGGAGATTAAACTTCAATCCAAAGAAGAAAGGAGAAGATTCCTCCTTAGTTCCTAAATGCTATGAATGCGATCAACCTGAGCACTTGAGATTTGATTGTCCTGTCTTTAAAAGAAGAATGAAAAAATCCGACAAGAAAAGTTTCAAAGATAAGAAAGATAAGAAAACATACATCACTTGGGAAGATAATTACATGGATTCATTAAGTGATTCAGAAAATGAAATCATAAATCTAGGCCTCATGGCCAAGGACTATGAAACATAGAAGAGGTAATGTCTTCTAACTATAACTTATCTATTTCTTTTGATGAACTCCAAGATGCATTCAATGATTTGCATAAAGAATCTGTCAAACTTGCCAAATTAGTTTCGTTTTCTAAGAAAAATATTTCAATTTTAGAAAAGGAAATTTTGAAATTAAATGAAGAGTTAGAAAATCTTAAATCTGAAGTTAAACCATCAAAATCAGTAGATAAAAACCAATCTTCTAGAAAATGCTTAATACAAGAAAACACTAAAGCATTTCATTCATGTGAATGTTGTGATAAATTTAAAGAAGAAATTGTAGATTTAAAAATTTCTCTTGGCAAATTTACTCTTGGTAAAAATAATTAAGATATTATAGTAGGCAAACACATATGTGTTTTTGATAAGGCTGGATTATGATATAATCTTAAAAATCAACAAAAGATGTATAAAAGTTTCTTTGCCTCCACTCAAAAGACTAGTTCTCCCTTCTTAGCATGCTTTTACTATGGTAAGAAAGGTCATAATGCATTAACATGTTATATTAGAAAGAATGGTAGTAGCATTGGAAAAATGGTATGAGTTCCAAAATGATCCTTAGTCAAAATTAACATTCAAGGACCCAAGAAAATTTGGGTACCAAAATCAAAATATGATTATATGAATGATGGACTCCTTGAAGCAAAGTTGGTACATTGATAGTGGTTGCTCCATGGCTGGAGATGCATCAAAGTCTATTCATATTTCTCCCAAAAATAGTGAACATGTGATCTATGGAGACAACAACAAAGGTAAAATTGTTGGAGTTGGAAAAATAGGTACGAATCCCTCTACCTCCACAGAAAATGTTTTACTTATTGATGGTCTCAAGCATAGTTTATTAAGTATTTATCAATTATGTGATAAAGGCCTTTTGGTATCATTTGATTCTCATATATTCCAACAAGTGGTAACATTTTCTTTTAGGCCAAGAAATGATACTTTGAACGGTATGACATGTTCTACTCTTTTAATTTCTTATAAATTGCTGAATGCTTTTCTTCTCTCTGCTTATGATTTGTTTTTTATGTTGACAAATGGAGAGAGAATAAAAAATAAGATGGTAAGGGGAATTATCTATTTTTTGAGACAGTTTTGTTATATATGAAATCTTCAACTGTTTCATATAAGCAATCATTGCAAAATCTAGGGGGAGTGAACAATAGAAATAGATATTCTTTTTACTCCTAACCTACAGATGGTTGTAATCATCAAAAAAGGGGGAGAATGTGACTCATGCAGGTTTTGATGATGTTAAAAAGAATATACTTGATAATGGTTGTCATCATCAAAAAAGGGGAGAATATGAATCATGCAGGTTTTGATGATGCCAAAAAGAATTCACTTGATAATGATTGTCATCATCAAAAAGGGGGAGAATGTAAATGTATTAATATAGGTTTTGATGATGCCAAGGTATAATCAAATAAGATTGCTTCAACAAACATTCAAGGTTAAGCAAACAAAGATTGCTTAAAGATTAATTCAAGGTCAAACAAACAAGATCAAGAAAAAGATAAGGCCTTAGAATAAACAAGATCAAGAAAAAGATAAAGAATATCACTGTTTGATCAACTTTTTCCTCAAACACATTGTTTCCAACAAATCAAGGCACCGGTAATCGATTACCAGACAGTGTAATCGATTACCAGAAGACATGTTTGCAAGTAAGCTTTCAAAAGGGTTTTGAAATTTGAAATTTGAATCTTGTAATCGATTACCAGTAACAACACTTCAAAAAACGCTTTGAAAAGTCATGACTCTTCAAAATATAATTGTGTAATCAATTACCAGAACCCTGTAATCAATTACTAGTGAGAAAATTTAAGAAAAACTTTTTGCAAAGACACATATGTTTCAAACCATTTTGAAAAGGCACGAGGGGCCTATATACATGTGTGTCTGACTTCAAAAAGTAAGAGAGAGAGTTTTCAAAGAGAACTTAATTGTCAAATGCTCTCTAAGTAACCCTTGGCCAAACACTTGCAAATCTATCGAGAGTTCATCTAGGAACTTCAACTTCTATTATCATCTCTAAAAGAGAGAAATTCCTCTAGGATCTTCAATTTGTATCATCTACTCTAAAGGGGAGAAATCTTTCTGTTCATCTATTGAACTTAGTTGTAATCAAGAGACGGTGTGTCTCTTGGAGTGTGAGAATCTTGAACACAAGGGTGAGGGATCCCTAGGTGTGTTCAAAGTTTGTGAAGGATTTACAGAGATAGTGGAAAATATCAAGTGGGTTTCTTGAGGACTGGATGTAGGCACAGGAAGTGGTCGGACGCGTATAAATCGAGTTTGCAATTCTCTCTTCCCTTATCTCATTTATTTTATTGCAATAAATTTTGTCTTGCATGTTGAAAGAACATCGATTAAATTGATTGTTGCTTATTCTTCTGCATTCTGAGCCTATCATTTAAAAGAGGGTTAAAATTTTGTTAGTGGGAAATTTTTGAAACTTAATTCACCCTTTCTTAAGTTATTGAGGCCACTTGTCCAACATCTCTTTCTTATTATCTACTTAATGCAATCCTATTTCTAGTGCTCTTTTATGTGCTTTAATGTTTATTATGGTCTGATCACCCATATAGTGTTTAAGTAGTAATGCACTGAAAAATGGTTATTTTTAAAGAACTGGGAAAGGGCATCTTGTGGAAGCAATGTCTTCCAAGATTATTTTGATGATGCCAAAGAATCAAGAGTTAAGCAAGTTCCAAAGAATCAAGTTTCAAAATTCAATCAAGTTTCAAGAATCAAGATTCAAGAATAATGAAGATCAAGATTCAAGAATCAAGAGAAGACTCAATAAAGGTAAGCACTAAAAAAGTTTTTCAAAACATTGAGTAGCACAAGAATTTTTCACAATATCTTTTACCAAAGAGTTTTACTCTCTGGTAATCGATTACCAAAAAGTAGTAATCGATTACCAGTAGCCAGCATTATTTTCAAAACTGATTTACAAAGCTGTAATCGATTACCAGAAGGTAGTAATCGATTACCAGTATTTTAAAACGTTAAGATTTCAAATTTCAAGAGTTACAACTTGTGTTTAAACTTTTTTAACTTGTGTAATCGATTACATAATACTTGTAATTGATTACCAGAGTTTCTAAACATTTTAATTTTCAAAATTTAAAATGAAGAGTCACATCTGTGGATGTGTAATCGATTACACCTTAATGGTAATCAATTACCAATGATTGATTTCGAAAAATAGATTTCCAAAAGTTACAATTCTTCAAGTGACTTGCTTCTGAAGATTTTTTTAAAAGTCACAACTTTTTAAGTGACTAGTTTTAAAGAAATTGCCAAGAGTCACAAGCTTTGACTTGAGTCATCAAGAGATTATAAATATGTGATCATGGTATGAGTTTAAAAATTATCCTTCAACATCTTTATAAAGAATCAATCATAAATCATCTTTGAATAATCAATCTTTCAATCTTCTCTCAACATCATTCAATATCTTTCAACTTTTTCTACAAAATTTTCTGATTCTTTTTCTCTTCATCTTTCTAAAAGTTTTTTATCAACACTTTTTCTTCCAAGAAAAGTTCTTTGTTCAAAAACTTGTGCTATTCATCTTTTTCATTCTCTTTTTCCTTTGCCAAAAGAACGAAGGACTAACCGCCTGAATTCTTTTGTGTCTTTCTTCTCCTTTTGCCAAAAGAATGAAAGACTAACCGCCTGAATTCTTTTGTGTCTCTCTTCTCCCTTACAAAAGATTCAAAGGACTAACCGCATGAGAATTCTTTTGATTCTTCCCTTCCCCTTAAGTAAAAGATTTCAAAGGACTAATTGATGTGTCATTATTTTCTCCTATTTCTTAACCCTTTTTGTCACCATTTTAATTACTGATTAGCCTTAATTGTCAAATTAATTATGTAGTTTTATCATTTGGGCCTACTTGACTATTTTTGTGTTTTTAATTTAATTTCAGGAGAATTATAAGCAATTGGGTTTGAATCTGGAATTGGGCTTGGACTTGAAAAGAGCAGATAATTTTATTTTATCAAATCTTATCTTATCCACTTTTTATTTCATCTAGATTTTATTTTGTCCAGATTTTATTTCATCCAATCTTATCTTATCTTGTCCAGATTTTATTTTATTTCGTTTATGGGCTTGGACTTAAAAGAGATTTGTAAGCTTTGGGGCTGATGACCTATATAACAGCACCAGGGTTTTAGTTTAAGGAGTTTTTGGAGAGAGGAATAATTTTAGGGTTTGCAATTCCAGTTTTTACTGTTCATGCGCATTGTTCACGTAGCAATAAAATTCGTTTTCTGCAATTTTGTTTTCTGCTTCAATCTGCAATTTCAATTTCTGCTTCCAATTGCAATTTCATTTTCTGTTGATTAATGGAAAGCTAACTCTCCAGCGTTGTTTTCTCTTGAGGACCAAGCACAACTCTCTTTGAGGTTTTGTTATTATTATTGAATTCTGATCAGTTTTTCCTCTTCACCAATTGCTCTGTATTTGTTGCTATTAATCCATGCATGCTTAGTGCTTGATTAATTGCCTCTGCGCTTAATTTACGTTCATGCTTAATGATCAATTTCGTTCATGATTAATTGGTGTATGTGTTGCTTAATCACATAATGATAGCCTTATGTTAATTTTCACTTATTAATTTAATTTAGGGTTGGATTAAGTGGTTGAACTGATTAGGGATAAATCCTCGTAACCTAGGAAAAGAGACTTGCTTGTGAATCAAGAGGGAACAACATGTTTTAATTCTGTTATTTTCTAATTCAAATTTGCTTGCTGTTTAATTTACAAAAACAAACAACCCCCCCCCAATTCGTTACTGTTTTATCACTATCTATTATGAACGTTGATTGATCATTGCTCGTTGGGAGACAACCTAGGATCACTTCCTAGATACTGCATTTTTAATGTTTATTTGATTCGGGTACGGCCTCGATCACTAACCGCCTGAGATATCTTTTGTTTCCCCTTTACAAAGATTCAAAGGACTAACTGCCTGAGAATTCTTTGTCCCAACACATTGGAGGGTACATACTTTGTGGTACAAGTAGAGGGTACATCTACTTGGGGATTGTTATACTAAGAACAAGAGAGGGTACATCTCTTGTGGATTAGTTCAAGTGGAGGGTACATCCACTTGGTTTATCAAAGAGAACAAGGGAGGGTACATCCCTTGTGGATCTTTGGCTTGTAAAGGTTTTTACAAGGTTGAAAGAAATCTCAAGAACCACAAGTTGCTTGGGGACTGGATGTAGGCACGGTTTGTGGCCGAACTAGTATAAATCTTGTGTTTGTCTTCTTCTTCCCTGCACTCTTTAATTTCCTCTGTGTACTTTTAATTGTCGCTTTTACTTTTGGTTAAGTTTCTGTTTCTGTTCTTTACTATCTTAACTTTGTAGTAAAAGCCTAATTGAATCTAGTAACATTAAGAATGATTAGTTTTTAATTAGTCAAGGCTCATTAATAATTAATTCAACCCCCCCACCCTTCTTAATTATTTCGAGGCCACTTGATCCAACACATCTAAATGAAATCATTGCTAGAAATAGGTTGATATTCGTTTAGCCTATTTTCATGCATCTCTATTCTTAATGCGATTTATTATTTTTATCTTTGCAAAGAAATTTAGGAGAAACAAATAGATAAATTAGGCTCTTCATGTGGGAAACCAAAGATAGAGTGTCATAGTAGATGTGGGTGGAAACTGGGATAACATTAGATAGAGAAAATTATTAACATTGCATCAGAAGTAGTTTTGGCATGCTAGGCCCTAACATATTTGCATTCTAAATTCATCTTTTTATTATTATCTTTATCTTTTACTTTTCTTATCTTATCTATTTTATCTTCTACTATTTTATCTTTAAATCTCTTATCTTTTAAAATTTTTATCTTATCTCCTGCCTCTCTTTATCTTCTATTTTAAATTTCTTATCCTTCTTATCTCTTACTTTCTTTAAAATTTACATTTAAATTCCTTATCTCTTGCTTGTAAATTGGGTTTGCATCAATCTAAGTACAAAAAAAGTCCTTGTGAATTTGACACTTGGACTTTCGAGTACTTTACTACTTGAGAGAATTTGGAGCACTTGCCAATGAGTTAACAAATTTTTGGCATCGTTGCTGGGGACATTGTCCTTCGTACTTGATTGTTACAAACCCTAATTTGCGGGCAATCATTTTTTATTCTTTTATTCCTTATTTAATTTCTGTTTTAATTCTTTTACCTTGATAACTTGCACTGTAGTGCTTCTCTTTCTTGTATGCAAGGTACATCTGCAGGGGAAAACCTTGTTCCCTTCTCAAGATGGAGATGGGTGATGTTCCTTGCTTACAAGAATGATTCCTTTGAGGTCTTCTTTAAATTCTGTAAAAGGATGCTAAATGAATATGAAGTATACATTTCATATTTCCATCCTTTTGGATGTCAGTGTTTTATTCTTAACACTAAGGACAACTTATGAAAGTTTGATTCTAAGTATGATAATGAAGCATTACTTGGGTACTCTAAAACATCCAAGGCATACATAGTTTACAACTCTAGAACCTTAGTTGTGGAAGAAAATATTCATGTAAGATTTAATGACACAATACATGGTACAAAAATATCAGAGCTTGATGAATCTTTTGTAGATATAAGATTGTATGAAGGCATTGGACCACTGACAAAACATTCTTTAGGATTAGACGCGTCCAATCAAGTAACAGAACAACCTCAAGAAGAAAGAGAACTAACTGGATGAACTCTAAGGAAGAACCATCCAGAGAGTCAAATCATTGGAGATCCCTCAACCAAAGTCCAAACAAGAGGATTTCTCAGATAACAAGGTTACACAACTCTCATTTTAGAAGTGGAACCCAAGCATATTGATGATGCTATGGAAGATAAGAACTAGGTAAAAGCCACGCAAGAGGAACTTGAACAATTCTAGAAGAATGACATCTAGAAGCTTGTAGAACTACCATAAGGGAAAAGAGCCTTGGGTGCTAAGCGCATGTTTAGAAACAAGCCAGACAAGGCAAGTAAGGTTGTGAGAAACAAGACAAGATTGGTTGCCAAAGGTTACTCACAATAGGAAGGTATAGACTATACATAAACCTTTGCTCATGTTACTCGTCTAAGGCAATACACATTATACTCTCATTTACAGCTCATACAAAAATGAGACTATATCAAATAGACGTAAAAAGTGCATTCCTCAATGGAGCAATACAAGAAGTAGTCCATGTAGAACAACCCCATGGGTTTGAGGGTAACACTTTTCCACACCATGTTTTTAAACTTAATAAAGCTTTGTATGGACTTAAGCAAGCTCTTAGAGCTTGGTATGAATGTATCAGTTCATTTCTTTTAAGCAATGGATTTGAAAGAGGAAAAAGGGATACAACTCTGTTCTACAAGAACTATGACTCCCAATTTATATTAGTTCAAATTTATGTGGACGACATTATATTTGGTGCTACTAATGAACTTTGTGAGGATTTTTCTAAGCTAATGCAGGCTGAATTCAAAATAAGTATGATGGGGGAGCTGAAGTTCTTCTTAGGACTACATATAAAACAAACAAACAATGCAATCTATATCCATCAAACCATGTATGTTAAGGAACTTCTCAAGAAGTTCAAACTGGAAGATGCAAGAGAAATGAAGACTCATATGCATCCAACGGCATGTCTTGGATTGGATGAGGAATCCAACAAAGTAGACAACTCACAATACACAGCAATGAGGAATCCAGACTTGACATACTGTTCAGTGTTGGACTATTTGCCAGATTCCAACAAGACCCAAGGAAAGTTCACTTAACTATTGTCAAAACAATATTTAGATATTTAATTGGAAGTCCTAATCTTGGTCTTTACTTTAAGCATAGCAAGAAATTCAAGTTGATTAGTTTTGGTGATGCTAACTATGTTGGTGACAAAATTGAAAGAAGAAGCACTAGTGAAAGCTGCCATCTCATTGGAGGAAACCTAGTCACTTGGATCAACAAAAGGCAAGGATGAGTAGCACTATCCACTGCAAAAGTTGAATAAATATCAGTAGCAAGTTGTTGTACTCAACTAATATGGATAAAGAATCAATTGGAAGACTACAATATATATGAAGAAACATCCCTATCTATTGTGATAATAAAGTTGCAATAAGTATCTTTAAAAACCCTACTCTGCATTCACGAGTCAAACATATAGAAATTAAACATCACTGTCTAAGAGACCATGTTCAGAAGGGAATATAGGAACTATAGTTTGTACCCACTGATGATTAGCTTGCTGACATTTTTACAAAACCCTTAATTGAAGAAATACTGATTTTGTTAAGGGATCAGCTTGGGATGGCCTTAGTAAAAGAATAATTAATGTCTAAATGCCCGACAAGTTACACTCTGCCTCCAAAGGACATATCGTCTAATGGCTATACATACATGCATGCATGACTAGATGACTACGAGTGGACGAGGGATATATTGAAAACTCTACATCTTATCAAAACATTGTGGTCCACCAAACTAGGGATGTTAAAAAGGCCCGATCCGACCCTAAAATCGAGCCAACCGAACAAAAAAAAGGAGTATTCGGGTGGGTTTATACGGTTTAGTGATAAAGTGGGTTGACAAATCAGTTCCAAAGAGGTTCCTCAAATCAATTTCAAATTTAAAAACTTGACCCATCAAAACCCATTATCAACAAATGATAAGAGGGTGCTTAAAAACCCAATGTATAAAAGCTTTGTTAATCCTTTGGCCCTTCATTTGTCATCCAGCGTTGTTCCCTTCTTTCACTTTCAAACCCTAGATTTGTTCCCTTCCAAATTTCAAACATACACTCCCCATGCTTCCCCCTTATGAATATTCTTGTTCTAAATCTTGTTTTCATCTCCCTGTATCTTCTATGGCTTCCAATTAGGTTGTTCATAAGAGACCATTTCAAACTCGCGGTGAACCCTTCAAGTTGTTCGAAAAGGGAGTGGTGTGGTGCCCCGCATTACGAGGCGACGTGGCTAGTGTGTTTAACGGTTCACCTAGTCATGTTCGAAAGGGCACAAGGGAGTAGACATACAAAATCTTTAACGAAAGAGAGAAACACTGATGATTACGAAGGCATATCGCAAAGCTTGCCAATGAGAGAGACAAACAATGGAGATGGTGGCAACATCTCTGCCATGGTGGAGGCATTTTTGTAAGCACTACCATGACGATGGCATATCTGCAACATTGTTTTGTTTTGTTAATGGAGAGACAATAAAAAACGAGGGAGATGGCGTCAAAAATTACACTGGGTTAGGCGGGGGTTGTTGTCTATGGCAATGGTAACACAAGACCTTCACCACACTGATCCAAACCCGTCCAAACCAAAAGTGTACTTTGGGCGGGATTGGTCCGTGAATATCAACCTGTAGGGTTGGGTTGGATGAGGTTTTTTGGCCTATATCTGATCGACCTGACCCGTTGCACACCCTTAATCCAAACTACCTAATAGTTTTTCGTCAAATGCAGTTCAAGCGACATGGATCAATTTAGAAAATACAATTCAAAGCTCTGCTGGTAAGTGTTGTACATACGGGAAAAACATTTCAATATGTTAATGTTTTGCTTCAATAGGAATGCTGGTGATCATATGAGTAGGTAGAAAGGAACTTTTGCAGCTGGTTTTGTCCTAGATTGATCCAGTTGATCATGGTTCTTTTCAATTTATATCACGGCTGGTGGGTGGTAGAGGCAATGCGGCGAAAATTCTTTGATATGTACAATGTTAGACGAGGCCCTGGATGTATAGTGTTGATGACATGCTACCTCATTATACAAATTTATATGTACAATGTGATACGCACAGTTGAATTGGTGAAACCAACAAATTAAAGGGTGGAACATGTATAATATTGACAGTGTAGTGTAATATTGACCATCGAATTGTTGGGTCAGTTATACATGCATACTGAAAATATAATTCTTGAATGGCTGGTATAGTGACATGCATTTCTTTCTTCTTTTCTTTTCCCTGCAATTGGTGCATACAGGGCTATTCACATGTAACTGTTTTTTTTTTTTTTAAATCTTTCTGGACACACATTGTGCTCTACTTTAAGGCCATCTTATCAACAAATCTTAGCTTACAAGAAAAAACAAAATTTAAAAAATTGTATATCTCGCGATACACGAAGAACATTGTCTAATCAATATTATGTAAGCGAATATTTGGTCCAGCAACATTTTTCATATTTTAATGCCAATTGGCAAGTATTCAACTTTGACTTCTTTTATATATTATTTTTATTAATTATTGTTAGATTAAAATATATTTTTTTCCACATAATTATAAAAATATTTGAAATTCATTTGTGTAAATTTTTTTATACATTTTTCGTTTTCATAAAATTAAAATTTATTATTTTTTGACTCAGATGTACTTTACGATGATAACTTTTTACATCCGTTATACATATAACTGATGTAAATGTAAAATTCATTTTTTTACATTAGTTGTCCATATAACCGATATAAAAAAGCTATACACATAGGTTTAGATGTCTAACCTTGAGCTAAAAAAAATAATATAATTTAATTTTGTAAGGACGAAAAAAATATACTGAAAATTTTATAAGAATAAATTTTAAATATTTTTATATTTATGAAGATGAAAAATATATTTTAATCTTTTTATTAATTCCAAAGATAACATTTGAAGAATTCAAAAAAAAAATATTAATAAATAAATTTTTTATTATTAATATAAGTCTACCATAATTTTTTTATAATATTTTTATTTATTAATTTGTTAACTTAGACAATACTTAATAAAATTAATTTTATATATAATGCACGCAATCCAAAACCCGTCATTTGATAGAGATGTTAAATCAATAATTAAGTTTAATTAGTAAAATGGCAACCTTCTATTTAAGTAAATTTCCTTCCTTGCTTCTTTAGAAGAAATCTAGATTCTTTTTTCTCTGAATTTTTTGAGAGTAGAGACATGGTTCTGAGTGGGAAAGTGGAGACTGAAGTAGAGATTCAAGCACCTGCAGCTAAGTTCTACCACGTCTTTAGAAAGCAAATTCATCATGTTCCTAACATGTCTACAGAAAGAGTACATGGAGCTAAAGTGCATGAAGGTGACTGGGAAAATATTGGTTCAGTCAAACACTGGGACTTTACCATAGGTAATTTGTTATACGTTTGAAAATTATATTACTCAAATTAATTAATTGAAAGCTATATATGTTAATTATAGTGCAAAGGTAGGACGAAGTAACGCACCCAATACTCATATTTTGTTGCGATGGCTTATATATTGAGAAAATTAGACATGCACTGATTGTGTTTTCAACACTGGCATCTAATAATATTTTGAAGGTTTAATCACATATTTTATCATCTAATTATCATCATCTTACAAATTTTATTATCCAATTTTTTTAAGTGAATTTTATCACTCACTAATATTTTTAATTTTTGCATATTTTACCACTCAAATTTTTTTTTTACAAATTTTAACATTAAATTTTAATTTTTACACATTTTATCATATTGGTATCAAGATGATGTCATTTCACAAAAAATATTATTTTTTTATATCATGTCATTATCAGTAAAATGCACAAAAACTGAACTTTTGAGTGATAAATTTAAAAAAAAAAACACAAACTTGAGTAACAAAATTTATAAAATAATGAAAGCTCAAAGTAGTTAAATGTGCAATAAAACCTATTTGAAAAGTTACAACAGACATAATTTTTAATTGATTAACACAGTAATCACTTTTACATTAATTGACATTATATACATATTAAACTCATATGTTTAACTTTTATTTCCATTTTTGTGAAAATATATTTGTGAAACCATGCAGAAGGTAGAAAAACAAGTGCTAAGGAGAAAATTGAAGCTATAGATGATGATAACAAGATAATATCATACAGCCTCTTTGATGGGGAAATCAGTGAAGGTTACAAGAGTTTAAGGGGCACATTACAAGTGATTAATAAGGAAAATGGAGGAATTGTGAAATGGACCTTCGAATATGAAAAGCTGCAGGAGAATATCACTGCTGCATCTCCTGATTCTTTTTTGGACTTTGCTGCTAAGGTCACTAAAGATATTGATGATCATCTTGTCAAGGCATAGCAAGAAAAAAAAAGAGTGTGTGATTGGTGATGAAGTGGGTTTGGCTAGAGTTTTAATCCTTATTATCTAAATAAAAGCATCATTTAGTAAACTTTGGAATGCCGGATGTGTAATAATGATATATATGCTTCTTAGTGTTCCTTGTTTGTGATAGAATGCATGGATATGATGTTTGTTCGTTATATTGCACTACTATATATATGCATGTCAACTGAATGCTTGTATATAGCTCATTTGTGTAGTTTTTTGGGTTTTGATGGGTGTCCTTTGTAAAATATGCCTGTTTTAAATATAAATACAAGAAAATGAATAATTGAGTAAGGACATATATATATATATATATATATATATATATATATATATATATATATATATATATATATATATACTGGATATTGTATCTTTATTTTTTAATTTCAGTAGTCTTGAAACGAGTTTTTTTTGTTTGTTTGTTAATTTGAATATAAAATTTTAGTAGCAATGGTAAATATGGACTTGGTTGGATAATTTTTTTATAATTATTAATAGGAAAATATTAAAAAGAATAAAATAAGCTTCTCCGAATATTCTTATTTGAGAGAACTTCTATAAATTAATTTTAATTTATGAAAAATCAATTTTTTATTTTTCTTCTTATTTTTTTCTTATAAAAATATTTACAAAGAAATATCACTATTCAAAATGCTGCATTCTACGACGCGAAAACGACCACATTTCCATTGAACCACATTAAAGTTGATTGCGGTGGCAATTTTTAATATAGATTACTTTAACGGGCATATAAAAACCGTATTAGAAACCTGCCTTCTTAGAAACCTGCGTTCCACGACGGTTTTTCATAAGACCGTCGTAGTTTAATTTCTCTTCCAACAAAGCCACTCATGTCTCATTCATTCACACACTCACTCATGCTCACACTCGCAGTAGAGAAAAAATCCTAAAATTTCATCGCCACAATGAACATACATTGACGACAACGAAGACCTTGACCTTGGGGACGTCGAACTCGACCCGAGTAGCGGACTCTGAAGAAGGTGGTTCACTCTTTTTCAGATCTAATCGAAGAAAGAAATAGATGAAGCGCTAAAACTGTCATGTGCGAAAGACACGAAGGAGAGGATCGCGGGTGTGGAGTGCCTATCCTGTTCTAAAACATCCAGATGACCTTTATCCTCTGTTGAAATTGAAAATGGTGGCGAGGAATGCCGAGAAGTTGAGAAATGTTAGAACCTTGTTTTTGATTTTTTTTCTACTGTAGTTTTTATTGTATTGCTTTCTCTATTTTTGAAATGAGATTGGAGTTCTGACTTTGTGGTTTTTGAATTGGGTTTTTCCAAGTTGCTACATCGAGCTTGCAAATGGAGGTTTGGTTCCTGTTAGTGAAGCTCTTAAGGTTTGTTTCATAGTTCAATGATTTTTTTTTAATTTGTAATTCATTCTTGCTGTGATTTTATTTTCCTAAAATATAAAATAAAAATAAACAGTTGAAAACGCGATTTTAGATTGTATTTTGTGCAATTATTGTTGTTTAAGTGTTGAGTTAACGGACTTCATGTACTTTTATTAAATCCAGTTAATACAACTCAGAACTCAGTTTTGCCTAATTCAAGTTCGGTTAATAAAAAGGCATGTGCAGTGCACGTGTGTATAAGTTACTTTGATTAAAGCTTTGCTTCTTTCCCTCCCCCGTGGAAGAGGTCTTAAGAGATTTCAAGGGTGGCAGAGCTACTTTGATTAAAGCCCTCAGCAACGGTTCTTACTACTACTTTCTTTCTTCTTATCCTTTTTTTCATTTCAAATTTTATTTTCTTTACTTTAAAAAAATAAAAATAAATCTTTGTCTTGACACCCTAATGTTTGTTTGTTTGGCTCTTTTTTCTTTCTATTATTTGCATGTCTAATTGAATTTGTTTCTGTGTAGTTCCCCATATGTTTAAGAGTTCTACCAGCAGTGTAATTCCGGTAACGTTTTGTTTTGTAGAAAAGAAAAGATTGTATTTTTATAATTTGTTTTGGTCTATGTTTATATTTTGTTTTTCCCCCCTATCCGGAACATTGAATTGAACTGATTTCTGAAGTGGAGATTGGAAATTGTGTTTTTGTTTGTTTGAATTTGAAGAGGAGTTTGAATTTAGTTGAGTGTTGAGGCCATGCGGTTTTTGAACCTAATTTTTCGAAAGTGTTACTTTCAAAGTTTTGTAAATGGCTGCTGGAAGTTTTTTTTTAACATATATATATATATATATATATATATATATATAAAATAAGCAAAACTGTATTTTTTTTTGAACTTATGTGAAACAGAATAATAGCTGAGTATTTAGGAGTGCCATAACGTAATAATGTATGATGCTCTTCATATAACTAATTCGAAATTTGTTGTAATACAGTTTTGAAAATATCCCTGCGGCTATTTCCTGTTCATATTCATTCAGGCGCAGATTTGAGAACAAGGTTAGAGAATCTCTTCTCTTAAGCTGTGGTTATTAAGAAAAGTAGAAAAGAATCCAAAACCTGGACTGAGACTCGTGTTCAATGATGCTCTATTTTCTGTGATATAAACTTTTTTTTTTTCAATTAATTCTTCTAAACATTTTTCCTTGGTGTCACTGAACTCTTAAAAAGTTAAGGTTCAAGTTAGAAATACTATACCTAAAGCTAAGATTCTAGTTAATAAGCCTAAAACAGTAAAAGTTAAGCAAAGTTAACGGAACTTAAAATTTTATACTTAACCCAAACTATAGTAAGTATACTGATACCAAAAAAAAAAAGTAGTAACCTGAGACAGAGTGAAAGGGTTATTTAGTCTATGTAACTAGAGGAGAATTAATTAGAATTTGATACATAAAGTGAAGTAGAAACAAAATTAGATAGACTACTTAAACTGGAACACAAAGGACCTTTTGTGTACATTTGTTACTGCAATAATATGTGATTATTCTTATTCTTTGAAAGATTTTAAACTACTATGTCATCAAGTATATATCATTCACTCTGTCTAATTGTTAGTCCGGGTACGTTGAATGAAGGAAACAACTGATTGTAATTTTGTTTAAGAAAGCACTAGAAATTCTAGCTTTGTAGATCACTTGACATTTTTCTCTCTTGAATGAATCATCATGAAATATTTTGCTTGTGTAAAAAAAAGTTTATAGATTCCAAAAAAAAAAGTCAAATAAATATGACTTTTATAGAAGAAAAAAGTCAATTTTGTTTAACTCTATATATGACTTTTATAGAAGAAAAAAAAGTCATTTTTAAATCTGTTAGTCTTAGATTCCAAAAAACACTTAAGGCATTTCGCTTTCTTTTGTTTAGCTTCTCGTGTTTCTATGGAATTGGGAAACAGAACAGCTAATGAGCCTGGTCTTTTCTTTTAGTGAAATCAATTAGTGAATCAGTGGACCTCGGTCTTTTCTTTCTTTCTTTTTAATGGATTCACAATGCATGGCTGCAAATTTGTGATATTAGTAAGGCTGAATTTGAAAAGGTCTATCCACCTCTTGGAGTTCTATTGGAAGTAAGGGTATGGCTTTTCCAATTCCCTTTTTTTACTGACTTAACTGTATCTATTGCATGCTTTGTACCTTCGAGGGGGATATTCTAAGCTTTTTAATTTTTTATTTTATTGTTTCATATGAACAATACATGACTACTGACTCTATTCATGGTTAGCATTTTTTGGATTAAATTTCAGTCTTTTGACCAGATCTCCCATAGTCTTTGTAGTTTCTATTAAGTCTTGTGTCTGTTCTCAAACTAGCCTAAGAAAATTGAATAATTTTAGTTAAATGATATCATAAATTGTAACTAACCATGACCTTGAAAATTAAAGATTACCTGAAAGTGAAACTTCCCTCACTCTCTCTAGCTATTTTTATTTTGAAATGCTACTTAATTCAAGGAAGAGAGAAGCACATGAAGCTGTATATGCAATGTGTTGCAACGTGGAACAAGCCTGGGGTAGGGTGAGACTTGTGAGAATGCATGGCTCTAAATTCTCAACCATTACAGTAACCGTCTCGTGAAGGTAACAACAACTCTTTAATTTCAACCATTCATATTTTTAGTTTGACTATTTTTCATTTATGTTTGATTTTATTTATTTAAGTTACCTTGACGTTTCCCTGTTTCTGCAGTTGAGGCTTCTCTGTTATTTTGCATACTACTTATGGACAATTAATACAGTGAAATTAGATAATATACTATGTATAGTGAGTCTTGTTGGAGTCATTCTATTCTTTGACTTCATCAGGAATTGCTAGAATAGAGCCATGATATGACTTTAAGGTGTTTAGAGGCTATCAATTTAATTTTCCTAATACAGCAACCATAATTAGTTACGTGAGACCAAGGCATGTATGCATGATTGAGTGTGTGAGACCAAGGCTGGTGATACAGAAAGGGTAAAATTCATTTTTATGCATATTTTACATTTTCCTATATTTGCAATTTTGATGTAAAGTCTTTGTCTAATAGTTAAACTTTAATCTACATAAGTTAATTCTTTTGTATGTGAATGCCAAATTCTCATTTTCATCTCTGTGATGTGTGATACAATTGTGATTTCTAATTCTATCATGCTGGGATCAATAAGTTAATTTCCATGTTTCTTTCTTACTTTCTCTTGTGGTGGTAGGCGGTGAAAGAAAAGTCTATAGGTTGTCAAGTATTATGGATTCAAGATTGCCCAGATGCAGTCACTTAATTACCATGAATTCAGGGGACAGCAGGGTCAATATAATTCTCCTGTGGAGCATGCTTCAGTGAAACCAGAAACTATAACATAATTAATATGCTTTATGAAATTAATCTTCAAAATTAGTATTCAAATTTTAAATTTTAATATTTAAAATGGTCTACTTACTGCTGATGCAATGAACAAAATTGTTTTAATTGTCAATATTTGTCTCTTGAAGTATGGTGGAGACATACCAAGCTCAATTGAGAAACTACTCTTGCCGGCAGGAATAGGTTCTAAGATTGCTCATCTAGTACGTACAAAATGCTTATGAGATTCAAAAATCATTTTTTTTGTTAAAATAATTATTTGGTAGGACACATTAGGAATTAGTCCCTGGCACAGATTGTGATTTAATTTGATTTGGAAAAATATCATGTTTAGAAAGCATTATATAAATTGTGGATAAAAGATATCCAAAATTTATCTTTTACGATTAGAAACCATTTAAAAGAATTTAAATATTTTAGTTTATTCTCTTGCTTTTTACCTAAAACTGTAAAAGATCATCATTTAGAATGTGCGATGATAAATTATAGTAAATTTCAGCATACTAAATTTAAATTATAAATTTTATACAATAAATCATTTTTAAAAAAAAAATTACAAATACATATTTTTCATATAACGTAAATAAGTCCCCTCTTATGGATTCCTAATTTCCTACCTCATTTTTAAATTATAAATGATAACTTCAATGCGTGTACTGTTTTTCCTTCTTCCATCTTTTTAATTATAATGATTTTCTATATAAAATAAGGTGTACCTAGAATACGGAACCGTTTTTTGTTTCTAGATATGTTTGTTGATAGCCTGAGATAAAGTGATTGTAACACCGCAATTTCCTCATCTAATAATTTTAAAATAATTAAATTTAATCAAAGAGAAAAGTAAATTTGGTTTAATTAAGAAAATTTAATAAAGACATTTTGTATCATTTAATGTGATAACTTTGTGTGAGCTTCTAATTAAGTAGTCAAATGAATTCTGCACTCCCGTGGACCAAATAAAAAACACTTATCAAGTATATAAGACAAATGATTGTCGTTCATAGTTGTTAATTCTGCACTCCCGCGGGATGATCACTATTTTTTATATATGTTAAATAATATATATATATATATAAATTTAAAAACATAAAAATAATTTAAAAAAATATAATTATTTAAACAAAAGTTACAAAACATAAAATAGAAAAATTTATTGAAAATAATAAAATATCCTCCAAAACAAATTAAATAATTATGTTTAGAGGAATCGATTTTGTAGCACTTGCACCAACGGTCATATATAAGTTTTAAGTTTTTCTACTAAATAATATATAAGAAAAAAAATAATGTACTTAAATATAAATTATTTTATTTTATTTTATGTTATTTAAAATATTTTATTTTTATTTTTATTTTTATTTTTAATGATTTTTTATTTATGATATCAAATTTTAATAATTTCTTTTAAAAAATAATTATATTTTTTATTTGAGATTAATAAAATTAAATAACATTATTTAATTTTCATAATCAATATAAAATTAATTATTTGTAAGAGTAAAGAGAAATTACTAGTACTGCTACTAAAATAGATTAAATGAGAACAAAAAGAGAAGATAAAGAAAAGAGATAAGAAAATCAAAAAAAGATCAAAAGGAAAGAACACATAGCAGGAATAAGCAGAAGTGCAGAACAATGGAGCAGAGTAGAAACGACAACAATGGTGGTCGGAACACAGAGCAGCAACGGCGCCGGAACGAACGGTGGCCAGAACGCAGAGCAGCAATGGTGCAGGAACAGTGGACGCAGAGCAGCTAGGGCTTTCACGCAACAATGGAGCCCTAAATCGTGAAACGATAGGTTTTAGAAGACAAGCCAAAAATCGAAAATACTCTCACTTACCCTCATTAAGTGAGGGTATTTTCGGAATTTCTCATGCTTTGACGTAGCAGCACGAAAAACCGCTTCGCACCCCGTGCCGCTCCGCCACGATAGCGGCCACTCCAGCCGCAACCTTAATTCGTGCCGCTATACCCGTGTCCGTCGCGGATGGCTGCCGCTCCGCTCTGCTCCGTCGCTATAGCGGCCGCTATTGACAACTATGTTGTCATCCAATTAACTTTATAATACTATTTTTCTTGTTGAATTTGCTAAGCTATCGATATACTTGTTGCTTTAATTTGAGATTGATGGGTGCAAAATATTTAATAGGAGGAGGAAAAGAAAGAGGAGACAGAGCAGGCCAAAATGTTAGAATCTGTTGGTAGTGAAGGGGATTTGGGTATTATGAAAGAGAGGGCTTCAACAACCAACCAAACACAAGGAAAGGTAAAAACAAATACATTGGATAAACAGGAGCACCTCTGGGAGCTCAGCCGTGCATTAGCCATTTTAGCATTAACATCTGTAAGTGAAAGTAAACTTTTATATTTTCCAGACTAAGTTTTTATGCACTGATGAATGCTTGGACTTATTCATTTGTCTGATACTTTTTCAGTCGATGAGCAGGGAACTTGAAGAGTTTTTGAGGCTTTTTAGAAAGGAGGTATATAGATTCTATTGCAATGAATACTTTATGGCCCTTCAAAGAAAAGTCAAATTGCAATATCTTTTAAATGTAATTTAGTATGTTTCTGCATTCACATTGTTTAATATTGATTTGTTAAAAATTGATTTGTTGGATAAAATAAATTCATTTTGTTAGAAGCTTAGAATTTAACTGTTGTCACCATTTATTCCCAAAAAAAAAAAAATCAGTAATTGAGTTTCAGTTCTTGATCTTGACATTATCATCATTGTTGTTGTTGCTTGATAAAAAAGAATCAAAATGTTTTCTCTATAGCTTTGTACCGAGAGAGAGACTTGGCTGGATAGGTTAGTCTCTAATATGACTGATTCACCTTCTTGTATCTGTGTTCTACACATAAGGTAGGGATATGGGCACATAAGAGGATAAGCCCAGCCCATTGCATGTTAACTGTCATTTTCAAGTGAGTGCTACAAACATGTTTGGCCCAGCTTAATTGCTATGTTGGTGAAAATGATTTATTTTTATGTGTTTCAGTGATTATTTTGTATACAAAATTGCAATGATTTGTTTTAAGGCTTAATGAATTGGCCTCAACAAAAACAAATGAGATTAAAAAAAATGAGAATTACAAAAAAATCTTTCTAAGGAGGTTCTTCGTAGAACCGATGTAGAAAGCACTATGTTCTAAGACACCCGCCTCAGAATGTAGTACATTCTAAGATAGTCGTAGCAAAGACCGTCTTAGAATGTATTACATTCTAAGGCGGTTCTTTGTCCGACCGATGTAGAAAACATTATATTCTAAGACAGTCCACTCAAGACATCTACATTCTAAGACGATTCCCATGAACTGTCGTGGTCGTACCACCAACTTTTTACAACACACGCTACAACGACGTCGTGTAACTGATGTAGAATGTAAAAAATAATCGATGTAGAAAACACTTTTTCCAATACTGAAATATATTTTTCGTCCTCATAAATATCAAAATATTTAAAATCTATCTCTGTAAAAATTTTGATCTAATTTTCAACCTAACAAAAGTTAAATCTATTACTTTTTGGTCCAAAGTTAAGTTTTAATATGTTCGAACATATGTATCTAATGATTGTGCACCTAAGTCTGTCCATTGCCCAATTAGATGGTGACATATGTTCAAACTCTAATCCGTCTCTCATAATTTATTAAATCCATAGATGTTGTCAAGAAAGCCCAAATTTTGTTCTTCCCGGGGTTGATGCCGCCTCTGTCTAATGGCAAAGGTGAAGGCATTAGCGGGGATTGTGGGGCTGGAGAAGGTTCAAAACAAAGGAAGTGATGATTGGGCTCTATGCTAAAGAAGATCCAGAAGTGTGAAGAGTGATTGATTGTGAGTGAATCATTTCTGTAAAAGGTGTTAATTAAGAATAAGTAAAGGGAAAAGTGAGTGAAGATTGATTATTTGAGAGGAGAAGCATAGGAATCCAATCGGTGTTCGATAGCGGTGAGCTGAGAGGGGAATTCGAGAAAAATGGAATTGACCCTAAATTCATTCAAATCACATGGAAGGATCTTGTTTCTGCCGATTCGAAGCAACAAAAGGAAGATGAAGATTGGGAAAAGTGTGAATTGAATTAAATAGAGATAACTGGAAAAGTACAACAAAATCATATTTTCATTGTTATTTTTTTTAACACTCCCCTAATGAACAACAAAAATACAATTTTGTTGTACTTTTTTAACGAAATTGTATTTCCATTGTTAATTTTCTTTTTCACCCTTTTAATATAACAAAATTATGATTTTGTTGATAAATACACCAAAATCGTATTTCCTTTGTGTATTTTGTATTTGCACCCCTATCACATAACGAAAAACACAATTTTATTGTATAACTATACAATGGAATCATATTTCCGTGAAAGAGGCATTTTTGAAAGAAAAAAGTAGGTGTTAGCACTTGATAGGGGCCATTAGCAATGACAATGAGACCAATAGCAATTTCCTTTAGAAAGCCTTTGGATGACCCAAATCATTTTTGTTATGTATTCTTGATTTGTGTAGTTTTATTTAAGGGCAATTGCTTCGTACACCCAGCAAATTATTGTAAATTCTGAAAGTACCCATGCTAATAAGCATATGGATTCGTAATCCGTAAGAGTAAGTTTACAGATTCGTAACCCGTAAGTAACATGTAATCCGTATACGGATTGGCAATCCGTATGTACGGATTACAGTTTTTTTAAAATATTTTACAAATTAATTTAAAATTAATGGTCCATGGACACATGTGACTTTCACATTATTAACATAACACTCTAATCAACTGAGCTAATAGGTCAATTATATTATAAAATAATTAATGTCGTTATATGTAACACTAAAATTTGTAATGTATCTTTAATGCACATGTAAAGTTACCTAATAAATTTTGTGACAATTAATTTTGATCTAATAATTACTTTGTTTACATATATAAATTTTTATGAAATCTATGACTTTTATTTAAAATTTATATATGTAAAAAACACATTATTAAATCAAAATTAGTTGTAATAATGCCAAAAACTTATTACAATTGTATTTTGTATATATATAAATTTTAAATAAAAATCATAGATTTTAGTGTTATATATATCAACATTAATTATTGTATAATATAATTGGCCTATTAAGTTGGTTAGAGTGTTGGGTTAATAATCTGAAAAATCACATGTTTGAATCCAGCATGGGCCATTTATTTTAAATTAATTTGCAAAATATTTAAAAAAAAAAGTAATCTGTATACATAGATTATGAAACGGTTTTATTAGTAGGGGTATTTTTGAAATTTACAATAATATGTTGGTTGCACAAGAAAAAAGTTGGATGCACAAAGCAATTGCCTTATTTAAGTTGTAATTGGGTTCTACAATTTGAACTGCTTTTTTAACCTGATATGTGGTTTAAGCCTCCCATAATAATGTTGACTCATTGTTAAATATTGTTTGATTACTCAATTAGTTTATTTAATTCCTATTATTCCCTCAATCCTTATAGCTTATCTTTTAAAATGTGATTAAATGGTGAATTGCTGAGAATCCACCTGTCCTTTTACATTTGTTACCTTTGTTTGTATTTGTATATAGTATAGTATAGATAGATATAGAAGATAGAAGATACTTCAATTTCTAGCTTGATGCTGATTGCTGAATGAAGATAAATATCAAGAAGGAATCTACTCAGCACAAGAGAATGACAAAATTAAACTAGTCCTTGTACCCACTTATCATTGTTAAGTATTGTTTGATTACTCAATTAGTTTATTTAATTCCTATTATTCCCTTAATCCTTATAGCTTATTTTTGAAAATGTGATTAAATGGTGAATTGCTGAGAATCCACCTGTCTTTTTACATTTGTTACCTTTGTTTGTATTTGTATATAGTATAGTATAGATAGATATAGAAGATAGAAGATACTTCAATGTCTAGCGTGATGCTGATTGCTGAATGAAAATAAATATCAAGAAGGAATCTACTCAGCACAAGAGAATAACAAAATTAAACTAGTCCTTGTACGCACTTATCAAATAATCATGATTAATAATTTGTTGTCCAGTATTAGGCGTATGCGGTATGGCTACTAATTGCGATCTAACTTGTGCTAATTAATGCAGTTTATATAGTTTATAACAGTTGGGCAAGTACTAAACAAGTGATGGTTCTATTGAGAAAAAATTAGCACAATGAATGATAATAAATGGACTCCAAATACTTATAGAGAAACAACTTCAGTTCATATAGAAGTCTAATTGCTGTTCAAACCATTAGTATTGTGGGGAAAAACAAATGCAAGAAAGGGCAATACACTACAACCAGGAAGATACAACGTATACATAGCTTCATCAAACTTGAGGGGAAAATAGATGAAGGGCAATAGAGGCTGCTCCGTAGTCTAGGCAAACTTTTCTTCATAATCATCTTTATATTGATATTCATCTTCTTCATCTTCTTCGTCATCTGATTCCAAGCAATACCTAACGTCTGCATCTGAATCTAATTCCAAGTAATTCCTAGCGGCAATGGCCTCATCTGTACCTGATAGCAAGTAATTTTTAAGGGCTTCACGGTAATCGGCAGGGTCGTGCCACCAAGTTGGAGTATCCAGAATGGCCTTCTCCAACCAATACTCATCTTCCTCTTCTTGCTGTGCCGTCATGCTTTCATAGAGTTGTCCCCATTGATGCATGGCATTCTTCAGTCGAACACTCTGACTTCCGCCGAATAGATACTTGATATAGTCTCTAGCTAGCTTTGTGAGTTCCTCCCCGGTGAGAATATAAATGTACTGAAAAAACAAATATATGTAAGAAATGAGGAATGGCCTATGTCCTATTAACTTTATTAATCATGTCCAACAGGGTTCCTATCCCATCAGAAGTTAGCATATGGACATTTATTCCAAACTCAAAATCCTCATACACTAACTGTTCAACTTGGAAGTCTTCTTCCATTAATAATACACACAAACGCAATTATGATTTTTTTTTCTCAAGGTATTTCCACTTAAAACCTTTCTCAACTTGGAAGTCTTCTTTCATAATTCACATTTTTGCGCACAAATAAATAAAAAATGCTCAAGTGTTCTCTGAGTTATGAGAATCATTAACTTTAATTGTGCACACATGACACACCAATATATATATATATAGAGAGAGAGAGAGATAGAGAGTACCAGAAATATAAAGCCAAGGGTGGCTAAAATCATTTGGATATTTTCTTCCCACATCCCAGCTAGGCTTTCTTCTTCTGATTCACCAGAGCCATCAGGGCCACCACCACCACCACCAGTGTTGCCGCCTCCTGGTGGTTTCACTCCACCACCACCACCACTGTCATAATATTCACCCTTTTCAATTTGGCTCCGTAATACATCCTCTAGTGATGATTCTCCCTTAAATTTTCCTATAGCTTTCTCAATAAATTTCCATGGGGAATTCTGATTACATTTATAATGTCAGTAAAATATAGGAATATCCCAACAAAAAAATATAAAACAAAAAGAGTAGTTCTCTTTTACTTCCCACAAATTCATGATAGACAAAGTTATTGACACTCATGTGCTTGAGAGTTATTGAAAAGAAAAGAGTTGCTTCTACTATATTCTATTCTAATGTTTTGACTACTGCTAAAAAACTTTCTGGTAAAAGACAGCCTCCTGTTATGTTCACCATTTCCTAACACATACTTCTTAAACTAAAATAGCGAATATTCCTTATGGTCAATCCATGATTCAACTCATAATAACTCAGGAGCATCAATCAAGAGTTCAAGACCAACAAACAAATGTGTTTAAGAGCTAAACAAGCAAGCAAGCCAACAAACAAACAAAATAAAAAGCAAATATTAATATTTTTCTATGTCTAAGAGGCTATATTGCTATAATAGAAATATCAAAGGGTAAAGTACACGGCAAATGAAATATTGAATTTTCTTCCTCAATTTAACATGGGTATGAAAAGGAGAACATTAAACCATATTTTTCAGAAGCACATAGTTGATAAAAAAAAGGTGATGCAACTGATATATATTTGATATACATCCCAGGTGCGTATTTATCTGTCAAAAATATTAGGTACCCCAAGTCTCATACATTACACTCCATCATTTCATAAAAGTATTATAAGCATGTTTACGATAAACATTATTAAGTTATGGCATAATAACAAACAACAAACTAAATTGTAACTCAAAAGAAAGTGCATACCTCGTCATCATTTCCCATCATCCCTTTTCCACGGGCTAAGCAAATATGAAGAGGTTTCCGAGATTGTAAACTGGGCCAACATTTTGAGCTAACCGATTGTGTTGCTCTTAAGCTTTGTAAGCAAGGACCAAAACTATTTGGTAAAACACATGGTTTTGATTGAAGCCTGTGTAACTGAGATATATTTTTCACACAAATCCCAGGCTGCCATGCTGTAACTTGTGCAATATTCATTTTTGTCAAACAGCTTAGCTACCCCCAAGTTTCAAACATTACCCTATAGAAATTTCACATAATCAGGCTTCAATTCAATTCAAATTGATTCAGTCAAAATATCTATACACTACCTATCACACTACTACACATGCAATGACACATAATGACATATCTCCAGCATCATTTTCTTCAATAATTTTCAAAAAATAGAAAAAGCCACCCTCAGCAACTTGCCAGCTTCAAGAACCAGAAGTTCACAGAAAAACAGGAAATAATCATTAAATGAAAAAGAAACCCAAATTAAGAAATTAAAACAAATATTTACAACTCTAAAGATAAACAAGAGCAAAATCAGAATCATGATAAGCAAAAAAGGAAAAGAAAAAAAATAAAACTCGCATCATATTTACAAATCCAAAGTCAGAACAGAAAAATAAAAAGAAAACAGAGATTTAGAAGGAACCCGTATTTACAAATCAGAATGTGCTCAAGAGAATGAAAAACTAAAGATAAGATAAATGAACATAAGAGGGACAAAATTGAGAAACAAGAAAAAATAACAGAACTCAGCAATTAAATATCTATCAACTCTAAAAGAAACCAAAAAGAACTGCATAATTGTGCTAAGCTCAGTCAAGATAGTGGTAGGCACAGAACAAACACAGACCAAAAACACTTGCAGGATATAAAGCTTGAATTTAAATGTGATAAGCACAAAAAGAGTCAGGGACAAGCAACAGGCACACAAAACTCATCAAAACCAGATTCAGAACTTAGAACCACAAAGTACTAGAAATATAAAATCAAATCAACTAACTAAAAACAACAAGGAAAACAGAACACAAGATCATTAAAATAGCCACTAAAATGCCAAATAGCAAAGGAATTCAACGAAACAAAATAGAAGAAATTCAGAATCACCAGCCAAAGCCCCTTCAAAATCCCAAACTTAATAAATCCAGTAACCACAACGAAAGAGCAAAGATAACAAAAAAGTGAACATAACCCAGATCATGTCAAACAAAATGATAAAGAAAAAAGCGAAAAAGAAAAATGCAGAACCACCCCCAAAGAATATCATAGCAGTAACCTTAGTGCAGAAACAAAAATCAACAAGAAATAGCCACATACAGGAACAATACCCTTAGAGCAAATAACACACGAAATCCCCAAAACGAACACGAAACTCAACAATGCAAAAACAAAATCCAGAATGGATGGAATAAAAACAAACAGTAGCAACAAAATTCCCAAAATTAACAAAACAGAGAATGAAACAAGATAAACATAACTCAGAACCAAACTTACACAAATCAATTTTTTCAATTTGCCAAACAGAACCAAAGAAATCAAAACGAAACCCTAATTCAAGAAAGAAAGCATACCAGAATGTAAGAGCAAGATGAAGAAGAGAGAAATTTCGCAAAAGTTTTGAAATATGAAGATGCCACAGAGGCGGAAATGACGCAGGCGAAGGGGATATGGTGTGGGTTGCGGTGATGGTCAGGGAGTGAAGATAGGAGGGAACGGTGTTGTTAGGATGAAACAGAGGGATTTTCTTCCTGCACCAGCATATTTCTTCCTGCACCCAGTATATTTCTGGAAAACCGAAAATACCCTTTTATATAATCTATACGGATTGTTAAAAATATGTTTTACGAAACAATTTAAAATTAATAGCCCATGCAGGTCTCAAACTTATGACTTTCGCATTATTAGCACAATGCTCTAACTAACTAAACTAATAGAATAATTATGTTAAAAAAATAATTAATGTTGTCATATATAATATAAAAATTTCTAATGTATATTTAATACACATATAAGTTTACATAATAAATTTTGTAACAATTAATTTTAATCTAATAATGTATTTTTTATATATATAAGTTTTTATTAAACCTATGATTGTTATTAAAACCTATGATTTTTATTAATTCGTATAGGTTATATGTAAAGGTATTTTTGGTTTTTCTCTCTCATTGTTGGATGTGTGAAGAAATTTGCTGGGTGTTGGAAGAAAAACCCTGAAACAAATTAGTAACAAGAATGTTAGGCCTAAAGCCCAATTGAGATTGCAGTAAAATGAACTTAAAGGGTCCTGAAATAGTGCGATAAGCACTATAACAATTGTGCTAGGGCATTTATATCTTGCACCTCCCATTTCGTATCCTACACTTCCCAAATTTTAAATATCCTCAAACTACTCTTTTCAGATTATAACTTCTTCTTCCTCAGCATTCAACTCCATGAGGGAGTCTCACATGTTCTCGTACTCCATCTCTCTGTTGTACATACACAATGATTCCTTTTCTTCAACACTCAACTCCACGAGGGAGTCTTCCATACATACGCAGTGAAAAGCCTCAATATGTGTTGGATTAGCATCCATCTCACAAAGTTTCATTTGTTCCTTTTCGTCTCCATTTTTTGTCGACTTCATGGCAGCACAACTCCAGTGAGGTTGGGTCCACGTGCAGGTATGTTTTCTCCCAACTTTTTATGAAGTTTTTGTTTTATGGACCACCCTTTACAGAAGAGCAATAGTGGGAACTATATTCGTAACAAGTATTCTAGAAGATTTTAATTCGTTTATAGAATAGTCATTGTGGAGAACATTTTTTCATTTTGGAATAGGTTCTCCATAATAGTAAAAAAATGCTTCCGCAATACATGTTCCAGAAATATGCATGTGTTCCAGAACATGAAATCCAAAATGATAATAGTGTTTTACATAATACCTATTATGGAAGCATATTTTATGCACTCCAAAAAACCTATTCCATAAGTCAATTTGTGTTCCGGAATAACCATTCTATAAGTTTGTTTTGTGCTTCTAGAATAGTTTCTCTAAAGGGAGGGTTGAATAATCATTCTGAAATTGTCGTTCTAGAAAACAATACACCATGTTACAGAGTACATATTCTGGAAGACATAGTTTTTGGATTTGTTAATCTAGAATTTAGATTGGATAGTTATAAATTTGATTGTTTTTGTTGTTTTACAATTTTAGTTTATATGGAGGACAATTTCTTCAACACGACGTCATATGAAGTTGACATGGATATGGATGAGGATATGGGTGATACAGTTAAGAATGAAGATCTTAGTAAATGTTTTTACAATTACGAAGGTAATTTTATTGTGTAATTGTTGATGTATTTAATGCTTGAAAGGTGAACTTTGACCAAAATATGTTATATGTTGTTTATGTTGGTTTTTGATACTCAAATGAGTTATTGAAGTGGGTTCAGGCGGTTGCATTTGAGTTGGGTTTTGTTATTGTCATTTTATGGCCAGACACAACAAATGGGTAACCTGAAAGGAAGACATTTGTTGTCTTGGGTTGCGAGAGAGGTGACAAATATAGACAATACAAAATGGATACAAAGACGACCACTAAGACTAGAAAATGTGATTGTCCCTTTAGGTTGAGAGGAAGACCACTAAAGAATAGTGAAGGATGGGTAGTTAGGGTGTTGTGTGGGTCTTATAATCATGATGTTACTGAGACATTGGTCGAACATCCATATGTTGGTCGACTAACGACTAATGAGAAGACAATGTTTGTTGATATGACAAAGAGTAAGGTAAAGCCTAAAAATATTCTTCTAACATTGAAAGAGCACAATGAAAAAAATGTCACAACCATCAGACAAGTGTATACTGCCAAGACTACATATTGAAGATCTTAAAGAAGTCCCAAAATAGAAATGCAACATTTAATGAATTTGTTAGAATGTGATATCTATATTCATTGGCATGTAATGAATGATGAAGAATTTGTCTGTGACATTTTTTGGACACATCCTGATGTAGTAAAATTGTTAAATGCATTTAACATAGTGTTCTTGAATCTTGATGGATACTACGTATAAAACCAATAGGTATGGGCTACCTTTGCTTGAGATTGTTGGTGTTATGTGTATTGGGCTAACATTTTTCTGCTACTTTTGCTTACTTTGAAACTGAACGTGAAAATAACTTTTGTTTAGAAACTTGAAAGGTTCTCAGACCTTTTTCATAGACTTGATGGATTATCAAAAGTGATTGTCATAGACAAAGATCTAGCCTTAATGAGTGTAGTAAAAATTTTGTTTTCTGAGTAACATAATATGTTGTGCCAATTTCATATTGATAAAAATTGTGTTTTCATGGTATACATTGAATCATTTTGCAAACGAGGTTGATAGAATGAAGTTTATTGAGGTTGACATAGCTGGCAAGATTACTATCAAAAGTAAACTTTGTGAAATTACATTCCCCGATATTACTTTTATGTGTCCACTTGTTACAAGGTCAAAACTAAAGGTTCACAAAAGGACCATGTAAGTAAATTTGAACGGTCAACGAAGCATCATCCTTTTTTTGAACATGTGGATGCATTACATTATGTGCATGATAGTTCATCCACATGAAGGGTACATCATCCCCAACAACCAGTGTGCAAGAGAAAGATTTTCATGTTAGACCAATTCCATGTAAATCTACATTCGTACATTTCAAACATTTTTTATGTAACATCGGATGGTCATTATGGCTATTGAGCAGTTGAAGCTTTACTTGGTATGGGTGAAGATTCTTGGCCTCTAGTCTGTAATGATTTGCATAAAGAGTTGGGATAATGGTGATGAGTATGCAAATATATTTGGAGGATATGATCACTTTTATCAGATTAAGCAATCTTTACTTGTTGGTCATGTCTCAATGATTAATATTTTATTACGTAGAGATAAAACATTTTTACTTAAGCTTTCACAACATGACTATGTTTTTTTTATTTAAATAGGTTGGTGTGGACAAATGGATGAATGTGCTTGACATGGGATATGTTATTGTATGTCGATATAATGTGATTTTTGTTTTGTTGTCGCTGAAGCAAAACATAAGCTTTTTCCCCCTTAAAAGTCAACCTTGTATAGATAGCTTAGCTCAATGCATCAAAATATATGCACACTACATGAAAACATGGATTTAACTACCAAAATTTACCCATGATTTTAGAAAACACAAGTAAAGCATAATGTTTTTGGAGGTTTATTTAGTCGTAGGTACTTACCAATGGTTCATGTCAAAATTGTAGGTAGTTTACTAGTAGTTTTGTATAATTGTGGTTACTTTTAATTGTTTTTGCCCCCTGCATTTCATAATGAATATATAATAATAGTAATAAAAAACTTCAATTTTCGTTTCCCCCTGTGACTTTCATTCACATTTCCCTCTCCCTCTATAAAGTGTTTCCATTTCCATGGCCTCTCCCTTTGCGTTTCACCTCTCCCTTTCTAAGCCATAATGTTTCCTTCTCCCTCTCTCTGAATCAAGCCAGAGAAATTCTTCTAAGGTGAGAACCCTAAAAATTCATTTCATCTTTCTTCAGGTGTTCGTCAGGGTTTGGGGGTTTTCTATTTGGATAAGTTTTTCTTTGTTGTTTATGCATAAACCTCCACTCTTACCACCACCATCACCTTCTACACTGACTCTCGGTCCTGGCGCAAACCAAACCTTTCATTGGCACTCCAATGCTCATCACCCTCAACCCCAACCCCAACCCCTTCCAAAATTTGGCATTCATTCTCCTTCCCGAAATCGAAATCGAAATTGAAATCCTCTCTCTTCTTCTTTTCCACGGTATTAGGTTTCAGTTTTTTTTGTCTTGACTATTGTTTTTCTTTTGCTTTGTTCTTCTCAAGCTCTTTATGTTTTGGCACTTAAAAAACCTTGAATTTATATATAAAAAATTGTGGTACTTACCTGGGGTTTTAAACCGTTGGTAATTATCGAGGGTTTCAAAAACAGTGGGTATGCCTTGTTCTTCCAAAGGTTAGTTAAAAACGTAGGAAATACGCTTGCCACAAATACTATACTATCGAAAAGTGAAACCGTTGGTAATGCATTTAACAGGGGTTATAACCGTGAGTAACACCAAAAGTAACCCCAGTTAAATCCATTTTTTCATGTAGTAGCATAGGTCATGTTAATGACAATCATTTTGTTTAGGTAGACCATTTGTTATGCTATAAGTCACGACATATTATAAAATAGACTTTAGCTTTCACATTGTGAATATGTTTTTTATTATGTTATGTAGGTATGTTTGTAAGATCATTGTCTATACCAAGGCCTAATGTGTTGTGGTCCACATACTATCATCCTCCAACAAAACAATGGGTCACCAATCCTACAACTTGTTTCCTATAAAAGAAACAACAAAGAAGTTAATGTCTGAAAATTATACACATTGTGCAAGTTAATATGATAAATTCATGTACACTTACCACTGTAGGATGTGTCTAATCCATATTTGCAACATGAGGTGGAGAAGAAAAATGAGTTTGTACTAAAGGATGAGAGACTCTTTAGAATCACATATAGTACCCTACATCACAATCTATTGAATGCACTACACGCACTAAATGAAGGAGCATATCTAGGCCTAACCGAATGAATCTAGAGAAAAAAGATATATCTTCAAACAGATGGTGAATCGGATGCTCTTGATATGGAGTTCGCCTAACTCTATTAATGGTTAGCTCATCAATTAATTTTCGATAATGAATTACTAACAAAGAAGACTTCTTTGACCACCTCCACATGCTCATTTGCAACCTTCTACTCATCAAACACCACCAGCAAATTATTGTCTACACCTATTGAACCAACTCCACCATCACCTACGTCAACACCACTAGTTCAACCAACTACACTATCACCTACGTCAACACCACCAGTCCTATGAAACATAAATCAGAGGACGTTGAGTCCTATGAAACTAAAAATGGAGGATGTTGAGTCCTATGAAACTAAAAACAAAGGGCGTTGAGTCCTGTGAAACATAAAGCAGAGGACATTGAGTCTTATGAAACAAAAAGAAAAGGATAAGCAAACAGTATAAACAAGTACTTAAAACACAACTAAGCTTCATCCTCATCAGGGTTAAGGAGGTTACTAAGGGTCAGCCTAGTTTCTATGTTTTCCAGTTGGGTAGTTATGTTCTCCAGCGAACTATGAACTTCAGTTAAGTGCTCTTGATGGAGGTGAATCATAGCGTCCATCTTCTGAATCATAAGAGATTCAAAAGGACTCCATTGATGTGCAAGCTCTTGTGGACCTTCAGCTTCAGCATCTTCATCCATCTGTTCCAAGTTTCCAATTGTTGGCACTCTAGCCATTATCCATTCATGATCAACAAAACTTATTCCAAGCTTCTTGAGATGCCTTTTGATAATCTCACTAGATGCTTTGGTAAAATCCACAATCTCATTAGAGACATCAACGTTGAAGTAGTCAATGAATCTTAAGGAAAGTACAACTCTTTAGCATAATGCCTTCAATCAATAGTATCCAATTCATCTTGATACTTGATTTCAAACCATAAATAATCTACAGATCATCATCTGTTACCTGAGCATGACTACTTGACCTCGGAGTGAGAATGTAGGTGATGAGGTAAACTAACATTCTGTCCTCTACAGTTAGTCCATCAACTCCTGAGTGATTCCTCAAGTTTCTTGCTGGGTCAAGAAGCATTCCCCTATAGGTCTTCATCTTGTTGTACCCATCATTTGTTTCATCAAACTTGCGGACTCAACCTATGTCCAGACCAGCTAAACCCTTCCACACAACAACAACAATGATCATTTCTACTCCATTAACAGTAGAGAAGAAGTTACCTTCAAGGTCAACACGTGCACAAGTGTAGATAATCTTGACTAGCTTCGGATAAAAGGTTCCTTTCATGTGCGCCAGCTTTGATAATCCTTGTGCTTCCAGCAGATTAGGAAAGTCAAACCCTTGATGAGAGAACCATTCCAAGTCTAGATACATAAGTAATTGTTGTAATAAAGGTGGCTGATAAGGTGAAGACGAAGAGATGTAACAAATTACACACAACAGACACGCAAGTAATCAATTAAAATAACATAGTGATCGATTAAATTGACTCTCATTTTCACTCAAAACCAAAAGCTGATATAAGTAATCGATTAAATATGCCAGAAAAACTCTGCCAGAGGCCTTTGTAATCGATTAAAACTTAAGGTAATTGATAGAAATAGAACACAAAGTATAAAAAAGTTATAAACTACAACATGTACTCGATTAAAACGAAGTTGTAATCGATTACAATAGAACAAAATGCCAGAAAAAGCTTTAACCCAAAACATGTAATTGATTAATATGTAGCAGTAATCAATTAAAAAAAACAATTTTGAACCATAACACCACAAACACATAAATGGTAATGATTAAATCATGGGATAATCGATTAAAATAGAAAGTTTCAAAAACTAATAACACACAGAAACACATCGTAATCGATTAACACGAAGGAGTAATTGATTAAAACAGTGAAAAACACGAAATAATCAAACTAAAACATGTATTTTTTAGAGATAAATCAACTACACATCAACATACTAAGACATTTAAAGAAAATTAATAGACATAGAAAGCATATATAGCAGGGTACATGTACTAAGCTTAGCCATCATTTAATACTAGACCCATCTAAGATACCTAGTTCATTCCTAATGAAGAAGAACCTATCTCTAGCAAGAGGTTTAGTGAAGATGTCAGCTAGTTGATGCTCACTATCAATAAACTCAATGCAACAATCACCCTTTGATATATGATCTCTAAGAAAATGAGGTCTTATCTCTATATATTTGGTTCTAGAATGCATGACAGGATTTTTAGATAGAGTGATGGCACTTGTGTTGTCACATTTCAAAGGAATGTGATCATGGATTACTCCAAAGTCTTCAAGTTGTTGTTTCATTCAGAGACTTTGAGCACAACAACTTCCAACTGTAATATATTTAGCTTCTGCAATGGATAGTGCCACACAAGCTTGTTTCTTGCAGTTCCAAGATAGAAGAGAGCTTCTTACTTGTGCTTTTCCAATCTGGTTTGCACCCTACAAAATCATAATCTGAAAAGCCAATAAGATTTAAGGAGGTACCTTTGGGATACCACAAACCAACATTGGTTGTGCCTTTAAGGTACTTAATGATCCTTTTAACAGTTGTTAAGTGAGTTTTCTTAGGATTAGCCTGATACCTTGCACACAAGCAAACCCTAGCATAATATCTGGTCGCCTTGCAGTTAAGTAAAGAAGTGAACGAATCACACCTCTATACCTTGACTCATCAACTGATTTATCTTTCTCATCTAACTCAAGATAAGTTGATGTTGCCATTGGAGTTTATGCTTCTTTGCATTTTTCCATGTTGGATTTCTTAATTAGTTCTATACAGTATTTGGTTTGACATAGGAAGGTTCCATGTTTCATTTGCTTGACTTGAAGTCCAAGGAAGAAGTTCAACTCTTCCATCATCGATATCTGAAATTTTTTCTGCATACAACTAAAAAATTCCTTACGCAAAGTTTCATTAGTAGCACCAAATATTATATCATCAACATATATTTGCACAATAACTCATTCTTTGATCTCTTGATAAACAATGTTTTGTCAATTTGACCTCTTGCAAAAGATTGCTCAATCTCTCATACCAAGATTTAGGTGTTTATTTCAAACCATACAAAGTCTTTTTCAGCTTATGGACATGATTAGGATGTTCATAGTCCATGAAACTTGGAGGTTGATCTACATATACCTCTTCTTCAATGTATCCATTGAGAAAGACACTCTTCACATCCATTTGGAATAATATGAAATGCATAATACATGCAAAAGCAAGCAGCAGCCTAATGGCTTCTAACCTTGCAACAGGTGCATAGGTTTCATCATAGTCAATGCCTTCCTCTTGGTTGTACCTTTTTGCAACCAATTTGGCCTTGTTTCTTACTATGATGCCTAATTCCTCAAGTTTGTTTCGAAATACCCATTTGGTTCCGATTGATTTGTGAGAGGCAGGTTTAGGAACTAAGTCCCACACTTCATTCCTTTTAAATTGATTTAGCTCTTCGTGCATAACCATCAACTACTGTTCATTGTACAAGGCTTCATCTATGTTTATTGGTTCAATATGAGAAACAAAAGCCATGTTATTGCATAAGATCCTGAGTTTGGAGCAAGTAGAAACTCCCTTTGATATTTCTCTAATAATGTTGTCCAAGGAGAGGTCTTTTTGAATTATTCATTCTCTAGGGAGGTCTTTAGGAGGTGTGGCAGTGATTTCGTTGCTTTGTTCAAGCTTTTCAACTTTGGTTTCATCTTCAAGCACAAAATCCTTATCCCGAGAACCTGCATCTTCATCTTCCAAAGAATTTTCTTGAACAATAGAATTAGTTTCATCACATACAAAACAAAAAAATTCTTCCACACATAAAGTTCTCTTATTAAACACTCTATATGCTTTGCTTTGCAATGAATAATCAAGAAAAATAGTCTCATCGGTTTTTGCATCAAATTTGCCAATAGATTCTTTACCATTGTTTAAAACAAAACATTTACAACCGAAGACTCTTAAATGAGATATATTTGATTTTCTTCCTTTGTAAAGTTCATAATGAGTTTTCTTTACAATAGGTCTTATAAGTACCTTGTTTAAGGTATAACAAATGGTATTCACCGCATCTGCCCAAAAGTACTTTGGTAACTTTGTTTCATTTAAAAGAGTTTTAGCTCCTTCTTCAAGGGATTTATTTTACCCTTCCACAACACCATTTTGTTGAGGTATTCTTGGGGCAGAAAAATTGTGGTGAATTCCATTTTCTTCACAAAACTTTTCAAAATACTCATTTTGAAATTCACTTCCACGATCACTTCTAATTGAAACAATCCTAAGACCTTTCTCATTTTGAATAACCTTGGAAAGTTTGCGAAAAGCCTCAATAGCTTCATTTTTGGTTTTCAAAAACAAAGTCCAAGTGAACCTTGAATAATCATCTACAACTACTAAGCCATAGTAATTACCACCCAAACTCATAGTTCTTAAAGGACCAAATAAGTCTATGTGAAGTAGTTCAAGGGGTTTTGAAGTAGAAACAATGTTTTTACTTTGAAAAGAATTTTTAACTTGTTTCCCTTTTTGACAAGCTTAACACACTTTATTTTTCTCAAACTTGAGTTTTGGAATACCAATTACTAAGTCCTTTTTAACTAGATGATTAAGATGATGCATGTTTATATGTGCAGCCCTACGATGCCATAACCAAGTATCATCAATCTTACTTACTAAACAAATAAGTTCACAAAATCAAGCATGTTCAATATTCAACATGTAGATATTGCTTATTCTTTTACCTATGTGCACAACCTCACTAGAGATAGCTTCACAAATGAAACGACAATTCTTGTTGAATTCAATTTTGAAGCCTTTGTCACATAGTTGACTAATGCTCAAGAGATTTTGCTTTAGCCTATTAACATGTAGGACATTTTTTATTTGTATCCTGTGTTGATTTCCAACATTTCCTTTTCCCATAATTCTTCCCTTATTGTTGTCTCCAAAAGTGGCACATCCTCCTTCTTTTGATACAAAGTCAGTAAGTTTGGACCTTTCACCCGTCATGTGCCTAGAGCAACCACTATCCAAGTACCATAGTGAGTCCCTTGCTTTTAGGCACACCTACAAGACAAAATCAATTAGAGAGAGGTGGTACTCAATTGAGGTTGGGTCCAATGGGGTTAATTTCTACAATTAAATCTTTAGGAATCTAGACACATTTGCCTCTAGGAACATCAAATCTTCTAACATAGCATTTATAAGGTGAGTGTCTCTTTTTCATGCAATAATGACAAATCTTTGCTTTAGGCTTAGAATGCACTATGTTTTTATTTTTGGAGAATTTGTTTGGGTTCACCTTTTTGAAGGATGCAAACTTGGTTTTCTTAGAAAAGATAGTTTGCTTGTTATACCCCAAACTAGTCTTATAGGTAGTATGCTTTTGCACACTCAGCAAGTGACTATGATCACTCTTTCCTTTGTTCATTTTTCTAAACAAATCTTTAAGATAGGAAAGCTCAGTTTGCAACTTGATATGCTCTGTATAGTGATCCTTTTTGAACTTTTCAAACTCAGTTTTCAAAGATTTGTAATCATCCATATTAAGAGAGGTAGATGCACAACCACAATTAGTGGCTTTATAGCTTGAAGCAAGTTTTTCATTTTCTTGTCTCAATTTATCCAGCTCACTTTGTGTTGAAGTCAATTAATTGATATGCAGTTTTAGATCGCTTCTTAGCTTATTGTTTGAAACAACAAACCTCTGTGCTTCATAATGCATTTCATTAAATGCTTCTAAAACTTCACCATTGAGTCTGCCATCAAGCACACATTTGCAACTTCTTCTTCACTAGAAGAGTTAGAGGGCGTGGATGCATTGTCTTCTCGAGCTTTCTGTTTTTTGTCCTTCTTTCCTTTTTTTTCAGCAAGTTGCTTTCTAAGGTAGATAAGACATTCAGATTTGATGTGACCTTGCTTTCCGCATTCAAAGCATGTGAAGGTGTTGTTGTTGTTGCTCTCTATCTTCTTTGAATGTTTAGAGAATTTTCTGTCTTTGGATCTTTAGAGAAAATTTCCAAACTTCTTCACCATAAAGCTTAAATTCTCTACATCTTTGTCATCACTTGAGTGCAATTCCTTTTCTTTTATTTTCTATTTCTTTTGCATGAAAATTAACTCATGTTCATATGCAAGCAATTTTCCGAAGAGAGCTTCCATCGACATTGATGCTAAGTCGTTAGATTTCTTAATCGCTGTGATCTTTGGTTCCCATGTTCTTGTAAGACAGTTAAGGATTTTGATGTTCAACTCATCATCTTCAAACATTTTTCCCAGACCAAGAAGGTGATTCACAATGTGGGTGAATCTTGTTTGAAGTTTTGAAATGGTGACCCATTGTTTGACATTTAGGCTATAAATAGAGGCCTTGTGTGTGTATTTTTTCAACTTTAATCATTTAAGAATTACACTTCAAAGTTCATACCTCATTTGAGGCATAAAATTTCGTGCTCCTTATCTCCTTCTCCCTCCACTCATCTTCTCCTACCTTCAAGCTCTTATCCATGGCTTCATATGGTGGTGAGCTTGTTATTGGCTCATCTTCTCCTCGAAGCGGTGTCTCCAATCACCTTTCCTCCTTCTCCATTTTGCTGCCATTGATCTTCAAGAAGAAAAGGATTCCATTGATGAAGAAGATCCAAGTCCTACAAGCTCTACTTGGAGCTACATCATGTGGTATCAAGAGCATCTTCGTCTAGGTGATGTTCTTTTGCTTCCTATATCTTTTTGTACGATCAATTCACTTTAATTCCTTGTTCTTGATCTTCTTCTCTATGTATCTCCTCCACTATCTTGTCATTTGGTACTGTTTAGAGTAGATTAAAAAAAAATAAACCGATTAAATCTTAGATCTACACTTGTTCTTGCATTTCTATGGTTCAAAATTTATAGATCTACTCTTGAATCATGTTTTTGTGTTGATTTCAGGTTCTATCATTTTTCAGTCATAATCTTCTTGTGCTGAACCTTTAGATCTTAATTTTCTTGCAAAATACTGATTAGAAAAGAAAACACAAAAATCTAAGTGTAAATCACTTCATTCATGTTGTCTTAGAGTCATGTTTAGTCATAATAATTATCACATTATGTTCTAAGTTTGTGTTCAATTTTGATTTTGTTGATTAAATTCTAGATACATTTGTTTATGTATTCTTGCAATTCTTAGCCTATCATTTGAATTTTGAGTCTAGTCCATGCATGTTATTTAGTTCATAACATGTTCTAAATCAATTCCTAGAAGTAGACTTGTTGTTGAACTTTTTTTTTTGTTTTCTAAGTTTCCTATATGATGCCTATGAAGAAATTGAGTTGTGGTGCTGAGTTGTGGCCGGATTTGTGAATCAAAATAAGTCTTAAGCTCTCTTAAATTGTGTTATTCAATAAAATTGAGCATAAGCAAACACAAATTGTAACTATCCAAGCCTTAAGTAATATAAACACTACTCTTGATTTCTAGGTTGAAATTCTGGTTGTTGTCAGTTTTGGCACACTATGTTCTTAACTCCGCCATGGCTTGAATACTTTGAGTTTCGAGCTGAAACTTTAACTGGATAAAATAGACATCTGGACGAAAACAATGGAAAAAGAATGAACAAAAACGAAAAATAAGTGAGCAAGAAAAGGTGATAAAGATTAACATCAAAATACACGTCCAAAACAACAACAAAAAAATGTGTATGCTTGATTTGCTTGAAAATTGTTCATTATTTTGAGTTGTATTACAAGCCTATTTGACTCCTTGGAGTTGTTCATATTTTAGATGTGTTGCTAAATTGACATAACTAGACTTTTTCTTTGAGTCTTGTTTTTAATTTGTCAATCTAATCTGGTGTCATTCTAGGACTTCCTTTGTGTTCCACCTTGGCTTGTGGTGTTGTCCTTTTGCTTTATTTTTCCTTGAATCTCATTGAATTAATGTCATGTTAAATTTCCTTTTGGTTTAGCTTTCATTTCATCTTTTGGTTTCTTGCTTGTCTTCTTCTTTTTTTTTTTGGTGTTTAAGTGCTGCCTACAATAAGGATTAGAAGAGGAAATTGGTGTGTTGCTTGAAGGAATATTTTTGAGTCATTTTGCTTGTCTTCTTCTTCTTTTTTTGGTGTTTAAGTGCTGCCTACAATAAGGATTAGAAGAGGAAATTGGTGCGTTGCTTGAAGGAATATTTTTGAGTCATGGAGGTTAACCATCCTAGGAGCACCATTGGATTTGAAGCAACCAAAGCCTCACCAAATTTTGATTGAAACACTTGAGAAAACAAACAAGCATTGAAGACAAATTTGAAGATCTTAATTGCTTTGTTAAATTTGTTGTAATAGAACAATTGAGTGTTGAATTTTTTTCTATTGCAATTCCTTGTATTTGGACATTCTTCAGGGGTGTATTGGGAGTCTCCAAGAGACCATCCAAACCTCTATTTGTGTGTAATAGCTTAGTGTAAATCGTGTAGACTAAGTGAAGAGCTAGTTGGGACCTCCAAAGGGTCATGCAAGCCTTCATATAGGAAACCGTCTAGCTTGCTTTAAATTTCCTTAACCTTATCTTTCACACCTCTTTAAGTGTTTATTTTGCCTAGTTTCAACCATAGTTTCTTTTACCTTTTGTTTTCAAACCCCCAACAAGAAAGAACCACAACTTAGAAACCAACATGAGTGTTCATTCTTCATCTAGTGTTAATGGTGAGGGTTCTACTCCTAAGGACCCCTTATATAGGATATTAGATGAGTTGAGATCCCTTAAATTGTGGAAAGAAAAACAAGAGAGAAAAGAAAAAGGAAAAAAAAGAGTGGATGAAATAAGTTAAGATGAAAGAGAGAAAATAAGAGAGGAAGAAAGAAGAAAAATAATGAAAGAAATGAAAAAAGAAAAACATGTCTCCTATAGTAGTCATGACTCTTGCAAGAGCCAAAGTGAAGAACTTAGTAACTATTATAGAGGAAGGCATAGGTCACATCCTAGACCTCACTTCCATAGGAGAGAAAAGGAAAGAAAACCTCAAGAGGCTAACATTAACCTCCCATACTTCCATGGGAAGGACAATGTAGAGGCTTATTTAGATTGGAAAATGAAGGTTGAGCAACTCTTTGCTTGCCATCATACAAGTGAGGAAAGGAAGGTTCCTTTGGCTACCCTAACTTCTAAGGGTATGCACTCTATTGGCGGACTTCCCTTGTTAGGGAAAGAAGGATTCAGGGGGATCCTCCAGTAGAGTATTGGAATGACTTGAAAATTGCTCTTAGGAAGATGCACATCTCCTCCTACTATGAAATGGGGCTTATGGACAAGCTCCAAAGGCTTAGACAAGGGAGTATATAAGTGTTGAAGAGTATAGACAACAAATGGAATTACTCCTTTTGAGAGTTGAGCTTAGGGAGGAGGAAAGAACAAGTATTGCTAGGTTTCTTAGTGGGGTTAATATGAAAGTGGGGAACAAGGTTAAGCTTTTTCCATATAGGGACTTAGATGACCTAGTCCAACTTTGCATAAGGGTAGAGCAACAACTTAAAAGGAAGCTTACTTCAAAATCTTATGGCTCTCACACTTATCCAAAGAAAGACCAAGGTCAAGGCATCTTAGGGGCTGCACCTTCTAAGACCAAAGATGATAAGGGGAAGACAATAGAAAAACAACCCCGTAAGGCTAGTATGCAAGAGAAGACTAGCTCTATAAAGTGCTTTAAATGTCTTGGAAGAGGACACATTACTTCTCAATGCTCCACCAAGAAAACCATGATTATGAGGAGTCAAGACATTTATAGTAGCCAAGATGAGGTTAATACTTCACTGTTGCAACCTACCCTTCAGCGGGGAGACGACGCGAGACTCACGGGTGAATCTTCCAAGGAAGGAAAATGCGCGGAGTCGCCACCAACGTTTATTTGAGGAAAACGTTGGAAAAAACCGGAAAAAGACGTGGTCTACAAACTTTAAGTGAAAGGTTCGGGAGTTGTATTTACGCACGGGGAAGGTATTAGCACCCCACGCGTTCGTCACAAGGGACAACAACCTTTTAATCAAGTGTGCAAACATGACTTCAATTTGTTTTATGTTCCCTTTTACGTCTTTATGCCTTTTTGTGCCTTTTATATTTTTATCTTTTTGTGGTCGACAAGGGTGTTTCCCTAGCTCCTACGTATTCCTCAATTGTGGTAAGGAAATCAGACCTACGTAGTTCTTCGAGAACTAAACGTTGGTTAAGTTGTTTTTATCCATTTTTTGTAAGATATATTTTTGATTGAATAAAATGTCATTTAAGGCGTTGGACCATTAAACGATCTTTTGATTCTTTTTGGAAGGAGAGAAAACATTAAGGCATTGGACCATTAATGATCTCTTTTTTTCTTTTGAAAGCGGTGACAAAGCTACGTGTTGACTTTAGGCTTTTAAAAATCCTCGTTTTAACCAATAAAAGCGGAAAAGACCATTTCAAGGCGTTGGACCTTGAAAATGGCTTTTTAGGTGATGACAAAAGTTTGATTTATGAATTGATTTTAGCCTTAGTTTCATTTTGATTATTTAGTCAATTCGGTTAAGAAAGAAAATCCCAAAGAAAAAATGTCCGATTGATTTTTTTTTGATTATTTTATTAAAAGATATTTTTTGCTTATTATATTATTATTTTGCCTCTTTTTTTGCTTTTAAACGTAGTTACGGCATGACAGAACGGTCGGATTTCATTTTAATAGAAATTAAAAGATGTTACAATTCAAATGATCGGTGGAAATTTATTTTATTTTTGATTAGGCGAGAAAATGACTTAAATAAAAGACTAAAGCACGTCAAAAGGGGGTATGAAAAGTAAATGAAATAAAAATAAAAGCACGCGAAACAAATGGGGACCACTAAGGGTACATAGAATGAATTGAAAAGTACGATTTCAGGAACTTACCGGTTGAAGACCGAAGAACGACGAATAACGAATGAAGAACGATGAAGAACGGTGGAAAATCTTTGCGAAATTGCCCACGGAAACGTCTCGAAAGTGTTACGGAAGCGCCTCGGCTTGGATTTTCTTCACGGAAACATTTTTTCTCACTAATTTTAAGTGATTCTCAGGTAACAGGAGGGTTGAACATTTTTGTTCTGCCCCCCTCCCCCTATTTATAGGGGAAAAGAGGGTGGTGGTTGCCGCCCAGCGACCTAGGCTGCTTCCACTAGAAGGCATCACCTTCTGTTGGAAGATCCTAGAAGGCCCAAGTGGGCCTGATTGCTATTTGTACCCCCCTGTTTACTAAATACACCCCCTCTGCCCCTTTTTTTGCTGATTATTTTTCCGTAACGTTACGGAACTTTACAAATTACGTAACGATACTTGTTTTCTTTCCGTAATGTCACGAAACCTTACGAATTACGCAATCATCCCTTCTTTGGCTTCTGTAATGTTACGAAACTTTATGGATTGCGCATTAACACGTCCTTTCAACTCCCGACATGTCGTGGAACTTCACGGATTACCTAACGATGGGAGTCAAGTACCTCGAAGTGGTCATGCGAGGGTCACATCCCAACAAATAGATGGTCCCCGGACGAAATTAGGGTATGACAGTTGCCCCTCTTTACTTGTCTTTTATTGGAGATAAAAGGGAAGTAAAGATAAGACACTAATTTCGTTCGAGCAGAACACCATTCGACCTGTCAATATCCCCGCCAGCGGCACCTGCAAAATTTTTGAAAATGATCAGAACTGAACGGCCAACATCATCCTGATACTGGTGAATTCGTTCCTCTCGGTCGACGAAAGGCGCAGATGACCATAATTTGTCTTCGCATGTCATCAGGCTCACCGCCTCTGGATGACAAAAGGTGCAGAATGACCATAATTTGTCTTTACGTGCCATAAGACACAATTGTGTCTAGATGGCGAAAAAGGTGTGTGGAATGACCATAATTTGTCTCCACCCACCACTCGACTCACTGCCCCTAGATGACAAAGGGCGCAGAATGACCATAATTTGTCTCTGCGCGTTTATCACTCGGCTCGCTACCCCTGGATGACAACGGGCGCAAAATGACCATAATTTGTCTCTGCGCGTTTATCAGGCATCGAGTCTTACAGATAGCAAAAGCGTGCAGATGACCATAATTTGTCTCCGCATGTCATCGGGTCTCCGCCTTTGGATGACAAAAGGGCGCAGAATGATTATAATTTGTCTCTACGTGCCATCGGACACGATCAGGCCTGGATGGAAAGGCGCAGAATGACCAGAATTTGTCTCTGCGTGCCATCAGACACGATCGCCTCTGGATGGTGAAATGGTGTGCGGAATGACCATAATTTGTCTCCGCATGTCATTGGGCTCGCCGCCTCTGGATGACAAAAGGGCGCAGAATGACCATAATTTGTCTCTGCGTGCCATCGGACGCGATCGGGCCTGGATGGAAAGGTGCAGAATGACCATAATTTGTCTTTGTGTGCCATCAGCCACGATCGCCTCCGGATGGCGAAAAGGTGTGCGGAATGACCATAATTTGTCTCCGCATGTCATCAGGCTCGCCGCCTCTGGATGACAAAAGGGCACAAAATGATCATAATTTGTCTCTACGTGCCATCGGACCTCAGGGTCAGTATGACAGAGATCGTGGGGCAGTCGACAAAAGCGAGGCTCTTGCTCCTACGTATCCTCAATGAGGAACTCAGACCTACGTAGTTCTGGATAACTTGTGAGACTAAAATAGCCCCGGTGTTTTCTTCACTAAAATGCGAACATGCTTTAGTAAAGAGACAAAACTTCCAACTGATCAGAGCAACATATGCTTTTTGAATGAAAAACAATGAGTCTACCGAAGAAAGAGAGTATGCTAATGAAATTTTCTCATAACCATAAATGAGATTTTGGACGTTAGCATTTTGCTTCTAAATGACCATTTAGAGGAAACACTGGGTTCAACAAAAATAGAAGAAAATCACTCAAAGTGTATCAATCTCACACGGGTAAGTGTTTCATCCTAATTCCGAACCATAGATATGTCATGACTTGATTTTGCAACTCATTTCCTATCAAATCAAAGATTACATGCGTGATCTTGGATCAATAGGACTTTTTTTTGGGAATGGTTTGTTTCTTTGGGAAATTTGGTTTTGAGTACTCTTGGCCTTTTCCTTTTCTGTGTTTGTTTAGTGTGAGGTGAACAAGCCACCGACACACAGGATTTTGGTTGGCAATCAAAGGGAGAGGACCACTTTAGGTCGTGGTTTTCTTTCTTTTCTTGTTTACTTGTGACAATCTTGTATTGTTCAGATATTGTCTGGTCCAAATACCTTTTTTCATATTTCTTCTGTTTTCTTCCGATCCTTGATCGGGAATTTTCTTTCTTTTTTGCTTTCTCCCACTCTTTGATTGGGAATTTTCTCCTTTTGCTTTCTTCTGATTCTTTGATTGGGAACTTTCTTTTCTTTGTTTTCTTCCGAGGGCAAGGTTTATGGTAAGTTGGGATTTTGGTTCAAGGCTTGTAGAATGGCTGGACAGGATACATGTCAGGGTTTGGCCAGCGATTTGGGGATAAAGGGGATGTCCCACATTATTTCCATGATACACATGCAACAATGATGATTTGGAAATTTCATGCAAAACTAGTTATGCATGCACCCATGTGGACACTCAAACATCAAGTTTTTATGGTCATGTGATTCTAAGGCTCATGATTCATTTTATCTATTCAAGTCAACCCAATGTTTCCAAAATATGTTCTTTTATCAATTTGTGCATTCATCCGGGTCCATTTTGGGCGTTCGGAAAAATTTTCACAGCATTCACCCTTCAGGTGTATTCACATTTTTTTTTTCAAAAAACAATTATGATTAGTGAATTTTTTTTTTCAAAGAAAAGCCGGAAGTTATCTCTTTTCAAAAGTGTGTTGGTTTTCTAGCTTGACAACTTATTATTATTTTTCCTTTTTTTTCTTTTTCTTCCTTTTTTCTTCTTTTTTAAGTTATTATCATTTGTTCATTTCCTCTCCTATTTCTTTTTCTCTTTTTTCTCTTTGAAAAGGTCGTGCGGACGAGGGCGCACACTACCTACTTACGTCTAACCACAAGGTAAACGAAAAAACGCACAAAATGGTAAGTCACAAAAAACGGTGACAAAATAATTGAGAGCCATAACGTCAAACAGAAACAACAAAAAATAATAACAGCAACGTTAGTAACCATATAGAAAAAAAATAGAAAATAGTAATGTCAATAGCAATATAGACAATAACAGAAAATGTCAATAGCAAACTAACAGAAAACCGTAATGTCAATAACAAAAGTGCGGTGACCTTGGTCACGTGGCTCCACTTCCTCCCAAGAAACCGAGCAAGTCCGTCATTTCTTCATCCATACGGGCCTCCTCTGCCTCACCGGGGGATCCTACAGGCTCCTCCCCTGCCTGGGCCTCGGGCCAGTCTCCAGGCCATGCAACCTCAGCCCCAAACTGCTTTGGAGTAGGGCATGCAAAAGGAGCGAAACCCTGCCCTTGCTAACTGAGGCTGAACCGGTAGAGACACTCATGTATCTGCACCTACCCCCGGTGGTTGGCCGCCTGTTGGCGAACCAAGTACTATAGATAACGCTCTATGCCTAGTGATCCAGCGGGATCAGCCTGATGAGGTGGTGGCGGTGCGTCTGCGGCCTAATATGCCTCACCCTGCGCCTACCTAGGGGTGCAATACTTCTCGATGAAGGCTCGGGTAATCGGCGGTTGGATCACCTTACTAGGGGTGACGGGAACCCCGAACGACTGGCAGAGGCCCGTGATCAATGCCGGAAACCCGAGGGCCCTGTTAGACTTATCCGGGTCTAGAGGGTGCCTGGTGGGTGGCATACCTACAAACAATAGATGGCGTCAGCAATCACCTGGGCCATGTGGACTCTCATCCGTGTTAGGATGGCGTACACCAACTGGCACTTCGGCAGAGGGAGATCGGAATTATGATCGCTAGGCAAGACATTGTTGAGCAGCAATGTCATCCACGTCTGGGTCAAAGTGGTCATGCTGGTGCGCATGATCCGCACTCGCCTCCCTGCAACGGTCTGGGCGAAATCCTGCCTGGTGTGTATAACAGCTGGGCAATGGCCTCCTCGTCGAACCCGTCGGCCTTGTTCCTCCTCTGGCTGAACTCACACTGTTGGCCTTCCTCCAAAACTAGTGGATCACCCAGGAACTGGCTGAGAGCATCCGCGTCAAAGGGAATCCACTGACCCCTCACCCATGAACGCATGTCTCGCACTCCCTCCTCTGTGGGCCAAGCATTAGCATAGAACTCTAGGACTATCTCAGGGTCAAACTTAGCCATGGGAGTCACCAACGACGTCCAATGCCTACGAGCTATCTCCTCCTGAAAATCTGTATACTCATCCTCCCTAAGCTGGGCGTGCCTCTCTCTATGGAACGACCATCCTTTGATGGCCTCGAAGCGCTGCTGGTGCTCGGCGCTCCGGAAACGATGGCTATCAAACTCGGGGGCGGCACTGGACCCTTCCGCTGCGGCGTCTCTCCTAGACCTCTTCGTGGAAAGCTTTTTCGGAGCCATTTCTTGTGAAGACAAATGTTTGGAAAGTCAATTTTCAAGGAAGTGTCAATTTAAAGGTTGACCAAGTAAAAAAATGGCATACAACTGCTTCCAACACAAACATCAATTTAGGGCAAACTCACATACATACTTTTATGATCATACATGCACGTGAGATGCTCGGTTACCTAAAAACCATACTCATGCATATTCAAAGCATTTTGCTACCCAAATTACATACATGCATTTCTTTGCTAAACTGATACACATGCATACTTGAAGTATTCCTGCTACCCAAGATCATGTACACACATGTCTTTGCTAAATTTGTACACATGCATATTCAAAGAATCTTTGCTACAAAAGAAATTACATTTCATGCGTATTCAAGTATCTTGCTACTCAAATTACATTTCAATTCAACAAGGTTTTTGGTGAGGTATCTTTTTGCTATCCACATGCAACATACATATATCTTGTGAGGTATTTTGCCACCTATTCTACATTTATATGTGCATGATGAACAACATTCTCAAACAACTAGGCAAACATCATGGTGCAGCCCCAAAAATCAGCCGCTGGCCTAAAGGGAAATCCCTATCACAATGCCTTCATTTTCATGCTTTCTTGCACTCAAAATCAAAGGCTTGGATTCCTAGGTCTAAGTCCTTAATTTGGGCACTTATTTTACCCTCCACATGTTGTCCATATACACACAAATCAGCCCCACAATCCAAAGTTCACAAAACCACGCCCGAATTTCATTGAAGCATTTCACTGAGCACTTGGTGGGTGCACTTTTGGGTGCCAATAACAAGGGAATAGGGGCAATGTGGCTTGCCCCATTATTTTAGAACACAACCTAGGCCTAAGGCCATCCCCTACAACCCCTCAATTCAAAGAAACAAAGCACAAATTTGGCCCAAATTGTCTCACGGAATTGGCCAAATTATATACCATTCAAAGCATAAAAGGCATCAATGGAAAGCTAGAAACCAAAGGGTAGTGCACTTACTTGTATGGAGTGACCAAAAACACTAAGAATGGAAGCAAAAGCGCAAAAATGGTGGCCTAGGGGTGAAAATCCGCAAATCCCGTGGGTGTTTGTGTTTTTGAATGAGGGAGGAGAGTTTTGGGTGGAGAAAAACTCCCCCTCCCTCGTTTTTATGTTTCCAGGTGCAGGGGTGCTCGCCCAGGCGAGCTCAACTCACCCAGGCGAGCTCAACTCACCCAGGCAAGCTAACCTGTATTATTATTTTTTTTTTGGGAAGACACAAGTATGCGCTCTCTACGGGTCAGCGTTTTCTTACTCGAACCCCCTTTAAGGTATATGAGGCATCCAATATTTACTTTAAAGACACAACAGTAATAATTACTAGGAGTTTAAAGGATACTAGGTTGTCCCCCAGCTGCGCTTTCCGCTTGTCCAGAGCTAGGCATGAGCCGACGATCTATCGATCGTGATTCTAGCCTCTACTTGCGTCCGTCCCTAAGTACCTGAAAGCAGGAAATGACATGGCGCAACAAAATGTGGCCGCATTACCGTTTTACCTTGATTGGTTTCTGCCTTTGGATCCGGCCCGACACTTGACCACTGCCTAAGACGATTCTGCTCTTGTCATAAGATAACAAAATATGCATGCGTATGCGTATGCATGAACGTTTTCGAATGCGATAATCCTTTTAGTGAAAGTTGGTTGGGTTCAGTTTTAATTAAGCGCTTGGGGCATCCCATGCAAAGAGCAAAAAGGCTCAGGTTATCAAATTCTGGACATAGTTTGAAACACAAAGTGAGGACCAGAACCTCAATTCCATATTCTTTTCTTTTAAAAGACTGTGATTAGAAATTACAGCAGACAAGAATCCCTGGGGGAAACCAAGAAGGACATACACAAAAATAAAGAACATCCAACGACTTCCTCAATTGCCCCAGATCCTAAGCGTAGTATCGCTTGACAACATCGGAGTTCACAGGTGAAGGTAGCTCCTCGCCATCCATGTTGGTGAGCACCAAAGCCCCTCCGGAAAAAAAGGCCTTTTTTACAACGAAAGGCCCTTTGTAGTTTGGGGCCCACTTCCCTCGATTATCTTTAACAGCGTGGGACACCTTTTTCAGCACAAGGTCCCCCTCATGGAACTTGCGCGAGTGCACCTTCTTGTCGAACGCGTTCTTCATCCTTTGTTGATACAGGCGCCCATGGCTCATGGCCGTCAAGCGCTTACCTTCAATAAGGTTGAGTTGGTCGTAGCGTGTTTGAGCCCACTCTGATTCTTCTAGGCCCGATTCTGCTAGTATCCTTTGGGAAGGGACCTCTACCTCAAACGGGAGTATTGCTTCCATCCCATAAACCAAGGAGTACGATATCCATGCGGGGAAAAAGGCAACATCTCATGCCAATCTTTGTACGACACTGTCATCTTCTGAATAATTTTCTTAATATTCTTATTGGCTGCTTCCACGGCTCCGTTCATCTTTGGTCGGTAGGGTGTGGAATTATGATGTTGGATCTTAAACTCCTCACACATTTTCCCCACCATCTTGTTATTCAAGTTGGTACTGTTGTCCATGATAATCTTCCTTGGCAAACCGTATCGGCAGATGATTTCCCTCTTAATGAACTTGACCACCACACTCCTGGTGACGCTAGCGTATGATGCGGCTTCGACCCACTTAGTGAAGTAATCGATTGCCACTAGGATGAAACGATGTCCATTTGTGGCTTTGGGTTCTATGGCCCCAATCACGTCTATTCCCCACATGGAAAATGGCCATGGTGCGGCCAAGACATTCAGAGGCAGGGGCGGATCGTTGACATTGTCTGCGAATGTCTGGCATTTGTGACATTTCCTCACATGAAGACAGCAATCGCTCTCCATGGTGAGCCAATAGTAACCTGCCCTTAAGATCTTTCTAGCCATGGCATGCCCATTAGAGTGCATACCAAAAGAGCCCTCATGGACCTCCCCTAGCATGCTTTCTGCTTCCTTAGCATTCACTCAGCATAGCTGAACCATGTCATGGTTTCTCTTGTACAGTATGCTTCCGCTCACGAAGAAGCCGGCCGCCAATCTCCTCAATGTCCTTTTGTCGTTTTCGGAAGCCTCCGGTGGGTACTCTTTGCTTTTAATGTATCGCTTGATATCGAAATACCAAGGCTTACCGTCCCGTTCCTCTTCCACCTGACAACAATGTGCGGGTTTGCCATGACACCAGAACTCAATGTACGGTAGGTCCCCGTGCAGTGTTAGATGGAACTTGGATGCTAAAGTGGCAAGCGCATCCGCCATTTGATTCTCCTCTCGGGGAACGTGATGGAAGGAGATCTCATCAAAGGAACCAGCCAACTCCTTGTTATAGGCTTGGTAGGGTACCAGCTTGGGGTCTCTAGTTTCCCATTCTCCTCTCAGCTGGTGAATCACCAGTGTCGAGTCCCCGTACACCTTGAGTAGCTTGACATTGGAGTCAATTGCTGCCTGGACGGCCAGGGCGCACGCTTCATACTCTGCCATATTATTGGTGCAGTCGAACCCCAGCCTAGCTGTGAAAGGTATACATTGATTATCCAGAGAGACCAATACTACCCCAACGCCATGGCCTAGAACGTTTGACGCTCCATCAAACCACACGATCCACTTGTCCCAATCCTCGTCTAGCTTTTCCTCAAACAAGGCCATGATGTCCTCATCCGGGAATTCGGGATGCATGGGTTGATAGTCATTGAGAGGATGCTGAGCCAAATAGTCTGCCAAGGCGCTTCCTTTTATCACCTTTTGGGTGACGTAGTCTATATCGAACTCGGATAGCAAAACTTGCCACCGAGCGATCCGCCCTGTGAGAGCAGGCTTCTTAAAGATGTACTTAACCAGGTCCATCTTGGATATCAACCAGGTGGTATGGCTCAGCATGTATTGTCTTAGACGGTGGGACGCCCAGACTAAAGCACAACATGTTCTTTCGAGCAGGGAGTAGTTCATTTCACAGGCCGTGAACTTCTTACTTAAGTAGTAAACAACGCGCTCTCTCTTCTCGGACTCGTCATGTTACCCCAGCATACATCCCATCGATTCGTCCAAAATTGTCATATACAAGATGAGAGGCCTTCCGGGTACGGGCGGCATAAGCACGGGAGGGTTCATGAAACACTGTTTGATCCTTCCAAACGCCTCTTGACAATCCTCATTCCAGCGGACGGATTGGTTTTTGCGTAAGAGTTTGAACAACGGCTCACAAATAGCGGTGCGCTGTGATATGAATCTGGCAATGTAGTTCAAACGTCCCAGGAAACCTCAGACCTACCTTTCGGTACGGGATTCCGGCATCTCAAGGATGGCTTCCACCTTCTCGGGGTCTACCTCTATCCCTTTTTGGCTTACGATGAAACCTAGCAATTCCCCTGACTTGACCCCGAAGGTGCACTTGGCGGGGTTTAACCTTAATTGATATTTCCTAAGCCTTTCAAACAACTTCCGCAAGTTGACAAGGTGTTCCTCCTCGGTCTTAGACTTGGCAATTATGTCGTCGACATAGACCTCGATTTCTCGGTGCATCATATCGTGGAACAAAGCCACCATAGCCCGTTGATAAGTTGCCCCGGTGTTCTTGAGTCCAAAGGACATCACCTTATAACAGAACGTCCCCCACAGGGTGATGAAGGTAGTCTTTTCCATATCCTCTGGCGCCATTTTTATCTAATTGTAACTGGAGAACCCATCCATGAAGGAAAGCAAAGCGAAATTGGCCGTATTATCCATGAGGATATCGATGTGTGGCAGAGGAAAATTGTCCTTGGGATTGGCTCGATTTAGGTCCCGATAATCTACGCATATTCGTACCTTCCCATCCTTCTTAGGGACTGGTACAATGTTGGCAACCCATTCTGGGTACCGAGCGACAGCCAAAAAACCAGCGTCAAATTGTTTCTTTACCTCTTCTTTTATCTTCAAGGATGTCTCGGGCTTCATCCATCTCAGCTTTTGTTTTACCCAGGAACACTCAGGATTTAGAGGTAATCTGTGCTGTACGATGTTCGAACTCAAACCGGGCATATCTTGGTATGACTAGGCAAAGATGTCTTGATAGTTTTTTACCAGGGCCATCAATTCTTCACGGATGGGCGCGGTCATACCCGTGCCTATCTTTACTTCCTTTTTCCCACTGCCGGCTCCTAAGTCCACTAGTTCCGTCTCTTCTTGATGAGGCCCCATCTCTTGGTCCTCATGGGCAACTATCTTCTCCAACTCCGGGGGAAGTCCCACATCCTCGTCCTCTTCACTCTCTGCCTGATCTGTTTCTTGCTTGAAATCGATGGTCGGGTCCCAGGTATTAGTACCTTCGAGGGACTCGTTGTCGGATCTGGCGTTTTAAGCGTAAAGAAATAAACATGCAAATGAATGAGAATGGGTAGAGACGCAGGAACAAATGAAGAAAGATCTTTATATTATAAATTCAGGAACAAAATATCTTTATATTATAAATGTCTAGGCGCTCCTCCACTTGCCAATTTCCTAGTCGGAAACCAGGAGGGCATGGTCGTACCAGATCTGACCCATTCGGAGAGTCATCCTCACATATCACAACGACTTGGCCTTCGTGTCCTAGACCTGCGCTTATAAAGCTCCTACTGATGTGGCAGGGCGGGCCCCCTTCGATTTTTTGTCCCAATTGCGAGCCTTGACTTCTGCTCTTCCTTCCCGCAACACTTTTCCTTATGTCCGCTTTTGTGGGTTTATAGCCTAACCCAAACTTCCCACGGTTTCCTCTGGTGCTTATCAGGCTGGTTCTGCTGCCGTTGTTCTTGCCTAAACCTATTCCGGGCTCGTAACCATTCCCCAACATCACCCGGGCCACCATCATTGCCGTATCGGAGAGGCAAGGTTGCCCATAGAAGGAATCTACGGAGGCAATGCTTACTACCTCGAATGATTGGAAGGATGTTTCTAATGACTCCACCATGGCTTCCACATATGGCATAGAGGACGGGAAACTTACCAAGATGTCTTCCTCCCCCGACACAATAACCAAATGCCCCTCTACTACAAACTTCAGCTTTTGGTGGAGTGTAGAGGGAACGACTCCCACCGAATGGATCCTTGGGCGTCCCAAAAGACAGCTGTAAGCCGGGTTAATATCCATTACTTGGAAGGTAACCTAATAGGTATGGGGGCCTATCTGTATAGGGAGGTCGATATCTCCCTTTGCCTCTCGGCGGGTGTCGCCGAAGGCACGAACCACCATGGAACTTGGTTTTAGATGGGAAGCATTAAACGACAATTTTTCCAACGTGCTTTTGGGCATTACATTTAAACTGGAACCATTATCGATAAGTACCTTGGCCACAACATGATCCATGCATTTAACTGACACATGCAAAGCCTTGTTATGCCCTCTTCCCTCAGCAGGGATTTCTTCTTCAGCGAAGGCGAGATAGTTGTTGGCGGTGATGTTATTGACGAGTCCTCCAAAGCCTTCTAAATGATATCTTGGGCTACATGAGCTTCGTTCAAGACCTTTACTAGCAAAGCCCGATGAGGCTCAGAGCTCATGAGCAGTTCCAAAAGAGAGACCCTGGCCGGGGTTTTGTTGAGCTGCTCAATGACCTTGAACTCGCTTTGCTGAATAATGTGGAGGAACTCGCGTGCCTCCTCTAGCGATACTTCTTTCTTGCCACAACCATCCTTTTTCTCCGGAAGACCTTTCACTGGAACATTCTCGTTTGAAGTGGGGATCACTTCGTCATCCTGTCCTTCCGTTATTTTTGCCTTCCCTTTAACGTTTGTGGGTTGTGTCGGCAGGTCAGGGGGTGCAAACACGCGACTGTTGAGGGTCAGGCCGCTCAGCCCTGTGATATTGGTCACTTTGGCTGACATTGAGCTGATGTCGGTGGCTTCTTCCTTCCTTTTGCTTGGAGGCGCATACCTCCATGGAGCTACGTGGCTGTTTCGGTATGGAAATAGAATAGGTTTAATTTCCGAGGGGTATCGGGGTGTTCGGGGAGCTGTGTCTCTGGTGAAATATACCACCAAAGGCTTAGGCCTTCCAAAACTTCTCTCATCTGTGGACTGCATACATATATGCTGCTCCTCACTCCCCTCATCGCTGACTTCCAGTCAGCCTCGATCTATCATCTGTTGCAACAGGTCCTCCACTGCTAAACATGTTTCCATGTCATGTAGCTCGTCGGGATGCATCAAACATGAATCCTCTTCGTGCCCACCGTGGGGAATTACGCCCCCCTTTTGTAGGGCCTCGTAGATAAACCTCCTGGGGGTCTTCACGTCCTTCAAAGGCTTAGACCTGCGCAGCCTACCCGACTCGACGACATTAACTACTCCCCCTCCATGATTGGTGAGCGGGTTTGTTTTCACGTTGGGCCGATCCTCTTGAAACGTCAGCCATCCGACATCTATCAAATGTTGGACCATGTATTTAAGGGCCAGGCACTTTTCGATGGCGTGGCCCGGGGTTTTCCCATGGTATGTGCAGGCTGCGTCAAGGTCATACCACTTTGGGAAAAGAGGTTGATAGATCTTCTCGGGAGATATCACAACCATCTGGTTGGCGATGAGGGATGGCAAGAGGTCTTCGTACGTCATTGGGATCGGGGTGAATTCTGGAGTTGGCCTTGGGGGAAAGTTCGTCATTGCGTTGGAAATGGTGCCAAAGTGGGCATTGCCGACCGGGCGAGTCGGGGTTGGAGCCGGAGCTTTGGGAGCCTTCCTCTGGATGGGCGTGGGCGCTCTAGGCTATACGGATGCTAAATTGGAAGAGTCCCCGGCGCGAGCTGAGAAGCCCGAGTGATGTTGCGCGTACTGATGGGTACCATGAGAGGTCTGTGGTGGCTTAACCTATGCGGGCGCTGAAGTGACGACATGGGTATCTCCTTCCTTCCTTTTTGCCCCAGTTGCTCCGATTCTTTCCCCGGCAAATACCAAGTCCGCGAAGCTGGAGGGCATGTAGCCCACTAACTTCTCATAGTAAAACACCGGTAATGTGTCTACCATCATGGTAATCATCTCCCTTTCGACCATGGGAGGGGCCACTTGTGCTGCCAGGTCCCTCCACCGCTGAGTGTACTCTTTAAAGGTCTCACTTTCCTTTTTAACCATGCTCTGCAGTTGAGTGCGATCAGGAGCCATATCGAAATTGTACTGATATTGCCTAAGGAAGACAGTATCGGATCCTTCCAAGTATGGATGCGGGAAGCTTCCAGATTAGTGTACCAAATGACCCCGGCTCCAGCCAAGCTATCTTGGAAAAAGTGCATTAACAACTTTTCATCCCTAGAATGCGCCCCCATTTTGCGACAATACATCTTGAGATGGTTCTTAGGACAAGTCGTCCCTTTATACTTGTCGAAATCAGGTACCTTGAATTTTGGGGGGATGAGAACATCCGGTACCAAGCAAAGATCTGCCATGTCCGCGAATGGATAGTCGCCAAAGCCTTCAACAACTCTCAATCTCTCCTCGATGAGATCGAGTTTCCTTATTTCTTCCACCGCCGGGGGTGGTCCTTCTGTGGACAAGAATATTGGTTGTGTTGGGAGGTTGGGCTGAGGCAATGTGTTGAGCGCCGGCCCCTCGACGGGGACCGGGGGGTAGAAATCGACGTCCCCTTGGGCATACTCTCGATGATCCTCGTGAACATCGTCTGGCTGTCGAGGAGGCTCCCCTTCAAGGACGGGGGAAGGGACATGAACCGCGTCATCACGCATGACTGGTGGCGTGTAATTAGGTGGTAATCCATAAGGGTAAGCCACCCGGTTGTATCCCAAATGGAGGTTGCTGATGTGCCCCAACGTGCTCCTTTCTTGTCCTACCGCGTTTGGGAGAGGATGGTGCACGGTAGCTGGGAGAGTTGGGTATGCTTCGGCAGCCGAACTAACAGCGGTAGAAGTGGCCACGTTATTCTCCATAAGCTGTCTCATTCCTAACATGGCATCCATCATGGAAGCCATTTGTTCTTTCAAAGCCGACATGTCAGCTTTCATCTGTTCCTGTATCTCCTCTTGGTCACCCATCGTCCTAGATTTGGATCTGGTGCGATAAGGATGCCTTGGGGCGCGTTTAGTTATGGCGTTTTTCCTAAAAAAACCAAACGTGAGGAGTAGGTAAAAAAAAATGAATGCATGCTAGAGATAAAACGCGAGAGTGATTTGATTCGCACTGATCTTTGGAGTAAAAACGCGGGATAAACTCATTTTATTCAGAAAGTTATAAATAGTCAAGATCTGAGTGACAATACAAACTTCCTAGCGGTTTCTAATTATATGGGCCATTAAATCTATCATATGCTGACAATAGCTGAGAAGTCCGTGGATCTCCTCGGGGGCGGAGTAGGTATCTGCCATTGCTTTGGCCTTGGCTAGTAATCGGGGAAGTTCTTGACTCCCATTCAAAGTAAGAGCAAATCGGTCCATCCACATTGTTGCCTCTCGATGTAACGAGTTGATCACCCTTCCTCTAGCCTCCTTTTCCGCGTACACTCGGGCATACTCGTCCGCCACTTTGTGCTCGTGGGCCGTGGCTAGATTTAATTCTTCTTGGTACTTGCTGACGATGGCTAACATGTTGGTCTCCGTCTCGCATAAACGTGGAGACAAGTTTCTTTTGGACCTTGAGCGAGCAGCTAACTCCTCTTTCAAGACCATGCTATGTGCTCGTGATTGGTCTCTCTCTTCCCATCGAAGCTTGAGCTCACTGTTGCTGCCCCACAAAGCTCCACAGAATTTGTCTCGGCCATGCTCTTCCTTGCAAGCCCTCTTGGTTTCTTGTTCAAGGGCTCTTGCGGTAGCTGCATTTTCTTCTCGTAACTCGACACACTCTTTCCGGACGTCTGTAGCGACTAACTTGAATTTTTCTTTGGCAAGTATTGCTTTTCCTAGTTCGCTTTTTAGAGCCCGGACTTCTTCATCCTCTTCCGGAGCTTCGAAGTTCTCCTCGTTGATAATTTTCAACTTGGAGAGCCAATCTAACCCTTGTGTACGAACTTTCAGCCATTCATGATAACCACCGATGATGCCATTACGAATGCCCCTAAGTTCTTTATCTTTCCTTAACGGGCTTTCCCACGCCTTATGGACTCTTTGTATAATCTTGAAACTTTGCGCGCCAAAATCTCTCACAAGGAAAGGAGAGAGGCTCCCTTCCGCCGGTGCTCCCCTCATGGGGTACCCTAACTGTCTTATAGCAAGTGCGGGATTGTAGTTAATACAACCCCTCGTCCCCATCAACGGGATGTTTGGGTAGTCCCCACAAGAGAAGAGGACTCCCTCCTTTCCTTCCTTCCATCGAGGAAACCAGTTGATTGTTCTACCTCCTATCCCAGCCAAGTGTTGGTCCCAATCTACTCTTCTCTTTTTGACACACGAGCGATGGCTCCGGAGCGGACATGGATGCCTTATGTTTTGTTGGAATAGGTGCGAAACCAACCATACACAAAGAACAGGCAAGCAGCAGATGATTCGTGCGCTACTCTTCTCGCACCTTCGGTCAAATGTATCAAATAAGTTCGCCAAGACAGCTACCACCGGGCTTTCTTTGCTATGGTGATATGCAAGGAAAGCATCAATTGCGGCTAGGTCCACCAAATCGTCCACGTTTGGAAAGAGGACAACCCCAAAGATTAGCAATGCTAATACGTCCATGAACGGGACCCATTCCTCTTGATTCGCCATATCCCTTGTCTTGCCTTCTAAGTACTTCCATGGTAGGCCCACTATGCCATTTCGAGTTTGCTTTACACGATCCAACTCCCTTGCCGAATCCCTGACCACAACCGCAATCTTGCTCAAGGAGGGAAGAAACTCAGAGAAAAGATATGGTTTTCTTCCCCCAAGAGGACATCCTAGAATCTCCTCAAATTCTTCAACAGTCGGTACTAATTGGAAGTCTCCAAACGTGAAGCATCTCAAAGGCTGGTCATAGTATTGGGTGAGTGATACAATGGCTTCCGTGGATATCTCTGCTATGGTTAAATCTAAAATCTTTCCGTACGCCTTGCGGAAGGCTTGCATTTGGAGAGGTCCCATCAACCGCCCCAACTCCTTAAGGCTGGTGACATCTAGGCCCTAAATCTTGACTTGATAAAATCTTTTTCCGGTTTGATTTGTTCTCATGTTTTACTAAAGTGAAACAAAACCCAGTGCGAATCAAAACTCTGACATCTATCATGGGTGGAATGGATGAATGCATGAAGAAATGCATATGACACCAATGCAATTTTATGAACACGGGAGCCCGGGAAATTGTCTCCTTCTTAGATACAACGTTTTGGGGCAGCACGACGCCCGACGTATGTATTTAAGAAGGTGACACGGACCTTCCGTTGGTTTACCAAAGAGAGGGGATCAAGATGAAAACCCGCGCATGATGCATATGCGAAAGGCCCAACACGGGGATATACATAGTATGGGAATATCCACAAACAAATATAATCAAAGGAGTACACGACATTTGACTACATGCATGGCAGTGTAAAAATGGCACACAGCGTGTTTGCTTCGTGCCCCTATTTTAGGGACCTATATGGGAGGGAGCTAAAAGGGTTTTTAGTGATAATTCCCAAGGTAGTCATATCTCTCTTGATGGTCTCTAGAGGTATCATTCTCTTCGAAGAACATATTGCGGCAGTAGGGACTACTAGCAACAATATGTTATCAAAGAGAAAAACTCTAGATGAGGGTTCACTGTAATCAAGCAAGTCGGAGACCTAGCATGATCACAAATTCGCCTCCACTCCTTATGTTCCCACGAACTCGGGTATAGGGCCCTTTTTCAACTCACCGTGTGTGCAAATAGTGTTGGTGTTTGTGTGCATCAAATGAATAAATATTTACCTCATGCATACATTTTAAAACACACTAAAAACATCAAAAGAGTTTATATACACAAGAACATAAGAAAAAAAAGAGACAAAGAAAAGAACGAAAAGGGAAGTCATAGTAAGGAAAACACACTGATTGATTGGCCTAACTCTCTAACAATAGTCCCCAGTGGAGTCGCCAACTTTCGCAACCTACCCTTCGGCGGGAAGACGACGCGAGACTCACGGGTGCATCTTCCAAGGAAGGAAAATACGCGGAGTCGCCACCAACGTTTATTTGAGGAAAACGTCGGAAAAAACTGGAAAAATGACGTGGTCTACGAACTTTAAGTCAAAGGTTCGGAAATAGTATTTACGCACGGGGAAGGTATTAGCACCCCACGCGTCCGTCACAAGGGACGACAGCCTTTTGATCAAGTGTGCAAACATGACTTCAATTTGTTTTATGTTCCCTTTTACGTCTTTATGCCTTTTTGTTCCTTTTATATTTTTATCTTTTTGTGGTCGACAAGGGTGTTTCCCTTGCTCCTACATATTCCTCAATTGTGGTAAGGAAATCAGACCTACGTAGTTCTTCGAGAACTAAACGTTGGTTAAATTGTTTTTATCCCTTTTTTGCAAGATATATTTTTGATTGAATAAAAGGTCATTTAAGGCGTTGGACCATTAAACGATCTTTTGATTCTTTTTGGAAGGAGAGAAAACATTAAGGCATTGGACCATTAATGATCTCTTTTTTTCTTTTGAAAGAGGTGACAAAGTTACGTGTTGATTTTAGGCTTTTAAAAATCCTCGTTTTAACCAATAAAAGCGGAAAAGACCATTTCAAGGCGTTGGACCTTAAAAATGGCTTTTTAGGTGATGACAAAAGTTTGATTTATGAATTGATTTTAGCCTTAGTTTCACTTTGGTTATTTAGTCAATTCGGTTAAGAAAGAAAATCCCAAAGAAAAAACGTCCGATTGATTTTTTTTTATTATTTTATTAAAAGATATTTTTTGCTTATTATATTATTATTTTGCCTCTTTTTTTGGTTTTAAACGTGGTTACGGCATGACAGAACGGTCGGATTTCATTTTAAAAGAAATTAAAAGATGTTACAATTCAAATGATCGGTGAAAATTTATTTTATTTTTGATTAGGCAAGAAAATGACTTAAATAAAAGACTAAAGCACGTCAAAAGGGGGTATGGAAAGTAAATGAAATAAAAATAAAAGCACACGAAACAAATGGGGACCACTAAGGGTACATAGAATGAATTGAAAAGTTCGATTTCGGGAACTTACCGGTTGAAGACCGAAGAACGATGAAGAACAGTGGAAAATCTTCGCGAAATTGCCCACGAAAACGTCTCGGAAGCGTTACGGAAGCGCCTCGGCTTAGATTTTATTCACGGAAACAATTTTTCTCACTAATTTTAAGTGATTCTCAGGTACCAGGAGGGTTGAACATTTTTGTTTTGCCCCCCTCCCCCTATTTATAGGAGAAAAGAGAGTGGTGGTTGCCGCCCAGCTCGCCCAGGCGAGCTGGGTTGCTTCCACCAGAAGGCACCACCTTCTGTTGGAAGATCCTGGAAGGCCCAAGTGGGCCTGATTGTTATATGTACCCCCCATATTTACTAAATACACCCCCTCTGCCCTTTTTTTGCTGATTCTTTGTCCGTAACGTTACGGAACTTTACGAATTACGTAACGATATTTGTTTTCGTTCTGTAATGTCACAAAACCTTACGGATTACGCAATCATCCCTTCTTTGGCTTCCAGAATGTTACGAAACTTTACGGATTGTGCATTAACACGTCCTTTCAACTCCCGACATGTCGCGGAACTTCACGGATTACCTAACGATGGGTGTCAAATACCTCGAAGTGGTCAAGCCAGGGTCGCATCCCAACAAACAGATGGTCCTCGAACAAAATTAGGGTATGACATTCACTTTCTCTAGTGAAAGTGAAGAAGCAAAAGAGGAAGAATCTAGTGAAGAAATCTACCCCCAAGAAGAAGGGGACCTTTTAATGGTCAGAAGGCTTCTAGGAGGCCAATCTTGTGACTTGACCCAATCTCAAAGAGAGAATATTTTTCACAAAAGGTGTAAAAAAATTTATAACACATGCTCTCTCATTGTAGATAGTGGTTCATGTTGCAATTGTTGCAGCACAAGATTAGTCTCTAAGTTGAGCCTTGTTATCACTCCCCGTCGAAAGCCTTACAAACTTCAATGGCTCAACGAGCAAGGGGAGATGATAGTCAATCAATAAGTGAAAGTGCCCTTCTCCATTGGAATATATAAGGATGAAGTGATTTGTGATGTAGTTCCTATAGAGGCAGGACACCTTCTCTTAGGTAGGCCATGGCAATATGATAGGAAAATCATCTATAATGGCCTAACTAATGAGATAACCCTCACCCACCTTGGAACAAAGTTTGTGTTGCATCCTTAAACACCTTCACAGGTGACAAATGATCAACTAACTATGAAAGATAAGAGGGATGAGGAAGAAAAACTAGAAAAACAAAATAAAAAGAAGGATAGTAAGGCTTTGTCTTCAAAGGCCAAGGCGAAGGGAAAAGAGGAAAAGAATTCCTCCAAGAAGATTGTTAAGAAGGAAAATCATTTTGCAAAAAAAGGTGATATCAAAAGATCACTCCTTCTTAAACAATCCTTCTACCTTCTCCTATCAAGGGAAACATCCCTTAGCACTGCCATACCTCTTGAGCTTGAGGTTACTCCTCAAGTAAAGGAGTTGTTGGATGAGGGTTTGGTTCGTAAGTGCTTAAATCCTTGTGCTTTGTTGGTGCCCAAAATAGGTATTATGAGGCATTGAATCCCTATGATAGGTGGTTCTATGAATGTGTTGTGTGGTGCAACCCTCTTTTGTAAAATCACCCATGCATCCAACATCTTCATGATTCACATACATAGGGACTCATTAGGTAGGTTTATTCTTATTTTTAGTTTCAATACAAAATTAGGTGCTCATATGGGACACCTTAGGTTTGTCATACTTTTCGGTAGGAATAATCAACATGAAAATACAGAAAAAGTATGTTTTATTGCATTACATTCCTTAATTTTTTAAATAGTGATCAAGCGGTTCTCATGGACCCTAAAAGAATAAAGGTCATTCCTGAGTGGCCTACTCCACCAAGTATAAGGAAAATTTGGGGCTTCCATGACTTAACAAACATTTACAAAAGGTTTGTCCCATATTTTTCAATACTTGTAGCGCCACTCATTGAGCTGGTGAGGAACCATGTACCCTCATGGGAAGAGGCCCAGGAAAGGGGTTTTCAGACCTTACCCTACTCCAACATACCAAACACCACTAATATATATGTTTTTATTCGTTTTATAGGTGTTGAGAGAAGAAGCCCAGAGTTTCAAGAACCTCTGAATTTGAGGTACAATCCTTTTCAAGGGGGAGGGAATGATGCAATCCTACCCCCCCTCCCCCAAGGGCATTGGATAAAAGACTATGAAAAGATTGGGCCAGAGATTCAGGAGAAGACCCTAGGGTTCTCATGAGCCTTAGGGTAGATTTTGGGCTCATGGGCTAAGTATGAGCCTACTAATCTTTGTACATATTAGATTAAGGTTTCATTATTTTTGGGCCTTGAATTTAGGGCTCCATAGTGTAGGAAGGTGATGCAATCCTACCCCTAAGGGTATTGGATAGAAGACTCCAAGAGGATTGGGCTAGAGCTGCTAAAGAATGCCCTGGGGTTTTCATGAACCTCAGGGTAGATTTCTGAGCCCATGGGTCAGGATTGGGTCCACTCTTCTTTGTAAATATTAGAATAGATTTTTCCTTCTTTTGGGCCTTGTATTTTGGTCATTCTAGTAGTATAGGATTTTAGCCTTATATTTCAGGGCATTTTGAGTAGTCTTTGTAGTAGAGACTTTTTTTATATTTTCATGTATTTTGGCATGGGGGTGAGCTTAGCTATTATAGGGGATGTGTAGCTAAGCTCTAGCTTCTCATCTCAAGGAGGTGAGCTTAGCTATTAGATAGGTGTGTGTTGCTAAGCTCTAGCTTCTCTAGGAATCTTCTCAAGGAAGCTTCTCAAGGAGGTGAGCGTAGTTATTAGAGGGGTGTGTGTAGCTAAGCTCTAGCTTCTCAAGGAATTTTCTCAAGGAAGCTACCTAGGCTATTAATAGAAGTATGTGTAACACTTATGGTAACTTTGATCATTCGAGAATTATACTTCAAAGTTCAAACCTCATTTGAGGCACAAAATTTTGTGTTCCTTCTCTCCCTGTCCCTCCATTAATCTTCTTCTACCTTCAAGCTCTTATCCATGGCTTCCTATGGTGGTGAGCTTCTTCTTGACTCATCTTCTCCTTGAAGTGGCATCTCCAATAATCTTTCTTTCTTCTCTATTCCACTGCCATGATCTTCAAGAAGCAAAGGAATCCATTGGTGAAGAAGATCCAAGGCCTACAAGCTCCAATGGAGCTACATCATGTGGTATCAAGAGCATCTTTGTCTAGGTAATGTTCTTTTGCTTCCTCTATCTTTTTGTTCAGTCAACTCACTTTAATTCCTTGTTCTTCATCTTATTCTCCATGTATATCCTCCATTGTCTTGTGGTTTGGTGCTTTTTAGAATAGATTCAAAAAATAAACCGATTAAATCTTAGATCTACACTTGTTCTTGCATTCCTAGGGTTCAAATTTTATAGATCTACTCTTGAATCATGTTTTTGTGTTGATTTTAGCATGAAAATTAGTGCCCGGAAAAAAAAAAGTGAAAGGGAAGTGTGCTTGTTGTTTTGGCTCAAAATTTGTTCTATAATTGGTGCCTATTTTATGCCAATCTTAGTTTTGAAATTTCAATTGAAAATTAGTGTAAAAACAAGTGCCAAAACTAGAGGTTTCTTGAGTCTTATTTTTTTTAGTTTTTTTTACTCTACTCTAGAGCCATTCTAGGTTTCTCTTTGAGTCCTAGCTTGCTTTTATGTGCTTTTTATTGCTTTAATTGTTGAATAATCCTTAAAAATTTGTCTTGTTAAAACTATATTGGTTTAGCTTTCATTTCATTTTTTGGTCTTTGGTTATTGCTTGTCTCTTTGTTTCCTTGTTTGTGAGTTGCCATATAGGGAATTAGAAAGATGGATTGGTGTCATCCCTTGAAGAATTTGAGTCAAGAAGCAAGGGACCAACCGCCTTAAGAGATATTGGACTAAGAAGCACTCCAAATTGATTGAAACACCAAAGAGAGAATAACCACCAAAATTGAGGACTTTTTTTTTTGTAATTTTGTAATTGGCAATTTGCTTTGCTTTTAAATTTGTTAACAAAAAGGCCTTTCATTGGAAGTAAGTTGGGAGCCTCCAATAGGTCACCCTACTTCCATTTGTGTGTAATAATTTTAGGCAATTTTCCCTTAGGATAGTGAGTGTTTTGTTGAGAACTTTAAATGAGGTCACCCAAACACTCTTAGGATCCGCCTAGTTTGCATTTCTTGCACTTTAATTTCTTGCTTACTTTCATAGCTTATTTCCTTTACCTTCCATTGTCAAACTGCCAAGATAGCTTGCCTTTTACCAATTAGTTTTTACCTTATCTTTCACACCTCTTTTAGTGTTTATTTTGGCTAGTTTCAACCATAGTTTCTTTTACCTTTTGTTTTCAAACCCCTAACAAGAAAGAATCACAACCTAGAAATCAACATGAATCTTCATTCTTCATCTAGTGTTAATGGTGAGGGTTCTACTCCTAAGGACCCCTTGTATAAGATATTAGATGAGTTGAGATCCCTTAAGTTGTGGAAAGAAAAACAAGAGAGAAAAGAAAAAGGAAAAAAAGTGGAAGAAATAAGTCAAGATGAAAATGAGAAAATAAGGGAAGAAGAAAAAAGGAAAATACTAAAAGAGTTAAGAAAAGAAAAACATGCCTCCTATAGTAGTCATAACTCTTGCAAGAGCCTAAGTGAAGAACTTTGTGACTATTATGAAGGAAGGCATAGGGAATATCTTAAACCTCACTCCCATTGGAGAGAAAAGGAAAGAAAGCCTCAAGAGGCTAACATTAACCTCCCATACTTCCATGGGAAGGACAATGTAGAGGCTAACTTAGATTGGGAAATAAGGGCAGAGCAACAACTTAAAAGGAAGTCTACTTCAAAATTTTATGGCTCTCACTCTTATCCAAAGAAAGACCAAGGTCAAGGCATCTTAGGGGTGACACCTTCTAAGCCCAAAGATGATAAGGGGAAGACAATAGAAAAGCAACCCTGTCGCAACCTACCCTTCAGCGGAAGGGCAACGCGTGACTCGCGGGGGCGTCTTCCATGAAAGGAATACGCGCGGAGTCACCACCAACGTTTATTCGAGGAAAACATCGGAAAAACCAGAAAAGACGTGGTCTACGAACTTTAAGTGAAAGGTTCGGGAGTTGTATTTACGCATGGGGAAGGTATTAGCACCCCACGCGTCCGTCACAAGGGACGACAACCTTTAATCAAGTGTGCAAATATGACTTCAATTTGTTTTATCTTCCCCTTTTTTACGCTTATGTCTTTTTATGCCTTTTTATATTTTTTTATCTTTTTGTGGTCAACAAGGGTGTTTCCCTTGCTCCTACGTATCCCTCAATTGTGATAAGGAAATCAGACCTACGTAGTTCTTTGAGAACTGAACGTTGGTTAAATTGTTTTTATCCTTCTTCTTTTTTGCAAAATATGTTTTTATTGAATGAAAGGTCATTTAAGGCGTTGGACCATTAAACAATCTTTCGATTCTTTTGAAAGGGGAGAAAACATTAAGGCATTGGACCATTAGTGATCTCTTGTTATTTTTTAAAAGAGGTAATAAAGCTACGTGTTGATTTTAGGCCCTTTTTAGAGATCTACGTTTAACCAATAAAAGCGGAAAAGACCATTTCATGGCTTTGGACCTTAAAAATGGTTTTTTAGGTGATGACAAAAGTTTGATTTATGAATTGATTTTAGCCTTAGTTTCACTTTGGTTATTAGTCAATTCGATTTAAGAAAGGAAAATCCCAAAGAAAAACGTCCGATTGGTTTTTTTGTTATTATTTTACTAAAAGATATTTCTTTGATTATTATATTATTATTTTGCCTCTTTTTTGGTTTTAAACATGGTTACGGCATGATCGAACGGTCGGATTTCATTTTAACAGAAATTAAAAGATGTTACAATACGAATGATCAATGGAAATTTATTTTATTTTAGATTAGGCGAGAAAATGACTAAAGCACGTCAAAAGGGGGTACGGAAAGTAAATGAAATGAAAATAAAAGCACGCGAAACAAATGAGGACCACTAAGGGTACATAGAATGAATTGAAAAGTTCGATTTCGGGAACTTACCGATTGAAGACCGAAGAACGGTTGAAAATCTTTGCGAAATCGTCCACCGAAACGTCTCGGAAGCGTTGCGAAAGCACCTCGGCTTGGATTTTCTTCACGGAAACAATTTTTCTCACTAATTTTAAGTGATCCTTTGATACCAGGAGGGTTGAACATTTTCGTTCTTCCCTCCTTCCCCTATTTATAGGAAAATGAGGGAGGACCTTGCCACCCAGCTCGCCCAGGCGAGCTAGGTTGCTTCCTCCAGAAGGCGGTGCCTTCTGGGGAACTTCCTGAAAGGCCCAAGTGGGCCTAGTTGCTATTCACACCCCCCTGTTTACTAAATACACCCCTCCTACCTTTTTTGCTGATTCTTTTTCCGTAACGTTACGGAACTTTATGAATTACGTAACGATACTTGTTTTCTTTCCGTAATGTCACAAAACCTTACAGATTATGCAATCATCCCTTCTTTGACTTCCGGAATGTTACGGAACTTCACGGATTGCGCAACAATGCTTTCTTTTGACTTTCGACATGTTACGGAACTTCACGGATTGTGCAACAATGCTTTCTTTTAACTTCCGGCATGTCGCGGAACTTCACGGATTGCCTAACCATGGGTGCCAAGTACCTCGAAATGGTCAAATGAGGGTTTCATCCCAACAACAAGATGGTCCCCGGACGAAATTAGGGTATGACAAACCCCTTAAGGCTAGTATGCAAGAGAAGACTAACTCCATAAAGTGCTTTAAATTTAAATGTCTTGGAAGAAGGCACATTACTTCTCAATGCCCCACCAAGAAAACCATGATTATGAGGGGCCAAGACATTTATAGTAGCCAAGATGAGCTTACTACTTCACCTTCCTCTAGTGAAAGTGAAGAAGCAAAAGGGGAAGAATCTAGTGAAGAAATCTACCCCCAAGAAGGAGGACAACCTTTAATGGTTAAGGAGGAGTGTAAGGAGGTAAGTGTCTCCTCCAAGAGGTTAGCTAAGAAGGAAAGTCATTTTGAAATAAAGACAAATATTAAAGAAACTTCCGCTCTTAGACAACCTCCATATCTTCTCCTTTGTAAAAAGACACTTGTTAGCACTACCACACCTCTTGGGCTTGAGGTTATTCCTCAATTAAAGGAGTTGTTGGATGAGGGTTTGGTTCGTAAGAGCTTAAATTCTTGTGCTTTGTTGGTGTCCAAAATAGGTATTATTAGGCACCAAATCCCTAAAATAAGTGATATGATGAATGTGTTGAGTGTTGCAACCCTCTTTTGTAAAATCAGTCATGCACCCAACATCTTCATGATTCATGTACATAGGGACTCATTAGGTAGGTTTGTTCTTATTTTTGGTTTTAATACAAACTTAGGTGCTCATATGGGACACCTTAGGTTTGTCGTATTTTTTTGTAGGAATAATTTTTGGTCGATGAATACGACTAACTTTTGTGTATAAAACCTGTGTAAATTGTATCAAACTCCTCCAATTTATGGTTATTTTGTAGTGTTGTAATTACTTTTTGTTAATGATAGGTAATAAATACTTAGTACTCCCATTTTGTGTGTTTAACAATCATTTCCTCTCAATTTCAGGTTAATTAGGCAAGTTTATGAAGTGCTGATTTTCATCCGCTCGCTAAGCCAATCTTCTGGCTTAGCGAGCCATCCGCTGAGCGCAACACTCCTTTGGCTGAGCGCGAGGAAGAATATGGAAGAAGGATGAGTTGTGCATGTTCACTGAGTGAGGGCTAATCACGCTAAGCGCACCGCTTGAGTCCATCCACTGAGCGAAAAGACAAGCGCTAAGCCGAAATTCACTAATGCACGTTAAGCGAGCCAAAGTTGCGCTAAGCGCGCAAGCACCAACAAGGCCACCTATTTAAGCCTGAAATCAGAAATGGCGAGGGAGTTTGGGCAATTCTTGAAGCTTTTGCATGTTTAGAGATTTCTAGAGAGAGAAAGGTCCAAGTTCCAGAGGGTTTTGAGAGCTTTTGTTGTGAGAAGACTTGTAGAGAACTGAGTGAGAAGAGGAAGCCATCTTGAGAGCATGAGATGAGTCTATGAGTGATTGTGAGGTTCTAGAGGTGGAGGAGACATCCCCACTACTTGTATTTCTTTAATCCTTCATTTTTATCTTCTCTTTGTTGTAAAGGAAGCTTCCCAGATATGGAGAGCTAAATCCTCTGTTGGTTTTTCCTTGTAGGTACTTGATGTAAATACTTGTATATATATTTAATGATGTTTTATGTGTTCTATGTGCTATCAGTACGTCATTCCAGTGTGCTTTTGCCTTGATCATGTAGATGCATGCTTTGTTAGGATCATTCAACAGTGAAAACTGGTCTGATTCTTAGAACTTGATAGGACAGGGCTAGTTTATCGTATTTTCACGAGACATTGGGATACGATAACTTAGTTTTTGGTATGTTATGTCTTAATGCAGTTCTGGTTAAGTTTAGTCCAACAAAAGACATCTGAGGACAATGCTTGATTAGGATTAGGCTAAACATGCATGAGACAAATCAACATGAAAATACAGAAAAATGTACGCTTTATTGCATTACTTTCCTTAATTTTTTAAATAGTGATCAAGGGGTTCCCACGGACCCTAAGAGAATAAAGGTCATTCCTGATTGACCCACTCCACCAAGTATAAGGGAAATTTGGGGCTGCCATGACTTAAAAGACTTTTACAAAAGGGTTGTCCCATATTTTTCTATACTTGTAGCACCACTTATTGAGTTGGTTAGGAACCATGTTTCCTCATGGGAAGATGTCCATGAAAGGGGTTTTCAGACCTTACCCTACTCTAACATACCCAACACCACTAATACATATGTTTTCATCTTTTTACAGGTGTCGAGGGAAGGAGCCGAGAGTATGAAGAACTTCAAGATTTGAGGTCAAATCCTTTCCAAGGTGGAGGGGATGATGCAATCCTACCCCCTAAAGGTATTGAATAGAAGACTCCAAGAGGATTGGGCTAGAGCTGCTAAAGAAGGCCTTGGGGTTCTCACGAACCTCAAGGTAGATTTCTGAGCCCATGGGCCAAGGTTGGGTCCACTCTTCTTTGTAAATATTAGAATAAGTTTTTTCTTCTTTTGGGCCTTGTATTTTGGCCATTCTAGTAGTATAGGGTTTTAGCCGTGTATTTCAGGGCATTTTGAGTAGTCTTGTAGTAAGGACTTTTTTTATATTTTCATGTATTTTGGCATGGGGGTGAGCTTAGCTATTATAGGGGGTGTGTAGCTAAGCTCTAGCTTCTCATCTCAAGGAGGTGAGATTAGCTATTAGAGAGGTGTGTGTAGCTAAGCTCTAGCTTCTCTAGGAATCTTCTCAAGGAAGCTTCTCAAGGAAGTTTCTCAAGGAAGCTTCTCAAGGAGGTGAGCTTAGTTATTAGAGGGGTGTGTGTAGCTAAGCTCTAGCTTCTCAAGGAAGCTTCTCAAAGAAGCTTCTCAAGGAAGTTTCTCAAGAAAGCTTATCAAGGAAGCTTCTCAAGGAAGCTACCTAGGCTATAAATAGAAGTATGTGTAACACTTGTGGTAACTTTGATGAATGAGAGTCTTGTGAGACACACTTCAAAGTTCAACTTCTCTCCTTCTTTTCCTCCTTCAATTTCCTGCTCCCCCCTCTCTCTCTCTCTTTCTTTTCCTCCATTGAAGCATCCTCTCCAAGCTTCTTATCCAAGGCACCTTCTTGGTGGCAAAGCTCCTTCTTCCATGGCTTATTCCTTAGTCATATGCCATGACAATAAACAAATCTCAGGGCCAGTCACTGGAATGTGTCGGATTTTACTTGCCCTAGTAATGTAGGATTTTTCAGCCCTTGTATTTTAGGGCACCTAGACTAGTTTTGTATTAGGGGTAGGTTTGTAATTTCACATGCATTAAGTGCACTATTTGATGTGTGTGTGTGTTGGGAGATAAATTTAATTGAATTGGGAGAAGCCTAATCAAATTAAATTTTGGACCATCTTAAGGGGGAGGTGAGTATTTGCTTGCTACACCCCATTATCACATCATATAGTCACACTTTGTGCATGTCCTTCATGCTTTACATGCCTCATGACACCTAAGCACACTAAGTAGAGAATCTTGGACTTGATCTTGGATTAGTGGGCTAAACCATAGCTAAATTTCACTAATCATAATTAGTGAAATTTTGGCTCCACCAATTCAAATTCAAATTCAAGTGAAATTAAATAGAAATTCAAATTTCCCTCCAATTTTGTGTGACACTTAGGCTATAAATAGAGGCCTTGTGTATGTATTTTTTCAACTTTGATCATTTGAGAATTACACTTCAAAGTTCAGACCTCATTTAAGGCATAAAATTTCGTGTTCCTTCTCTCCTTTTTCCTCCACTCATTTTCTCCTACCTTCAAGCTCTTATCGATGGTTTCCTATGATGGTGAGTTTGTTCTTGACTCATCTTCTCCATGAAGTGGCATCTCCAATCACTTTTCCTCCTTCTCCATTCCGCTGCCATTGATCTTCAAGAAGCAAAGGATTCCATTGATGAAAAAGATCCAAGGCCTACAAGCTTTACTTGGAGCTACATCAATATGTACAACAATTTTTATACTGGTTCACTCTCTATCTCTAGAGAAGCTAATCCAGTTATCTAATCCAACCTGAATTAAATTTTTACTATTCATATAGAATTCTTACAAGCAATCACTATCAATCTCAGTTCCTACCCTAGAAAAAGAGACTAAGGCACCCAACCCTAGGGTCCTTTGTGAATAAGTGTCAAACTAGAAAAACTTATTCTAGCATGCCTTCAGAAATTTATGCATATGATAACAATGTGTAAAACACAGGAAAAATAGAGTCAAGGAAAGACACAACCTGATCAATCATACGCAAGAACCTTGCTTGAGTGAATGAGTATCTTTTTGAACTCGAGAAATTCACAACTAATTTTTCACCATGACATCTTCAAAAACTAAGTTTAGAAGTTGTGAGTCTTACTTTTTTAAGCAATTAATCTTCTCTCTTTATTTCACTTATTTTAGCTTGCACTTTCTAGCACTTAGAAGTAAGAATATAAGGTGGTTATTTATAGAGAAAACAGTTATAACCGCCTATAATCGATTAAATATTCAATGTAATTGATTATTTCAAAGAAGTAATCAATTATATTATCATTTCAATCGATTAAAGTGTTCTTCCCAAAATCTGGAAAACTTTCAAGATTCTTGATGTAATCGATTAAAGTGTTCTTGATCACTTATGGGAAAACTTTTAAGAACAAAGTAATCGATTATGATTATCTGGTAATCGATTAAAGCAGAGACTCCTGAAAAACCAATCATTGTGTCTACTGAACTGTGTAATCGATAATGATTACCTTGTAATCGATTAAACCGAGGAATAGAAATTTTGATCGTCAATACTTTTTCTTAGAAGATTATGCTTGGTTTGATCCCATGTTCCAAGGAATAGAAATTTTGATCGTCAATACTTCTGCAATCTATCATAGAGGAGATATGATGAATGAGCAGGATATACTTATGTGATCCATGGCAGATGTATTTATAAGATCGACACAAGATGCCCGAAAGACCACATGTTGGGTACCATGCTCACCAGATTTTTTATCATTTTCAGGAAAAAGGAGCGTATACCCCCAACATGATATGCTTATAGCTATTACCATGGTACTCAATGCACATAACCAAGAATGCGGTGTAAGCTTTTGTGCTTCATTGTGACTTTGGCGATATAGAGGAGAATGCAAGGCATAAGCAAATATATGTCCAGATCATGCAAGAGTGAACATGACATGCGAATAATGACAATAGAATGCATGTAATGGTTTGAACAAAAAAACATGTTAAATAAATATGTACGAAAATGCAATGACTTATGCGAATGCAGTGCATGAATATGATAAATGATGAATGCAAAAATGATATGTCCATCATGACACCATGAGGAAATGCATGATATAATTAAGGAAACAAAATAGGGTGAGTCTACTCCGTGTCCCTAATTCAAGAACCTAGCGGAAAGGGTCTAAAAGTCCACTTTCCAATGACAACTTCCAAGGGTAGTTTCATGTAACCTCACTAGCCTCTAGAGACATCATCCTCTTAAGTAACAACACTACGACAATGGGGACTACCAGTGGCAATGCATCACAAAAAGAGGAAAACTCTAGATAAGGCTTCACTGTCATCAAGTGAGTCAGAGACCCAGTATGACCACAAATTGACGTCCACTCCCTATGGCTCACATAGAGACCTAGGTATAGGACCCAATATCTCAAAGTTTGTGCAAAAGTATAGGTGTTGTGTATGAATAGAGCAACCTAAGAACTACCCAACCCTACCTGCAAAACAACCAGAAAATTATCAAGCAAATACAACAAATATAGCACATGTCGTCCACCCTAGGATTCAATGACATGATTAATTTCTAACTACGAAAGTAATAAATAAATACAAGGATACACATAAAGAAGTAACAACGAAGCAAAGGATATATACAAGCATGAGCGAAACAAAGAATAAAGGAAGCGGGATTGAAGAAAACACAATAGCGAGTGGGAGCACAATGAAAAGATAAAAGAAAAAGGAAAAATAAATAAAGAAAAAGTCACGATAAAATTGCACACTCGATCAAATGACTTAACTTTCTAACCAGATCCTAATGGAGTCGCCATTTTTCATAACGTGGGCTACGACAGGATGACAATAAAAAAAATAAAGAGTTTTCCCAAAAAAAGGAAAACTAGGGGAATCACCACCAACGTTTATTTAAGGAAAACGTTGGGAAAGAAAAAAAAAGATACAAAAGGGTCTATGATTTGAGAAAAAATATTTGGAAGTCGTTTATGCATGGGTAAGGTGTTTGCACCCCATGCGCTTGTCATGAAGACGATAGCCTTTAATCGAGTGTGCTAAAAATAAAGTGACTTTTTAATTATTTATCTTCCCTAAAGAATATTAATTATGTTTGTTACATTTTTTTTATTTAGAAAAAGAAAGCAAAATTTTATTTTTAGAAATAGAAAGGGATTTCTATGTATTTTTAGTTTCTTAGGTCGACAAGGGGTTTGCCCTCGCTCCTACGTATCCTAGGTGCAATGAGAAAACCAGACTTACGTAGTTCTTTGGATAGAAAATAGTTTGTGTGTTAGGTTGATTTTATCTTTTTAGAAAGATTTGTTTTAATTGTGTGAAAAATAGTCGTTAAGGTATTGGACATTGAGGTGACATTGAATTTTAAGAAAAAGCTGAGAAAATCGCTTAAGGCATTGGACGTTGAAGTGATCTCGAGTAATGTGTAATTTTTGTGGAAAAAAGAAGAATTGAGTGATAATTTATTTGAGTATTTTTACCTTTTTAGAAAAGATTTTATTTTGTGATAAACTTTGTGAAGTCAAGCAAGTCAGAGACCCAACATGGCAATTACAAAATTTTACTCACACGCTATTGAAACATCACCAAGCAAGTCGAAGACCCAGCATGGAGTGCACGAAATGTGAAAAAAGATTTTAGGTTTGCAGTAAACTTTGTGAAGTCAAGCAAATTGAAGACCCATCATGCAATTCACAAAATTTATCCTTGTTATTAAAACACCACCAAGCAAGTCGGAGACCCAACATGGAGTGCACAGAATGTAAGCGCGTACTGAAGAATACTAACTCAGAATTGCAAAATAAATTAATAATTGACGTAGCGTTATGTAAATAATTAAATGGATGGGATGTGCACAAATAAATTGAATGAGAATAGAAAGGGATAGAATAGAAGCAGCGAATACACTTGGTAATTATGGATGCGAGGTTAAAACATGGGGAAAAATAAATAAGTGACAAAATATTTATAACACATTACTAATTAACCAGGCAATGATAAATCAAATTGGAGAATAAAATAAATAAAAGAGCCAAACCGGAAAAAAAGGAAGAAGAAAAGGTGGTGTAAATAGAAGTTTTTACTGGGCTATGCCCGAAAGAATGGGGGTGTGCGTGTAAATGGGGGGTATGACTAGTAGTATTTATTTTATGTATGATTTAAAAAAAAAAAAAAACGGGTGAGACCTAAAGGTATATATGTAAAAAGGAATAGCAAGTTTTTATTTTGTTTCAGGCTTAAGAAATTAGGCCTGTTTCAACTCTTTTTTTCATTTTTTTTTATTTTTGTTTTTTATCTTTTTTTTTTTAAAAAAAAAGGATGTGCAACAAACATTAACAGAAAAGTTCTAAGAATCTCATCGGTGGCCAAGGGGTTCACCAGCGAGATGAAACAAATAAAAAAATAGACCAAAAGAAAGAACAAAAAAAAATGAAAGAGGAGAAGAGAGTGAAGGAGAGAAGAAGGGAGAAAGAAAGAGATGTGAGGGAAGAAATGAGGGAATACCTGGAGATCCCTTCTCCTTCTCTGGTTGTAGTGTCAAATGGTGCGATGCAGTTGACTCCTTTTGCCTCCTCTGGATTCGTGCCTATTCTATTTTTTTTGTGTATTCTTTGTGTTTTTTTCCTGTGTTTTTGTATGTCCTTTGATGCTCAAACCTCCTCCTTTTATACTATTTTTTCTCTTTCTGTTCTCTTTGACCTAATGGGTTTTAAAAGAAAGCTCACTAGGTCCCTTAGAATTCTCCCTTTTTATTATTATTTTTTCCGTTTTATTTTTGTTCTTCCTTTCCTTTTTTTCTTTTTCTTTTGTTTTCTTTTTTTGTTCTTCCTTTCTTTTTTTTCCTTTTTTTCTGTTTTCTTTTTTTGTTCTTCCTTTCCTTTTTCTTTTTTTTCGTTTTCTTTTTTGTTCTTCCTTTCCTTTTATTTCTTTCTCTTTTTTCATTTTTATTATTCTTCATTTTCTTTTTTTTCTTTTTATTTATTTTTTCATTTTGTATTTTCTTATTTATTTTTTCACTTTTTTGTTTTTTTTAAACTTGTCCAGATAGAATTAGGATTTGACAGTGACACATAGCATTGCCTCCTGTTGTGAGACAACGGTGATATCAAGAAAGTAGCATTGATCTTGTAACGAACTTCACATAAGTCTATAAAAAGCAACTCAAGTTTTGCATTCAAGTTAATGAAGATATTAAGAGAAAGCGAGCAAGAGAACTCTTGCTCCCTGATGAAATAATGTCACTCTTCTTGGCATTGAGAAGCAAGAATATGGAATACCTAGAGTTATCCTTAGAAAAATTGATGCCAAGGGTATTATAAGGAAAGAAACAACTCTCATATAGTGATGATAATTCCTAGATGTGAATCGAAAAATTGAGAATAGTCACTTCTTCTAGAAGAGTTAGGCCAACCATGGCTTTTGGAAGCACAAATCCGTTAATAGTCATCAACCAAAACTGTAGGATTCCAATCAACACAACATCCTACGACCAATGCATGTCAACGGCTAATAGCATGATTATGTCATGAATTCCCCATTCCTTCCATTCGTCTTTGTATGAAGTTGAGACCCTCTTTAGCCAAGTTTGGTATTCTAGAAGAGGTCTAGGCCACGTGTGAAAGCTGGAGGGGAATTTATGGATCCCATACCAGTCACAAATAATGGGAAGGGGAATTTTCTCATGATTAAACAACTTGTTAGTCATTTTATCGGTATTTTCGTCTTCATTAAGGTAGCAAGGGTCAAGAAATAATTCTTGGTGTGACTCGTCAATGGCGATAAGGGTCTTAATGGTGGAATAAGGATCCGACTTAAGCGAACAGATGAAAGCGCTGGAGGCCGCTTGCTCAGAAGCAGTTTACATGGCTTAAGGTTAGGGTTCCCTAAACTAGTGAATGAAAATCGGAGCTGCTAAAACAATCTTATAAGAGGGAAACAATTAAGAATGGTTGTAAAAGATAAGAACAACAGAAGATAGAAGCGAAAATCAGGTTTCGAAAAGTTCAAAATATGGTTACCGAATTCAAATATGCTTGATTATATCAAGATTTTCCTATCGTCGTTCAAGAAAATAAAGTTTTGAATTTCAAACGACTCAAGAAAAGAGGGGAAATTATGTTAACACCTAAAAATTTAGTCATTGGAACAACAGCTATTGAGTACTGCAGCCGGTCTAAGGAAGTTGATTAATGTAGCTCCATGTAGAGCTTGTAGGCCTAGAATCTTATTCATCAATAAAGACCTTTTCTTCTTAAAGATCAATGGCAGTGGAATAGAGAAGAAGGAAAGGTGATTGGAGATGCCACTTCAAGGAGAAGATGAGTCAAGAACAAGCTCACCAGCATAGGAAGCCATGAATAAGAGCTTGAAGTTAGGAGAAGATGAGTGGAGGGAGAGGGAAAGAGGGGAGCGGAATTTTGAGAGAGAAGAAGGAAAATGAGGTCTAAACTTTAAAGTCTAATTTCTCAACTGATCAAAGTTGAAAAAAATGCACACACAAGACCTCTATTTATAGCCTAAATGTCACACAAAATTGGAGGGAAATTTGAATTTCTATTCAAATTTCACTTGAATTTGAATTTGTTAAGCCAAATTTGGAGCCAAAATTTCTCTAATTATGATTAGTGAATTTCAGCTATGGTTCAGCCCACTAATCCAAGATCAAATCCAAGATTCTCCACTAAGTGTGCTTAGGTGTCATGAGGCATATAAAGCATGAAGGACATGCACAAAGTATGACTATATGATGTGGCAATGGGGTGTAGCATGCAAATGCTCACCTCTCCCTTAGGCTGGTCCAAAATTTAATTGGATTGGGCTTTTCCCAAGTCAATTAAATTTCTCTCCCAACACACACATCAAATAGTGCACTTAATGCATATGAAATTACAAAACTACCCCTAATACAAAAACTAGTCTAGGTGCCCTAAAATACAAGGGCTGAAAAATCCTACATTACTAGGGTATCCTCCTTACACTATGGAGCCCTAAATACAAGACCCAAAAAATAATGAAACCCTAATCTAATATGTACAAAGATAAGTGAGCTCATACTTAGCTCATGGGCCCAAAATCTATCCTAAGGCTCATGAGACCCCTAGGGCCTTCTCCTGCATCTCTGACCCAATCTTCTTGGAGTCTTCTATCCAATGCCCTTGAGGGGTAGGATTGCATCACTGATTGAGTAGGCCAATGTGGCTAATTTGGGATAATAAGGTAAAACAATTGGGGTGAAACTCTTTGAATAGTGTGTGGGCCGATTTAGAGAACGTGTAAAGCAATTGGATAGATAATGGAGCATTAGTCCATCTTCATAAATAGGGCCTATCACATTGTACGGGACACAAACATCAATACACAAAATCCAGTCATTTTCCTTCCTATTATTTGCATTACTTTTCTTACTCGCGTTAATTTGCCTACTTCTTTAAGATTCTTTATTTGCTTTCAATAGTTTATCGCTTTCTTTACCATGATTTCACATAGGAGTAACATAACTTAGAAACTTCTATAAAGCTCTTTGGAGTGGACAAGGAACACAACCAAGGAACATGATTCCTTCCTTGGGTCAATCGCCTAAACGGATTCATCCCTTAATACTAAGTCGTCACCACGGCTAAGGGAATTTCACATCAATGGCACCATAAAAATTTGATTCAAATTAAATGATTATTGTTCTATTTGATTCAATTTTGGAAGACTAAGAATTTGCTTCTTTTAGTCCCTCAAATTTAGGCTAAAGGACTAAAAGTAACATTCTACAAATTTAAGGGATAAAAGAACAAATTTTCAATTAGGAGATCAAAACCAAAAGTTTCTCAAATTTGAGAGACAAAACATATATATTTAAGACTTATATATTAAGTATTTAAAAATAGATAAATGTTAGGTCTGGACGACCACACGTCTCATCCACCTTAGATTTTGATGCATAACAATAAGTATAAATGATTGATATTCTAATGAGTTCTTACAAGTGGACATGATTATAATGTTAAAGGTATTTACGAAATTCAATATCATCCACAACTATAGAAAGTATGCTCTATTTTAATCTACATTCCAACACGCTATATCCAGTGAGCATCCACCCTTATGTAAATTAGTATAACACACTGTCATAAGATAAACTCATGCGTCCAGTCTCAAAGTCTGGGTATCACGAAAAAAGAAAGTGCACATGTACTATTTTATTCTAATTCTATTTGTCTCTCTTATTTTTGAATAACTAACGTTGAATTTAAGAAAAAGGACAATATAGAGGAGAATAGAAGGCTTCCACGAAATATTCCCTTGAAGGTCATTTTCACTATGAAAAAAAAAACACATGGCATTGTCTGTACTATGGATAAAATCATCGCCATTCAGAGCTTGACACATCATCTTATTCTTCTATGTGAGAGAATGTTCCTTTCAAGATATTGATGTTGATCCAATAATGGATAGTTCAATTAAATCTATAAAAGGATGTCTACCTCAATGAAGTAACTGATGAAAAATAAGAAAAAGATAGAACAAGAACGCAAGAAAATACGTGAAGCAAAACTCTACTAAAATCATAGATGATATACATTGTTTTCTTTCGTTTATCCTTTGCAAAGAAAAGTTATTATGTATTTGTGCTTGACTGTATTTTCACTCTTTGATTGTTAAGAATACTTATATTCATTTAAACATGTGTTTGGGAATGCCAGGAATGGCTTAGCGTTAAACAATACTTGGGTTCTTAGATTCAGGAGGAGTCTAAGAAGGAACTAGAAGTAGTGTTAAGAATACTTGTAAAACCAGGAGTGACAAGTTAGAATACTTGTTTTGTAATCAGGTTGAGTGAACCAGTATAAACCAAGTGTTTCTACTTCTTTCTATAAAGGTTTATTGAGTATTCTTATTACACTTTCTATCACAATTTTACACCAAGTGTTTATTTGAAAAACTGTTTTAAAAACCTTTTATCTATCACTAGACGACCATATTGTTTTTTTTTACTATATATTTGTTTTATCTTTAGTGGATGACCAATATTTTACATAGTATTATCCATACTATATTTTATATCGTGAAAAATTTACATCTTTGATATACACACTATTGTTGGATCAAGTGGCCTCGGAATAATTAAGAAGGGGGGGGGGGTTAAATTAATTATTAATGTGCCTTGACTAATTAAAATCTATCCTTATTAATGTTACTAGATTTAATTAGGCTTTTACTACAAAGTTAAGAAAGTAAAGAACAGTAATTGAAACTTGACAAAAGGTAAAAGCAATAATTAAAAGTGCACAACGGAAATTAAAAGTGTAGGGAAGAAGGAGACAAACACAAGAATTTTATACTGGTTTGGCAACAACCCGTGCCTACATCCAGTCCCCAAGCGACCTGCGGTCCTTGAGATTTCTTTCAACCTTGTAAAATCCTTTACAAGCAAAGATCCACAAGGGATGTACCCTCCCTTGTTTTCTTTGAACAACCAAGTGGATGTACCCTCTACTTGAACTGATCCACGAGAGATGTCCCATCTCTTATTCTCAGTTACAACAACCCAAGTAGATGTACCCTCTACTTGTACCACAAAGGATGTACCCTCCAATGTGTTAAGACAAAGTTCTCAGGCAGTTAGTCCTTTGAAACTTTGTGAAGGGGAAACAAAAGATATCTCTGGCAGTTAGTCCTTTGAAATCTTTTGTTTAAGGAAAAGGGAAGAATCAAAAGAATTCTCAGACTGTGTCATTTTGAATTCTTTGAAAAGGGAGAAGGGAGACACAAAAGAATTCAGGCGGTTAGTCCTTCGTTCTTTTGGAAAAGGGAGAAGAGAGACACAAAAAGAATTCAGGCGGTTAGTCCTTGGCGAATTCTTTTTGGCAAAGGGAGAAGAGAGACACAAAAAGAATTCAGGCGGTTAGTCCTTGTCGAATTGTTTTTGGCAAAGGGAGAAGAGAATGAAAAAGATGAATAGCACAAGTTTTTTATCAAAGAACTTTTCTTTGAAAGAAAAAATTTTTGAACAAAAACTTTTAGAAAGATGAATCAGAAAAAAACTGTTGAAAGAGTTGAATGATGCTGAGAGAGAAGATTGAAAGATAGATTTCTTGATTGTTGTCAAAATTCAAGCCATGGTCACATATTTATAATTTATTGATGACTCAAGTCAAAGTTTGTGACTCTTGGCAATTTCTTTTAAAACTAGTCACTTAGAAAAGTTGTGACTTTTGAAAGAATCATCATAAACAAGTCACTTGAAGTTTTAAAACAGTCACTGGTAATCGATTACCATTAAGGTGTAATCGATTACACATCAACAGATGTGACTCTTCATTTTGAATTTTGAAAATCTTAACGTTTTAAAACACTGGTAATCGATTACATGTTTATGGTAATCGATTACAGCTTTGTAAATCAGTTTGAAAAACAATGTTGGCTACTGGTAATCGATTACTACCTTTTGATAATCGATTACCAGAGAGTAAAACTCTTTGGTAAAAGATTTTGTGAAAACTTCATGTGCTACTCAATGTTTTGAAAAACTTTTCTAATACTTATCTTGATTGATTCTTCTCTTGATTCTTGAATCTTGATCTTGATTATTCTTGAATCTTGATTCTTGAAACTTGACTCTTGAAAACTTCATTCTTGAATCTTTGGAATTTGATTGACTCTTGATTCTTTGACATCATCAAAATAACCTTGGAAGACATTGCTTCCACAACTATTCACCCCCCCCCCCTTCAGTGTGTTTCTTGCAATTTCAATAAAACATGAAAAAATATGATTAAAAAGTTCTTAAAATTTTAGTTTATTGATAGTGAAAATATAAATTAATATATAAAATGTGGTGTTGTTCAAAAATTTTAATTTATAAAGTTCTAAAAAAGATTTTAATTGACGAAAATTAATTATTATTAGAATTATCTTTATATTTAATATTAATTGTAAAATTTGATTATTAACTAAAATAATTTAAAAAGATATCTTTTACAAATCTTAATATGTAATTTTCATTGTTATTGATAGTTTAAAACAAGTTAAAATACTCATATTGAAATTTTAAAACAAGTTAAATTCTTATTGATAATCAATTAACAAATCTTTAAAATAAGAGAAAAAAGGTATGTAACAAATTATATGGACCCAAATTAAGGATAGCATGGTTTTTTTAACTTTTACGCAATTGAGGCAATTAATTATTTTTTATTTGGTTCTATGTCAAAAACCACAACATCTCTCAATCCAATGGCTCTTAGACCAATACTGATCGCAATCTATGTCTGGTGTTAGCACAATGAAATTATACACACGAAGGAAATCGAACAAGGTTTTTCATGTTAAATAGATCATTGTCCCACACATGAATGCAATTGAACCTTACACCAATGTGTTTGGCTTATATGTTATTAATTAATTTAATTAGCCTATTCAGTAATTAAATTATTGTTAATTACCATCTCATTATACAATAATATAATTTTATTAGTAAAATGCTTATAATTTATAATTTAAAACACATATCACACATAATATTACTATTTTTAATATCTAATTTTGTCTATTTGATAATGAAATTTAAAATTAAATGACATTATTAAAAACATACGAGTGCAAAATTTTTTGGAGTCAGCGACAGTCACGCACTGCAAGTGAAATTAGTCTTTAATCTCGTGGGTTGTCAGACACCTGTGATCTCTGACTCGGGACAAAAAATAGTAAAAAACATATAATATAAAATTATAGCATGATTTAAATTTAAAGATATTGGCATCATTACTATTTTTATGTAATAAATTTATCATAATTTTACTATATGTTAATCTTAAATGGAGGACACAAAAAAAAATTTCTCATTTAATTCCAAAGTTCATTGGAAGAGAAATAGTCTAACTTTAAGGGAACTTAATCATGGTTAGTATTTTTTTTATCCGTGAGAATTGAAGATAATGTGTGAGAGTTTACAATGTACCCTACTCAATCAATTGAATTAGACCCCCTAATCATCATGAGTACTACAAATGGTGTGTCTCCATAAAGATTAGATTGTGCAAGTACAAGCCCCACTTTCATTTTTAAGCAATTGATATAGTTTGTAAATTTTCACGGATTTATTTTCCATACAAAACAACATTTTCCTAACATAAATATCTATTAATAAATTTATTCAATACAAATATAAATATATTTACAAATATAAAATTTTCTTAAAAATCAACTTTATATAAATGAAATTAAATTATTTGATATAGTTAATATTCATAATTATTTTCTTTTTCTTATAAATATTCACTGTTATTTTCACAAATATATATTTATAAAATTAAAATATATTAAAATTATAATAACATAAAATTTATTAATTTTCACGTATAAAAATCAACACCTGTGCATGGCATAGGTTATTATACTTGTACTTTAAAACATAAAATAGAAAATCAAATTTTGGCTATCAAAAGTTGCCACAAAATGTGATTCCCTTATTTTATGCTTGTGCAGAAGAATTAAAAAGAGTATTTTGCATTAGCTATGGACTACAAAAAGTAACTTCAAATTTAGAGAACAAAAAAAAAACATGACTTAAATTTGAGAGAATAAAAACATATTTAAACCAATATTTAAAATTTCTCTACAAAAACAATATGATCAAAACTATTATAAGTTTAATTTATATATTATATTCTTATTATTTTGGTCCTTTCAAGATTTTCTTTCAATCTCCACCACTAATCCCAAGGTGTTTCTTGTGCCACTAATCATTGATCTTGGTCTTAGTCACATCTAAAGCTTCTCACCTTTTCCTAAGAGTATATTGTATGGGGATTAAATTCAAGTCCTTTTTCACAAACATGTATTGTCAACCAACTTACATTCATTGAGTAACCATAATTTCTTTTAACTTTTAACAACTAATCACCTAATAAAAATTACTAAGCATTGCATATTTCATTTTATACAAATAAAACTCTATTTTGTTCGAGTTATTCTTTTTCTCAATCTCTTTCGGTCATACAACTTATTCAATATTAAACATTTAACTTTATTTCTAATTTAAATTTTTATTTATATTTTCAAGTTTTATTACTCAAGTTTTAATTTAATTTAAATTTAAAATGTTTTTTTACTATATCAAATTAAAGATATATTTATTTTTAATAAAACAAAATTTTAAGAATACTCTAATTAATCTTAATTGATATTAATATGAATGGACACACTATATAAATAAATATGATATATATGTTGATCATTCAAATAATTTATTTCTCAATTTCAAATGTTTTCTCTCTTTATTATTTCTATTTAATATAATTATCATATTTGTTGTTAAGATAAAAAGTACCTAACTTATTTTTTATTGTATTTTTAACTATAAATTCTATTCAATTTTTTCAAAAATTTATACAGTGCATGAGAAACCTACTAATTCTTATTAATTGTTCAAATGAAGTTTTTGTATATACACTGAAATAATATTATTTATACACTTACTCATATATGTTGCTTTTTAACTCATTTTTCTCTCAATTTTTCTATTTTTATTGTCTTAATCTTACAATTTATTAAAAAAAAAGATCCTGGATAATTTAGAGTTTCAATCAAAAGGTAAATAAATTCTAATAAAAAATTATTATTCAATCTTAAATTCAACTCATTAATCATTTATGTCAAATCACTTGGTTCTCTTTTCCAATCACATCACAATATATTTATAACTCTCTTTTCTGTTATCTTTTTTTCCTTCCTTTTACTGCATCCATATTAATAGAAAACTTAATTATATCTTTTCTTCTTCAAATTAGGGGATTTATTTTGTGGTCATCCAAATAAAAGTTTGTATCTTTTAAGTCTTTCAATTTTTTTTCTTAAAAAAATGTTCTTTTAGTTCTTTCACCAGAATTTGAGGAACTATAAAACCAAATTTTATTTAAAAGGCTAAAAAGAAAATCCTTAATGAGACTAAAAACATAATTAAGACAATTACAGTTTTCTGAGTTTAGCATCAAATACAAAAGAATCTTACGCATAAAAAAAACACAAGAATCTCAAAAGAGGTTCTGTATTATTATAATCAAAAGAAAAAAAAATATAAATTAAGAGTTTTTAATTTTCCTTTGTCAAACTCAACCCACCTCCCTTTAATCTTAATGGTCTCAACTCTCAAGCTTCACTGGTCCACACCATCAGGCTGATGTCCGTGGTTCGCCCTACAAAGATCATGACCTCTCTCCCTCTACTTTTATTGGTTTTTGTTTACGCGCGTCTATCTATATACTCCCAAATCAACCACGGCCATTGAATGTTTTTTTTTTTTTTGTTCAAATCCCACTTTTGCAAAAAATAATAATAATAATAAATTAATATCATCCAGATATATATCTTATCATCAAGAAAACGATGTTATATACTAGTACTTGAAAATTATACACATCCATTTTCTTTTCACCTGAATAAATTCGAATAGCCTAAATTTTGATTAGTGTACAAAGACTAATATTGTATTTGGTATTACAAATTGCATATTATTACTGCACTTTCATTGGAGTCACTGAAATTAGAAGGCTGGCTCCAATATATGCTCCAAAGATAAGGCCACGCACACGAGTGAAAGCACCATATGTAGATATCTTGCATTACCCTACCATTTTATGGACCACGAATAATTAATATTAGCATCTGTGCAATGTATATGTATTACTATCTAATATAACTTTTTCTATCAATCGTTAGCTTTTCATCATCAACTTTTTCGGTGGTTGAAAAATTAAACATTGTGCTATATATCTTAATTTGTAGGTGCATGCATGAGTGAGTCATGATTATATTTAACCACTTGCATGGACGATAGCCAGAGATTAGAATCGACAACGTGATGTCCTTTATATGTACCCAAAAAATTCAAGAAAGAATCGACAATGTGATCTTAAGTCTACTTCAAGTGACAGTGGGAAATATATATGAAGCACGCTCTCATTGGAGTTTAGCTAATGTTTGCGATGGCTGCTGACGTAATTGGGGTACTTAGAATATGATGATAAAGTAAAAAAAAGGTACAAAATAATAAAATGTAAACAAAAACAAAAGAAAAGAAACAATAGATTATGAATGTTAACATGTATATATAGTTGCACAAATCTCAAGTTACGAAAACCTGATGGAATCGGATTTCACTTTCTCAAGCTACAATGGCGTGGCGTGATATGATGAAACGGGATTTGAAATGAAACGGGATTTGACTTTCATTATTAGAGTTTTAGAAAGAGAAGCTAGATCTTGTTTTCTGATCAATATACCACTTTCGAAGAACTATTTTTACTTACCAAACTGCAGTAAAAAAATATTACTTACCAAACTAGTATATGTAAGTTATGATCTTCTAGAATTTAATAATAGAAAAATAAATAAAATTTTGAAATTAATAATTTTTACAAATAATAGATAAATAATGTGTATTTTTTTAGTGAGATTTTTTTTCGTGTGATTTACTTTCTTCATAGAGAAAAATAATATCTGACTTCCTTTGACTCTTCTATCTACTCTCTCTCTCTTTTTAGTGGTGGTGGTTAGGATTGGGAGAATACTCTAATGTTAAAAATGAAACTTTATTTTACGTTAGTAGGTATTGGTTACTTAAATTCACTATCCTCATCAAATAACAAATATCTTTAGAAATTACTCAACTTAAACCTATGACCCATTTACAATATAGTTTATAACAATTAATTATTTATTTATCGATCTTTATTAAGTTACACACACTCACCCGTTGAAGATGACGTCAAGATTGAGAGGAGACACCGATAAAGGACCTCGATTGTCGAGGCAATTTGCTGCGATGATAGGTTGATGACTGACAGTGATTGGAAAAATGATTTAGGTTGATGATTTCCTTGTGTTGTTGTGAGCAAGGAAAACCTAAGTCCTGGCCCCAAACCCGACTTTCTTAATCGGGGAAAACCCGATCCCAATCTAATCAATTCGATTTTTTTTCCGTCAAAGTCAAGACGAGTTCAAGTGAGTCCCCGGTCCAATTGTCATGTTTAATTTGTAACCTACAACAAATTAAATTTTTAGACCAAAAAGTCAATCTAACTTTTTTCTTTAATAAATTTAATTTAAGGATACTATAATAATCTAATGTTTAACTTTTTTTAAAAAAAAAAAAATAATAATATGTCATTACTCTCTGTGTCCAACTTATTTCTCTCCTCCCCATTTTTTCACCCACTTCTCAAAACGTTGAAACTGCACCAAGCAAATCTCAAAGCAATTGAATCAGAAGCAGTCAATCCGATATTATTTTTTTATTTCTCAAATTTAAATACTATTTTGTTATGCTGTTTTTTATTCCCACTGAAGCTAATGTTTTTCATTTTGCAGGGTCTGGAAACTGATCCGAGGTGAAAAGATGAATGTTTGAGAGAGAAAAAGATTCTGAAAATGTTGAGCGTGATTGCGTGAAAGATGGGAGACGAGAGATAAAATAGGCCAGATGAAGAGGAAAGAGAAATTAATTTTGTTTTTAAAAAATATTTATTATTATTACTATGTTCTTAAATAAAGTAAGTACGGTACTATGCAAAAATATTATTTATTAATTATCACACGAATAATAAAAAATAATTTCCAAATAATTACATTTTATATTAAAAAAATATGTTTTTGACTATACTAGTCAAATAAAACATACAATTCTTAAATCACGTTAAATAAAATATAAATTGATTAAGAAAGAATATGGTATATTAGGGGTGTAAGTGGATGACACTCAATCTGCCAATTTCTCTAATCTAATCCAACTCAATTAGATTTTTATAAGTTGAATTGATTTTATTTTAGTGAATTCAATTAAAATTAGATTGGATAATGAGTTTTAAATTTTGAATCCAACCAAAACTCAATCCAACCCACATACATTAAAAAATATATATAACAAAATAATAAATGTATATTAAATAGTAAATATCAATATAGAAAATCCTAAAGTAAAAACTCATATGAACTATGTTCATCTTTTCTTTATTATATAATTTAAGACTTTTAATGATTAGTGATTAGTGTTGATATAAGTATTTTGAATTGTAAAATAATGTTATGTTTTGTCAATACTAAGTTGTTAAATAAGTTATGGTTTTTATATTTTATCATTACGAATGAGTTACTTAAATTGATTACAAGCTCATGGTTGATCTTTTTTATTCAAATAGTAATTGTAAAATTAATTTTTAAAAATATTCCTTACTATTTTTTAGTTTAATGATTTTTTTTTAAAATTCAAAGACTTAAAGAGGTAAGAATTTTTTAATGGTCCAATCCGATGACCAATCCAACTCCATCCAATTAAAGTTGGGTTGAAATGGATTTGGTTGGAAAAAAAAAAAAGAAATTCAACACAATTCAATCCAATTAAGTTTAATTTGATTGGGTTAAAAAATAGATAAAATTCACCTCAATCCAAATGACTTACACCCGTATAGTATATTTATCTATTGATATGAATATCTTATATCTCATCAAATTCCGTAACAAAATTCCTTACATCGATTTTTTTAAGGGACTTACATATGATGAATTAAAAATACATAAACATACCAACCACGGTTGACATAAGTGATAACGGCTTGTATTGTTTAACTAAGTGGTCTAGGTTGAAATCCTAATTGACCCTTGAGTATAGAATAGATCATATTGAGAGAATAACACGTGTCTTGTGTGCGCTCACAGTTCTTGATAAAGATTAGTCACCACTTTTGATGGAATTACTTTGTATCAATATCATGATTAAAATAAATGCATAAACCATCAATGGTAAATATAAAATAACATAAATTTATATGTATAATAACATTATATCGTAAGTATATATCTTCCAAAAGACAAGCCAAACTCATGAATTAAAATAACGTTTAATTGCTTTAATTTGTTCAGTAAAAAATGACTTTAATTTGTGGTTCTAAATTTTTACCAAATTTTTAATTAAATTATTAAACTATTTTTTATTTTAATTAGGTCCCAGAAGTATCCTTGTTGGACTTACTTAAAAAAAAACAAATATAAATTTTGGACTCAATTGAAACAAAAAGAAGTTTAGAAACCTATTTAATAAGGACAAATATTTTATGGACCTGATTAAAAAATTACAAATCTCTTCAGGATAGTACTTTTACTCAGCAAACTCTAAATTAGTTGAAGAACATAAAAATATTGAGTTTAGAACTTCAAAAGTCATAATAGTGTCTTGTAGAGGTGTTGTAGAGGTGAGAATACTAGCCTGCACAAGTTAATAGTTTATTTAATTAGATCCATAAACTATTTGTCATTTTTAAATAAGTTCATGAACTATTTTTTATTTCATTTGGGTCCCTGAATTTGTATTTATTTTTTAATTAGGTTTTCATTAAACCCAACAAAAAAAAATTAAAAAATAAATACAAATTTAATGAACTAATTGAAAGAATATATATTCAGAAACTTAACTAAAAATTTGATAAAAGTTTAAAACCCAAAAATAATTAAACCTTATATTTATGTTTACATGCAAGTATTGGGATCTAATATATATAGCCAAGTAGGTTGGAGATTTTGGGGCTTAATTGTTTTGTTAACTTTGGGCTTGGATCAAGCCCATGACTATTTTGTTGTATGTTTATTTTAGGGAAATGTTAAAGGTATCATTTTGCTAAGCCCACCTCTACCTTTAAAAAAAGTTTGAAATATATGTATGATTAACTTCTTGTTGAACTTTGATCTTGGGAATCACAACCAATCTTCCATGCTTCAGATTAACTCTTCTGGCAATCTTTCTTCTAATGTTGCAACATATATGTCTACAAGATTAGCATGCTATAGACTGATGTTTCACAACTTTCTTCATGCTTCTTATCAAGTATTGTCTTTAAATCAAACCATTTGTAGCTTAAGTTTAAAAGACCTAAAATTTTCTTCTTGAAAGTTTGTTGTTATTAAAACATTTTGATTCAGAAAGGGTTATGCTTCAATATTCTCCCCCTTTTTTTTATGATGGCAAACTTTTGGAGCGAGTTATAAGTTTTTCAACTAAAGAGCGTAAAAGCAAATTGACTATTTTATAATACTCCCCCCCCCCCCTCCCCCCTCCTTCATTGTTTAACACATGCTTCTTTATCTTGTTATTAAATTACCCCCCCTCAATATAAGCATTTTGTTATTTTTATGATAATTCTATATCAAGAATATAACAAACACATAATAATTCAGAATCAAGAAGCATAATAAAGAGTTAGATTTCATTCATATCAAAAAGATAATCAATACAAAGCCAAATATGATGTACAAAAAGCTTCTAAGTTTCTACTTCAAAGCTCCTAAGTTCTAAAACTTAAACTCCTAACTCTTGTGTTATAAAACTTAAGCTCTTAACTCCTAACATTATTCTCTCCCTTTTGGCATCAACAAAAAAATAAACTTATAACTATGGTGATGGAATGTAACCAGAGGAGTTGTAATGCTCCTAAGAGTTGATGTCTAGATGGTTGACATTCTATGCCACTCACAGATGACACTATACACTCAACATTTTTGTTAGGTAATCTTTTCTAAGAAATCGACAATCAGTTCTAACACCACTTGTAAGATTTGGTTGCTTTCAAGATCATTGATTGTTCCCAAAATCAACACAAGACTTTTCTACATGCTTTGGCTCCACTCACACGCTTCATGGGAAACTTTCCAAAAGGTCACCATCTCATAATTATTATAAGTCAAACATGTTGAATTGTGGATTTCTTAAGTGATGCACTACCAAAAAGAAGATGCATCTTGTTGGTATAGTTAATACCAATTAATTTCTTTAATTCATCATCAATTGTACAATCATATTGGTAAGTGCCATAATTTAGTTATTTTTGGGATTAAACTTATCTTTTGATTGTAATAGTTTTCTTATAAACTTCCCTTCTTTCTAGTTGTTTTATATATTGTACATTTACTAATCTTTTTGTTTAAATATGTAAGATTCATCCATGATTTTGTATATTTTGATGATTGCTTGTTGGATCTAGAAAATAAGTTAAAAGGAAGGGGAAGATGATCATATTTTCAAGATTTCAAACATCCATTCACCCAGGCTAGCAATCAGCTCGCCTGGGCTAATCAAGTTTCTTCAGGCATAGATAACCAACTCGCTTGAGCGAGTGAGTGCCTTCAGCACTAAGCAAGAAACTCACCTGGGTGTGTTTAGCTCGATCGAGCAAATTGGTCTGCACCTCTTGGCTCTTTTTCTATAAAAAGCCATGCAAAGGATGGAGAGAAACATACCAAGACTAGAGAAAAGCCAGAGGAAGAACACAGAAGGAAGAAAGAATAAAAAAGTGGAGCCCGGGCGCTGCAAAGTTGTGATCATGGATCACATCCTTCATCATTTCTCTTGTTGATCTTGTGCTCTATGCAATGATTGGATAGCTTCTCAAAAGGATTGGATGTAATCTTTGTACCCTTATGTATCTCTTTTGATATTTTATATATGTATGAATCTTTTCTACTCATTATTGGTGATTTCATTTTGTTCGTAAAGCTTGATTCTATTTGATCACGTTTTATGAAATTGGATTTTAAGTTTGATTGGAAATTACTCTTAGAATTTGAACTGAATGAATTTACTCTTTACATTACGTTGCAAGGAACAGAGTATAACGTTTTGATTGCAAATAGCACGAGATTATGATTGTAATGCTGAGGTATTTACTTTATATGCGAGAGATCGATTCAATAAATATTCTTAGGATTCTCAAGTGCGAGGGATGATTCGGGGTAATTTAATATGTGCATTAGTAATGTTAGAAAATGATTCATATATGTTAATTTTATTAGGATACTAAGGGTATGAATGATGAAATCCAATCCTACGTTTTTCTTGAATTAACTAAATTCATGATTATTGTTTTCGTAGTTTTACATATTTTTTACACACTAAATTTCATTATTTTCATTATTCTGTTACTTTAGTTATTTTTCGTTAGTTAGACAAACCCATGATATCTTGATTAAATTTGTACATAACTATTGAACTGTTTACTTTTATAGGGAGGAATTGAGTAACTCAAGTCCCTGTGGAGACAATCTCTTTTTATAAATTTGTAATATGTGATGACATTGGTACACTTGCCAATAATCTAACAAGTTTCTGGCATATACCTACACAACCTCAGGATCCCTCTCATTTTGGTATATATTCGCCTGAGTGTTACATGTTCACCAGCTTCTATAATTGGTTCGTCTTCAAAACACATTGTAATGGGAGATAGACTTCTTCTTATACCACTAAATGTGACACCCTAATCCCAAATACAATCATATTTATAAATGACATTCCAAAATATATTTAAAATAGATTTTCAAAAGAACTTTCTTAAACATGACTTAATTACTTGCAAGATAAAATGCAAAACATATTCTTGTTTTTCCATATAGCATAAAGATATGAACTAAATAAACATTTTAGCACTTCAAGCCGATACAAAAACCAAAACTAAACTCTTAAAAGTTTAATAAGTCTGGAAATAACAACCATAAAAGTTGACCTTGATGTCATAATCTATCATAGCATTGCATATCATTTTAAAACATAAACATAAACAACCATTGGATCAACATGAGCCACACAAAGATTCTAAATCGGATAACACCTCCAAGGATAATGTTATATTTCAACTCATTAATGTCCTCCCCGAATAAGCTTAATGACATCCCTAAAAAAACTCAACATGATATTATGCATAAGACATCCATGACATTTTTACACTCATCATAACATGATAGTCCATGCCCTACATGAACTCAGGTCACATACCTGTTGTCACAGCACATTACCATGATATCACTTGATCTACCTCATGCACATATATTTGTCATCATAACATTCATAGCAATGTTCACAGGGCACAACATACACATATGCATCAAATCAAACCATAATGTTTTCAAACTCTAACACAATAATAATTTTCAAAATCATACTATAACAACACTACAACATCATAAACATCAATTAATAACACACACACACACACACACACACACACACACACACACACACACACACACACACACACACACACACACACATATGTGAGGAGAGATCAAATTACTCCGGTATAACTTAAACAACTATTACATCATTCTATAACTCGATGTAAAATGTGATTTTTATCGATCCGATCATTATATCTTCATATTATCGAGATTATTTGTGTCAAATTTTGTCAAAATTAAATAACAATAAAAAGATAATCAAATGATCAATATTTTAGTATATCTTAAACAGTTTTTATTACATTGATTTCAATATGTATGAATGAGACGACAAATAATTTTGGAATGATATAAAATTCTGAATATATTATTTATGTGAAAGAAACTTTCAATTCAACAGTGGATTTTAAGAAAATACTATCCAATTGAAAATTATTGAATGATGTAATAGTTGGTAAAAATTACATTTGATCTCTCTATCATATATATATATATATATATATATATATATATATCTCTTTGATTATATATAATCTATAAAGTAATATATACTTGTTAAAAAATTTCTCCCCCAAAACTTGAAAGGTAATTTTGGTAAAATTATTTGCATTAAAATAATTATTAATTAAAAATAAAAATAAAAAGTATATCTTCGTTATCATTTATGTACCATTAATAAATTCTTTATCCTTTATTATTAAAAGTAATATAAACTGTCCCTAAATATTTTCTCACAAAAAATTTAAGGGATACTTTGGTTATTTCAACTGTATTAAAATTGTCAGAAAAATTTAAAAGGAAATTAATAAATATGTATAATTATCATTTATATATAAGTAGTAAAAAAATAATAATAAATGATAACAGAAATAACCTGAATTATGCATTGTAAATCAATTAGGAACATTTGTTTATATTATATTTGAGGGTAAAAATAGTATAATAAAATAATATTTTCAACTAAATTTTCAGTTAATTTCATCAAATATAGGGTAAATAGCCACTTTTGTCCCTTAATGTGTAATTCGCTGACAAATGCGTCCCTGAATGATGAAAATACAAAATTTAGTCCCTGAAAGTGTAAAAAGTACGACAAATATGTCCTGCCGTTAACTTCCCTCCGTTACCGTTAATAAAATAGCCTACGTGACACAGAGGGACAAATTTGTCACTGAAATGATTGCCAACGTGGATTGCCAGCATATGAGCAAATTTGTTATAATATTTTTTTGACTTTTTGTTTTTCCAATCCCCTGACAAATGTGTCCCTGAAAGATGAAAATACAAAATTTAGTCTGTGAAAGTATAAAAAAGTGCGATAAATATATCTGGACGTTAATAATAGATTATGACTAATTATTATTATTATTATTATTATTATTATTATTATTATTATTATTATGTATTTATAATTTACTGCTCCTATTCGTTTAAAACTTATGCAATATATTTTTTTAAATTTCCTTTTAATATATATATTTTTATTATTTTAATTTTCTTGTCAAACCTTAATTTTTTCTATTAAAAAAAACTTTATCTTATACCTCATATTTAGATTGAAAATAATATGTCGAAAATTTTGAGTAGAAAAAACACAACCGGCCACGAGATCAAATTTATTTATTTTAAAAAGAGAATTTAATCAACTATTTTTTTTTTTAAAAAACAAATCTCACAAAATTTAAACTAGATAAAGCTAAAGTGAAATTATAAGTCTTTTTTCTTAATATTATATATATATATATATATATATATATATATATATATATATATATATATATATATATATATATATATATATATATATATATATATATATATATATATACCTCAAATATGAAAGAATCTCCTGAATAAACCTTATGTGCTTCCATTCAAGACAACACTTATTATACATAATATGGATAAAATAAAAACAGTTACTAACAAATAAAGAACCCAAATAAATTTAAATAAAAAATACAATAATGCTCAAACTAATACATAGGTTAACTTTAAAAGAAAACAAAAAAAATTAATACAGAAGTTTATTCTTTGCCTTTGGGATGTAGAGTTGTATCTCTCGCTGATTTAGGTGTTGTAACGACCTTACATTTCATTTGAATACTATGAAAGAGTACGTAATAAAGATTAATAATTAATTGAAGAAACAAAAAATTTCAAGAAATAAAAGACTTTTCATTTTTTAAATGGTAATTATGATATAAAAAAATTGAGTTATCATTTAAACAAATTAAAGCCTTATATATATATATTATTGATTAAGGAAAAAGACTTATAATTTCACTTTAACTTTATCTAGTTTAAATTTTGTGATATTTTTTTTTAAAAAAAAATAGTTGATTAAATTCTCTTTTTAAAATAAATAAATTTGGTCCCGTGGCCGGTTCTATTTTTTCTATTCAAAATTTTCGACATATTATTTTCAATCTAAATATGAGGTATGAGATAAAGTTTTTTTTAACAGTAAAGATTAAGGTTTGACAAGGAAATCAAAATAATAAAAATATATATATTAAAAGGAAATTTAAAAAATATATTGCATAAGTACAAAACAAATAAGAGCAATAAATTATAAGCACATAATAATAATAATAATAATAATAATAATAATAATAATAATAATAATAATAATAATAATTAGCCACAATCTATATTAATGTTCAGATATATTTGTCGTATTTTTTATACTTTTAGGAACTAAATTTTGCATTTTGGGACGCATTTGTTAGCGGAATGAGAAGACAAAAAGTAAAAAAAATATTATGACAAATATTCTCCTAGGCTGGCAATCCCCGTTGGCATATCTGTCGCACTTTTTACACTTTCAGGGATTCAATTTTGTATTTTCATCTTTCAAAGACACATCTATCAGTAAATTACACATGGACAAAAATGACTATTTACGTTCAAATATAACATTCATTCTTTTTCTTTTTCTTCTCGATATCTATCTTCTCATTTTTTCTTTGTCTCTCTTATTTCTCATATAATAATATTTCCTTTTTTTTATTAATAAAAGATATCTCCCTCTCCAGTTTCGGTTTTTATTCCTTCCTCTTAATGTTATTACGCACTTTCTTTTCATTCAACCTTAAGGTATCTATTTATTTTCCTCTTCTTGTGATGATTTTTTTCTCATTCACCCTTTCTCTTTTTCCTTTGTTTTTGGTTTTGTTGTCTATAACATTAGAAACGAAAATGTTTTTTTTTTTTTGGTATAGGACTAGAAAGTCTTTCGTCATTGACTCCACCTGCAATTGTATTAGAAAAAAGGTATATGCTTTTCTAACTTTCTTTTTTATCCATAGATAGTCAGGGGTTTTTAAAAAAATATTATTAATTTTAGTTTATTTTATAATGTTAATTGCCTTATTTTTTCATGTCTTTTGGTTGATACGGTGCTATTTACATTGTTGCTCAATTCGTTCTTTTTACAAAAGAAATAATTGTATTTTTCTTTCGGTTTTGAATTTCCGTGATCATTAATTCATAATAACTAACGCTTATTACTCTATTTGGTATAAATCTTTCCTGAATTTTTTTTCTGCTTTTTAAAAACATATGCTTGCTTATAAATTTGTTTTCGGGTGACGTTATGCACAAGATTGCGTTTGTTAAGTAATATGATGGTACAAGATAAATATTTGAGTTACACGATAATTTTTTATCATGGGTACTTTTTGATTAATAATGAACAACACAAGCATAATAATATAAAATTTACTAAAATATTTTTTTAATATTAATTATCTTAATATAATTTACATTATTATTATATTTTATGAGGATTTAAAATATGGGATGGTGGAGCATTCCAACTATGTTGACACCCATCATTCTTTATAACCATTATTTCCATCAAGTAACACTTATCTCTAGAAACTTCTTTTATTTAACCCAATTACAATTTAGTCCTTAATTATTAATTATTTATTTATTAATCTTTACATAAGTCACATGCCTCTCACATGAGACATTAATTCTTACATTCTCCCACTTGGCTCATGTGACATTACCAAACATCGTGAACTAAATAAATAAATAAATTAAACTAACATAATGCCCATTAAAATGACTAAATCATTTTATACATTGGGTACATTATAATTTCATGATTAAGAATAGAAACTAAATTCGAGTCATGACGATTGTACATCACTTAATCGACATAGTCCCTTCTATGTACCACAAATTAGTCTTCTCCTGAATATGACCATTAGTTAGGAGTACATAATTGGTCCAACGTAATGTCTTTATTCAAGACAAAACCTATTAACATTACTCTAATACAAATATGCATGCAAACATAGAGAATAGGCAATCATAAACATATCATAAATGAGCTCAGAGTGTCAGTAAAATGCATAAAGTAAATTACACTTAATGATCATCAATAACAATAATGCCCATACTTTCAACATGTTCTATAAATGTCTTGGACGGTAATTCCTTCATCAAAGGGTTAACTATCATAAGATTTATGCTAATATGTTCTATTGACACTCTTTGTTTATGAACTTCTTCCTTTACGACAAAGTACTTCAATTTCATATGCTTAGCACCCTTAGAGTACTTGTCATTTTTAGAGAAAAATACTGCTACAGAGTTATCACAATACATTTTTAGCGGCCTAGCAATACTGTCAACAATTCCAAACCCTTAAATAAAGTTCCGTAGCCAATTAGCCTAAATTGTAGCCTCAAAACATGCTACAAATTTAGCTTCCATGGTAGATGAAACAACAACTAATTGCTTTGCACTCTTCCACGATATTGCTCCTCTGGCTAAAAGAAATACATAGCCAAGAGTGGATTTTCTCCTATCCACACATCCAACAAAGTCTGAGTCTGAATACCCAATCACCTCAAGATGACCAGACCTCTTAAATGTAACCATGTCATCTTTTGTTCCCTATAAGTATCTCAGAACTTTGTTTGCAGCTTTCCAATGTTCCATTCCTAGGTTACTTTGATATCTTCCTAACATTCCAGCCGCAAAGCTTATGTTTGGTAGAGTACTAATGTCATCATACATAATACTTCCAACAACTAATGCATACAAAATTGCTTTCATTTGTTTTCATTCCAGATCATTTCTAGGACATTGTGCGAGACTAAATTTGTCTCCTTTCTGAATTGGAACGGGTGATGTTGAGCAGTTTTCCATCCTGAATCTCTCTAGTACTTTATGGATATATGCTTTCTAAGATGAGCCTAACATTCCTTGTAATCTATTTCAAAATATTTCTGTCCCTATCACATAACTTGCCTTACCCATATCTTTCATTTCAAAGTTGCTAGAGAAAACTTCTTAGTCTCATGAAGAAGACCAAGATTATTAGTTGCAAACAAGATATCATCAACATACAAAATTAGAAAAATAACCTTACTCCCAGTGGCCTTCAGATATATACACCAATCAACAATATTTTCCTTAAATCTAAAGGAAACAATGGTATCATTAAACTTCAAATACCATTGGCAGGAAGTTTGCTTAAGATCGTATATTGATTTCTTTAATTTTCACACCATGTGTTCCTTTCCTTCAATTGAGAACCCCATTGGTTGGTCCATATAAACATTTTAATCTAAATCTCCATTAAGAAAGATAGTTTTCACATTCATCTGATGTAGCTGCAAGTCATAATGGGCTACTAATGCCATGATAATCCTGAAAGAATCATTTCGTGTGACCAGTGAAAACGTCTCTTCATAATCAATGCCATCTTTCTGAGCAAATCCCTGAGAAACAAGTCTAGCCTTGTAACGTTCAAGGTTGTTATGAGAGTCACATTTAGTCTTGAAGACCCACTTACAACCCTTTGGCAATTTTAGGAGGTACCAAACACCATTATGTTCCATGGAATTTATCTCTTCTTTCATGTCATTTAACCACTTCTCAGAATTATCATAGCTTATAGCTTGTGAAAATGAAACTGGATCATTATCATTAATGCTTAAGTCTGTTTCTGATTCATGTAGGTATACCACATAGTCATTCAAAATAGTTGGTCTCCTTTCTCTTTAAGACCTCCTTAATGCTACTTCTTGTGGTTCTTCCACAGCAAGTTTATTATTGTCAAACCCTAATTTCGTCCGCGGATGATAATTTGCTAAAGTTTTGATTCTTGCTAGTCGAATTGAGCTGCTTGACACCAGTTACCGTGCAATACAAAAGGTTTTTCGACATTTCGGTAAAGAATGCGAAAAGTACCCAAAAGGGAGGGCAAAAGGGTCATTTTGAGGATTTTTCAGACCCCTGGCTCGCCCAGGCTAGCCTCTGGCTCACCTGGGCCCCCAAATGACTTAGGGGTGAAGTAACCAGCTCGCTTGGGCAAGCAAGGTTACTTCAGGTTGAAGCAACAGCTCGCCTAGGCGAGCTGTTGATCAACCATGTCCCCTCATTTCCTATAAATAGGCGTGAGGGGGCTGAAGGAAGGGGTTCAGACTTTCAATATTGAAAGGATTTAGTGAAATTAAGGAGAAGAAGGAGAAAGAAGAAGAAAAAACGAGGCCGAGGCGCTTCCGAATCATAATCGTGATTGATTCCTACATCGTTCTTCGTTCGTCAACGGGTTAGTATTTGTTTTAAGGTTTTGAATTCGCTCTATGCACCCTTAGGGGTCCTCCTTATTGCTTTGCACATCTTCATCTCATTCTACCATCAGTGATCTCATTTTTTTATGTAAAGCGAGTTTCAAACGATCATTTGTGCTGTAATCTCATTTTATCATTGTAAAATAAAGTTTCAATCGATCGTTTATGCCGTAATCTCATTTTATCATTGTAAAATAAAATTTCAACCGATCATTTACCTCACAAGTCATCTTTTAATGAGATTTGAAAGTAAATAAGTGAAACCAAAGCTAAAATCAACATGTAACTGAGCTTTTATCCACAAAAGTCGCTTGAATCTATTCAAGGTCCAACGCCTTATCTCTTTTACTTTTATTGGTTAAAATGAACCTTTCAAAAGTTTAAAATCAACTCTATGCATAACTTTCTTGCTTTTAAAGAACTACATAGGTCTGAGTTCTTCATCACACTTGAGAATACGTAGGAGCAAGGGCCATGCTCTTGTCGACCCCAAAAAGTGAAAAACATAAAAAAGGAAAATAAATAAATGTGGAAGTCATGACTTTGCACACTCGATTAATGGTTGCTGTCCCTTGTGACGGACGCATGGGGTGTTAATACCTTCCCCGCAAACAACTCCCAAACCCTTATTCTTAAAATTCACAGACCCCTTTTTTGGTTTTTTCTAATGTTTTCCTCGAATAAACATTGGTGGCGACTCCCGCACGTTTTCCTTTCTTGGAAGATGCACCCTTGAGTCTCGCCTCGCCCTCCCGCTGAAAGGGTAGGTTGCGAAAATTATGTATCATGGGCTCATTATTGTGTTGCTCTTGTTCATTGTTGTTTGGAACAACAACTAAAGGAGCAACCACCTTAATGCTAGAGGCATAAGCTAAAAGGACTTGCACTCTAACTTCTTTAATTTCCACATCTCGTGGAACTATACTCTCACTGATTTCACCATTTTCAATGAATCTTGCATTTCCACTTTCGAAAATTCTCATACTATGATTAGGACAATAAAACATATACCCCTTTGACTTTTCTAGATAACCAATGAGATATCCACTAATTGTTATTGCATCCAATTTTTTTTCTTGTGGATTATAAATCCTTATTTCTACCTGGCAACCCTAGACATGCAGGTGCCTTATAGTAGGTGTCCTATTCATCCACTGTTAAAAAGGTGTCTTTGGAATTGCCTTACTAGGAACCTTATTCAACAAATACATGGCAATTTTCAAGGCATACATTGACAAAGATACGGGTAAAATTGAATTGCTTAACATACTCCTAACTGATGTAGCTCCATGTGGAGCTTGTAGGCCTTGGATCTTCTTCATCAATGGAGTCCTTTGCTTCTTAAAGATGAATGGCATCAAAATGGAGAAGGAAGAAAGATGATTGGAGATGCCACTTCAAGGAGAAGATGAGTCAAGAAGAAGCTCACCACCATAGGAAGCCATGGATAAGAGCTTGAAGGTAGAAGAAGATGAGGTGAGGGAGAAGGAGAGAAGAAGCACGAAATTTTGTGACTCAAATGAGGTCTGAACTTTGAAGTATAATTCTAAAATGATCAAAGTTCAAAAAATGCAAACATATGGCCTCTATTTATAGCCTAAGTGTCACACAAAATTGGAGGAAAATTTGAATTTCTATTAAAATTTCACTTGAATTTGAAATTGAATTTGTGGAGCCAAATTTTGGAGTCAAAATTTCACTAATTATGATTAGTGAATTTTAGCTATGGCTCAGCCCACTAATCCAAGATCAAGTCCAAGATTCTCCACTAAGTGTGCTTAGGTGTCATGAGGCATGTAAAACATGAAAGACATGCACAAAGTGTGACTATATGATGTGGCAATGGGGTGCAGCAAGCAAATGCTCACCCCCCTTCTAAAATTTAATTGGATTGGGCTTCTCCCAATTCAATTAAATTTATTTCCCAACACACACATCAAATAATCACTTAATGCATATGAAATTACAAAACTACCCTTAATACAAAAACTAGTCTAGGTGCCCTAAAATACAAAGGCTGAAAAATCCTACATTTTTAGGGTACCCTACCTACATTATGGAGCCCTAAATAGAAGGCCCAAAAATAATGAAATCCTAATCTAATATGTACAAAGATAAGTGGGCTCATACTTAGTCCATGGACCCGAAATCTACCCTAAGGCTCATGAGAACCCTAGGGCCTTCTCTTGCATCTCTGGCCCAATCTTCTTAGAGTCTTCTATCCAATGCCCTTGGGGGGTAGGATTGCATCACTAACCATATCAATTAAAGTTCTATTACGCCTTTTTGATACACCATTTTGTCGTGGTGTACCAGGCATTTTGTATTGCGCACAAATGCCATGTTTCTGAAGAAATTTAGCAAATGGACCTAGGTGTTGCATAGTTTCATCATATCTTCCGTAATACTCACCACCTTTATCAGACCTAAAAACTTTCACCTTTTTGTCTAATTGTCTTTTTGTAGAAGCAAAGCTTCATGGTGAATCAAAGGTGATTCAAAGGTGTTTTGATGATAACAATGATGATAACAAAAGATGATGACAAAGGTGATGACAAAAAGTTCAAAGATCAATCAAAGAACAACTCAAGTGAATCAAAGATCAATCAGAGAACAACTCAAGTGAATCAAGAACAATTCAAGAGTTCAAGATAAGAATCAAGAAAAATTCAAGACTCAAGAAGAAAGTTTAGAGTCAAGAATCAAGATTCAAGGTTCTAGATCTCAAGAATCAAGATCAAGATTCAAGACTCAAGATTCATGAATCAAGAGAATGCTTAATCAAGATAAGTATGAAAAGGTTTTCTCAAAAATTGAGTAGCACATGGTTTTTTCTCAAAACATGTTTACCAAAGAGTTTTTACTCTCTGGTAATCGATTACCAGATTGTTGTAATCGACTACCAGTAGCAAAATGGATTTGAAAAAGTTTTCAAACTGAATTTACAACGTTCCAATTAATTTTAAAAAGTTGTAATCGATTACAATGTTTTGGAAATCGATTACCAGTGCCTTTGAACGTTGAAATTCAAATTCAAATGTGAAGAGTCACATCCTTTCTCATAAAAGCTTTGTGTAATCGATTACACTGATTTGGTAATCGATTACCAGTGATTGTTTCTGAATAAATCAAAAGATGTAACTCTTCAAAAAGGTTTTTGACTTTTTCAAATTGGTTTTAAGTTTTTCTAAAAGTTATAACTCTTCTAAATGGTTGTCTTGACCAGACATGAAGAGTCTATAAAAGCAAGGCTTTGTTTTGCATTTCAAGAATCTTGAACAACCTTTACAAGCCTTGAATCTCTTTGAACTTCTTCTTCTTCTTTGTGCCAAAAGCTTTCCATGGTTTTCTGATTTTCTAAACCTTGAAAACTTGTGCTATTCATTCTTTTCATCTCTTCTCCCTTTGCCAAAAAGAATTCGCCAAGGACTAACCGCCTGAATTCTTTTGTGTCTCCTTTCTCCCTTGTCAAAGAATTCAAAACGACACAGTCTGAGAATTCTTTTGATTCTTCCCTTTCCCTAATACAAAAGTGTTCAAAGGACTAACCGCCTGAGAATTCTTTTGTATCCCCATTCACAAAATATCAAAGGTTTAACTGCCTGAGATCTTTGTCTTAACACATTGGAGGGTACATCCTTTGTGGTACAAGTAGAGGGTACATCTACTTGGGTTTGACTGAGAACAAGAGAAGGTACATCTCTTGTGGATCAGTTCTAGTGGAGGGTACATCCACTAGGGTTTGAAAGAGAACAAGGGAGGGTACATCCCTTGTGAATCTTTGCTTGTAAAAGGATTTTTACAAGGTTGAAAGAAATCTCAGGGACCGCAGGTCGCTTGGGGACTGGATGTAGGCATGGGTTGTTGCCGAACCAGTATAAAAACTCTTGTGTGTTTGTCTCCTTCTTCCCTACTCTTTTACTTTTCGCTGTGCATCTAATTTCCACTTTTACTTTCTGTTAAGTTTCTCTTCTACTCCTCATTCTCTTAACAATTTAGTAAAATCATTAGAAGAGTAATTTTTAATTAGTAAAGGTTTAGGAATAATTAATTCAACCCCCCTTCTTAATTATTCTAAGGCCACTTGATCCAACACTTTCTATTCATTCAAGTAAATTTTTAAGGCATCCACTGCCTAAGATTTCTCACGCAGTAAGTAAACATAACCGTAACATGAATAGTCGTCAACAAAGGTGATAAAGTATCTTTCCTTTCCGAAAGAATTAACATCAAAAGGCCTACAAATATCAATATGCACAATTTCAAGAAGTTGAGTGCTTATTATAACTTTTTTCTTTGTATGTTTTGATTATTTTCCCTTAATATAATCCACACAAATATTTAGATCTATAAAATCTAGACTAGGAAGAATTTCATTCTTTATTAATCTTTCCATCCTTTCTATAGAAATGTGACCTAAACGTTTAAGCCACAAGAAAGCAGATTGTTCATTCACTAAACTACGTTTAGTGTCAACATTATGATGCAGAGTTAAAATGGTTTGATCATACAAACCATCTAATTTCAATTTATATAAACCATCACAAAGAACACCAGTACCAATGGGATGATTATGCTTAAATAAACTGAAATATCCATTACCAAAATTAAAAGAGTATCCAATGACATCAAGTTTAGATAATGAAACTAAATTCCTAGATAAACTAGGTACATAAAGAGTTTCCAGTAAATCTAAATGATGTCCAATGTCGAGTTTTAAACGATAAGTCCCAACTACTTCCACTGGAGCTTTCACTCTATTTTCCATGAAGACGAACTTCTCATTTCAGCTTATAGTTTGGATGGTAAGGAATCCTTGCATAGTATTAGAAACATGAGTCGAACATCCAAAATCAATTCACCATATATTATGGGTTACTTCAACTAAGTTTGATTCAAAACATACATGAGCATTAAGCTCACCTTTCTTTTCGAACCAAAACTTAACACTTGGGGCAATCCTTCCAGAAGTGTCCACATTTCCCACAAAAATGACAATCCCTTTGATGCCTTCTTCTAGATTTGCAAAGAGCCATCATTTTAATGGTCATTTTCTTTTATCATGATTTTTCACTAATTTCTTTCCAACTCCTTGATTCCCTTGGTGGCTTACTGATGCAATCCTACCCCCAAGGGTATTGGATAGAAGAATCCAAGAGCATTGGGCTAGAGCTACTAAAGAACTCCCTAGGGTTCTCATGAACCTCAAGGTAGATTTTTGAACCCACGGGCCAAGGTTGGGTCCACTCTTCTTTGTAAATATTAGAATAGGTTTTTTCCTTCTTTTGGGCCTTGTATTTTGGCCATTCTAGTAGTATAGGATTTTAGCCTTGTATTTCAGGGCATTTTGAGTAGTCTTTGTAGTAGGTACTTTTCATGTATTTTGGCATGGGAGTGAGCTTAGCTATTATAGGGTGTGTGTAGTTAAGCTCTAGCTTCTCATCTCAAGGAGGTGAGCTTAGCTATTAGAGAGGTGTGTGTAGCTAAGCTCTAGCTTCTTTAGGAATCTTCTCAAGGAAGCTTCTCAAGGCGGTGAGCTTAGTTATTAGAGGGGTGTGTGTAGCTAAGCTCTAGCTTCTCAAGGAAGTTTTCTCAAAGAAGCTTCTCAAGGAAGTTTTCTCAAGAAAGCTTCTCAAGGAAGCTACCTACTCTATAAATAGAAGCATGTGTAACAGTTGTTGTAACTTTGATGAATTAAAGTCTTATGAGACACACTTCAAAGTTCCACTTCTCTCCCTCTTTTATTCCTTCAATTTCGTGCTCCCCTCTTCTCTCTTTCTTTTCCTCCATTAAAGCATCCTCTTCAAGCTTCTTATCCAAGGCACATTCTTGGTGGTGAAGCTTCTTCTTCCATAGGTTATTCCCTAGTGGATGGTGCCTCCCCTCTCCTTTTCTCCTTTGCCTTCCGCTGCATCTCCATGGTGGAAAATCACCATTGAAGACCTCATTGAAGCTCAAACATCCAGCCTCCATAGAAGCTCCACAAGCAAGCTTCCATCAAGTGGTAATCAGAGCACAAGAGCTTCAAGTAGGTGCTCCTTAAACCTCCATTAATTTTTTGCTTTACCTTCTTTTCCATTGTTGTTTCTTCATTTTTTTCCATGTATCTCCTCACATGCCTTGTGCTAAATGTTTTTAACATGATTCTTTAGAGTTTCCACCGATTAAACTTGCTATAGAAGCTAGATTTGATTTTCTATGGTTCAAATTTCTTGTTCTTGTTCTTGAACCATGAATTGCGTTGAGTTTAGGTTCCTTTGAGTTTTGTCTTGTTATTTTTTTGTGGCTGAAACCTAAACCATAAAATTCTTACAAAAACATTAAAGTAGAAGAAAACCTCAAAAATCTAGAGTGACTTGTTCATCTATTGTAGTTTTGTCATAGAAGTCATGTCTAGTCATGAAACTTGTCACATAAGATTTCTTATGTTGTGCTGAATTTTATTTTTCTTGTTTCTTTGTCTAACTCATTTGCTCATGAGTGTATGAAATTATTTTAGCCTATTATTTGATTTGAGTAAAATCTTTGCATGTTAATTAGTCCTTAACATGTTCATGAAAAATTCTTAGAGAGTCTTTGATTGTGATCCTTTTCTTGAACTTTTAGGTTTCCTTATGATTGTGTCTATTGTGAATTTGAGTTTTGGTAAATGAATTGCTGGTTGAAATTTTGATTCTAAGTGAATATTCCTAAAACTTTGGTAAAAAAGCCTAGTGAGTTCAACATACATAGGATGGTTGAAAGTAAGCCCAAGGAAATCAATATTCCATGCTTAAAAAAAAAAAATTCGAAGTCTGAAATCGCTGGTGTTGGAGCTTGGACATACAAACTTGTAAAAATGAATTAGAATTGATTACTTCTAATTTTGAGCTTAAATTTTTACTGAATTTTCTAGACATCTAGATAAAAGTTATAAAAAAAGAACCAAGTTATTTGGATAAAAGAAAAAAATAATAAAAATCACACAAGTTGGCAGAAAAATCAGTATCCTGGAAAAAAAAAGTGAAAGGGAAGTGTGCTTGTTGTTTTGGCTCAAAATTTATTCTATAGTTGGTGCATATTTTATACCAATCTTAGTTCTCAAATTTTAATTGAAAATTAGTGTGAAAACAAGTGCCAAAGCTAGAGGTTTGTTGAGTCTTTTTTTTTTTTTAGTTTTTTTACTCTACTCTAGAGCCATTCTAAGTTTCTTTTTGAGTCCTACCTTGCTTCTATGTCCTTTTCATTGCTTTAATTGTTGAATAATCCTTGAAAAAATTGTCTTGTTAAAAATCCATTGGTTTATCTTTCAATTCATTTTTTTGGTCTTTGGTTATTGCTTGTCTCTTTGTTTCCTTGTTTGTGAGTTTCCATATAGGGAATTGGAAAGGAGGATTGGTGCCATCCATTGAAGAATTTTAGTCAAGAAGCAAGGGGCCAACCACCTTAAGAGCTATTGGAATAAGAAGCACTCCAAATTGAGTGAATCACCAAAGAGAGAACAACCACCAAAATTGAAGACCATTTTGTAATTTTGTAATGTGCAATTTACTTACCTTCATTGCTTTCAAGTTTTGTAACAAAAAGGCCTTTCATTGGAAGTGTGTTGGGAGCCTCCAATAGGTTACCAAACTTCCATTTGTGTGTAATAATTTTAGGCAATTTTCCCTTAGAATTGTGAGTGTTTTGTTGAGAACCTTAAATGTGGTCATCCAAACACTCTTAGGATTCGCCTAGTTTACATTTCTTGCTTACTTTCATAGCTTATTTCCTTTACCTTCCATTGTCAAACCGCCTAGATAGCTTGCCTTTTACCAATTAGTTTTTACCTTATCTTTCACACCTCTTTTAGTGTTTATTTTGGCTAGTTTCAACCATAGTTTCATTTACCTTTTGTTTTCAAACCCCCAACAAGAAAGAACCACAACTTAGAAACCAACATGAGTCTTCATTCTTCATCTAGTGTTAATGGTGAGGGTTCTACTCCTAAGGACCCCTTGTATAAGATATTAGATGAGTTGAGATCCCTTAAGTTGTGGAAAGAAAAACAAGAGAGAAAAGAAAAAGGAAAAAAAAGAGTGGAAGAAATAAGTCAAGATGAAAAAGAGAAAATAAGGGAAGAAGAAAGAAGAAAAATACTAAAAGAGTTAAGAAAAGAAAAACATGCCTTCTATAGTAGTCATAACTCTTGCAAGAGCCTAAGTGAAGAACTTCGTGACTTATGAAGGAAGGCATAGGGCACATCTTAGACTTCACTCCTATTGGAGAGAAAAGGAAAGAAAGCCTCAAGAGGCTAACATTAACCTCTCTTACTTCCATGGGAAGGACAATGTAGAGACTAACTTAGATTGGGAAATAAGGGTAGAACAACAACTTAAAAGGAAGTCTACTTCAAAATCTTATGGCTCTCACTCTTATCCAAAGAAAGACCAAAGTCAAGGCATCTTAGGGGTGACACCTTCTAAGCCCTGTTGGAACAAGTGGCCTCAGAATAATTAAGAGGGGGGGGGGTTGAATTAATTATGAACGTGTCTTGACTAATTAAAAATTTATCCTTCTTAATGTTACTAGATTCAATTAGGTTTTACTACTAAGTTATGAGAAAGTAAAGAATAGAAACAATAACTTAGACAAAAGTAAAGCGGAAATAAAAAGTGCACAGCGGAAAAGTAAAGAGCGTAGGGAAGAAGAAAGCAAACACAAGTTTTATACTGATTTGGCAACGACCCGTGCCTACATCCAGTCCTCAAGAAACCTCTTGATATTTCCTTTCCTTGTAAAAATCCTTTACAAGCAAAGAGCCACAAAGGATGTACCCTCCCTTGTTCTCTTTGAACAACCAAGTAGATGCACCCTCTACTTGAAGCGAACCACAAAGGATGTACCCTCCATTGTGTTCACTATTACAACAAAGAAGCTACCCGCTTCTTACACAGAATTCTCAGACGGTTAGTTCTTTGAATTCAGTGTTTGGGCAAAGAATTCTCAGACGGTTAGTTCTTTGAATTCTTTGTTTGAGGAATCAAAAGAATTCTCAGACGGTTAGTTCTTTGAATTCTTTTAGCAAGAGGGAGAAGGAAAGAAGAAGCAGAGAAAAATAGAAGGATAGCACAGTTTTTGTTTTTGCAAAATTTTCCTTTCTTCAAGGAAAGATTAAACAAAAACTTAGAATGAATTTGGCAAAGGGATTGCAAGAGAAAAGCAGTGGAAAGTTCTGTGTAATCAGATGTGTTTTTCTATGTTATTGTATATTTAAAATGTGTGCCAAGGTCTTATATTTATAGAACCTTAGTACCTTTTTGAGAAAACCATGTTAAGAGTTATAACTCTTAACATTTTCTTCAAAAACATTCACTGGTAATCAATTCCCATAATGGTGTAATCGATTACACAATGTATTTTATGAAAAGTTGTGACTCTTCACAATGGGATTTGAATTCCAATGTTCAAATTCACTTGTAATCGATTACTAATATAGTGTAATCGATTACACTATTTGAAAATCATTTTGGAACTTGCAAAGTATTGAAACCTGTTTGAAAACCATCCTGGTCACTGGTAATCGATTACTACCAAATGGTAATCGATTACCAAAGAGTAAAAACTCTGGTAACTTAGAAGATTTCAGAAAATCCTTTTTAAAACAAAAAGTGTGCTATTTGATGTTTTTTGAAAAAAAATACTTTTTACTACCTATTTTGACTTGGCTCAATGCTTCTTGATTTCTTCATTTGATTCTTGAATCTTTGAGTGGAATCTTGAATGATTGATTCTTTAATCTTGAAACAACTCTTTGAGCTTTGGCATCATCAAAACATCTTGGTGAATCATCATGATAGCTTTGCTTCCATAATCTCTCCCTTTTTGACGATGACAAACCTGAAATCAAGAGATGCATACAAGCTATTTTCTAGTTGTTCACTCACTTTATTCTCCCCCTTTCTTTTTGAGTTTAAGCTTCATTTTAAGTTAAGTTAATAATTGTATGAATTCTTGATTTAAATAACCCCAAATTTTTCTCCCCCTTTGGCTTCAACAAAAAGGCCAAAGTGAGTTGTAACATAAAATCATATACAAATGGATAAACATACAAGAAATGTATTCATACAAGAAAAAAAGGAGAAACTTATAAAAATCAAACAAGATAATAAATTATATCAAATAAGTCATAAGTCATCAAAAATAACCAAGTAGAACCATAACATAAAGCTACTAACAAGTTCTAAAATTCTAGAAAATAAAGTACTAATAAAGTTTCAAAACATAGCCAAATACACGGCTTAGAAATAGAAAATACGATAAACTATAATAATAATCTAAGTGGATGGTGGCGGTGGAAGTTCGAAGCAATCTCTGATGAAAGTAATGTTGCCTTCAATCTTCGTGATCCTAGAATCCATCTCTCTGAATCGAATGTCTACTTGACTCTCCAAGGAGTCAAATCTCTCTCCAACATAGGTCTGAAGACTATCAAACCTATCCATGACACTCTGTAGAAGAGAAGAATCCTCTCGAGTGGGTGAGCAACCCTCAACATCATGTGGTTGAGCATCCTTCTTTATCCAAGAGCCATCACGCTCTTTGCGATAACCGAAGGAGGCGACCACTGCAGCCCCAATGGAAAAGGAATTCTTGATTTGAACAGAAGGTTTAGAATCAAGAGGTACCTCGAAATGGTGAAGAAAGAGAGAAATAAGATGAGGATTGGGTAAGGGAGTGTTTGATCGCAATGCCTTATTCATGCAATAACAGACTAAGTGAGCCCAATCGATTTGACAAACAGTAAGAAATGCCCACATGATAATGAGATCTTCTTCAAAAAATTGTGCAAATTTTGAAGATCTCGGAAGCAAAATGCGAACAATAAGATAGTGGAGGATGCGGTAATCAAATGTCAATGAGCCGGCAAGAAGCCTTCCGGTCATATCCGCTTGGTTGATGCAAACCAATCGGCGGGCATCAAAAACAAAAAAATCGAACTTCCAATCATCATCAAGTGTACCTTCAAACGGTACACCATCACTGGATAACTGGGTGAGTTCAAAGAAAAGGGACTGGTCTATGACCATCTTAATCCCATATACCTCAGAAATCAAGGAACCTTCTTGAATTCCTAAGTTTGAATAACAAACTTTCACTAACTCAGGATAAACAGGAATTTTTAAAGACATAAACAGAATGAGACCGGAGTTCTGAAATGCTTGAACACACTCAAACATTTCATCAGAAAAGAACTCCATGTCCATGAACTTAGGATCTATTATAGAGCGAGAAGAGAAAAGAGTTGTGTACCGGACACATTGCTCTTCATATGAGAACAGCGTAGAGGACGAAATGGATGGTGGAATTGGAGTATCCTGAGACCCAAAGCGGCGTTGGCTTCTACTCGAAGAACCCTTTCGCTTCTTCGATGGTTCTGCCATTTGAGGGAGTTTTTGGAAGCTTTGATCGGTGGAAATGAAAGAGAATGAAAAATGATGAATTTTGGGCTTTGTGGGACTTGATTTGGACAAGAATTGAGGGAGAAATCGCGTTTTGAAATTTAGGAATTTAGGGGTTGTGTCACTGCAGAAATCGCGTTCCAGCGGTTTCTGGAAAATTCGAATTTATAGGACGAGACGCTCTGTAATCGATTACAGGAATGTTGTAATCGATTACACTTAGCCTGACTATCTGTAATCAATTACTTGTGATGGTAATCGATTACCAGACACCATTTTCTTAAGACTAAGTGCTAATTGACTATCAACACTTACCGAGATGAATTTTTATTAACATAGAAGGTTTTAACATATCAAAATAATTTTATTTTGAAATAAAATATAATAATTTTGAAAAGCATAAAAATATTTTGAGCAATCAATCAAGTAATTCAAACATATCAAACAAGAATCACACATGGATTGAAGGATATAGATCATAGGCATCATCAAACATTCAGATTTGGTAAAGGTAATTTAAAACTTGGAAAGTTGAAAGAACACAATCAATTATTTTAAAAACAATCCCAAAAAAACAATCAACAAAAAAATGTTAGTCATCATGTTAACAATTTAATTTAAAATTAATGAACTAAACCACTTAAGTTGAGCAATTGGATAAGATAATACCTTTTTCGTGATTGGAATGTTTGATCTTCATCATTGGAATGAAATGGAAATTAGATTACCATCTTGATTTTAGTCCCTTTGAGTGATGTCCTCTTCACTCTCATAGTCTTTTGTTAGAAGGTTGATTTCCTCCTTTTCAAATTCTTCGGATGAATCGTTGTCATCCCAAGCGACGTAAGCCTTCTTGGTCTTTCTTTCTTCATGACTTTTCTTATCACTCTTCTCAGGCCATTGCTCGTTTGAGGGGCAATTTGCTTTGATGTGACCAAGTTGATTGCACTTTTAGCATCTAAGAGTTAGAGAGCCTTCATGGGATCTTTTTCCATGGTTGAAATTTTGACGCCTCTCGCTTCTTCTATTCTTGACAAATTTGTGAAACTTCTTCACAAAAAGTGAGAAGTCTTCTTCATCTTCCGATTCTTCATCTTCATTTTCCTCTTGCATTGATGAGGAGGCTTTTAGTGCTATGCTTTGTTTCCTCTTGTTGGTTTCTTCATTTTGATTTAGCCGTTGGATTTCAATCTCACGTTCCTGTAATTTTCCAAAAAGTGTGGCAAGAGACATAGAAGAAAGATCTTTAGTTTCAGAAATGACAGTTAGCTTGGGCTGCCATTCCCTACTTAAGCATCTCAAAACTTTATTAATTAAATCTTCATTAGGAAAGGTTTTTCCTAAGGAGGCAATGTGATTAACTATGTGTGTGAATCTTTTCTACATGCTTTGGATGTTCTCATTTGTGTTCATCCTAAATAATTCATATTCATGTGTAAGGGTGTTGACTCTAGATCTTTTCACATCAGTGGTGCCTTCATGTGTGGAATGGAGAAGGAAGAGAGAGAGGAGACGCCACTTCAAGGAGAAGATGAGTCTAGAAGAAGCTCACCACCATAGGAGGCAATGGATAAGAGCTTGGAGGAAGAAAGAGATGAATGAAGGGAGAGGAAGAGAAGAGCACGAAATTTTGTGCTCTAAAAGAGCTCTGAAATCTGAATTTTAATATTCAAATGATCAAAGTTGAAAAATGCACACACATGACCTCTATTTATAGCTTAAGTGTCACACAAAATTGAAGGGAAATTTGAATTTCAATTCAAATTTCACTTGAATTTGAAATTGAATTTGTGGAGCCAAACTTTGGAGCCAAAATTCCCTAATTATGATTAGTGAATTTTAGTTATGGTTCAGCCCACTAATCCAAGATCAATTCCAAGATTCTCCACTAAGTGTGCTTAGGTGTCATGAGGCATGAAAAGCATGAAGGACATGCACAAAGTGTGACTATATGATGTGGCAATGGGGTGTAGTAAGCAAATGCTCACCTCCCCCTCTAAAATTTAATTGGATTGGGCTTCTACCAATTCAATTAAATTTTATTTCCCAACACACACATCAAATATTCACTTAGTGCATGTGAAATTACAAAACTACCCCTAATACAAAAACTAGTCTAGGTGCCCTAAAATACAAGGGTTGAAAAATCCTATATTTCTAGGGTATCCTACCTACATTATGGAGCCCTAAATACAAGGCCCAAAATTAATGAAACCTTACTAATATGTACAAAGATAAATGGGCTTGTACTTAGCCCATGAGCCCAAAATCTATCCTAAGGCTCATGAGAACCCTAGGGCCTTCTCTTGCATCTTTGGCGCAATCTTCTTGGAGTCTTCTATCCAATGCCCTTGAGGGGTAGGATTGCATCATTCCCTCCCCCTTGAAAAGGATTTGACCTCAAATCCAAAGGTTCTTGAAACTCATGGATTCTTTCCTCAACACCTGTAAAAAGAATAAAAACATATGTATTAGTGATGTTGGATATTTTAGAGTACGATAAGGACTGAAAACCCCTTTCCTTGCCATCTTCCCATGAGAGAATATAGTTCCTCACCAACTCAATGAGTGGTGCTACAAGTATAGAAAAATATGAGACAAACCTTTTGTAAAAGTTTGTTAAGATATAGAAGCCACAAATTTCCCTTATAATTGGTGGAGTAGGCCACTCAGGAATGACCTTTATTCTCTTAGGGTCCATGGGAAGCCCTTGATCACTATTTAAAAAGTTAAGGAAAGTAATGGAATAAAACATACCTTTTTCTTTATTTTCATGTTGATTATTCCTACAAAAAATTACGACAAACCTAAGGTGTCCCACATGAGCACCTAGGTTTGCATTGAAACAAAAAATAAGAACAAACCTACCTAATGAGTCCCTATGTACACAAATAATGAAGATGTTGGGTGGTGCATGAGTGATTTTATAAAAGAGTGTTGCACCACTCAACACATTCATCATACCACCTATCATAGGGATTTGGTGCCTAATAATACCTATTTTAGGCACCCACAAAGCACAAGGATTTAAGCTCTTGCAAACCAAACCCTCATCCAACAATTTCTTTACTTGAGGAATAACCTCAAGCTCAAGAGGTATGAAGGTGCTAAGGGATGTTTCCCTTGATAGGAGAAGGTAGAAAGATTGTTTAAGAAGGAGTGCCCTTTTAATATTACCTTTTGTTGCAAAATGATTTTTCTTCTTAACAATCTTCTAGGAGGAATCCTTTTCCTCATTTTCCTTCCCTTTGGCCTTTGAAGACAAGGCCTTACTATCCTTCTTTTTCTTTTGTTTTTCTAGTTTTTCTTCCTCATCCCTCTTATCTTTCATAGTTAGTTGATCTTTGGGCACCTTTGAAGGTGTTTGAGGATGCAACACAAATTTAGTGCCAAGATAGGTTAGGGTAATTTCATTAGTTAGGCCATTGTAAATTATCTTCCTATCAAATTGCCATGGCCTTCCTAAAAGAATATGTCTTGCCTCCATGGGAACTATATCACAATTAACTTCATCCTTATATGTCCCAATGGAGAAAGGTACCTTCACTTGTTGGTTAACTATCATGTCCCCTTGCTCATTGAGCCATTGAAGTTTATAAGGTTTTGGGTGGGGAATGATAGTGAGGTTCAACTTGGAAACTAATATTGTGCTACAACAATTGCAACAAGATCCACTATCCACAATGAGAGAACAAGTTTTATCTAAAATTTTGCATCTTGTATGAAAGATGTTCTCTCTTTGGGATTGAGGTAGATCACAAGATTGACCTCCAAGGAGCCTTCTAAACATTAAGAGGTCACCTTCATTATGGGGGTAGACTTCTTCACTAGACTCTTCACCCCTTACTTCATCTTCACTTCCACTAGAGGAAGGGCAAGAAGTAGTCTCCTCTTGACTACTATAAATGTCTTGACCCCTCATGATCATGGTTTTCTTTGTGGGGCATTGAGAGGCAATGTGACCTCTCCCAAGACATTTAAAGCATTTAATGTTGCTAGTCCTTTCTTGGGAACTAGTCTTAGGGGTGTATTTCTCTATGGTCTTACCCTTATCTTCCTTGGGTTTTGAAGGTGCAGCCCCTAAAATTCCATGGGCTTGGTCCTTCCTTGGATAAGAGTGAGAGCCATAAGATTTTGAAGAAGGCTTTCTTTAAAGTTGTTGCTCCACTCTTATACAAAGTTGGACTAGCTCATCTAGGTCCCTATATGGAAGGAGTTCAACCTTGTCCCTCACTTCCATATTAAGCCCACTAAGGAACCTAGCTATGCTTGTTCTTTCCTCCTCCCTAAGTCTAGCTCTTAAAAGGAGTAGTTCCATTTATTGTCTATATTCTTCAACACTCATACTCCCTTGTCTAAGCCTTTGGAGCTTGTCCATAAGCTCTCTTTCATAGTAGGAGGGAATGTGCCTCTTCCTAAGGACACTCTTAAGATCATTCCAATACTCTACTGGAGGATCCCCATGAATCCTTCGTTCCCTAACAAGGGAAGTCCACCAATAAAGGGCATACCCTTGAAAGCTAAGGGTAGCCAATGGAACTTTTCTCTCTTCGCTAATATGATGGCAAGCAAAGAGTTGTTCAACCTTCATTTCCCAATCTAAGTAGGCCTCAACATTATCTTTTCCATGGAAATATGGGAGGCTAATGTTAACCTCTTGAGGCCTTCTATCCTTTTCTCTTCTTTGTGAGTGATGTTTAGCATGTGAACTATGGCACCCTCTATAATAGTCACTAAGTTCTTCACTTAAACTTTTGCAAGAGTCATGACTACTATAGGAGGCATGTTTTTCTCTTTTCATTTCTTTCATTATTTTTCTTCTTTTTTCCTCTCTTATTTTCTCTCTTTCATCTTGACTTATTTCTTCCACTCTTTTTTTTACCTTTTTCTTTTCTCTCTTGTTTTTATTTCCACAACTTAGGGGATCTCAACTCATCTAATATCTTATACAAGGGGTCCTTAGGAGTAGAACCCTCACCATTAACACTAGATGAAGAATGAAGACTCATGTTGGTTCCTAAGTTATGGTTCTTTCTTGTTAGGGGTTTGAAAACAAAAGGTAAAAGAAACTATGGTTGAAACTAGACAAAATAAACACTAAAAGAGATGTGAAAGATAAGGTAAAAACTAATTGGTAAAAGGCAAGCTACCTAGGTGGTTTGACAATGAAGAGTAAAGGAAATAAGCTATGAAAGTAAGCAAGAAATTAAAGTGACAGAAATGCAAACTAGGCGGATCCTAAGAGTGTTTGGAGGACCTCATTAAGGTTCCCAACAAAACACTTACTATCCTAAGGGAAAATTGCCTAAAATTATTACACGCAAATGGAAGTAGGGTGACCTATTGGAGGCTCCCAACTTACTTCCAATGAAAGGCCTTTTTGTTACAAAATTTGAAAGCAAAGCAAATTGCCAATTACAAAAAAAAAAGTCCTCAATTGTGGTGGCTATTCTCTCTTTGGTGTTTCACTCAATTTGAAGTGTTTCTTAGTCCAATAGCTCTTAAGGTGGTTGGCCCCTTGCTTCTTAACTCAAATTCTTCAAGGTATGGCACCAATCCTCCTTTCCAATTCCCTATATGGCAACTCACAAGCAAGGACACAAAGAGACAAGCAATAATCAAAGACCAAAAAAAAATGAAATGAAGCCTAAACCAATAGAGTTTCAACAAGACAAATTTTCAAGGATTATTCAACAATTAAAGCAATGAAAGGCACACAAAAGCAAGCTAGGACTCAAAGAGAAACCTAGAATGGCTTTAGAGTAGAGTAGAAAAACTAAAAAAAAGACTCCAGAAACCTCTTGTTTTGGCACTTATTTTCACTAATTTTCAATTGAAATTTCAGAACTAGGATTGGTATAAAATAGACACCAATTATAGAACAAATTTTGAGCCAAAACAACAAGCACACTTCCCTTTCACTTTTTTTTCCTAGACATTGATTTTTCTGCCAATTTGTATGTTTTTTCTTATTCTTTTCCTTTTATCCAAATCACTTGGTTCTTTTTTTATAATTTTGGTCCAGATGTCTAGAAAATTCAAGAAAATTTTTAGCTCAAAATAAGTAGTGACCAATTCCCAGTAATTTATACAAGTTCGTATGTTCAAGATGCCAGCACCAGCGATTTCAACCTAGAAATCAAGAGTAGTGTTTATGTTGCTTAAGGCTTGGATAGTTATAATTTGTGTTTGCTTATGCTCAATTATCTTGAATAACACAATTCAAGAGAGCTTAAGACTTATTTGATTCACAAATCCAACCACAACTCAGCACCACAACATTACTTCATCATAGGCATCATGTAGGAAACTTAGAAAAAAAAAAAAAAAAAGAGTTCAACAACAAGACTACTTCTAGGAATTGATTTAGAACATGTTATAAACTAAATAACATGCATGAATTAGACTCAAAATTCAAAAGATAGGCTAAGAATGACAAGAATACATGAACAAATGTATCTAGAATTCAATCAACAAAATAAAAATTCAACACAAACTTAGAACATAATGTGACAATTACTATAACTAAACATGACTCTAAGACAACATGGATTAAGTGATTTACACTTAAATTTTTGTGTTTTTTTTTTCTAATCAATATTTTGGAAGAAAATTTAGATCTAAGGTTCAGCACAAGAATATTATTAATGAAAAATGATAGAACCTAAAATCAACACAAAAACATGATTCAAGAGTAGATCTACAAAATTTGAACCATAGAAATGCAAGAACAAGTGTAGATCTAAGATTTAATCGGTTTATTTTTTTTGAATCTACTATAAACAGCACCAAACCACAAGACAATGGAGGATATACATGGAGAATAAGATGAAAAACAAGGAATTAAAGAGAATTCACCGAACAAAAAGATAGAGGAAGCAAAAAAAAATCACCTATATGAAGATGCTCTTGATACCACATGATGTAAGCTTCATTAGAGCTTGTAGGCCTAGGATCTTCTTCATCAATTGATTCATTTGCTTCTTGGAAGATGAATGGCAGTGGAATGGAGAAGGAAGAGAGAGAGAAGATGCCACTTCAAGGAGAAGATGAGTCTAGAAGAAGCTCACCACCATAGGAGGCCATGGATAAGAGCTTGGAGGAAGAAGGAGATGAATGAAGGGAGAGGAAGAGAAGAGCATGAAATTTTGTGCTCTAAAAGAGCTTTGAAATCTGAAGTTTAATATTCAAATGATCAAAGTTAAAAAAATGCACACACATGACCTCTATTTATTGCCTAAGTGTCACACAAAATTGGAGGGAAATTTGAATTTCAATTCAAATTTCACTTGAATTTGAAATTGAATTTGTGGAGCCAAACTTTGGAGCCAAAATTTCACTAATTATGATTAGTGAATTTTAGTTATGGTTCAGCCCACTAATCCAAGATCAATTCCAAGATTCTTCACTAAGTGTGCTTAGGTGTCATGAGACATGTAAAGCATGAAAGACATGCACAAGGTGTGACTATATGATGTGACAATAGGGTGTAGTAAGCAAATGCTCACCTTTCCCTCTAAAATTTAATTGGATTGGGCTTCTACCAATTCAATTAAATTTTATTTTCCAACACACACATCAAATATTCACTTAGTTCATGTGAAATTACAAAACTACCCCTAATACAAAAACTAGTCTAGGTGTCCTAAAATACAAGGGCTGAAAAATCCTATATTTCTAGGGTACCCTACCTACATTATGGACCCCTAAATACAAGACCCAAAATTAATGAAACTTTAATCTAATATGTACAAAGATAAGTGGGCTCATACTTAGCCCATGGGCCCAAAATCTACCCTAAGGCTCATGAGAACCCTAAGGCCTTCTCTTGCATCTTTGGCCCAATCTTCGTGGAGTCTTCTATCCAATGCCCTTGAGGGGTAAGATTGCATCGAAAACTCTTAACGTTATTTGACAATTAAATATACACAAATTAGTAGTACCTACTACCTTTGGGTATATAAATAAACCAATGGTACACACAAATTACCTACAATTATATTCATTGATTATATAAACTACTAATCAACCTTTGGGTGATCCATAAATGTCTTATAACAATGAATTTCAATGTATCTGTAAACCAATAACCATATAATTTAGTATCCATTATTCTACCAGTAATTAAAATAATCATTAATTTAAAATTAAATAACCTTATAAATTTGATCACTTTAATGATAACAAATCCATCATACACTTACTGCTGTTAATCTATATTTGAAGACGTCAAAAACTTAACAAAGGTGACCAATAATTAGGTAGTAGGAATACTGGTGCATGTTATTCACAACACCCGCAATTCAAGCGTATACTAATTGGAGGCTAATAGCAATAAAACATTGTTTGTCTTCCATTAACAGTGGATTACATTACCGCTCTTTAAGAAAATCAGAATTTGCATTGCAGTACTCTCAAGAAACCAAGCTATTAATTAAAAAATATAAGTTACCACCATGATGCGATGCCATGTAGTGAAAGGTGGGGACTTTGAAGTGAATGTGGCCAATGATGGGTACGTGGCACACCACACCTCAATTTGTTCATGCAACGCAATAGTACCACTTCCTCGTACAAATCACTTTGTCCATAGTGAAATTAATTATACATGCCTTTCTCCAAAATTGCCTTCCTCATATTGTGATAAATTTCATTATATCACGGGTATCTTTATTACATAATGCATTAAACGAATGATGACTACGACAATTTGAAAACCAATTCAATGGATACTCTTTTTTTGATATAAAATTCCATACTTACAATAAAAAAAATAAAATTGATAAATTTTATAATTAGGGTTTATACATAATTGTGATAAAATATATCATTTTTGGAGAATCATAAATTTTATAACCTTGCTTGATACCACATGTAAATTTTAAGGGTTTCCTGAGTACCCCACTCAATGGTTACAAGAAATGATAACACTCTCACACAAAGACATTTTTTTCTCAACAAAATGACTTTGGTTCACAATCTCTTTTCTCACACACTCTCTCTTCATGTGTTGTGTTTCTCCACTAATTCTCTTCTCTGTTTATAGTGAAGATTGCCACCAACTATAATAAATAAGCTCTCATGGAAGTTGAAACAAGAACAACTTCCAATGCATCTATTCAACTAAGGTTCATCTAGTAAAATGCAATCTTCCACTTTGCATTTAAGCCACCTAAACCTTAGTAATAAAAATCAAATTCCCAATATGCATGCACCTTATCTTTTGGCTTGAAACTCTATTTCTCCCGCTCAAGCCAAAACAGAAATATCCTTCAATTAATTTGAAAGCGAACAAACTCCCCCTCCAATAGAAGTATCTCCCAACACTTCCACAACATTAGAAAACTTTATTTTCTTCTTCACTTTGCTATCATGGTTCCTCTTCAAGACTTGTCTATCCAAATAGCAAAGATTACCTTTATGTTTTTGTTCTCACAACACCAAGTGTCTCCCCTTGTACACCTTGCATCCCCACTTTGAGCCAACATATTTGTACCCTCATGATGTCTTCTCCCCCATCTCGAACCTTTGCATTCTTCTGGCCATAGCTCTAATACCACTGTTGGATAATCAACGCTCTCACAAATAAAATTACTCACACCCACAAAGGATCATGAGAACACACACAAAATATTTTCACTATCACAAGAATGATTACAAGATTGTCTAAAAAATAATAACAAACACAAGAATTTAATGTGGTTCGACACCTTTTGCCTACATCCACAGAAACAGAATCGTCTCAAAAATATTTTCACTATCACAAGAATGATTACAAGATTGTAACCCACCCAAAATAGTGTATCACTATACAAACTCGAGTACCCCACTCAATAGTTACAAGAAATGATAACACTCTCATACAAAGACACTTTTCTCTCAACAAAGTGACTTTGATTCACAATCTCTTTTCTCACACACTCTCTCTTCATATGTTGTATTTCTCCACTGACTGTCTTCTCTATTTATAGTGAAGATTGCCACCAACTATAATAAATAAGCTCTCTTGGAAGTTGAAACAAAATCAACTTCCAATGCATCCATTCAACTAAGGTTCATCTAGTAAAATGCAATCTTCAACTTACATTTAAGTCACCTAAACCTTAGTGATAAAAATCCAATTTCCAATATGCATGCACCTTATCTTTTGGCTTGAAACTCTACAAATATAGATGACAAAGCTTCTAAAATTAAAGCCCCTATGATCTCTGAACATGCCCCCACACCTCGCAGGGCCAGGACTACCCTTTGTTGCTCCATCAATGTTGGCCTTAATCCAACCAAGCTGCGACTTTTCCCAAATGACATCCTTGATTGCTGGCGCTCTGAATGGGTGGACAAGGACTCCAAAGTTACTAAGGATTTGAAATTCCTCTATAGAGTTGTTGCCACAAGCAATCATGTTGTTGCCCTCCCAAGCTACAAATAATGTTGTTGATTCCAGGGAGAAAGTTATCAAATCTGGTTTGGTTCTTGCAATACCAAATGCTCCAAAAGACAAAAGTGATGGCTGCCAATTTAACAATTTTAATTTTCTTGCTACCATGGCACGATACCACATTCAATAAAGAAGGAATTGAAGAAGTATCAATTTGCTTAAGTAATAAAGTCCCAATCCAGCTCCAAAGATGGGTTGCAAACGAACTGTTAAGGAACAGGTGTTTAGAAGATTCTTCCTTAGCAAGGTAGAGGCTACATGCCAAGATAGTTATACGTCTTGGAAGATTCTCATCCGTCGGGAGCTTTCCATGGAAAGCACGCCATATGATAAAGCTTTTAGAGGGAGGTATTGAACTATCCCAGAGGATGGAGAAAAATGAGTGAGCAACATTATCATTTGGGAAGAAAAACCTGTAAGCCTCTTTACGAGTCAATTGGCCATCAGAAGATGAAGACCAAATTAAGTTATCATCTCCACCATTTAGTGACACATGAAATTTAGCAATATCATGAGCAAGGCCAGCGAACATTCTCTTGAAAGCTTTTGGGATTTGCCAAGAGCCATTAAATAGAAACAGACTCACAGAAGAGACCAACTTAGGAGAGACCTTAGTAGGGATATTTAATTGATCAGCAATGCTAGTTGAAAGCCACCTATCTGTCTAGAAATTGATATTATTGCCATTACCGATTTGCCAAACAGCTTCATTGTATAAGATAGGCAAAGAGAATTTAAAAGTTAGCCGGAGAAAAGACTTCCTATAAATTGGCTCCCAAAAGTTTCTGGTTAATCTATTTTTCAAGAAGTAGGTCAAAGGAGCGTTCAAAGATAGAACTTTCCAAGCAAAATAGATGAGAGCAACTTCATTTAGTCTTTTGAAAGATCTTAAGCCAAGCCTACCATGCTTCAACGACTTACAAATCACATTCAAAGGTACCGTGACCATTTTCCTAGTTTTACTGTCCCCAAACCAGATAAATTTTTTAATCCAAGTGTCAAGATCTTTCAACATATTCTTTGTGTTGGACAAGTGGCCTTAGAAATATTAATAAGGGGGGTTGAATTAATATTTTGTTGACTATTCCTAATTAAAATATTCCCTTTCTTAATTATTCCCTAAATTCAATTATTTCTTTGTTAACAAGTTACTGAAATAATAAATGAAGGAAAATAACTTGCGAAAATGTAAAGACAACAAAAAGTAAAAGAGATAAGGGAAGAGAGAATGCAAAACCGGATTTATCCTGGTTCGGCCACAATTTGTGCCTACATCCAGTCCCCAAGCAACCCGCTTGAGATTTCCACTATCCTTGTAAAATCCTTTACAAGCAATGAACCACAAAGGAATCCCCTCCTTTGTGTTCAGTGATTACAACCAAGAAGTTATGCCCACTTCTTGCAATGAACCCAAAAGCGGTTAGTCTTTTAAGTCCAGTGATAACAACCAAGAAGTTGTACCCACTTCTGGCAATGAACCCAAAAGTGGTTAGTCTTTTGGATCCAGTGATCAACCAAGAAGCAAAACTGCTTCTTGCAATGAACCCAAAAGCGGTTAGTCTTTTGAGTCCAGTGTTTAGCCAAGAAGACCTTCTCTTGAAAAATAGTCACCAAGAGTAGGTCTCTTGAAAAGCTTTTTGTAAGAATGGAGGAGAAGAGAAAAATAGAATAGCACAAGTTTTTTCCCAATGAACTTTTCTTGACAAAGCAAGTATTGAACAAAAACTTTTAGAAAGATGTTGAGAATGATTCAATAATCAGTATCTTATGAAATTCGTGTCATGGTCACATATTTATAGCCATTTGATGGCTCTTGAAGAAACCATGTTAAAAGTTGTGACTCTTGGCAATTTCTTCAAAACTAGTCACTTTAAAAGTTATGACTCTCTTGAAAACTAGTCACTTAAAAGTTGTGACTCTCTTTGAAAACTGGTCACTTTAAAAGTTGTGACTCTTGGCAAATTCTTCAAAAACTAGTCACTTTAAAAATCGTGACTCTTGGAAATTTATTTTTCAAAACCAGTCACTGGTAATCGATTATCATTATAGTGTAATCGATTACACATCAATAAATGTGACTCTTCATGTTTAGATTTGAAAACCAACGTTTAGAAACACTGCTAATCGATTACAAATGTTGTGTAATCGATTACACAAGTTTGAAAATGTTTTATCACAAGTTGTGACTCTTGAAATTTGAAATCCAACGTTCAAAAACATTGGTAATCTATTGCATGCCCATGGTAATCAATTACTACTTTGTAAAACAGTTTTAAAACTGTTTGGGCTTCTGGTAATCGATTACTGCCTTATGGTAATCGATTACCAGAGAGTAAAAACTCTAGTAAAAAGATTTTTATTTAAAAATTTTTTTTGGACAAATTGTGCTATTCAATCTTTTCTTTGAAAAAATCTTTTTATACTTATCTTGATACTTTTCTTGAAGTTCTTGCATATCTTGAGTCTTCTCTTGAATCTTTACTTGAATCTTTACTTGAATCTTGATTGAATGACTCTTTGATTCTTGAAACTTGCTTGAATCTTGATTCTTATCTTGAGTCTTTGGCATCATCAAAATAAACTTGGAAGCTTTGCTTCCACACTTTGGCCAACGATAAACATTAAAGTTGTAAGCAAGCATCCCTGAGATAACCGACTTGACTAGCTACATTCTCCCCATTATAGAAAGTAAATTGCCTTTCCAACAAGCAATTTTTACATTGATTCTGTCTGATATTGATTGAAGGTGCTGCCTTCACGGGATACCTTGGAGGAAAGGGATTCCAAGGCAGTCAAAAGGAAAGTTTCCTTGTTGGAACCTGAGAATGGATTTGATTGCACATAGCCTGGCCGATGATAGAGGGGAAGAGTAGAACTTGCACTTGTGAAGGTTGAGAATCTGACCCAAATTTGATCCATAGTGATTGAGCAGATTGACTAAGTTATTGAGGTTGCCTGAGGTCCCCTTGCAGAAAACAAGGACATCATTGACAAACAAGGCATTAGAGGGGTGGATTGAATTACTAGGGCCATTATTGAGAGAGAGCTTATTCAAAGTCACTAGCTTGCTTATACCACGACTCAAAACCTCTTTGGCTAGACAAAAAAGGAGGGGGGAGAGTGGGTCTCCCTGTCTCACACCTCTTTTGCAAGAAAAGAAACCCATCGATCTACCATTGACAAGGAAGGACAACTTCGCTGAGTGGAGAATGTAGGAGACCCAGTTGCAGAATTTTTCATTGTAGAATTATTGTAGTTAGTGGATAATGTGAATTCAAAATACATGATAAGTGATTATTGTAGCTAATTGTAGCTAATAGATAATGTGAACTCGAAATACATGACACATTACCGTTATTGCAGCTAACCGATAAGATAATGAGCGAGAAAAAAAGAGACATATAAGGGTATGCGTGTCTTTTGAATATTTTGTAATGAGACAAAAAGTTATTTGATTTTCTAACAAGAAATTGAGTTTTTGTCTAGTCCTCATCCGATTAATTTGTGCTGTCCCATGAATTTTTTTCAAATCAAAGATAGGACACAAATATTTGTCCGATTCAGTACCATAAGTTTTAACAAATCAAACACACCTTGTTGCTGAAATTAAAGTCTTAAGTGTCTAATTTTCATTGACTGATTGCTAAGTTTCAAAGCTATTTCTCTCTCTCTGACATGTCTAATTTCCTGATACAAAATTGTTTTGATTCTATATGAATTACTCTTCTCATGGTATATTTGTTTTGTGAAAAGAAAATAGTTATTTTGAAAAAAAAAGTGTTTTTTTTATTCAATTTTGCAGGAATTACATAAATCAACCCCAGCAAAAGAAAAGTTAAATAGAAGACGGAAGCCTCAGTTCCGAATCTTGCAAATTCCCAGTTAAAAGCATTTGAAAAAAAAAAAAAAAGAATTGTCAAGAGCATGTTATAATATTGAAAATTCCATGCAGAAAATCAGCAAACCATCGAATTCCATATCCAAATCTGAACAATGTCACATGGAAATGCCACAGAAGAGAAAGTAAAGTGCAATTGCCGAATGTTTTGGAACACTATGTAACAGATAGACTAGAAAGAGAAATTAGAGATAGACAACGAAAATTCCATGCAAAAATCAGATAAATCGTCGAATTTGTTTTTATTGTCAATTAAGCTCGAGATGTCCCGTGTGTTGAGAAGCTTGCTAGCTATCATTACCATCATCAACCACTTTCCCTGTCAGTTTTCATAGACTCGATATAGGTTATGTTTGAAAAAAATTAGCTAAAAAATTAATTATAAGTTAAAAAATTAGTTAGAAGTTAAAAAAAAATAACTTATTAAGTTATAAATATTTAATAAAACTAACGGTTAAAATAGATGCAAAATATAAAATGACAGATAAATAATAAAATCATAATTTATTTAAAAAAGATAATAAAAAATAAATAAATATATTAAACATAAAAGTGAAAGAAAATATAAAAAGTTAGAAGTTATTATTTTAAGCGTTTAAAAATATATATTAGAAATTAATAAAAAAAATTATTTACTAAATAGTCAAACAAATTTTTTTTACCAATTGATATATATACAACAAACAGACATTTGTTATGGACAAATCTAACTTGATAATCGCTTTGAACAAACAAGAGCTAGTAGTAAAGTGTAATCATGGTGCAGATAGTGTACACAAGTGGAAAAGAGCGATCTACGGGGTCCATGCTCATGAGGAAGCCCATATTGGGTTCACGTGGGTGCTGGGTGTAGGAGTGTTGGATGCCAGAGATGGAGTAGTGGTTTCTATTATTGCATGGATGCTAAAGAGAAAGGAAAAAGAGAGAATCATGGAGAGGATCGATTAGATTACAAGGTAGGGACTGCGAAGAATGAAGTTGATCAAAATCAGGTTGAGGACTTTGAAGTTACTCGTCTAGAGATGTACATGTTCTACCTTTTTATTATAATAGAAAATGAATGAATGGACCCCGAATTTGATATCATCAATTTCTGATCATACCATTAAGGTCCTACCATTTAGTCAAAGGCCATCTTGTTAGCACTCAAAATTTTGTTATGAGCCCAAGTTGAATGTTTAGCCGAATAAAAGTGTAAACATAAGGATTTACTATTATCGTTTTGGCTTAATATTTGATTTTTCCGATAATTAATATATTTTGATAATAGAATATAAATTAAATTTGAAAGAGATTGATGGATGTTGCCAAACGATAATTAAGGAGATAAGTCCGTTTTAATATGATCTCCAGTTGAGATTAAGAGTGAGATGGTTTAAACTTATTTTTTTTTAAATAAATATTTTTATGTAAGAGTTTTTTTTAAGAAATATATATGATTTACTTCTTAAAATAAATAAAAAATTCTTTTTTAAGCATAAATAATTTACAAAAACACAGTAAAAAGTAAAAAAATATTTTTATTAAAATAAAATATTTATTTTAATAAATAAATTTAAACAAATTGCTCCAAAATATGCTTGAAAAAATAAAGAATGTAGTGGAAGCGGTTGCAAGATAAAGACTATTGAAGCGAGTCGAACGGGGAATTTATCAGCTAATTTGGAAATCGTGGAGTTAGTGACAAGCTAGAATTCTATACACATTCATAGGTAGTTATTTTGATATATAATTTATTGTTTAAGTATAAATAATAACATTAATGATAAATAAGAATGAAAATGAGATTATGTAAAGGACCTTCAACTCAATCAATCAAATAAGTTACTTATTTTTTCACATTTCAAAGTCCAGTTGTTATTTTTTAGTTATTTCTTTTTGTACTTTCAGAGGTCCACAAATTGACGTAATGTTAAAATATACATGTCAATCCTCCTCGTTAGTCCTAGTATCAGAGCATGGTCATTACTTACTCGGTAGCTAGGTTGTTGGGTGATAAGTTGTTGATATATTTGAATTCTAATGATAATGTTATTATTCTCTTATCAAATTACAGGTATTTGTTTATCAAGTGACTATGAATTATCTATAGAGTTGTTATGTTGTTATAACAACCTTAACAGTCAAAGGCCCAAGGCTCTTGTCCAATGTTATAAATAATCAGGTTCTACCTTCACTTTTCATTTATTCTCAACTCACTCACATACTTAATTGAGCATCGGAGTCCCTTTTGTAGGTACTCCCTCTCATTCCTCTGGTAGAGGACATTTTTAGATTCGACATAGTAGATCATGAAGCCTATCCTGACAACGGTCTACCCTGATGTCAACCTACTCCAGATTTTGATAAGTACATTTGGCGTCCATTGTGGGGCTGTGGTAAAACTTCCCCTATGGCGTCCTGACAACGGTCTACCCTGGTAGACAATGACACTTTCGGCCATGAGGAGGAACTCAAAAAATTGAAGGCTAACCACGACGAGTTAGAGGCTCATGTTAGACTCCCCCAAGGGAACGAACACTTCATTCACATGATCAATGAGCGTACCCAGGGTAAATCCCATCCCCATTAAACCAACAATGCCCTAGATGATAACAACATCTCACATGCACATTGTCATGAAGGACGAATGACTCAACGACATCCTTTTGTCGATCGAATCATGGAGCTCGACCTGCCCTTAGGTTGAAAGCCGCTTAACCTAGAGCGCTATGACGAAACCACCGATCCAGACATACACATGGATGGATTCCTTACCTAGGCTAATCTCTACACCAATGACGACGCGATCTTTTGTTGAGTCTTCCCTACGTCCCTTAAGGGGGCGACATTGACATGGTATAGAGGACTCCCTCCAAGGTCAATAGACAACTTTGACACCTTTTTTGAATGCTTTAGTTCTCAATATGTAATGAGCTGGTCACACCGCCTAACTTCGACTACCTTGTCCAGTTTACTTCAGGCAGACAATGGGTCATTTTGCAAGTTCATGGATAGGTTTGGTAGACTTGTTGTCCAAATTAGGAATCTTAATCTTGAGGTGACATTACACTCCATGCTGCTCGCCCTGCAACCTGGTAAGTTCGTTGGCAGTCTGTGCAAGAAGCCTCTTAACAACATTGATGAGTTACGAGAATGAGCCAAAGGTTACATTCAGATGGAAGAAATGTCAAGGTTCAAAAACAAAGTTTGATAGACTGGACAAAAGTGGGAGAAAGGAAAAAACAGCCCAAGGACCGACTCACACAAGTCAGACAAGCAGCATAAACTAGACAATCGTCAGCCTCTTCCGAGGGGATTGGGGTATGAGAGTTATACACCCTTAACAACAATTCGAGCCATTATTCTCAAGAAGCCTTCAATGTGGAGATACCCATAAAGTTACCAGCCATACATCCTCCCAGACCTAGACTGGACAAAACCAAGCATTGCAGATGCCATCACAACCATGGCCACAATACTGAAGACTGTTGGGCCCTTAAGGACAAGATCGAGGAACTCATATATGTTGGATACTTAGCCCAGTTTGTAAAGAAATCTGATGACAACCAAATTGGAGGCATGTTCAGGGGGCACCAGGACGACCATCAAAAGAGCCAGAATGCTGATAGAAGGAGGGATCAAATGGAGGATAGAGTGAGATAGAGGTGTCACTCGCAAAGGCGTGAATGTTAACCCCTACAAGAGTAAGAAGACAAACCTGGCTAGCAGATTAAAGGTGTAATCAACACCATCACGAGTGGATTTTCCTATGGAGGGCTATCTAGCTAGTCCCGAAAGCGTTATCTCCACGCCATCAGAGATATTGACATCAACTACGTCAACATGAAGTCACTGAGAAGCCTCCCTCCTATAACATTCACTGACAGATATTTCAAACACATCAACCCTATCAACCAGGATGACCCCATGGTCGTCTCCATTGTCATCGCCAATTTCATGGTGTCTAAAGTCCTTATCGACCAAGGCAGTTCCTCATATATATTTTACTGGAAGACATTTCAAAGATTTGAAGTCTCACTTGACATGATTCAACCACACTATGGACCATTCCTTGGTTTTGCTGGAGAGGGAGTGGAAACCAGAGGTTATGTCGACTTAATGACCACCTTTGGTCAGGACAAGATCTCACGGAGTTTCATTGTAAGGTACCTAATTGTTGATGCAGATACTTCTTATTTTGCTTTGATTGGTAGTAAAATGTTAAATGAGCTCGGAGCTATTGTCTCTACACTATACCTTAAAATAGACCAAAAGCAGACCTGACAGTACTACGCTGAGAGCTTGAAGGTGGATCTTTATCCAACCAGCATAGGGCCAGGCAAGTCTCATTTTACGTTTGGTGGCAGCTCATAAGTGCCATAATTTAGTTATTTTTGATATTAAAATGTTAGCAGTTATCTTTCGATTGTAACAGTTTTCTCATAAACTTTCCTTCTTTCTATTTGTTTTATATATTGTACATTTACTAATGTTTTTGTTTAAATATGGAAGTTTCATTCATGATTTTGTAGGTTTTGATGGTTGTTTGTTGGATCCAGAAACCAAGTTAAAAGGAAGGGCCAAATGTTCATTTTTCCAAGATTTCAGACATTCATTCGCCCAGGCTAGCAACCAGCCCACCTGGGCTAATAAAGTTTCTTCAGGCATAAGTAACTAACTTGCCTAGGCGAGTGAGTGCTTTCAGCATTAAGTAAGAAACTCGCCTGGGCGAATTGGTCTGCACCTCTTGGTTGTTTTTCTATAAAATGCCATGCAAAGGATGGAGAAAAATCTGCATAACCAGTGGAGAAACTAGAGGAAGCACCAACAAGGAAGAAGGATTGAGAAAGTAGAGCTTGGGCACTATAGTGTTATGATCGTGGACCGCATTCTTTGTCATTTCTCCTGTTGATCTTGTGCTCTACGTAATGATCGACTAGTTTTTGCAAAGGATTGGATGTAATCTTCGTACCCTTATGTATCTCTTTTGATACTTTATATACGTATGAATCTTTTCTACTCATTATTGGTGATTTCATTATGTTTGTAATGCTTGATTCTATTTGATAGCTAGTTTCATGAAATTGGATTTTAAGTTTGATTGGAAATTACTCTTAGAATTTGAATTGAATGAATTTACTCTTTACGTTACATTGCTAGGAATAGAGCATAACATTTTGATTGTGAATAGCATAAAATTATGATTGCAATGTTGGGATATTTACTTCATATGCGAGGGATCGATATTCGGTAAATATTCTTAGGATTCTCGAGTGCGAGGGATCAATTTGAGGTAATTTAATGTGTGCATCAGTAATGTTAGAAAATGATTCATATATGTCAATCTTATTAGGATACTAAGGGTATGAACGATGAAATCCAATCCTAAGTTTTTCTTGAATTAATTAAATTCATTATTATTGTTTCCGTAATTTTACTTTTTTCCAACGCTCTAAATTCCATTATTTTTCGTTATTCCGTTAGTTTAGTTATTTTTCGTTAGTTAGAGAAACCCATGATATTTCGATTAAATTTGTACATAACTATTGAACTGTTTACTTTTATTATGAGGAATTGAGTAACTCACGTCCCTGTCGAGACGATCTCTTTTTATGAATTTGTAACCTACGACAACATTGGTATGCTTGCCAATAATCTAATAAGTTTTTGGCGCCGTTGCCGAGGACTTGAGTCACCCACTCATTTCTTTTGAATTTAAATTATCAGTTAGATAGGTTGTTTTCCTTACTTTTGTATTTATTTCTTTTAATTTTTTTATAATTTCTTTCTTGTTATATTTTATTTTTGCTAACCTTGGTGCTTAGGGGTTGTTGTAGTGTGTTCTTTTTTTTTTCTTTATGCGAGGTAAATTTCTTGCAGATAAATTGCCATTTGATCTGGAAATTACCAAGACTGAAAGAAATAATAGGAAGAAAAAGAAACAAGCAACCACTAAGCCACCGGGTGAATCTTCTTCTATTGATTCTCCTTCACTAGAAAAGCCACTTGTAATTGATAGTATGGTAGGAAGAGGAGGAGAAGGAAATAAACCACCAAGGAGAACTCTTGGTGACTATGCTTATCAACAAGGACCAAAGCATTACAGCAACATAGTCATTCCTCCTTTCAACAACAAGGTTGTGGAGTTGAAGTCAGCACTACTCAGTTTGATTGGTTCACACCCTTTTGGTGGAATGGATCATGAGGATCCATACACATATTTGTCTACCTCCACGGAGCTGTGCACTACAGAGGTGGCTCAGGTTCAAATTATCCTTATAGTTGGAGACCATAAAATAATAATGCATATTTTGGTCCCACTAACATTTCTTTTGTAGGTCCATCTAACAACTCTTATGTAGGTTCTACAAATAGGGGTCCACAACAACCGTAAGCTCAACCAAATAGAATGTCAAAGATGGAAGATACTCTAACACAATTTATGTTGTTGTCCTTCTTAAACCAGAAGAACACTAATGCTTCCATTAAAAAAGTTCTGGTTAGACAATTGGCAAAACAACTATCTGAGCATAGAAGTGGATCTTTTTCAGCAAACACATAGGTTAACCCAAAGGAATAGTGCAAAGTGATTACATCAAGGAGGGGGACTATGGTTGGTTTGAAAGATGATGGTAAAAAAAAGAAAAATGAAGGAATTGTAGAAAAAAATGATGAAAAGAAAGGAGTTGAAAAAGAAAATGAGCAAAATGATGAAGTAATGACTAATGAAGAAGTGGAGAAGAAAGTAGTAAGTGAAGAGGAGAAGTAGATATTAAAGAAACAAGCGACTGACAAAGGCAAAGCTATATTAAATCATCCACCAGTTCAACATCTCCCTTATTCGCATGCTCTATCAAAGAAAGATAAGGAAAGGTAGTACAAACGTTTTTTAGACATTTTCAAATGGCTGCATACCTTTCAAAAACACACTAAAAGCATCAAAGAGTTTATATATACAAGAACATAAGGAAAACGATAAAGAAAAAAGAACAAAAGAGAAGTCATGGTAAGGAATGCACACTGATTGATTGGCCTAACTCTCTAAAAAAAATCCCCAGTGGAGTCGCCAACGTCGCAACCTACCCTTCGGTAGGAGGGCGACGCGAGACTCACGGGTGCGTCTTCCAAGAAAGGAAAATGCACGGAGTCGCCACTAACGTTTATTCGAGGAAAACGTCAAAAAAATTGAAAAGGTGTGGTCTACGAACTTTAAGTGTGAAAGGTTCAGGAGTTGTATTTACGCACGGGGAAGGTATTAGCACCCCACGCGCCCATCACAAGGGACGACATCCTTTAATCAAGTGTGCAAATATGAATTCAATTTGTTTTATTTCCCTTTTACATTTTTATGTCTTTATCGTATTTTTTTATCTTTTTGTGGTCGACAAGGGTGTTTCCCTTGCTCCTACCTATTCCTCAATTGTGATAAGGAAATCAGACCTACGCAGTTCTTTTGAGAACTGAACGTTGGTTAAGTTGTTTTTATCCTTTTTTGCAAGATATATTTTGACCAAAAACAAAAGTTGTTTAAGGCGTTGGACCATTTGAACGACCTTTTGATTCTTTTGAAGGGAGAGAAACATTTAAGGCATTGGACCATTAATGATCTCTTGGTTTTTGAAAGTAGTGACAAAGTTACATGTTGACTCTAGGCTTTCGAAAGTCCACGTTAACCAATAAAAGCAAAGAGGACCGTTTAAGGCGTTGAACCTTAAAACGGCTTTTAGGTGATTTTTATGGACAAAGCTTGATTTGTGAGTTGATTTTAGCCTTAGTTTCACTTGGGTTATTAATCAATTCAATTAAGAAAAATCCCAAAAAAAAGCGTCCGGTTGATTATTTTTTTTGATTATTTTATTCAAATATATTTTGATTATTTTATTATTATTTTGCCTCTTTTGGTTTTAAACGTGGTTACGACGTGAAAGATCGGTTGGATTTTATTTTAACAGAGATTAAACGATATTACAACTCAAATGATCGGTGGAAATTCATTTTATTACTTGATTAGGTGAGAAAACGGCTTAAATAAATGGTTAAAGCACGTCAAAAGGGGGTACGGAAAGCAAACGAAATAAAAATAAAAGCTCGCGAAACAAGTGGGGACCACTAGGGGTACATAGAATGAATTGAAAGATTCGATTTCGGGAACTTATCGGTTGAAGACCGAAGAACGAACGAAGAACGATGAAGAACGGTGAAGAATCTTCACGAAATCGCTCGCGAAAACGTCTCGGAAGCGTTACGGAAGCGCCTCAGCTTGGATTTTATTCACGGAAACAATTTTTCTCACTAATTTCAAGAGAATCCTAAATACCAGAAGGGCTGAACGAAATTACTCTACCATTTTTCCCCTATTTATAGGGGAAAAGAGGGAGGTGGTTGTCGCACAGCTCGCCCAGGCGAGCTGGGTTGCTTCCACCAGAAGGCACCGCCTTTTGTTGGAACATCTTGGAAGGCCCAAGTGGGTCTGGTTGCTATTTACACACCCCTTTTCACTAAATACACCCCCTTTTTGCTTTTTTTGCTGATTCTTTTTTCGTAACGTTACAGAACCTTATGGATTATGTAACGACACTTATTTTCTTTTCGTAATGTCACGAAACCTTACAGATTGCGCAATAATCCCTTTTTTGACCTCTGGAATGTTGTGGAACTTCACGAATTTTGCGACAATGCTCCCTTTCGACTTCTGGCATGCCGCGGAACTTCACGGATTACCTAACAATGGGTGTTAAGTACCTCGAAGCGGTTAAGCAAAGGTTGCAGGCTATCAAACAATGGTCCCCGAACGAAATTAGGGTATGACACTATGTGTTTAGTGAAAAATGATTTTTATGCTAATTTTAGTTGGATGTGTCTATGTTGCAGGTGGCTCCAAAGAAACTTGCCATGAGAGCCAAGAAGACCGCTGTAGGAGAAGGATCTAGCACAACTCCACCTGTAGATTTTGAATTTGATGGACACCGATTTCATAGTGAGGAGCACCTACGCCATTTTTGAGTTGATCAAAGATTGGTCCTTCCTCAAGGAAAGAAGGGTCCAACTAGTGGAGGGCAAGTATACTAAGTTCACAATAGAGATCACTAGGAGAAACTGGAGACAACTTGCAGAACCAATGCCTAAATATGACCCTGAAGTTGTCTTAGAATTCTATGCTAATGCTTGGCTTAATGAGGAGGGTTCTTGATAAGCGCTCCAAAGTGCGGGGCCAATGGATTCCTTATGACATAGATGCTATCAACCAATTTTTAAGGAATCCATTAATCTTAGATGAAGGGCAACAATGTGAATACACTTCATGGAGAGGCAAGACTATAAGTTTTGATGAAGAGGCAATAGGTTAGCTTCTTTGCTTCCTAGGCCGTGATTTTGTACGTAGCATGGTAGGGAAGCGGTTACGAATAATACGCATAAATATGGCCACTCGTACTCAAATCTGGATGACCTTTCCCCTAAGTAATATTCTTCCAAGTGATCATAACTCTAATCTGACTCTACCCAAATGTTAGTTTATCTACAGTTCTATGGAGCATATCAGTGTTCATGTGGCCCAACTCATTTCAGATGCCCTCCACTAGTTTGTTATTATAGAACCTCCTAGGCACCCAGTGGACCCAAGCAAATCCAACAAAGCATTGGGTTTTCCTGCTTTAATCATAGGTCTCTGCCAATTCTATGGAATGTCAGCCACACCAGCCAAACACATTCGATCTCCCATTAATAGATCATTCATTGACAAATATTGCATGCCAAGGAAGGTACAACAACCAGAGTAGTTTCAGCAGCCTCAGCCAGTAGCAGATGCTCCACCACCACCACAACAGTCACCATCCTTGGAGTCCATCTCAGCATACCTGCAAAGGATGGAGCTCTAGATGCACACTTACATGCGTCATTTGGATGATCAGCAGGTAGCGAATTATAGGGGCCAAATGCAGTTGAATGACAACTTCTACTACTATACACTGCACCAGCATCGCCAGGACCCTAATCCCTACCCTTGGCCTACTACCAAGCAATTTAGAGCTATTGTTGCATGGCCTAGAGATAGGCCTATTTTCAGGAGGAGGCATGTCCTGTAGTTTCCCAAGAAGTTTCCCAAGGAGATGGAGGAAGAGCAGAGGAAGATAAAGACATGGTAGATCTTGTTGATTATTGCATTGGAGGAAACTAAGCTCCCCAGCCATGATCTTCAAAAATTTGTGACTTGTCTTTATGTTCATTTGTCGCTTTGTATTAAATTTTAGTACTTTATTTATTGTTTTGGTATTTGTTTGGAAACTTACGTGAGTTTGTGTTTTTGACTGATTTACGCGTACTTTGATATATTTTGTTCTGTTAATGTAGTTGTAGATTATATATAACTCTTTTTGGGACTTAAACAAAAATTTCTCTTGGACATAACATGCTTTGGAAAGAATCAGCAACCGATGTTTTTTGAAACTTACTTTTGATGATCAGAACACAACAAAGTGATTTTTTTTTGGAAACATTGAGAATGAAAAACAATGAATGGCTTTCCCAATGATGTGCCATCATTTTCTTCTATTTTCTAAACCCTTTTTGCACCATTTTAATTACCGATTGGTCTTAATTGTCAATTAATCAGGCAGTTTTATTATTTGGGCTCATTTAGCTAATTTGATGTTTTTAATCTAATTTCAGGAATTAATGAAACATTGGGCTTAATCCGGATTTTGGTTATGGACTTGAAGAGGGCAAATAAAGCAGCGCTTACCTTAGTTAATTTCTAATTAGGAAATTTGCAATTTTATTTTATGTTGTTCAGTGTTTATTTCGTTTTGGGCCAGAGTATTGTAATAGGGCCCAGTGACTTTGAGTGACTCTTTTTAAATAGCAGCCTTGGGATTCGTGCAAGGCTATTCTGTTATGCTATTCATTATTCAGAGCTTTTGTTTTAGGGTTTTACGTTTTCTGCTTTGATGCTACTGTTCACGTAATGCAATTTGACGTTTTCTTCTTCTAATTACAATTTTGTTCTTGCTTCTTCTACTCTCATTTACGTTTCTGTTTCATTTACATTTCTGTTCATTTACGTTTCTGTTCATTTTACGTTTCTGTTCATTTACGTTTCTGCTTCATGTTTCATTTGCGTTTTCTATTTGAATCTATGGAAGGCTAGTTTTTCTGGTGTTGTTTCCTTTTGAGGACGAAGCCCAACTCTCTTTGAGGTTTCGTTTGTAATGTGGTTTCCTGGAAATTTTCCCTTCACCAGTTATCCCAAATTCGTGAACATTAATCAGTGCACGCTTTGTGTTCGATTAATTGCCTCTGAGCCTAACTTGCGTTCATGCTTAATGGACGAAGGGGTAACTGGTGTATGTGGTGCCTAATCACGTATTGAAAACCCTAAGTTGATTTTCGCTTAGTAAATTGAAATAGGGTTGGATTAAGTGGTTGACTGTTAGGGACGAATTCTCCATAACCCAGGATAAGAGAATGACTTCTGAATCAGAGGAAACAACCCGTTTTTAATATTAGTAGTTTCAAATTCCAGTTTACTTGTTCTGCTCTTTAATCACGAAACAAACAAACCCCCCAATCGTTACTGTTACTGCGCAAGTATATTATGAACATTTGGTTTGTCATTGCTCGTTGGGAAACGACCTAGGATCACTTCCTAGTTACTGCATTTTCATGTTTATTTGATTCGGGTACGGCCTCGATCAAATTTGGCGCAGTTGCCGGGGAGCAGTGTCCAAAGGTTCATAATAGCTAGCTAGTGTTGTGTGTTTAATCCTTTCGTGTTTTATGTTTAATTGTTAGTATTGTGTTAGTATGTGTGTTAGTGTTGTTTAATGTCCTGATATTTTGTTTAGTGTGTGTTCTGTTTCAGTTTTCCCATTAAGCGTTTCCCCTGTTTCAGTCTAGGGTGTTTTGCTGTGAATAGTGTTTTGCGACGGACTTAGCGACCAGTTTTGCTTTCGGCAAAACAGAGTAGTAGTAGAAATCAATTAGAGACGGATTTTAGCGACCACCCATGCTGAATTATTTGAGATTTTTTGTTTTAGTAGCTAGGGTTGTTATTTTTGGCTGAATTTTTTTGTGGTAACTTCTTTTAACCTATATTTTGTGGGAAAAATAGCTAGAGCCTTTAGTTTGGTCAGATTTGAAAGTTCCAAAAAAGTAGCAAATTTTGTGTTTGTCGAAACTTCAAACGGCCATAACTTTTGCTCCGGTTATCAGAATCGCAATTATTATATATGTATTTGGGGTAGAAAAAAATTTCCTACACCATGGCAGCCGGCTGAGGTCTCCATCATCCAAAAATAGTGATTCTGTCAAAAGTTTTTTATTTTTCAAGTTTTATTCACTTATTTTTCTTAACCTACCATTTTTAACTTCCATAGTTAGACTTTGAATTTTTGCCTGAAATTTTTTGTGCTATCTTCTCATCATTTTATAAGGTTGCTCACAAAATTTCAAGTCATTTGGATATCATTTGAGGGTAGCTGTAGTTCAAACCTGCACCTTTATTTACATGACAAGGCAACTAGTTGTGCATGCTGAATGTAGTGTATGACTAGAGGCAATCCATCTGACTTACAACCCTTTGACCCTGAGATAGATAGGACATTTCATAGATTAGTTAGGCATCATTTTATACCTTTTGATCATCCTGAGCATTCCATTACTGGTGAATCTGTGCATTCTGTTATTGGTGATTTTGAACATCCTGATTTGGAGCATTATAATTTTGAGCATTCTGATTTTGCACATTTTGAGAACATGGCACAACCTCCACCCCGTGAGAGGACTCTAAGGGAAATGGCTGCACCTGATTTCACCTACGAAAGTGATGCAATCCTACCCCGCAAGGGCATTGGTTAGAAAACTCCAAGTAGATTGGGCCAGAGATGCAAGAGAAGGCCCTAGGGTTCTTATGAGCCTTAGGGTAGATTTCGGGCCCATGGGCTAAGTACGAGCCCACTTATCTTTGTAAATATTAGATTAAGGTTTCATTATTTTTGGGTCTTGTATTTAGGGCTCCATAATGTAGGTAGGGTACCCTAGAAATATAAGATTTTTCAGCCCTTGTATTTTAGGGCACCTAGACTAGTTTTTGTATTAGGGGTAGTTTTGTAATTTCACATGCACTAAGTGGATGTTTGATGTGTGTGGTTGGAAATAAATTTAATTGAATTGGTAGAAGCCCAATCCAATTAAATTTTAGAGGGGGAGGTGAGCATTTGCTTACTACACCCCATTGCCACATCATATAGTCACACTTTGTGCATGTGCTTCATGCTTTTCATGCCTCATGACACCTAAGCACACTTAGTGGAGAATCTTGGAATTGATCTTGGATTAGTGGGCTGAACCATAACTAAAATTCACTAATCATAATTAGTGAAATTTTGGCTCCAAAGTTTGGCTCCACAAATTCAATTTCAAATTCAAGTGAAATTTGAATTTCCCTCCAATTTTGTGTGACACTTAGGCTATAAATAGAGGTCATGTGTGTGCATTTTTTTCAACTTTGATCATTTGAATATTAAACTTCAGATCTCAAAGCTCATTTAGAGCACAAAATTTCGTGCTCTTCTCTCCCTCTCCCTTCATTCATCTCCTTCTTCCTCCAAGCTCTTATCCATGGCCTCCTATGGTGGTGAGCTTCTTCTAGACTCATCTTCTCCTTGAAGTGGCATCTCCTCTCTCTCTTCCTTTCTCCATTCCGCTGCCATTCATCTTCCATGAAGCAAAGGAATCCATTGATGAAGAAGATCCTAGGCCTACAAGCTCCAATGGAGCTTGCATCAGAAAGCTTGTGCATCCAATACCCTGATGAGGATGTCCCATATGTTCTTAAAACTGGACTGATTCATTTGCTTCCAAAGTTTCATGGCCTTGCAGGTGAAGACCCGCACAAACATTTGAAGGAATTTCATATTGTCTGCTCCACCATGAAACCCCCAGATGTCCAGGAGGATCACATATTTCTGAAGGCTTTTCCTCATTCTCTGGAGGGAGTGGCAAAGGACTGGCTGTATTACCTTGCTCCAAGGTCCATCACGAGCTGGGATGACCTTAAGAGAGTATTCTTCGAAAATTTTTTCCCTGCTTCCAGGACCACATCCATCAGGAAAGATATCTCAGGTATTAGACAACTCAGTGGAGAGAGCCTGTATGAGTACTGGGAGCGATTTAAAAAACTATGTGCCAGTAGCCCTCACCATCAGATTTCGGAGCAGCTTCTTCTCCAATATTTTTATGAAGGACTCAGTAATATGGAGAAAAGTATGATAGATGCTGCCGGTGGTGGAGCCCTTGGAGACATGACTCCTGCTGAAGCCAGGAATTTAATTGAGAAGATGGCTTCCAACTCCCAGCAGTTTAGCGCTAGAAATGATGCCATAGTCATTAGAGGAATGCATGAGGTAGCTACAAACTCAGCTGCATCATCTGAGACTAAGAAGCTTGAAGGCAAACTGGATGCATTGGTTAACTTGGTAACCCAACTGGCCTTGAATCAGAAATCTGTACCTGTCGCAAGGGTTTGTGGTTTGTGCTCCTCTGCTGACCACCATGCAGACCTTTGCCCTTCCATGCAGCAACCTGGAGCAATTGAGCAGCCTGAAGCTTATGCTGCAAATATTTACAATAGACCTCCTCAACCTCAACAGCAAAATCAACCACAGCAGAACAATTATGACCTCTTCAGCAACAGATACAACCCTGGATGGAGGAATCACCCTAATCTCAGATGGTCCAGCCCTCAACAACAACAACAACAGCATGCTCCTTCCTTCCAAAATGCTGCTGGCCCAAGCAGACCATACATTCCTCCACCAATCCAACAACAGCAACAACCCCAGAAACAACCAACAATTGAGGCCCCTCCACAACCTTCCCTCGAAGAACTTGTGAGGCAAATGACTATGCAGAACATGCAGTTTCAACAAGAGACCAGAGCTTCCATTCAGAGCTTGACTAATCAGATGGGACAATTAGCTACCCAATTGAATCAACAACAGTCCCAGAATTCTGACAAGCTGCCTTCTCAAGCTGTCGAAAATCCCAAAAATGTCAGTGCCATTTCATTGAGGTTGGGAAAGCAGTGTCAAGGACCTCAACCCGTAGCACCTTCCCCATCTGCAAATGAACCTGCCAAACTTCACTCTACTACAGAAAAAGGTGATGACAAAAATTTACCTAACAATTTCTGTGCAGGTGAATCTTCTTCCACAGGTAATTCTGATTTACAGAAGCAGCACATTCCCCCTCTTCCATTCCCTCCAAGAGCAGTTTCCAACAAAAAAATGGAAGAGGCAGAGAAAGAGATCTTGGAAACGTTTAGAAAAGTAGAGGTAGACATACCTCTGTTGGATGCAATAAAGCAAATTCCAAGATATGCCAAATTCTTGAAGGAGTTGTGCACTAATAAGCGGAAGCTTAAAGGAAGTGAACGGATTAGCATGGGCAGAAATGTCTCCGCATTGATTGGTAAATCTGTTCCTCAAATTCCTAAAAAATGCAAAGATCCAGGTACATTCAGCATACCTTGTATTATAGGGAATAGTAAGTTTGACAATGCCATGCTAGATTTAGGAGCTTCTGTTAGTGTTATGCCTCTGTCTATTTTTAATTCCCTATCTCTAGGTCCCTTGCAGTCAACTGATGTGGTAATTCATTTAGCTAATAAAAGTGTTGCCTACCCTGTTGGTTTCATAGAAGATGTCTTAGTTATAGTTGGTGAACTGATTTTCCCTGTTGATTTTTATATTTTGAATATGGAAGATGGATTTTCTCAAGGATCAGTTCCCATCATTCTAGGCAGACCCTTTATGAAAACTGCTAGAACTAAGATAGATGTTTATGCAGGCACACTATCCATGGAGTTTGGTGATATAACTGTTCATTTTAATATTTTGGATGCTATGAAATACCCATCTGAAGATCTTTCTGTATTTCATGCTGAAATAATTGACCATGTTGTTGATGAATACATGACTGATCTTTATTCTAATCTGCATGCCTCTCACTCTTCATGCATTGAGTCTGAAATTGTACTTGATCATATGTCTGAATTTGATGCTGAGAGTGAATCTGAGAGTGATATTGATTGCATGTCTGGTGGTGGTGTTTTACCTCTTGAGATTGATTTTATAGAGTCAGATAGGACTAACCATGTTTCAGGAAGTACACATACCTCTGACTTTCTTTATGAGGTAAAGGCTGAGAAACCATCTCCTTTTACCACTCTCCAGCCGACCACACCAGAAATGAAGCCTCTGCCATCAAATTTAAAATACGCTTACTTGGATGATAGCAAGAGTTTTCCAGTGATTATATCTGCCTCCCTTGCTGATGAGCAAGAGGAGAAGTTGTTGTCAGTTCTCAAGAAGCATAAGAAGGCTATAGGCTGGACCTTGGCGGACATTCCTGGTATTAGCCCATCCACATGTATGCATCGAATAAATTTAGAGGATGGAGCTAAACCAGTAAGACAGCCACAGAGAAGACTCAACCCGGTGATTCTTGATGTAGTGAAGAAGGAGATAACCAAGCTTTTGCAAGCTGGAATCATTTATCCTATCTCCGACAGCCAATGGGTGAGTCCCGTCCAGGTAGTCCCAAAGAAGACCGACTTCACAGTGATAAAAAATGAGAAGGAGGAGTTGATTCCTACTCGGGAGCAGAACAGTTGGAGAGTCTGCATTGACTATAGGAGGCTGAACCAGGTTACCAAAAAGGACCATTTTCCCCTGCCATTCATTGACTAGATGCTTGAACGCCTGGCAGGTAAATCCCACTACTGTTTCCTTGATGGTTTTTCTGGTTATATGCAAATTACTATTGCTCTTGAGGATCAGGAAAAGACCACATTCACCTGCCCTTTTGGTACTTTTGCCTATAGGAGGATGCCTTTTGGCCTGTGCAATGCCCCTGGTACCTTCCAGCGGTGCATGATTAGTATTTTCAGTTATTTTTTAGAAAATTGCATAGAGGTGTTTATGGATGATTTCACTGTATATGGATCCTCTTTTGATGGTTGTTTGAATAGTTTGGAAAAAGTTTTGAATAGATGCATTGAAACTAACCTTGTTCTAAATTTTGAAAAATGTCATTTTATGGTTGAGCAAGGTATAGTTTTAGGCCACATTATTTTCAATAAGGGTATTGAAGTAGATCCTGCAAAAATTTCTGTTATTTCACAATTGCCTTACCCCTCTTGTGTGCGAGAGGTGCGATCTTTTCTTGGTCATGTAGGATTCTACAGGTGCTTTATAAGGGATTTTAGCAAAGTAGCCCTTCCATTATCCAACTTGTTGCAAAAGGAGGTGGAGTTTGACTTTAATGACAGATGCAAAGAGGCTTTTGATTGCCTCAAAAGAGCGCTGACTACCACCCCCATCATCCAGGCACCCGATTGGACAGCCCCTTTTGAGCTTATGTGTGATGCATCAAATTATGCATTGGGGGCTGTCCTTGCTCAGAAAATTGATAAATTGCCCAGGGTGATATATTATGCTTCTAGGACTTTAGATGCTGCCCAAGCGAATTATACTACTACTGAGAAAGAGCTTCTAGCCATAGTTTTTGCTCTTGAAAAATTTCGATCTTATTGGCTTGGTACCCGCATTATTGTTTATACTGACCATGCAGCTCTCAAGTACTTGTTGAAGAAGGCTGATTCTAAGCCTAGGTTGATCCGATGGATGCTCTGGCTCCAAGAGTTTGACTTGGAGATCCATGATAGGAGCGGAGCACAAAATCTAGTTGCTGATCATTTGAGTCGGATCGAATGTGTATCAGATGCGGATTCACCCATTCGGGATGATTTCCCGGATGATCATTTGTATATACTGTATAGTATTTCTGACTCTCTTTCTACTCCCTGGTTTGCTAACATTGTCAATTATTTAGTTGCCTCTGTTTTTCCTCCCTTAGCATCTAAGGCCCAAAAAGATAAAATTAAAAGTGATGCTAAGCATTTTATTTGGGATGACCCCTACTTGTGGAAATTGTGCAGTGATCAGGTAATTAGACGATGCATTCCAGATCATGAGACTGACTCAATCCTGCAGTTCTGTCATTCTTCCGCACCGGGAGGTCATCTGGGTGTTCAAAGGACAGCTCGCAAAGTGCTTGATTGTGGTTTTTATTGGCCCACCATCTTTAAAGATGCGTGGAAGATCTGCAGCACTTGTGAGCAGTGTCAGAGAGCAGGAAATACACTTACATGGCGACAACAAATGCCTCAGCAACCTATGCTATTCTGTGAGGTGTTTGATGTTTGGGGTATAGATTTCATGGGCCCTTTTCCTGTCTCTTTTGGTTATGTTTACATTCTCCTTGCAGTTGACTATGTTTCAAAATGGGTGGAAGCCAAGCTCAGTAGAACTAATGATGCTAAAGTTGTTGCAGACTTTGTCAGGTCTAATCTGTTTTGCAGGTTTGGAGTACCTAAAGCAATTGTTAGTGATCAAGGAACCCATTTTTGCAACAGGACAATGCATGCCCTGCTTAAAAAGTACGGGGTGGTACACAGGGTATCCACACCATACCACCCCCAGACCAATGGACAGGCAGAAATTTCTAACCGGGAAATCAAGAGAATTTTAGAGAAGATTGTGCAGCCTAGCAGGAAAGATTGGAGTACCAGGCTTGATGATGCTCTTTGGGCACATCGGACTGCCTACAAAGCACCCATAGGAATGTCTCCTTATCGGGTTGTCTTTGGAAAGGCATGTCATCTTCCAGTGGAAATTGAGCACAAAGCTTACTGGGCAGTGAAGACTTGCAACTTCTCTATGGATCAAGCTGGTGAGGAAAGAAAGTTGCAACTAAGTGAGTTAGATGAAATCCGCCTAGAAGCCTACGAGAATGCCAAGTTCTACAAAGAAAAGACCAAGAAGTTCCATGATAGCATGATAGTTAAAAAGGACTTTATGGTTGGGCAAAAAGTGTTATTGTATAATTCTAGGCTTGGACTCATGAGTGGTAAGTTGAGGTCTAAGTGGATTGGTCCTTTTGTTGTTACTAATGTTTTTCCTTATGGTACAGTTGAGATCAAAAGCGACTCCACAAACAAGAGCTTCAAGGTCAACGAACATCGACTTAAGCCATTCCTCACGAACTCTTCTTTAGTGGACGTAGTGGTGGAAGAGACTTCCTTACTCCACCCTACTCTTCCTCCACCATGACTTAGGGAGTTTTTCTTTTCCTATCTCCTTCTTTGCTTTTATTAAACTTGTCCGATTCTATTTGATGATTTAATTGTTTTAAATCTTTTAATTGTGCTACATTGAGGACAATGTGTTGTTTAAGTATGGGGGGGGGGGGGGGAGTGTTCTTCGGTTTTGCTAGTTTTGTTGGTTTTGTTAATTTGTTAGTTGTGTTAATTTGTTAATGTTGTTAGTTTCGTCGGATTTTTAGTTTAATATTTTGGGTCAATTTTGTGTGCGTGTACGACTTTGCATGTTTTTCTTTGAATTATAGGATATGTTCAAGAAATGGGTAATTGTTTTGAAAATAAAAGTTCTTGACATTTTGTGACTTGAAAACCTTGATTCTCCTCTACATGTCATGATAGTTTTGAAAGCTCAATTTGAAAGTGATGAGTTTACCTTTGTGAGAATTTGAGCCATCCATCATCATAATCATTTGGTGTGTTTTGCCCCATTGATTGCTTGCTCAATAGCCTTGGCTTGATTCTTGTTGATGCTTCCTAATTCACATGCATATTTGGAATTGATTGAGGCAATTTTGTTCTTATAAGCTTATAGCCAAATGGACTTACCTTGAATTAATTCCTTTGATAGCCCTTTTGAGCCTTGTTTCCCTTTCCTTGTTTTGAAGCTCACTACAAGCCTTAAATGAAAAACCATGATATCACCATATCCTTAAGGAATTTTGGAGCTTTGGAATTGTTTTGGGAATAAGTGTGGGGGGTTTTTGTTTCATTGGATAACTTGTTTTGTTGGCTATGCTTCATGATGTATTTTGGGCCATACTTGATGTACATTGTATATTGGTTAAATGTTGGACATGCTGAATGAAATGTTGTTTCTCAAAGGCTATAGAGCAAAAAAAAAAAAAATTCGAAAAAAGAAAAAGAAAAGCAATAAAGTTGAGTGAATAAGATCTTAAATGGCACAAGAATGATGAAACTATTGGTTCTACTCTTTATGTTTAAATTTTATCTTTACTTCTTTTTATTTTCTTATTTTTTCTTAATATGCACTTATTCCCCATTGCTCCTCTATTCCTTTGGGATTTAGCCACTTATTCCATATTTTTCCATACCTTGTCCTTGGCCCCATTACAACCTTAAAAGACCTTTTGATCCTCATGTGCTTGTGTTTATGGGTTGATTGTCAATTTTAGAATCTTGCCAAGTTTATGTGGTGTTTGCTTTCATGGGTGCTTTGAGGGTAAATAGTAGCCTAGACACTTGAGAGATAGAGTGTATATCTTGTGAGGCTTTATCACTTTTCATTCTTGAGCTGATTAACTATTTTGCCATGATTGGGTTGCTAATATGATTTTCATGAATGTCTTGACTTTTTGGATCTCCTTATGTTAGATGTTACCCATTCCTTGATGTTCATTGAGAAATATGTGAATGTTTTTGTTTGTCTCTCTTTGATATCCTTGGATTTTGTTCTTTGTTTCATTTTGCCCAGGAGTGCAAAAGGCTAAGTATGGGGGGTTTTGATGTGCCATCATTTTCTTCTATTTTCTAAACCCTTTTTGCACCATTTTAATTACTGATTGGTCTTAATTGTCAATTAATCAGATAGTTTTATTATTTGGGCTCATTTAGCTAATTTGATGTTTTTAATCTAATTTCAGGAATTAATGAAACATTGGGCTTAATCCAGATTTTGGTTATGGACTTGAAGAGGGCAAATAAAGCAGCGCTTACCTTAGTTAATTTCTAATTAGGAAATTTCGCAATTTTATTTTATGTTGTTCAGTGTTTATTTCGTTTTGGGCCTGAGTATTGTAATAGGGCCCAGTGACTTTGAGTGACTCTTTTTAAATAGCAGCCTTGGGATTCGTGCAAGGCTATTCTGTTATGTTATTCATTATTCAGAGCTTTTGTTTTAGGGTTTTACGTTTTCTACTTTGATGCTACTGTTCACGTAATGCAATTTGACGTTTTCTTCTTCTAATTACAATTTCGTTCTTGCTTCTTCTTCTACTCTCATTTACGTTTCTGTTTCATTTACATTTCTGTTCATTTACGTTTCTGTTCATTTTACGTTTCTGTTCATTTGCGTTTCTGCTTCATGTTTCATTTGCGTTTTCTGTTTGAATCTATGGAAGGCTAGTTTTTCTGGTGTTGTTTCCTTTTGAGGATGAAGCCCAACTCTCTTTGAGGTTTCGTTTGTAATGTGGTTTCCTGGCAGTTTTCCCTTCACCAGTTATTCCATATTCGTGAACATTAATCAGTGCATGCTTCGTGTTCGATTAATTGCCTCTGAGCCTAACTTGCGTTCATGCTTAATGGACGAAGGGGTAACTGGTGTATGTGGTGCCTAATCACGTATTGAAAACCCTAAGTTGATTTTCGCTTAGTAAATTGAAATAGGGTTGGATTAAGTGGTTGACTGTTAGGGACGAATTCTCCATAACCCAGGATAAGAGAATGGCTTCTGAATTAGAGGAAACAACCCTTTTTTAATATTAGTAGTTTCAAATTCCAGTTTACTTGTTCTGCTCTTTAATCACGAAACAAACAAACCCCCCCAATTGTTACTGTTACTACGCAAGTATATTATGAACATTTGGTTTGTCATTGTTCGTTGGGAAACGACCTAGGATCACTTCCTAGTTACTGCATTTTCATGTTTATTTGATTCGGGTACGGCCTCGATCACCCAAATACCAAATGAATTTAGATGTTTTTGCATGGACTTGATAAAAGAAAAACTTTCAAAACTGATTTGATTTGAACATGGAAATAGGCCTTGAGCTTTAGTGACTGTGTGCAACCACAGATTTTACATTGAGTGTCCTCATTGATATGTTCTACAGTTGATTTTGCATAAATTTCTAATTGTCATAACATATGATTCATGGATATGATTTAGGCATTCTTTATTTCTTGACATTTTAAGCCACTGGTCAGAAAGCTATCCTGATGTATATTGTTTTTATCATTTACAAGCCCTTTGAGCCAAACACATCATATTTTGTTGGAACACTAGCCTAGGATAAAAGTTTCCTACCTTACCTCAGGTTAGGAGAGCAAAGGTGTTTTGATAAATATTTATATCATTTGGTGGCTAATGTGATGTAAATACTCTATTTTTAAATGTGGGTATTAAGGGAAAGTAAATATTTAACAGAGAAAAAAAGAAAAAAAAAATAGAAAAGTAAAGAAAAGAGAAAAGAAAAAGGAAAACATCTTCTTTATGGATAAATAAATGTATGAATCATGTACATTTTATCCTAAACTATACAAAGTTTATGTAAATATATGAATAGAAAGTAGTGATAACTTGGTTGAAAAAAAAGGGATAGGAAGTGATCATTCATTTGAGTTATTAGATGGTTTTTATGTTTGCTCTCCTATTCTCAAGGTATGTTTGAATACCCAGAAAAACCAAGATTTCCTTCAAAGCCAGGCCCAACCCTAAAAGCCCTAATGATCCATGATGATTATGCAATTTATCTTTGATTTGATGGGAAATAGCCTGGAAAATTGATTTATGACATATCAGTGACTGAAATTCAGATGAAACACTTGCTTGTGTGAGAATTATACACCTTTGAGAGGTTTTCCTCTGTCTAAGTGAATTAGGTGTTTTTTTCTGATGTTCTTTAGAAACACAATGTGAATTGATCTTAATCTTATTTGGTTTTGTGAATTTCATCTTTGTGCTTTCGTTTCTCATTGTTGTATTTCGAAAAAAATATTATTCTAATCAGTTTGGAGGTTGACTCTTTACAAAGCATGTTCATAGTTTTTTGAAGTGTGTATATATATATATATATATATATATATATATATGTATATATATATAATACGTATACTATTGTTGTACATAATTTTCTTTCTATACTTTGCTTTGCTTGAGGACAAGCAAGATTCTAGGTTGGGGGGAGTTGATAAGTGTCATAATTTAGTTATTTTTTGGATTAAAATGTTAGCACTTATCTTTTGATTATAATAGTTTTCTTATAAACTTCTCTTCTTTCTAGTTGTTTTATATATTGTACGTTTACTAATGTTTTTGTTTAAGTATGGAAGATTCATCCATGATTCTGTAGGTTTTGATGGTTGTTTGTTGGATTCGTAAACCAAGTTAAAAGGAAGGGCAAAATGGTAATTTTCTTCAAGATTTCAGACATCCATTCGTCTAGGTTAGCAACCAGGCATAAGTAGCCAACTCGCTTGGGCAAGCTACAGCTCACCTAGGCAAGCGAGTACCTTCAGCATTAAGCAAGAAACTCACCTGCGCGAGTTCAGCTCACTTGGGCGAATTGGTCTGCACCTCTTGGCTCTTTTTCTATAGAAAGCCATGCAATGGATGGAGAAAAATGTGAAAAACCAGAGGAAGCATGCAGCAAGGAAGAATGATTGAGAAAGTTGAGCCCTGGCACTGTAGAGTTGTGACCGTGGATCGCATCCATCGTCATTTGTCTTGTTGATCTTGTGCTCTACACAATGATCGGCTAGTTTCTCGAAAGGATTAGACGTAATCTCTGTACCCTTATGTATCTCTTTTGATATTTTATATATATATGAATATTTTTTACTCATTATTGGTGATTTCATTATGTTCGTAATGCTTGATTCTATTTGATAGCTACTTTCATGAAATTGGATTTTAAGTTTGCCCGGAAAGTACTCTTAGAATTTGAACTGAATGAATTTAATCTTTATGTTATGTTGCTAGGAATAGAGCATAACATTTTGATTGTGAAAAGCATAAAATTATGATTGCAATGTTGGGATATTTACTTCATATGCGAGGGATCGATATTCGGTAAATATTCTTAAGATTCTCGAGTGCGAGGGATTGATTCGGGGTAATTTAATGTGTGCATCAGTAATGTTAGAAAATGATTTATATATGTCAATCTTATTAGGATACTAAGGGTATGAACGATGAAATCCAATCCTAAGTTTTTCTTGAATTAATTAATTTCGTTATTATTGTTTCCGTAACTTTGCTTTTTTTCAACGCACTAAATTCCATTATTTTCGTTATTTCGTTAGTTTAGTTATTTTTCGTTAGTTTGAGAAACCCATGATATTTCGGTTAAATTTGTTCATAACTATTGAATTGTTTACTTTTATTCAGAGGAATTGAGTAACTCAAGTCCCTGTGGAGACGATCTCTTTTTATAAATCTGTAACCTGCGATGACATTGGTACGTTTGTCAATAGTCTAACAGCAGCAAGAATCAAGTCATGAGCATGGATGAAGAATCCCCAATAAAGACATTGACCATTTACGAAACAACTAGGGGAAATCAAGACAACGTATTTTACGTAGATCCTCGTGATGATACTATCGACAAAAGCCCAAAACCAATCAAAGAGCTCATCAACCTACAACATGGACCCAAACCTAGGCAAAACATTCAGCTCAACAAAGACCTCACTAGCATAATATGCCACAAATTGGTCATCTGTCCTCAGGCAAAACAGTCGAAGGAATGTAGATTTATTCGCATGGAAACCATTGGATATGTCAGGTATCCATCCTAGCATAATATGCCACAAATTGGTCATTTTATTAGAGAGGTCAAGTACTCGACATGGCTGGCCAATGTTGTCATGGTAAAGAAGGCTAATGGGAAACGGCGTATGTGCACTTAACTCAACAGGGTATGCCCCAAGGACGCATATCCCTTGCCCAGTATCGACAGGCTTGTGGATGGTGAGTCTAGCTTCCAATTATTAAGCTTCTTGGATGCTTACTCAGGGTACAACCAAATCAGGATGCACCCTCATGACGAGGAAAAAACCGCCTTCATAACTGAAGATGCCAATTTCTGTTATAGGGTCATGCCCTTTGGACTCAAGAATGCAGGAGCCACATACCAAAGGCTTATGGATCGGGTCTTCAAAAAACAGATAGGATGGAATGTCAAGGTCTATGTGGATGATATGGTCATCAAGTCTCACAGCATGGCCCAACATGTGGCAGATTTGGAAGAGGTGTTTAGAGAGATTCAAAAGTATGACATGCGCCTTAATCCCAAAAAGGGCACCTTTAGGTTGGAGGCATAAAATTCTTGGGTTTCATGATCACCCACCGGGGAATCAAAGCTAACCCTAACAAGTGCACAATGATACTAGAAATGCATAGTCCTACCAACGTCAGAGAAGTTCAAAAGCTGAACGGTAGACTGGCGTCTTTGTCTAGGTTCCTCCCAAAGCTGGTGGAGAAGGTAAGACCATTCAACAAGCTACTTTGGAAAACTAAGCTATTCCAGTGGGACAAGGCTTGCGAGAAAGCCTTCATAGCCTTTAAGTAAATTATCATGACACCACCGGTTTTGAGTCGACCAAAGTCAGGAGTACCCTTACTTCTTTACCTTTCAATAACGAAAGAGGCCATCAACTCAAACCTCATCCAAAAAGATGGGAAGAACCAAAGACCTATCTATTTTGTTATTCATGTCCTTCATGATGCAGAGAAGTGGTACTAGATGATCGAAAAGGTAGCATTGGCACTCATAACCTCTGCCTAACGCCTCAGGCCATACTTTCTGAGTCACCAAGTCACTGTCAAGACGAACCACCCTATCAGGCAAGTGTTGCAAAAGCCTGAGCTGGCAGGAAGAATGATGACATGGTCTATAGAATTGTTAGAGTTTGACCTCCAATATGAACATTGTGATTCCATGAAGACTCACTTCATGGCAGACTTTCTAGTAGAATTCACCAGCAACGTCCAACCTACTCACGAATGGTGGAACTTGTATGTAGACGGTGTGTCCAATGTGAAAGGAACTGGGGCAGGTATTATTCTTGAAGTGCCCAATAACGTCACTTTTGGAATAGGCCTTTAAATTCAATTTTAGGGCATCAAATAACCAAGCCGAATATGAAGCACTCATAGCAAGTCTAAAGCTGGCAAAAGAAGTGGTGCAAGGAAACTCAGGTGCTATAGTGATTCACAACTTGTCCAGGGACAATTTGCAAAAAGTTATCAAGCAAAGGAGACAGTTCTACTCATATACTATCACGATGTAAAAACCCTGGTTGATGAGTTCGATTGTTTCAAAATATACCACATACCTAGGGAAAGCAATGCTAGGGCAGACTTGCTCTCTAAGCTGGCAAGCACCAAGAAGATTGGACACCTCAAGACCATCATCCAGGAGACACTCCAACCACCAACAGTAGACACCAAGGAGGTCATGATAGGAAAAGAAAAGGAACCAGACTGGATGAACCCCTACAAGAACTTTTTAACTCAAGGGGTGTTACCACCAAATGAAAGTGAAGCCCAACGCCTAAAAAGAAAGGCTAGTTACTACATCATCCTCGACGGAGAACTATTCAGAAGAGGGTTGACAACACCTTTTCTCAAGTGTCTGAACAACCTACAAGCAGACTACATAATGCGAGATTTTACAGCCTCCATATGGGGGGCGCTCCCTGGCAACCAATGTAGTGCACATTGGATACTATTGGCCGAAACTTAAGGCTGACACCCTTAACTTCACAAGGAGGTGCAGAAGTTGTCAGGAATTTGAAAATGTTCCATGCACACACCCCAAAATCCTTCATAACTTGAGTTCCCCTTGGCCTTTTCCATGTGGGGGATGGACATACTAGGGTCGTTGCCAAAAGCCCCAGGACAAGTCAAGTTCTTGTTGGTCGCCATTAACTATTTCACTAAGTGGATCGATGCAAGGCCACTACAAGAAATCTTAGCCAGCAAAGTAGAGAAGTTCGCCTGGAAGCACCTCATATGCAGATATGGTACTCGTCACTGACAATGGTATCCAATTCAAAGCTCAAGCCTAGGAAGAATTCTTGTCAAGGCTAGGTGTCAAGCACCTCGTGACTTATGTCGAACATCCCTAGACAAACTGCTAGGCAAAGGCAACAAACAGGGTTATCCTTATGGCCTTACACACAAGACTCGACAAGTCCAAGGGTCTATGGAAAGAGGAACTCCCCAACATACTTTAGGCTCATCATTGTTCACCCTAGATGATGACCAACGATACCCTTTTTCGCCTTACATACAACACAGATGCCATGATCCTTATCGAAGTTGGGGAACCATCGATAAGAAGGTTGTTTTTCCAAGAACAACAGAACAAAGAAAATATGAAGGTGGAATTAGAGATGAAGGACGAAGTCCAAGAGATGGCTAGAATCTAGGAAGAGGCCACCAAGCTTTGAGCATCAAGAAGATACAATACCAAGGTCTGACCTCGAGCCTTTCAACCTGACGACCTAGTGTGGTGAGTCCAAGGTGAAGCAAGAAAGAACCCACAAGTAGGAAAGTTAGGACCCAACTGGGAAGGTCCATTTAGGGTCGTGGCGAGCTTAGACAACAAAGCATACAAACTACAAGAACTAGATGGAAAAACAATTCCAAGAACATGGAATGCTACCAATCTAAAATTCTATTTCAGCTTATCTACAACAAGCCCAGGTGTTGTAATTTTTCCTACTCAAGTCTTTTGTCCCAAAAGAGAAAAATCAGAGTTTTGGCTTGAGAGATTTTAACGAGACACACCTGAGGAATAGAGGGAATTTGTACTCAAATGATTGAACTAAATAAAATTATCCCTCCCTTTAGTCTTTATTATTTTCCTTATACATATACTCATATCCCTGGTCGAATCTCCAAAGGCTTGTTGACGTAGCTCCATGTGGATCTTGTAGGCCTTGGATCTTCTTCATCAATAGAGTCCTTTGCTTCTTGAAGTTTAATGGCAGCAGAATGGAGAAGGAAGAAAGATGATTGGAGATGCCACTTCAAGGAGAAGATGAGTCAAGAAGAAACTCACCACCATAGGAAGCCATGGATAAGAGCTTGAAGGTAGAAGAAGATGAGTGGAGGTGATGAGAACACAACTAAGGGCAAGGACCATGAAGCACTTGAAGGGCCCATGACCAGAGGCAGACTTAAACAGGCCCAACACGTCATAGAGACAAGGCTAGTCATTTGTATAGCTGCCATTGATGATGATTGAAGACCCAGGTGGAGAAAGATGAAGGCCTAGAGGCAAAGGCACTACCAAGACTATTAATTGTTGCTGAAGGCCCAAACTAATTTGAAGGCCCAAGTTAAATATGTTTTTTAGTTATAATTTTTATTTATTGTAACTTTGGCCCAAACTGTTTAGAAGGCCCATGTCTATTTTTATCTTTTTGTTCATATACACTACAAGTATTGGTTTTTGTTTTCAATAAAGGAACTTTTGGCATTTTCATAAAAATTTGGTGAGAGCTTCTCTCTGGGTTCCTTGTTGAACCAATCTCAGACTTATCAAGGTAATCCTTGTGGCGTCTACCCTGACTTATCTTCCTTCACTGGAAGTGGCGTCATCCAAATCTCCGTAGCCTGTATCAAGCGATCTGTTCCTAGTCAGGATCACATCAGGAGGGAGAGGGAGAGAAGGAGCACAAAATTTTGTGCCTCAAATGAGGTTTGAACTTTGAATTGTAATTCTCAAATGATCAAAGTTGAAAAAATGCACACACATGACCTCTATTTATAGCCTAAGTGTCACATAAAATTGGAAGGAAATTTGAATTTCTATTCAAATTTCACATGAATTTGAAATTGAATTTGTGGAGCCAAATTTTGGAGCCAAAATTTCACTAATTATGATTAGTGAATTTTAGCTATGGTTCAGCCCACTAATCCAAGATCAAGTCAAAGATTCTCCACTAAGTGTGTTTAGGTGTCATGAGGCATGTAAAGCATGAAGGACATGCACAAAGTGTGACTATATGATGTGGCAATGAGGTGTAGCAAGAAAATGCTCACCTCTCCCTCTAAAATTTTATTGAATTAGGCTTCTCCCAATTCAACTAAATTTATTTCCCAACACACACATCAAATATTCACTTAGCCCAAAAAACTAGTCTAGGTGTCCTAAAATACAAGGGCTAAAAATCCTATATTTCTAGGGTACCCTACCTACATTATGAAGCCCTAGATACAAGGCCCAAAAATAATGAAACCTTAATATAATATGTACAAAGATAAGTGGGCTCATACTTAGCTCATGGGCCCAAAAATCTACCCTAAGGCTCATGAAAACCCTAGGGCCTTCTCTTGCATCTCTGGCCTAATCTTCTTGGAGTCTTCTATCCAATGCCCTTCGGGGATAGGATTGCATCACTCATCAAACCCAAGGTCTGCTCTTGGTAAGTCTCGCCAAACCCAGGATGAACGCATCCCTGGTCGGATCTCCAAAGGCTTGTCAAACCCAAGGTCCACCCTTGGTGAGTCTTGCCAAACCCAGGATGAACGTGTCCCTGGTCGAATCTCCAAAGGCTCATTAAACCCAAAGTTCACCCATGGCAAGTCTCGCCAAACCCAGGATGAATGCATCCCAGGTCAGATCTCCAAAGGCTCATAAAACCCCAGGTCTGCCCTTGGTGAGTCTCACCAAACCTAGGATGAAGGCACCCCTGGTTGAATCTCCAAAGGCTCGTGAAACCCATGGTCCGCCCTTGGTGAGTTTTGCCAAATCAAGGACGAACGCATCCCTAGTCAGATCTCCAAAGGCTCGTCAAACATAAGGTCCACCCTTGGTGAATTTCACCAAACCCAAGACGGATGCGTCCTAAGTCGAATCTTTAGAGGCTCGATAAGCCCAAGGTCCACCCTTACTAAGCCTTTTTTCCCCTAAGTTTCATCTTTAACACTCTTGGAAAACTCACAGTCAAAAGCCAGATTAACTTAATGCGCTACTCGAGTAACTTCCCATGGCCTTGGGTAAGAAACTCCGCAAAGCGAAAAAGGTGCATCACCAAGTTAACCTGAGATGATTGGGCAAGACCTTTAACTAGGTTGAAATCAAACCCAAGATGGTTGAATGTTATCTCATTCTCTATTTCATACAAATCCATCAAGTAAGGCAAAATCACGCTTAGTATCAAAAGGGTAACGTTGTATAAATACAAGTTGACAACATGCAAGTCAACGACACAACAAGTTACCACAACAATAAAAAAGAAAGTGTGTTAATGAAGAAAATATATTGTCAAAGTTACAAGGCCGGTGCGGCCATAAAACCAACAAAATAAATAAAATCAAAGGAAACACGGCCTAAACATCAGCTCCATTGTCTTCTTCTTCGTCGTCATCCTCCCCAGCAACAATCTCCTCCTCATCAAGCAGTTGGATGTCCTTCACATCTTTAAATGGATCAAAAAGACCTAGATCAAGACCCTCAATGAAGAACCCAACCTGCTTGACGGTATTGAAAAATCCTTTCCTGTGCTGCTCCACGACCTCTTTCTTAAAAATTAGAAGTTCTTCCTCTAGTTCCTTATTCGCCTCTTTCTCCTTGATCGCCTCTAGTTCGAACTCCTTCAACTTAGTTTAGAGGCTGAACATAGTGAGCTCTGACTGTCTCAGTTGGGCTTGGAGATCAGCAACTATCTTGCCAGATTCAGCTATTATCACATTAAACTCTTCCTATTCTTTAGTAGCGTGCTCCACCTTGCTCGTCAAATCATTCTTTTCCTTCAATAAATCTTGGCAGTGTTTGAATACCTTGTCACCATCTAGTCTTGTGCTCACTAACTTAGCAAAGACATCATCGACCTTGGACGACAATTAGTCATTAGACTTGATGGCTTTAGCAAAGGTGACAGTAGCATTGACCACTTTAAGACGCTCCATTCTCCACACAGTCTGAGCAATGGCTCTCCATTTGGCGACCTCAGCCTTTAAAGATGTAATCTTATTCAGAGCCTTCTAGTGCCTTTGCCCATTCTCCTCCAAAATAGTCAGACTCCTCTATACAAAGACCTTCGCAGCATTAGTTGAATTTTGTACCCTGACTGATCGAATAAGGTTTTGATCAAAGGGGGATACAAAGTTAGTAGGACTCCTCTGTTCAAGTTTGTAGCCCATGCTTCACATCGAATTTCTATCCCGAGAAGTGTATACATGGTCTAGTGAAACACTTGGATACGGAGAGGAGGAAGGCATTGCTGAAGGCAAAACAGTCAAAGCTGAGGATAGCAAGGCCAAGGAAGGAGGAGGCAGGTTCACCAAGACGCTTGTTGTTGTCACACCAACACTTAACAATGGCATCATAGTAGAAGAAAGAGGAGAAGAAATAGGAATTGCCAAAGGGACTAACGTAGCTGGTGTAGAGGAAAAAGGAGCAGGAATTGCTTGAATAGGCAGAGACGGTGGAACAGGGGGGGTCAGAAACAACTGCAACAACAATGACAACTTGAACAACCAAGGGGGCTAAAGGTGGACCTTGGGAGTTGGCAGGGAAAGGGCGACTTGAACCGAACATCATACCAATAGCCTGCTTCAAAGTCTGAAGACTGAAGGGGGCCTTCGACTTCTTGCACTGACCAGACCCCTCCGCCCCTTCATTGTGCTTCCTCTTGGTAGCCACAGGTGGAAGCACGTCGGGTTTAACCTCAACAACTTTATCCTCACTAGCTTCAGAAACTCTAGGAGGGTTGACTCTGGCTTCATTCTAACCTCCTTCCCCAGCAGAAGGCTCAAGAATGATGAGGGGAGGAAGAGGCACATCATTTCCAGTAGGTCAAACATGCTTTACCAAGGGTCGCCATTCAAAATTTCCCATTATACCTACAAAGACAGATGAAAACATAACAAAGGTAAAAAAAGACAAAGTTATACTAAACAAACGAAAAAGAGGGAGAAGCAAGGCACTTTACCATCTAGAACAATAAAGGGGTTGCCTGCCAAAAGTAAAGACAGGATGGTTGGTGTGTTGAATGAGGCTAGCAATCATTCCAAGAGAGCCTTGTCTGCCATATCCTCTAGAGGCATCAGATGCTCATCGAAGGACTTCAACCTCATGGGGCCCGATTGCCCGTAAAAGGGGATACGAGGTTCCCCATTCCCATCATGCATCTGTGGCAACCCATAAGCAATGATGCTAGTTGCCTTGACCTTGAAGAAATGGTCCTTGAATTTGTGAAACATGTTTGAGTTGAACTCGAACATCTTTTTAGCACGTTGTTTAGTGACACCTAACCAATCTTCCCGGTCGGCTTCATTTGAAAGAAATAGGGGAACACGAGCACACTGGGTCTAATATTGAAGAATGGACACATGACCTCAAAGGCCCTCATCATCGCTCGACTGTTTTGATGAAGTTAGGAAAGGACCACGTTCAAGTGCCTCAGTATGGCAATTTGGAAGGTGTTCAACAGAAAGGTCAAGTTCAGGACCTTGAACATGCAGTGATAGACGTAGAAGAAGGGTGGATAACCTGGATCAGCGCACATGAATGGGAAATTGTCCTCCCTGCAAGCCTGGACAGTCATCTTGCTGGGGTCGCTTGGCTTGGCCAGCTCAAGCTCGTACTACAGAGTCTTGACACCCACTGAGGACATTATTGAGGAGCGATACTTCAGAACATTGTCCCTCGCCTATTTGAAACTAGCAACGAAGGGAGGGGATGAGGGCACTTCGCCACCATGACGACACCTGTTTCGGGGTGAAACCCTGACTCTATTGTCGTCACCCCTTCCATTAGCCATTGAAAGGGGAAAGGGAAGGATTGTTGTGATAGGGATATGTTCTTTTTCCAGAGTAGTAATAGAGGTCTCCACCCCCTCACAGTGTTGAGAGCTGCCCTCGCCAACATGACTCAAATTTGTCAACCTCTCGAAGGAGGAGGACCCGCTTTCGGAAGCCTTATGAGGAAACTCCTCTAACGAGGAATCGCTAATGGGAACCACTTCCAATTCCACCAAGGGTTGTTGGATGGAACCCTTGGAAGCGCTTCCACCCATACCCAATGTGGAATAAAAAAGAGAAGACATTGTTAAGAATGAGGAGTACCTAGAATGAAGAAGAAAATTGGAGGAAGGATCCAACAGTTCCAGATAGCCTTCAGTCGGAGTTGCAAAGAACATAACAATCAGAGCAAGTTGCAGAGATGAAGCAATAGCGGTGCTTAAGCGTGATGATGATGAAATCCTAATGTATGCCTTATTTAAATGAGGATGCAAACTTTTGCTAACTGGCGGGAGTTGAAATGAGCCCTAAAAACCCACCAAACCACATAACGTGTCTTTAAGACGTGCCCTCTTGTAGCCCTGACAACCCTGACAATCATAGGACAAGGCTCTTGTCCAATGTTATATAATTAGGTTCTACCTTGAGCGTCAAAGTCCTTTTTGCAATCATTCACAGCTCACTCACATACTTTCTTGAGCGTCAAAGTCCTTTTTGCAAGCACCCCCTTCTCATTCCTCTGGTAGAGGACACCTGTAGATTGTGACATCCTGGAAATTTCTACCCGGAATTTTGTAAACGATGCATTTTGAATGATTACATATAAGTATTATTCAGTGTGTATATATATATATATATATATATACTTTTGGTAGAAGTAGGTATATTGGGGGAAAGATACGCGGGTTAGGCTAATTAAGGAAGAGAAATCCATAACTGGATAGTTATAGGTTAATTCTCAATTAATTAGTCTAAAAATTATCGTTTTGCGTGCAACTTAAAATTTAACGAAACCAACCTCTGAACCACGCTCGGGGTTTCATTATGAGCGTTTTGATATGTATATTGCTTACTTTTGAAAACTGGCCCCGACGGGTGCAGAGAAACGCGAGGGACTGGAATCAGAGAAATGGCACGCAAACCGAGACAGGATTTTAGCATTTCGAAAGGTCAGATTTTTCTCTTCTTGTGGCTGAGTATGAGTCACCTCAAGAGAAAAAGTAGGCCCTTTTTGCTCCACTCAAAAGAAGACATGTGGCACATCTTTTGTTAAAAAAAAAAGAAAAAAGAAAGAAAAGAGGAAGCCTTTTTAAACTGAAAAACAACGTTCTCTCTCTCCTCACTCACTCAGCCAAAAGTGCAAAAGCTTTTCTCCCTCACGTTGCCATTCTCTTCTTCTTCCTCCACCATTGAAGCTCCAACAAAGCTCCAACCTTTGCACACCATTTCTGCTCCAAATCGCGAAAGGAAGTCATTTTCGGAGTCGGGAAGCACATATCTACATTGTGGGACTTCAAATTTCAGGTTTGGGTAGACTTCTTCTCACATAAATTTTCGTGGGTATTGGGTTTTGGGAGATATGATGGGTAGTTTTACTAGGTTTATGGCTTATGATAGTTATTTGTGAAGAAATTTTATGAAAGCATGCTAAATGTGTCATGTTTGGTATGAGTCAAGCTTACCCATTCTGTTTTAGGGGTTTTATGATGATGCTTGTGTGCTGAAATGGCTGATGGAAAACTGATAGAGATGAAGGGTAGAGTTAATCTAGGGTTTAAAAGTGAGAATGTAGTGATATGAGTGGAAAAGTGTGATACTTTGAGGATTTGAAAAGCCAAATCTGGATTTAGAGGTAATTGGAGGTTAGAGTGAGTTAACCCTAGTTTGAAATGTCATTTAGGACTGTGAGAAAGCTTGGGCTGTGCAAAGGAGGAGAATGAATGATCAAAGTGAAGGCAAGAGCAAATTCTAGGGTAAATTGGGTGTTGAGGAGTCAAATTTTGATTCGGTAGAGTTTTCGTCGTAAAACCAGTTTGAGAGAGTTTAGATTAATGTTATAGACTTGTTTGAGATGAGAGTTTGCTCCAAAGTTACCCCATTCTCATTTTCACTTCTCAAATCTTGAAAATCCACTAAATTGAGGGGTTTTAGATACCTAGACTTTGAGTTATTTTGGTCTGAAGCTTGTCTTTGGTTTAGATGTGATTTATACATGATTTAGGACTTGTAGGATCTAATTTGGGCAAAATTGGATGAAGGAAAGAGTGATTTCGAAAATCTGCACTATTATGCAGAATTTTGCTGTTGAAATGTGCAGCAGAATTTTGTGCTTGTGCAAAAAATGCTTATGCATGGCTGGTTGTGGAAAGGGTTGTACATATTGGGTTTTGGACGTTTTCTAGCAGATCCCAACGGTCCAAATGTAGACTTATGTACTAGGGACCTCCAGTAAAATTTTCGAGTTGATCCAACGGTGAACGAATTGGAACGAAGGGAATGTTACTAGGGTATTTGAGTAAGAAAAGCTGTGGTATTGGTTTGTGTTTTGGGCAGAGTTTTCTGCCTCTGCCCTGTTTTTGCTTCATTTTGATAGTTCATGATGTTTGGATGTTGAAATTGCTTGGATGTTACGGAATCTTGGAGGGATTGATGGGGACCCGGTGTTGAGAGGAACGAGGATAAGGGCTACGTGGGAGTACGTGAGCTCAGTTGAAGGTGGGCAACTGGGGATGGTGGATTTATGTGTGATTTGTGGATGTGGATAGTCGACTTGCACCATCGCCCGACCGCCACCTACTACCACATGTGACGGGTACCCCATAATCCTACAAGCTTGAAGTGAGGAAGTGTGGAAGGGTGAGACTTCCTACTTTTATTCGTTGACCACAGAGTAGTACCTAGAGATATGTCGCGGGGGTCAGGAGACCTTGGGGACGTCAGGTGGGGTGCTATTGCCCAAAACCAAGCTGTTGGACCTTGTGGTCTCAATAATCTTAAGAGGGATAGGCTTAGAATACAGAAGAAGCAACAACAATCAATTTAACAATATTCTTTAAACATGCAAGACACAATTGATTGCAACAAAATAAATAAGATAAGGGAAGAGAGAATGCAAACACAGTTTTATACTGGTTCGGCCACAACCCGTGCCTACGTCCAGTACTCAAGCAACCCACTTGAGATTTCCACTATCTTTGTAAAATCCTTTACAAAGTCTGAACCACACAGGGACAACCCATCCCTTGTGTTCAGATGCTTTACAACAAGAGACTCACAGTCTCTTAACCAATCTCATTGAATAAGAAGAATGGAAGAAGAATTCTCTCTTCAAGAGAAGAATATTACAATGAAGATCATGTAAAAATCCTTATAGATTTTGCAAGTGTTTGGCCAATGATTTCTTTTGAGAGAGCATTTGACAATGAAGTTCTTTTGGAATCTCTCTCATTGTCTTTTGAGAGGATAAGACATTTTTGCCAAGCCAAACTCTCTTAATCTTTTGAGAGGATAAAACATTTTGATCAATCAAAACTCTCTCTAAAATTCGTGCCCAAGTCACCTATTTATAGGCCTTTGATGACCATTCACAAATCTAATGAAAAGATGTGACTGTTGGCAGATTTTCTGAAAACTTTCCACTGGTAATCGATTACAATGTTTGTGTAATCGATTACACAGTTATAATTTGAAGGGTTATGACTTTTGAATTTGAATTTCCAAAGTTTCGTTGCTGGTAATCGATTACAGACATATGGTAATCGATTACATGTTGAAAATTCAAATTCAAAACCTTTTTCAACAGCTATTTCTCAACCCTGTCTTCTGGTAATCGATTACACTTCCTGGTAATCGATTACCAGAGCCTTGCATGTCTTGAAAGCACTTTGTTTTAAGGCAAGGCTTGGTCTTTAGTGAATCTTGAAACAAGGCTTTGTTTGTTGAAGCAATCTTGAATTATTCTTGAAGCAAATGCTTATCATTTGAAGCAGCCTTGTTAGATTCTTCTTTGACATCATCAAAATCATGTATACATACATTCACATTCTCTCCCTTTTTGATGATGACAAACATGTGATTTCTTCTCGACACCATCAAAGCTTGCATGATTTACATCTCCCTCTTTCTCAAGCAAATTCTTCTTGATATCATCAAAATCTTCATGATTTACATTCTCCCCCTTTTTTTGATGATGACAACCACCTGTAGGTTAGGAGCAACAACAAAGAAAATATCTATTTGCATATAGTTTACTCCCCCTTGGTTTTACAATGATTGCTTATATGAGACAATTGAAGATTTCATATTTTTCATATATAAAAAGTAGTCTCATAAAACAATAGATAATTTTTCTTACTATTTTATCTTTTATCTTTCTCTCCCCCTTTGTCAACATCAAAAACAAATCATGAATAGAGAGGAGAAAGATGTTACCACTTGTTGCAATGTATGAGAATCAAGTGATACCAAAAGGCATTAAAACAATCATTCAATATTAATCAAGCAAAAACAAGTACAATAACACATCAATCAAACACAATCAAATACAATCAATCATCAAATATTTCAAATTAAATTAATTAAATTAACAATCAACTAACTATACACAATAATTTCTATTATTAAAAAAATTCAAAATTCAAATTTCAAATTTCAAATTTCAAATTTCAAATTTTTAAAATTTAAATTTTAAATTTTAAATTCCAACTTCCAATTTCAACTTTTAGTAACTTCCCCTTCCAACTTCCAACCTCCATTTTCAACTTTCAACTTCCAATAACTTTCATTTCCAACTTCCAACTTCCAGTAACTTCCACTTCCAACTTCCAATAACTTCTACTTCCAACTTCCAACTTCCAAATTTTAATTTCAAATTTCAAATTTTAATTTTCAATTTTCAAATTTAACTTTTCAAATTTCAATTTTCAATTTCAAATTTCAATTTCAAAATTTCCTTTTCTAAATTTCAAATAGTTTTCTTAAAACATGAAACTAATTTGAAAAGTTTAATAGATTCTTTAAAAACAATCAAAAACTCAATCAGGAACAAACATCAAAGACAATCAAACACACAATAAAAAATACAATCAATCAATCATCAAACACAGTCAATCAAATTCAATCACAATCATCAGGGACAGTCTAAACTCAAGTAGAAAACAAGCATCAAAAGTAATCAATCAAAGACAAGTGACCTGTTGGTATCATTTGATATTACTTGTTGAGGTTGTTGATCAAGTGGCCTTTGTTTGTTGTCTCCATAAATCGCATATTCACTTTTCTTGGGGAGAAATATGAATAAACTTTGATGCATGCCATGTGTTTGGAGAAATTGCTATCAATGTATCGACTTTGCTCTTCTCCATTTTCATAGTCTTTCATCATGATACCCAAACTTATGATTTTCTTCTCTGAATCACTTGAATAATTTAAGACATTATCTTCCCAAGTGATATATCCTTTCTTTTCTTTCTTCTCTTTGAAATTCATCTTGTCAGATTTTTCCATTCTTCTTTTAAACACAGGACAATTGAATCTCATGTGCCCAAGTTGATCGCACTCAACATTTTGGGGCTAAAGAGGAACCTTCTTCTTTCTTCTTTCATCATCATTTTCTTTCTTCTCTAGTTTTTTTTTATGTAGTTGAATTTCTCTCAACCATTGTAGGAATGAATGAATCAAATTCAATGGCTTCCCATATCTTTAGATCTATGGCTTCTATAAAGATCTGCATTCAGGTTTTCCAATAATGATAACCCTCACCATTGAACATAAGAGCCTATAGATAGAATTTTCCTCAGAAAATGGAAATTTGGTTGAGGCCATATCTATTCTTGAAGCTTTTAAACTTTATACAAGAATCCCACTCTGATACCACTTGTTGGACCTTGTGGCCTCAATAATCTTAAGAGGGATAGGCTTAGAATACAGAAGAAGCAACAACAATCAATTTAACAATGTTCTTTAAACATGCAAGACACAATTGATTGCAACAAAATAAATAAGATAAGGGAAGAGAGAATGCAAACACAGTTTTATACTGGTTCGGCCACAACCCGTGCCTACGTCCAGTACTCAAGCAACCCACTTGAGATTTCCACTATCTTTGTAAAATCCTTTACAAAGTCTGAACCACACAGGGACAACCCATCCCTTGTGTTCAGATGCTTTACAACAAGAGACTCATAGTCTCTTAACCAATCTCATTGAATAAGAAGAATGGAAGAAGAATTATCTCTTCAAGAGAAGAATATTACAATGAAGATCATGTAAAAATCCTTATAGATTTTGCAAGTGTTTGGCCAAGGATTTCTTTTGAGAGAGCATTTGACAATGAAGTTCTTTTGGAATCTCTTATTGTCTTTTGAGAGGATAAGACATTTTTGCCAAGCCAAACTCTCTTAATCTTTTGAGAGGATAAAACATTTTGATCAATCAAAACTCTCTCTAAAATTCGTGCCCAAGTCACCTATTTATAGGCCTTTGATGACCATTCACAAATCTAATGAAAAGATGTGACTGTTGGCAGATTTTCTGAAAACTTTCCACTGGTAATCGATTACAATGTTTGTGTAATCGATTACACAGTTATAATTTGAAGGGTTATGACTTTTGAATTTGAATTTCCAAAGTTTCGTTGCTGGTAATCGATTACAGACATATGGTAATCGATTACATGTTGAAAATTCAAATTCAAAACCTTTTTCAACAGCTATTTCTCAACCTTGTCTTCTGGTAATCGATTACACTTCCTGGTAATCGATTACCAGAGCCTTGCATGTCTTGAAAGCACTTTGTTTTAAGGCAAGGCTTGGTCTTTAGTGAATCTTGAAACAAGGCTTTGTTTGTTGAAGCAATCTTGAATTATTCTTGAAGCAAATGCTTATCATTTGAAGCAGCCTTGTTAGATTCTTCTTTGACATCATCAAAATCATGTATACATACATTCACACAAGCTTGACCAATCCCGACCCAACCCGAGCATAGTCAGTCAATGAGAACCTGTGACATACCTAAACAGGCGAGCTCCTGGCAGTCAACCGATAAAAAAACAAAGACCACAAAGCAAGCAGGCTTGTGTGGTGGCTGGCCAGCTATGGATCTTGAGTAATATTTTGAATATGGCCTCTGGTAATCGATTACCAAGGGTGGGTAATCGATTACAAGGCTTAAAAATGAAGACAGGAAGTTAGATGGCCTCTGGTAATCGATTACCAAGGATGTGTAATCGATTACCAGGCTTAAAAATGGAGACAGTATGTTGTGGAGGCCTCTGGTAATCGATTACCAATACTGTGTAATCGATTACACAGAGTAACAGGCCACTGGTAATTGATTACCAGTTATGTGTAATCGATTACACAGTGCACATTGCAGGTTTTCATGTTCTGAAGCTGTGTAATTCGAGGTTGGCCTCTGGTAATCGATTACCAATGCTGTGTAATCGATTACCAGAGAAGAAAAGCCTTGAGGCACACCTTTTAATTGCATGTAGTGGTTATGGGAAGCATTATGTTGCTACTGTAGTTAGATCTCTCGTGAAAGAGTCTACCCCTTTCTTTTATTTCTTGTAGATCGTGATGGCAGCGCAGTTCATCCATGACCGAGTGGAGATGGAGTGCCTAGAGGGAGTTTGGGAGACCCTCGAAGGCAATGTGAGGTGCCGATTTCGTGGCACAATCCAACTCACGGCTACTTTGTTGGTACATCCAGAGGAACCAGCACGCACGCTTCAGCGCACTGTGGAGTGGATATTACCTACACCTACTCCATATCTACCAGTGAAGCCAGTCCAAGTGATTGAGGTGACGTCATCTGAGGAAGACCCCGAGGAGGACCCAGAGAAGCTACCTCCTGAGCCTGCTGTGGATGCTCTTGACTTTCTAGAGGGTGATGAGGACCCACTCCCTGAGGTGGATTCTCCCGAGGACGTCATGTCGGCATCTGAGGCAGACTCTACGGAGGAGAGCGGTCCCATACGAATAGCGACTAGTGGAGGTTCTTCATCATAGCAGACGGCTCCTTAGACTAGGATTATATACTTTTGGGGGTGGGTGTATCTAGTACAGACAGTTAGGTTTACTCTTTTGTTTTTGTATGGGTAGACCTATTGTATAGGAATTTGATGAATGTATACATGTGGTTGAAGCCACCATATTGGATACCTTTGCTCTGGATGACACTATGTATTTTGCAAAACTCCCATATTTTGGACAACTTTAGAGGATGAATGTACTTATTATTAATCTTGTTAGTTGAAAAGAATGTGTTAACAAACTTTATTTGAAAGAGAGTTCACTGATCGTATTTTATTTTATTATTTTACACGTGACGACCTAAAATGATGGTTGGTATACTTTTATTTTTTTGAAAGAGCAACATATTTTAGAGGTTATGTGTGATCAGAAAGAAATGACTCCGAATAGAGTTGTGAACTGGCCATTCAGGACTCTATAGTGATGACTTTCCTTATGAACTTAATTACTGTGAAAAAGAGAAAGGAATGAAAAAGAAAAAGAAAAAGAAAAAAAAATTTCCCATGGTTTTTGTTATTTAAATCATTACTATTAAACTAGTCATTATTTAGGGACGCCACATAGATCCGACGTAGGAGATCGTGGAGCTCATCCTGACAACGGTCTACCTTGACATCAGTTTGCTCCAGATTTCAATAAGTACACTTTTAAATTTTGAGGTTATCTTATTCTTTTTATTTCCATTTTCATTTTCGCATGTTTCAAATTTCAAAAACTTTCTTAAATGATTTAAGAACCCATAATTAAAAGACAGATTTCTCTTTTTGACATCTTTATTTGATCATTTTGAAATTGTATTCAAGCTAAGAGTCAACCAAATTATATTTTTGCTTGCATTTCTCATATACACGACAACAAAGTATGTACATTACCCCCATGTGCGTCGTCTGGTTAGTGGTTACTCTTCTTAAGGTAGTTCTGAATTTAATAAAGTTGATTTTATTAAAATTGACTTGTCCCTATTGAATGTAATTAAAATTAATGTTTAAACTAACCTGAATATATTTGTATTGAAATTTATATACTTTTTATTGAAAAATGTGATTTTTTTATTTGCAAAATGATCTCATACACGGTGACACAATGACACTACATTTTGTAACAATATATTTGATTATATTTTTTTTTGTAACGATGGTATATTTGTATGATAGTAAATCCACAATAGTTTTCTACATAAATTTGTAAATTACTAAAATTCCTTATTATATAACAATCCCAGTGCCTGTTTTATATGTATATTAATATAAAAGATATAAAATAATATATAATAATTTATCTCTTAATTCGCACTCATAAGTATTTGACAGGACAAGAAGACACCTATGCAGACACTTGGTGCGGCATACCCTATGAAGTCGAGTACCCTTTCGATCATATGCTCGTAACACATCTCGATTTTTAACAAGTGACAAGTACCATTTGGCCACAATTATAGTCAATATATCTACTTAAAAGATAATTACTTGGTTTAAAACACCTAAAAAAGATTAAGAGACACATTACCTAATTGGTAATCAGAGCATGTAGGCCCATAGACCTAAGGCCCAGTTAGGTAAGTATATAAAGGGGAAAGCCCCCCAGGTAAAAGGATTGATTTCACTTTTGAGTATTCACCTGATATCATTAATATCTTTGAGTTGATCCCATACTGTTGGAGTGCCTTTTGCAGGTATTCCCCCCCCTCCCCTCCCCCCCCCCCCCCCCACCCTGCTCTCTTGGACTTGTATGCTCTAGAGATATCGACAAGGTACCATCAAAGACCCTTTGACACAACAGGAGTACCTTCGACACAGCAGGAGACCCTTCGATAGAAGAGTAAGTGTCTAGTCTATTTGTGACAGGAACATTTTGGCGCCCACCGTGGGGCCGAGTAAGTTATATCCTGGCCCCAAGAGATTATGGCAATAACTAGAATGAGAACAAATATAGCAACAATGGAGTAACCAGCAAATCAGAAGAATGAAGAGATTCATGTAGAGAAACAAACAGACTTGTTTTTGATCGTCCAAAGATTACAAGCTCAGGTCTCAAAAATGCAAAGGCATCATGCCAAAGAACTCGTCACCCTTCGGTGCGAAAATGTGCATATGCGGGAATGTCACATGTCATGGCAACCTGAGGTTAATCTGCTTGAAAGAGGAGAAGTGAAGTCAAACGTTGTTGGCTTACCCAAAGCTACCAATTTAAGTGTATGCTCAGACACCATCCCCCTATCCCTCAACACTTTTGAAAAAAAAAAAGCTACAGTTCAAGAACCCCTTTGTGTCTAGCTTCATGGAAGTGACCCTCATTTCCAACTAGAAAAACTTGACCATTGAGAAGTATGACAGAACCACATACCCAGATGAACACATAGACGTATACATCACCTAGGTAAGCCTATAAACCACAGAATTTGCAACCTGTGTCGAGTGTTCCTAATGTCGCTAAAGGGACAAGCCCTTCATTAGTTCACCTGTCTACCCCCCAACACCATGGATTCATTTGACACTTTGGCAGCCCAGTTTGGCATATAGTTCACCACTAGCCGACCTCACCACCTAACATTCATTGCCATCGTCAGTATCCGATAGGAAAAGAAGGAACCATTGTGAACCTTCATAGAACATTTCAGAAAATTTGTGTTGAATATCCAAAACCTTGACCCCACAGTGGCTATGCACCATTTGATAACAGGGTTAAGGCCTAAAGTTTTGGTGAATAGCCTATGCAAAAAACTAACATCTAACCTTGACGAACTGCGGAGGAGAGTGGCTAAGTACATGCAAATGAAGGAGTTAGTTAAGTACAGGAACCAAGTACGAATGGATTCCGTATTGGCCAAGCAAGATAATGAAAAATCCAACTCCAACAAAGCTCAATACGATGGAAGGAGGGACAGACCACCCCGAGAACCTCATTACACCCACTACACCCCCCTTACCGCCACTAGATCTCATATCATAGATCAAGCCTTGACTGTAGACATTTTGACCATTCTGATAAGGGCTAACACCCCACCAAAGGTTGACTACTCAAAACATTGTCGGTAACACCACAATCGCGGTCACTCGACAAAGGAATGCAATGCCTTAAAAGACAAAATAGAAGACCTCATTAAGCTTGGCCATCTAATGGAGTTTGTCCATAGTCATATAGGCCCCACAATCCGTATAGAGAATAGTTAAGCTGAGGGAAAGACCAAAAACATGCAGGTCTTTCAGAGAGTTGGAGGAGCCAAATTTGCTTGAGGGAGAGAGAGGTGAGACCCCTTGACCAACTAAGGCGGGTCATAAACACCATTGCCAGATGTTTCACTGGAGGAGGGGCCACCGCCTGTACGGGAAAAAGGTAACTACAGAAAGTCCAATATGTCAATATGGTCTCCCATCACAGAGCACCCAACATGCCTCCCATAACCTTCACATCAAATGACTTCAAAGCAATCGACCCAATGTTGGACGAACCCATAATCAAGAATACCCTTGTAGACCAAGAAAGCTCGACCAACATCTTGTTTTGGAACACTTTCAAGCAAATGAATATACCCGAATCTGAAATCCTCCCACATGATGACCCACTATTCAGTTTTACTAGAGAACAAGTAGGGATGAAGGGGTGTATTTGGATTTACACTAAGTTTGGGCATGAAGGGCCACTATAAAAGGCTAAAAATATGATACGTGATAATGCATACTTACACGTTGTACAATATACTCCTCGATCATCCATCACTGAATGCCCTGGGTGTAGTTGTTTTAACCACTCACCTCGCAATGAAATTTTCGTCGAACAACGAAACCATCATAATAGTGCAGTTCAACCAAAGGACGACTAGAGAATGCTATATGGCCAGTCTTAGGTTACGTCTTCATGCAAAGGAAGAAGCCCCAAAAGTTGTCCACTATGTGTTGGCCAAGATGGAAACCGAATAGGCAGAGGAACTAGAACTCGATCCAAGAACTAACGATGACAACTAGGTGAAGCCGATAGAGGAGATATCCACTTTCAAGCTCAGACCTAAGGAAGGACAAGTCACTTGGTAAGGAAACCAACTTTTCAATGACGCCAAAGTCATATACAATGGGTTATCAAGGAACATGCTGACTTATTTGCATGGTTTGCGACACACATGCCCAGTATCAATCCAAGATTTCATTGTCATAAGTTAGCGTGGCGTCCCTAAATTAATGACTGGTTTAATAGTAATGATTTAAATAACGAAAACCATGGTAAATTTTTTTTTCTTCTTTTTCTTTTTCATTTCTTTCTCTTTTCACAATGATTAGGTTTAGAAGGAAAATCCTCACTATAGAGTCCTGAATGGCCAGTTCACAACTCTATTCGGAGTCATTTCTTTCTTACCGCTCATAATTTCTAAACTATTTTACTGTTTCAAAAGGAATAATATACCAGCCATTACTTTAGGTCGTCACGTGAAAATAAAAGAATAAAATACGGTCGATAAACTCTTTTACAAATAAATTTGCTAATGCTTTCTTTTCAAGTAACAAGATTGATCATAAATACATTCATCATTTAAAGCTGTCCAAAATATGGGAGTTTTACAAAATACGTAGTTTCATCCAGAGCAAAGGTGTCCACAGTGGTGGCTTCAGCCACATGTATACAATCATCAAATTCCTATACATCAGGTCTACCCATACAAAAAACAAAAGAGTAAACCTAACAGTCAGTCCTAGATACACCCACCCTCAAAAAGTATATAAAACTAGTCCGAAGAGCTGTCCACTATGATGAAGAGCCTCCACTGGTTGCCATCTCTCTCGGGCCACTATCCTCCGTAGAGTCTGCCTCAGATGCCGACATGACTTCCTCGGGAGAATCCACCTCAGGAAGTGGGTCCTCATCACCCTCTAGAAAGTCAAGAGCATCCACAGCAGGCTCAGGAGGTAGCTCCTCGGGATCCTCCTCAGGGTCTTCCTCGGATGACGTCACCTCGATCACTTGGACTGGCTCCACTAGACGATATGGTGTAGGCGTGGGTGGTATCCACTCCACAGTACGCTGAAGCGTGCGCACGGGTTCATCTGGATGCACCAATGAAGTCGTCGTAAATCGAATAGTGCCCCGAAATCGGCACCTCGTGTTGCCTTCGAGGGTCCCCCAGACTCCCTCTAGGCACTCCATCTCCACTCGGTCATGGATTAGCTGTGCCGCCATCACGATCTACAAGAAAGAAAAGAAAGGGGTAGACTCTTTCACAAGAATCTAACTACGCCACAATACAATGCGTCTCATGGCCACTACATGCAAGTAAAAGGGGTATCTTAAGGCTTTTCATCTCTGGTAATCGATTACACAACCTTGGTAATCGATTACCAGAGGCCAAACTTGAATCACACAGCTTCAGGACATGAAAACCTGCATAAGGCACTCTGTAATCGATTACACATACCTGGTAATCGATTACCAGTGACCCATTCCTCTGTGTAATCGATTACACAAACTGGTAATCGATTACCAGAGGCCTCCACAACCTGTTGCCTTCATTTCTAAGCCTGGTAATCGATTACACCCCCTTGGTAATTGATTACCAGAAGCCCTCATAGCTTCCTGACCTCGTTTTCAAGCCTGGTAATCGATTACACCCCGTGGTAATCGATTACCAGAGACCATCTTAGCCTCCTGTCTTCATTTTTAAGCCTTGTAATCGATTACCCACCCTTGGTAATCGATTACCAGAGGCCATATCTCACATATCAATCATAGTTCACAGCTGGCCAGCCACCACAAGCCTCCTTGCTTTGTGGTCTTTGTTCCTTTTATCTGTTGACTGCCAGGAGTTCGCCTGCTTAGGTACATCACAGGTTCTCACTGACTGACTATGCCCGGGTTGGGTCGGGATTGGTCAAGCTTGGTTTTGGGCAATAGCACCCCACCTGACGTCCCCAAGGTCTCCTGACCCCCGCGACATATCTCCAGGTACCACTCTGTGGTCAACGAATAAAAGCAGGAAGTTTCACCCTTCTATACTTCCTCATCTCAAGCTTGTAGGATTATGGGGTACCCATCACATGTGGTACTAGGTGGCGGTCGGGCGATGGTGCACAACAAGTTTTCCACATCCACAAATCGCGCATAAACCCACCATCCCCTGTTGCCCACCTCCAACTGAGCTCACGTACTCCCACGTAGCCCATATCCTCGTTTCTCTCAACACCGGGTCCCCATCAATCCTCCCAAGCTTCCCCAACATCCAAGTAAAACAACATTCAAACAGCAAAAACTATCACAGCCAAGCAAAACAGGGCAAAGGCAGAAAACTCTGCCCAAAACACCAACCAAAATCACAGCTTTTCTCACTTAAAGACCCCAGTAACAATTCCTTCGTTCCAATTCGTTAACCGTTGGATTGACTCCAAAATTTTACTGGAAGTCTCTAGTACATAAGCCTACATTTTGACCGTTGGGATCTACTAGCAAACATCCAGAACTCATTCTACACTGCTCTTTCCACAACCAGTAAGGCATAGCATTTTTCTGCACTTGTGCAAAATTCTGCTGCACAATTTCACAGCAAAAATCTGCACAAAGAGCAGATTTCGAAAACCACACTTCCCCTCATCCAATCTTGCCCAAATCAAATCCTACAAGTCCCAAATCATGTATCAATCATGTCTAAACCAAAGTCAAGCTTCAAACCACAGCAACACAAAATCTAGGTGTCCAAAACCCCTCAATTTAATGGATTTTCTAGGCTTTAGAAGTCAAATTGAGAATGGGACAATTTGAAGCAAACTCTCACATCACACAAGTCTATAACATCAATTTAAACTTGTTTAAACTGGATTTACGCTTAAAATCTCACCGAATCAAAATTTGACTCTTCAACACCCAAATTTACCCTAGAAATGGCTCTTTGTTCACTTTGGCCATTTGTTTTTCTCTCTAGCACAGCCTAACCTTTCTCATAAGTCCTAAATGGCATTTCAAGCTAAGATTAACTCACTCTAACCTCTAAATACTACCAATTCCAGATTTGGCCTTCCAGCCCTCAAAAATTCACTCTTTTTCCACTCCTAACACCACATTCTCCCTTTCTACCCCTAGGTTAGTTCTACCCTTCATCTCTAACAGTTTTCCATAAGCAATTTCAGCACATGAACATCACAAGCATCATCTTAAAAACCCTAAAACAGAATGGGTATGTTTAACTCATCCAAACATGGCAATTTCAACATGCTTTTCCACAAATTTCTTCACAAATAATCATCATAAAGCAGAAACCTAGCAATACTACCCATCATATCTCCCAAAACCCCATACCCACGAAAATCAAGAGAGAAAGAAGTCCACCCAAACCTGAAATTTCGAAGTCCCACACGTAGAGACGCGCTTCACGACTCCGAAAATGCCCTCCTTTCGTGATTTGGAGCAGAAATGATGGCCAAAGGTTGGAGCTTTGTTTGGAGCTTCAATGGAGAATGAAGAAGAAGAGAATGGCAACGTGAGGGAGAGAGGAAAGGCTTCTGAAATAATGTGGGGCTGAGTGAAGAGAGAGAGAGTTGCTTTTTTTTTTGTTTTTAAAAGGCTTTTTCCTCTTTTCTTATTATTTTATTTAAGCTATGCCACATGTCCCCATTTGAGTGGAGCAAAAAGGGCCCACTTTCTCTTTTGATTGTGACCTATACTCAGCCACAAAAGTGAGAAAAATCTGACCTTTGAAATGCTAAAATCCTGCCTTGGTTTGCATTCCGTTTCTCTGATTCCAGTTCCTCGTGTTTCTCTGCGTCCGTCGGGGCCAGTTTTCGAAAGTAATCAATATATATGTCAAAACGCTCAGAATAAAACCCCGAGCGTGGCTCAGAGGTTGGTTTCGTTAAATTCTAAGTCGCATGCAAAACGATGATTTTTAAACTAATTAATTAAGAATTAACCCATAACCTCCCAGTTATGGATTTCTCTTCCTTAATTAGCCTAACCCGCATATCTTGCCCCCACTATTCCTACTTCTATCAAGAACACATATGCATATACACTGAATAATACTTATATATAGTCATTCAAAATACATCGTTTCCAAAAATTCCGGGAAGGAATTTCCAGGATGTCACAGTTAGCTATATGTAAAGATGCAAAGCCCATTGCCTAGAGAAAAAGAAATATGAGGGGAGAAAGGTGCAAGTACGACATGAAGTTGCCAAGTTGATGGTGGCCCAATTCATTAGAGAGATTGACTATTCACTTGGCTTTCCAACGTGGTCATGGTCAAGAAGCCAAATGGAAAGTGGTTGATGTGTACAGACTACACGGACCTGAATCGAGCATGCCCGAGGGATGCTTACCTACTCCCGAACATTGACCGCCTGGTTGATAGAGCAGTCGAACACAAATTGTTGAGTTTTCTATTTGCATATTTTGGTTACAATTAGATAAAGATTAACCCAGGGGATGAGAAGAAGATGAAATTTATCACCAAATCCATAAACTTCTGCTACAAAGTTATGCCATTCGGACTTAAAAACGTCGGAGCAACTTATCAGCATTTGATGGACAAAGTGTTCAAAGGTTAGCTTGGGTGAAACCTGGAAGTTTATCTGGATGACATGGTGATTAAATATGACAATTTGGCAAACCACATCACCAATTATAAGAGGTTTTCAACCAACTCAGAAAGTATAACATGAGGATGTACCTCGAAAAGTGTGTCTTTGGGGTAGAATGGGGAATCTTTTGGGTTTCATGCTAACCCATTGGGGAATACATGCTAACTGTTCGAACCCGACAAGTGCACCGGATAGCACAAGTAGTATAAAACGGTAAGAACCGAGTATCGAACTCTCGGGAAACTTGTGTTACTTGGTAAAGCTATATTCAGTGAATAGGTGTCTAGTATGAAAAGAGATGTTTCAACTATGCACAGGTATGTAAACTAACTATTAAAAGCAAAATCATGTGAGTAATGATGTGTAAAGACAAGTAGACAACACATTGGTCTTCCTATTAGGTGCCTGATGTTTAAAGGATATTCTCTACTTAACAATGCTCATGTGTTCTATGGTGTCTCCTGAAATGTTAAACCCTGATTCCTCATGATAGTCTAGCCTAATCCTGATCAAGCATCATCCTCAGATTCCTCTTGTTGGACTAAACTCGACTAGAACCGCATTAAGACAAACAGACAAACAACTAGGTTACCGTACCTTGATCCCTCGTGATAATATGATAAACTAGCCCTATCCTATCAAGTTCTAAGAATCAGACCAGTTTCCACTATTGAATGATCCTAACAAAGCATGCATCTACGTGATCAAGGCAAAAGCACACTGAAATGACGTATTGATAGCACAACGAACACATAAAACATCATTAAATAGATATACAAGTATTTACATCAAGTACCTACAAGGAAGAACCAACAGAGGATTTAGCTCTCCATATATGGGAAGCTTCCTTTACAACAAAGAGAAGAGAAAAATGAAGGATTGAAGAAATACAAGTAGTGGGGATGTCTCCTCCACCTCCAGAACCTCACAATCACTCACAGACTCATTTCATGCTCTCAGGATGGCTTCCTCTTCACGCTCAGTTTTCTGCTAGTCTTCTCACAGCAAAAGCTCTCAAAACTCTCTGGAACTTGGACCTTTCTCTCTCTAGAAATCTCTAAACATGCAAAAGCTTCGAGAATTTCCCAAACTCCGTCTCCATTTCTGATTTCAGGCTTAAATAGGTGGCCTTGCTGGTGCTTGCGCGCTTAGCGCAACTCTGGCTCGCTTAGTGCACATTAGTGAATTTCGGCTTAGCGCGCGTCTTTTTGCTCAGTGGATGGACTCAAGTGGTGCGCTTAGCAGGATTAGCCCTCGCTCAGTGAACATGCATAGCTCATCCTTCTTCCAGATTCTTCCTCGTGCTCAGCCAAAGGAGTGTTGCGCTCAGCGGATGGCTCACTAAGCCAGCGGATTGGCTTAGCGAGCGGATGAAAATCAGCACTTCACAAACTTGCCTAATTAACTTGAAATTGAGAGGAAATTATTATTAAACACACAAAATGGGAGTACTAAGTATTTATTACCTATCTTTAACAAAAAGTAATTACAACATTACAAAATAACCATAAATTGGAGGAGTTTGCTACAATTTACACAGGTTTCTTACACAAAAGTTAGTCATATTCATCGACTAACTGATGTGAACCTTACAGGGCGGATCGTTTGACACAGGCTACGGAGATTTGGATGATGCCACTTCCAGTGAAGGAAGATAAGTCAGGGTAGACGCCACAAGGATTACCTTGATAAGTCTGAGATTGGTTCAACAAGAAACTCAGAGAGAAACTCTCACCAAATTTTATCAAATGCCAAAAGTTCCTTTATTGAAAACAAAAACCAATACTTATAGTGTATTTGAACAAAAAGATAAAAATAGACATGGGCCTTCTAAACAGTTTGGGCCAAAATTACAATAAATAAAAATTATAACTATAAACATATTTAACTTGGGCCTTTAAATTAGTTTGGGCCTTCAACAACAATTAATAGTCTTGGTAGTGCCTCTGCCTCTGGGCCTTCATCTTTCTCCACTTGGGCCTTCAATCATCATCAATGGAAGCTATACAAATGACCAGCCTTGTCTCTATGACGTGTTGGGCTTGTTTAAGTCTGCCTCTGGTCATGGGCCCTTCAAGTGCTTCATGGTCCTTGTCCTTAGTTGTGTGCTCATCACTAACACTAACTCGAACAATTTCCAAGCCATCATGGAGATGAGGAGTCCCCAAAATGTAAAAGAAGCTCAAAGGCTAGCTAGCAGGATAGCTTCCTTGTCTAGATTTTTGCCCAGAATTGCCGAGAAGGCAAGACTAATCATGAACCTCCTCAAGAAAACCAATGATTTTGTTTAGGCCGATGAGTACTAAAAAACATTTTGACACTTGAAAGAAACATTGATAACACCATCCATCTTGTCGAAGCCTAACATCAACAAAAAGTTAATTGTCTACCTTTCATTCTCAAGCAAGGCCATAAGCATTGTACTAGTACAGGAAGAACAGAGTGAGTCGAGACCATTGTATTTTGTGAGCTGAGTACTACATGATCCAAAAATGAGGTACCAAATGATGGAAAAGGTAACCCTCACACTTGTTAACATTGCTCTCCGCCTCTGTGAGTATTTTCAAAGCTATAAGATCATTGTTCGGACTAACTATCCCATAGCCAAAATATTGCGCAAGCCCGAGTTGGCAGGGCGGATTATGGCATGGTCTATTGAGCTTTGAGAGTATTAGATCATTTATGAGCCAAGAGGGATTGTCTAAGCCCAGGTGTTGAATGACTTTGTCAATGAACTTCACCCTCCACAATCATATTTTGAGCAAGAATGGTGGACAGTGCATGTGGACGACTCTTCCAACTGATATAGAAGTGGAGCTAGGGTGATCTTAGAAGGACCTAATGGCATAACATTGGCTTAATCTTTACGTTTTGGCTTCAAGGCCATGTGCAACCTGTCGCAACCTACCCTTCGGCGGGAGGGCGACGCGAGACTCGCGGGATGCGTGTTCCACGAAAGGAATACGCGCGGAGTCGCCACCAACGTTTATTTGAGGAAAACGTCGGAAAAACCGGAAAAGACGCGATCTACGAACTTTTTAGTGAAAGGTTCGGGAGTTGTATTTACGCACGGGGAAGGTATTAGCACCCCACACGCCCGTCCCAAAGGACGGCATCCTTTAATCGAATGTGCAAACATGACTTTGATTTTTATGTTCCCTTTTATGTTCTTATATCCTTTATACCCTTTTTATATTTTTTCTTTTTTGTGGTCGACAAGGGTGTTTCCCTTTGCTCCTACGTATTCCTCAATTTGTGATGAGGAAATCAGACCTACGTAGTTCTTTTGGAACAAAGTGTTTGGTTAAGTTATTTTTGTCTTTTTTTGTAAAATATGTTTTTATTGAACAAAAGGTCATTTAAGGTGTTTGGACCATTAAACGGTCTTTTGATTTTGAAAGGAGAGAAACGTTAAGGCATTGGACCATTAACGATCTCTTGGGGTGGTCGACAAAAGCGGGGCTTTTGCTCCTACGTATCCTCAATGAGGAACTCAGACCTACGTAGTTCTTGCTTATCAAATGATTCTTTTTTACTTAAGTGGTGATCATTTTAAGGCGTTGGACCTTAAAAATGATCCATTTTACTTAGTGAGAAATTGAAATGACAAACTTCAAAAGCCTATTTTTGTGGACGAGCTTGACTAGGCGAGTTGATTTTTAGCCTTAGTTTCACTTTAGTTATTAATCAATTCGATTAAGAATGAGAAATCCCAAAGAGAAAACGTCCGATTGATTTTCCGCTTTATTTTACTAAAAGATGTTTTTTTGATTATTATATTATTCTTTACCTCTTTTTTGATTTCCAACGTGGTTACGGCACGACCGAACGGTCGGAATTTATTTTAACCGAAGTTAATGGATAATACAATTCAAACGTTCGGTGGAAATTTATTTTATTTTTAAGTTAAGCGAGAAATGACTTAAGTAAAATGGCTTAAGCACGTCAACAGGGGGTATAGAGAGTAAACAAAACGAGAATAAAAATGCACGAAACACAATGCGGACCACTACGGGTACATAGAATGAATCGAAAAAGCTTTGGTTCGAGGTACTTACCCGTTGAAGATCGAAGAACGATGAAGAACGAATGAAGAACGTCGAAGAACGGTTGAAACCTTTGCGAAATTCTTCACGGAAAACGTTACGGAAACGTTTCGGAAGCGCTTCGGCTTAGATTTTCTTCACGGAAACGATTTTTCCAAGCAAATTCGAAAGAGAGAAAAGTGCCAAAGGGGCTGAACCCCTTCCTTCTTGCCTTCCTCCCCTATTTATAGCAAAATAGGGGAGGTGGTTGCCGCCCAGCTCGCCCAGGCGAGCTCAGCTCGCCCAGGCGAGCAGGGTTGCTTCCTCCAGAAGCAACCGCCTTCTGGAGGAATATTCCAGAGGGCCCAAGTGGGCCTGGGTGCTATTTGCACCCCCATTTTTACTAAGTACACCCCCTCTGCTGTTTTTTGGTGATTCTTTTTTCGTAAAGTTACGGAAACTTACGAATTTCGTAACGATACTTGTTTTCTTTCCGTAATGTTACGGAACCTTGCGGATTACATAATCATCCCCTTTTTGACTTACGGAATGTTACGGAACCTCACTTAATTATGCAACGATGCTTCCATTTGATTTCCGGTGTGTCACGGAAACTTACGGATTGTGCATCAATATTTTTTTGGTTTTTCGGCATGTCCTGGAATTTCACAAATTGCCTAATGATGGGTGCCAAGCACCTCACGAGGACCAAAGAATGGTCGCACGTCATCGAGCAAAGGTCCCCGGACGAAATTAGGGTATGACAGTTGCCCCTCTTTACTTGTCTTTTATTGGAGATAAAAGGAAAGTAAAGATAAGACACTAATTTCGTTCCCCTCGATTTGGCGAGAGTCGCGGGTGACCATAAAATCTCCACATGCAAATGACTTGTTGTTCCCAAAATTTCACAAATTGCCTAATGATGGGTGCCAAGCACCTCACAAGGACCAAAGAATGGTCGCATGTCATCAAGCAAAGGTCCCCGAAAATCAGTGTATGACACTAATTTCGTTCCTCTCGGTTGACGAGAGTCGCGGGCGACCATGAAATTTCCGCATGTATGACTTGTTGTTCCCGGAGGAACAAAAGGTGCAGAAGACTATGTCAGCCTCTGCATGCTATCAAGCGTTCTGTCTTACAGATAGCAAAAGAATGTTTATACGGATAACCACTCGGGTATTTCCGCGTATCATCGGGCCCGCCGCCTCTGGATGATACAAGGGTGCAGAATGACCAAACTTGGTCTCTGCTTGTCATCGGGCCCGCCGCCTCTGGATGACAAAAGGGTGCGGATAACCGTAAGGTATCTCCGCGTATCATGGGTGCAGAATGACCAAACTTGGTCTCTGCTTGTCATCGGGCCCGCCGCCTCTTGATGACAAAAGGGTGCGGATAACCGTAAGGTATCTCCGCGTATCATGGGTGCAGAATGACCAAACTTGGTCTCTGCTTGTCATCGGGCCCGCCGCCTCTGGATGACAAAAGGGTGCGGATAACCGTAAGGTATCTCCGCGTATCATGGGTGCAGAATGACCAAACTTGGTCTCTGCTTGTCATCGGGCCCGCCGCCTCTGGATGACAAAAGGGTGCGAATAACCATAAGGTATCTCCGCGTATCATGGGTGCAGAATGACCAAACTTGGTCTCTGCTTGTCATCGGGCCTGCCGCCTCTGGATGACAAAAGGGTGCGGATAACCGTAAGGTATCTCCGCGTATCATGGGTGCAGAATGACCAAACTTGGTCTCTGCTTGTCATCGGGCCCGCCGCCTCTGGATGACAAAAGGGTGCGGATAACCGTAAGGTATCTCCGCGTATCATGGGTGCAGAATGACCAAACTTGGTCTCTGCTTGTCATCGGGCTCGCCGCCTCTGGATGACAAAAGGGTGCGGATAACCGTAAGGTATCTCCGCGTATCATGGGTGCAGAATGACCAAACTTGGTCTCTGCTTGTCATCGGGCCCGCCGCCTCTGGATGACAAAAGGGTGCGAATAACCATAAGGTATCTCCGCGTATCATGGGTGCAGAATGACCAAACTTGGTCTCTGCTTGTCATCGGGCCCGCCGCCTCTGGATGACAAAAGGGTGCGAATAACCATAAGGTATCTCCGCGTATCATGGGTGCAGAATGACCAAACTTGGTCTCTGCTTGTCATCGGGCCCGCCGCCTCTGGATGACAAAAGGGTGCGGATAACCGTAAGGTATATCCGCGGGCTACCAGCTCTTGAGTCATGGCAACAAAAGGCGGTGTGGTCGACAAAAGCGAGGCTCTTGCTCCTACGTATCCTCCAATGAGGAATTCAGACCTACGTAGTTCTGGATAACTTGTAAGACTTGAAAAAGTCTCGGTGTTTTCTCCACTAAAATGCAAACATGCTTTAGCAAAGAGACAAATATTCCAACTGATTTAGAGCAGCATATGCTTTCTTTGAGTGAAAAACAATGCGTCTACCGGGGAAGGAGAGTCTGCTGATGAAATCTCCAATAACCATAAATGAGATTTTGGATGTTAGCATTTCGTTTCTAAATGACCATTTAGAGGAAACACTGGGTTCGACAAAAATAGAAGAAATCCACTCAAAGTGTATCAATCTCGCACAGGTAAGTGTTTCATCCTAATTCCGAACCATAGATATGTCATGACTTGACTTTGCAAATTATTTCCTATCAAATCAAAAATTACATGCGTGATCATGGATCAAATAGGACTTCCCTTGGGAATGGGTTCTTTTGGTGGTTTCTTCTTTCGGCTTTTGTGTATTTTTGGCTTTTGATCTTCCTGGCTTTTTCTTTTTCTGTTTTTTTTTGTTTAGTGCGGGGCGAGAAAAAAAGGGTCGCTAGCGCACGGGATTTTGGTTGGTAATTAAAGGGAGAAGACCATTTTAGGTCGTGGTTTCCTTTCCTTCCTTTTTTGTTCATTTGGTGACAATTCTGTATTGTTCAGATATTGTCCGGTCCAAAGACCTCTCTACACATTTCTTCTGTTTTCTTTCGATCCTTGATCAGGAGCTTTCTTTCCTTCTTTTCTCTTTTTTCTTTCTCCCATTCTTTTGATTGGGAATTTTCTTTCTTTTCTTTTTGCTTTCTCCCACTCTTTGATTGGGGAATTTTCCTTCTTTTCTTTTTGCTTTCTCTTTGATTGGAAATTTTCCTTCTTTTCCTTTTAGCTTTCTCTTTGATTGGAAATTTTCCTTCTTTTCCTTTTTGCTTCCGAGGGTAAGGATTATGGTGAGTCAGGATTTTGGCTCAAGGTTTGTAGAATGGCTAGACATGATACATGTCGGGGTTTGGTTTGGCTCAAGGATAAAAGGGATGCCCCACATTATTTCCATGACACAAATGCAAAAATGATGATTTGGAAACTTTATGCAAAACTGGTCATGCATGCATCTACGCGGACACTCAAATGTCAACTTTTTATGGTCATGTGATGCTAGGGCTCAAGATTCATTTCCTCTATATTTAATCAACCCAATGTTTCCAAAATATGTTCTTTTATCAATTTGTGCATTCATCCGAGTCCATTTCGGGCGTCTGGGAAAATCTTCACAGCATTCACCCTTCAGGTGTATACACATCTTTTCAAAAACTAGTTATGATCAGTGAATTTTTTTCAAAGAAAAGTTGGAAGTCATCTCTTTTCAAAAGCATGTTGGTTTTTCAGCTTGACAACTTATTTTCCTTTTTTCTCTTTTTTTTTTTTTTCATTATCATTTGTTTATTTCTTTTTCTTGTTTGTTTTTTTTTTTTTTTTCATGAGGTATTTTGCTACCTAAACATGTGCATATTTTTGTGAGGTATTTTTGCTATATACATGCATATCCAAGGTATCTTGCCACCTAAACATACATATATATGTTTTGTGAGGTATTTTTTTGTTTACATACACGCACATCTAAGGTATCTCTCTACCTAAACATACATATATATATTTTGTGAAGTATTTTTTGTTTACATACATGCATATCTAAGGTATCTCTCTACCTAAACATACATATATATATTTTGTGAAGTATTTTTTGTTTACATACATGCATATCTAAGGTATCTTTCTACCTAAACATACATATATATTTTGTGAAGTGTTTTTTTTGTTTACATACATGCATATCTAAGGTATCTTTCTACCTAAACATACATATATATATTTTGTAAGGTATGACTACCTTTCGAGCTTGTGCTCGTTTTATTTAAATCCCCAGGATCATGAGCAACTAGGTGCGTCCTACTATAAAAAGTGATCAAATAACAAGCATAGATTCAAAAGGTACTAGGTTGCCTCCTAGTAGCGCTTCTTTAACGTCTTTAGCTGGACGCCTTATGACTTGTCGGTCACTGACCTAGTACTTTTCTTACATTTGGCTTTGGACTTGGTCGCCTATTGGTCGGCCATGTTGTGTAGGCAATACTCAAACCTTTTTGTGGATGAGCAGAGGTGAACTCTAGAGGTGATGGCGGTGTGTCTATTGCCTGCTACCGGCCATCCCAATGCTGCTATGGTGCTTCGCCCTGCGCCTGCCTGGGGGCGCAGTACTTCTTGATGAAAGCTCGATTGGTAGGGGGGTCTGATGACTTTGCTGGGGGCGACAGACACTCCCTAGAACTGACAGAGACCCATATTTAGAGCTGGCAACTCCAAGACCCTGTTGGACTTCTTCGGGTCCACTGGGTGTCTTGCAGGCGCGATCCCTGCAAACAATAGATGAAATCAGAAATCAGTTGAGCGATGTGCATACTTACCTATGATGACGTGACCTTGCCGGGGGGGTACGGGCACCCTGTAGGACTGATAGAGGCCCGTAACCAGAGCTGGAAACCCCAGGGCCCTGTTGGACTTTTCCGGGTCCACTGGGTGTCTTGTGGGTGCGATCCCTGCAAACAATAGATGGTATCAGAAATCAGTTGAACTATATGCATACTTACCCATGTCGGGACGACACAGACCAACTGATACTTTTGCAGGGGGAGATTGGCATTGCGGTCGCTGGGCAGAATGTTGCTAAGTAGCAACGTCATCTATATCTATGTAAGAGTGGTCATGTTGGTGCGCATGATCCGCACTCGTCTCTTTGCAGCGGCACAGGTGAAATCTTGCCCCGGTATGCATAGTAGCTGTGTGATAGCCTCCCTCTCTGGTTGTGCTCGCACAGTTGGCCCTCCTCCAATATCAGGGGGTGGCCCAGGAACCGTTAAAAGGAAACTACTGGCCCCTTAACCGGAAGTGCAAGTCTCGGTTAAGCATTTAAGGGCAGAGGACCTTAAATTCTTTTAAGGTGTGGATGTCGAGCACACTGAAAATGAGGACACGTAGCCCTCTAAAGGTGAGGGCGTGCAGCCCTCTCAAGGTGAGGACGTGTAGTCCTCTGGAGGTGAGGGCGTGTAGCCCTCTGATGGAGAGGACGTGTAGTCCTCTCAAAGTGAGGGCGTGTAGCCCTACGAAGGTGAGCACATGCAGTCCTCTGATGGCGAGGGCGTGTAGCCCTCTGAAGGTGAGGACGTGTAGTCCTCTGAAGGTGAGGGTATGTCCCCCTTTGAAAATGGGGAACATGTAGTCCTCTAAAGGTGAGGACGTGTAGTCCTCTGAAGGTGAGGGCGTGTAGCCCTGCAAAGGTGAAGGCACATGACCCTTTGACGGCGAGGACGTGTAGTCCTCTGAAGTTGAAGGTAACTAGTCCCCAAGGTGAGGGCGTGTAGCCCTCTCAAGGAGAGGACGTATAGTCCTCTGGAGGTGAGGGCGTGCAGCCCTCTGGTGGTGAGGACGTGTAGTCCTCTCAAGGCGAGGACGTGTAGTCCTCTGACGGTGAGGGTAACTAGTACCCAAGGTGAGGGCGTGTAGCCCTCTCAAGGCGAGGACATGTAGTCCTCTGGAGGTGAGGGCGTGCAGCCCTCTGATGGTGAGGATGTGTAGTCCTCTCAAGGCGAGGACGTGTAGTCCTCTAACGGTGAGGGTAACTAGTACCCAAGGTGAGGGCGTGTAGCCCTCTCAAGGAGAGGACGTATAGTCCTCTGGAGGTGAGGGCGTGCAGCCCTCTGGTGGTGAGGACGTGTAGTCCTCTCAAGGCGAGGACGTGTAGTCCTCTGACGGTGAGGGTAACTAGTACCCAAGGTGAGGGCGTGCAACCCTCTCAAGGCGAGGACATGTAGTCCTCTGGAGGTGAGGGCGTGCAGCCCTCTGATGGTGAGGACGTGTAGTCCTCTCAAGGCGAGGACAGGTAGTCCTCTGGAGGTGAGGGCGTGCAGCCCTCTGATGGCGAGGACATGTAGTCCTCTCAACGGTGAGGGTAACTAGTACCCAAGGTCCACCTTTATGAGAAAGCAAGAGATCGACTCATCGAGAGGGCCGGTCATCCCAAATCCACAAGATTTGGACATTAGATGTAGGAAATCTATGCAGTTAACATGATTTTTAGGGATGCAGATGCATGCAACCTTTGTCGTGAAATTTGGGTAAATGCGGACTTTATATGAAACAATGCAATGTAATGGAAAGTTGTACAATGTTCATGGCATTCTTTCCCTATTTTGTGATTTTGATTTTGATTTTGATTTTTTTTTTTTTTTTTTTTTTTGGAAAACACAGATTGACTGCCTTTTTGAAAAAGGTAATAATTCATGCAACCTCATCCTATCTTTTTGCAAATCTCTCCGGGAACTCCCTCAGAGTGTATGTTCTCTTTGATTTAGTCACTTGACCATTTTGGAGTGACGACAATGGAGTCGTTTGATGTTTAATCAATCCATTGAAATCCTAGGGTTTGTCCCCTTTTTTTTGTTAAAAACATCGATGGGTGAGAACTTTTGATCGGCCCCTATGTTCACTTGAGGCTCATGCACGGTGCCCCTCATTGCCCCAGTGTAAGGCTTTGAGGTACCAATCGTTGTCTTTCGTCATGACCTTGTAGCTGGGAACCTATTGAGTGAGAACTTCTAATCTGCCCCTAGGTTCGTTTGAGGTTTATGCATGGGGCCTTTCATTGCCCCAGTGTAGGGCTTAGAGGTACCAATTGTTGTCTTGTTTTCACAACCTCGTAGTGAGGAAGAATGAAAGACGCAATTGATTCTTGCAAAAGAACTTTCCAAGGACGAGAAATAGTTGAAGGATTTTTCAGCTGATGGATTAAGTCAAATGACTCCTATGTAGAAGCAAGATGTTTTGATGTCTTGATGATGCTAAAGGATCAAGTGCTTCTAAGTTTTATTCAAGACAAGAATCCAAGAAAGTCAAGATATATGATCAAGTTGATTTCTAGAATCTTTTGGAAGAAGTTTCCAAATTGAAAAAACAAAAGGTTTGACCAAAGAATTCTATCATTTCAATTTGAGATTTGCTCTCCGGTAATCGATTACCAGTAGTTAAAAATGTTTTTTATTCAAATTTTTAAAACCTGTAATCGATTACGTAAGTCTTGTAATTGATTACCAGAGGGGATTTTCAGAAAATAATTTCCAAGAGACATATCTATTCAAATGTTTTATGAACGGCCATTCAAATGTTTTAAAGAGTGTTTTCATTGCCCAAACAGTTTTATCCTCTCGAAAGATCAAGAGTTTTTCTGAACTGAAATGTCTTATCCTCTCAAAAAGATTCCTTGGTCAACCACTTGCATATTCAATAATGAATTTTGATTGGTCTTCATTGTACAATCTATCCCTTTTAAGAGAGATTTCCTCTTCTCTTCTTCTTACTTCTGAAAAGGGATTAAGAGACTGAGAGTCTCTTATTGTAGAGGATTCTTGAACACAAGGGAAGGGTTGTCCCTGTGTGGTTCAGACTTTGTAAAAGGAGTTTTACAAAGAGAGTGGAAAATCTCAAGTGGGTTTCTTGAGGACTGGACGTAGGCGCGGGAAGTGGCCGAACCAGTATAAATCAAGTTTGCATTCCTCTCTTCCTTTAAACTTCTTTTATTGCTATTTATCTTTCGCTTTAAAGAAGTTTATTTTGATTTGTCTTTTGAGTAATTCATGTTAAGGGTGCATTGTTAATCCAAAAAGAAAGAGTGATAGTTCAATCGGGGAATAGTCTTTGCATCTTAATTCAACCCCCTTTTTCTTAAGGTAACTGAGGCCATTTGTCCAACATCCTATTCTTGACAACTTGCTTCTCTAAGAAGACAAACTTTCTGGAATGATAAAATGAAGTCACATGAACGTCTATATTTTTACTTGAAAACACAGTCAATCAAATGTCTTTTTATTTTTTTTGATTTTGAAACTTATTTTTTATTTTGAAACTTATTTGTTTTGAACTTTACTCATTGTTTTACGGCAACCCCACCAACGTGCAAGACGAGTAATCTCTGATTGAACGGTCTTGGAAGTCCAAACTCAGGAGCACAGGTCGCTTGAGCAAACTGACCAATGGCTTGCACTTGAAAATCCTGATGAGTCATTAGAGACATCTAACAACAGTTTTCAAAATTGCCCCATGTGTGGCATCTCTTGTCAATGTCAGGATTTACACGCGATTCTCCTCAAATTTCAGCCAGCCCGCATCAATTAGACCTTGCACCTTACGCCTGAGGGTCATACAGTGCTCAATGGAATGCCCCAGGGCTCCCCCACGATATGCACATGTTGCGTTCGAGTCATATCCTCAGAAAAATGGGGGTTTGAGGGAACTTAGCAGGGGTTATGGCTACCATTGCGTTATCAAGTAGATATGGGAGCAAGTTAGCATATGACACCGGAATTTGGGGTGAATCCTACAGGCTTTTCGCTGCAAAATTCATTTCTTGGTTGGTGTTTTTTTTTTTGGTTTGTGCTAAAGGTGGTCTTCGTCATTGGAAGTGCGGTAGACAGACTTTGTGGTAGATTTAGGGATGGCCTTTGTGGATAACTGGGTGGTGGGTAAGGAGAAAGTTTGTTATTGGCTGAGTAAAGATATTGTTGGGTTGGTGGGAAATTTGGCCGTACAGGAATGGCAGTTACAGCATGGGTTTCTCCCTCATCCTCACCCTCTTTATTTGCCCCAGTTTTCTCATTCGTCCAAGAAGGATGATTAAATTTGCCTCTTTTCAGACCCACTTCGATCCTTTTGTTGGCGAAGACCAAATCTATAAAACTTGAAGGTGTGTAACCTACCATTTTCCATAGTAGAACACCGGTCACGTGTCTACTATCATTGTGATAATCTCTTTCTCTGTTATTGGGGGTGCTACTTGAGTTGCCAAGTCTCTCCATCTTTGGGTGTATTCTTTGAAAGATTCGTCCCCCTTTTTGCACATGTTCTGTAGTTGCATCATATCCAGAACCATATCAAAATTGTACTGATACTGCCTAACAAAGGCAACCATTAGGTCCTTCCAAGAATGGACTCGGGAAGGTTCCAAGTTAGTGTACCAGGTAACAGCTACCCCAGTAAGACTTTCTTGGAAGGAATGTATCAACAATTCCTCATCTTTTGCGTATGCCCCCATCTTCTGACAGTACATCTTTAGACGGTTCTTGGAGCGAGTAGTCCCCTTGTACTTGCCAAAGTCCGGCACCTTGAACTTGGGAATGACCATGTTTGGGTATTAGGAACAACTCTTCTAGGTTAGCAAAGGCATAATCTTCACCTCCTTCAATGGCCCTGAGCCTTTCCTCTAGATGATCCAACTTTCCCATTCCTGCCATAGTCATAAGGGTTTTTAACCGCTGTGGAATGCAAGAGGTGCAGTTATGGGTGATACTGAGGGCCCTCCAAAGGGTTTTGTAGGGGTATACCACCAAATGCTTGCCCTTCAGTGGTATATCCGAGCCAAGGCTCGAAGTCGGCTAGATTGTGATGGGGAATTTCATGGGTCTCTTCCACGGTTTAAGAGACATGTGCATGATCAGTTTGGGGTTGCTGGCTTTCAATGGGTATAGGAGTGGAGTTATTGACATTCTTATTGGGAGTGTACGCCCCATTGGGTGGCGTATAGTTGAGAGGCAAGCCATATGACGGGAAGGCGTGCTCGTTTTGAATTTGCACATCATGGGGGCCGCCCGTACTTCCTAAATCTTTGCCTACCATATTTGAGGTTGGATGATTCATTTGCTTGAGGCCAGATGGGAGTATTGGGTTCACCTTAGCGACAGCGCTTAATAGCGGCAACTATAACCGCATTGGCTTCCATTATCTTCTTCATGCTCATCATGGCCTTTATCATTGTGGCCATTTGCTCTTTTATGGCCTCCATTTTTGGCATTCATCTTCTCTTGCACCTTCTCTGCTTCACCCATTACTCTATCTCTAGCACGAGTTCGGTAAGGGCGCCGTAAAGCGTTTCCTTTTCTTTTTGATAAGTTCATTTTATTTTATTTTATTTTTCAAGGAAAGAATGCAATGAGCAATGCAACCAATGGATGCATGCGAATGATGTACAGTCGAAGTATTGCGAATTTTTACGCAGGATATGGGGTTGAATCAATTTAGATTTTCAACATGGTCCATGACATCTTTGTCAAGGTGAAACTGGAAGTAACAAGGACATCAATAATCCTAAATATGTTTGGCAGTAGACGAAGCAGTGATGTGACTCGATTCATCTTTTGCCCCAATTTTGCAAGACGGTTACTTCCATATTTCAACTTGACTTGATGAACCTTTTTATAAAAGCATGAGCTTGGTTCAACCCTATAATCCAAGGAATGGCAATTCTGATCGCCAATACTTCAACAACATCTCATAGGGATGAATGACTCGGGCATACTTTAAGCTTATGCACGGAAAATGTAATTATGAAATTGAGATGCCCGAAGAAACACCATTTCCTAGTTAACCATGCATTAGGTACCATGTCCAATTATTTTGTTTTTAAGTGAAACGGGTTTATGATCCCAACATGGTTGGCTCGTGGTGCCTAACACATGAAACTAAGAATGTAGTGTGAAGTTTCACGCTTCCCCTTTTTTTGTTTTTGTTTTGTAGAGGAAAACGCAAGGATGAGCAAACATGAAAACAAATGGTATGCAATTTTGCAGATCAAAAAGTTTGTTGAACGCATATGCATGATGATGCCATGACTCATGCAAAATGTGAGGCTGGAATATGATAACGGACAAATGCAGGATATGTCCATTATGATGTTATGAAGAGATGCTTATGCGATGCATGATATGAATGCATTTTACGGACACGAGAGCCCGGAAAATTATCTCTTCTTACTTGTGCATTTGGGGGCGCAGTGCCCCATGCGTACAATTAAGAAGGTGATATGGACTTTCCGGCTTCCCGTGACAAAGGACGAGACCAACATACAATGCATGCTAGAGATAAAATGCGGGAGTGACTTGATTCGCACTGATTTTTGGAGTAAAAACGTGGGATAAACTCATTTTATTCAAAAAGTTATAACTAGTCAAGATCTGAGCGACAATACAAACTTCCTAGCGGTTTCTAATCATATGGTCCATTAAGTCTATCATATGTTGACAATAGCTGAGAAGTCCGTGGATCTTCTTGGGGGCGGAGTAGGTGTCCGCCATTGCTTTGGCCTTGGCTAGCAATCGGGGAAGTTCTTGACTCCTGTTCAAAGTAAGAGCAAATCGGTCCGTCCACATTGTTGCCTCTTGGTGCCATGAATCAATTACCCTCTCCCTTGCTTCGCTTTCTGCTGATATCTTGGCGTACTCATCCTCTAGCCTTTGCTCGTGAGTCGCCGCTAGATTTAGCTTCTCTTTGCACTCATCGATGACGGCCCACATATTCCCTTCAGTCTCGCTTAACTGTTGGGACAAATTTCTTTTCGACCTAAGGCAAACCTTTAGCTCGTCCTTCAAGATCATGCCTTTGACCCGTGATGATTCCTTTCACCTCTTCGGAGCTTGAGCTCACTATTGCTGCCCTATAAAGCCCCTCAAAACTTTGCTTTGGTCGTGTTCTTCCTTTCGGGCCTTCTTGGTTTCTCATTCCAAGGCTTCATCGGTGGCCATATTGACATCCCTTAGTTCATCATACTCTTTTCAGACTTTGATGGCTATGGATTTGAACTTCTCTTCGACTACCCAGGCTCTTTCAAGCTCTGCCTTTAGGGCTTGTACCTCATCACTTTCTTCCGAAGCTTTAACCTAATCGTCTCTCACAGTCTTTAGATTTGGGAGCCAATCCAATCCTTGTGTCCGGACTCTCAGCCACTTATGATAGCCACCGATGATCCCATTACTGCTTCCCCTAAGCTCTCTGTCCTTTCTTCACGCCGCATCCCATGCCTTGCAAACTCCTTGGAGTACCCTCGCGTTGTGGTCACTAAAACCCCATGCGATGAAAGGCGTGATGCTTTCGTCTAATGGCGCTCCTCTCATGGGGTAGCCAAGCTGTCTTATGGCGAGAACGGGATTATAATTAATACAACCCCTTGTTCCCATCAAGGGAACATTTGGACATCCTTCGCATGAAGATAGAATCTTGATTCTTCCTTCCTTCTAGCGAGGGAACCAATTAACAGATGCCCCCCCATGCTAGCCAAGAGTTGGTCCCAATTCGCCTTTTCTTTTTTCGACGCACGAGCGGTGACCTTGTAGCGGATAGACGGGCCTACCTTCTTGGAGAAAAAAGGTGCGAAACCAGCCACACATAGAGAGCCAGTGCACAACAAACAATTCTTGCACTGCTCTTTTCACATCCCTGGTCGAACATGTCATACATGGCCAAAATGGCGACGACCGGGCTTTCCTTGCCATGATGAAAGGCATGGAAAGCGTCAATCGCTGCTAGGTCCACTAACCCTTCCATATTCGGAAAGAGGACAACTCCAAAGATCAAAAGCGCCAAGATGTCAATAAAAGAAAGCCCATTCGCCTTGATTTGCCAAGGCCTTTTCCCTTTCCTCCAAACACTTCCTTGGTACTCCGACTACCCCATTCCTGTTTTGCTTTACACGGTCCAACTCTTGTGCTGAGATTTTCACTACCTTGGCAACTCTTGTCATGGAGGGATAGAACCCAGAGAAAAGATATGGCTTCCTTCCTCCCAGTGGGCATCCCAGGATTTCTTCAAACTCTTTCACAGTCGGCACTAGCTGGAAGTCCTCAAATGTGAAGCACCTTAGGGGCTGGTCATAATACTGGGAAAGGGATGCAATCGGTTCCATGGAGACTTCTACCCTAGCTAGGTCCCAAATCTTACCATAGGCTTTGCGGAAGGCTTGCCGTTGAAGTTGACCCATTAATTGCCCAACCTCTCGTAAACTAGTGACCTCTAAGCTCTTGATTTTGACTTGATAGAACCTCTTTTTAAGCGAAGGCTTTTGACTTGATCCCATGTTTTAATAAAGTGAAATAAAATCTAGTGCGAATCAAAACTCCGACATCTATCATGGGTGGAATGGATGAATGCATGAAGGAATGCATATGACACAGATGCAATCTAGGAATGCGGGGGCCCGAGGAATTGTCTCCTTCTTAGATACAACGTCTAGGGGTAGCAAAGTGCCCCAACATACGTTTTTAAGAAGGCGACACGGACCCTCCGTTGGTTTTTTTACAGAGGGGATCAAGACAGAACCCATATGCGATGCATATGCAAAAGACGCAATATGGGAATGTACATAGTATGACAATATTCACTGAACATAAGCAAAAGGGTATATGATATTTATGCATGGCAGTGTGAAAAATGGCACGCAGCGTGTCTGCTCGTGCCCCTATTTAAGGGACCTATAAGGGAGAGAACTAACTAGGCATCTAGTGATAACCCCCAAGGTAGTCATATCTCTCTTGATGGTTTCTAGAGGTATCATCCCCTTTGAAGAACATATTGTAGCAGTAGGGACTACTAGCAACAATAGGTTTTCAAAGAGAAAAGCTCTAGATGAGGGTTCACTGTAATCAAGCAAGTCGGAGACCTAGCATGATCACAGATTCACCTCCACTCCTTATGTTCCCATGAACCCGGGTATAGGGCCCTTTTTCACTCACAGTGTGTGCAAATAGTGTTAGTGTTTGTGTGCATCAAATGAATAAATATTTACCTCATGCATACATTCTAAAACTCACTAAAAGCAACAAATAGTTTATATACACAAGAACATAAAACAAATAAAGGGAAACCAACAAAGGAGAAAGTCACGATAAAACATTGCACAAGATTAAATGGCCTAACTCTCTAAAAAACAGTCCCCAGTGGAGTCGCCAACTGTCGCAACCTACCCTTCGGCGGGAGGGCGACGCGAGACTCGCGGGATGCGTGTTCCACGAAAGGAATACGCGCGGAGTCGCCACCAACGTTTATTTGAGGAAAACGTCGGAAAAACCGGAAAAGACGCGATCTACGAACTTTTTAGTGAAAGGTTCGGGAGTTGTATTTACGCACGGGGAAGGTATTAGCACCCCACACGCCCGTCCCAAAGGACGGCAGCCTTTAATCGAATGTGCAAACATGACTTTGATTTTTATGTTCCCTTTTATGTTCTTATATCCTTTATACCCTTTTTATATTTTTTCTTTTTTGTGGTCGACAAGGGTGTTTCCCTTTGCTCCTACGTATTCCTCAATTTGTGATGAGGAAATCAGACCTACGTAGTTCTTTCGGAACAAAGTGTTTGGTTAAGTTATTTTTGTCTTTTTTTGTAAAATATGTTTTTATTGAACAAAAGGTCATTTAAGGTGTTTGGACCATTAAACGGTCTTTTGATTTTGAAAGGAGAGAAACGTTAAGGCATTGGACCATTAACGATCTCTTGGGGTGGTCGACAAAAGCGGGGCTTTTGCTCCTACGTATCCTCAATGAGGAACTCAGACCTACGTAGTTCTTGCTTATCAAATGATTCTTTTTTACTTAAGTGGTGATCATTTTAAGGCGTTGGACCTTAAAAATGATCCATTTTACTTAGTGAGAAATTGAAATGACAAACTTCAAAAGCCTATTTTTGTGGACGAGCTTGACTAGGCGAGTTGATTTTTAGCCTTAGTTTCACTTTAGTTATTAATCAATTCGATTAAGAATGAGAAATCCCAAAGAGAAAACGTCCGATTGATTTTCCGCTTTATTTTACTAAAAGATGTTTTTTTGATTATTATATTATTCTTTACCTCTTTTTTGATTTCCAACGTGGTTACGGCACGACCGAACGGTCGGAATTTATTTTAACCGAAGTTAATGGATAATACAATTCAAACGTTCGGTGGAAATTTATTTTATTTTTAAGTTAAGCGAGAAATGACTTAAGTAAAATGGCTTAAGCACGTCAACAGGGGGTATAGAGAGTAAACAAAACGAGAATAAAAATGCACGAAACACAATGCGGACCACTACGGGTACATAGAATGAATCGAAAAAGCTTGGTTCGAGGTACTTACCCGTTGAAGATCGAAGAACGATGAAGAACGAATGAAGAACGTCGAAGAACGGTTGAAACCTTTGCGAAATTCTTCACGGAAAACGTTACGGAAACGTTTCGGAAGCGCTTCGGCTTAGATTTTCTTCACGGAAACGATTTTTCCAAGCAAATTCGAAAGAGAGAAAAGTGCCAAAGGGGCTGAACCCCTTCCTTCTTGCCTTCCTCCCCTATTTATAGCAAAATAGGGGAGGTGGTTGCCGCCCAGCTCGCCCAGGCGAGCTCAGCTCGCCCAGGCGAGCAGGGTTGCTTCCTCCAGAAGCAACCGCCTTCTGGAGGAATATTCCAGAGGGCCCAAGTGGGCCTGGGTGCTATTTGCACCCCCATTTTTACTAAGTACACCCCCTCTGCTGTTTTTTGGTGATTCTTTTTTCGTAAAGTTACGGAAACTTACGAATTTCGTAACGATACTTGTTTTCTTTCCGTAATGTTACGGAACCTTGCGGATTACATAATCATCCCCTTTTTGACTTACGGAATGTTACGGAACCTCACTTAATTATGCAACGATGCTTCCATTTGATTTCCGGTGTGTCACGGAAACTTACGGATTGTGCATCAATATTTTTTTGGTTTTTCGGCATGTCCTGGAATTTCACAAATTGCCTAATGATGGGTGCCAAGCACCTCACGAGGACCAAAGAATTGTCGCACGTCATCGAGCAAAGGTCCCCGGACGAAATTAGGGTATGACACAACCAGGCAGGATACGAGGTTCTTTTGGTAGGGTTAAGACTTGCCAAAGAGGTCAGTGCCCGAAGAGTCCAGTGCCGAAGTGATTCGAAGGTCGCCGCCAAACAAATAAACAAAGTGTTTCAGATTCAAGACCCCCAACTCCTAAAGTACTACTATGAATTTGAAAGACTCAAGGAAGAGTTCAAATAATTTCAGGTGATTCATATTAGCCAAGAAGTCAATGACAAAGTTGATGAGTTGGCTCGACTGGCAACTTCTCCTAAACCTGGTCAACTGAAAATGTTCATACTCCATTCGGTTCCTGAACCCAGTGTCTTGGAAAAAGAATGTTTACAGGTTGAAGAAAACCCTTCGGGATGGAAGAACAAGATAGTCAAATACTTGAAGCATAAGGCACTCCCAATAGACAAGAGAAAATCCAAAAAGCTAAGAATGCAAGCTTCCAGGTATACCTTAGTGGTCGACGAATTATATAGGAGAAGGTTCTCCTCACCTCTGCTCAGATGTCTTGACCAAGACTAGGCTGACTATGTGCTTCAAGAACTACATGAAGGTGTCTGCGGCATGCATTTTGGGAGAGAACAATGGCCATAAGAGTGTTGAGGGTCGAGTACTATTGACCAACTTTGAGGACAGATTGTTCAAGCTTTGTAGAGAAATGGCTCCAATGCCAAAAGCATGGGAATTTGATACATCGGCTGACTGAAGAACTGCATCCTATGGTCTCCCCTTGGTTGTTCACTATTTGGAGGATGGATATTCTTGGACCCTTCCCCACGACTCCTGGGCAAAGTAAATTCCTTCTAGCGGCAATTGACTATTTCACAAAATGGGTTGAGGCCAAAGCATTAGCAAACATCACAACTCGGGCCATCCAAAAATTCTTTTGGAAGAATATCCTTACATGTTTCGGAGTTCCAAATACATTGGTCATAGACAGGGCTACAATTCATAGACCGAAAGCTCAATGAATTCTTGGGTGGTCTTGATATCAATCTTAGGGTGACATCAGTGGAACACCCTTAGACCAGTGGGCAAGTCGAAGCAGCCAACAAGATAATCCAGGGATGAAGCGAAAGGATGATTGGTCGAAGAGCTTGTGAAGGTTCTATGAGCATATAGGTGCACTCAAAAGTTTACAACCTAGGAGAAACCTTTTTGACTAACCTATGGGACTGATGTCATGCTGTCGGTCGAGGTAAGAGAAGTCTCTATTCGAAGGTGCTACTTCACTAAGGCTAAAAACAACAAAGCACTTTGGATAGAGTAGGACTTCGTTAAACAAGCACGAGAAAATGTAATTATCATGACTGAAGCCTGCAAGTAGCTCCTCGACAATTTAAAGAAGGGGACCTGGTCTAGAAAGCATGCGGAGAAGGTCAAAAAGTCTTTTCAGATGGAAAGCTAGTGGCCAACAGGGAGGGGCCATTCAAAGTCCAACATAATTTGAAGAGTAGAGCTTACAAGCTAGAAGAACTATCCGGGAAGGTCATCTCGAGGACTTGGAACTCCACGCATTTGAAATTTTATTATAGTTAGGTGCATTTTTGTAACGGGTGTTGTACTCTTTTTTCTGTCTCGATTTTTTATCCCTACAAAAATGTGAAAGGGTTTTTTCCGAGGAGGTTTTAACGAGTTGCACTCCAGCAACCAACTATTAATCAAAATCTTCTTATCTTTATCCTTGATTGCAAGTTAACGTATCTGGGCATGTCAGCAACTTTCTCCTGAGTACTTTCTCAGCTAAGGTCGAACTTCAACAATTTATTAACAGTTTTCTTTCCTCGGCTAAGGTTGAAACTTCAACGATTTATCAGCAGTTCCCTCCCAAGTACTCTCCTCGACTAAGGTTGAACTTCAACGATTTATTAATAGTTCCCTCCCAAGTATTCTCCTCGAATAAGGTTGAACTTCAATGATTTATCAATACTTCCTTCCCGAGTCAACAATTTATCAAAAGCTCAAGTTATGTTAAAATGTCTTACATCTGAATCAAAAGCGTAAATTTACACTTAATCACTTTACTTATATTATTTTATTGTCGTAAACCATTTCGGCCACATACGAAAACTAATAAGTTACTTGACTAAATTAAAATCATAACAAGAAAGACAAATTCTTTAAATGGAAACTTCATTAATAATAAGCTGAAGACTGGCAACAATGATTACAAAAAAGAAAGATACAAACACCTTCAGCATGAAAGTTCTAGGTCTTGTGTCCTCCATAATTTCATCAATCAACATCAGCTCCCCATGATATATGTCTTTGTTGATATCAAAGACACCTGGATCAGAGACATCGCACAAATGCAACACTTTTCGAAGGTAGTGGTTAATGCTTGCCTCATATGCGTTATACACATTGTCAAAAGACTTTTGTTGAATCATCTCTTCATTAACAGCAACCTCCTCCTTCTCCTTCTTGGCTACAGCCAAGGTCAATCGAAGCCTGGCAATCTCACCATCCTGAGATCTGACCAAGACTTCGGCATTAAAAACACACATATCCAATCCTTTGGCCTCAGTTGTCAACGCAATCACTCGGTCCTCCAAGTTCTTGTTGTACCCTGCCAAATTTGTGTTGGCTTGAAGTGTCGAGTTTAGAGAGTACTCGGTCTTCAACAACTAATCATTCAGGGCATCGACATTCGAGGACCCTTGGAGGTTTTAGGCCAAAGCTAATGCCCTAGTAAGGAAGGCCTAGAAGTCGGCCCAGTTGGTGACATCATCGCTCTTGCTCAGCACTTGCCACCCATGCTGAGAAATCATCTCTGGAGGGATAAGACAATCCAACTAAAAATCCTTGGTGAAGAAACCTTGGTTAGTCAAGGCCGATAGGTTGGCCAAGGTCCCAGTAGGTTGAAACTCAAGCATTTGTTGCTTTGGTGATCACGGTGACTCCATTTCTTGTGCTTGTGCTTGCCCTAGGGGTTTTTACCGGGAGGAGGCACCACACCATTTGGTGCATTGCGTGGCCCTGATGTTTTATTCAGAGGAAGATTCAAAGAACGATCTCCACCGACAACAATCCAATTCCTCTTAGCCAAGCAGAAGGCGTTTATGTCGGCACCGGCTTGGGTCATGATTTCTGCAAAATAACACATGATAAATGCACAAGTTAGAGCAAGGAGTTGGCACACACTCTAAAAAGAAACAAAACTAACCCTTAAGTTCCCATACAGGATCCAGAATTTGGAGAAGTGACTCTAGAAGCCAAGCGGGCAGTTGCCAAGGGAGCATTTCAAGGAACTCAAGGTCTCGACCTTTGTTGGCACTTAAAAGCTCCTTTGGGTACTGTCACAACCTACCCTTTTGCGGGCGAGCGAGGCGAGGCTCACGGGTGCATCTTCCAAAGGAGGAAAATGAGCGGAGTCGCCACCAACGTTTATTTGTGGAAAACGTCGGGAAAACCGAAGGAAACCGGTCATGAAGAATATTCCAGATTCGAGAGTTGTATTTACATTTGAGGAAGGTATTAACACCTCTCACGTTTGTCCCAAAGGACAACAGCCTTAAATTAGGATTGTGTGAAATTGCGTATCTAAACTTTTATTTATTTTTAATTTTTGAGGTCAACAAAAGCGGGGCTCTTGCTCCTACGTACCCTCCATCGAAGAGGAAATCAGACCTACGTAGTTCTTTCTAAAGGGCGAATGAAGCGATTCTTTTTACTTGGAAGGTGGTCCTTTTAAGGCGTTGGACCTTAAAAGGATCCATTTTTACTTGGTGAGAAAAACTAAGGTATCGAACTTTAAAATCTTTTTTAGTGATTTTTTTGCGGACGAGCTTGACTTTGTGAGTTGATTTTAGCCTTAGTTTCACTTTAGTTATTAGTCAATTCGATAAAGAAAGAGAAATCCCAAAGAGAAACGTCCAATTGATTTTTTGCTTTATTTTACTAAAAGATATTTTTTTATTATTATATTATTATTTTACCTCTTTTTGGTTTCCAACGTGGTTACGGCATGACCGAATGGTCGGATTTCATTTTAATAGAAATTAACGGATATTACAATTCAAATGATCGGTGGAAATTTATTTTATTTTTTGATTAGACGAGAAAATGACTTAAGTAAATGACTAAAGCACGTCAAAAGGGGGTACGGAAAGTAAATGAAATGAAAATAAAAGCACACGAAACAAGTGGGGACCACCAAGGGTACATAGAATGAATTGAAAATTCGATTTCGGGAACTTACCGGTTGAAGATCGAAGAACGACGAAGAACGAAAGACGAAGAACGGTTGAAAATCTTCGCGAAATCACCCACGGAAACGTTACGGAAGCGCCTCGGCTTGGATTTTCTTCACGGAAACAATTTTCCTCACTAATTTTAAGTGATTACGAAATGCCAAGAAGGTTGAACCCCTTTCTTCTTCACTCCTCCCTCTATTTATAGGAAAATAAGGGAGGAGCTTGCCACCCAGCTTGCCCAGGCGAGCCAAGTTGCTTCCTCCAGAAGCAATCGCCTTCTGGAGGAACATCTCGGAAGGCCCAAGTGGGCATGGTTGCTATTTACACCCCTTTTTTTCCTAAATACACCCCCTTTCTTTTTTGGTGATTCTTTTTCCGTAACGTTACGAAACTTTACGAATTTCATAACGATACTTGCTTTCTTTCCGTAAGGTTACGAGACCTTACAGGTCATGTAATTACTCCTTTTTTAGATTTCGGAATGTTACGGAAACTCACGGATTGCGTAACAATACTTCCTTTTGATTTCCGGCATGTTACGGAATTTCACGGATTGCGTAACAATGCTTCCTTTTGATTTTTGGCATGTCTCGGAACTTCACGTATTGTGCAACAAAGGGTGCCAAGTATCTCGAACCGGTTAAACAAAGGCCGCATGCCATCAAACAATGGTCCCCGGACGAAATTAGGGTATGACAATTGCCCCTATTTACTTACCTTTTATCGGAGATAAGAGGAAAGCAAAGACAAAACACTGATTTCGTCCGTCTTCGCCCTTTCCGTGATTAGTCTATGGCGACTCCCGTCTCTCCTTCTTCTTTCTCTGCACAACACAAAACAAACACAAACAAAAAAACACCAATAACATAATATATACGTATACACATGTTTGGCGAAGGAACCGATCGGGAAAATAACAAAAAACCACATTTCCCAGTCACCGGAGGCTCCGCGCTTGATAACGGAGGACACATGAACAGCGCTAGGCAATCAATTCATGGGGCTCCGAATAGGACGGTGGAGGATACACGAACAGCGCTACGCAATCAATTCGTGGGGCTCCAAACTCGATGGTGGAGGATGCATGAACAGCGCTAGGCAATCAATTCATGGGTCTCCGAATAAGATTTGAGGGTGGAGGATAGACGAACAGCGCTAGGCAATCAATTCGTGGGGCTCCAGACTCGATGGTGGAGGATGCATGAACAGCGCAAGGCAATCAATTCATGGGTCTCCGAATAAGATTTGAGGGTGGAGGATAGACGAACAGCGCTAGGCAATCAATTTGTGGGGCTCCAGACTCGATGGTGGAGGACGCATGAACAACGCTAGGCAATATTTTTACGCTACCTATCCTACATATACAGATTTTTGAAATGCATTATTTGTGTCGCAACCTACCCTTCGGCGGGAGGGCGACGCGTGACTCGCGGGATGCGTGTTCCACGAAAGGAATACGCGCGGAGTCGCCACCAACGTTTATTTGAGGAAAACGTCGGAAAAACTGGAAAAGACGCGATCTACGAACTTTTAAGTGAAAGGTTCGGGAGTTGTATTTACGCGCGGGGAAGGTATTAGCACCCCACACGTCCGTCACAAGGGACGACAGCCTTTAATCGAATGTGCAAACATGACTTTGATTTTTACGTTCCCTTTTATGTCCTTATATCCTTTATACCCTTTTTATATTTTTTCTCTTTTTGTGGTCGACAAGGGTGTTTCCCTTTGCTCCTACGTATTCCTCAATTGGGATGAGAAAATCAGACCTACGTAGTTCTTTCAGAACAAAGTGTTTGATTAAGTTGTTTTTGTCTTTTTTGCAAAGTATGTTTTTATTGAACAAAAGGTCATTTAAGGTGTTGAACCATTAAACGGTCTTTTGATTTTGAAAGGGGAGTAACGTTAAGGCGTTGGACCATTAACGATCTCTTGTTTTTGAAAGGAGAGAAACGTTAAGGCATTGGACCATTAACGATCTCTTGGGGTGATCGACAAAAGCGGGGCTTTTGCTCCTACGTATCCTCAACGAGGAACTCAGACCTACGTAGTTCTTTCTTTTTGTCAAGTGATTCTTTTTTACTTTAAGAGGTGATCATTTTAAGGCGTTGGACCTTAAAAATGATCCATTTTTACTTAGTGAGAAAATGAAATGACAAACTTCAAAAGCCTATTTTTATGGACGAGCTTGACTAGGCGAATTGATTTTAGCCTTTAGTTTCACTTTAGTTATTAATCAATTCGATTAAGAATGAGAAATCCCAAAGAGAAAACGTCCGATTGATTTTCCGCTTTATTTTACTAAAAGATGTCTTTTTGATTATTATATTATTTTTTACCTTTTTTTGATTTCCAACGTGGTTATGGCACGACCGAACGGTCGGAATTTATTTTAACCGAAGTTAATGGATAATACAATTCAAACATTCGGTGGAAATTTATTTTATTTTTAAGTTAAGCGAGAAACGACTTAAGTAAAATGGCTTAAGCACGTCAACAGGGGGTATAAAAAGTAAACAAAACGAGAATAAAAATGCACGAAACACAATGTGGACCACTACGGGTACATAGAATGAATCGAAAAGCTGGGTTCGAGGTACTTACTCGTTGAAGATCGAAGAACGATGAAGAACGAATGAAGAACGTCGAAGAACGGTCGAAACCTTTGCGAGATTCCTCACGGAAAACGTTACGGAAACGATTCGGAAGCGCCTCGGCTTAGATTTTCTTCACGGAAACAATTTTTCCAAGCAAATTCGAAAGAGAGAGAAGTGCCAAAGGGGCTGAACACTTTTCTTCTTCACTTCCTCCCCTATTTATAGCAAAATAGGGGAGGTGGTTACCGCCTAGCTCGCCCAGGCGAGCCAGGTTGCTTCCTCCAGAAGCAACAGCCTTCTGGAGGAATATTCTGGAGGGCCCAAGTGGGCCTGGGTGCTATTTGCACCCCCATTTTTACTAAGTACACCCCCTCTGCTGTTTTTTGGTGATTCTTTTTTCGTAAAGTTACGGAAACTTACGAATTTCGTAACGATACTTGTTTTCTTTCCGTAATATTACGGAACCTTGCGGATTACATAATCATCCCCCTTTTGACTTACGGAATGTTACGGAACCTCACTTAATTATGCAACGATGCTTCCATTTGATTTCCGGTGTGTCACGGAAACTTACGGATTGTGCATCAATATTTTTTTGGTTTTCCGGCATGTCTTGGAATTTCACAAATTGCCTAATGATGGGTGCCAAGCACCTCACAAGGACCAAAGAAAGGTCGCATGTCACCAAGCAAAGGTCCCCGGACGAAATTAGGGTATGACAGTTGCCCCTCTTTACTTGTCTTTTATTGGAGATAAAAGGAAAGTAAAGATAAGACACTAATTTCGTTCCTCTCGATTTGACGAGAGTCGCTGGTGACCATAAAATCTCCACATGCAAATGACTTGTTGTTCCCAGAATTTCACAAATTGCCTAATGATGGGTGCCAAGCACCTCACAAGGACCAAAGAAAGGTCGCATGTCATCAAGCAAAGGTACCCGGACGAAAATTAGTGTACGACACTAATTTCGCTCCTCTCGGTTGACGAGAGTTGCGGGTGACCATGACTTGTCGTTCCCGGATTTTCACAAATTGCCTAATGATGGGTGCCAAGCACCTCACAAGGACCAAAGAAAGGTCGCATGTCATCAAGCAAAGGTACCCGGACGAAAATTAGTGTATGACACTAATTTCGCTCCTCTCGGTTGACGAGAGTTGCGGGTGACCATGACTTGTCGTTCCCGGATTTTCACAAATTGCCTAATGATGGGTGCCAAGCACCTCACAAGGACCAAAGAAAGGTCGCATGTCATCAAGCAAAGGTACCCGGACGAAAATTAGTGTACGACACTAATCTCGCTCCTCTCGGTTGACGAGAGTCGCGGGTGACCATGAAATTTCCGCATGTAAATGACTTGTTGTTCCCGGAGGAACAAAAGGTGCAGAAGACTATGTCAGCCTCTGCATGCTATCAAGCGTTCTGTCTTACAGATAGCAAAAGAATGTTTATACGGATAACCACTCGGGTATTTCCGCGTATCATCGGGCCCGCCGCCTCTAGATGATACAAGGGTGCAGAATGACCAAACTTGGTCTCTGCTTGTCATCGGGCCCGCCGCCTCTGGATGACAAAAGGGTGCGGATAACCGTAAGGTATCTCCGCGTATCATCGGGCCCGCCGCCTCTGGATGATACAAGGGTGCAGAATGACCAAATTTGGTCTCTGCTTGTCATCGGGCCCGCCGCCTCTGGATGACAAAAGGGTGCATGTCACATGACCTCAGGGTCAGTATGACAAAGATTATGGGGCGGCCGACAAAAGCAAGGCTCTTGCTCCTACGTATCCTCCAATGAGGAATTCAGACCTACGTAGTTCTTGATAACTTGTGAGACTTGAAAAGTCTCCATCGGAAAATGCTGACATCTCCGGAAAGGGCGCAGATGACCATATTGGTCTCTGCTCGTGAATCACACTTGGGGTCACTGAATGACGAGGTGCGGATAACAGTAAGGTGTCTCCGCGGGCTACCAGCTCTTGAGTCATGGCAACAAAAGGCGGTGTGGTCGACAAAAGCGAGGCTCTTGCTCCTACGTATCCTCCAATGAGGAACTCAGACCTACGTAGTTCTGGATAACTTGTGAGACTTGAAAAAGTCTCGGTGTTTTCTCCACTAAAATGCAAACATGCTTTAGCAAGGAGACAAATATTCCAACTGATATAGAGCAGCATATGCTTTTTTGAGTGAAAAACAATGCGTCTACCGGGGAAGGAGAGTCTGCTGATGAAATCTCCCATAACCATAAATGAGATTTTGGATGTTAGCATTTCGTTTCTAAATGACCATTTAGAGGAAACACTGGGTTCGGCAAAAATAGAAGAAATCCACTCAAAGTGTATCAATCTCGCACAGGTAAGTGTTTCATCCTAATTCCGAACCATAGATATGTCATGACTTGACTTTGCAAATTATTCCCTATCAAATCAAAAATTACATGTGTGATCATGGATCAATAGGACTTCCCTTGGGAATGGGTTCTTTTGGTGTTTTTTTTTTTTTTCGGCTTTTGTGTGTTTTTGGCTTTTGATTTTTCTGGCTTTTTCTTTTTATGTTTTTGTTTAGTGCGGGGCGAGAAAAAAAAAAAGTCGCTAGCGCACGGGATTTTGGTTGGTAATCAAAGGGAGAAGACTATTTTAGGTCGTGGTTTCCTTTCCTTCTTCTTGTTCATTTGGTGACAATTCTGTACTGTTCAGATATTGTCTGGTCCAAAGACCTCTCTGCACATTTCTTCTGGTTTCTTTGACCAGGAGCTTCCTTCTTTTTTACTTTCTCCCATTCTTTGGTTGGGAATTTTCTTTCTTTTCTTTTTTCTTTCTCCCACTCTTTGATTGGGAATTTCCTTTCTTTTCTTTTTTCTCTTTCTCCCACTCTTTGATTGGGAATTTCCTTTCCTTCCTTTTTCTTCCTTTTTTACTTTCTCCCATTCTTTGATTGGGAATTTCCTTTCTTTTCTTTTTGCTTTCTCCCACTCTTTGATTGGGGAATTTCCTTTCTTTTCTTTTTTCTCTTTCTCCCACTCTTTGATTGGGAATTTCTTTTCCTTCTTTTTTTTGCTTCCGAGGGTAAGGTTTATGGTGAGTCAGGATTTTGGCTCAAGGCTTGTAGAATGGCTAGACATGATACATGTCAGGGTTTGGTTTGGTTCAAGGATAAAAAGGGATGCCCCACATTATTTCCATGACACAAATGCAAAAATGATGATTTGGAAATTTTATGCAAAACTGGTCATGCATGCACCTATGCGGACACTCAAATGTCAAATTTTTATGGTCATGTGATGCTAGGGCTCAGGATTCATTTCCTCTATTTTAGTCAACCCAACGTTTCCAAAATATGTTCTTTTATCAATTTGTGCATTCATCCGAGTCCATTTTGGGCGTCCGGGAAAATTTTCACAGCGTTCACCCTTCAGGTGTATACACATTTTTTTCAAAAACTAGTTATGATCAGTGAATTTTTCCAAAGAAAAGTTGGAAGTCATCTCTTTTCAAAAGCATGTTGGTTTTTCAGCTTGACAACTTATTTTTTCTTTTCCTTTTTTATCATTTGTTTATTTCTTTTTCTTGTTTGTTTTTTTTGTTTTTTTTTTTCATGAGGTATTTTGCTACCTAAACATGTGTATATTTTTGTGAGGTATTTTTGCTATATACACGCATATCCAAGGTATCTTGCTACCTAAACATACCTATATATGTTTTGTAAGGTATTTTTGCTATATACATGCATATCCAAGGTATCTTTCTACCTAAACATACATATATATATTTTGTGAAGTATTTTTTTGTTTACATACACGCACATCTAAGGTATTTTCACTACCTAAACATACATATATATATTTTGTGAGGTATGACTACCTTCCGAGCTTGCGCTTGTTTTATTTAAATCCCCAGGATCATGAGCAACTAGGTGCGTCCTACTATAAAAAGTGATCAAATAACAAGCATAGATTCAAAAGGTACTAGGTTGCCTCCTAGTAGCGCTTCTTTAACGTCTTTAGCTGGACGCCTTATGACTTGTCGGTCACTGACCTAGTACTTTGCTTACCTTTGGCTTTGGACTTGGTCGCTTATTGGTCGGCCATGGGTCGTAAGCAACGCTCTAACCTTTTTGTGGATGAGCTGAGGTGAACTCTAGAGGTGATGGCGGTGCGTCTGTTGCCCGCTGCCGGCCATCCCCAGGCTGCTGTGGTGTTTCGCCCTGCACCTGCCTGGAGACGCAGCACTTCTAGATGAAAACTCGATTGGTAGGGGGCCTGATGACCCTGCTGGGGGCAACAGGCACTCCCTTGAACTGATAGAGACCCGTATTTAGAGCTGGCAACTCCAAGACACTGTTGGCCTTCTTCGGGTCCACTAGGTGTCTTGCGGGCACAATCCCTGCAAACAATAGATGACATCAGAAATCAGTTGGGGGAGGTGCATACTTACCTATGTCATGATGGCATGAGCTTGCTGGGGGGACAAGCGCCCTATAGGGCCGATAGAGGCCCGTAACCAGAGCCGGAAACCCCAGGGCCCTGTTGGACTTCTTCAGGTCCACTGGGTGTCTTTGTGGGTGCGATCCCTGCAAACAATAGAAGGTATCAGAAATCAGTTGAACCATATGCATACTTACCCATGTCGGGACGACACAGACCAACTGATACTTTTGCAGGGGGAGATTGGCATTGCGGTCGCTGGGCAGAATATTGCTAAGTAGCAATGTCATCTATGTAAGAGTGGTCATGTTGGTGCGCATGATCCGCACTCGTCTCTTTGCAGCGGCACGGGTGAAATCTTGCCCCAGTATGCATAGTAGCAGTGTGATAGCCTCCCTCTCTAGTTGTGCTCGCACAGTTGGCCCTCCTCCAATATCAGGGGGTGGCCCAGGAACCGTTAAAAGGAAACTACTGGTCCCTTAACCGGGAGTGCAAGTCTCGGTTAAGCATTTAAGGACAGAGGACCTTAAATTATCTTAAGGTGTGGATATGGAGCCCACTGAAAGTGAGGACGCGTAGTCCTCTAAAGGCGAGGGCGTGTAGCCCTCTGAAGGTGAGGGCATGCCCCCCTTTGAAAATGGGGAACATGTAGTCCTCTGATGGCGAGGACGTGTAGTCCTCTAAAGGTGAGGACGTGTAGTCCTCTGAAGGTGAGGGTGTGTAGCCCTACAAAGGTGAAGGCACATGACCCTTTGACGGTGAGGACGTGTAGTCCTCTGAAGTTGAAGGTACATGACCCTTTGAAGGCGAGGACGTGTAGTCCTCTGAAGGTGAAGGTAACTAGTACCCAAGGTGAGGGCGTGTAGCCCTCTCAAGGCGAGGACTTATAGTCCTCTGGAGGTGAGGGCGTGCAGCCCTCTGGTGGTGAGGACGTGTAATCCTCTCAAGGCGAGGACGTGTAGTCCTCTGACGGTGAGGGTAACTAGTACCCAAGGTGAGGGCGTGTAGCCCTCTCAAGGCGAGGACATGTAGTCCTCTGGAGGTGAGGGCATGCAGCCCTCTGATGGTGAGGACGTGTAGTCCTCTCAAGGCGAGGACGTGTAGTCCTCTCAACGGTGAGGGTAACTAGTACCCAAGGTGAGGGCGTGTAGCCCTCTCAAGGCGAGGACATGTAGTCCTCTGGAGGTGAGGGCGTTCAGCCCTCTGATGGTGAGGACGTGTAGTCCTCTCAAGGCGAGGACGTGTAGTCCTCTCAACGGTGAGGGTAACTAGTACCCAAGGTGAGGGCGTGTAGCCCTCTCAAGGCGAGGACATGTAGTCCTCTGGAGGTGAGGGCGTTCAGCCCTCTGATGGTGAGGACGTGTAGTCCTCTCAAGGCGAGGACGTGTAGTCCTCTCAACGGTGAGGGTAACTAGTACCCAAGGTGAGGGCGTGTAGCCCTCTCAAGGCGAGGGCATGTAGTCCTCTGGAGGTGAGGGCGTGCAGCCCTCTGTTGGCGAGGACGTGTAGTCCTCTAAAAGTGATAGGTACAAGTACCCAAGGGTCCACCCTTATGAGAAAGCAAGAGATCGACTCATCGAGAGGGCCGGTCATCCCAAATCCACAAGATTTGGACATTAGATGTAGGAAATCTATGCAGTTAACATGATTTTTAGGGATGCAAATGCATGCAACCTTTGTTGTGAAATTTGGGTAAATGCAGACTTTATATGAAACAATGCAATGTAATGGAAAGTTGTACAATGTTCATGGCATTCTTTCCCTATTTTGTGATTTTGATTTTGATTTGATTTTTTTTGGAAAACATAGATTGACTGTCCTTTTGAAAGAGGTGATAATTCATGCGCCCTCATCCTATCTTTTGCAAATCTCTCCGGGAACTCCCTCAAAGTGTATGTTCTTTTTTATTTAGTCACTTGACCATTTTGGAGTGACGGCAATGGAGCCATTTGATGTTTGATCAATCCATTGAAATCCTAGGGTTTGTCCCCCTTTTTTTTTAAAAACATCGATGGGTGAGAACTTTTGATCGGCCCCTATGTTCACTTGAGGCTCGTGCACGGTGCCCCTCATTGCCCCAGTGTAAGGCTTTGAGGTATCAATCGTTGCCTTTCGTCATGACCTTGTAGGAGGGAACCTATTGGGTGAGAACTTCTAATCTGCCCCTAGGTTCGCTTGAAGTTTTTGCATGGTGCCTTTCGTTGCCCCAGTGTAGGGCTTAGAGGTACCAATTGTTGTCTTGTTTTCACGACCTCGTAGTGAGGAAGAATGAAAGAAGCAGTTGATTCTTGCAAAAAAGAATTTTCCAAGGACGAGAAATAATTGAAGGATCTTTCAGTTGATGGATTAAGTCAAATGACTCCTATGTAGAAGCAAGATGTTTTGATGCCTTGATGATGCTAAAGGATCAAGTGCTTCTAAGTTTTATTCAAGACAAGAATCCAAGAAAATCAAGATATATGATCAAGTTGATCTCTAGAATCTTAGGAAGAAGTTTCCAAATTGAAGAAGCAAAAGGTTTGACCAAAGAATTCTATCATTTCAATTTGAGATTTGCTCTCTGGTAATCGATTACCAGTAGTTAAAAATGTTTTTATTCAAATTTTTAAAACCTGTAATCGATTACGTAAGTCTTGTAATTGATTACCAGAGGGGATTTTCAGAAAATAATTTCCAAGAGACATATCTATTCAAATGTTTTATGAACGGCCATTCAAATGTTTTAAAGAGAGTTTTCATTGCCCAAACAGTTTTATCCTCTCGAAAGATCAAGAGTTTATCTGAACTGAAATGTCTTATCCTCTCAAAAAGATTCCTTGGTCAACCACTTGCATATTCAATAATGAATTTTGATTGGTCTTCATTGTACAATCTATCCCTTTTAAGAGAGATTTCTTCTTCTCTTCTGAAAAGGGATTAAGAGACCGTGGGTCTCTTGTAGTAGAGGATTCTTGAACACAAGGGAGGGGTTGTCCCTATGTGCATTGTTAATCCGAAAAGAGAGAGTGAAAGTTTAATTGGGGAATAATATTCGTATCTTAATTCAATCCCCTCTTCTTCTCAAGGTAACTGAGGCCATTTGTCCAACATCCTATTCTTGATAACTCACTTCTCTCTAAAAAGACAAAATGAGGTCACATGAACGTCTATATTTTTACTTGAAAACACAGTCAATCAAATGCCTTTTTATTTTTTATTTTGAAACTTATTTTTTATTTTGAAACTTATTTGTTTTGAACTTTGCTCGTTGTTTTACGGCACCCCCACCAACGTGCAAGATGAGTAATCTCTGATTGAACGATCTTGGAAGTCAACACTCAGGAGCGCAGGTTGCTTGAGCAAACAGACCAATGGCTTACACTCACATTCCGGTGGAAGTTGAATAAGCAAAGATGTGTTCGTGAGAGGATGTCCATTTTATCCATATCATTTAACATTGTAACTGTGGTTTATGGCATAAACTTGAAAATCCTGATGAGTCATAACAACAGCTTCCAGAATTGCCCCATGTATGGTGTTGCTTGTTAATGTTAGGATTCAACAAGCGATTCTCCTCAAATTTCAGCCAGCCCGTATCAATTAGACCTTGCACCTTACGCTTCAGAGCCCTACAATGCTCAATGGAACGCCCCGGGGCTTCTCCGTGACAAGCACATGTTGCGTTCGAGTCGTATTCTCGGAGAAATGGAGGTTGATGAACCTTGGCTAGGATTATGGCTACCATTGAATTATCAAGTAGATATGGGATCAAGTTTAGCATATGACAACGGAATTTGGGGTGAACCCTACAGGCTTTTTGCTGCAAAATTCATTTTTGTTGGTGTTTTTTTTTTTTTGGTTTGTGCTAAAGGTGGTCTTCGTCATTGGAAGTGCGGTAGACAGACTTTGTGGTTGATTTAGAGATGGCCTTTGTGGATAACTGGGTGGTGGGTAAGGAGGAGGTTTGTTATTGGCTGAGTAATGACATTGTTGGGTTGGTGGGAAACTTGGCCGTATAGGAATGGCAGTCACAGCATGGGTTTCTCCCTCTTTCTCACCCTCTTCATTTGCCCCAGTTTTCTCAGTCGTCCTAGTAGGATGATCAAATTTGCCTCTTTTCGGATCCACTTCGATCTTTTTGCTGGCGAAGACCAAATCTGTAAAACTTGAAGGTGTGTAACCCACCATTTTTTCATAGTAGAACACCGGTCACGTGTCTACTATCATTGTGATAATCTATTTCTCTGTTTTTGGGGGTGCTACTTGAGTTGCCAAGTCTCTCCATCTTTGGGCGTATTCTTTGAAAGATTCGTGCCCCCTTTTTGCACACTTTTTGTAGTTGCATCCTATCCGGAGCCATATCAGAATTGTACTGACACTGCCTAATGAAGGCAACCATTAGGTCCTTCCAAGAATGGACTCAAGAAGGTTCCTAAGTTAGTTTACCAGGCGACAGTTGTCCTAGTAAGACTTTCTCAGGAAAAATGTATCAGCAGTTTCTCATCTTTTGCGTATGCCCCCATCTTCCGACAGTACATCCTTAGATGGTTCTTGGAGCGAGTAGTCCCCTTGTACTTGCCAAAGTCCGGCACCTTGAACTTGGGAATGACCATGTTTGGGTATTAGGAACAACTCTTCTAGGTTAGCAAAGGCATAATCTTCACCTCCTTCAATGGCCCTGAGCCTTTCCTCTAGATGATCCAACTTTCCCATTCCTGCCATAGTCATGAGGGTTTTTAACCACTGTGGAATGCAAGAGGTGCAGTTGTGGGTGATACTGAGGGCCCTCCAAAGGGTTTTGTAGGGGTATACCACCAACTGCTTGCCCTTCAGTGGTATATCCGAGCCAAGGCTCGAAGTCGGCTAGATTGTGATGGGGAATTTCATGGGTCTCTTCCACGGTTTAAGAGACATGTGCATGATCAGTTTGGGGTTGCTGGCTTTCAATGGGTATAGGAGTGGAGTTATTGACATTCTTATTGGGAGTGTACGCCACATTGGGTGGCGTATAGTTGAGAGGCAAGCCATATGACGGGAAGGCGTGCTCGTTTTGAATTTGCACATCATGGGGGCCGCCCGTACTTCCTAAATCTTTGCCTACCATATTTGAGGTTGGATGATTCATTTGCTTGAGGCCGGATGGGGACGTCGGGTTCACCTTAGCAACAACGCTGGTAGCGGCAATTGCAACCGCATTGGCTTCCATTATCTTCTTCACGCTCATCATGGCCTCCATCATTGTGGCCATTTTCTCTTTAATGGCCTCCATGTCGGCCTTCATCTTCTCTTGTATCTCCTCTACTTCACCCATTACTCTAGCTCTAGCACGAGTTCGGTAAGGGCGTCGTAAAGCGTGTCCCTTTCTTTTTTATAACAATGATTAAGTTCATTTTATTTTATTTTTCAAGGAAAGAATGCAACGAGCAATGCAACCAATGAAAAGCATGGATGCATGCGAATGATGTACAGTTGAAGTATTGCGAATTTTTACGCAAGATATGGGGTTGAATCAATTTAGATTTTCAACATGGTCCATGACATCTTTGTCAAGGTGAAACTGGAAGTAACAAGGACATCAATAATCCTAAATATGTTTGGCAGTAGACGAAGCAGTGATGTGACTCGATTCATCTTTTGCCCCAATTTTGCAAGACGGTTACTTCCATATTTCAACTTGACTTGATGAACCTTTTTGTAAAAGCATGAGCTTGGTTCAACCCTATAATCCAAGGAATGGCAATTCTGATCGCCAATACTTCAACAACATCTCATAGGGATGAATGACTCGGGCATACTTTAAGCTTATGCACGGAAAATGTAATTATGAAATTGAGATGCCCGAAGAAACACCATTTCCTAGTTAACCATGCATTAGGTACCATGTTCAATTATTTTGTTTTTAAGTGAAACGGGTTTATGATCCCAACATGGTTGGCTCGTGGTGCCTAACACATGAAACTAAGAATGTAGTCTGAAGTTTCACGCTTCCCCCTTTTTTGTTTTTGTTTTGTAGAGGAAAACGCAAGGATGAGCAAACATGAAAACAAATGGTATGCAATTTTGCAGATCAAAAAGTTTGTTGAACGCATATGCATGATGATGCCATGACTCATGCAAAATGTGAGGCTGGAATATGATAACGGACAAATGCAGGAACGATATGTTCATTATGATGTTATGAAGAGATACTTATGCGATGCATGATATGAATGCATTTTACGGACACGAGAGCCCGGAAAATTATCTCTTCTTACTTGTGCATTTGGGGGCGCAGTGCCCCATGTGTACAATTAAGAAGGTGATATGGACCTTCCGGCTTCCCGTGACAAAGGACGAGACCAACATACAATGCATGCTAGAGATAAAATGTGGGAGTGACTTGATTCGCACTGATTTTTGGAGTAAAAACGTGGGATAAACTCATTTTTTTCAAAAAGTTATAACTAGTCAAGATCTGAGCGACAATACAAACTTCCTAGCGGTTTCTAATCATATGGTCCATTAAGTCTATCATATGCTGACAATAGCTGAGAAGTCCGTGGATCTCCTCGGGGGCGGAGTAGGTGTCCGCCAATGCTTTGGCCTTGGCTAGCAATGGGGGAAGTTCTTGACTCCTGTTCAAAGTAAGAGCAAATCGGTCCGTCCACATTGTTGCCTCTTGGTGCAATGAATCAATTACCCTTTCCCTTGCTTCCCTTTCTGCTGATATCTTGGCGTACTCATCCTCTAGCCTTTGCTCGTGAGTCGCCGCTAGATTTAGCTTCTCTTTGCACTCATCGATGACGGCCCACATATTCCCTTCAGTCTCGCTTAACTGTTGGGACAAATTTCTTTTCGACCTAAGGTAAGCCTTTAGCTCGTCCTTCAAGATCATGCCTTTGACCCATGATGATTCCTTTCACCTCTTCGGAGCTTGAGCTCACTATTGCTGCCCTATAAAGCCCCTCAAAACTTTGCTTTGGTCGTGTTCTTCCTTTCGGGCCTTCTTGGTTTCTCGTTCCAAAGCTTCAGCTGTGGCCATATTGACGTCCCTTAGTTCATCATACTCTTTTCAGACTTTGATGGCTATGGACTTGAACTTCTCTTCGACTACCCGGGCTCTTTCAAGCTCTGCCTTTAGGGCTTGTACCTCATCACTTTCTTCCGAAGCTTTAACCTCATCGTCTCTCACAGTCTTTAGATTTGGGAGCCAATCCAATCCTTGTGTTCGGACTCTCAGCCACTTATGATAGCCGCCGATGATCCCATTACTGCTTCCCCTAAGCTCTCTGTCCTTTCTTCACGCCGCATCCCATGCCTTGCGAACTACTTGGAGTACCCTCGCGTTGTGGTCACTGAAACCTCGTGCGGTGAAAGGCGTGATGCTTTCGTCTGATGGCACTCCTCTCATGGGACATCCTTCGCATGAAGATAGAATCCTGATTCTTCCTTCCTTCTAGCGAGGGAACCATTTAACAGACGCCCCTCCATGCTAGCCAAGAGTTGGTGCACAACAAACAATTCTTGCGCCGCTCTTTTCACATCCCCGGTCGAACGTGTCATACATGGCCAAAATGGCGACAACCGGGCTTTCCTTGCCATGATGAAAGGCGAGGAAAGCGTCAATCACTGCTAGGTCCACTAACCCTTCCATATTCGGAAAGAGGACAACTCCAAAGATCAAAAGCGCCAAGATGTCAATAAAAGAAAGCCCATTCGCCTTGATTTGCCAAGGCCTTTGCCCTTTCCTCCAAACACTTCCTTGGTACTCCGACTACCCCATTCCTGTTTTGCTTTACACGGTCCAACTCTTGTGCTGAGATTTTCACCACCTTGGCAACTCTTGTCGTGGAGGGATAGAACCCAGAGAAAAGATATGGCTTCCTTCCTCCCAGTGGGCATCCCAGGATTTCTTCAAACTCTTTCACAGTCGGCACTAGCTGGAAGTCCTCAAATGTGAAGCACCTTAGGGGCTGGTCATAATACTGGGAAAGGGATGCAATCGGTTCCATGGAGACTTCTACCCTTGCTAGGTCCCAAATCTTACCATAGGCTTTGCGGAAGGCTTGCCGTTGAAGTTGACCCATTAATTGCCCCAACTCTCGTAAACTAGTGACCTCTAAGCTCTTGATTTTGACTTGATAGAACCTCTTTTTAAGCGAAGGCTTTTGACTTGATCCCATGTTTTACTAAAGTGAAATAAAATCTAGTGCGAATCAAAACTCTGACATCTATCATGGGTGGAATAGATGAATGCATGAAGAAATGCATATGACACAGATGCAATTTACGAATACGGGAGCCCGAGAAACTGTCTCCTTCTTAGATACAACGTCTAGGGGTAGCAAAGTGCCCCAACGTATGTATTTAAAACGGTGACACAGACCCTTCGTTGGTTTGTTTACAGAGGGGATCAAGACAGAACCCATGTGCGATGCATATGCGAAAGGCGCAACACGGGAATGTACATAGTATTCACTGAACATAAGCAAAAGGGTATATGATACTTATGCATGGCAGTGTGAAAAATGGCACGCAGCGTGTTTGCTCGTGCCCCTATTTAAGGGACCTATAAGGGAAAGAACTAACTAGGCATTTAGTGGTAACCCCCAAGGTAGTCATATCTCTTTTGATGGTTTCTAGAGGTATTATCCTCTTTGAAGAACATATTGTAGCAGTAGGGACTACTAGCAACAATAAGTTTTCAAAGAGAAAAGCTCTAGATGAGGGTTCACTGTAATCAAGCAAGTCGGAGACCTAGCATGATCACAGATTCACCTCCACTCCTTATGTTCCCACGAACCCGGGTATAGGGCCCTTTTTCACTCACAGTGTGTGCAAATAGTGTTGGTGTTTGTGTGCATCAAATGAATAAATATTTACCTCATGCATACATTTTAAAACGCACTAAAAGCAATAAAGAGCTTATACACACAAGAACATAATGAAGGGAAACTAACAAAGGGATAAGTCATGGCAAAACTTTGCACAAGATTAAATGGCCTAACTCTCTAAAAACGATCCCCAGTGGAGTCGCCAACTGTCGCAACCTACCCTTCGGCGGGAGGGCGACGCGTGACTCGCGGGATGCGTGTTCCACGAAAGGAATACGCGCGGAGTCGCCACCAACGTTTATTTGAGGAAAACGTCGGAAAAACCGGAAAAGACGCGATCTACGAACTTTTAAGTGAAAGGTTCGGGAGTTGTATTTACGCGTGGGGAAGGTATTAGCACCCCACACGTCCGTCACAAGGGACGACAGCCTTTAATCGAATGTGCAAACATGACTTTGATTTTTACGTTCCCTTTTATGTCCATATATCCTTTATACCCTTTTTATATTTTTTCTCTTTTTGTGGTCGACAAGGGTGTTTCCCTTTGCTCCTACGTATTCCTCAATTGGGATGAGAAAATCAGACCTACGTAGTTCTTTCAGAACAAAGTGTTTGATTAAGTTGTTTTTGTCTTTTTTGCAAAGTATGTTTTTATTGAACAAAAGGTCATTTAAGGTGTTGAACCATTAAACGGTCTTTTGATTTTGAAAGGGGAGTAACGTTAAGGCGTTGGACCATTAACGATCTCTTGTTTTTGAAAGGAGAGAAACGTTAAGGCATTGGACCATTAACGATCTCTTGGGGTGATCGACAAAAGCGGGGCTTTTGCTCCTACGTATCCTCAATGAGGAACTCAGACCTACGTAGTTCTTTCTTTTTGTCAAGTGATTCTTTTTTACTTTAAGAGGTGATCATTTTAAGGCGTTGGACCTTAAAAATGATCCATTTTTACTTAGTGAGAAAATGAAATGACAAACTTCAAAAGCCTATTTTTATGGACGAGCTTGACTAGGCGAATTGATTTTAGCCTTTAGTTTCACTTTAGTTATTAATCAATTCGATTAAGAATGAGAAATCCCAAAGAGAAAACGTCCGATTGATTTTCCGCTTTATTTTACTAAAAGATGTCTTTTTGATTATTATATTATTTTTTACCTTTTTTTGATTTCCAACGTGGTTATGGCACGACCGAACGGTCGGAATTTATTTTAACCGAAGTTAATGGATAATACAATTCAAACATTCGGTGGAAATTTATTTTATTTTTAAGTTAAGCGAGAAACGACTTAAGTAAAATGGCTTAAGCACGTCAACAGGGGGTATAAAAAGTAAACAAAACGAGAATAAAAATGCACGAAACACAATGTGGACCACTACGGGTACATAGAATGAATCGAAAAGCTGGGTTCGAGGTACTTACCCGTTGAAGATCGAAGAACGATGAAGAACGAATGAAGAACGTCGAAGAACGGTCGAAACCTTTGCGAGATTCCTCACGGAAAACGTTACGGAAACGATTCGGAAGCGCCTCGGCTTAGATTTTCTTCACGGAAACAATTTTTCCAAGCAAATTCGAAAGAGAGAGAAGTGCCAAAGGGGCTGAACACTTTTCTTCTTCACTTCCTCCCCTATTTATAGCAAAATAGGGGAGGTGGTTACCGCCCAGCTCGCCCAGGCGAGCCAGGTTGCTTCCTCCAGAAGCAACAGCCTTCTGGAGGAATATTCTGGAGGGCCCAAGTGGGCCTGGGTGCTATTTGCACCCCCATTTTTACTAAGTACACCCCCCTCTGCTGTTTTTTGGTGATTCTTTTTTCGTAAAGTTACGGAAACTTACGAATTTCGTAACGATACTTGTTTTCTTTCCGTAATGTTACGGAACCTTGCGGATTACATAATCATCCCCCTTTTGACTTACGGAATGTTACGGAACCTCACTTAATTATGCAACGATGCTTCCATTTGATTTCCGGTGTGTCACGGAAACTTACGGATTGTGCATCAATATTTTTTTGGTTTTCCGGCATGTCTTGGAATTTCACAAATTGCCTAATGATGGGTGCCAAGCACCTCACAAGGACCAAAGAAAGGTCGCATGTCACCAAGCAAAGGTCCCCGGACGAAATTAGGGTATGACAATTTGCTATACATTCACACTTTGCAAGGTATTTTTATGCCATATATTCACACACTTTGCAAGGCATTTCCATGCTATATATATTCACATATATACATACCGTTGAAAGGTATTTTCCATGCTATATATATTCACATATATACATACCGTTGAAAGGTATTTTCCATGCTACCTAGGTGCAAGGTATTCCTCATGGGGCAGCCAAATTTAAATTCCAATAAAAACCTCTCAAACATGTCCTAATATTCATGCCTTTTTACATTCAAAACCAAAACTTAGATTCCTAGGCGTAATTCATGCTTCCTTGTATTGAAATTAAAAGCTTGGGTTCCTAGGCCTAGAATCGCATTCGGGCACTCATTTTAACCTCTACGTGCTGTCCTTATACATATAAATCAGCCCCAAAGTCCAAAGCTCACAAAACCATGCTCATGTGTCGTTGAGGCATTTCACCGAGCACTTGGTGGGCGCATGTTTAGGCATGAATATCAAGAGAATGGGGGCAATGTGGCATGCCCCATTACTTCAGAATGCACCCTAGGCCTAAGGCCATCCCTTACAACCCCTCAATTCAACAAAAACAAGCAACAATTCAAGGGTAAATCCCTCATGTTTTTTAGCAAATACATGCAACTTAGAGCATCAAAATACATCAATGGAAAGCTAGAGAGCCCAAGAATGAGGTACTTACTTGTTGGAGATGAATAATAGCGCAAAACGGACTCAAAAACGCAAAAAATTTTGACCCTAGGGCTGCAAACTCGTGAAATTCGTGGGTCTTGCTTTTGAATGAGGGGGGCGGGGAAGAGTTTTTGGTGCAAAAACCTTCCCCCTTCCCTTTTTTAACCCATTTCGTCAGCTCGCCCAGGCGAGCTAACCTGCAAATGTTTTTTTTTTTTTGGTGTAACGTAAGTATGGCCTTCTATGGGCAACGTTTGCTTACTCGAACCCACTCAGGGCAGATATCCAATATTTACTTTAAAGACACAACAGTAATTACTGTAAATTTAAAGGACACTAGGTTGCCTTGCAGCGGTGCTTTCCATTTGTCCAGAGCTAGGCAAAGGACGACGACCCATCGGTCATGACCCTAGCCTCTACCTGCGTCCGTCCCTAAGTACCTGAAAGTAGGAAACAACATTGCATGGTAAACCGTGGCCGCGTTACCGTTTTACCTTGATGGGTTTTGGCCTCCAACTTCATCCTGGCATTTGACCACGGCCAGTTGATTCTGCCCCTGTTATGACAAAATATGCATGTGTATGTGTATGCATGAATGTTTTCAAATGCAATAATCTTCTTAGTGAAAGCTGGTTAGGTTCATTTTTAATTAAGCACTTGAGGCACCTCATGAACTGAGCGAAAGGGCTCAGGTTATTACAAACTACACATGGTTTAAAACCAAAGTGAGGACTGAAGCCTCAGACCCATGTTCTCTTCTTTTAAATAACTGTGACGAGACAATTACAGCGAACATGAATCCCTGGAGGAAACCAAAAAGAACACACAAACAAAAATAAATAAAAAGAACATGCAGCGGTTTCCTCAATTTCTCCAGATTTCAAGCGTAATATCGCTTAACAACATCGGAGTTCACGGGCGAGGGTAGCTCCTTGCCATCCATGTTGGTGAGCACCAGAGCCCTCCCAGAAAAAGCCCTTTTCACAACGAAAGGTCCTTCGTAATTCGGAGCCCACTTCCCTTGATTATCTTTAACAGCGTGGGATATCTTTTTCAGGACAAGGTCCCCTTGATTGAACTTGCGCAGGCGTACCTTCTTGTCGAACGCGTTCTTTATCCTTTGTTGATACAGGCGCCCATGGCTCATGGCCGTCAAACGCTTACCTTCAATAAGGTTGAGTTGGTCGTAGCGTGTTTGAGCCCACTCTGATTCTTCTAGGCCCGATTCCACTAGTATCTTCTGGGAAGGGACCTCTACCTCAAATGGGAGTACCGCTTCCATCCCATAAACCAAGGAATACGGCGTTGCCCCAATAGAAGTTCGTACCGAGGTTCGATATCCATGCAGGGAAAAAGGCAACATCTCATGCCAATCTTTGTATGACATCGTCATCTTCTGAATAATCTTCTTAATGTTTTTATTTGCAGCCTCCACAGCCCCGTTCATCTTTGGCTGATAGGGGGTGGAGTTATGATGCTGGACCTTGAAACCCCCGCACATTTCCTGCATCATTTTGTTATTCAGATTTGTGCCATTGTCAGTAATGATCTTCCTAGGGAGTCCGTATCGACAAATCAGTTCCTTCTTTATGAATCTGACCACCACACTCCTCGTGACATTGGTATAAGAAGCCGCTTCCACCCATTTGGTGAAATAATCTATCGCCACAAGAATGAAGCGATGACCATTCAAAGCTTTGGGTTCGATGGCCCCAATGACATCTATCCCCCACATGGAAAAAGGCCAAGGGACGGACATGACATTCAGAGGATGTGGCGGAACATTGACATTGTCCGCGTATGCTTGACATTTATGGCATTTCCTTACATGGGCGCAGCAATCGCTTTCCATAGTGAGCCAGTAATAACCTGCTCTAAGGATCTTCCTGGCCATAGCATGCCCATTGGCATGTGTCCCAAATGAACCCCCGTGTATTTCCTCAATCATGTAGTTCGCCTCTTTGGCATCTACGCATCGCAGGAGGGTCATGTCGTGGTTTCGTTTGTACAGGATGGTACCACTCACAAAGAAACCAGTAGCCAATCTCCTTAACGTTCTTTTGTCATTGTCGGAAATCCCTGGTGGATATTCTTTGTTCTCGACATACTGTTTGATGTCAAAATACCACGGTTTCCCATCCCGCTCTTCCTCTATCGCACAACAATGTGCCGGCTTGCCCCGAGATCTGAATTCAATTTACGACAGATCCCCGTGTGGGGCAAGTTGAAACATGGATGCCAAGGTGGCCAATGCATCGGCCATTTGGTTCTCTTCCCGAGGTATGTGGTGGAAAGAAATGTCGTCAAAGAATTAGGCTAACTTCAAGATATGAGTTTGATAGAGTATCAACTTTGGATCCCTAGTTTCTCATTCTCCTCTCAACTGGCGTATTACCAAAGCCGAGTCCCCATACACTTTGAGTAGCTTCACGTCAAAATCAATGGCTGCTTGAATCCCAAGGGCGCACGCTTCATATTCGGCCATATTGTTGGTACAATCGAAACCTAGCCTGGCCGTGAAAGAAATACATTGATCATCTGGGGATACAAGGACTGCCCCTACTCCATGGCCCAAAGCATTAGATGCCCCATCGAAACAAACAATCCATTTGTCTATATCCTCGTGTGTCCGCTTTTCTTCGAATAGGGCCATGATGTCTTCATCTGGGAACTCAGGGTGTATCGGTCGATAATCTTGAAGGGGTTGTTGGGCCAAATAATCTGCCAAAGCACTTCCCTTTATTGCCTTTTGGGTGACGTACACAATATCGAATTCAGATAGTAGTACCTGCCACCTAGCGATTCATCCCGTGAGGGCCGGCTTCTCAAAGATGTATTTCACGGGATCCATTTTGGAAATAAGCCACGTGGTATGATTGAGCATGTACTACCTAAGACGATGTGACGCCCATACCAAGGCACAACACGTCCTTTCCAATATTGAGTAATTCATCTCACAGGCGTTAAACTTCTTGCTTAAATAATAAATGGCTTGTTCCTTTTTTCCAGAGTCATCGTGTTGACCCAACACGCACCCCATAGACTCGTCTAATACAATCATGTACAGGAAAAGAGGTCTTCCTGTTACAGGTGGCATGAGCACCGGGGGATTCGCGAGGCTCTGTTTGATTTTTTCGAAGGCCTCTTGGTAGTCGCTGTTCCACAGGACCGCCTGGTTCTTACGCAATAGTTTGAAGATGGGCTCGCAGGTAGGGGTGAGTTGCGAGATAAATCTCGCAATGTAGTTCAACCTGCCCAGGAAACCTCGAACCTGCTTCTCCATGCCTGGCTCTGGCATTTCAAGAATGGCCCTCACTTTCTCGGGATCTATCTCTATCCCTTTCTGGCTCACGATAAATCCCAATAACTTCCCCGATTTCACCTCGAAGGTGCACTTGGCGGGGTTTAGTTTCAGTGGGTATTTCCGCAACCTTCCAAACAGCTTACGCAGATTGACAAGGTGTTCATCCTCAGTCCGAGATTTGGCAATCATGTCATCTACATAGACTTCTATCTCTTTATGCATCATGTCGTGGAACAAAGCTACCAAGGCACGTTGATAGGTTGCCCTAGCATTTTTTAGCCCAAAGGCCATCACTTTGTAGCAGAATGTTCCCCATAGGGTGATGAAAGTAGTCTTCTCCATATCTTCGGGTGCCATCTTTATCTAATTATACCTTGAGAAACCATCCATAAAAGAGAAAAGGGCGAACTTGGTTGTATTATCTACCAGTATATCAATGTGTGGCAAGGGAAAATTGTCTTTAGGACTGGCTCGGTTTAAGTCTCGATAGTCTACACACATTCACACTTTGCCGTCCTTTTTTGGGACCTGGACAATGTTGGCTACCCATTCCGGGTATCGAGCTACAGCCAAGAAACCCGCATCGAACTGCTTTCTTACTTCCTCTTTAATTTTCAAAGACATTTCGGGTCTCATCCTTCGTAGTTTTTGCTTAACCGAGGAAGACCCAAGATTCAATGGCAACTTATGCTGCACAATGTCGAGGTCCAGACCTGGCATGTCTTGGTACGACCATGCGAAGATGTCTTGATATTCTTCAAGAAGGGTTATCAAACCTTGGCGGATAGGTGCGGTCATACCGGTTCCTACTTTTACTTCTTTCTTTCCCTCTCCGGTCTCTAAGTTTATCAGTTCGGTTCCCTCTTGGTGAGGCTTCATCTCGCGTTCTTCCTGAGCGATCAACCTCTCCAACTCTGGTGAAAGGACGTCCTCTTCCTCTTCTTCGTTTATTGTTTGACTTACTTCTCGGTCAAAATCGATTATCAAACCCTCGTTGTTAGGATCCTCAAAGAATCAGCCCTCACATCTATACCATTCAAGACAAAAAACAAAAACATGCAAAATGATATGAGAAAAGGTGGAATCGTAAGAATAGATGAAAAAAAATCTCTTTGTTATTTAATAAGGTGGATTTCACAAAACAAAAGAGAAAGGAATCTATAGCCTCTAATTACATTGAATCAACAGTATAGACTTCCGACTGGCTCATCACGCGCCAGTTTCCTACTAGGGAATTGGGATGGCATGGTCGCACGAAACTGGGCGGATCTTGTGGAGACTCCTCTCCTATTGCCGCCACCTCTTCCTCGAACATTATCTCGGCACTGGTGAAACACTGGCTAACATGGTCGGGCCATGCCCTATCTGCCCGGAGTCTTGATGGCGCATTCCTTCTTCCCGGTTTCCCGGGTTCATACCCCAACCCATATTTGTACAGGTTCCCTCTAATGTCGGCCACATCGGCACTCCCGTGGCTGTCCTTGCCCAGACCCATTATGGGCTCATAACCGTGTCTGAGCATTACCCGTGCCACCATTAGGGCCGCATTAGAGAGACAAGGTAGCAATGGGCTCGTTTCCACAGAGGCACAACTCACCACCTCGAAGGATTGGAAAACTGTTTCCAATGATTCCTCCGCTGTTTCTACATATGGTGTAGAGGAGGGGCAGCTTACCAACATATCTTCTTTGCTCGACACTATTACCAAGAGTCCACCAACCGCGAATTTCAATTTTTGGTGAAGCGTCGAAGGGACCACTCCTAGCGCGTGAATCCAAGGTCTCCCCAAAAGGCAGCTGTAGGCGGGATTTATGTCCATCACTTGAAAAACCACATTGCAAGTGTGGGGGCCTATCTGAATGGGGATGTCGATTTCCCCCATCACCTCCCGCCGACTACCATCAAAGGCTCGTACTACCATTGAACTTGGCTTTAGACGTGACACATTAAAAGGAAGTTTCTCCAAGGTAGTCTTTGGCATCACATTTAAACTTGAACCATTGTCGATGAGCACCTTAGCGATGACATGGTCCATGCATCTGACAGACACATGTAGAGCTTTGTTGTGCCCTCTCCCCTCGACGGGAATCTCTTCTTCCGCGAACGCAATATAGTTATTGGTAGTTATATGATTAACAATGCCTTCAAAACCCTCAACTGAGATGTCATGTGCTACGTGGGCTTCGTTTAGGACCTTTACCAATAGTGCCGGAGTTTTATTCAGTTCCTCAACTACTTTAAACTCGCTTTGTTGGATGAGACGAAGAAACTCATGAGCCTCCTCCAAGGTCACCGCCTTTCCTTGAAGACCTTCTTTCTTTTCAGCTCCTTTTACCACTGGGGGATCCACTTCTTTTGAGGGGGTAGCCGTGTCTGCGGGCTCTTGGATCATGGGTGCTTTCCCCTTGGAGGGCAATTCCGTCGAGTGAGGAGGAGCGAACACCCGGCCACTACGGGTTAAGCCACTAAGGCCGGTAATGTTGGTCACCTTGGCTGACAAGGAGTCAACCTCGGTTGCAGCCCTTTCTCCAAAAGTGGGAGGGGTATACTTCCATGGAACGGCCTTATTGCTTTGATAGGAAAACGGCATTGGCTTGGGCACTGTCGGGGGGTACTTGGATCTGGAGCCGGTCACATTCCTAGTGAAACATATTACTAGGGCTTTGGGTGTTGGGGGAACCTTCCTTTCTTCCAACTGCATGCAAATCTGCGGTTCTTCTCTATCTCCCTCAGACACTTCGAGTTGCCCCCAGTCCATGAGCCGTTGAAGTAACTCTTCCACCGCGGGGCAGGTTTCCATGTCGTGTGGTTCCCTGAGATGAAACAGACATTCATCACTTTCGCCTCCACCACGAGAGACCATGCATGCTGCTTGCAACGACTGGTAGATGAATCGTCTAGACGTAGCCACATCTTCTAATCTCTTTGACCCTGAGGGCCTATCCTTTTCGATGGCGTTTACGCTAGCCCCTCCATGACTGGCTAGTGGATTGGTTTTAACGTTGGGTCCTCTTCTTGAAATGATAGTCAGCCGGCATTTATTAGGTGTTGCACCTTATACTTGAATGGCAAGCAAGAGTTAATGTTGTGTCCGGGGGCTCCACTATGGTATGCGCATGTGGCATTCGAGTTGTACCACTTGGGGTATGGTGGCTGGAAAACCTTCCCGGGTATGGCCACCACCAAATGATTTTCCAATAATGAGAGCCACAACTCGGAATATGCCATGGGAATAGGAGAGAACTTGTCTTTCGGAAGGCGTCGTGCATTGTTATAGCTCGCGCCAGGAGTTGTATTATTGGCAGGCCGGGGAGTGGCTGGAGCTGTGTGTTGGGCAGGCGTTTTTTCTGTTGCGGGAGGCCCTTCCATTTGAGTTGGGAGGAACTTCCGGCTCGGATCAAAAAGTTCGGGTGGTTGTGTTGGTATGAGTTTTGGGCATTTTGGGGCGTTTTCATCCATGTTGGGGCGGTGGTGACCGCGTGGGTATCTCCTTCCTTTTTCCGTGTGCCCACCACTGGGGCTCTTCTATTTTTGTTGGGGGCAACGTTGGAGGCATATTCAAACTTGCATTTTCTCAGTCCGGACTCGATTCTTTCTCCAGCGAAGACGAGGTCTGCAAAGTTAGCTGGCATATATCCTATCAGCTTCTCGTAGTAGAACGTGGGCAACGTATCTACCATGATCGTGATCATTTCCCTTTCAGTCATAGGCGGGACGACTTGGGCTGCTAGGTCTCTCCACCTTTGAGCATATTCTTTAATGGACTCATGTTCCCGCTTGGTCATGCTCTGAAGTTGGTTCCGATCAGGAGCCATATCCGTGTTGTATTGGTACTGCCTAATGAAGGCAGTTGCAAAGTCTTTCCATGACCGGATCTGAGAAGCTTCCAGATTGGTGTACCACGCCACTGCTGCTCCGGCTAAACTGTCTTGAAAGAAGTGCATTAACAGCTTTTTGTCCGTAGAATATGCCCCCATCCTTCAGCAATACATCCGAAGATGACTTTTTAGACATGTCGTCCCTTTATATTTATCAAAATCTGGTACTTTAAACTTGGGGGAAATGATGATGTCAGGTACCAGAGACAGATCCGCTAAATCCGAGAACGGATAGTTGCCGAGGCCTTCTACCGCTCTCAGCCTCTCTTCAAGTAGATCAATCTTTCCCTTGTCTTTTGCAAAGGGAACGAGTTCCTTAACGGGTGCGGATGGAGACGGGATGTGGCGGACTATGTTTGGTTGGGGCAACTCATGGGGGGCTGGTTCCTTAAGGGGAAGTAGAGGGCCTAAATGGGCATCTCCTTCGTCATCTTCTTGCAGAGGATAGTCGGCATGAGGAGGGAGTTGCCCCTCGAAGGTAGGGGCTTGGCTCAAATCGTCTGGAGCAGTACAGAGAGTGAAGTCTGGAGGCAAACCATAAGGGTAGGCTTGAGGACTATACCTCCGATTAAAACCCGTCGCGTTTCTGTCTCGGCCCAAGTTTATTGCGGGTTGTAGCACCGGTTCCGCTTCCCTAGCTGTATTGGAAGCGGCCGCCGTAGCATTATCTTCTATAGTTTTTTGAAGTTTTAGCATGGCCTCCGTGATAGAAGCCATCTGATCTTTTAAGGCCGATAGGTCGGCCTTCATCTGTTCTTGCACTCCCTCTTCGTTATCCATCTTACTTCTGGATCAGGTGTTATAGGGGTAACTTTGCGCTTTTTTAGTTATGGTGAGTTCCCTAAAGAAACAAACAGTGGTGAGTATGCCACCAAAACATGAATATGCTAATGAATGATCAGAGCACTTGGATCCACCTCAAGGCTTTTTTAGACAATGTGATGAGTTTAGAACTTCTCTTTTTATAAAAAGGAACAAAAGCTTTTATCTAGCCAAGATCATACAAAAATGTTACAACAGAACCTAACGGTTTCTAATTATATGGGCCATTAAATCTATCATGTGTTGACAGTAATTGATTAGCCCGTGAATTTCCTCTGGGGCTGAACACACTTCAGCGATGGCCTTTTCTTTGGCTAGTAGTCGCGGGAGGTCTTGACTTCCATTTAAGGTCAAGGCGAACCTATCCATCCACATGGTCGCTTCTTGATGCAATGCATCAATCACCCTCCCTCTTGCTTCCTTCTCGGTGTACGCTTGTGCGAAGTCCTCTACTAGTTTTTGTTCATGGGTCAAAGACTGGTTTAACTCTTCTTTGTACTGCCCTATTATAGCTAGCATGCTTAACTCCGTGGCTTCTAAATGTTGGGCCAAACTCCTCTTAGATCTTGAGCAAGCAGCTAACTCCTCCTTTAAGACCATGCCATGTACTCGTGACCGGTCTCTTTCCTCTCCCCGGAGCTTGAGCTCATTGTTGCTTCCCCACAAAGCTCCTCGGAATTTATCTCGGTCATGCTCTTCCTTGCGAGCCCTCTTGGTTTCTCGTTCGAGGGCTCTTGCGGTAGCCGTATTTTCCTCTCGTAATCCGACACACTCTTTCCGGATATCTGTAGCGACTAACTTGAATTTTTCTTTGACGAGTCTTGCCTTTCCTAACTCTGATTTTAGAGCTTGGACTTCTTCATCCTCTTCCGGAGCTTCGAAGTTCTCCTCGTTGATAATTTTCAACTTGGAGAGCCTATCTAACCCTCGTGTATGAACTCTTAGCCATTCATGATAACCACCAATGATGCCATTACGGATGCCCCTAAGTTCTTTATCTTTCCTTAACGGGCTTTCCCACTCCTTGTGGACTCTTTGTACGATCTTGAAACTTTGCGTGCCGAAATCTCTCACAAGGAAAGGCGAGAGGCTCTCTTTTGTCGGTGCTCCCCTCATGGGGTACCCTAACTGTCTTATAGCAAGTGCGGGGTTATAGTTAATACAACCCCTCGTCCCTATCAATGGAACGTTTGGGTAGTCCCCACATGAGAAGAGAAGTCCCTCATTTCCTTCCTTCCATCGAGGAAACCAATTGATTGTGCTTCCTCCTATCCCAGCCAAGTATTGGTCCCAATCTACTCTTCTCTTTTCGATGCACGAGCGATAACTTTGAAGCGGACACGGGTGCCTTATGTCTTGTCGGAATAGGTGCAAAACCAACCACACACAAAGAGCGGGTAAGCAGCAGACAATTCGTGTGTTGTTCTTCTCGCACCTTCGGTCAAATGTATCAAATAAGTCCGCCAAGATAGCTACCACCGGGCTCTCCTTGCTATGGTGATATGCAAGGAAAGCATCAATTGTGGCTAGGTCCACCAAACCGTCCACGTTTGGAAAGAGGACAACCCCAAAGATTAACAAAGCTAGTATATCCGCAAACGGGACCCACTCCTCTTGATTCGCCATATCCCTTGCCTTGCCTTCCAAGTATTTCCGCGATAGGCCCACTACGCCGTTTCGAGTTTGCTTCATACGATCCAACTCTTTCGCCGAATCTCCGACCACAGCTGCAATCTTGCTCAAGGAGGGAAGAAACCCGGACAAAAGATACAGTTTTCTTCCCCCAAAAGGGCATCCTAAAATCTCCTCAAATTCTTCAACAGTCAGTACTATTTGGAAGTCCCCAAACGTGAAGCATCTCAATGGCTGGTCATAGTATTGGGCGGGGGATACAACGGCTTCCGTAAATACCTTCGCCGTGGTCAAATCTAAAATCTTTCCGTACACTTTGCGAAAGGCTTGCCTTTGGAGAGGTCCCATCAACCGTCCCAACTCCTTAAGGCTGGTGACATCTAGGCCCTTAATCTTGACTTGATAGAATCTTTTTCCGTTTTGATTTGTCCCCATCATTTACCTAAAAAGGGGTGAATCAAGGCTCCGATATGAATGATGCAATGCGCATGCATGAAACGAAAAGAAAAACAAGTGATAATTTACATATACGAGACCGAAAAAGAACCATATTTTTAATACTACGTTCTAGGCATTGCGGTGCCCCAACGTATGCATTAAAAAGTGACACATTACTCTAAAGAGACAAGATATCACTAGCTATACAGCAAAACTATAATTTATGTGCTATTTGCATAAGAATGCATGAGAACAAATGGCACAGAGCGTGTTTGCTCCATGCCCCTATTTGGGGACCTATAGGATAATATCTAGGGGTCTCTAATAACTACTTCCAATGATCCATATCTCACATGGCTATTTTCTAGAGGTATCCTCACTCAAGATAATAATATTGCGGCAGTATGGAATACCAGCGACAACACATTATAAAGAGAGAAAGCTCTAGATGAGGTTTCACTATTATCAAGCAAGTCAGAGACCTAGCAAGACCATAGATTCACCTCCACTCCTTAGATTCCCATGGACCCGGGTATAGGGCCCCTTTTTTACTCAAACACGTGGCTGCTTAGAATGCAGTATAAAAATGTGGAAAAGGAAGCATTTATTATATTCACACAGTTAAAAAAAATGCACACACAAAGTTTCACAATTCCACACTTTCCTAAAATAGGCCTAACTCACAAAAACAGTCCCCCGCGGATTCGCCAACTGTCGCAACCTACCCTTTTGCGGGCGAGCGAGGCGAGGCTCACGGGTGCGTCTTCCAAAGGAGGAAAATGCGCGGAGTCGCCACCAACATTTATTTATGGAAAACGTCGGGAAAACCGAAGGAAACCGTTCATGAAGAATATTCCAGATTCGAGAGTTGTATTTACATTTGAGGAAGACATTAGCACCTCTCACGTTTGTCCCAAAGGACAACAGCCTTAAATTAGGATTGTGTGAAATTGCGTATCTAAACTTTTATTTCTTTTTTATTTTTGAGGTCAACAAAAGCAGGGCTCTTGCTCCTACGTACCCTCCATCGAAGAGGAAATCAGACCTACGTAGTTCTTTATAAAGGGCGAATCAAGCGATTCTTTTTACTTGGAAGGTGGTCCTTTTAAGGCGTTGGACCTTAAAAGGATCCATTTTTACTTGGTGAGAAAAATTGAGGTATCAAACTTTAAAGACTTTTTTAGTGATTTTTTTGCGGACGAGCTTGACTTTGCGAGTTGATTTTAGCCTTAGTTTCACTTTAGTTATTAGTCAATTCGATTAAGAAAGAGAAATCTCAAAGAGAAACGTTCGATTGATTTTTTGCTTTATTTTACTAAAAGATATTTTTTTATTATTATATTATTATTTTACCTCTTTTTGGTTTCCAACGTGGTTACGGCATGACCGAACGGTCGGATTTCATTTTAACAGAAATTAACGGATATTACAATTCAAATGATCGGTGGAAATTTATATTAATTTTTTATTAGGCGAGAAAATGACTTAAGTAAATGACTAAAGCACGTCAAAAGGGGGTACGGAAAGTAAATGAAATGAAAATAAAAGCACGCGAAACAAGTGGGGACCACCAAGGGTACATAGAATGAATTAAAAAGTTCAATTTCGGGAACTTACCAGTTGAAGACCGAAGAACGACGAAGAACGGTTGAAAATCTTTGTGAAATCACCCACGGAAACATTATGGAAACGTTACGGAAGCGCCTCGGCTTGGATTTTCTTCACGGAAACAATTTTTCTCACTAATTTATAGTGATTACGAAATGCCAAGAAGGTTGAACCCCTTTCTTCTTCACTCCTCCCTCTATTTATAGGAAAATAGGGGAGGAGCTTGCCACCCAGCTCTCCCATGCGAGCCAGGTTGCTTCCTCTAGAAGCAACCGCCTTCTGGAGGAACATCCTGGAAGGCCCAAGTGGACCCGGTTGCTATTTGCACCCCCTTTTTTACTAAATATACCCCCTTTCTTTTTTGGTGATTCTTTTTTCATAACGTTACAAAACTTTACGAATTTCGTAACGATACTTGTTTTCTTTCCGTAAGGTTACGAGACCTTACGGGTCATGTAATTACTCCTTTTTTAGCTTTCGGAATGTTACGGAAACTCACGGATTGCGTAACAATACTTCCTTTTGATTTTCAACATGTTACGGAATTTCACAAATTGCGTAACAATGCTTCCTTTTGATTTCCGGCATGTCTCGGAACTTCACGTATTGTGCAACAAAGGGTGCCAAGTATCTCGAAGCGGTCAAACAAAGGCCGCATGCCATCAAACAATGGTCCTCGGACGAAATTAGGGTATGACAGGTACTTATCATATAAGTGAGGGCATTGTTGCTAGTAAAAAGTAAACAAAGGATTTCCCATCGAATAAGAGAAAAAAATATTCCCTGTAGTTGGCCTTATTGTTACTTTAAAATAATCGGTTTTAAAAATTTTGTAAGACGAGGTAAAAGTGCAAAAGAGAGGACGTTTCAGTATCCGAATCAATGGCGATATCCACTAAGCCTTGTTCTATGGACGACTACAAAAGTAGTGTAGAAAGAGTTTAAGTGTCGCTAGCACTAAGCTATAGAAGCAGAGAGCACGGAACGCTTGCATGGCTGCCCACCCAAATGTGCTTATAAAAAATGTGACAACTTTATTACATATATAAGAAGTTTACTTCATGATATTTTTGCCTCCAAGCATATAAATTTGGACACTTAATTATGATTTAAAAAATCAAGTAAAAGTTGTCATATTCTTAACCAGACGTTTGTCCATTTTTACAATGAAATAAACAAATTTAAATCTAAATAAAACACCCAAATTCTTTGTTTATCTCATGCATTGCACAAGTTAAAAAACTAGTATATACTCCCTTTGAACTTCAATATAAGAAACAAAAGTTTCTTATTTTTTTTGTCTCAAATCAATTATCTATGTCTTATTTAATGAAACTATTTTCAAAATATCTTTCAGTTAATAAGGCTAAAGACTTTTATTTATATTTAATATCAAATTCCAATGAAAGATAGTTTAGAAAAAATGTTTCTTTTTCAATTGAAGAAAACATAAGTTAACTAATTTTCTTAATAAAATACATATTTTTTTACTTATAGCCACGACCAAAGGGTATATATATATATGGATCAAGTTATTCCAAAAGTAATTCTCACCATTCGATCAAGTTAACAACCATCAGATCTTAAAAAAATGAATAATAAAGATAAAGAGTAACTTTAAAAGAGTTATTCTTATATTAACTAGATCTCTCTTTCATATATATATATATAGGAGGTAACTCACTAACTTTAGAAATAAGTTTAAAATGTTATTCTCAATTTTTTATCATTTATTTTGTTTCCAACAAGGGTTGACATTAAGCATTTAAATCTCTGCACGTGACGTTTCAATTACCAAGTGTTATTCCATCTTCCCATGTCTCACACAAACAAATGTTATCCACCGTTGTGATTGTCCAATTCATTGCATCGCTCTAGTTTAAGACGCCACCACCATTTGCATTTCTCTATCTCACGCGATTATTGGCTGTACCTCTGACGCAAACAGACCTGCAATTTTCTTTTATGCTTTATAAGGATCCCATGTTCGAATATTTGAATTAAGTAGAGATCTAAACACTTAAATTTAGAAAAACTAGTTTGATGTTTAAGTACATTTGCGGTACCAAAAGGGAAATTAACAACATATTTGCCATATGAATTGAAGTTAAAGCAAAACATGGCATTTGTTGGGGCAGCGTATCAAACAAAAATAAATACCCATACTCATAGTCATAGTAGCCTTTTAAGGTTCTACTAATATTTTACTTTGCCACATCAATGTAGTTGAAGGCATGGCGTCCAACGTCGGCACTGATGAGGAACAGATTATCGGCGTTCCAAAAATATCAATGCGGTGTTGCAGAATGGGGAAATGAAAAACAAAGTATCTGTTCCGTTACCCCTGTTCTACTATCACGTGGCTCTTTAGTTAAATAAATCCAGGCTTTTAGATTTGAGGAAAAATAAACTAGATTGAGAGTAACATTTTAAATTTACCGGTGGAGTAAATGAATCCTCTCCATATATATATATATATAGATGGCAAAATTATACTTGAAGCACTCGTATTTTTAGCATTGCTAGTAGAAGAACTATCTACTGGAGTGAACCTGCTAAAAGGAGTAGATTTCTTCTGCAAATTGGCCATCATTGAACGAGGACTACATGAATTTTGAGAGACTTGCGGATAGTGGCCATCACTTGCATTCTCTGAGACAAAATCACAAATCCAAAAAGAAAATAGTTATGGAAAACAATCAAAGACAATTCACCACAACAAATCAATCATACAACCAAATAGAGACATCGGCAAATTGCCAAATGACAACCCAAATAATAGCATGTTTGTTTCCACATCCCAAAATCTCTGATCAAACACTAAACAACCAAAATCAAATAATTACCTTTGGATGAAGATTGCGATTTAGGAGGTGGAGAAACTTCATCCGAAACATTAGGAACTAGCTTCCACGCTTCCAACATTTGATTCATAACGTCCCGAACTAACTTCACCTAAACAAAACACCACACGCTCTCAATTCACTTTAACATTACCGCAAAAAAAATAATAAAAAATACAAATATCTTCCAACTTCACACAAACCTTATTAAACCATTGATTCTCGAAAACTTTCACTCATTCACCCTTAAACTCCGATAAGAAATCCCTCTCCATGTCAACAACCACCACGAGCGTCTCCACCGCGGCCTTCCGCGTGGCCCAATCGTCGCTGCTCAACGCCTCCACCAAGCAGGGAACCAAACTCTTTAACTGCGTGTGGTCGGACGTGCAGTTGGCGGCGACGGCGGTTTCGACGAGCGTTGACGGCATTGGCTTCGCCTTGAAACTGTCACGCTTCAGAAGCTTCTCGAACCTTGGTAGGAGCTCGACAGCCTGGTCGGGTCAGGATCCGGGGCTTCGTCGATCGCAGAGGCGAGACATAGTGTTGTGCTGGCCTGCGCGTTTTGGTCCTGCTCCATGAATAGAGCCTCCGCCAATAACTTTAGAATTTGTGGGACAGGGTTAGGGATTAGGGTTAGGGGGAATTGGGTAAGTGTAAAATATTTTCACCACAGATGGGTAAAAATTTTAAAGAGTCTCTCGGACGTTGACACGTGGCGCCAGGTTAGAATATGATAGCACACTCCAATTCTATGCTAAGGTGGTGAGGTCTATCCTCAGCAGCTTCCACGACATGCCTTCAGCATTTAGAACAAATCCCCTGCCTGGAATACAAAGGCGAGCCACTATCTCTTGAGGATCCATCCTCAGTCTGCAAAATCTAGAATATGTGGGGATGGTCTCCCCAGGTTCCAATACCACTGGGATCCCCAGAAATGTGTTGAGGGTGTCCGTATCGAACTTTATCAAGTGCCCTCTCACTCTCACCTGCTTTGGTGAGTTATCTTCAGGGTTATAGAGGTTTGCGTAGAACTCCTTGACCATTGCAACATCAATCCTGCCATCAGCTAAGTTGGTGAGATGCTTGTGCAGGTTGCGCTTCTCCAACTCCCTTCTAAACTTGACAAACTCCATGATATAGAGCTTGACGTTCCTTTCCGGAAGGATGTTCTGGCCGAGGATGTTGTCGGCATATCTGTTCCAGGCTTCTTCTGAGGTAAACCTCCTTGTATCATAGTTATGTTGGGGCCTGGAAGTCGTGCTTTTACTTTTTCTTGAAGCCATCGGTGACAAAAGAACCATTAAAACTATATTAGCTAACTTTTATTTAAATTAAAAACATACATTAAAAACTGAAAAAACATAGTGGGCGCTCAGCAAGAGCATGCTCACTTAGCGCGCCTTATGAGAAATAACTTATAGGCTTAGCGCAACAGGGGTGCGCTTTGCGAGTTATTACAGAAATTTTTTTCTGCATAATTGGCTTAGCGAGATAGGCACTCGCTTAGCTCAGAGTAAAACAGTTTTAAACATGCACTTAGCGAGAGGTGCTCGCTTAGCGCGACTCGACTACTAGACACTATTAGGCTTAAGGAGCAAGACTCGCTTAGCCTTATACAAACCGCAACTTATTGTCAATTTCTACTTCACCAATTCAGGTCCCACTCCTTTGAACTATGCACAACTTGCCACTGTTGCCAGAGATCAAGTGCAAGATATGATAGGGCAAGCCATGGAAACCTTTGTCGAACGACAACATCAAGAGAATGAGCAATTCAGGCTCTCCATGCAGAATACCATCACCACTCAATTCTCCAATCTTGGTATCGTTCTCCTTCAAAACATTCAACATGCTCAAGTGTCCATGCATGAAGTTGTTGCTACACCTGCACCCATACCTCAACCACCATTTGCACTTGTGCCCTTTGACCCTTGATGTGCCATCATTTTCTTCTATTTTCTAAACCCTTTTTGCACCATTTTAATTATTGATTGGTCTTAATTGTCAATTAATTAGGCAGTTTTATTATTTGGGCTCATTTAGCTAATTTGATGTTTTTAATCTAATTTCAGGAATTAATGAAACATTGGGCTTAATCCGGATTTTGGTTGTGGACTTGAAGAGGGCAAATAAAGCAGCGCTTACCTTAGTTAATTTCTAATTAGGAAATTTCGCAATTTTATTTTATGTTGTTCAGTGTTTATTTCGTTTTGGGCCAGAGTATTGTAATAGGGCCCAGTGACTCTGAGTGACTCTTTTTAAATAGCTGCCTTGGGATTCGTGCAGGGCATTCTATTCTGCTATGCTATTTTCATTATCCAGAGCTTTGGTTTTAGGTTTTCACGTTTTTCTGTGCCCTTGTTACAGTTTTTGTTCTTAATGCAAATTTCCGTTTTCTGCTTCTAATTACGAGTTCATTCTTGCTTCTTCTTCTACTTTCATTTACGCTCTTGTTCATTTACGTTTCTGCTTCATGTTTCATTTGCGTTTTCTGTTTGAATCCATGGAAGGCTAGATTTTCTGGTGTTGTTTCCTTTTGAGGACGAAGCCCAACTCTCTTTGAGGTTTCGTTTGTAATGTGGTTTCCTGGCAGTTTTCCCTTCACCAGTTATCCCAATTTCGTGAATATTAATCAGTGCACGCTTCGTGTTCGATTAATTGCCTCTGAGCCTAACTTGCGTTCATGCTTAATGGACGAAGGGCTAACTGGTGTATGTGGTGCCTAATCACGTATTGAAAACCCTAAGTTGATTTTCGCTTAGTAAATTGAAATAGGGTTGGATTAAGTGGTTGACTGTTAGGGACGAATTCTCCATAACCCAGGATAAGAGAGTGGCTTCTGAATCAGAGGAAACAACCCGTTTTTAATATTAGTAGTTTCGTATTCCATTTTATTTGTCTGCTCTTTAATTACCAAACAACCAAACCCCCCCCCCCCCATCGTTACTGTTACTGCAAGTATATTATGAACATTTGGCTTGTCACTGCTCGTTGGGAAACGACCTAGGATCACTTCCTAGTTACTGCATTTTCATGTTTATTTGATTCGGGTACGGCCTCGATCAAATTTGGCGCCGTTGCCGAGGAGCAGTGTCCAAAGGTTCATAATAGCTAGCTAGTGCTGTGTGTTTAATCCTTTCGTGTTTTATGTTTAATTGTTAGTATTGTGTTAGTATGTGTGTTAGTGTTGATTAGTGTCTTGGTATTTTGTTTAATGTGTGTTCTGTTTCAGTTTTACCATTAAGTGTTTCCCCTGTTTCAGTCTTGGGTGTTTTGCTGTAAAGATTGTGCTTGAAAACAGAGTAGTAGTAGAAATCAGCTTGCGGAAAAACAGAGTAGTAGTAGAAATCAATTAGAGACGGATTTTAGCAACCACCCATGCTGAATTAATTGGGATTTTTTGTTTTAGTAGCTAGGGTTGTTATTTTTGGCTGAATTTTTTTGTGGTAACTTCTTTTAATCCATATTTTGTGGGAAAAATAGCTAGAGCCTTTAGTTTGGTCAGATTTGAAAGTTCCAAAAAACTAGCAAATTTTGTGTTTGTCAAAACTTCAAACGGCCATAACTTTTGCTCCGGTTATCAGAATCGCAATTATTATATATGCATTTGGGGTAGAAAAAAATTTCCTACGCCGTGGCAGCCTGCCATAGGCTGGCTGAGGTCTCCATCGTCCAAAAAAAGCGATTCTGTCAAAAGTTTTTTATTTTTCAAGTTTTATTCACTTATTTTTCTTAACCTACCAATTTTAGCTTTCATAGTTAGACTTTGAATTTTTGTCTGAAATTTTTTGTGCTATCTTCTCATCATTTTATAAGGTTTCTCACAAAATTTCAAGTCATTTGGATATCATTTGAGGGTAGTTGTAGTTCAAACCTACACCTTTATTTACATGACAAGGCAACTAGTTGTGTGCATGCTGAATGTAGTGTATGACTAGAGGCAATCCATCTGACTTACAACCCTTTGATCCTGAGATAGATAGGACATTTCATAGATTAGTTAGGCATCATTTTATACCTTTTGATCATTCTGAGCATTCCATAACTGGTGAATTTGTGCATTCTGTATTGGTGATTTTGAACATCCTGATCTTGAGCATTATAATTTTGAGCATTCTGATTCTAAGCATTCTGATTTTGCACATTCTGAGAACATGGCACAACCTCCACCTCGTGAGAGGACTCTAAGGGAAATGGCTGCACCTGATTTCACCTATGAAAGCTTGTGCATCCAATACCCTGATGAGGATGTCCCATATGTTCTTAAGACTGGACTGATTCATTTGCTTCCAAAGTTTCATGGCCTTGCAGGTGAAGACCCGCACAAACATTTGAAAGAATTTCACATTGTCTGCTCCACCATGAAACCCCCAGATGTCCAAGAGGATCACATATTTCTGAAGGCTTTTCCTCATTCATTAGAGGGAGTGGCAAAGGACTGGCTGTATTACCTTGCTCCAAGGTCCATCACGAGCTGGGATGACCTTAAGAGAGTATTCTTAGAAAAAATTTTCCTTGCTTCCAGGACCACAGCCATCAGGAAGGATATCTCAGGTATTAGACAACTCAGTAGAGAGAGCCTGTATGAGTACTGGGAGAGATTTAAGAAACTATGTGCCAGTTGCCCCCACCATCAGATTTCAGAACAACTTCTTCTCCAATATTTTTATGAAGGACTCAGTAATATGGAGAGAAGTATGATAGATGCTGCCAGTGGTGGAGCCCTTGGAGACATGACTCCTGCTGAAGCCAGAAATTTAATTGAGAAGATGGCCTCCAACTCCCAGCAGTTTAGCGCCAGAAATGATGCCATAGTCATTAGAGGAGTGCATGAGGTAGCTACAAACCCATCTGCATCATCTGAAACTAAGAAGCTTGAAGGCAAACTGGATGCGTTGGTCAACTTGGTAACCCAGCTGGCCTTGAATAAGAAATCTGTACCTGTCGCAAGGGTTTGTGGTTTGTGCTCCTCTGCTGACCACCATACAGACCTTTGCCCTTCCATGCAGCAACCTGGAGCAATTGAGCAGCCTGAAGCTTATGCTGCAAATATTTACAATAGACCACCTCAACCTCAGCAGCAAAATCAACCACAGCAGAGCAATTATGACCTTTCCAGCAACAGATACAACCCTGGATGGAGGAATCACCCTAACCTCAGATGGTCCAGCCCTCAGCAACAACAACAGCAGCCTGCTCCTTCCTTCCAAAATGCTGCTGGCCTAAGCAGACCATACATTCCTCCACCAATCCAACAACAGCAACAACCCCAGAAACAGCCAACAGTTGAGGCCCCTCCACAACCTTCCCTCGAAGAACTTGTGAGGCAAATGACTATGCAGAACATGCAGTTTCAGCAAGAGACCAGAGCCTCCATTCAGAGCTTAACCAATCAGATGGGACAATTAGCTACTCAATTGAATCAACAACAGTCCCAGAATTCTGACAAGCTGCCTTCTCAAGCTGTCCAAAACCCCAAAAATGTCAGTGCCATTTCATTGAGGTCGGGAAAGCAGTGTCAAGGACCTCAACCCGTAGCACCTTCCTCATCTGCAAATGAACCTGCCAAACTTCACTCTATTCCAGAAAAAGGTGATGACAAAAATCTACCTAACAATTTCTGTGCAGGTGAATCTTCTTCCACAGGTAATTCTGATTTGCAGAAGCAGCACATTCCCCCTCTTCCATTCCCTCCAAGAGCAGTTTCCAACAAAAAAATGGAAGAGGCAGAGAAAGAGATCTTGGAAACGTTTAGAAAAGTAGAGGTAAACATACCTCTGTTGGATGCAATAAAGCAAATTCCAAGATATGCCAAATTCTTGAAGGAGCTGTGCACTAATAAGCGGAAGCTTAAAGGAAGTGAACGAATTAGCATGGGCAGAAATGTCTCCGCATTGATTGGTAAATCTGTTCCTCAAATTCCTGAAAAATGCAAAGATCCAGGTACATTCAGCATACCTTGTATTATAGGGAATAGTAAGTTTGACAATGCCATGCTAGATTTAGGAGCCTCTGTTAGTGTTATGCCTCTGTCGATTTTTAATTCTCTATCTCTAGGTCCCTTGCAGTCAACTGATGTGGTAATTCATTTAGCTAATAGAAGTGTTGCCTATCCTGTTGGTTTCATAGAAGATGTCTTAGTTAGAGTTGGTGAACTGATTTTCCCTGTTGATTTTTATATCTTGAATATGGAAGATGGATTTTCTCAAGGATCAGTTCCCATCATTCTAGGCAGACCCTTTATGAAAACTGCTAGAACTAAGATAGATGTTTATGCAGGCACACTGTCCATGGAGTTTGGTGATATAACTGTTCATTTTAATATTCTGGATGCTATGAAATACCCATCTGAAGATCTTTCTGTATTTCGTGCTGAAATAATTGACCATGTTGTTGATGAATACATGACTGATCTTTATTCTAATCTGCATGCCTCTCACTCTTCATGCATTGAGTCTGAAATTGTACTTGATCATATGTCTGAATTTGATGCTGAGAGTGAATCTGAGAGTGATATTGATTGCATGCCTGGTGGTGGTGTTTTACCTCTTGAGATTGATTTTATAGAGTCAGATAGGACTAACCATGTTTCAGGAAGTACACATACCTCTGACTTTCTTTATGAGGTAAAGGCTGAGAAACCATCTCCTTCTACCACTGTCCAGCCGACCACACCAGAATTGAAGCCTCTGCCATCAAATTTAAAATACGCTTACTTGGATGATAGCAAGAGTTTTCCAGTGATTATATCTGCCTCCCTTGCTGATGAGCAAGAGGAGAAGTTGTTGTCAGTTCTCAAGAAGCATAAGAAGGCTATAGGCTGGACCCTGGCGGACATTCCTGGTATTAGCCCATCCACATGTATGCATCGAATAAATTTAGAGGATGGAGCTAAACCAGTAAGACAGCCACAGAGAAGACTCAACCCGGTGATTCTTGATGTAGTGAAGAAGGAGATAACGAAGCTTTTGCAAGCTGGAATCATTTATCCTATCTCCGACAGCCAATGGGTGAGTCCCGTCCAGGTAGTCCCGAAAAAGACTGGCCTCACAGTGATCAGAAATGAGAAGGAGGAGCTGATTCCTACTCGGGTGCAAAACAGTTGGAGAGTCTGCATTGACTATAGGAGGCTGAACCAGGTTACCAAAAAGGACCATTTTCCCCTGCCATTCATTGACCAGATGCTTGAACGCCTGGCAGGTAAATCCCACTACTGTTTCCTTGATGGTTTTTCTGGTTATATGCAAATTACTATTGCTCCTGAGGATCAGGAAAAGACCACATTCACCTGCCCCTTTGGCACTTTTGTTTATAGGAGGATGCCTTTCGGCCTGTGCAATGCCCCTGGTACCTTCCAGCGGTGCATGATTATTATTTTCAGTGATTTTTTAGAAAATTGCATAGAGGTGTTTATGGATGATTTCACTGTATATGGATCCTCTTTTGATGGTTGTTTGAATAGTTTGGAAAAAGTTTTGAATAGATGCATTGAAACTAACCTTGTTCTAAATTTTGAAAAATGTCATTTTATGGTTGAGCAAGGTATAGTTTTAGGCCACATTATTTCCAATAAGGGCATTGAAGTAGATCCTGCAAAAATTTCTGTTATTTCACAATTGCCTTACCCCTCTTGTGTGCGAGAGGTGCGATCTTTTCTTGGTCATGCAGGATTTTACAGGCGCTTTATAAGGGATTTTAGCAAAGTAGCCCTTCCACTGTCCAACTTGTTGCAAAAGGAGGTGGAGTTTGACTTTAATGACAGATGCAAAGAGGCTTTTGATTGCCTCAAAAGAGCGTTGACTACCACCCCCATCATCCAGGCACCCGATTGGACAGCCCCTTTTGAGCTTATGTGTGATGCATCAAATTATGCATTGGGGGCTGTCCTTGCTCAGAAAATTGATAAATTGCCCAGGGTGATATATTATGCTTCTAGGACTTTAGATGCCTCCCAAGCAAATTATACTACTACTGAGAAAGAGCTTCTAGCCATAGTTTTTGCTCTTGAAAAATTTCGATCTTATTTGCTTGGTACTCGCATTATTGTTTATACTGACCATGCAGCTCTAAAGTACTTGTTGAAGAAGGCTGATTCTAAGCCTAGGTTGATCCGATGGATGCTCTGGCTCCAAGAGTTTGACTTGGAGATCCGTGATAGGAGCGGAGCACAAAATCTAGTTGCTGATCATTTGAGTCGGATCGAACGTGTCTCTGATGCAGATTCACCTATTCGGGATGATTTCCCGGATGATCATTTGTATATATTGTATAGTATTTCTGACTCTCTTTCTACTCCCTGGTTTGCTAACATTGTCAATTATTTAGTTGCCTCTGTTTTTCCTCCCTTAGCATCTAAGGCCCAAAAAGATAAGATTAAAAGTGATGCTAAGCATTTTATTTGGGATGACCCCTACTTGTGGAAATTGTGCAGTGATCAGGTCATTAGACGGTGCATTTCAGATCATGAGACTGACTCAGTCCTGCAGTTCTGTCATTCTTCCGCACCGGGAGGTCATCTGGGTGTTCAAAGGACAGCTCGCAAAGTGCTTGATTGTGGTTTTTATTGGCCCACCATCTTTAAAGATGCGTGGAAGATCTGCAGCACTTGTGAGCAGTGTCAGAGAGCAGGAAATACACTTACATGGCGACAACAAATGCCTCAGCAACCTATGCTATTCTGTGAGGTGTTTGATGTCTGGGGTATAGATTTCATGGGTCCTTTTCCTGTCTCTTTTGGTTATGTTTATATTCTCCTTGCAGTTGATTATGTTTCAAAATGGGTGGAAGCCAAGCCCACTAGAACTAATGATGCTAAAGTTGTTGCAGACTTTGTCAGGTCTAATCTGTTTTGCAGGTTTGGAGTACCTAAAGCAATTGTTAGTGATCAAGGAACCCATTTTTGCAACAGGACAATGCATGCCCTGCTTAAAAAGTACGGGGTGGTACACAGGGTATCCACACCATACCACCCCCAGACTAATGGACAGGCAGAAATTTCTAACAGGGAAATCAAGAGAATTCTAGAGAAGATTGTGCAGCCAAGCAGGAAAGATTGGAGTACCAGGCTTGATGATGCTCTCTGGGCACATCGAACTGCCTACAAAGCACCCATAGGAATGTCTCCTTATCGGGTTGTCTTTGGAAAGGCATGTCATCTTCCAGTGGAAATTGAGCACAAAGCATACTGGGCAGTGAAGACTTGCAACTTCTCTATGGATCAAGCTGGCGAGGAAAGGAAGTTGCAACTGAGTGAGTTAGATGAAATCCGCCTAGAAGCCTACGAGAATGCCAAGTTCTACAAAGAAAAGACCAAGAAGTTCCATGATAGCATGATAGTTAAAAAAGACTTCGTGGTTGGGCAAAAAGTGTTATTGTATAATTCTAGGCTAGGACTCATGAGTGGTAAGTTGAGGTCTAAGTGGATTGGTCCTTTTGTTGTTACTAATGTTTTTCCTTATGGTACAGTTGAGATCAAAAGCGACTCCACAAACAAGAGCTTCAAGGTCAATGGACATCGACTTAAGCCATTCCTCACGAACCCTTCTTTAGTGGACGTAGTGGTGGAAGAGACTTCCTTACTCCACCCTACTCTTCCTCCACCATGACTTAGGGAGTTTTTCTTTTCCTATCTCCTTCTTTGCTTTTATTACACTTGTCCGATTCTCTTTGATGATTTAATTGTTTTTAATCTTTTAATTGTGCTACATTGAGGACAATGTGTTGTTTAAGTATGGGGGGGGGGGGGGGAGTGTTCTTTGGTTTTGCTAGTTTTGTTGGTTTTGTTAATTTGTTAGTTGTGTTAATTTGTTAATGTTGTTAGTTTCGTCGGATTTTCAGTTTAATATTTTGGGTCAATTTCATGTGCACGTACGACTTTGCATGTTTTTCTTTGAATTACAGGAGATGTTCAAGAAATGGGTAATTGTTTTGAAAATAAAAGTTCTTGACATTTTGTGACTTGAAATCCTTGATTCTTCTCTACATGTCATGATAGTTTTGAAAGCTCAATTTGAAAGTGATGATTTTACCTTTGTGAGAATTTGAGCCATCCATCATTATAATCATTTGGTGTGTTTTGCCCCATTGATTGCTTGCATAATAGCCTTGGCTTGATTCTTGTTGATGCGTCCTAATTCACATGCATATTTGGAAATGATTAAGGCAATGTTGTTCTTATAAGCTTCTAGCCAAATGGACTTACCTTGAATTAATTCCTTTGATAGCCCTTTTGAGCCTTGTTTCCCTTTCCTTGTTTTGAAGCTCACTACAAGCCTTAAGTGAAAAACCATGATATTACCATATCCTTAAGGAATTTTGGAGCTTTGGAATTGTTTTTGAAATTCTGATACCAGGGGACAGATGTCGTACAGGATGTCACGACATCACGCTTCAGAACATGCAGTTTATGTGTGTCCGTATGAACAGATTAAACAAGTAATAACACAAGAGAATTGTTTACCCAGTTCGGTGCAACCTCACCTACATCTGGGGGCTACCAAGCCAGGGAGGAAATCCACTCTCAATAGTGTTAGTTCAAGGTCTAACAACCCCTGTTTACAACCTTCTCACCTAACCACTACCCGTGCGATCTCTACCTAAGACCCAATCTTAGATATGAGAACCTCTGCTCACTCCCTCTCACTCACACTCCCGTGTTTACAATTTATTCAAAGACACACCAGAGATCAACTCTGAACAAATGGGATCAACCCTACACAATAGAGATCAACTCTACACACTCAGGTCCAACACTTGATGTTAGTATACCATCAAGGTGGCTCACAAAAACACTCAAGTCCTAAAACTCACAAAATAACTCTTCAATCCCGGACTTGGTACAGAACTCGTGCAGCCTCCATGATTATATAGCCGTGTACGATTCTGGGCTGCAAGTTCTTGATACTGGAGGAGATCTATCTTCTTCCTGAAAATCTGCAGTTAAAGAACTAAAAGATAACTTTTGATCTTTTAGTTTGAATCTTTAATCTTTAATCTTTAATCCCTGAACGAACTCTTCTACTTCGAAATTCGAACCATAATGATCTTTTAATTCGTTCCTAAAGATAGATCTTCTTATCTCTTGCTAACTGCACAATAATCTGTTAAAGATATAACAGATTTATATGTCCAGTATTTTCGGGCCAGATGTCAGGACATCGTATCCGACATCTTGGATCCTGCAGCTTCAATGCTTCACTTGACTTTTATCTTGCATTGTACAGCACTTCCAGTGTTTTCGAGCAGGATGTCAGGACATTGTATCCGACATCGTGGATCCTTCAACTTCAATTCTTCATTAGACATTTTATCTTGCCTTGTGCATTGTGCAGCCCGTTCTTATTCCTTGACATATCGTTGGACATCATGTGCAGCAACTCCAGCTTTCCTTTATTGTCTAAGTGCTTATGTTTTAACAAAATCTTAGCCAATCTTTTAAAGCTCAGTAGAGCTAAACACTAACAATCTCCCCCTTTGGCAAATTTTGTCTAAAACATACTTAGACACTTCCTGAGCAGGTATGAGCAGTTAAGCAAGTGGGATCAGCAACTTCCATTTTCAGAGTAATCAAGCACAGCGGAAATTCTTCAAGTTGCTAATCTACAAGTCTTCTCCAGGATGTCAAGACATCTCGCGTGACATCAGCTTTCTGCTTCTGCTCCCCCTGTCTCCATGCTTACTGCATCATCTTCTATCAGCTACTAGTCTTCTCCAGGATGTCAAGACATCTCATGTGACATCCGCTATCTGCTCCCCCTGTCTTCATGCTCCTACTGCAGCATCTTCTAGTAGCTTACATCAATCATCATCAGCAGCAGCAGTCTCCCCCTCAACGTCATACAACTCCCCCTCAAGGTTATGAATCATGCATACATCGTATCCTACTGCCATACATCATACATAGTATCCTACTACTCAAAATCATGCATAATAGCAAGCATAATACTATTACTCCCCCTTTTTAGACATAAATTTGGCAAAAGTAGGATGCATGAAATTAAAGTGCAAATATTACAGACCAATAACAATCAATTGTTCAAAGGGACATGCCCCTATATCTAGTAACAGTGAAAAACAAAATTAAAGGTCTGATGATCATGGGGTGGCTTCAGAATCATCATCTGATTCTGTCTCTTCTGCTGCATCTTCCTCTTCCTCAGCAGCTTCTTCTTCTTCTTCAGCTGCTTCTCCTTCTTCCTCAGCAGCTTCTTCTTCTACTTCAGCTGCTTCACCATCTTCCTCAGCTGCTTCACCATCAATGCCACTTTCTGAGAGCCTTTTGATCAGCAGTTCTAGCTCCATCTTCTTCTCTGTGGTGGCTTTGATGGCTGCTTCCAGCACCTTGCATGTGTCCTTGAGTTCAGCAATCAGAGCATCCTTGGACACAGCACCTGAAGCAGCAGCTTTCCCTGATGTCGAGACAGATGTCGAGACAATGTCTGGGACATGTGTCCCTTCAAACAGTTTGTAATGCAGGGATAGAGGAGATTCTCTCTTCATCACAGAGTCAGTGTAGTTTAACATATTGGGATGCTGACTCAACATAATGCCACATAATACAGTAGGGAAGGCAATGGGTAATTTGACAGCAAATGATTCTGAATGCTTGACAGTTTGATCAAAGATATAGTTTCCAAAATTAAATTTGGATTTGGTTCCAACAGCATACAGAAATTTACCCAAACCTGTGGCAACAGTGGAAGTATGATTGGTGGGAACCCAGTTTGCAGCTCCAATCCTGTGCAGAATTGCATACTTCACACTTAACTTCCCTGCTGAAAGCTTCCCTTTCCTTGGCCAATGCTGGACTCGTTTGGCAGTGATTTCCTTGGCAATTTGATGCTCAGAAACATCAATATCTATCACTCCATCAGTAGGTCTGCCCAGATATTTGTTTATCACAGCAGGGGAGAATCTAATACACTTTCCTCTGACAAACACTCTTTGATAATCATCACTTTTTCTGTTTGATATGTCAGAGGGAATGTTGACAATGAATTCCCTGACTAGGCCTTCATAACAGTCTCCCAACTTGCTGACAGTCTTCAGCAGTCCAGCAGCCTTGATGAGGTCCATGATCTCCTTGCAATCCATGGCAGCTCTTCCCAGTTCTCTTTCCAAGGCAAGTCTACGTTGATACACATATTTCCACTTTTCAACATTGCCAATGGAGTGGAAAGAGATGTTGTCCAATGGTGCATCAGGAACATTTTCAGGCACCTTCTTCCCAGATTTCTTGGCCCTCTTAGATGTCGAGACATCTAGTTCGACATCCTCATCAGAATCAGATGAGGAAATTTCTTTCCTTTTCTTGGAGGGGATAACAACCTTGCTTCTTCTGGATGTGGCAGGAGTGATTGGAGTACTCTTCTTCTGGGCCATAGTCTTGATTCGTCCAGACCTCTTAAGGGGAGTTTTTCCCTTTCTGCTTTGTAACCTTTCTGCAATGCCCGGTGCCAACCTGTTGGCAATGGGTTCTTCATCAGATTCTACTTCTTCAAGGTCAATGAGGTTACCTGGAGCAGGTTCTGGTGCCCTTGGTGCAGGAGTCTCCTCTGCGGCTTGATCATCTTCCTCAGTTGATCCCTCTTCACTGGGTGAAGGGAGTGCTTCAGCATTTGGAGCGGAAGATGTTGGAACATCTTTCTTGACATCAGGCACAGAAACATTTGGGTTGGACGATGTTGGGACATCTTCATCAGCTTCAGGAACAGAGGCGTCTTTCAAGATGCTACTCACAATGCTGCGTATTTTCTTGTCCATCTCCGTGTCTACTTCCCTAGGACTCGTTGCAGGGCTAGGGTTTTCAGCAATCTTCACTCCCTGTGGTCTTCTGGGAACCAGTTTCTCAGGGACAGAGGCTTGACCAGGAATTATTTGGATGGGTTGGATGTTGAGTTCAGGTTGTTCCTGGTGTGGAGATGATGGGACAGATGGTGAACCAGAAGCTGCAGTTTCTTTTGATGAGGTAGCCATGGAAAAGCAGAGCGTTTGGAATGATTTCGTAAATCTCAGAAAACTATTGGGAAATGCTGATGAAAACACGAATGTCAAGCAGATATATATTTGAATGAGGAATGTAGAGGGCCGTGTGAAGCAACGGTCGAATTTTCCTTGGTTCAGTAGTGAACGTGCTATTAATGCTAAGTGATTCGTTTGGGCACGTTCAGATTGCTGTAGTTGCTATAATTCCTCTAGCACACAAATGCCCAGCTTGCCCCTCAGTTTTTCAAACTGATTTGCATCCAAAGCCTTTGTGAAAATATCTGCTATTTGTTCCTCAGTGTCAACATGCTTCAGTGTGATCACTTTATCATCAACAAGATCTCTGATATAGTGATGTCTAATGTCAATGTGCTTGGTTCTGCTGTGTTGAACAGGATTTTTAGATATATTAATAGCACTCATGTTGTCACAGTACAATGTCATGACATCTTGTTCGACATTGTACTCCTTCAGCATCTGCTTCATCCAAACTAGCTGTGAACAGCTGCTTCCTGCTGCAATATACTCGGCTTCTGCTGTAGATAGGGACACACAGTTTTGCTTCTTGCTGAACCATGAAATAAGATTGGTTCCCAAATAGAAGCATCCACCAGAAGTGCTTTTTCTGTCATCTGCACTTCCAGCCCAATCAGCATCACAATACCCAACCAGCATTGGATTTGAACAATGACAGTACATAATCCCATAGTCACTGGTGCCATTTACATATTTCAAAATTCTCTTTACTTGAGTCAAGTGACTTATCTTAGGATTGGCTTGATATCTTGCACAAACACCTACTGCATAGGTGATGTCGGGTCTGCTAGCTGTTAAATATAATAAGCTCCCTATCATGCTTCTGTACAGGCTTTGATCAACACTGGTGCCAGCTTCATCCTTTGTCAGCTTCAAGTGAGTAGGTGCAGGTGTTCTTTTATGGCTGGCATTCTCCATCCCAAACTTCTTGACAATGTTCTTTGCATACCTGCTTTGTGAGAGGAATATGGAGTCCTCCATCTGCTTCACTTGAAGTCCCAGAAAATAAGTCAGCTCTCCAACAAGACTCATCTCAAATTCAGATTGCATCTGTTGGACAAAATGTCGAAGCATCTCATTCGACATCCCTCCAAACACAATGTCATCAACATATATCTGTGCAATCATCAAGTTTTCAGCATCTTGTTTGACAAAGAGAGTCTTGTCAATTCCTCCCTTCCTATACCCTTGCTGAGTAAGGAACTCTGTCAGCCTTTCATACCAAGCTCTTGGAGCTTGCTTCAATCCATAGAGAGCCTTCTTGAGCCTGTATACATGATCTGGATGAGTCGGGTCTGCAAATCCCTTTGGCTGCTCCACATAGACTTCTTCATTCAGGTATCCATTCAGAAATGCGCTCTTCACATCCATCTGGTACAGCTTGAATTTGAGGATGCAAGCCACACCAAGTAATAATCTGATGGACTCAAGTCTAGCAACTGGGGCAAAAGTCTCATCAAAGTCTACACCTTCAATCTGAGTGTAGCCTTGAGCAACCAGTCTGGCCTTGTTTCTGGTTATGACACCTTCTTCATTGGTTTTGTTCTTGAAGATCCACTTGGTGCCAATCACATTAGTTCCCTCGGGCCTAGGAACTAGCTCCCAGACTTCATTCCTTTTGAATTGCTCCAATTCTTCTTGCATGGCATTGATCCAGAACTCATCTGTCAGTGCCTCTTTCACGTTCTTGGGCTCAATTTTGGAGACAAAACATGAGTTTGAGACGATCTCAACCTCCCTTGATCTAGTAGTGACCCCTCTGTTTGGATCTCCTATAATCAGCTCCTTGGGGTGCATCTTCTGGATTCTAATGGAGGGTCTCTTGTCAGGTTGGTTGATGTTTGAATCATCTGTAGCAGGATCAGAGTTTTCTGCATTTTCTCCACTTTTAGCTGCATCTGCTACATTGTCTCCCGATGTTCTGACATCTTCTTCGACATCTTTCTTTCTTGCTGGAGACAGATCATCAACAACCACATTGATGGATTCCATCACTGTTCTGGTTCTGGAATTGAATACTCTATATGCTCTGCTGTTTGTAGAGTATCCCAGGAATATTCCTGCATCACTCTTGGGATCCATCTTTCTCCTTTGCTCTCTATCTGCCAAGATGTAACATGGACTTCCAAAGATGTGAAAGTGCTTGACAGATGGCTTCCTCCCTTTCCAGATTTCATACAGGGTGGTTGAAGTCCCTCTTCTCAGTGTGACTCTGTTGTGGATGTAGCATGCTGTGTTCATGGCTTCTGCCCAGAGATTATAGGGAAGTTCTTTGGCATGAAGCATGACCCGAGCAGCCTCTTGCAAGGTCCTGTTTTTCCTTTCAACTATGCCATTCTGTTGTGGTGTAATGGCTGCAGAGAACTCATGAGTGATGCCTTCAGATGTGCAGAATTCAGTGAACCTGCTGTTTTCAAATTCTCTGCCATGGTCGCTCCTGATTCTCTTGATCACACAGTCCTTTTCTCTTTGAAGTCTTAGACTCAACTCTTTGAATACTTCAAAGGTTTCTGATTTCTCTCTGATAAAGTTGACCCAGGTAAATCTGGAGAAATCATCCACAACAACATAGGCATACCTCTTTCCTCCAAGGCTTTCAACTTGCATAGGCCCCATCAAATCCATGTGAAGTAGTTCCAGTACCCTGGAAGTGGTCTGATGTTGAAGCTTCTGGTGGGACATCTTGACTTGCTTTCCAATCTGACATTCACCACAGATTCTGCCTTCTTCTATTTTCAGATTGGGAATGCCTCTAACAGCACCTTTGTCAATGATTTTCTTCATGCCTCTTAAGTGCAGATGTCCAAATCTTTGATGCCATATTCTGACTTCACCTTCTTTGGAGGATAGACATGTGGAGGAGTAGCTGGTTTCTTGAGGTGTCCATAGGTAACAATTGTCTTTTGATCTGCTGCCCTTCATTAGAACTTCACTCTTCTCATTTGTCACCAAGCATTCTGACTTTGTGAAGTTCACATTATATCCTTCATCACACAGCTGACTGATGCTGATCAAGTTTGCAGTCAGTCCCTTCACCAGCAGTACTTTGTCCAGACTAGGAAGCCCATCATGAACTAGCTTTCCCATTCCAATGATCTTTCCTTTAGAGCCATCTCCAAATGTCACATAACTAGTGGAGCAGGGCTCAATATTCAGCAGGAATTCTTTGACTCCTGTCATGTGTCGGGAACAGCCGCTATCTAGGTACCAATCTTCCTTAGCTGATGCTCTAAGTGAAGTATGAACAACAAGACTAACAGCCTTGTGTTTTGGAACCCACATCATCTTCTTTCTGCTGTTGCCGCTTTGAGTTCCATGATGTGGATGGCCATGTAGATGATAGCAAAAGGGCTTTATGTGACCGTACTTGCCACAGTAGTGACACCTCCACTTCTTTCTTTTGCTCTTTTTCTGCTGCATTCCATGATGTCGAGACCGATGTTGTGACATCGTGGCTCCAGTCCTGTTTTTGGCAGGAACAGATTCTGTCATGGTCGTTCTGCCAGCAGACTTAGGATTAAATCCAAGCCCTCTCTGGTTTCCAGCATTCTTTCCAAGCAGCAGCACTTCATCAAGCATATCTGAGCCTTTATTCAGCATCTTTATTGATTTGGTCATGTTTTCCAATTTAGAGTTCAGAAAACCGACTTCTCCTTTAAGTTCAGAAATCTCCTCTTCATGTGCCTCCTTCTCAGCCTCCAGATCTGCAATGACCTTCTTCAGTTGTGCTTCTTGCTGAAGGATCTTCTCACTTTTGATGCATAGTTTTCTATAGGATGTAGCAAGCTCATCAAAAGTGATTTCACTGTCTGTATCACTTGAATCTTCAGCAGTTTCAAATATCCCAGTGAGTGCATTCACATCTCTGTCAGAATCACTTTCTTGTTCACTCTCTGTATCAGATTGACATACAGAGAGTCCCTTCCTGTGCTTCTTGAGATGAGTGGGACATTCAGCTATGATGTGTCCATAGCCTTCACACCCATGGCATTGAATTCCTTTGCTGTGACTGGGCTTTACATCTGATCTTTTCTGGTATTTACTGCCTTTCCTGATGTCGAAAGGGATGTTCTGGACATGTGGTTTCTGCCTCTTGTCCATTCTGTTCAGCACTTTGTTGAACTGCTTTCCAAGGAGCACAACTGCATTTGTCAGACCTTCATCAGTAGCCAGGTCATACTCATCTTCTTCTCCTTCACCATTGGACATGAAAGCCAGATTCTTGCTCTTCTTTTCAGCCCTATCCGAGAGTCCTAGCTCAAAGGTTTGAAGAGAACCAATGAGTTCATCTACTCTCATGTTGCAAATGTCTTGGGCCTCCTCTATTGCAGTGACTTTCATGTCAAATCTCTTAGGCAAGGATCTGAGGATCTTCCTCACCAGCTTTTCATCTGTTATCCTCTCTCCCAAGGCAGTGCAAGCATTGGCAATTTCAAGAATGTTCATGTGGAAGTCATGAATACACTCTTCCTCCTTCATCTTCAGATTTTCGAATCTTGTAGCCAAGAGTTGTAATCTGGACATCTTCACTTTGGAGGTTCCTTCATGAGTGATTTTCAGGATCTCCCATGCATCTTTGGCCACTGTGCAAGTGTTGATTAGTCTGAAGATGTTCTTGTCAACTCCATTGAATAGTGCATTCAAAGCTTTGGAGTTTCCAAGTGCCAATTCGTCCTCTTCTTTAGTCCAGTCTTCTTCTGGCTTCAATTCATCAGTGGGCTTTCCTTCTGTGTCCAGCATCTTGGGATGTTCCCAGCCTTTGATGACAGCTTTCCAGGTTCTGCTATCCAGTGATTTGAGGAAGGCCACCATTCTTGCTTTCCAGTATTCATAGTTGCTTCCATCAAGAATTGGTGGTCTGTTCACTGGTCCTCCTTCTTTCTCCATGTTCATCAGAATTTATCTCCCCAGATCTCACTCTGTGATTTCGAGTGTTGGCTCTGATACCAATTGAAATTCTGATACCAGGGGACAGATGTCGTACAGGATGTCACGACATCACGCTTCAGAACATGCAGTTTATGTGTGTCCGTATGAACAGATTAAACAAGTAATAACACAAGAGAATTGTTTACCCAGTTCGGTGCAACCTCACCTACATCTGGGGGCTACCAAGCCAGGGAGGAAATCCACTCTCAATAGTGTTAGTTCAAGGTCTAACAACCCCTGTTTACAACCTTCTCACCTAACCACTACCCGTGCGATCTCTACCTAAGACCCAATCTTAGATATGAGAACCTCTGCTCACTCCCTCTCACTCACACTCCCGTGTTTACAATTTATTCAAAGACACACCAGAGATCAACTCTGAACAAATGGGATCAACCCTACACAATAGAGATCAACTCTACACACTCAGGTCCAACACTTGATGTTAGTATACCATCAAGGTGGCTCACAAAAACACTCAAGTCCTAAAACTCACAAAATAACTCTTCAATCCCGGACTTGGTACAGAACTCGTGCAGCCTCCATGATTATATAGCCGTGTACGATTCTGGGCTGCAAGTTCTTGATACTGGAGGAGATCTATCTTCTTCCTGAAAATCTGCAGTTAAAGAACTAAAAGATAACTTTTGATCTTTTAGTTTGAATCTTTAATCTTTAATCTTTAATCCCTGAACGAACTCTTCTACTTCGAAATTCGAACCATAATGATCTTTTAATTCGTTCCTAAAGATAGATCTTCTTATCTCTTGCTAACTGCACAATAATCTGTTAAAGATATAACAGATTTATATGTCCAGTATTTTCGGGCCAGATGTCAGGACATCGTATCCGACATCTTGGATCCTGCAGCTTCAATGCTTCACTTGACTTTTATCTTGCATTGTACAGCACTTCCAGTGTTTTCGAGCAGGATGTCAGGACATTGTATCCGACATCGTGGATCCTTCAACTTCAATTCTTCATTAGACATTTTATCTTGCCTTGTGCATTGTGCAGCCCGTTCTTATTCCTTGACATATCGTTGGACATCATGTGCAGCAACTCCAGCTTTCCTTTATTGTCTAAGTGCTTATGTTTTAACAAAATCTTAGCCAATCTTTTAAAGCTCAGTAGAGCTAAACACTAACAGTTTTGGGAATAAGTGTGGGGGGTTTTTGTTTCATTGGACAACTTGTTTTGTTGGCTATGCTTCATGATGTATTTTGGGCCATACTTGATGTACATTGTATATTGGTTAAATGTTGGACATGCTGAATGAAATGTCATTTTCTGCTTCTAAGAAAAAAATTCGAAAAAAAAAAGAAAAAGAAAAGCAATAAAGTTGAGTGAATAAGATCTTAAATGGCACAAGAATGATGAAACTCTTGGTTCTACTCTTCATGTTTAATTTTTATCTTTACTTCTTTTTATTTTTTTTATTTTTTTTAATATGCACTTATTCCCCTTTGCTCCTCTATTCCTTTGGGATTTAGCCACTTATTCCATATTTCTCCATACCTTGTCCTTGGCCCCATTACAACCTTAAAAGACCTTTTGATCCTCATGTGCTTGTGTTTATGGGTTGATTGTCAATTTTAGAATCTTGCCAAGTTTATGTGGTGTTTGCTTTCATGGGTGCTTTGAGGGTAAATAGTAGCCTAGACACTTGAGAGATAGAGTGTATATCTTGTGAGGCTTTATCACTTTTCATTCTTGAGCTGATTAACTATTTTGCCATGATTGGGTTGCTTGGATGATTTTCATGAATGTCTTGACTTTTTGGATCTCCTTATGTTAGATGTTACCCATTCCTTTCATTCCTTGATGTTCATTGAGAAATATGTGAATGTTTTTGTTTGTCTCCCTTTCATATCCTTGGATTTTGTTCTTTGTTTCATTTTGCCCAGGAGTGCAAAAGGCTAAGTATGGGGGGTTTTGATGTGCCATCATTTTCTTCTATTTTCTAAACCCTTTTTGCACCATTTTAATTATTGATTGGTCTTAATTGTCAATTAATTAGGCAGTTTTATTATTTGGGCTCATTTAGCTAATTTGATGTTTTTAATCTAATTTCAGGAATTAATGAAACATTGGGCTTAATCCGGATTTTGGTTGTGGACTTGAAGAGGGCAAATAAAGCAGCGCTTACCTTAGTTAATTTCTAATTAGGAAATTTCGCAATTTTATTTTATGTTGTTCAGTGTTTATTTCGTTTTGGGCCAGAGTATTGTAATAGGGCCCAGTGACTCTGAGTGACTCTTTTTAAATAGCTGCCTTGGGATTCGTGCAGGGCATTCTATTCTGCTATGCTATTTTCATTATCCAGAGCTTTGGTTTTAGGTTTTCACGTTTTTCTGTGCCCTTGTTATCCCAATTTGAGGTTTCGTTTGTAATGTGGTTTCCTGGCAGTTTTCCCTTCACCAGTTATCCCAATTTCGTGAATATTAATCAGTGCACGCTTCGTGTTCGATTAATTGCCTCTGAGCCTAACTTGCGTTCATGCTTAATGGACGAAGGGCTAACTGGTGTATGTGGTGCCTAATCACGTATTGAAAACCCTAAGTTGATTTTCGCTTAGTAAATTGAAATAGGGTTGGATTAAGTGGTTGACTGTTAGGGACGAATTCTCCATAACCCAGGATAAGAGAGTGGCTTCTGAATCAGAGGAAACAACCCGTTTTTAATATTAGTAGTTTCGTATTCCATTTTATTTGTCTGCTCTTTAATTACCAAACAACCAACCCCCCCCCCCCATCGTTACTGTTACTGCAAGTATATTATGAACATTTGGCTTGTCACTGCTCGTTGGGAAACGACCTAGGATCACTTCCTAGTTACTGCATTTTCATGTTTATTTGATTCGGGTACGGCCTCGATCAACCCTCCACCTCCACCTTCTCAACCTCCACCATCATTCTCTGCTCAGGACTGACTATGATGTCCTTCACTATTTCTATCTTCATACCCAATTTTTGCTTATGAAAAAATGGGGAGAAAGGAGTTTTGATTGTAAAAGAGCCAACAGTTTTAAATAAAAGTGGCTTTGGAATATTTTCACATATGTTCTCTCTTTAGTTATTAAATGTTTTTATTTCGCTGCCACATATGTCATATATAGTTTATATGCCATATTCTTGCTATGACTGAACTTAGGAGGAGTTTAACTGCATTACATTTTTTCACTCTCTTAAAACTCTGATTATCTTTATAAATCCAAATTTATATTGTTTGTCATCATAAAAAAAGGGAAGATTGTTAGGTCTGGACGACCATTCATCTCATCCACCTTAGGTTTTGATGAATAACAATAATGTAAATTATTGATGTTCTAATGAGTTTTTGACAAGTGGACATGAAATATATGTTAAAGGGCTTAACAATATTTAGCATTGTTCATAAATTGAAGAGATTGCTCTGTTTTATCTAGTGTCCAACACGTTATATCTAGCGAGCATCCACCCTTGTGAAACCTAGTATTATACACTGTCTTTTAGTTAACTTGTGCGTCCAATCTCAAACAAACTCAAAAAGACTAAGAATGACGAAAAAAGGAAATGCACATGTTCTATTTTATACAAATTCAATTTGTCTCTCTTTTGTTTTGAATTGTTAACATTTGAATTTAAGTAAAGGACAATATAGAAGGTTTTCATGAAATATTCTTTTAAAGGTTTCTTTTGCTACGGACAAGAAGCACATGGCACTGTCTATATTATGATTCATTCCTCTCCAATCAAAGCATGACACGTCGCCTTATCCTTTAGGGTGAGACAATGATCTTTTCAAGGAATCGACGCCAATCCCATAAAAGATTCTTCATTGAAGTCTTTTAAAGGCTATCTCCATCGAGGAAGCTTTTGACAAAAAATCTTACAAGAGAGCAAGAAAATATTTGAAGCAAAACTGTGCTGAAATCACTAGATGATTGATATACAATTTTCATTAGCTTATTCTTTGTTAAGCAAAGTTATTTTTGTATTTGAGCTTAATTGTTTATTCACTTGTTGAGTGTCAAGAATACTTATATCCATCCAAAATTTTGTTTGTGAAGGCCAGGATTGGCTTATTGTTAAATAATACTTGGATTTCTTAGATTCAAGAGGAGTTTAAGGATGTACCAGAAGTATCATTAAGAATATTTGCAAATCCATGAGTGACAAGTTAGAATACTTGTTTTGTGATCAAGTTTTGATTAGTGGAACCATTTACTAGTAAGTAAAGGAGAATTGAGTGAACCAATATAAACAAGTGTTTTTACTTCTCTTTTATGACGATTTATTGAGCATTCTTATAACACTTTCTATCACCTTTTTAACTCCAAATGTTTATTTAAAAAGCTATTTTAAGAACTCTCTTTTATCTAGTCGTGGACGACTATATTGATCTTCATAGAATATTAGCTTTATCTCGAGTGGACGACTTGCCAAATATATATATATATTATTATTTATATCCACTTTTATATTACAAAAGTTTATATTTTTAATATACACACTATTCAATCTCCCTCCCTTTTAATGTGTTTATTGCTATTTCAATATCCGCTTTTAACGATGCATTGTTAGGTAAACGTGTTGAGTAGGTAAATATATGACAACTAGCCAACCATTTGGTACCAATGTTAGTGGCTAGGTAGCGTTCGCGTCATTAGTTATTTCAAATATGCTTTTATTATCAGCATAAATGTGTTTTGTAAGTTGTAACTGAACAAACAAACTATCAAGACATGTATCATCTAAAGCTTGAAAATCAATAATTGAATGAAAACTTGTAATTCATACCTATATTTATATCTGAATTGTCAAATTTATTATTATAGATAGATAGATATACCTACCATTATTTTTCAAAAAATGTTTATAATTAATTGTAGGAATTACTCAATTACAGGTTACAAAATGATGGAAATTTAATAAAATTTAATAAAAAATTGTTAAACATCCTATAATCATGTAAATTATGGATTAAATTAAAATTTATTTTACAATATTTATTATGATTTACTTGTTTTCTCTCTCTCTATATATTAATTAGTTAATTGATTGAGTTATTAATATTAATTTAAATTTAAATTATATTGACATAAATGTGTTTTGCTTTTTTATGGACATACTTTGTAACTAAACCGATCAACTAGGAAGCATCGCACATAAGATAACATGAGGTATCATCTGAAGCTTGAGAAACAATAATTGAATGACATGTTTAATCCATAAACCAATCAATTTTGATTAATTTAACCCCCTTTGTTTTAAAACCGAAATAAAATAACCCAATGAAGACCCTTCCGTTATCCATATCTCTCGTATGTATGTGCCAAAGATTCTTACTACAATTGATGAAGTCTTCTGGAATCTCGGTGGGTCAATGACAGATTTATCTATAAACTAATCAAAAGAAAAATAAATATATTGCACGCTTACATAATTGAGATAAATATATTCCTAATCAACCCGCTAATCAATGGACACAACAGCTACGGATATGTGACTTAATTCACACACACACACACCCATGAGTTTCATTCTATTTTCGTTTTCTTGCAATAAAAAAAATACTTCTTGATTTTTATTTATAAAATCCAAATTTAAAATAATATTTATTTCTTTTTATATGATTTAATCTATAATATTTTTTACATTAATTACTTTTAGATTATAAATACTTTTACTTTAAAGAAGAGAGAAAGTATATCGGTGAATTACTGCAAGAGAGAGGAGTATTACCTATTAGGATAGTTTGAAAAAAATTATAAATTTAAAATAATTTTATTGTTATTAACTAAATTAATTAATGAACTAGATAACGGAGTCTTATAAATAAAAATAAATAAAATAAATATTAATCAGTATCCAAAAATATTATTAAGGAAATATAATTTTTAAATTAATGTCCTAAAAATAATAATAAATTATTTTTTAATCAATGTCCAAAAAAATACTGGTAAGTGAGACGCATAAAAAAACTTGGTGAGAAGCAGAACCACACGTGTGAGGCACTCCAAATAGTTGTTGTTTATGACCTCGAAACAAAGCCGTGTGACGGGTGTAAGGCATTCACTATGTTAGCCACCCACGGCATCTTGAGGTGTGTAATTCACGATCACCGGTCGCTTTCACGGTTGAGAGCATGTTGGTCTTTGCGTGCTGTCGTCTAACCCATGGAGTAATATATTGGACAAACTACAAGTACCCAAAACCCCTCGATGAAGCACACTTGTTTCAATGTTTCATGTGAATTTGGTCGTGGGAATGAATAAAAAAATCCTAGAATTAAAAAGTTGTGACTTCCAACCAAACAAAGAGAAATGAATGCGATGTTGGATTGAGTTTTCTTGCTACATGTAAATTTAGCATATTTTATATTTTTGTTCTTAAGAAAAATATTTTAATCCTTATAAAATATATTTGTTTTATTTTTTTCTTGAAATACTTTAGATAATAAAAAATACTTTAAACATTGAAATTTTTTATTTAAAATACTTTAAGTATGAAAACAAAGTAAATATATTTTGTAATTACTAAATAATTTTTTACAAAGATAAAAATAAAAAAAATTAAATTATAAGGACCAAACATATATTTTAATCGATCGAGTTTAATTACTTTTTTTTTTTGTGGGAAAGAGAGAGGTAAAGGAGGAAGGGTTCTTGTCAATTTATGGAGATTATAAACAGAAAACTTCAAAGCTATTTTGTTGTGCGTGTGTTCCCTGCTTATGAAACAAGTAATTAATTGAAGTCGCGAGAGTTTGGTGTAGCGATTAAATTATTATTATTATCATATCATTTATTTAATTTTATTTTTCAGCATGTATTGCATAAATACTAAACACATTTTTTTATTTAAAGTATATATTAAACATATTTTAATACAATTATTATCATTTTGAAATTAAAATAGACTTTTAAACAATATTTTTGGAAACATATAGGATTGGGATCATATCCGTTTATGTATTGGATTTAAACCTTGGGATGGGAATGCCTAATTTTTTTTTGTAGTAATCTCGTTGGTGTTTTTATCAACTTGTGTATATTTTAATTAATCCACTTTTTGGGTCTGGTGAAAGATTGATTATTTATCCATTCCAGTACAAGGAAATTTACGAAAAAATAAATCTTTGCAGTCTTTTCTAAAGTAATTAACTTAAATATTATAATTACTATAAAATGTCATCTATTAAGGAAAAATGGTAAAATTTTGATTGTAATTTCTATAGATATAATTTATGCTCAGAAGAGATCAAAATTGTTAATTTGTAAATTTAAACTAACAGTATAATATGCATTATATTGTGCAAATAAATTTGATATACTTACTTTTAATGATATACATAAGATCAAGATTTAAAGACATGACCACTAATATTTTGAGAAAGAGTTTTTAAGTTGAGAATGATTAATTTAGCTCATGTAATTATGTATAAATGATACAACTTAAAGACACATTAAAATAGTTATTTGATAACATATAAAACTCACTTGACTATTCACTTTGTGTTTTAATCTTAACCAATGCAATTATGATAAAATTTAATAACAATAAATATCTATTTTCTCATTGTGAAAATGAATAATAACTCTAATAAAGTAAATAATTTTAAACTCGTGCGTTTCAAAAGTGTATCAATGGGAAGTTTAATTTTTTTTCACAATTATTTAAATATCTAACATTCAATAAATAATTATTTATAACTAATAATTTTTAACAAAAATATTTATTATTAATTTTATGTGTAAATATATATGTGATGTACTACTACAAGAAAATTAATCATATATTAACTCAAAAATCTATTTTTTTATTAGTATTTTTTTCTCTCTCATATATCAACTCAAAAATCTTTAGTTTCCCTTAGATTCGTTACTGTACACGAGTTTGTTTAAATTAAATATTTTTATATTTGATTTTAGTATTTTTTTAATATATATATATATATATATATATATATATATATATATATGTGTGTGTGTGTGCGCGCGCGCGCGCATATAAATAAAGTTGTCAATTTTTTTTAAAATGTAGAATTATATTTAATCATTACATTAAAATTGAAGAAGAATATTAATTACATTTTCAATAAAGTATTACATATATTATTATTATTATTAATAATGACCCCTGAATCTCATTGAAAGAATATCGATAGGTGCATTTTTTTATTTATTTAGAATCGACATCAGTTTCTCTCCTCTTTTTTTCTTCTCAAATGTATCTCTGTTTTATGCATAAATTATTTTTTATCTCTCTCTTGAAGCTAGAACTGAATATTGAATAAGAAATTAGATTATGAATAGAAACAATTATGAGACATGAAACAACACAAATGAAGAGAAAGGATCACAGAAAAGAAATAAACTAAGACTCGAAGAAGAATAGAACTCGAAGGGAGGAATTAGCAAAAACTACCTCTACTTTTTTTTTTAGAGGAAACTACCCCAACTTCTTAGGTATTGTTGTAGTTATATCACCAATAAAAGAAAAATCATCAAAATTATGGAATTAGATTGATTTATTTTAGAAAAATTATAAACATACTTCTTTTTCATTTAATTTCTATCGCATTTTTATATGTCTTTTTTTATTACTTTAATTATTACATCTATCATTTTTTCTTTCTATAATTTTCTCTTTATTTGTCTTCTTTTTCTAGATTAAAAGGGGAGTGGCTTTTATCATAACTTTTTTTTTATTAAGAGTCATTGAAGAATTTGTTTTTCAAAAATTAATTATTGTTTAGGATAATATATTCACGGAACATGTTATGAATTCTTGGACTCATGCACTTTCCCTGCCTTTGTGCACCTTTGTGCACCTCACTCCAAAGTACACAATTTTCACATAATGGACTATGTGTTTGTGCACCTTTGTGCACCTCACTCCAAAGTACACAATTTTCACATAATGGACTATGTGTTTAATACATATAGAGAGGGGAAGTTTCATATGAAAGTTACAAGGACCTTTGTATAACATGTAGGGATTCAATCAATCAACCTAATTTGATTCTAGCAGACAATCATCAATCATAACCACATGCTTCCTATCCATGTAGAGAGAAATTACTTCATAAAGATGAATAAAACCTCATTGTGTTCCCATACTTAGAATCATGATGAAAACTAAATGCAAAGACGTACTTGGATTAGCCATAATGGAATGATGAAAGGTTGATGAGGATCAAGATTGGTTTTATACGTAGAGAGCTTTATTTTCTTCTCTGAATTTTCTCTAATGGAGATAAAGAGAAAAAGAAAGCAAAACTGTAAGTTCTGTCACTCTCTCTACAAATGGGGACCATAACCTCTTGTATTGGTAACTGCCATCAGTTACCCCAAATTTGGTAATTCTAATTTGGCCCCTCATCAAATTATAATATCACTAATGGTATCTATACAGTTAGCCTTTCATGACATATATGCCCTTAGACATAATATATTAATTAGACCACTTTAATATTTTGGCTAATAAAATAATGACCCTAACTCATTCAATTATGTGATATATATATATATATATATATATATATATATATATATATATATATATATATATATATATATATATATATATATATATATATGTATGACCCAAAATTGCTAACAATCTCCCACTGGTCACAAATATATATATCCTTACCGTCCTTATGAATGTGTTAGACTTTATGAGCTCAAAATTTTCCATTACATGCCTTAAGCATATTCCAAAAATCTTTTCCATTGATTACATCCGCACATAGAACAAAAACAATTTTCATTGTATCAATCACAACTAAATTCATCAATGATCACTAATAGTGACGGAATCAAATGACATAGACTCATCATGAAATGTGTAGCATGAAAATTACGTGAAGGTGTACACGTCTATTTTCAACTGATCCTACTTTACCTCAATGAGATCATTTAATAACCTTAATGTACAAAGTGTAATAACTGAATAATAACACACACACACACACACACACACACACACACACACACACACACACACACACACACACATATATAACCAAATATATCCAAAAGTCAATGTATGCATACATAAAATCAACATAGAACATAAAATACATAAAAGTGATTAACTCCCACTAAACCAAAGATTCCTCAAACTGTAAAACACCTATGTGAGCAACATGCTCATGAAAGACCTTGGGTGGAAGTCCCTTAGTAAGAGGATCTGCTATCATGGAGTTTGTCCCTAAGTGTTCTATGGAAATTTGTCCACTTTGTACCCTTTCCTTAACAACTAGGAACTTGATGTCAATATGCTTCGACTTGGTCGAGCTCCTATTGTTGTTAGAATACAATACAACTGATTTATTGTCACAATATAACTTAAGTGGTCTTTCAATTCCTTCCACAATTTGTAGCCCCGTGACAAAATTTCTCAGCCATATTCCATGATTTGATGCCTCATAGCATGCCACAAATTATGCCGCCATAGTGGATGAAGTAGTAAAGGTTTGCTTGGCACTGCGCCAAGAAACCGTACCACCAGCTAACATGAAAATGTAACCTGAAGTGGATCTCAAACTATCTAGGCATCTTGCAGAATCTGAGTCAGAATACCCAGTGATCTCCAACTGATCTGGCCTCTTGTATGTGAGCATATAATACTTTGTTCTCTTCAAATACCTTATAACTCTTTTGGCTGCTTTCCAATGATCCATTCCTAGATTGCTTAAATATCTACCTAATACCCTAACTATGTATGCTATATCCGGACTCGTACATACTTGGGCATACATCAAACTCCCTTACAACTGATGCATAGGGAATCTTCTGCATTTCCTGAATTTCCAAATTTCCTTTTGAGCACTATCTGAGACTGAACTTGTCTCCCTTAACAACTAGAGTATCCCCGAATTTACATTTTTGCATGCCAAACCTTTTAAGTACCTTTTTGATATAGCTCCTTTGTGATAATCCTAGAATACCCCGAGATCGATCTCGGTGTATCTGAATTCCTAATACAAAGGAGACATCACCAAGATCTTTCATTTCAAATTTTCTTGATAGAAATCTCTTGGTTTCGTGCAACATGCCTATATCATTAGTGGTAAGCAGTATGTCATCAACATATAAGATCAGGAAAATGTACTTGTTCCCATTGAATTTGTGATACACACAATCATCAACAAGATTCATCTCGAAACCAAATGAGAGAATTACTTGATGAAATTTGTGGTACCATTATCGAGATGTCTGTTTTAGCCTGTAAATGGATTTTGTCAGTTTGCAAACCATATTCTTTGGGTCTTCTAACACAAAGTTTTCTGGTTGCACCATATAAATTGTCTCATCAATGTTGTCATTGAGAAATGCCGTCTTGACATCCATTTGATGAAGCTCCAATTCATAATGTGCAACAAGAGTCATGATTTGTTAGACAAGTGGCCTCAGATATCTTAAGAAGGGGGGGTTGAATTAAGATATTCCAAACTACTTCCCCAATTAAAAATCTATTTCACTTTTTGTTCAAGTTATAAATTCCCTTAATAATGAACTTCTTAGATATTGATTCAAATAAAACAATTTGAATATGAATATAAAGCAATAATAAACAAAGGAGATTAAGGGAAGAGAAAGTACAAACTCAGATTTATACTGGTTCGGCCACACCCTTGTGCCTACGTCCAGTCTCCAAGCAACCCGCTTAAGAGTTCCACTATCTTGTAAATTCCTTTTACAAGTTCTAAACACACAAGGACAATCCTTCCTTTGTGTTTTGAATTCCTTTACAACAAGAGACCCACAGTCTCTTAATCCCTTAGAGAATGAGGAGAAGAAGAAGAATGAATCTCTCTAGAAAGAGATAGATTTTACAGATTGAGCACTCAAATAATTCCTTAATGAATTGCAATTGAATTGGCCAAGGAATTCTTAAGAGGATAAAATGATTTTTGCTCTTTGAGAGGATAAACGCTTGTTGTTCTGAAAAACTATAAGCAAATTTGTGTTATAAGTCACATATATATAGACCATTGGTGGTCATGAATAAAGCCTTTGAAAAGTTGTGACTCTTAGAAATATTTTCTGAAAATCCTGTCTGGTAATCGATTATAGGAATTGTGTAATCGATTACAGCTTTTAAAATTTGAATTAAAACGTTTATTAACTGCTGGTAATCAATTACCAAAATTGTGTAATCGATTACACAGTCTAAAATTTTGAATTCAAATTTTAATAGCTGTTGTAAAGCATATTTGGCCACTGGTAATTGATTACATCCTCTGGTAATCGATTACCAGAGAGTAAATCCTTTGAAAAACACTTTTTAATTTAAATTACTTGGCCAAACCTTTTGTTAATTCAATTAGGAATTCCCGTCCTAATATTCTAGTGATCATCTTGATGTTGTGACTTGTAATCTTGAAGTATTGTCTTGAATTTAATCTTGAAAAGCCCATTTGTATCAATTGCATCATATCATCATGATCATCATCAAAACACCAAAGGCATTTGCATCTACAATCTCCCCCTTTTTGATGATGACAATACAATACCTGAAATCAAGATTCAAGCAAGCAACAACCAATTGTATATAGATAAAATGTGCGTTTACTCCCCCTATATTTCGGAATTTATGATCACTTGATTTCTAAGTTTGTTAAGCTTTTTCTACAACCTTTTTTCCCCCTTTGGCAACATCAAAAAGCCAAAGAACTCGGGAATCAACACAGATATAACAATGGAGTAGAAAGATATAAATATCAGAGTATAAGGCATAACCATCCAAACTCACAAATAATCAAACTATAATCCAAATAAATCAAAACGTCAAAAACCACATAATGTCAAAGCAGAAAAGGCTGAAATCCAAATTCCACAAGATAAATAAAGTACTTAACATAAGAATTTAAACTCTAAGAAACTGAATAGCCAAAATACACAGCTTATAAAAGACATATAACTAGAAACTAAAGTCTAAGAAGGCGGAGGTGGTGGTGGAAGATCGAAACTCTGATGAATGTATCCGACATCCTCTTCAAGTTGTGTGAGGCGAATGTCCATACCGGCGAAGCGTGTATCTAACGAGTCGAAGCGGTCACCAACATAAGAACGAAGACCCTGTAATTCGGAGAGGACTTCATTCATGAGTGTGGAATCTTCGCGCGGAGGAGGAGGTGAAGGAGTACGTTCATCTTGAGGAGGGAGTGCATCCTTCTTCAGCCATTGACCATTCCGATCTTTACGGTACCCAAAGGAGGTCACTGCACCAGCACCAATTACAAAGGAACGCTTGACTTGAACAAAGGGTTCATCATCAAGCGGAATTTGAAAATGACGCAAAAACAGAGTAAGAAAAGCCCACATAAGAATCAAATCCTCCTCAGAGGCCTGTGCTAAATTGGAAGACCGAGGAAGCAAAATTCTAACAATTATATAGTGCATGATGCGATTATCAAATGTTAATGACCCGGCCAGCAATCTACCGGTCATTTCAGCCTGATCATTGTAGACCATACGGCGAGCATCATGACTCGAATAATCAAATTTCAAGTCATCAACAATGGTGCCCTCAAAAGGTGCACCTTGACTGGGTAAATTAGTTAATGAAAAGAACAATGACTGATCAATGACCATAGGAATACCATGCACCTCAGAGATAATAATGCCATCTTGAATTTTTAAATTGCAGTAGAAGACCTTTACAAGTTCAGGATAATATGGCAATTTTAATGACATGAAATCAACAAGGCCAGAATTTTGAAACACTTGATAACAATCAAACGTTTCATCATTAAAGAATTCTACGTCTAGGTACTTAGGGTCTAAGATGATTCTAGAAGAAAACTGAGAAAGGTACCGTAGACGCTGATCATCGGATGAAAACAATGTTGATGATCTTGGAGATGACAAAGAAGGATGAATAGGTGTTGTGGGTGCTCCGGATGGGCCGTGGCGACGATGGGTAGCAGCAGCAGCGGTGGAGGATGATCCCTTTCTCTTCTTCGATGGCTCTGCCATTTGATGAAGTTTTTGTGGATTTTGATCGGTGGAAGTGAAAGAGGAGTGAAAAAGAGGAAGATTGGGCTTTACGGGACGTGATTTGGTGAAGAATTGAGTGAGATTCGAAGATTTGAAGTTTTAGGTATTGAGGAAACGTGGAGGAGGCTTTGGCTGCACAACAGCTCTGATTTCGTGAGTATTTATAGAAGAGGACGAATTGTAATCGATTACAGGGATTGGTAATCGATTACAGGACCAATAAGCCTACTGGTAATCGATTACAGGATGTTGTAATCGATTACAGGCTGCCTGTTCATGTGTAATCGATTACACTGGATGGTAATCGATTACCAGAGCCTATCCTAGGCTAGTTTCTTAAGAGAATATCTATGTTTATGCTAAAACACATCCAATATGATTAATTATCACTACTAATGCACTTAATTCAATCATTCAATTATTACATACACAAGAAATCATAAATTCTATCATAATAATAAGAATTCAAACAAGATCAAACAAAATAATCTACAAACAATCAATAAGAGTAGATCAATCAATCAATCAATCAATCAATCAATCCCTATTTTTATAAATCTCTTATATCTAAGAGGCCTAATTCTCTTCTAATAGAGAAGAACACTTCCTTGGGGAGAGGTTTTGTGAAAATATCAGCAAGTTGATTCTTAGTATCAACAAACTCTAATACACAATCTCCCTTTAGGACATGATCTCTGAGAAAATGGTGTCTAATCTCTATATGTTTAGTTCTAGAGTGTTGAACTGGGTTTTTGGATAGATTTATGGCACTAGTATTATCACACTTAATAGGTATGCGATCAAGAATGATGCCATAGTCAGATAATTGTTGCTTCATCCATAAAATCTGTGCACAACAACTACCGGCAGAGATATACTCCGCTTCAGCAGTAGATAAAGCAACACTGTTTTGTTTCTTACTATGCCATGAGACAAGAGCCGATCCAATGAATTGAAAAGTTCCACTTGTGCTTTTTCTATCAGTTTTAGATCCAGCAAAATCAGAATCAGAATATCCTATTAAGTTACATGTTGAATTCTTAGGATACCATAATCCTAAATTGATTGTTCCTAATAGATATCTCATGATTCTCTTTACTGCACTTAAATGTGATTGTTTGGGGTTGGATTGAAACCTAGCACACATGCATACACTAAACATAATATCAGGTCTACTAGCAGATAAATAAAGAAGAGATCCGATCATACCTCGATATTGTTTTATGTCTATAGACTGACCAGATTCATCTTTATCTAAGTAACAACTAGTGCTCATCGGTGTAGACATGTGTTTTGCACTATCCATCCCAAATATTTTGATCAATTCCTTGCAGTACTTGGATTGATTGATGAATATACCTTCTTGAGTTTGCTTGATTTATAATCCCAGAAAGTACTTTAGTTCTCCCATCATTGACATTTCAAATTCACTTTGCATATCAAGGGAAAAATCCTTGCACAATGAATCATTAGTGGATCCAAAAATTATATCATCAACATATATTTGAACCAACAAAATATCATTATGCTTTCTCTTTATGAACAATGTGGTATCCACTTTACCTCTAGAGAATTCTTTTTCTAGAAGAAAATTGCTTAAGCGTTCATACCACGCCCTAGGGGCTTGTTTCAAACCATAAAGAGCCTTTTGTAATTTATAAACATGGTTTGGTTTATCAGGAATTTCAAAACCAGGGGGTTGTTCAACATATACCTCTTCTTGAATTAAACCATTTAGAAAGGCACTCTTAACATCCATTTGATAAAGTTTAAAATCCATTATGGATGCATATGCCAAAAACATTCTAATGGCTTCTAATCTTGCAACAGGAGCATATGTTTCTTCATAGTCTATTCCTTCTTCTTGATTATACCCTTTTGCTACTAACCTGGCTTTATTTCTAATAATTATACCATGTTCATCTAACTTATTTCTAAAAACCCATTTTGTTCCTATGACAGGATAATTTTCAGGTTTTTCTACTAATTTCCATACATTGTTTCTTTCAAATTGGTTCAGTTCTTCTTGCATGGCAATGATCTAGTTATCATCTATTATGGCTTCTTTTATATTTTTAGGTTCAATCATAGATACAAAAGCCATATTATTGCATAAATCTTTAAGAGAATGTCTAGTTGTTACCCCTTTTGAGATATCACCAATAATATTGTCGAGGGGATGATCTCTTGAAGCTTTCCATTCTCTTGGAAGTTCATAATTGGATTTGACTTCTTCTGGAGGATCTTCATTGTTTCCTTTGTCATTTCCTTTGAAATCTTGTTCACGAATATTCATATGTTCTAAAGAATCTGCAATATCATCTAGCATATTCTTTCTTGACAAGATAACATTAGATTCATCAAAGGTAACATGAATGGATTCCTCGATATTCATAGTTCTTTTTATTATATATCCTATATGCTTTGCTTTGTAATGAATATCCAAGAAAAATACCTTCATCAGATTTTGCATCAAATTTTCCTAGATTATCTTTTCCATTATTGAGCACAAAGCATTTGCAACCAAAAACATGTAGATGAGAAATATTAGGTTTTCTACCATTAAATAACTCATATGGGGTTTTCTTTAAAATAGGTCTTATTAAGGCCCTATTCATGATGTAACATGCAGTATTGACCGCTTCAGCCCAAAAATACTTTAGAAGAGAAGTATCATTTAATAAAGTTCTAGCAATTTCTTCCAATGACCTATTTTTCCTCTCAACAACTCCATTTTGTTGAGGGGTTCTAGGTGCAGAAAAATTGTGTTCAATACCATGTTCATCACAGAATAATTCAAAATCTTTGTTTTCAAATTCACCCCCATGATCACTTCTAATGGATGCAATCTTAAGATTTTTCTTGTTTTGTATGACTTTAGCTAGTTTTCTAAATGCTTGGAATGAATCACTTTTATGTGTAATAAATAATGTCCAAGTATATATAGAGAAATCATCGACTATAACTAGAGCATAGTAATTTCCTCCAAAACTCATGGTTCTAGATGGACCAAATAAATCAATATGCAATAATTGTAAGGGTTGAGTGGTTGAAACAACATTTTTAGGTTTGAATGAGACGCTTGTTTGTTTGCCCTTTTGACATGCATCACATAGTTTATCTTTTTCAAATTTCAATTTAGGCAAACCAACTACTAAATCTTTTGAAATTAATTTATTTAAGTGATCCATGTTTATGTGAGCAATTTTTTTATGCCATAACCATGGATCATCATGTTTGCTAAGAAAGCAATGATTGTTTTCTAGTTTTATGCTTAAGTCTATCATGTAAACATTATTGACTCTATGTCCTACATGCTTTATATTAATGTCATGCTTATGTTCTATAAGACATTTCTGAGAATCAAATGATACTAGATAGCCTTTGTCGCATAATTGACTTACACTAAGCAGGCTGTGCTTAAGGCCTTCAACAAGTAGAACATTTTCAATGGAGTTTGAAGAATTTGTACCTATTTTACCCACTCCAAGGATTCTACCTTTGTTGTTGTCACCATATGTTACATGCCCGCTTTTCTTTGGAGAGATGTGTGTAAAATTTGATGCATCTCCAGTCATATATTTTGAGCATCCACTATCTATGTACCACTTCTTTCTCAAAGATACCTACATAATCAAGTTTTTGACTTAGGTACCCAAAATTTATTGGGTCCTTGCATGTTAGTATAAACTGAGGATCCTTTTGGAACCCATATCATTTTAATGTTACTGTAATTTTTCTTGAAGTAGCAAGTTGATATGCCATGTCCTCTTCTTCCACAGTAAAAACAAGTGATAGAATTAGAATTACATTTTTGTGTGGAAGTGGAAAAGTTTTTATGAAACTTTTGTTGTTTTTCAGATTTATACCCTAGTCCATTTTTATTGGACACATATCTTTTGCAAGTGAATTTTTCAACTCTTTAATTTCTTTTACATATTTATCACAGCAACTACAAGAATCTGATATTTTCTTGTCAGAAATAGTGGAGGTATTAATTTTTTCATTTGTTTTAGAAATTGAGACTTCATTTCTAAGAAGATCTAATTCTTTGTTTAACTTTGAAATTTCATTTTCTAAATTTGAAATTGTTTTCTTTGAAGATGAAACTAATTTTGCAAGTTTAATTGACTCTTTATGCAAATCAGCAAATGCTTCTTGCAATTCATCAAAAGAAATAGATAAGTTATTTGAAGACGTTACCTCTTCATCGCTTTCATAACTTTTAGCCATAAGGCAGAGATTTATCTCTTCATTTTCTGAATCTTCAGAAGATTCCATATCATTTTCATCCCATGTGATGTATGCTTTCTTCGGTTTCTTTTCACTATGATTTTTCTTTTCAGATTTCTAAATCTTTTTCTTGAATATGGGACAATCAACCCTCAGATGTCCAGGTTGATTACATTCAAAGCATTTTAAAGTAGAGGATGAAGTTTCTGTCCTTCTCTTTGATTTAAAATTGGGTCGCCTCTGATTTCCTCTTACTTTAAGAAATTTGTTGAACCTTTTTACAAAAAGACTTAGATCATCATCATTATCTGGATCATTATCCTGATCACTTTCTTCTTTAATTGAGGATGATGCTTTAAGAGCAATTCCTTTCTTTTTCTTGTCATTTTCTTCATGTTGGTGTAATCTCAATAGTTCCATCTCGTGTTCCTGCAACTTTCCAAATAAAGTGGCAAGGGACATGTTAGACAAATCTCTTGATTCAGTAATGGCCGTTACTTTGGGTTGCCATTCTCTACTTAAACATCTTAACACCTTGTTTATGAGATCCTCATTTTGAAATTCTTTACCTAAGGCTGCTAGATGATTTACTATATGTGTAAATCTCTTTTGCATGCTTTGAATATTTTCATTTGCATTCATTCTAAATAATTCATACTCATGAGTTAGTGCATTTATCCTAGATCTTTTAACATCTGTAGTTCCTTCATGTGTTAATCGAAGAGTGTCCCACATTTCCTTAGCACTCTTACAATTTGAAACCCTGAAATATTCATCCATTCCCAGGGCAGATGTTATTATGTTTTTGGCTTTTAAGTTGTATTGTACTCGTTTTCTATCCTCTTCAGACCATCTATCTCTAGGTTTTTCTATAGTTATGCTTTCACTTGATGAACTACCATCTATTGTAACTCTTTCTACTGTGGTGGGTATATAAGGCCCTATTTCTATGGCTTCCCAAATATTTAGATCTATTGCCTCAATAAAAATTTGCATTCGGGTTTTCCAGTAGTGGTAACCCTCTCCATTAAAGATTGGAGGTCTATTGATAGAATTCCCTTCTGGAAATAAGGAATTTGCTGAGGCCATCTTTTTCTTGAAGCTTCTAAACTTTATACAAGAATGAAGCTCTGATACCACTTGTTAGACAAGTGGCCTCAGATATCTTAAGAAGGGGGGGGGGGGGGTTGAATTAAGATATTCCAAACTACTTCCCCAATTAAAAATCTATTTCACTTTTTATTCAAGTTATAAATTCCCTTAATAATGAACTTCTTAAATATTGATTCAAATAAAACAATTTGAATATGAATATAAAGCAATAATAAACAAAGGCGATTAAGGGAAGAGAAAGTGCAAACTCAGATTTATACTGGTTCGGCCACACCCTTGTGCCTACGTCCAGTCCCCAAGCAACCCGCTTGAGAGTTCCACTATCTTTTAAATTCCTTTTACAAGTTCTAAACACACAAGGACAATCCTTCCTTTGTGTTTAGAATTCCTTTACAACAAGAGACCCACGATCTCTTAATCCTTTAGATAATGAGGAGAAGAAGAAGAATGAATCTCTCTAGAAAGAGATAGATTTTACAGATTAAGCACTCAAATAATTCCTTAATGAATTGCAATTGAATTGGCCAAGGAATTCTTAAGAGGATAAAATGATTTTTGCTCTTTGAGAGGATAAACACTTGTTGTTCTGAAAAACTCTAAGCAAATTCGTGTTATAAGTCACATATATATAGACCATTGGTGGTCATGAATAAAGCCTTTGAAAAGTTGTGACTCATAGAAATATTTTCTGAAAATCCTGTCTGGTAATCGATTACAGGAATTGTGTAATCGATTACAGCTTTTAAAATTTGAATTAAAACGTTTATTAACTGCTGGTAATCGATTACCAAAATTGTGTAATCGATTACACAGTCTAAAATTTCGAATTCAAATTTTAATAGCTGTTGTAAAGCATATTTGGCCACTGGTAATCGATTACATCCTCTGGTAATCGATTACCAGAGAGTAAATCCTTTGAAAAACACTTTTTAATTTAAATTACTTGGCCAAACCTTTTGCTAATTCAATTAGGAATTCCCGTCCTAATATTCTAGTGATCATCTTGATGTTGTGACTTGTAATCTTGAAGTATTGTCTTGAATTTAATCTTGAAAAGCCCATTTGTATCAATTGCATCATATCATCATGATCATCATCAAAACACCAAAGGCATTTGCATCTACATGATTGTCTTAGAAGAGTCTTTCGATGAAACTGGAGAGAAGGTCTCTTTAAAGTCAATCCCTTCCTTTTGGGTATAGCCCTTTGCCACAAGACGAGCCTTATACCTCTCCACATTACCTTCGGAATCCCGCTTGGTCTTAAATATCCATTTGCAACCAATGGGTTTCACACCTTCTGGTAATGAGACAAGTTCCCAAACCTTGTTGTCTTGCATGGACTTATACTCCTCATTCATTGCTTCAATCCACTTTTTTGAGTTGGAATCTTGCATGGCTTGATGGAAGTTGACTGAGTCATCTTCCATCATACCATTATTTTCCTCTTGTTCCTAGAGAAATATCACATAATCATCTGGAATAACACTTCTCTTTTCTCTTGTAGATCTCCGCAAAGGTATTGACTCATGAAGCATAGGTTCTTGAGGATCTTGAGTTTGTTCTTCATGAACGACCAAATTATCTAGAGTGGGAGATTCAATAACAATATCTTGTAGAGGTTCCAAATTTGCTTTGTCAAAAGCAACTGTATGAATCGGTTCTGAAATTGTTACTGATTCTTCCTCTAAGACAAAGTCTCTAACCTTATTCTTCCCCCCAAACTCAATATCCTCAAAGAATGTGGCAGTTCCCGTCTCAAAAATTGTCTTTAATTTGGGATCATAAAATATATAGCCCCTAGATCTTTCAGAATAACCAATAAAGTAGTTGCTCACTGTTCCGGAGTCCAATTTCCTTTCATTTGGCTTATAAAATGTTTTAGACTAGGCTTTCACCCAACCCAAAACTCATAAGGTGTTTTGGTTGCTGCCTTGGTTGGCACTCTATTTAGAATGTAAGCTGTAGTCTTTAGTGTCTCTTACCATATCCTTAAGAGTTATGTTTCATCTGTCAACTACACCATTCATGCTAGGTGACCCCGACATGGTGTACTGTGGGACGATTCCACATTCCTCTAGGTACCTGGAAAAAGCCCCAGACGTTGTTCACCTGAACCATCATATCTGCCATAGTATTCACCACGATGGTCAGATCTGACACTCTTGATTCTTTTGTTGAGTTGATTTTCAACTTCAACTTTAAATGTTTTGAACACATGCAGAGATTGTGACTTTTCATGTATAAGAAACAAGTATGCATATTTGGAGTAATCGTCTATGAATGATATAAAATATTGTTGACCATTCCATGAAGGTGTATGAAATAGCCCACAAATGTCTGTATGTATCAATTCCAAGACATCTGTAGCTCTATATGCACCTAATTTCTTGCTTTTGGTCTGTTTACCTTTAATGAATTCAACACAAACATTAAAGCTTATGAAATCAATGGAATCCAAGATTCTGTTTGACACAAGTCATTCAATTTTGTTCTTAGAAATGTGACCTAAGCGCTTATGCCATAATGCTCCTGAGTTTGTATTATCAATTCTATGCTTAGTACCACACAATTCCACATTAAAGGATTCACCATAGGAAGCTACATTATCAAGTAAATATAGATTATCATAAGCCAAACGTGAACCAGTTCCAACAATATCTGAATTAAAAGACAACCTAAACACATTGTTTCCAAATGAACACAAATAACCCAATTTGTCCAAATAAGAAACTGAAACCAAATTTCGTCTAAATGACGGTACAACAAAAGTGTCTTTTAAATCCAAATAAAAACCAGTACATAATAATAATCTAAAATGCCTTATAGTTTCCACCTCCACCGATTTACCATCTCCAACATAGATCCATCTTTCAAAATCAATTGGCTTCCGGTAGCTTAGGCAACCCTGCATTGAAACACTGATGTTAGTAGTGGCACCAGAATCTAACCACCAAGTGTTTCTAGGGACTGAAGCTAAATTGACCTTAGAACAGACCAAACTAAGAAACATACCTTTCTTTGCATGCCAAGCATGATATTTGGTACATTTCTTTTTTACATGTCTAGGCTTACTGCAAAAGAAACAGTTGTCACCTTGATTTTGTTTCTTTTGTGTTGGACCCTTAGCAGCTTCATTCTTGGGCTCTTAGTTCTTTTTTTTTCTTTTGCTCTTGTCTTTAGAGGTACTTACAACATGAGCACTTTTAGTCCTTTCTTGCTTCAGCCTTTGCTTTGCTCTTCTTTCACACAGTATGAAATGAGCTCATTAATAGACATCTCCTTTTTACAATTATAAGAGATCTTAAACTGACTAAACTGTCAAGGTAGATAAATTAGCACTAAATGAATAAGCAAGTCTTTTGATAGCTCAAGCTTTAGTGCCCTTAATTTTTGAAGCAATACTTGGCATTCCTGTAATGTATTCCCTAACATTTCCTTTGCCTGATACTTCATGGAAATTAAGTTCTGAAGAAGAGTACTTGTTTCCGCCTTATCGCTTTTTGCAAAGCACTTTTCAATTTCAGCAAGGAATTCTTTGGCCCTAGTTATATCATTTGAAACAATGCCCCTAAAGACCTCAGGAATGCCGCGTTAATGATCATAAGACTCATGCGATTTGAGTGATCCCACTTCTCGAGAAGGGGGTTTCTCAATCCTTAATGCAAGGTCTAGATCCATGCAGCCAAGAACAATTTGCATGTTCTGTTTCCAGTCCTTAAAATTTATACCATTAAGAATTGGAACTGAATTCATATTAGCAGATATAGAAGCAACAACTGAAAAGATCAAAACAAATAATACAATAAGCTCACATAATAGTCATCAATGCATTTAAATAATGGTATATCCCTTCTCAAGATATCTAGTGCACCATTGATATCAAGTCTTTGGACAATGGTATTAATTATTAGTGATATCCTTGTTGTAATGTTCAAACATTGATAGTAAAAGCATATCAAATAACAAACCCATCTTTTGATGTGACTTATCATTCACATGAAAAACCTCATAATTATCATATGTTTAACATCATAGGTGTGTATGTAAATTAGTTAAATGGTAACTTTCCTTTGGGTCAATCACCATTCATATAAATAATCACACACGTTAACATTTCTCATGAACAATCTACACAAGAGGGGTCACTTTGGTGATATCTTGATTCAATTAGCTCATTTTAATGCTAAACAATTAAAATGATATACCATAGCTAAATTTTAAACATTGATGCACCAAAGCCAAAATTAAAACATTTCTAGAGTAAATTATTTTAACTTTTATTTATTTATTTCAAATTTTAGAAGCCCATGATTGTTATTTTAATTTACTGCAATAGCCTCTAAAAGTAAGAACGAGCACAAAGTTATATGTATATATATTAATGAGCGGTGCATTTACATATTGTTGGTAAGATCAAGTAACAATATGTAAAATATCTAAATTCATTTAAAATTTAGAATAGGCCAGCAGATTGAATAAATAAAATTTCCAAAATCATACATGAATCAAGTATGGGTGGCTCTGATAGCAAATTGTAGGGATTCAATCAATCAACCTAATTTGATTCTAACAGACAATCATCAATCCTAACCACATGTTTTCTATCCATGTAGAGAGAAATTAATTACTGCATAAAGATGAATAAAACTTCATTGTGTTTCCATACTCAAAATCATGATGAAAACTAAATTTGGAAGCGTACTTGGATTAGCCATAATGGAATGATGAAAGGTTGATGAGGATCAAGATTGATTGGTTTTATGATCTTTCAGATGTTGAGAACTTTATTTTCTTCTCTGAATTTTCTCTTCTGATGGGGATAAAGAGAAAAAGAAAGCAAAATTGTACGTTCTGTCACTTCTCTCTATAAATGGGGACCATAACCTCTTGTATGGGTAACTGCCATCAGTTACCCCAAATCTGATAATTATAATTTGACCTCTTATCAAATTATAATATCACTAATGGTATCTACACAATTAGCCTTTCATGACGTATATGCCCTTAGCCATAATTTTGTATTGATTAGACCACTTTAAGATTTTGGCTAGTAAAATAATGACCCTAACTCATTCAATTATGAGATAACATGACATGTCTTTAGGGCTGTTTGTAGTGTTATTGATTTTTACAAGGAAAAAAAAATTATTCGAATCAAATATAAAATAAAGATGTGATTCAATTTAAATATAATATCAAATTTAAATTAAATCAAATTAATCTTCTAGGGTTCAATTCAATTTGATTTGATGGGTTTTTTTTTTGTTTTTTTAGTCTATTATCATAATCTAAAATCTATAAACTAAACTCACTTAATTATTATGTTATATCATTTTAAAAAAATTAAAATATGTTTATCGTCCTCATAAATATGAAAATGTTCGAAATCCGTCCTTCCAAAATTTTCAATACGTTTTACTTGCTCACAAAATTAAAATGTGTTGTTTTTAGTTAAAAATTATTATTTTCACTTCTAGTTAGCAATAATATTAAAAGATATTACCAACTATTTATGTAACATAATAATTTGTACGATATTTAACATTATTTTTTAACAATATTACTATATCTTTTTTAATGTATGAAAGTAAAATATGTATCTTGATTATAAAGTGAAGGAAAAATTAATAAACTATTTAATACTTATTATTAATTACTACAGTAAAAATGAATATAATTATAATATGTGGTTTGTTTGGTTTGGTTTGATTTTTTATAACAAGATCCATAAATCGAATCAAATTAAAAAAAATATGTAATTTTTAGATATTTTTTTTACGATTTTCAATTGAAATGATTTTTGGAGTTTACTTGAATGGATTTCACTGTTTACAAATAATTTAGTTTGATTTTGAACATCCTATGTCTTTGTTGTTTGTCCAAGATACATAATATTTCTAGTCAATTTGACATTTTTATTAGATCAAGTAGAATAATTATAAAAGGTAATAATTTTCTTTTACCTGACACTATAATTGATTTTTTTTTTCTTTTTATTTATTGTGCTGCATATGTGCAAGATTTTTTTAAAAAAATAAATGTACACTTTCATTTAGAGGTATATGTAGGTAGAATAAAGAGAAAATTAAATATAAATATGAAGAAGGAAAAAGTCATGGATAAATGACTATTTTACTCCTTAAATGTGTAAATTGAAAATAATTTAGTTCTTGAAAAACAATTTTTTTATTTAGTTCATAAATATCTAAAAGTGCAACAATTGTGTCTTGTCATTAAGTTTTGTGGGATCATTTTCTTATTAGGTTGTAATGTTCAAGAATCAATTTGATATAAAGTTGTAAAGTTCAATGACCAATTCGACATTAAGTTTTTTTTTAGAAAAATTTGACATTAAGTTTTTTTTTTTAGAAAAATTTGACATTAAGTTATACAAAACGATGTAATTGTCACACTTTTTACCTTGTTAGAGACTAAATAGAAAAATCATCTTTGAGGAACTAAATTGTCAGTGGTTTACTCATTCAAAGACAAAAATGATCATTTACCATAAAATAATGGTTATGATAAATTATGTAAAAAAAATAAGAAAAAATGATTTAGAGAAGATTCAATTTATAAAATAAATATAATTTTCAACAAATCTGCTAAAAGTTTGCAAGATATAAAATTATGCTAACATAACATATATTTTCTAACCATTCATGTAATATTCGAGGGTGGCCTGAAGGGTACCAAGGTTAAATTTGTGGGAAGGATCTAGAAACCATACTAGACCTAAGGATCCAAGGCTTATGAACACCTTAAGATAAGATATCTCTCCTCCTCATAATATAGTTGTTTCTGACTTTTGTGGAAATGCATCTGGTTCAGATGGAGTCACCTGTTGATGTAAGCTCCATTGGAGCTTGTAGGCCTAAGATCTTCTTCATCAATGGATTCCTTTGCTTTTTGGAAGATGAATGACAGCAGAATGGAGAAGGAAGAGAGAGAGGAGACGCCACTTCAAGGAGAAGATGAGTCTAGAAGAAGCTCACCACCATAGGAGGCCATGAATAAGAGCTTGGAGGAAGAAGGAGATGAATGAAGGGAGAGGGAGAGAAGAGCACGAAATTTTGTGCTCTAAAAGAGCTCTGAAATCTGAAGTTAATATTCAAATGATCAAAGTTTTAAAAAATGCACACACATGACCTCTATTTATAGCCTAAGTGTCACACAAAATTGGAGGGAAATTCAAATTTCACTTGAACTTGAAATTGAATTTGTGGAGCCAAACTTTGGAGCCAAAATTTCACTAATTATGATTAGTGAATTTTAGTTATGGTTCAGCCCACTAATCCAAGATCAATTCCAAGATTCTCCACTAAGTGTGCTTAGGTGTCATGAGGCATGAAAAGCATGAAGGACATGCACAAAGTGTGACTATATGATATGACAATGGGGTGTAGTAAGCAAATGCTCACCTCCCCCTCTAAAATTTAATTGGATTGGGCTTCTACCAATTCAATTAAATTTATTTTCAACCACACACATCAAATATCCACTTAGTGCATGTGAAATTACAAAACTACCCCTAATACACAAACTAGTCTAGGTGCCCTAAAATACAAGGGCTGAAAAAATCCTATATTTCTAGGGTACCCTACCTACAATATGGAGCCCTAAATACAAGGACCAAATATAATGACATCCTAGTCTAATATGTACAAAGATAATTGGACCCAACCTTGGCCCATGGGCTTAGAAATCTACCCTGAGGTTCATGAGAACCCTAGGGCCTTCTTCAGCAGCTCTAGCCTAATCTTCTTGGAGCCTCCTGCTCATGGTTCTAGTGACTGGTCCCTTTCTAGGGAGGATTGCATCATCCCCTTCCCCTTGAAGAGGATTTGACCTCAAATCTGTTAGTTCCTCCTCCTCAATATCAGCTTCATCTGCAAAAGGAATTAAATTAGAAATGTTAAAAGTGGTGCTGATTCCATACTCTTCTGGGAGGTCCAACCTATAGGCATTGTTATTGATCCTCTCCAAAATCTGAAAAGGTCCATCCCCTCTAGGGCTAAGCTTGGATTTCCTTTTAGTAGGGAATCTATCCTTCCTAAGATGGAGCCAAACCCAGTCACCCTCATTAAGAACTAGCTCTTTTCTTCCTCTATTGCCTTTAGTTGAATACACCTTTGTTTGGTTCTCTATTTGGTTCTTAACCCTCTTATGCAACTTCTTTACAAATTCTGACCTACATTCCCCTTCTTTATGTATAAAAGAAGTGTCCAGTGGGAGGGGAATGAGGTCTAACGGTGTTAGGGGATTGAACCCATAGACAACCTCAAAAGGGGACTGCTTGGTGGTTCTATAAACCCCCCCTATTGTAGGCAAATTCTACATAAGGAAGATACTCATCCCAAGACTTATGGTTAGAAGAGCCCTTAAAAGGGTGGATAAAGACCTATTCACTACCTCTGTTTGCCCATCAGTTTGTGGATGACAAGTGGTAGAGAAAAAAAGTTTAGTTCCTAGCATAGCCCATAAGGTTTTTTAGAAGTGGCTAAGGAACTTAGCATCTCTATCTGACACAATGGTCCTAGGCAAACCATGGAGTCTCACAACTTCCTTGAAAAAGAGTTTTGAGATGTGGGAAGCATCATCCACCTTGTGGCATGGTATAAAGTGTGCCATCTTGCTAAACCTATCCACCACCACAAAGATAGAGTCTACACCTCTTTGGGTTCTAGGAAGCCCAAGGATAAAGTCCATACTAATGTCTACCCAAGGTGTAGATGGGATGGGTAAGGGTGTGTATAGCCCATGAGGCATCACCCTAGACTTGGCTTGTAAACAAGCCACACACCTAGTGCAATGCTTATGGACATCTTTCTTCATATGGGGCCAATAAAACTTTTCTTTGAGTAAGACAAGGGTCTTGTCTATCCCAAAGTGGCCCATGAGCCCACCCTCATGGCTCTCTTTCACAAGTAATTTCCTAATGGATCCTTGGGGTATGCAAAGCTTTCCCTCTTTGAACAAATACCCCTCAGCCAAATAGAATCCATCTTGGGCCTTTTTCCCACAACTCTCGTAAATGGGAGAGAAATGTTCATCTAAAGCATACAAGTCCCTAATATTATCAAATCCTAAAATTTGAGCTCCTAGGGAGCAAAACAATGTGTGTCTCCTAGAGAGGGCATCAACTACCACATTTGTTTTTCCCTTTTTGTATTTGATAACATATGGAAATTGCTCTAGGTACTCTACCCATTTTGCATGCCTCTTGTTTAACTTGCTTTGCCCTCTAATGTACTTAAGTGATTGATGATCACTATGAATGACACATTCCTTGGAAACAAGGTAATGTTCCCATGTTTGGAGGGCTTTTATTAAGGCATAAAGCTCTTTATCATAGGTGGGGTAGTTGAGGGTGGCACTATGAAGTTTTTCACTAAAATAAGCAATAGGGTGCCCACCTTGTAACAATACAGCTCCAACTCCCACTCCAGAGGCATCACATTCTAGCTCAAAAATTTTAGAAAAGTCAGGAAGAGCTAGAACAGGTGCCTTAGTAAGCTTTTCTTTGAGCAAAGCAAAGGATTGCTCTTGTTTTTCACCCCAGGTAAATGCCACATTCTTCTTCACCAGCTCATTGAGAGGTGATGCAATTGTAGAGAAATTAGGAACGAACCTTCTATAGAAGCTTGCTAACCCATGGAAGCTCCTAATATCTCCCACACTTTTTAGGGTGGGCCATTCTTGGATGGCTTTGATTTTCTTAGGGTCCACTTGGACCCCATTTCTACCAACTACAAAACCTAAGAAAACTATATTATCTACACAAAAGGTACACTTCTCTATATTTGCATAGAGGGTGTTTTTCCTAAGGATTGAAAGAGCTTGCCTGAGATGTCCTAAGTGATCATCTAGGCTCCTACTGTACACTAAAATATCATCAAAATAAACAACTACAAATCTACCTATGAAATCCCTTAAGACATGATGCATAAGCCTCATAAAGGTGCTTGGTGCATTAGTGAGCCCAAAAGGCATCACTAACCATTCATACAAACCAAACTTGGTCTTGAAAGTGGTTTTCCACTCATCACGCTTTTTCATCCTGATTTGGTGATAACCACTTTTAAGATCAATTTTTGAAAAGATATTGACACCATGCAACTCATCAAGCAAATCATCAAGTCTAGGAATGGGGTGCCTATACTTTATTGTGATGTTGTTGATGGCCCTGCAATCTGTACACATTCTTCACGTACCATCCTTTTTGGGCACCAACAACACCGGCACAGCACATGGGCTTAGGCTCTCTTGGACCCAGCCCTTCTCCAACAATTCTTTAACCTGAGACTCTATCTCCTTAGTCTCCTGAGGGTTAGTCCTATATGCTGGCCTATTAGGAAGGCTTGCTCCTGGGACTAAATCTATTTGGTGTTCTATTCCCCTTAAAGGAGGTAACCCAGGGGGTATCTCTTTGGGAAATATATCACCAAATTCATGTAAGAGTTCTTGGACCTTTGGGGGTAAGGTCTCAAATGTAGGAATTGTGGCAATGCTAAGGGATGTTTCCCTTGATAGGAGAAGGTAGAAAGATTGTTTAAGAAGGAGTGCTCTTTTAATATCACCTTTTGTTGCAAAATGATTTTCCTTCTTAACAATCTTCTTGGAGGAATCCTTTTCCTCTTTTTCCTTCCCCTTGGCCTTTGAAGACAAGGCCTTACTATCCTTCTTTTTCTTTTGTTTTTCTAGTTTTTCTTCCTTATCCCTCTTATCTTTCATAGTTAGTTGATCTTTGGCCACCTGCGAAGGTGTTTGAGGATGCAACACAAATTTAGTGCCAAGATGGGTGAGGGTAATCTCATTAGTTAGGCCATTGTAAATGATCTTCCTATCAAATTGCCACTGCCTTCCTAAAAGAATATGTCCTGCCTCCATGGGAACTATATCACAATTAACTTCATCCTTATATGTCCCAATGGAGAAAGGTACCTTCACTTGTTGGTTAACTATCATTTCCCCTTGCTCATTGAGCCATTGAAGTTTATAAGGTTTTGGGTGGGGAATGAAAGTGAGGTTCAACTTGGAAACTAATCTTTTGCTACAACAATTGCAACAAGATCCACTATCCATAATGAGAGAACAAGTTTTATCTAAAATTTTGCATCTTGTATGAAAGATTATCTCTCTTTGGGATTGAGATAGATCACAAGATTGACCTCCAAGGAGCCTTCTAACCATTAAGAGGTCACCTTCTTCATGGGGGTAGACTTCCTCACTAGACTCTTCACCCCTTACTTCATCTTCACTTCCACTAGAGGAAGGGCAAGAAGTAGTCTCCTCTTGACTACTATAAATGTCTTGACCCCTCATGATCATGGTTTTCTTTGTGGGGCATTGAGAGGCAATGTGACCTCTCCGAAGACATTTGAAGCATTTAATATTGCTAGTCCTTTCTTGGGAACTAGTCTTAGGGGTGTATTTCTCTATGGTCTTACCCTTATCTTCCTTAGGTTTTTAAGGTGCAGCCCCCAAAATTCCATGGGCTTGGTCCTTCCTTGGATAAGAGTGAGAGCCATAAGATTTTGAAGAAGGCTTTCTTTTAAGTTGTTGCTCCACTCTTATACAAAGTTGGACTAGCTCATCTAGGTCCCTATATGGAAGGAGTTCAACCTTGTCCCTCACTTCCATATTAAGTCCACTAAGGAACCTAGCTATGCTTGTTCTTTCCTCTTCCCTAATTCCAGCTCTTAAAAGGAGTAGTTCCATTTGTTGTCTATATTCTTCAACACTCATACTCCCTTGTCTAAGCCTTTGGAGCTTGTCCATAAGCTCCCTTTCATAGTAGGAGGGAATGTGCCTCTTCCTAAGGGCACTCTTAAGATCATTCCAATACTCTACTGGAGGATCCCCATGAATCCTTCGTTCCCTAACAAGGGAAGTCCACCAATAGAGGGCATACCCTTGAAAGCTAAGGGTAGCCAATGGAACTTTTCTCTCTTCGCTAATATGATGGCAAGCAAAGAGTTGTTCAACCTTTATTTCCCAATCTAAGTAAGCCTCAACATTATCTTTTCCATGGAAATATGGGAGGCTAATGTTAACCTCTTGAGGCCTTCTATCCTTTTCTCTTCTTTGGGAGTGATGTTAAGTATGTGACCTATGACGCCCTCTATAATAGTCGCTAAGTTCTTCACTTATACTCTTGCAAGAGTCATGACTACTATAGGAGACATGTTTTTCTCTTTTCATTTCTTTCATTATTTTTCTTCTTTCTTCCTCTCTTATTTTCTCTCTTTCATCTTGACTTATTTCTTCCACTCTTTTTTTACCTTTTTCTTTTCTCTCTTGTTTTTCTTTCCACAACTTAAGGGATCTAAACTCATCTAATATCTTATACAAGGGGTCCTTAGGAGTAGAACCCTCACCATTAACACTAGATGAAGAATGAAGACTCATGTTGGTTCCTAAGTTATGGTTCTTTCTTGTTGGGGGTTTGAAAAAAAGGTAAAAGAAACTATGGTTGAAACTAGCCAAAATAAACACTAAAAGAGGTGTGAAAGATAAGGTAAAAACTAATTGGTAAAAGGCAAGCTATCTAGGCGATTTGACAATGGAGGGTAAAGGAAATAAGCTATGAAAGTAAACAAGAAATTAAAGTGCAAGAAATGCAAACTAGGCGGATCCTAAGAGTGTTTGGATGACCTCATTTAAGGTTCGCAACAAAACACTCACTATCCTAAGGGAAAATTGCCTAAAATTATTACACACAAATGGAAGTAGGGTGACCTATTGGAGGCTCCCAACTTACTTCCAATGAAAGGCCTTTTTGTTACAAAATTTGAAAGCAAAACAAATTTCCAATTACAAAATTACAAAAAAAAGTCCTCAATTGTGGTGGCTATTCTCTCTTTAGTATTTCACTCAATTTGGAGTGCTTCTTAGTCTAATAGCTCTTAAGGTGGTTGGCCCCTTGCTTCTTGACTCAAATTCTTCAAGATATGGCACCAATCCTCCTTTCCAATTCCCTATATGGAAACTCACAAGTAAGGAAAGAAAGAGACAAGCAATAACCAAAGAAAAAAAAATGAAATGAAAGCTAAACCAATAGAGTTTTAGCAAGACAAATTTCCATGGATTATTCAACAATTAAATCAATGAAAAGCACAAAAAAGCAAGCTATGACTCAAAGAGAAACCTAGAATGGCTCTAGAGTAGAGTAGAAAAACTCTAAAAAACAAGACTCAAGAAATCTCTAGTTTTGGCACTTGTTTTCACAATAATTTTCAATTGAAATTTCAGAACTAGGATTGGTATAAAATAGGAACCAATTATAGAACAAATTTTGAGCCAAAACAACAAGCACACTTTCCTTTCACTTTTTTTTTTCCTGGACACTGATTTTTCTGCCAACTTGTGCGATTTTTCTTATTTTTTTCCTTTAATCCAAATCGCTTGGTTCTTTTTTTATAATTTTGGTCCAGATGTCTAGAAAATTAAGTAAAACTTTCATCTCAAAAAACGTAGTGACCAATTCCCAGTAATTTATACAAGTTTGTATGTTCAAGCTGCCAGCACCAGCGATTTCAACCTAGAAATCAAGAATAGTGTTTATGTTGCTTAAGGCTTGGATAGTTACAATTTGTGTTTGCTTATGCTCAATTATCTTGAATAACACAATTAAAGAGAGCTTAAGACTTATTTTGATTCACAAATCCAGCCACAACTCAGCACCACAACTCAACTTCATTATAGGCATCATGTAGGAAACTTAGAAAACAAAAAAAAGTTCAAGAACAAGACTACTTCTAGAAATTGATTTAGAACATGTTATGAACTAAATAACATGCATGAATTAGACTCAAAATTCAAAAGATAGGCTAAGAATGACAAGAATACATGAACAAATGTATCTAGAATTCAATCAACAAAATAAAATTCAACACAAACTTAGAACATAATGTGACAATTACTATAACTAAACATGACTCTAAGACAACATGGATTAAGTGATTTACACTTAGATTTTTGTGTTTTTTTAATCAATATTTTGGAAGAACATTTAGATCTAAGGTTCAGCACAAGAATATTATGAATGAAAAATGATAGAACCTAAAATCAACACAAAAACAAGATTCAAGAGTAAATCTACAAAATTTGAACCATAGAAATGCAAGAACAAGTGTAGATCTAAGATTTAATCGGTTTATTTTTTTTGAATCTACTCTAAACAGAACCAAACCACAAGACAATGGAGGATATACATGGAGAATAAGATGAAGAACAAGGAATTAAAGAGAATTCACCGAACAAAAAGATAGAGGAAGCAAAAGAACATCACCTAGATGAAGATGCTCTTGATACCACATGATGTAAGCTTCATTGGAGCTTGTAGGCCTAGGATATTCTTCATCAATGGATTCCTTTGCTTCTTGGAATATGAATCGCAGTGGAATGGAGAAGGAAGAGAGAGAGAGGAGACGCCACTTCAAGGAGAAGATGAGTCTAGAAGAAGCTCACCACCATAGGAGGCCATGGATAAGAGCTTGGAGGAAGAAGGAGATGAATGAAGGGAGAGGGAGAGAAGAGCACGAAATTTTGTGCTCTAAAAGAGCTCTGAAATCTGAAGTTAATATTCAAATGATCAAAGTTTTAAAAAATGCACACACATGACATCTATTTATAGCCTAAGTGTCACACAAAATTGGAGGGAAATTCAAATTTCACTTGAACTTGAAATTGAATTTGTGGAGCCAAAATTTCACTAATTATGATTAGTGAATTTTAGTTATGGTTCAGCCCACTAATACAAGATCAATTCCAAGATTCTCCACTAAGTGTGCTTAGGTGTCATGAGGCATGAAAAGCATGAAGGACATGCACAAAGTGTGACTATATGATGTGGCAATGAGGTGTAGTAAGCAAATGCTCACCTCCCCCTCAAAAATTTAATTGGATTGGGCTTCTACCAATTCAATTAAATTTATTTCTAACCACACACATCAAATATCCACTTAGTGCATGCGAAATTACAAAACTACCCCTAATACAAAAACTAGTCTAGGTATCCTAAAATACAAGGGCTGAAAAAATCCTATATTTCTAGGGTACCCTACCTACAATATGGAGCCCTAAATACAAGGACCAAATATAATGACATCCCAGTCTAATATGTACAAAGATAATTGGACCCAACCTTGGCCCATGGGCTCAGAAATCTACCCTAAGGTTCATGAGAACCCTAGGGCCTTCTTCAGTAGCTCTAGCCCAATCTTCTTGGAGCCTCTTGCTCATGGTTCTAGTGACTGGTCCCTTCCTAGAGAGGATTGCATCACCTGTGTATATGTGTTTGTTGGAAATCGAAGAATACCTATTGCATTTGTTATGGTGTCTTCTCAAGAAAACATTAATATGTTGCTTGGAAAAGAATGAATTCATGGGTAGGTGTTGTTCCTTGGACTGTGCATAAGAAACTCTATTTTTGGAATAAAGATGGTAAGTTAGAAGTTGTCGAAGCATATCATACTTCTTATAGGATCTATCCTTCCTTTGCTAATGAAAGTGACAAGACATTGTCAGTCACTACACCTTTCAAGATTGAAGATTCATGCTATGTGAATAAGAAAACTAGAGAAGATGCAAACAAATATTTTTATTGGGATCCTAAGAGAGGATTTTTGTTGAATTTCGTTGAAAAAATGGCCACCATCGAAGATGAGTTCTTCAACATCATATTAGAGCTTTATGGCTCGAATTTTGGCCTTCATGGTTGATAGCTTGAAAGAAATGACTATTGTGGCCATGAATAAGGTTGAAACAAGTATTGTAGTCATAAATGAAGAAGAAATGATTACTACAACCATTGAAGGAAAGTCAAATAATGAAAAGAGTACCACAAAGCTCAAAATCAAAAACAAAGAAAAAATAGAAGATGACTTTTTAGTAGAAGGATGAAAGGTTAAAATTAGATTGCATATATGATAATTCACCATCAGGTTTTGAAAAACCATTGTCTCCTAATCTAAGGAAAATGGAATCACAAGATCCATTAGAAGAAATTCATATAGAGACTGAAGATGATCAAAGGCCTACTTATGTTAGTAAGTTGTTAGACCAAGGTCTTTGAGAACAAATTGTTTTTGTACTGCAGGAGTTTAAGGATTTCTTTGCATGAGATTACTATGGAATGCCTAGTCTTAGCAGAGATCTGGTGGAGCATAAATTACCTATTCAAGAATGGAGGAAACATGTCAAACAATCACCAAAAAGATTTTCTCCAAATGTCATGGAAGCTATCAAAGCATAAATTGAAAGGCTACTAAATGCTAAGTTCATACGAACAACCATGCATGTTGAGTGAATTTCTAACATAGTTCCAGTAATTAAAGATGAATACTCTATGCTAGTTGCTGACGTGTTAGTAGATTCAACAATAGGAAATGAAATTCTGAGTTTATTAGATGGATATTTAGGATATAATCAGATTTATATTGTTGAACTAAATATAATGAAAACCGCTTTTCGATGCTCGAAGGCATTAGGAACTTATGAGTGGACAATTATGTCATTTGGTTTAAAAAATGTTGATGCAACTTATCAAAGATCCATATATTTAATTTTTCATGATTTGATTGAAAAGTTTATGCAAGTATATACTAATGATGTAGTTGTAAAATTTGAATCGAAGATAGTCACCTTTTGCATTTAAGATTGTGATTTGAAAGAATGAGAAAACATAGGCTGAAAATGAACCCTTTGAAATGTTTTTTGGGTGTACCTATAGGTGAATTCTTTGGTTTTTTTATCCATCAAAAGGGAATTGAAATAGATAAAAATAAGGGAAATTCCATTTTGGAGACTTCCCCTCCAAAGAATAAAAAACAACTTCAATCATTATTGGGTAAGGTTAATTTTCTTTGAAGATTGATTTCTAATTTATCAGGAAAAACTAAGGTGTTTTCTCCATTTATGATATTAAAGAATGAGGTAGATTTTTGATGGAAACAGAAACATCAAGATGCTTTTGATGGCATCAAGAAATATCTTGCAAATCCACTAGTGTTAGTGCCTCTTATGGAAGGAAAAGATCTTAAGCTGTATATTTCAACTTTAGATTCGACCATTGCAAGCATGCTGGTGCAAGAAGATGAAAATGACATAGAATGTGTAATTTATTATCTTAGTTGAATTATGAATGATACTAAAACTAGTTATAGTCCTATTAAAAAATTGTCTTTATTTGTATTTCTCTTGTACTGAACTCAAGTATTATATAAGTCCTTTCGATGTTCAAGTTTTATCTCATAATAATGTCATAAATTTCATGTTATGTAAGTCTATATTGCATAAGAGAATAGGTAAATGGTCTTTGGCATTAATTGAATTTTCTTTAAATTTTGTACCATTAAAAGATATTAAAGGGAAAATTGTAGCATATTTCTTAGATGATCATACTCATGTAGAAATTTTAGAATGCTATTTAGGAATAAAACCTTGGAAATTGTACTTCGATGGTTCAAAAAATATAGATGGTTCTAGAATAGGCATTGTTATAATCTCTCTGATGTACCATTATTTTCTCCTATTTCTTAGCCCTTTTTGCATCATTTTAAGCACTGATTAATCTTAATTGTCAAATTAATTAGGCGGTTTTACTACTTGGGCTCATTCAGCTAATTTGATGTTTTTAATCTAATTTCAGGAATTAATGAAGCATTGGGCTTGAATCCAAAATTGGGCTTGGACTTGAAGATGGCAGACTATTTTATTCTACAAAATTAGATCTTATCTTATCTAAATATTATTTAGATTTGATCTCATCTAGATATTATTTCATCTAGATCTTATCTTATCTAGATTTGATTTGATTTGATTTTATTTATAGACTTGGATTTAAAACTGATTTGTAAGCTTTGGGGCTGGAAAACTATATAACAGAACCAAGGTTCTAGTTTAGGCTTTCTCTTCTCTCTCTTCTCTCTCTCCTATTTTTTGTTTTTTAGTTTTAGGCTTTTCTTTGAGACATCTTTTCGTTTTACAATTTGAGTAGCAATAAAATTTCGTTCTTCAATTTATAAGTTCAGTCTCTATTGATTAATGGAAGGCTAAGTCCCCAGCGTTGCTTTCTCTTAAGGATCAAACACAGTTCTCTTTGAGGTTCTATTATTACTGTTACATTCTGTTAAGTTTTTTTTTCCTCTTCACTAATTACTCTGAATTTGTTGTTTTTAATTCATGCATGCTTAGTGCTTGATTAATTGTCTCTGCGCTTAATTTACGTTCATGCTTAATGATCGTTTATGAGTAATTGGTGTATGTGATGCTTAATCACATAATGAATGCCTTATGTTGAATTTCACTTAGTAATTTAATTTAGGGTTGGATTAAGTGGTTAAACTGATAAAGGATAAATTCTCGCAACCTAGGATAAGAGACTTGCTTGTGAATCAAGGGGAAGCAACATATTTTAATTCTGATATTTTCTAATTCAATTGTACTCGCTGTTTAATTTACAAAAGCAAACAACCCCCCCCCCCCCCAATTCGTTACTATTTTCCTACTATCTGTTATGAACATTTGGTTTATCATTGCTCGTTGGGAAACGACCTAGGATCACTTCCTAGATACTGCATTTTTAATGTTTATTTGATTCGGGTACGACCTCGATCACTCTCCAATTAATATAGCTTAGAGAATTATATTTGAGATTAGACCTGCATGTTCGAACAATGAAACAGAGCATGAAGCATTGATAGTTTGGTTTAGAAACTTTGATTGATTTAGGTGCAAAACATTTTTTGATAAGAAGAATCAATTGACTCGAAAATTTAAGTGTATAAAGAGTAATTTGTTAAATTATTTTTCTTGAGCAACTAGGTTGTTACGTAAATTCGATGATGTGGAATTTGAACATGTGTATCGGGAAGAAAATAAGTAAGCAAATGACTTGGCATAAATTGCTTATGGTTATAAATTAAGTGAACAAAAATTTGAGTCTTGAATTACTATCAAAGAAAAATTACAAAAAGAAGTTGAAATTTTCAATATAAATGCATTAACATCTCTCGATTGGCAAAAACATTTGGTTGGTTATCTTTAAAATTAAACACAAGTGGATCAAAAGACAAAATATAAAGTTGTGAAATATGTTATTCTTGGAGTTGAACTATATAAAAAAGGTGTTGATGGAGTTTTTTTGAGAAGTTGGAAGAATCAGAAACCTAAATAATGTTGGTAGAAACACATGAAGTAATTTGTGGTTCTCACCAAGCTAGCGAAAAATGAATTGGATGTTATTTCGACAAAGGTATTATTGACCAACTATTATGAAAAATTGCATAAATTATGTTAAGTCTTATGAGGATTGTCAAAACATGTTCCTATTCAACAAGTACCAGCAAGTGAATTACATTTTGTGAAAAAACCTTGGCCTTTTTGAGGATGAACTTTAGATTTTACAGGTCAAATACACCTACCTTCATCAAAAGAACATAAATATATTTTAGATGCAGTAGATTATTTCACAAAGCAGGTAGAAGTTATTCCTCTTAAAAATGTTGATCAAGGCGATATAATTTATTTTATTGAACAAAACATTATATTTCAATTTGGTATCCCAGAGACTCTTACTAAAGATCCAAGAATTGTGTTTACCAAAAGGAAAATGGTTCAATATGCCAATTCTCAAAATATAAAATTGTTGACTTTTACTCCTTATTGTTGCAACCTACCTCACGATGGGATGATGAAGGCAAAAACAAATAAGCCAAAGAGTTCGTCTCCAAGGGAGAAAACAAGCGGAGTCACTGCCAACGTTTATTCGAGGAAAATGTTAGAAAAACCAAAAAGAGTTATGTGAATTTTGAAAATAAAGGTTCGGGAGTTGTTTACTCATAGGGAAGGTATTAACACCCTATGCGCCTGCCACTAGGGGCAGCAACATTTAATTGAGTGTGCATAACATGATTTCAAAATTTATTTTTCCTTTTTATGTTTTTTTTTCTTTTATTGGGGTCGACAAGGGTGTTGCCCTTGCTCCTACGTATCCTTAGGTGTGATGAGGAATTCAGACCTACGTAGTTCTTTAAGTCTGAATGTTTGTATCTTAAATTGACTTTTATGTTTTTGAAATATTCTTTTTAATTGTGAACAAAAAGTTGTTTAAGGCATTGGACCTTGAAACAATCTCAAGTTATATTTGATAAAAAGAATTTAGTTATGAGTTGGTTTTATCTTGGTTTTGTTTATTAACTTTCAATCTCTTTAAAGACAACTTTACAACACTAGTGATCGGTTAAGATTGAACTTTACAAAGAAAAATGAGATCGTCGATGAATATGCACATAATAACAAGGGGGACCCCTAAGGGTACATATATCACATTCAATTCTTAAAAACAAAACTAAATGACGGTTGCACAAAGAATATAGAACAAGAAAACGACGTAGGTAATGATCGCGGTCGTGATTTGATAGCGTCTCGTCTTTGTTTCCTCTTCTTTATTCTTCTTCTTTCTCTCTTATCTCAATTCTCTCCACTTCTGAACCTTGGAACCCTTTAAAACACCCCTAGGACACTTATTTAGGCAAAGGGTCACTTTGGGGCAGTTGGAGCTCGCCCAGGCGAGCTGAAACTTAGTGTTGAAGCAATGAGCTCGCCTAGGTGAGCTGGTTTCCTCACCATGAAGCTATTTGGTGGCCCATGCGAGTCAGAGGCTAGCCTGGGCGAGCTAGGGTCCAGGAAAACCAAGGAAAATACCCTTTTGCCCCCCCTTTTTGGTATTTTTTGCATTCTTGATCAAAACACTGAATGATCATCTATTTCTCATTGTAACTGGCGTTTAACATCGTAAGTCGACTAGCAAGTATCAAAAGATCAATGAACGATAATCCTCGGATGAAATTAGGGTATGACAGTTGCCCCTCTTTAATTGTCTTTTATTGGAAATAAAAAGGAAGTAAAGATAAGGAAGTGAAACCGAAAAAAAAGAGGACCTTGCTATTTGACCGGGCAACTGGCGAAAACCAAGGAAGTGAAACCGAGAAAACAAGAGGACATTGAAGTCTTATAAAACATAAAATGGAGGACATTGAAGTCCTATAGAGTAGAAGACATTTGAAGTTTTTTTTTTCAAAGCATAGAAACAGAGAATGTTGAGTCCTAAGAAGCATAATGACAAGGACATTGAGTCCTATAAAAGATAGAAGATGTTGAAGTCTTATAAAGTGTAAAAGACAGAAGACATTGAAGTCTTTGAAATGTAAATGAAGAAATTATAGTCTTTTGAAAGCGTAAATGATTGAAGATATTGAAGTCTTCAAAATGTAAAAGAAGACATTGTAGTCCTTTGAAAGCATAAATGACTGAAGATATTGAAGTCTTTGAAACGTAAATGAAGACATTGTAGTCTTTCAAAAGTGTAAATGACTGAAGACATTAAAGTCTTCAAAATGTAAATGAAGACATTGTAGTCTTTTGAAACGTAAATGAATGAAGACATTGAAGTCTTTGAAATGTAAATGAAGACATTGTAGTCTTTGAGAGAGTAAATGACTGAAGACATTGAAGTCTTTGAAATGTAAATGAAGACATTGTAGTCTTTTGAAAGCGTAAATGATTGAAGACATTGAAGTCTTTGAAATGTAAATGAAGACATTGTAGTCTTTTGAAAGTGTAAATGACTGAAGACATTGAAGTCTTTGAAATGTAAATGAAGACATTGTAGTCTTTTGAAAGTGTAAATGAATGAAGACATTGAAGTCTTTGAAATGTAAATGAAGACATTGTAGTCTTTTGAAAACATAAATGACTGAAGACATTGAAGTCTTTTGAAAACATAAATGACTGAAGACATAAATGACTCAAGAGCGCAAGTCACTTGAGCAAACAAGCCAACGACGTACATTCACATTCTAGTGAATGTTAAATAAATACGCAAAGATGTAATTGTGAGAGAATGAGAGGCAAGGACATCAAATTTATTTGTTTTATTAGCATTGTGACTGTTGTTTACAGTAATGGCATAAATTTGAAAATCCTAATGAGTCATTAGAGACATCTAACAACAACCTTCAAATTGCCCCATGCATAATGTCGCTTGACAAATGTCAGAATTCACAAGCAATTGTCCTCCTCAAATTTTAGCCAGGCCGCATCAATTAGACTTTGCACCTTATGTTTCAGGGTCATACAATGCTCAATGGAATGGCCCAGGACTCCTCCATGATAAACACATGTTGCATTCGAGGAACCTTGGCTGGAATTATGGCTACCATTGCATTATTGAGTAAATATAGGAGTAAGTTAGCATACGACAATGGAATTGGGGTGAGTTCTAAGGCTTATTTTCTGGAAAATTCCTTCCCTGATTCATGTTTTGGTTCGTGTTAAGGGTGGTGTTTGGTATCAGATGTGCGACAGGCGAGTTTTGTGGCTGATTTAGGGGTGGCCTTTGTGGATGATTGGGTGTTCTTGGCTGATAGGGTGGTGGATAATGAGAAGGGTTGATATTGGCTGAGTATTGATATTGTTGAGCTGGTGGGAAATTTGGCCATGTAGGAACGATAGTCACAGCATAATTAAATTTGCCTCTTCTCAGACCCACTTTGATCCTTTCGCCGGTGAAAACTAAATCGACAAAGCTTGAAGACATGTAACCCACCATCTTCTCATAGTAGAACACTAGTAACATATCTACTATCATTGTTATCATCTCCCTCTCCATCATTAGGGGCACTACTTGAGCTGCCAGATCCCTCCACCTTTGGGCGTATTCTTTGAAAGATTCATGCTCCCTCTTACACATGTTCTGTAGCTACATTCTATCTGAAGTCATATCAGAATTGTACTGATATAGCCTAACAAAGGCAACCATTAGGTCCTTCTAGGAATGGACTCGGGAAGGTTCCAGGTTAGTATACCAGATGATGGTTGCCCCAGTAAGACTTTCTTGAAAGAAATACATCAACAATTTTTCATTTTTCGAGTATGCCCCCATTTTTCCTACTGTACATCTTCAGGTGATTCTTGGGGCAAGTAGTCCCTTTGTACTTATCGAAGTCTGACACCTTGAACTTCGGAGGGATAATGACATCGGGCACTAGGCACAGTTCTGCCATGTCAGCAAAAGGATAGTCTCTGCCCCTTCAATGGCCCTCAGCCTTTCTTCTATATGATCAAATTTTTCCTTTTTCACCATGGCAGGAGGCAACCTCCCTACCACGAAATGTAAGGGTTATAGGTGTAGTTGTGGGCACTACTGAGGGCCCTCTAAAGTGTTTGGCAGGGGTATGCCACCAAATGCTTGCCCCTCAGTGGCATATCCGAGGGGAGGTTCGAATGCGGCTAAAGTGTGGTCTCGGGGTACTTTATGTGTCTCCCCCATGGGTTGAGGGACCTGTGCATGACCAGAGTGGGGATGTTAGCTCTCAATAGGTATGGGAGCAGAGTTATCGACATTCTCATCAAGAGCGTGTGTAACATTGGGTGGTGTATAGTTAGGAGGCAAGCCATATGGTGGGAAGGAATGCTTGCTCTGGACCTGCACAAAATGGAGGCCACCCATACTTCCCAATGCTTTGCCTCCCTGACCTACCATATCCGAGACTGGACGATTTACTTGATTGAGGCCAAATGGATGAGTTAGGTCCACCTTAGTGGCGGTACTTGTGGCAACGACTATAGCCGTGTTTACCTCCATCATTCTTCTCATACTCATCATGGCTTCCATCATTGCGGTCATTTGCTCTTTCATGGCCTCCAGGTCAGCCTTCATCTGCTCTTGCACCTCATCTATTTCACTCATTACTCTAGCTCTGGCACGCGTTTGGTAAGGGCACTGTAAAACATGTTCTTTCCTTTTTGATTACAATGATTACAGTTCTGATTTCAAGGAAAGAATGCAATGAGCAATGCAACCAATGTGAAAAGAAAAATAAGCATGGATGCATGTGAACAATACATTGTTGAAGTATTGCAAATTTTACACAGGACATTCAGTAGAACATAGGGTCGAATAAATTCAAATTTTCATTAAAGAAACATGGTTCATCACATCTTGTCAGAGTCAAAGTGAAACTAGAAATAAAACATGGACATCAACAATCCTTAATTTTGTAAATTATTTAGCTCAATCATGTGTTGGCAGTAGACAAAGAAGCTATGTAACTCGATCCATCTTTTGCCCTAACTTTGGCAAGCTAGTTACTTCCATACTTGACCTTGACTTGATGAAAACCTTTTCTTAAAAGCATATGCTTGGTTTGACCCCATAATCCAAGGGATAGAAATTTTGATTGTCAATACTTCGACAACCTATCATAGAGATGAATGATTAGGGCATACTTATGCTATGCATGACAAATGTAATTATGAGATCGACATGAGACGCCCGAAGAACCATCCTTTCCTAGTTAACAATGCATTAGGTACCATGTTCACATGATTTTCAATCATTTTCGAAGAGAAATGGGTGTATAATCCTAACATGGTCTGTTTATAGTTATCATCATGGTACCCAACACATGTAACTAAAAATGTGGTGTAAACTTTCATGCTTCATCGTGACTTTCTTTTTGGGAAATGCAGGGCATGAGAAACTATGTGTTAGGATCATGCATGAGTGAATATAATATGCGGATGATGAAAATAGAATGTATGCAATTGGCAGAACAAAAGCATGCTAAATGAAGATGTATGATAATGCAATGACTTATGCAAAATGCAATGCATGAATATGATAAGTGATAAATGCATGAATGATATGTCCATTATGAGGCCATGAAGAGATGCATGATGCAATCAAGGAATAAGCCAGAGTGAGTTTACTTTGTGCCCCTAATTCAGGAATCTAATGGAAAGGATCCAAAAGTTAACTTCTAGTGATAATTCCCAAGGGTACTTTCATGTAACCTTACCAGTCTCTAGAGATATCATCCTCTTAGATAATACATTATGGCGATAGGGACTATCAGCAACAATGCATCACAAAAAGAGGAAAACTCTAGATGAGGCTTCACTATTATTAAGTGAGTCTGAGACCCAGCATGACCATTGATCGACCTCCACTCCTTATGGCTCACATAGACCCGAGTATAGGGCCTAATGTCTCAATGTGTGTGCAAAGGTGTAGGTGCCATGTGTGCCTAGAAAAAATATTTCTAATGACAAATGTAATAGATAGACAGACACACACCAAACGCAATAACATAGCAAAGTTTATACACAAATATGGACAAAACAAAAGATAAAAGAGAAGAGGGAGCATAAATAAAGAAGAAGTCATGATAAAACATTGCACACTGATCAAATGGCTTAACTCTCTAAGAGTCCCTAGTGGAGTCATCATCTGTCGTAGCCTACCTCACGACGGGATAGTGAAGGCAAAAACAAATAAGCCAAAGAGTTTGTCTCCAAGGGAGAAAACAAGTGGAGTCACTGTTAGTCGCCTTATACGACTAACTTTTGTATAGAAATTATTTTTCAAAACATGTATAGTTCCCCAATTTATGGTTATTTTGGAGTAATCTTGTAAATAAATTTTGTTTTATGGATAAAGCTGTCTCTAGAATATGTCCATTGGATTTAATGATGAAATATGTGCAATTTTAGGTGAAAAAGAGCCTAAGTCATGAAGTGCCAAAAGTGACAGTTGAGCTTAGCTCATCAGTAAGCTAAGCGCGCATCCACCGCTAAGCGGAGCTTCAGCGCACTTAGCACGACAGAAGAATCTGGCAGGACATCAATATCAAGGCCGCACGCTAAGCACAAGATCAGTGCGCTAAGCGCAGCAGGTGTCTTTAGTCAGGCTCAGCGCACGACTGACGCTAAGCCAGAATCCACTTACTCGCGCTAAGCGCGAGGGTGGTGCTAAGCGCAACGTCGCGAATTCAGAGCCTATTTCAAGCTTGTCTTGTGCAGAATTAGGGTACAATGCCCAGGGCACATAATTCCACAAACACCATAGTACCTACCTCGGGAAAAGAGCAAGAGGAGCAACTTTTGCAGAGATACCTAGGTTTTGTAAGCTTATTATTGTTAGGGTTTCTTCTGTAATGGCTGGCTAAACACCCTAGTTGGGGATATCTAATGAACAGTTGATGTAAATACCTAATATCTAATTGATTATGTTTTCTGTGTTCAATGCTTCCTTCAATGCTTAATGTTTGTATGCTTTTGGTCTGATCATCCATTTGTGTTCATAGTTAGGTGACTTTAGCATTGGGAAATGTACTGTTGCCTTAGAGCTTGATTGAAGCAGGATCGAAACTTAGTCTTACAAGAGGGATCTGTGGATTAAGTTTTGGTTTTAATTATGTTGTTACAATAATGTTGTTTAGTCTAGGCCTAGTCTTACAAGAGGGATCTGCGGATGAAGCTTAGGCTAAATTAGACTAAACTTTCATAAGCTGCCTGAGTTGAGTCTAGTCTTACAAGAGGGATCTACGGATGAAACTGAGTTTAAGTTAGTCTAAACCTAAGAGGGCTGTCTCAATTGGACCTAGTCCAACAAGAGAGATTTGAGGATGAAGCTTGGATTGATTCGGTCTGATGAGGGATCGAGGTTTAGTAATTTAGGCTATAACATAGAACACAAGAGCATGATTGATTAGAGAAATATACTTATATGCATCAGCTTGTTTGTTAGAAAGACCCAACATTTCTACCTAATCATTACAAAACCATAGTCATTCCTCCTTTCAATAATAAGGTTGTGGAATTGAAGCCAGCACTGCTCAATCTGATTGGCTCACACCCTTTTGCTGGAATAGATCATGAGGATCCATACACACATTTGTCTACCTTCATGGAGTTGTGCAGTACCATGGGAGCTTCTGACGAAGATGTTGAAGCTATCTACCTCAAAGCTTTCCCACTCTCCTTGGTAGGTAAGGCTAAGACATGGCTCCAACACATCCAAACAAAACCCTCAACACTTGGGAAGAGGTGGAGGAAAAATTCATGCAAGGTTCTTTCCTCTGTCTAGATTCATCGGTGCAAAATATGCCATTGCTACTTTTTCCCAAGGATCTGATGAACCTTTATGTGAAACATAGAAGAGATTGAAAGCTTTGTTGCGAAGGTGCCCAAACCATAGTTTTGATTATGCCCATTACTACGTATTTTCTACAATGGCTTGAAGCCTCAGACAAAGATGATTCTTGATGCCTCAACTAGAGGTACCATGATGTTTAAGAGCCCAAAGGAAGCAATTATAATCATTGACTCCATTGCTGCAAGTGATTATCAGAGTCACCATGATAGGGCTCTGATTCAAAGAAAAGGTATAATGGAGCTGGATACTCATAATGCAATTCTGGCTCAGAACAAACTCTTGACTCAGCAAATACAAGCCTTAACCAAGCAGATAGGCCAACTTCCTCAACAATATCAATAAGGTGAATCACAAAAAACACACCAAGCTCATAAAGTTCAACAAGTTCTGAGATGTGAATTCAGTGGTGGTAACCATTAGAATGGCCACTGTTCAGCACCTGATGATTGTCAATAGGAAGAAGAGACTCGTTATCTGTAGAATGAAGCCAGACCTCAATAGAACTTCCAAGGAAACTACCAAGGCTACAAAGGTGGCTCAGATTCAATTCAACCTTATGGCTGGAGACCACAAAATAGTAATGCATATTTTGGTCCTTCTAACACTTCTTTTGTAGATCCTTCTAACAACTCTTATGCAGGTTCTTTAAATAGGGGTCCACAATAACAACAACAAGTTTAGAAAGATAAAATTTCAAAGATGAAAGATACTTTAACTCAATTTATGTAGATGTCCATCATAAACCAGAAGAACACTAAGGCTTCCATTAAAAATCTTGAAGTTTAGGTTGGATAACTTGCAAAACAACTCTCTGAGCATGGAAGTGGATCTTTCTTAGCAAACACATAGGTTAACCAAAGGAACAATGTAATTCAATTACAACAAGGTGGGGGACTGTGGTTGTTTTGAAAAATAATGGTGAGAAAAAGAATAAAGAATGAGTTGAAAAAGAAAAAGAGAAAAATGATAAAGTGGTGACTAGTGAAAGAGTAGAGAAAGTAGCAAGTGAGAAGGAGAAGAAGAAAACAAAGAAAGAAGCCATTAACAAAGGCAAAGCTATAGTAAACCATCCACTAGTTGAACATCTTCCTTATCCGCATGCTCCATCAAAGAAAGAGAAGGAAAGGTAGTACAAGCTATTCTTAAACATTTTTAAACAACTGCAGATTAACACTTTTTTTCTGAGGCGTTAGAACAGATGCCAACATACGCTAAATTCATGAAGGATTTGCTTACAAAGAAAAAAAGAACTATGGATGATGAAACAGTGGAACCTATTAGTTGCTATTCATAAGTTAGTTTGGTATTGAAAATTTGCAAGTAAATAGCACTATGCCCCCAATTTATGGTTCTTTTTGTAGAAATTGAACTTATTTTCTTTATTGTATGATTTTAAAGGGTAGAAACTCCAATTTTGTGACCTAATGTTGAATCTAACTCAATTTCAGGCTAAAGATGAGAATGTTAAAGCTGCTAATGACTCACTCACCGAGGCAGATTCGCTCAGCGAGATGCATCCGCTTGGCAAGGCATCCAGCTCGCTTAGCGGATGGGAAACCCAAGAAGAGGATAAGTCAGAGATCCGCACGCCCAATGCGTAGCCAGCCCGCCCAGCAAGGATGTTGTCTCTTCTCACGCTCAGTGCGCCCACTCTTGCTAAGCAAAAATTCACTAACTCTCGCTTAGCGAGACATGGTCGCTAAGCGAGCCTTCAGAAACTGAAAAGTCCAAGAGCCTTTAAAAACAATGAAGTTGGCAGAGTTAAAAGAGAGAACCGATTGAGAGCAGCAAAGAGAGCTTAGTTTCGTGAGAAGTAGGGAGATTTAGGGTTGAGAGGTTGGAGGAGACATTCTCCACCATTTTCTTCCATTTTTCTTCCATCAAAATTTGTTTTTTTACTTGCTTTGTGAAGCTTTTCTTGTAATGGAAGGCTAAGCCTCTTTGTTGGGGAGTTACTATTGAACATCTTGATGTAATATTCTCACTATCTATTTAATGTTATTTCTCTGTGTCCATTGCTTTTATCTATGCTTATTTTACATGCTTGTGGCTTGATCACCCATTTGTATGTGTAGTTAGGCTTTTTAGTATTGGAAAATGCTTAAAAACCTTAGAACTTGATAGAGCAAGCTAGAAATCTGTATGTCTAGGAATGGAGTGCAGTGATCTAGTCCATTTTACACCGTAGGCTTAGTGCAGCTCTTTTAGAACAAGTTTGTTGAGGAATTAAGAACAAAGTCTAAAGAGAGTTAGGCTCATTCATGTGAGGAATCATGGTTTGAGTAGTTTCTTAGTGTAAGAACACTAGGGTAACGTTAAATAGAGAAAAACAAATTTTATACATCAATAGAAATTCAGTAGGACACTCCCCAACACTTTTAACTTGATAGTTGTCTGTTTCTATAACTTTAAATATTATGTTTATGTTCAAATAGATTTTATAGTACAGAACTCAACATTTGCTTTATTTCAACCCTTATAAGTGTTTACATACTGAATGTACATGGTCTAGGTGAAACAAATTCCCTGAGGATATGATACTCGGTCTTACCGTTTTATACTACTTGTGCAAATTGGTACACTTGCTGACAAGTGAACAAGTTTTTGGCTCCGTTGTCGGGGAATTTCTTTCCACTTAGATAGTATAATTCAGTTTGGAAACATTTATTTTTTATTCTTTGATTTATTTTTGTGAATAGTTAGAATTCAAATTTTTTCTCTTGACTTGGTTAATTGCTGCTCTGTTTAGTTGCTTCTTGTATGCGAGGTAATTCTTCAGCAAGTGATTTAGCTCCATTATATTTGGAGATTGAAGCTACTTGTAGGAGAAACAACGCAGAAAGAAGGAGGAAAGCTTTACAAGTGAGGACAGTCCAACCAAGCACTAAGAGGACTCTTTCATCTGAATCATCTTCATCATTTCCAGCAAACTTGAGGAAATCTGAAGTTGGTCCATCTGAAGCTCACATCATGGCAGACGACCAACCACAAATGGTTACTCTTGAGGACTACTCCAGCTCTACCATGCCGCAATTTTTCACAAGCATTGCGCGGTCGGAAGTCCAAACTCATAATATTTCCTATCCACATTCCTTGATTCAGCTGATTCAAGGAAATCTATTCCATGGTCTACCTAATGAAGACCCTTATGCACATCTTGCAACTTACATAGAAATTTGAAATACAGTGAAGATCGCAGGAGTGCCAGAAGATGCAATAAGGTTAAGCTTGTTTTCATTCTCTTTGGCTGGCGAAGCAAAGAGATGGTTGCATTCTTTCAAGGGGAACAATTTGAAGACATGGGAGGAAGTAGTAGACAAATTTTTGAAGAAATACTTCACTGAATCAAAGACAGCTGAAGGCAAGGTAGCTATTTCATCATTCCATCAATTTCCAAATGAATCTTTGAGTGAAGCGCTTGAACGATTCCGTGGTTTGCTGCAGAAGACACCTACTCATGGATTCACAAAACCTATTTAGTTGAATATCTTCATTGATGGTTTGAGACCGCAGTCCAAGCAATTGTTAGATGCTTCTGCTGGAGGAAAGATTAAGTTGAAAACTCCAGAAGAAGTAATGGAACTCATTGAGAATATGGCTGCTAGTGATCATGCTATCTTGTATGATAGAACTCATACCCACCAAGAGAAGCATGTTGGAACTCTCTTCACAAGATGCATTGTCAGCACATAATAAGTTGTTAGCTAGGCAGCTGGAATCACTCACCGAGACACTCAGCAAGTTGCCAACACAGTTACAAGAGGCTCAACCCTCTCATTCAGTTGTTATGCAGGTTGGAGGCTGTAGTATTTATGGAGGAGCTCATGAATCTGGTTGTTGTATACCCTAAGATGATGCTGCTAAAGAGGTAAATTACATCGGGAATCAAAACAGACAAGGATTTCATTTAGGCGATTTTTCAGGTTACCGGCAAGGAGGGAGTTTCAATCAAAATCAAGGGCAAGGATGGAGGTCACATCCAAGGAATCAGTTCAACAAAGATCAAGGAGGACCTTCCAACAAACCTCCTAATCAAGGGCCTAACTTGTATGAGAGGACCACCAAGCTGGAAGAAACTTTGGCTCAGTTTATGCAGGTTTCAATGTCTAACCATAAAAGCACTGAGTCAGCCATCAAGAACCTGGAGATCCAAGTGGGACAGCTAGCTAAGCAAATAGCTGGGAATTTTTCTGGAGGTTTTGGAGCTAACACTGAGAAAAATCCCAAGGAAGAATGCAAGGCTGTCATGACTCAAAGAAAAAAGGAGATCATTATGGAGAATGAAAGTAGGACTAGTGAGGAGAAGGAGTTAGAAGCTGAAGGGGAAAAAGAAAATAAGGGAGATCATATGGAGGAGAGAAAAATAAATGGAGATGAGGAAGAAAAAAATGAAAAAAAAATGCAAAAAAAGAGAGATAGTGAAGAAGAGAAAAAGGCCAAGAGTGAGTTGGCAAGAGAGAAGAAGAAGGAGGTTGTCCCAAGTTCTGGAAAGGAAGCACCATATCCTTTGGTGTCGTCTAAAAAAGACAAGAAATGACCCTTAGCTCGTTTCCTTGATATCTTCAAGAAATTGGAGATCACTATTTCGTTCGGAGAAGCCTTGTGTTAGTCGTCTTATACGACTAACTTTTGTATAGAAAACATTTTCCAAAACTTGTATAGTTTCACCAATTTATAGTTATTTTGTAGGGATTTGTAAATAAATCTTTTTTTATTGTTATAGTTGTCTCTATAGTATCTCCCATGTGATTTAATGATAAAATTTGCACAATTTCAGGTCAAAAGAGGCTAAAACCTTGAGGTGCTTAAGGGAGCAATTGCGCTCAGCTCACCATTTGGGCTCAACGCGCATCCAACGCTAAGCGCGGCTTCAGTGCACGTAACGTGATAGAAGAATCTGGTAAAGCATCAATATCAAGGCCGCACGCTAAGTGCGAGATCTGCTCGCTAAGCGCGATGGTTGTCTTTAGCCAGGCTCAGCACATGACTGGCACTAAGCTCAAATCCACTAACTCGTGCTAAGCGCGAGGGTGGCGCTAAGCGCAACGTCACGAATTCAGAGCCTATTTAAAGCCTATCTTATGCAGAATTAGGGTACACAATTTTTAGCAAGCAGTACAGAATTCCAGAGCAAGTGCATCACAATGCAAATTTTGAGATAGAAGCTCTAGAGGCAGCAAGAGGAGCAACTTTGCAGAAAAGCCTAGGGTTCTTCAATTAGAGAGAGATTAGTGAGCTGAAGAGTGATTGTGAGATGCTGAGAAGATGAGGAGGGATCCCCCTTCTTGTGTAAGGAACAATTATTCTATACTCTCAATCTCATTTGTGTTAGGGTTTTTCTGTAATGGTTGGCTAAACACCCTTGTTAGGGATTTCTAAGGAACAATTGATGTAATTACTTTAATATCTAATTAATTGTGTTTTATGTGTTCAATGCTTCTTTCAATGCTTAATTTTGCATGCTCTTTGCCTGATCACCAATTTGTGTGTACAGTTAGGTGACTGCATTGAGAAATGTATTGTTGCCTTAGAACTTGATAGAAGCAGGACTGAATAACCACATTACCAGGGATGGATTGTTGGAGTTTTGGTTTTCTGAATATGCTGTTACGATAATATCTTCATATGCATCAGTTTGTTTGTTAGAAAGCCCAACGCTTTTTACCTATTGCTATCAACTTTTACTTACTTGCATCTATTGTTTTTACCATAGAAGTAGTTTATTTCTGTTTTAACCATCCATTATCAATGTTATTCCAACAATGTCTTATTTCTGAATAAAACTCTGTCTAATAAGCAAGTTCCCTGAGTTCGATACTCGAATCATTCCATTTTAATTTTAAATACTTGACGACCTGGTGCGCTTTCCGGTGTTTCATTTCCCTTGAATATAATTGTTGAAAATTGGAGAAAAAGGAACCATATGGGAAAATGAACACCTTGCAACAGATGCCTCTCTACTCTAAGTTTCTCAAAGATCTGCTGACCAAGAAGGGCAAATACATCCACAATGACAACATTGTGGTGGAAGGAAATTGTAGTGCTGTCATGCAAAGGATCCTTCCACCAAAATATAAGGATCCAGGGAGCGTTACCATCCCTTGCTCAATTGGTGTCGTGTCAGTTGGAAAAGCGCTTATTGATTTAAGGGCTAGCATCAATCTAATGCCCCTATCTATGTGTAAAAGGATTGGAGAATTGGAAATCTTACCAACTAGAATGACACTACAGCTAGCGGATCGCTCAATCACGAGGCCATATGGTCAAAGTGTGTCAATTCACTTTCCCTGCAGATTTTGTAATTATGGATATTGAAGAGGACACTGAGATTCCACTAATTCTAGGTTGTCCGCTCATGTTAATAGCCAATTGTGTGGTCGATATGGCAAACAGTAACCTTGGGATGAGTGTGGATGATCAAAAGGTTACCTTCAATTTGTTTGATGCAGTGAAACATTCAAAGGACCAAAATGTCTATTCCAAGATGGAGAAGCGCTTACTAGGAGGCAACCCAGCTTTTTCTTAATTTTCTCAGTCATTTTTCTGTTAAGCATTGCATGTAGTTTGGTTTTGACTCATTTGAGATTGCTAGATTAAAGTGTTCAGCATGTTTTGTATGATAAAAGGGGTTTGCCAAAAGCTTCTCTGAAGCATGGGATGAGAAAAGAACTTAGAAAATTTTCAGTTATCCCACTCGCTCAGCGCGCCCCATGCGCTAAGCGAGCCATACCCTATGCGCTGAGCGAGTAACATCTCTCCCTAAGCGTTCCAACCCCCACCCATTGGTTTTTAGGGTCTTGCTAAGCGAGACTGTCGCGCTAAGCCCAAAAACCTCTCAGGTTGAGCATTTAATGGAATTGGGCTAAGCGAGTCAACTCGCTGAGCGCGACACAGTCTCTCACTAAGTGCGCCTATGCGCTAAGCGCAAAAAGCTCTCTGTCTGGTCTTTCATGGCAATTGGGCTAAGCGGGTCATCCCACTAAGCCCAAATCCTTCTCTGGAATGACAATAGCGATAAGTGAGACCACTCACTAAGCGTGACCCCAATACTGCATCATGAGGCATTTAATCCGCTAAGCGAGCCATGCCCTGCTTAGCGGAAGTTACAGACCAATCAGAGCTGCATAACTCGCTAAGCGCGCACCTGTGTGCTAAGCGCAAAAAGCTCTCTGCCTAGTCTTTCATGGCAATTGGGCTAAGCGAGCCATCTCACTAAGCCCAAATCCCTCTCTGGAATGGCAATAGCGCTAAGCGAGACCATCTCGCTAAGCGCGACCCCGCTACTGCATCATGAGGCATTTAATCTGCTAAGCGATCCATGCCCCGCTTAGCGGAAGTTGCAGACCAATCAGAGCTGCATAACTCGCTAAGCGTGCACCTGCGTGCTAAGCCCAAAAACCTCTTGAGTTTCCTAATTTTCGAATTGGGCTAAATGAGTTAGTCTCGCTAAGCGCGTGAGTTTAAATCCTAAAAATTCAAACGTCACTGAGTGCTTGCTTAGAGAGCACTCGTGCTTAGCGAGTAGATCAAAACTTCCAAAAATAAAACATAACTGCCTTAGGCAGTTACACTTCACCAAGATTATAACTTCTCACACACACATCATTTGCAATCATTGGCATCATTGCACTGTGCTTCCCTTGGTTCTCTGCTTCTTGCTTCCATTTCACGAAATTTCTCTACAATCCAAGTAAGTTCTCTTATTCCGTTGTCATTTTAATTTTCTGAACCCTAGGGTAGAAGACATATTAGTTGTGCTGTGATTTTCTGCTTTTGATGCTGCAGTGGCTCTGTAATTAGTTGTTTAGTTAGCATGTTATTAAGGCTTTAGCTTAGTGTATAATGTAGGTTGTTTGTAGGGCTAAGCCTCAAGCTTCTTATGCCTAAAAAGTGGCTAGGGAGTTGAGGCTTCGAAGCCCCAATTTTCTGGAAATTCGATGCACTCGCTAAGCGAACCCAGCTTGCTAAGCGAGTTCATCCATTTTGGTTGAATTTCTGGGTTTTCTAATGAATACGCTAAGCGGGCCCTATCCCACTAAGCAAGTTCATCATTTCTGTTTAAATTTATGCATAATTGTATGAACTTGCTAAGCCATTGCACAATGGCTTAGCAAGCCTTTAAATTTCAGTCTTTAATTTCTGAGTTCGCATGCCGCACTTAGCGGGTGCACTTATTTGGATCTGCTCATCAGAGGCTTTTGGTATTCTGGTTGTGGCTAAGCGAGCCACGCTCGCTAAGCCAGCATGCCTCTGTGGTGACTGGTGAATAAGCCTAGGCTAAGCGAGTCTATCTCGCTAAGCCCAAGGCAATTTAGTTCTGTAGATTTTTGGTGCATGCACTAAGAGAGTCGTGCTTGCTTAGCGTAATTTCTTCTCTGTTTTAGAATAGGGCTTAGTGAGCCTGATCGCTACGCCATTAATATTGCAGTAGTCAAGTCCAGCTAAGCTCCCACTGGCGCTAAGCCTCTGTAGTGTGTCATGCTAAGCAAGCCATGCTCGCTAAGCGCAATTAGCTCTCTATTAGAGAATAAGGCTTAGTGAGCCATTCTCGCTTAGCCACTGTGTTGTTTCAGCTAAGCGAGTGTGTCTCGCTTAGCGAGAGTCTTTGTTTCTCTGTTAACGCACTAAGCGCGCCTTGCACACTAAGCGCATGCTGTTATTTTCTGAAGGTGCGCTAAGCAAGTCTGTCTCGCTAAGCGCCCAACTGTGTTTTCCTTTTAGTTTTCTGATATCTGTTTTTCAATAAACCTTGTCTCACTTCACTTCTTTTGTTTGATTTGGTGCAGATGGCCTCCATGAAGAGAAGAGTGTCCACCACCAGACCTCAGGAGCCTTACGATACAACTAGATTTGTATCTGAGGTTGCGTGGGAGAGATACAAACAAAACATCCGTGCTAGGAACATCCTCCCTGAGAGGAATGTTGAGCTGCAGATCACGCAGTACGACGAGTTCCGTCAGAAGCTCAACAGGCATCAATGGAGCAGAGCCTTGACCAGGCAGCCTGATAACCATATTGATGTGGCCTTGGTCAAGGAGTTTTATGGTAATCTTTTTTATCTAGAGGATAAATCCCCAAGGCAAGTCAGAGTACGGGGAAAGCTAATAAAGTTTGATGTTGTGACTCTTAATGAGTTCTTAGAGACCCTCATGGTTTTGAAGCCAGTGGAGCGATACTCTACATACTCCAGGTTCTGCAGCACATATCCAGACCCACCAGAGCTTGCGTCGAAGCTCTGCATCCCAAGGCGAGGATTCATTCTTAATGCAGAGGGGTCTCCTTGGAAGCTGCTCAAGAAATACCTCACGACATTGGCTCAGACCTGGAGTGTCTTCTTATTCTAACCTCGCCCCCACTTCTCATAGGTCCAATCTTAATATGGAAAGGGCGAGGTTAGTTTATGGACTAGTGATGAAGATGGATATGGACCTGGGCTCCATTATCTCAAGCCAAATTTCTTAGATAGCCCAGTCCAACTCCTCCAGGCTTGGATTTCTTGCACTCATCACTGCTTTATGCATCGCCAGAGGAGTCGTCTCAGATTCATTGACCTTTAAGTCTCTGAGCCCAGCCATTAACTTGGCATACATTTGGAAGAACTATTGAAACCCAGATGATCCGACGATCACCTTTCTGGGATCTCATAGGGTCAGGGCTCGAGGACCATCAAATGCTTCTACTTCTGCCCCTACTTCTGTACCAACACCAGCACCTGCCCCAGCTCCAGCTCATCCAGCTACCACAACACCCTCCAGCCCCTCCACTTCGAGCACAGATGTCATAGTGTCGATGCTGCAGAGCCTTCACCACGACTTATGCCTAGTGATGCAGAATATCCATGACATGGCTCAGCATCGACCCATTATCAACATGGAGGATTTTATGGCCCAGGTGGCTTGGCCAAGAGTCTAGACTTCTCCTGTAGGGGAAGGTGAGGCTCCTACAGCCCAGGAGCCAGAGCCAAAGGCGACACTGGAGGAGACGCCTGAGGACACTCCTGCTGCCACACCTATGGAGGTCGCAGATGAGGGAGATGGCGCTGTCGACATAGACTACGTGGCAGACATCACAGCCGCACAGGGCACCTGGGATCCTTGGCCCACTCCAGCACAGGACACCACACCTTTGCCAGCCCAGGATGCCCCCACATCACCTCAGGACGACCCAACAACAACTCAGGAGGAGTGAAGACAGGAGTTCATTTATTTTTCTGCTTAGTGCAAGTGACTCGCTTAGCGCGCCTTAGGAAAATCGACTCATGCGCTAAGCGCGATAGCCACACACTTAGCGAGTGAACACAAATCCAATTTTTTTTCTGTAGAATTGGCTTAGTGAGCAGGCTCGCTAAGCCCAATTCCATAAATTTTCAAACAGATAAGGATTTGCGCTTAGCGCGGCAAGGGGCGCCAAGTACGACTACTCTACTGGACAACACTAGCTTAGCGAGCAAGCTCGCTAAGCCCAATTCCAACAAATAGAAAAACAGAGAGATAATTGCGCTTAGCGTGACAGGGCAAGCTTAGCGCACAACAAAACACAAAAATTTCTAAGTGTCTGAGAACACATTACTCGCTTAATGCATAGTCGCGCTTAGCGACTTCATAAGCAATTAAATTTCAATCAGAGAAGATGAACGCACTTAGCGGGACAGGGCCGTGCTTAGCAAGTTCATCTGGCAATCCAGATGTTCAACAGAAACGATGAACTCGCTTAGTGCAGCAAGGCGCTTAGCGCGCTCATCGCGATTTCTAGAAAAAGTAGGGGCTTCTCACCCCTCCACTTAGGCCCCTATTAGGCCATCTAACCCTAATCAAAACAAGCACATTGTATCCATAATAAAACCCTAATTCTAGTCTAACGAACAACTAACCTAATAGAACTAAGTATTAACAGAAATTCAACCTAACACTACTAAGTTAACTAGCCTAAAGTTTGAAATTTGGAAATAAAATGAACAAAGTTAAGAAGCTTACTTGTGCTGTTGAATATGAGTGCAAAGAGGGAGCAAAAATGCAGGCAATGCAGGGAGATTGAAGTACTGTGCAGAGGGTGAATGCTAACTGCCTAAGGCAGTTGCCTTATTTGCTGGCAGTTTCGAATGGCTCGCTTAGCACATGGACTCGCTAAGCGGGTCAATGTGACGTTTGAGTTTTAAAGCTCATGTGCTTAGTGGATCTGCTCGCTAAGCCCAATACAAAATTATGAAATTCCAGAGAATTTTTTGGGCTTAGCGCGAAGGTACGCGCTGGGCGAGTTCTGCCGCTCTGATTGGTCCTGCAACTCTCGCTTAGTGGGCCAAGGCCGCACTTAGCGAATAAAATGCTCCTTGAATGCAGTAGTGGCCCACACTTAGCGCGCCTGTCTCGTTTAGCGCTATTCCAAACAGAGAAGGAATTGGGCTTAGCGAGAGCACTCGCTTAGCCCAATTCTTGAAATTAATTAGACAGAGAAGAATAGCACTTAGCACATCAGTGCGCTTAGCGAGACCAGACTTGTGTGTTTAGCGAGATGACTCGCTTAGCCCCATTCCAAAAATTAAATGGACAGAGAGTTTATTCGGCTTAGCGCACAGGTCACACGCTTAATGGGACCATACAACCAATGATCAGGGGTCAATGCATTTAGCGCGAACAACAGCTTGCTTAGCGCGTGAAGAAGATGGCACTTAGCGCGAGGATTGCTCTTAGCGAGTGGACAACAAAATTTTTTTTCAAGTTATGTTTCTGTCCATAACTTCACAAAAGCTTTTTAACCCCTTTTCCAATACTAAACATGCTGAATTCAAACAATCACAAGCAATGAAACTTAACTAAATGCAAGAAAAACAAAATTAAAAACGGTTGGGTTGCCTCCCAGTAAACGCTCTTTTAACGTCAATAGCTTGACGCAAAAGTCTTTGTCAGCTTGGATAAATCATGGTTCTCTCCTTTAGAACCTTCTCTTCTCTCTCCTTCACCTCTAAACAAACATTATGGTCCAGCAATGTCCTTTCTTCATCAAATAGCTCAAAGCTAATCTTTTGGTCTTCAATACCCTTTTCTAGCTTCTTCTTTCCCATGTCAACTACACAGCTTGCAATAGCCATAAATGGACGTCCCAAAATTAAGGGAATATATGTATCTTCCTCTATGTCCATTACCACAAAGTTAGCAGGAAAGATAAGGTGTTTGACCCAAACCAAAAAACCTTTTATCACTCGATAGGGTCTGGTGACGGAGCGATCTGCTAACTGTAAAGTCATCCTAGTCGACATTATCTCCAACTCTCCAACCCTCCAGCACATGGAAAGCAGCATCAAATTAATACTGGCTCCCAAATCAATAAGATCCTTGCCAATAGAAACTTCACCAATTGAACACGGAATAGTCACACTCACAGGATCTTTGTGCTTAGGTGGAAGAATCCTCTAAATTACAGGACTACAATTTCCTTCCACAATGATGTTTTCACTGTGAATGTACTTATTCTTCCGTGTGAGCATATCTTTTAAAAACTTAGAGTACAACGACATTTGTTGAAGAGCTTCTCCAAAGGGCATAGTAATCTCCAATTTCTTAAAGATATCAAGGAAACGAGCTAGATGTCGTTCCTTGTCTTTCTTTGTTGGTACCAATGGATATGGCACCTTCTCCCTTTTGCTTGGACTTGCGTCCTTTCTCTTTTCTCTAGCCAGCTCACTCTTGGTCTTTTTCTTCTCTTCTTTTCTCTTATTCTCTTTTTCTTTTTCATTTTCTTCATTTTCTTTTTCTTTCTCTCTTTCTTTTTCTTTTCACTTATTTCTTTTTCACTCACAATTATTGGTATCTCCTTCTGCTGATCATCTTTGGCTTCCACTTCTTCCTTAGTCTCACTCAAAGGTTCTACCACTGGGTCAATTTCTGGTTCAGTCACCAGCTGTTGTTTTTCTTCACCTATCCTCTTCTCACCTTCATTCATGCTCACCATTTTGCTTCTAGTCATAACAGCCTTGCACTCTTGCTTCGGATTCTTCTATGTGTTGGCTCCAAAGCTGCTTAATGGTCGGTCTGCCAATTGTTTTGCCAATTGTCCCACTTGGACTTCTAGATTCTTGATGGTTGACCCTATGCTCTTTTGATTGGACATGGATACTTTCATGAACTGAGCAAGAGTCTCTTCCAACTTCATCGTTCTGTCATAGAGACTAGGCCCTTATTGTTGTGGCCTGTTAGGTGGCCCACCCTGGTCTTTATTGAACTAATTACCAAGGTGAGTTCTCCACTGTCCCTGTTGTTGATTATATTGCTGGCCATGTAGAAATCCAGAATATCCACCTGCATTAAAGTTTGGTCTTGGCTGGTTCCCCATGTGGTTCACTTCATGTGCTGTATCTTCCATGGGAATGCAGCGGCTAGAATCATGTGCTCCACCACATATAACATAACCTGCAACCTACAAAGCAAAAGAGGGTGAAGGTTGTCCAGAATGTAATTGGGTTGGCAACTTACTTAGTTTTTTAGTTAAAGCTTCAAGTTGCTTGGATAGCAACTTGTTTTGGGCCAACAAAGCGTCCTATGATGAAAGCTCCAGCAGGCTTCTTTTGGTTGGGATGTGTGCTCTATCACGCAAGATTGCAGGCTCACTAGCAGCCATATTCTCAATCAATTCCATGGTTTCTTCAAGGGTCTTCAATTTTATTTTCCCCCCCCAGAAGCATCTAAAAGCTGCTTGGATTGTGGCCTTAACTCGTCAATGAAAATATTGAGCTAGATTGGTTCTGAAAATCCATGAGTAGGCGTCTTTCTTAGTAACCCACGAAATCTTTCCAAAGCCTCACTCAAGGACTCATCTGGAAATTGGTGAAAGGATGAGATGGCAGTTTTTCATTCAGCAGTCTTGGACTCTAGGAAGTATTTCTTCAAGAATTTTTCAACCACTTCATCCCAAGTCTTAAGACTGTTACCTTTAAATGAATAGAGCCATCTTTTTGCCTCTCCAGACAAGGAAAATGAAAACAAGCTCAATCTAACAGCATCCTCAGGCATGCCAGCCAGTCTGACAGTGTTGCAAATCTCAATATAAGTGGCTAGATGTGCATATGGGTCTTCATTTGGTAGACCATGAAACAAATTGTTCTGAATCAACTGAATTAATGAATGTGGATAGGTTATATTCTGTGCTTGAACCTCCGATCGCGCAATGCTAGTAAAGAACTGCGGCACAGATGTACCTGAGTAATCTTCCAGGGTCACTCGTCGAGGTTGCTCTTCAGCCATGACTTCGGCTTTAAATTCTACTGTTTGAGATTCCCTGGATGTAGGTGAATTAGAAGATGATGACTCGGAAAAGTGAGCCTCTTTAAGGATTGATGCTACTGTTCTGTCATGCAAAAGTTTTCTTTTTCTCTCTGCGTTGTTTCTTCTAAAGGTTGCTTCAATTTCTAAATCCAATGGAACCAATTCACCTGCAAAAGATCTATGCATGCAAACACTAACAGGAAAAGCAGTTAACCAATTCAAGAAGAAAATAAATTCTGAACTAAACAAATACTAACAAAAACACAAATTAATAAATCAAAGAATAATGAATTAATGCCTTCAAACTGAACTAAACTTTCCAAATAGAAAAAGTTCCCTGGCAACAGCGCCAAAATACTTGTTTCGCCCTCCGGGATACTACTTGTTTGTGTGGATGCAAAATCTATCGGCAAGTGCACCAGGTCGTCAAGTAAATAATTAAAATGGTGTGAACCGAGTATCGAACTCAGGGAACTTGTTCATTTGGTAAAGGTTTGTTCAATAAGCAGGCATTTGCAAACAGAAATCATGATTGTGAATGAAAGTGAAAGTATGTTCTATTCTAATTACAAAGCACTAAATGTGAGCAAGTAAGTGTGAAAACAGATATTTAAAGGTGTTGGATCCTCTTACTGAGCAAATTGATGCAATTAAGGATGTTTCTCTAATTAAAGATGTTTTTGTGTTCTATGTTGAAGGCTCAAGTACTAAACACCGATGTCTCATGAGTTTAGCCTAATTCTAATTAAACTTCGTTCGTAAATGTCTCTTGTTGAACTTAGCTTAATTGAACAGCTTTATGATCATAGCATAATAAAAACTAAATTACCGCACTCCGAGTCCAGACATACGCTAACCTAATCATGCTCTATCAAGTTCTAAGGAGACAATACATCTTTCAATCCTAAAGCCCCTAACAGTACACACATAAGGGTGATCAAGCCACAAGCATGCAATAATAAAGTACTGATAGAAGCAATGAACATATAAAACAACCTTAATTAGATAGGGAAAGAGTTTACATCAATTACTCAGCAATGTCATACCCTAATTTCGTCCAGGGACCATTGTTTGTCGGCATGCGACCTTCGTTTGACCACTTCAAAATGTTTAATACCCATTCCTGTGGAATCCGTAAAGTTCCAGGACGTTTCGGAAAAAAAAAACAGCCAAAAACACAAAAGCGGGGGGTGAACTTATCAAACACGGGGGGTGCACTCAGGAAACTTAATCCAAAACATTCTTAAGGGGGTGAACTTATCAATTATGGGGTGCACTCAGGAATCTTCCTCAAGAAGCCTTTGAGCGGCAACCACCTCCATTTTGTTAAAAAATGGCGTCTAGGGCATCAGGGGCTTCCGTAAAATTTTTGAAAACCTTGGGTTAGTGATGTGCCATTATTTTCTCCTATTTCTTAAATCTTTTTGCACCATTTTAATTACTGATTAGTCTTAATTGTCAAATTAATTAGGCAGTTTTATTATTTGGGCTCATTCAGCTAATTTGATGTTTTTAATCTAATTTCAGGAATTAATGAAGCATTGAGCTTAATCCGGATTTAGGTTGTGGACTTTGAGAGGGCAAATAAAGCAACGTTTACCTTAGTTAATTTCTAATTAGGAGATTGCAATTTTATTTTTTATGATGTTCAGTGTTTATTTCATTTTGGGCCAGAATAATGTAATAGGGCCCAGTGACTCTGAGTGACCCTTATAAATAGTAGCCTTGGGATTCGTGTAAGGGGGATTACCATTATTCAGAGCATAGGGTTTTAGGGTTTTACGTTTTTAGCTTTGGATTACTGTTCACGTTAAGGCATTTTCCATTTTTCTGCTTTCAATTGCAATTTCGTTTTTTTTGTTCCTTCTTCTACTTTCATTTATGTTTTCTGCCTTTAGCTTCATTTACGTTTCTGCTTTTGTTGAGCTTATGGAAGGCTAAATTCCTAGTGTTGTTTCCCTCTGAGGATGAAGCGTAATTCTCTTTGAGGTTCTGTTTTTAATGTTGCTCTCCTATCGGTTTTCCCTTCACCAATTAACACACATGCGTTCTGTTAATCTGTGCACGCTTCATGTTTGATTAATTGCCTCTGTGCTTAAATTGTGTTCGTGCTTAATGAAAAAGGGGTTAATTGGTGTGTGTGTTGCTTAATCACATATTGACAGCCCTAAGTTGATTTTCGCTTAGTAAATTACATTTGGGTTGGAGTAAGTGGTTAATTGCCAGGGGTGAAATCCTCATAACCTAGGATAAAAGAATGGCTTCTAAATCAGAGGAAACAACACGTTTTTACTATTATTAATTTCGTATTCCAATCTGCTTGTTCTTAAATTCACAAAACAAACACAACCCCCCCCCCCCCCTCCAATTGTTACTGTCATAACGAAGCATATTATGAACATTTGGTTAGTCATTGCTCGTTGGGAAACGACCTAGGATCACTTCCTAGTTACTGCATTCTAATGTTTATTTGATTCGGGTACGGCCTCGATCAAATTTGGCGCCGTTGCCAGGGAGCAGTGTCCAAAGGTTCATAATAGCTAGTGATTCGTGTTTTATGTTTAGTTGTTTTATGCTTTCGTGTTGTGTTAGTGTTGTTTAGTGTCTTGTTATTTTGTTTAGTGTGGTGTTTTGTTTTAATTTTTTTGTTCAGCGCTTCCCCTATTTCAGTTTTTGTGTTTTGCTGTGAATAGTGCTTTGCGACGGATTTAGCGACTACTTTTGCTGACCTGGAAAACAAGTAGTAGAACAAATCCATTAGTGACTGAATTAGTGACTGCTGCTGACAATTTAATTGGCGATTTTTGTTTTGATAGTTAGGGTTGTTATTTTTGGCTGAATTTTGGTGTGGTAGGTTCTTTTGACTCATATTATGTGTGAAAAATACCAGGAACACTTGTTGTGGCTAGATTTGAGAGATTCAAAAAAATTTGAGAACTTGTGTTTAGCAAAACTTCAAACAGCCATAACTTTTGCTCCGGGTATCAGAATGACTATTATTATATATGTATTTGGGGTAGAAAAAAATTTCCTATGTTTAGCTAGCTTGCCAAAGGCAGGTTGAGGTCTCTTCCTAGCCAAAATCGCATGTTTACTAGTTTTTTTTTTTTTTCAAGTTTTATTGTTTTATTTTACTAAACTTTCCTTAGGTAGCTTCCATAGTTAGACTTTGAATTTTTGTCTGAAACTTTTTGTGCTATCTTTTCATGATTTTAGGGTGGTTCTCACAAAATTTCAAGTCATTTGGATATCATTTAATGGTAGTTGTAGTTCAAACCTACACTGTTACTTGCATAAGAAGGCAACTAGTTGTGTATGCTGAATGTAGTGTATGACTAGAGGCAATCCATCTGACTTACAACCCTTTGATCCTATGATAGATAGGACATTTCATAGATTAGTTAGGCATCATTTTATACCTTTTAAGCATCCTGAGCATTCTGTTACTGGTGAGTCTGTGCATTCTGTTATTGGTGATTTTGAACATCCTGATTTTGAACATCCTGATTTTGAGCATTATAATTTTGAACATTCTGAGAACATGGCACAACCTCCACCCCATGAGAGGACTCTAAGGGAAATGGCTGCACCTGATTTCACCTACGAAAGCTTATGCATCCAATACCCTGATGAGGATGTCCCATATGTTCTTAAAACTGGACTGTTCCATTTGCTTCCAAAGTTTCATGGCCTTGCAGGTGAAGACCCGCACAAACATCTGAAAGAATTCCATATTGTCTGCTCCACCATGAAACCCCCAGATGTCCAAGAGGAACACATATGTCTGAAGGCTTTTCCTCATTCTTTAGAGGGAGTGGCAAAGGACTGGCTATATTACCTTGCTCCAGGGTCCATCACGAGCTGGGATGACCTCAATAGAGTATTCCTAGAAAAAAATTTCCCTGCTTCCAGGACCACGACCATCAGAAAGGATATTCCAGGCATTAAACAACTCAGTGGAGAGAGCCTATATGAATAATGGGAGAGATTTAAAAAACTATGCGCTAGTTGCCCCCACCACCAGATTTCTGAGCAGCTTCTTCTCCAATATTTTTATGAAGGACTCAGTGACTTGGAGAGAAGTATGATAGATGCTGCCAGTGGTGGAGCCCATGGAGACATGACCCCTGTTGAAGCCAGAAATTTAATCGAGAAGATGGCTTCCAACTCCCAACAGTTTAGCGCCAGAAATGATGCTATATTCATTAAAGGAGTGCATGAAGTAGCCACAAACTCATCTGCATCATCTAAAACTAAGAAGCTTGAGGGTAAACTAGATGCCTTGGTTAACCTGGTAACCCAGCTGGCCTTGAATCAGAAATCTGTACCAGTCGTAAGACTCTATGGTTTATGCTCCTCTGCCGACCACCATACAGACCTCTGCCCTTCTGTGCAGCAATCTGAAGCAATTGAATAGCTTGAAGCTTATGCTGCAAACATCTACAATAGACCTCCTCAACCTCAGCAGCAAAATCAGCCACAATAGAACAATTATGACCTCTCCAGCAACAGGTACAATCCCGGGTGGAGGAATCATCCCAACCTTAGATGGTCGAATCCTTCACAACAGCAGCAACAACAACAACAACCTTATTTTTAGAATGTTGCTGGCCCAAGTAGACCATACGTTCCTCCACCAATCCAGCAGCAACAACAACAACAACAACAACAGCCCCAGAAACAACAAACAGTTTAGGCTCCTCCGCAACCTTCCCTTGAAGAACTTATGAGGCAAATGACTATGCAAAATATGTAGTTTCAACAAGAAACCAGAGCCTCCATTCAGAGCTTATCTAATCAGATGGGACAATTGGCTACACAGTTAAATCAACAACAGTCCCAGAATTCTGACAGATTACCTTCTCAATCTGTCAAGAATCCCAAAAATGTGAGTGTCATTACTTTGAGGTCGGGAAAGTAGTGTCAAGGACCTCAACCAGTAGCATCTTCCATATCCCCAAATGAACCTGCCCAACTTCACTCTACTCCAGAAAAAGATGATGACAAAAATTTAAAGAGTAAGTTACCTAACAATTTCTATGCAGGTGAATCTTCCATTGGTAATTCTGATTTACAGAAGCAGCATATCCCTCTTCCATTCCCTCCAAGAGCAATTTCCAACAAAAAAATGGAAGAGGCAGAGAAGGAGATCTTGGAAACATTTAGAAAAGTAGAGGTAAACATACCTTTGCTGGATGCAATAAAGCAAATTCCAAGGTATGCTAAATTCTTGAAGGAGTTGTGCACTAATAAGCGGAAGCTTAAAGGAAGTGAAAGAATTAGCATGGGCAGAAATGTCTCCGCATTGATTGGTAAATCTGTTCCCCAAATCCCTGAAAAATGTAAAGATCCAGGTACATTCAGCATACCTTGTATTATAAGGAACAGTAAGTTTGACAATGCCATGCTAGATTTAGGAGCTTTTGTTAGTGTTATGCCTCTGTTTATTTATAATTCTCTATCTCTTGGTCCTTTGCAGTCAACTAATGTGGTAATTCATTTAGCTAATAGAAGTGTTGCCTATCCTGCTGGTTTCATAGAGGATGTCTTAGTTAGAGTTGGTGAACTAATTTTCCCTGTTGAATTTTATATTTTTAATATGGAGGAGAGATTTTCTCAAGGATCAGTTCCCATCATTCTAGGTAGACCTTTTATGAAAACTGCTAGAACTAAGATAGATGTATATGCAGGCACATTATCTATGGAGTTTGGTGATATAACTATTCATTTTAATATTCTTGATGCTATGAAACACCCATCTGAAGATCTTTCTGTATTTCGTGCTGAAATAATTGACCATATTGTTGATGAATACACGACTGATCTTCATTCTAATCTGTATGTCTGTCACATTTCATGCATTGAATCTGAATTTGTACTTGATCATATGTCTGAATTTGATGCTGAGAGTGAATCTGAATTTGATATTGATTACACGTCTAGTGATGTTTTACCTCTTGAGATTGATTTTCTAGAGTCAAATAGAACTAACCATGTTTCAGGAAGTACATATACCTCTGACTTTCTTTATGAGGTACAGGCTGAGAAACCATCTCATTCTACCACTATCCAGCTGGCCACACCAGAATTGAAGCCTCTGCCATCAAATTTAAAATATGCTTACTTGGATGATAGCAAAAGTTTCCCAGTAATTATATCTGCCTCCCTTGCTGGTGAGCAAGAGGAGAAGCTGTTATCAGTTCTCAAGAAGCATAAGAAGGCTATAGGTTGGACCTTGGCGGACATTCCTGGTATTAGCCCATCCACATGTATGCATCGGATAAATTTAGAGGATGGGGCAAAACCAGTAAGACAGCCACAAAGAAGACTCAACCCGGTGATTCTTGATGTAGTGAAGAAAGAGGTAACCAAGCTTTTGCAAGCTGGAATCATTTATCCTATCTCCGACAGCCAATGGGTGAGTCCCGTCCAAGTAGTCCCAAAGAAAACTGGCCTCACCGTGATAAAAAAATAAGAAGAAGGAGTTGATTCCTACTCGGGTTCAGAACAGTTGGAGAGTCTGCATCGACTATAGGAGGCTGAACCATGTTACCAAAAAGGACCATTTTCCCCTGCCATTCATTGACCAGATGCTTGAACGCCTGGCAGGTAAATCTCACTACTGTTTCCTTGATGATTTTTCTGGTTATATGCAAATCACTATTGCTCCTGAGGATCAGGAAAAGACTACATTCACCTGCCCCTTCGGTACTTTTGCCTATAGGAGGATGCCTTTCAGCCTGTGCAATGCCCCTGGTACCTTCCAGCGGTGCATGATCATTATTTTTAGTGATTTTTTAGAAAATTGCATATAGGTGTTTATGGATGATTTCACTGTATATGGATCCTTTTTTTATGTTTGTTTGGATAGTCTGGAAAAGGTTTTGAGTAGAAGCATTCAAACTAACCTTGTTCTAAATTTTGAAAAATGTCATTTTATGGTTGAGCAAGGTATAGTTTTAGGACACATTATTTCCAATAAAGGCATTGAAGTAGATCCTGCAAAAATTTCTGTTATTTCACAATTACCTTACCCCTCTTGCGTGTGAGAGGTGCAATCTTTTCTTGGTCATGCAGGATTCTACAGGCGCTTTATTAGAGATTTTAGCAAAGTAGCCCTTCCACTATCCAACTTGTTGCAAAAGGAGGTGGAGTTTGACTTCAATGATAAATGCAAAGAGGCTTTTGATTGCCTCAAAAGAGCACTGACTACCACCCCCATCATCCAAGCACCCGACTGGACAACCCCTTTTGAGCTTATGTGTGATGCATCAAATTATGCTTTGGGGGCTGTCCTTGCTCAGAAAACTGATATTGCCCAGGGTGATATATTATGCTTCCAGGACTTTAGATGTTGCCTAAGCGAATTATACTACTACTGAGAAAAAGCTACTAGCCATAGTTTTTGCTCTTGAAAAATTTCGTTCTTATTTGCTTGGTACTCACATTATTGTTTATACTGACCATGCAGCTCTAAAGTACTTGTTGAAGAAGGCTGATTCAAAGCCTAGGTTGATCCGATGGATGCTCTGGCTCCAAGAGTTTGACTTGGAGATCCGTGATAGGAGCGGAGCACAAAATTTAGTTGCTGATCATTTGAGTCGGATCGAACGTATGTCTGATGAGGATTCACCCATTCGGGATAATTTCCCGGATGATCATTTGTATATACCGTATAGTATTTCTGATTCTCTTTCTACTCCCTGGTTTGCTAACATTGTCAATTATTTAGTTGCTTCTGTTTTTCCTCCCTTAGCATCTAAGGCTCAAAAAGATAAAATTAAAAGTGATGCTAAGCATTTTATTTGGGATGACCCCTATTTGTGGAAATTGTACAGTGATCAGGTCATTAGACAATGCATTCCAGATCATGAGACTGACTCAGTCCTGCAGTTCTGTCATTCTTCCGCACCAGGAGATCATCTGGGTGTTCAAAGGACAGCTCGCAAAGTGCTTAACTGTGGCTTTTATTGGCCCACCATCTTAAAAGATGCGTCGAAGATCTGTAGCACTTGTGAGCAATGTCAGAGAGCAAGAAGTGCACTTACATGGCGACAACAAATGTCTCAGCAACTTATGCTATTCTGTGAGGTGTTTGATGTCTGGCGCATAGATTTCATGGGCCCTTTTCCTGTCTCTTTTGGTTATGTTTACATTCTCCTTGCAGTTGATTATGTTTCAAAATGGGTGGAAGCCAAGCCCACTAGAACTAATGATGCTAAGGTTGTTGCAGATTTTGTCAGATCTAATCTGTTTTGCAGGTTTGGAGTACCTAAAGCAATCGTTAGTGATCAAGGAACCCATTTTTGCAACAAATCAATGCATGCTTTGCTTAAAAAGTATGGGGTTGTACACAGGGTATCCACACCATACCACCCCCAAACCAATGGACAGGTAGAAATTTCTAATAGGGAGATCAAGAGAATTTTAGAGAAGATTGTGCAGCCAAGCAGGAAAGATTGGAGTACCAGGCTTGATGATGCTCTTTGGGCACATCGGACTGCCTACAAAGCACCCATAGGAATGTCTCCTTATCGAGTTGTCTTTGGAAAGGCATGTCATCTTCCAGTGGAGATTGAGCACAAAGCATACTGGGCAGTGAAGACCTGCAACTTCTCTATGGATCAAGCTGGCGAGGAAAGAAAGTTGCAACTGAGTGAGTTAGATAAAATCCGCCTAGAAGCCTATAAGAATGCCAGGTTCTACAAAGAAAAGACCAAGAAGTTCCATGATAGCATGATAATTAAGAAGGACTTCATGGTTGGGCAAAAAGTGTTATTGTATAATTCTAGGCTTGGACTCATGAGTGGTAAGTTGAGGTCTAAGTGGATTAGTCCTTTTGTTGTTACTAATGTTTTTCCTTATGGTACAGTTGAGATCAAAAGCGACTCCACAAACAAGAGCTTTAAGGTCAATGGATGTCGACTTAAGCCATTCCTCACAAACCCTTCTTTAGTGGACGTAGTGGTGGAAGAGACTTCCTTACTCCACCCTACTCTTCCTCCACCATGACTTAGATAGTTCTTCTTTTCCTATCTCCTTCTTTGCTTTTATTACATTTGTCCGATTCTATTTGATGGTTTAATTGCTTTTAATCTTTTAATTATGCTATATTGAGGACAATGTGTTGTTTAAGTATGGGGGGGAGTGTTCTTTGGTTTTGCTAGTTTTGTTGGTTTTGTTAATTTTGTTAGTTGTGTTGGCTTTGTTATTTTTGTTAGTTTTGTTGGGTTTCTAGTTTAATATTTTAGGTCAATTTTGTTTGCATGTACGGCATTGCATGTTTTTCTTGGAATTATAGGTTATGTTCAAGTAATGGGTAATTGTTTCGAAAATAAAAGTTTCTTGACATTTTGTGATTTGAAATCCTTGTTTTTCCTCTACATGTCATGATAGTTTTGAAAGCTTAATTTGGAAGTGAAAAGTTTACCTTTGTGAGAATTTGAGCCATCATCATAATCATTTGGTGTGTTTTTCCCCCATTGATTGCTTGCACAATAGCCTTGGCTTGATTCTTGTTTATGCTTCCTAATTCACATGCATATTTGGAAATGATTTAGGCAATTTTGTTCTTATAAACCTCTATCCAAATGGACTTACCTTGAATTAATCCCTTTGATAGACCTTTGAGCCTATGTTCCCCTTTCTTTGTTTTGAAGCTCATTACAAGCCTTAAGTGAAAAACCATGATCTCACCTTAACCTTAAGGAATTTCGGAGCTTTGGAATTGTTTTGGGAATAAGTGTGTGTGTGGGGGGGGGGGGGGGTTGTTGGATGACATATTTCGTTGGCTATGCTTCATGATGTATTTTGGGCCATACTTGATGTACATTGTATACTGGTTAAATGTTGGACATGCTGAATGATATGCTATTTCTCAAATGCCACAGAGCAAAAAAAAAATTTAAGTTGAATCAATTCGAAAAAAGAAAAAGAAAAGCAATAAAGTTGAGTGAATAAGATCTTAAATGGAAAAAGAATGATGAGACTCTTGGCTCTACTCTGTGTTTAAATTTTATCTTTAGGTTTTTTTTTTTTAATATGCACTTATTCCCTATTGCTCCTCTATTCCTTTGGGATGTAGCTACTTATTCCATATTTTTCCCTACCTTGTCCTTGGCCCCACTACAACCTTAAAAGACCTTTTGATCCTCATGTGCTTGTGTTTACGGGTTGATTGTCAATTTTAGAATCTTGCCAAGTTTATGTGGTGTTGGTTTTCATGGGTGCTTTGAGGGTAAATAGTAGCCTAGACACTTGAGAGATAGAGTGTATATCTTGTGAGGCTTTATCACTTTTCATTCTTGAGCTGATTAACTATTTTGCCATGATTGGGTTGCTTGGATGATTTTCATGAATGCTTTGACTCTTTGGATCTCTTCATGTTAGATGTTAGATGTTACCCATTCCTTTATTTCCTTGATGTTCATTGAGAAATATGTAAATGTTTTTGTTTGTCTCTCTTTGATATCCTTGGATTTTGTTCTTTGTTTCATTTTGCCCAGGAGTTCAAAAGGCTAAGTATGGGGGATTTCGATGTGCCATTATTTTCTCCTATTTCTTAAACCTTTTTGCACCATTTTAATTACTGATTAGTCTTAATTGTCAAATTAATTAGGCAGTTTTATTATTTGGGCTCATTCAGCTAATTTGATGTTTTTAATCTAATTTCAGGAATTAATGAAGCATTGAGCTTAATCCGGATTTTGGTTGTGGACTTAAAGAGGGCAAATAAAGCAACGTTTAGCTTAGTTAATTTCTAATTAGGAGATTGCAATTTTATTTTTTATGATGTTCAGTGTTTATTTCGTTTTGGGCCATAATAATGTAATAGGGCCCAGTGACTCTGAGTGACCCTTATAAATAGCAGCCTTGGGATTCGTGTAAGGGGGATTTCCATTATTCAGAGCATAGGGTTTTAGGGTTTTACGTTTTTAGCTTTGGATTACTATTCACGTTAAGGCATTTTCCATTTTTCTGCTTTCAATTGCAATTTCATTTTTTTTGTTCCTTCTTCTGCTTTCATTTATGTTTTCTTCCTTTAGCTTCATTTACGTTTCTGCTTTTGTTAAGCTTATGGAAGGGTAAATTCCTAGTGTTGTTTCCCTCTGAGGATGAAGCGTAATTCTCTTTGAGGTTCTGTTTTTAATGTTACTCTCCTATTGATTTTCCCTTTACCAATTAACCCACATGCATTCTGTTAATATGTGCACACTTCGTGTTCGATTAATTGCCTCTGTGCTTAAATTGTGTTTGTGCTTAATGAACAAGGGGTTAATTTGTGTATGTGTTGCTTAATCACATATTGATAGCCCTAAGTTTATTTTCACTTAGTAAATTACATTAGGGTTGGATTAAGTGGTTAACTGTCAGGGGTGAAATCCTCATAACCTAGGATAAGAGAATGACTTCTGAATCAGAGGAAACAACACGTTTTTACTATTATTAATTTCGTATTCCAATCTGCTTGTTCTTAAATTCTCAAAACAAACACAACCCCCCCCCCCCCCAAATTGTTAATGTTATAACGAAGCATATTATGAACATTTGGTTAGTCATTGCTCGTTGGGAAACGACCTAGGATCACTTCCTAGTTACTGCATTCTAATGTTTATTTGATTCGGGTACGGCCTCGATCAGTTAGCATATTTAACTTAATATTGGTGAAAGGGAAGAGAAAAAGAGGAAAATCAAGTTTAAAAGGCTTCCGTAACTTTTCCGTAAAGTACGAAAATGGGGGTGAACTTAGTAATTAGGGTGCGCTCAGAAATCTTCCTCAAGAAGCCTCTGGGCGGCAAGCACCTCCCATTTCTCCTATAAATAGGGGGAGGAGACTGAGTTTCAAGGATCCCTGACCCCTATGCTATCCATTTCAGTTGTTTTTGGTGAAAAAAACGTGTTTCGTGAAGAAAATCCAAGCCGAGGTGCTTCCGTAACGCTTTCGAGACGTTTTCGTGAGCAAATCCTCGAAGATTTTCCGTCGTTCTTCACCGTTCTTTGTCCGTTCTTCGTTCGTTCTTCAGTCTTCCACCAGCAAGTGTTCAAATCCGAGACTTTCAATTCATTTCTTGTTTTGTTTGCTTTCATCTTCATCTCGTTCACTTTCGATTTTATTTTCATCCGCTTTTAACGAACTTTTTATCGTTTATTTAAGTCGTTATCTCGCCTAATAATTGATAAAATGATTTTCAACCGATCATTTGTGTTGTAATCTCGTTTAATCACTATTAAAATAAAATCCAACCGATCATTCACATTGTAACTTCGGTTAAATCAAAAAAGCAAAATAACAACAAAATAATCAAAATATCTTCAAAAACATAATAATAATAATAATAATAAAATAATTAAAATATATTTTAAAAAAATAATAAAATAATCAAAATATCTAGAAAAAAATAATAATAAAATAATCAAAAAAATCAATCAAACGTTTCTCTCCTTTCAAAAACCAAGAGATCGTTAATCGTCAAACGCCTTAACGTTTCTCTTCTTTCAAAACCAAGAAATCGTTAATGGTCCAACGCCTTAACGTTTCTCTCCTTTTCAAAATCAAAAGATCGTTTAAAGGTCCAATTCCTTAAACGACTTTTGTTTGGTTAAAATATATCTTACGGAAAAAGATAAAAACAACTTAACCAACGTTGAGTTCTGAAAAAACTACGTAGGTCTGATTTCCTCATTGCAATTGAGGAATACGTAAAGAGCGAGGAAAACACCCTTGTCGACCACAAAAAGATAGAAAATACAAAAAGGCCCATAAAAAGCAAAAAAACATAAAAAGGGGGAAAATGCATAAAAACATAAAAAAGGGAAAATACGTAGTTTTGAAGTCATATTTGCACACTTGATTGAAGGCTGTTGTCCCTTGTGATGGACGGGTGCGGTGCTAATACCTTCCTCGTGCGTAAAAACAACTCCCGAACCTTTCACGATTAAAGTTCATAGACCACACGTTCCGGTTTTCCCGACGTTTTCCTCGAATAAACGTTGGTGGCGACTCTGCGCGCCTTCCTCCCTTGGAAGACGCACCCATGAGCCCCGCGTCGCCCTCTCACCGAAGGGTAGGTTGCGACAAGCAAGAATCCCCAACTGAGGATTTAGCCTTCCATAGCAAGGAAGCTCCTTTTACAATGAAGAAGAGGAATTAAGAGAAATTGCTTGCTTACAAAGGAGTGGGGATGTCTACTCCACCTCTAAGAATCTCACAATCACTCAAAAACTCACAAATCTTCTTAAAAGATCAAAACTTGGCTTCTTTGCTCTGTTCTTTGCCTCTATGTATTTCACTCTTCAAGCTCTTATGGCTATTCAACCCTCTCCCTTCTTTTCTGTTATTCTAGGCTTAAAAAGGGCTCACTGACCTTGACGTCGCGCTTAGCGCGAGTAAGTGAATTTTCGCTCAACGCCAAACTCGCGCTAAGCCTGGAAGGTGACAAACGACTCGCTGAGCGAGCTGATGATGTGCTGAGCGCGTGCCTGCGTGACAAATTCCCTTCAGATTCCTCCTATCCGCTAAGCGTGTTGATGCCTCGCTTAGCGGATGACACTCGCTAAGTGCATTGAGCTTGCTTAGCGAGACATCAACTTTAGCACTTCTTCAAAATAACTCTTTTTTGCTTGCAATTGAAGAGAAATTGACATTAATTCCATACACAAGGCTTCTACTAACCACAGAAAAAAAACAAAGCAAAATTATTTACACTCCTACAAAAAGAACCATAAATTGGGGAAAATATATACATTTTGTAAAAGTTTTCTATACAAAAGTCAGTTGTATAAGACGACTAATAGACATCCAGTTTAAAAGACGCTAAAGAAGCGCTCCTGGGAGACAACCTAGTGTTTCTAAATTTTGTCTTAATTTGTGTTACTTTAATCTTATGTCTTATATTTTCAAACTTTAATTTTAAGTCTTTAATTGTGAATTATGTTTTTGAATGAATAATCTATTTTGTTGGAGCTATCAATGCATGGCCTGGGGACAGGCCTATTTTTTTAGGAGGAAGAAGGCCCGAGGAAGATGAATACATGGCAGATCTTGTTAATTATTTCATTGGAGGAAACTGAGCTCCCCATCCATGATCTACAAAAATTTGTGACTTGTCTTTATGTTCATTTATCGCTTTATATTAAATTTTAGTACTTTATTGCTTTATTTACTATTTTGGATATTTGTTTAGAAACTTACGCGAGTTTTTGTTTTTGACTAAATTACGCGTGCTTTGATATATTTTGTTTTGTTAGTATAGTTGTAGATTATATATAACTCTTTTTGGGACTTAAAACATAAATTTTTTTTGGACATAACATGCTTTGGAAAGAATCAACAACCGGTATTTTTTAAACTTACTTTTGATTGGATCAGAACACAACAAAAGAATTTTGGAAACATTAAGAATGAAAGCAATGAATGACTTTCCTAAATACCAAATGAATTCAGATGTTTTTGCATGGACTTGATAAATGAACAACTTTCAAAACACTGATTTTATTTGAACATGGAAACAGGCCTTAAGCTTTAGTGACTGTGTGCAACTACAGATTTTACATCGAGTGTCCTTATTGGTATGTTCTATAGATGGTTTTGCATGAATTTATAATTTTCATAACATATGATTTATGGATATGATTTAGAAATTCTTTCTTTCTTTACATTTTAAGCGACTGGCCAAAAAACTATCCCGATATATATTGTTTTATCATTTGCAAGCCCTTTGAGCCAAACACTCCATATTTTGTTGGAACACTAACCTAGGATAAAAATTTCCTACCTTACCTTAGGTTATGAGAGCAAAGGTGTTTTGTTAAGGATTTCTATCATTTGGTGGCTAATATGATGTAAATACTCTATTTTTAATGTGAGTATTAAGGGAAATTAAATATTTAACAAGAAAAGAAAAGAAAAAAAGAGAAAGGAAAAGAGAAAAGAAAAAGAAAAAAAAGGGAAACAAGTTCTTTGTGGATAAATAAATGTTTGAATCATGTAAATTTTATCCTAAACTATAAAAAGTTATTGTAAATATCTGAATAGAAAGCAATGATAACTTGGTTGAAAAGAAAAGGGATAGGAAGTGATCATTCATTTGAGTTACTAGCTAATTTTGATTTCTACTCTCCTATTCTCAATGTATGTTTGAATATCTAGAAAAACCAAGATTTCCTTTAAAGCCAGACCCAACCATAAAAGCCCTAATGATCCATGATGATTATGCAATTTATCTTTGATTTGATGGGAAATGACTTGCAAAATTGATTTATCACATATCAATGATAGGAATTGAGATGAAACACATGTATGTGTGAGAATTATACATCTTTGAGAGGTTTTCCTCTGTTTGAGTTAATCAGGTGTTTTTTTATGTTCTTTAGAAAAAAAAAGTGAATTGATCTTAATCTCATTTGGTTCTATGAATTTCATCTTTTTGCTTTCATTTCTCATTGTTTCATTTTGAAAAAAAAATGTTGTTCTGATCAGCTGTGAGGTTAATTCTTTACAAAGCATGTTCATAGTTTTTTTAAGCATACACACACACACACATATATTACTTATACTAATGTTATTTATAGTTTTTTATACTTTTCTTGAGGACAAGCAATATTCTAGGTTAAAGGGAGAAACTTGTTAGACTATTGGCAAGCGTACCAATCATTCAGATAAAGGTAATTAGTTTAATAGTTATGTACAAATTTAATCGAAATATCATGGGTTTGTCTAACTAACGAAAGATAACTTAAGTAACGGAATAGCAGAAATAACATAAATTACGGAAACAACGGAATTTACTGCATCAAAAATACGGAAAATTACGGAAAAAATAATAACTAATTTAATTAATTCAAGAAAAACGTAAGATGGGATTTAATCGTTGATACCCTTAGTATTCTAATAAGATTAACATATATGAATTATTTTCTAACATTACTAGCACACACATTAAATTACACCGAATCAATCCCTTGCACTCGAGAATCCTAAGAATATTTACTAAATATCGATCCCTTGCATATGAAGTAAGTATCCCAACATTACAATCATAATCTCGTGCTATTTGCAATCAAAATGTTATGATCTATTCCTAGCAATGTAACATAAAGAGTAACTTCATTTAGTTAAAATTCCAAGAGTACTTTCTAGTCAAACTTGAAATCCAATTTCATGAAACTAATGATCAAATAAAATCAAGCATTACGAACAAAATGAAATCACCAATAATAAGTAGAAAAGATTCATACATATATATTATCAAAAGAGATACATAAGGGTACAAAGATTACATCCAATCCTTTGGAAAAACTAATCGATCATTGCGTAGAGCACAAGATCAACATGAGCAATGATGAAAGATGCGATCCACAGTCACAACTTTGCAGCGCTCGGGCTCCACTTTCCACTTTCTTCTTCACTTCCTATGTTTCTCATGTTTTCTCTCTACCTCTGGATCTCATTTTCATCTTCCTAAACATGGCTATTCATAGAAAAGAGCCAAGAGGAACAGACGAATTTGCCCAGGTGAGCTAAACTCGTCCAGGTGAATTTGTTGCTTAGCTCTGAAGGCACAAACTCCTCCCGATGAGTTGTAGCTCGCCTAGGCGAGTTGATTACTTATACTTGAAGAAACCTGATTAGCCCAGGCGAGCTGGTTGCTACCCTGGGCAAATGGATGTCTGAAATCTTGGAAAAATGACTATTTTTCCCTTCCTTTTAACTTTGTTTTTGGATTCAACAAACAACCATCAAAACCTACAAAATCATGGATGAATCTTTCATATTTAAACAAAAACATTAGTGAATGTACAATATTTATAAACAACTAGATTTAAGGGAAGTTTATAAGAAAACTATTACAGTTGAAAAATAAGTGCTAACATTTTAATCCCAAAACTAACTGTAATATGGCACTTATCAGGTACTATTTAAGATTTTGGTACCCAAATCTTTTTGATCTAGCATAGTTAGTACCCTTAGACATTTGTTTCTTCTTATGGATGCATTTGAACTTGGAATGTCTAGACTTACCACAGAAGTCACATTTGTCTTAGATAGACTGTGACTTGAAGGATGTTGTTCCCTTTTCAAAGCCTAAGGTAGACTTATCATGGGGATGTTAATGGAAGTTCAAAAGAGTGGTAAGAGTCTTTGAACTTTCCAAGAAATTCTCAAAGTCTTTAGTAAGACATGCTAATTCTTCCCTTAGTTTTTCAACAATGGAAGTTTCGTTAGTCTTATTGGCTAGACTCATACACTATTCTGCAGTCTAGATCTTCTTTTATAGATGTTCATTTAATTTCCGTAGCTTAGTGTTTTCAAAAGCAGAAGCTTTGAATTTTTCTTTAAACTTTTTGCACTGAAGGGAAATCATATGATAGTTATGAAAAAGAACATCATAAGGCATATCCTTTTCATCATCTGATAAAGCACAAGTATTAGATTTAGAGAAAGTTTTTACCTCAACTTTATCGTTTGTATCTGCCATGAGATAGATGTTGGCTTGTTCATTGTATGAACTGCTACTTTTTTCATTGTCTAAGTCATCCTAGGTGACCATCAAACTCTTCTTTTTCTTGTCCATAGATGATCTTCGCTTTTTCAACTGAGGACATTCAACCTTCATGTTTCCAAGCTTCCTACACACAAAGTAGATGATTTCATTGATTTTCTCCATGTTTTTCTTTTTAAATCTTGAATATTTACATTTAGAGGAGTGTTTGAACATTCTTTTCTTCTTCATTATTTATTTGAACTTTCTGGACATGAGTGTCACTTCATCATCTATGGATCCATTAGAATTTTCTGATTCATTAGATTCCTGCATTTGCACTTTTAGAGCTTTAGACAAGCTCTTCTTTGCTTTTCTTCTGAAGCTTGTCCCTTAAATTTAAGGGCAGCGAAATTCTTATTTTTCATATGCTCTCTATTTTAAAGGTGAACTTCATGGACTCTTAGGATGCCCAACAACTCATCCCATGCAAGATTTTTCAAATCTCTTGCTTCTTGAATGATTGTGGTCTTTGGTTTTCACACCTTGGGAAATCTATCCATCACGTTCAGGTTTATCTAGGCCTTAGAGTATGTCTATCCAAGAGCTTCCAGATTGCTTAGAAGAACTTGAAGTCTTCCAAACATATCATCTACTGACTCTTCATCCTTCATGGTGAAGCTTTCATAGTGTTTGGTCAGAGTCTCAGCCTTCCTTAGTTTGACATCTTTAGTGCCTTTTATAGTTTATGCTCAATGAGTCTCAAATATCTTTCACAGTTCTTTGTCTATAAATTTTATTGTACTCCTTCTTGGATAGGGTGCATGTCAGAGTATATCTGGCTTTTGTGTTGTGCTCCATAGTGGCCAGATCGACATCTGTCCATTCATCTTCATGTCTGGGAATAAGGATATCCCTATTAGTGATGATTAGCCAAATCCTATACTGGGTGGACTTGATGTACATCACCATTTTTTTCCTTCCATTAGGAGTAGTCTTCTCCAGTGAAGCCTAGTGGCCTTATGAGTGATGCTTCCTCAGTGATGAATTGATGTTGGTTATCTACCATTTATATCTTTTCCTCTAAACACTATTAAGTGCTCAACCCGTAGAGGTTGAGCTCTGGCACCAAACTGTAAAAGCAAATAACACAAAAAGGGGAGTTGAATTGGGGTTTTAGAAGAAAAATAATTAACTTTGATCAAAAACACGTTTATCGTCTTATGTTGATTTTACTGAAAGCATATAAAAGATCTTTTGAGAAAAACTCTATCAGATGTTGGAAAACACAATTTTGTTAACAGATATAAAAAGTCAAAACAAATTCAAACCTTTTTTTTCAGTCAACACAAAGAAAAGTAGTAAAGAATAACAGAAGAAGTTATATTGGTTCGCCTCTACCCCGAGACTATGTCTAGTTCTTGGCAACACATCAAGTTTCCACTAACTTATCAAAAGTTACAAAGTATTATTCACTGTCACTTTTGGCTTTTACACATGCAAACTTTACCCCAAGCTAGACTTTAACCCAATATTCTTTGTCTTGCAAATGGATATATCACTTAAAACTTTAGTCTTTTCTCTCAAGGTTTACAAGGTGTTTTGAGAGCTTAGTATCTACACAGAAATTTACAAAAAGAATGAATGAATAATTCCCAAGTAGGTTCGTGTCTTGTTTCTTCAAAGCTTCTTCTATATATAGCCTTCTTCAAGTATCTATTGTCTCACAACGGTTGAATTCTTCACTATATTTTTCTCCTGAAGACATAAGCCCATTGAATCATTTAATGCTTGCATTAAATGCACGTCTTTTTCTTCATGCAAAGTCCATGCTGATAGACTAGCATGTCTTGTACTTCAACAAGAAAGTCACTTGTTCCATCATTGCAGGTCTGCACCAGTTGGGTGCTTCTTTTGATGAGGATCAATGCTTATAGACCGTGGACTTCATTTATTCTTCATAAAACTTTGACAGACTCTAGGAGAATATTTTCTGCATGAAAGAATCTCCGACATATAATATTAAATGAAGGTCTTAAATGTACTATTGAAATGCTATGACGGATCGTGTTATGGATGTATCGTCTGAAAATACAGATGCAAAGATATAAACCATGATCTAATAGCAGATTAGACATAACTTTTACCATTTTTTGTTTATTTGCATCTAATCAAAATAATTAGTAGTTCTGATTCATCTTTAAGACATACATGTCTTTTGACTTAACAGGTAGAGTATCAAGTATGATTAAAGATTGATAGATCCCATAAGTTTCTTAGAGCAATAGGAGTTCAACATAGTGTAATGGATTACAATTTTAAGTAATCAATTACAACATGTTAGAACAAGCACCCGAGTTATCTTCTATTTGAAAATTGGCTAAGAACATCAACATAATTGATTACAGTGTTTTTGTAATTGATTACCATACATGTTTCAAAAGAAGGAAGGCTTTATGCTTTGAGATAATTGATTGCCACTACTTGTAATTGCTTACATTGCATAAAAAAACTTAAGGAAATCTCTAAAAGTTGAAATAATCGATTACCATATATCATAATCGATTTTCAGTAATTCATAGAAAGTTTTGATTGGTCTCTGTTGATCGAGATATTTGATTACCATGATTTTGATTGAAATAATTGATTACAAGGTTCTTTAATCGATTATAGCAATTTTATTAGTTAAAATCTTTATATACCTTCACTTGTTCTATCCTTAAGGTAACTCTTTTGTAAAGTTATCTTTTCTAACCATTTTCAAGAGTCAACTAAAATAGATCATGTGCATTTTCTTCTCAAGAGATCATCATGGCAAGGATCTTTGGATCTTCATCATGGATTGATATTCATTTATAGAGCATGAAGAAGTTTTGATTTTCACGTCAAAGGTGTATTCAATCTAATTCTGATTTCTTTGTAGGCTTCAATATTGGTTAAGGTAACCAATGGGTTTTGAGTTGATAGGGTTTCAACTCTTAGATTTTATCTTGGAGGGTTCACGGGAAAAGTAGATTGTTAGGGAATTACTTATGCATAGTATTTGTACTTTGGTTTTCTAAATAGTGGGATGTTCTAAGGGATCATAAAATAACTGAATGTAGGTCATTTTGAGGGAACTGGTATAAATTATGTGTATGATTCTCTCTTTCTCTAACCCTTAGTTTCGTGAATCAATCTTGATATTGGAATCGATATGTGTGGGCCATAAAACTCTGTTTTCTAATGTTTTTGAATTCATTCGTTTATTGTATTGTTAGTATTTCACAACAAGACTTTTGAGAAAACCTTGATTTCGTAAAGGGTTTGTTTTTTAATTGAATCTAAATAATGATTAGGTAAACTTTTTGAGAAGAATCTATTCAACCCTCCTTTTAGATTTCTGGCTATACTAACAATTAGTATCTAGAGCTAGGGTCTTGAAAATTAATCAAGATTTTATCAATTTTTTTAAAATTATGGTTGGGAATCAATTATCATTTGTTGAAGGTGCATCCATTAACATACCTTCACTCTTTTGTAGTTTAAACTACCCATTTTGGAAATTTTGCATGAAAATTTTTATGGAATCTATTAATAGGGTCATTTGGCATGCTACGATAAATGGTTATACAATTCAAACTCAAGTTGTAGACGGAAAAATTATAGAGAAACCATTTGAATCTTGGACTACATAAGAAATTAGAATAAGAGAGTATATTCTAAAGCTATGAATATCATTTACTCGTTATTGAATTGTGGTGAAATTTTTAGAGTATCAACATGTACTACAACAGAGGAGATGTGGGATCTTATACAAGTCATTGATGAAGGTACTCCAGATGCAACAAAGAGAAACTATTGGAGATGTCCAAAGAGATTCAATCATATAGTGAATAATCTCAAAGGCCTTGGGAAAGTGTTTGAAGAGGGGGAGTCGAATGTAAAAGTATTGAAATCCCTCAATAGAACATGACAACCAATTGGTTACTACAATTTTAGAGTCTAAAGACCTCACCTCCATCACACATGCTATGTTATTTGGAAAATTAAGAGAATATGAGATGGATATGACTAGGATGGATGAAAAGGAAGCTAAGGAAAGGAAGAGCAAAGGCTTATGATATGTGCTAAGATTACCTACTTATCAAGTAGTTTTGAAGGCAATTATCTCACTCTTTTCCTTATCTAGAGGGATGTTTTAACTCAAATTGTTTTAATTTCATTAGTAGTTAAGTTTTTTTTTCCAATAGTTTAGTTTCTTAGATACATTTTAGTAATTTTCCCCTATTTTTTGTAGAGAAAAGGATAATAAAGAAGAACATATTATGGAGTTGGAGATTGAAGTACTGAAGCTTCAAAGAATCATCTAGGGCAAAAATTTGTTGAAGTAGTAGAATCTGCCATATGGCTAAGCCATAATTTGTGGCTAAGCCAAGCGTCACTAGAGATGGAAATTGATTTTTCTTGACTATATAAAGGGTTGATCCTTATTTGTGAAAGATTTTGGATCATTTTACAGAGGGCATAGATCTGGATAGTTCTCTAGAGCAAAAGAGCTCCTCCTTGCTCCATGGGAGCCTTTTTGTCCATCTTTTTCCTTCTTCCATGTATTTTGATGCTACCCATGTCTATGGTTAGCTAATTTCTCCATTGTTAGGCTTAGATATGTAATCATACCTGAACTTATTTGTATCTTCTGATATTGTTATACACACACACACACACACACATACACTGCATATTTATGTTCATGTTAGTATCTTGCTTCTTTGCTTAATGCTTGTTGTGGCTTGAGCACCCAGGGCATGATCTTAGGGCATGAATGAGATGTTGGGAAGAAATTTTATTGTTCTACACTGAAACAAAATAGCCAATAGACTTGGTGTCTATTAATGGAGTTGAGTTTGTTGGTAACCTTTTGGTCATAACTCTTAATGTTAATGCCTTCGTTACGTTGTAGAGAGATCTTGGCTTAGGGAAGGTTACTTAGACTCTTTTCACCTAAGGGACATTAGAACATGAATGAAGTATGCATTGTGTTTTTAATGCAAGAAGAAAGTAAAGTTGGGAAACTATAACCCCGACAATGGCTTTGTTATCTATTTTTAACCTCTGTTACTAATTTGTTTTTATTATAAAATCACAAAAGCATCATTTTAACTTTGTTTATGCACATGATCTATTTTATTCATTCATAAAACCAACCAAAAGTTTGTCTTTACCACTTTATTGTGATATATGTGAGCTTACATAGTAAACCCATGAAGTTACCAATATTGAACAAGTCCCTATGGATACGATACTCGAACTTTCCATTTTAAACTACTTGTTACAATTTGGTATGCTTGTCAAGCCCAAAACAAGTTTTTAGCCTTGTTGTTGGGGATTTGTGTCTCAATATTGGGCAAGTTTGTATTTTTACTATGTTAAGTTTCATATTTTATACTTTTGTTTATTGTGTTTTTATTTTGTTAGTTTATTGTATCATTCTAAATAAAAAAAATATTTTCTTTGAGTCTATGCATGCAAGGTGAACCTTTGAAGAACTCACTCCATGAAAGGCTTTTGGAGTAGTATGCTCATACAACGGAGGCATATTAGTAGTCAACTAGAAATATTCTCTGAGCATCTTGAAATCATGTAATAGGGGTGTCAGTTACCCACAACCTATCAATTGTGATTTATGTGGAAGAAAGCATTTAAATGATGATTGTCGTCTATACTCCATGGGAAATTATTAGTGGGAGCAACAATCACACCCTCACAATCAACATGAAGAAAGACTCTCTAATCTTGAGAATGTTCTTATGCAATTCATGAGAACTTCCCTAGCTAACTTTAAAGCCAATCAAAAGTCAATTCATAATCTTGATATTCAACTTGGGAATCTAGCAAAAGAAATGGTTGAAATAAGGGGAGAAAATTCAAATGAGGTTGAAGCACATGAGGAAAGTCTTGAAGAAGAGCAAGATTCAAGAGAAAATGGTGAGCAAGATGAAGATAAAGATAAGAGATCACAAAAATAGTGGGAGATGTGTTCACAAGTAGAAATTCAACAAGAAAACCTCCCTCAAGTCAACATCCCTCTTCTCCAAGTTGTCTTATTCACCAACACTTCCTCTACTGTGGTTTGGAAGCCATTTCATGGATACATGATGTTCATGGAGTTTCTACCTAAGAAGAGGAAGAAGAAGGAGGATGTGTTTTTTCTAACCTATTAGCCACCTTAAGCACCAATAAACGTCAAGCTAATGACGTTAAAAGAGCACTTTGTCGAAGGCAACCCAGCTTTCTTATCCTTTTACTTCTACAGTTTGCATTTTAATTTGTTAGATTTAGTTACTTGTATGCTTTGCTCATTGTTAATATTTTTTGTTTGATTCTTGTTTGGTCAGTGTTGCTCTTATTAATTTTTGTGTATTTTTTGTTTTTAGGTGTTGAATACATGCTTATGTGATTGATCGTGCCCCAATTGTAACATCCCATTTTTTTCATAAATAAATTTAAAAAGTTTTTTAGTAAAAATAATAAAAATAAATAAATAGAGTAAATAATAGGTCGTAAATACCCCTAGCTATAAATAGCAACATGCTAGGTTTTTCAGACTGACTCCTCAGCCTCCTCTGCCTCTCATTTTCGTTTTTCCCCTTCTCCTCTCAAAACCCTTTCTTTTTCCCGCAGCTCACTAAACCTGTCTTAGAAAAATGATGATCTCGGACTCATTCACCGTTAGATTGTCGTGAAATTTAAACACTAGGTTCACAACCCAATTCCGAGCATTCTCACCGTTGCGAATTTCAAAATCATGTCCGGGATTATAGGAAAACCCTTCGCATTGTATCCTTTTAATTTTCCGCAGAAACCCAAAACTGTCTCGGTAAAATTATGATCCTGGTTTCGTTAACCGTTGGATTTTCATGAAATTTGGATATGTTGTTTGAAATTCAATTGCGCACGCTTCTCTACTGTTGGGATTTGCGAGATAATATTCGTGGAGGGAGAAAAAGGAATCGCATGAAGACAGTACAAGTGGAGGTTTCAATCTCTTCTCCGTCTCTCTGACGTTTGGGAATTCTATCGGAGCAGTCAGAGGAATAACTGAAAGAATCTCAGGAAACCACTAGAGATGCTGCTATCGCTGGCTGAAGACACGTGAGTCCGCTCAGAGGTAAGGGATGAGTTATTCACGATCTGGGATTAGTGAAAACATGTGCAGAGATCCTTAGAGTATCAATTGGAATGAGTTTTGGGGTGTTTCTACAATTTTTACTTTATCCTTATAATTATAACTATGAGTTATATATTAATTATATATGTTTGATGAATCATTTGATGTCCCAATGAGAAATTTTTGTGAAATTAATGTGCTCTTGTGTTGAGTGTGAACCGTAGTTGATGAAATTAAGTAAGGAGATATTGAGTTTGTATTTTTCCCCTTTTCATACTTTTTAGTTTTTTTATAGTTTAAAATTGATATTATATTTGAAATTGAGAAAAGAATTCTAATAGACTATGTGTTGTATTCTTAGATAATATATATATGAATTCATGTATACTTATATATATGAGAAAGTGTTTATATAATTATTTAGAATTGGTACATTGAAAACTTTCTTAAAATTCATGATCAAATATGATATACGTTGCTGGATTTATATATATAGATTTAGTTATATATTTATTTATATTAATATTTTATGTAAATAATGTTGTAGTATTGTTATTGTGTGATTCCAAAAATTATTCAAGTGTTGGAGTTTGAGAATACTATGTTTAGATTTGAGATACATGTGTATTGAGATGTGTGTATTGAGTTATGAGCTGTGAATTATACAATAACCCGACCAGTGTTGATATTGAGAAAATTGTTTATGCGCAGTGTTAAAGAGAAAGTGTAGGTTCCTAGTTAGGAACCAGTGTTAAATTGTAGCGCAATTGTGTTAAACATGTTTGAAACATGAGTGTGAGGTCGTGGTATTGTATAATTCATGAGCAGTGTTTATAAATGAAATATGTGATGAATTATGGAATAATATGTTGCCTTGAGATTATAATATTGTTATTGAGATTGAGTAAAAGTGTAAAGTGGAACATGTGTTGAATTGTGAGATACGTGAAAACATGTGATGGTGGATTGTGACATTATGAGATGTGAAATTGTTAATGAGTTTTGGTTGTGAATAAGTGTGTGATTAACTCTTGATGTGACATTATTTGTGTTGTAAGTTGTGAATTGTACAATAACCCGACCAGTGTTATCTTGAGAAAAGTGTAAATGCGCAGTGTTAAAGAGAAAGTGTAGGTTTCCTATTTAGGAACCAGTGTTAAATTGTAGCGCAATATGTTGTACATGTTTAACACACGAGTGTGAGGTCATGGGTATTGTATAATTCACGAGTAGTGTCTGTGTGCTAAAATGATTTTAGGGGTTGGACCTGAATCAGGAGACAGAGGCCCTGACTGACTCTTCGGAGTGTAGGCCTTGGGGGTCACCGGGTTTGAGTGCCCCTTTAAGCCTATGCTAATCCCATATGGTTGGAGCATTCTCGCAAAACATCGTGACCCTGACTGGTCTCCCTATGATCTTCCTTAGTGAGAGTGACCTGACAAACCCATTGTTTGGTGTGTCTTGTTATGTACTCCTAAGCGCCCCAGGGTGGTTTTTGACTTACATGGTACCACATTGCATATAGGCTTGAGTCTTAGCATAACTGTCTCATGCGCTTGCTAATTTTTTATTATGAAATTGATGTGTTATTATGTCTTGATCAGAGTGTGTGATTCTTATGTAATGTGATTGATGATTGAAATGTGAACTTTGAATGACAAAGTAGTGGAATTACGTGAATTACGTGTAACTAAGTTTTATTTGGTTTATATGATATGTATATCTAGTTGTCATGTTTCTTTATTAGTTAGGAATGTGATAACTCACTCCCCGTGTGTTGTTTGTGTTTGGATCCTATGATGATCTTGAACTTTGTGTTCGGGGGAGCAGATGACTAGGTGAATTTCTTTAAGGAACCATGTGCTGAAAGACGTCAGAACACAATGCTCTGATAGGATGTGGCATTGGGGTATAGGATTTTATAGACGGCCTTGTTTGAGCCGAAGTGAATTTATTATTTATTTAGAAAAGTTTTATGATGATGTTAGAAAGGTGAATGTGAGCCTACTACCCTCTTGAAAGGCTTGTATTTAAATATGTTTTAAAAACTTGAATTAAGTTTAATTTTTTTTAATTATTTCTCTTATTATTAGTACATATATGTGTGGGGTAGAGGGTGTCACACCTTATGTGCGTGTTGTGGTAGTGTTTTTGTCCAATTATTTAGTAAGTTCAATTATGTCCAAATGCATATCAATATTATGTATCAGTGCTTTGGGCTTAAAGCCTCGCTCCATCGCTTGAAGCAAAAACCACTGGACACATTAATTTAATTGCGTTGCATTTTGAGTTAAGCCATCACCTTGCTTAAGCCAAAAGTAACTTTGTGATTTTTCCCACTTCCTCACTGCCACAAAGTTGTCCTTTTTCACTTTTATTTTTTCTTTTTTGTTTCCCAAACACTTTTGTTTGAGATAATTTTGAGTATTAAATGATTTTGATGGCTGATTTAAGAATGTTTGAAAAATAAATTTTGGGAGTTGTGTGCTTACTCAATGGATGATAAGTGCCACTTTTGGGGCACACTTGGTTTTGAACAATTCTCTTGTGATGAATGTGTATGCTAATAGATAAGAGATCTAGGCAATTTTTGTTTGTTGATTGTAAATCCTAGAGCCCTAACGCCAACCCTTATATTGTTATCCTTTTGTGCACCCCATTTGATCCTTTAATTGAATTTCTTTCTTCCATGATAACTAAAAAAGTCTAAAAGAAAAACAATACACTTTTCTTACTGTAGGATAGAAGAGCAATTGTATGTATTGGGTTGAGAGTAAGTTTAGGGGAATGTTTGCATGTTTTGATCAATGTGGGAACAATTGTGGGACCACTTTCATGTAAATAGAAATGTATTGCAATTGTGTTGTTTGAATTTCTACAAATTTCATGTTTCCTTCAATGTAAAAAAATGAAGAAAAAAAAAGTTGTGATACTTTTTGTTATTTTGTGGCATGAAGCCAACATTAATTGAGAAATGAGAGGATTTGGGGCATTGTTCACATTATGAGAGAAAAGAGAGATTATGTGAATTGTAAGAATAACATTGATTGCTCTCTTTATTTCATGGTACTTTGCTTTATTTAGAAAGACCAAAATTCCTTTCAAGCCAAGCCACATTATAGGCCTTGATCAAGCCCTTGTGATCTAAATGTGTGTGCATGATTTCATTTCATTTGAGAAGGAAGCAAAACTGAATTGTGTGTTGATTTTGTGAGATTGCAGCACCTAAAGCAATTGGTGCTTGAGTGAAAAGATTCAAGCACTCCTGAGTTTTTGTCAAATAAGGATTGTTATGCTTGTTTTCTTTCTTGAATTTGGGCAATTTCATCCTTGCTATGGTTTCGTTTGGAAGCTCCACATTGAAATTTGAATAATTGATTTGATATATCAAATGTTTTTATAGAAGCATGTGCTGGATTTGTTAGGATGGGATTAATCTTAGTCCATGTTTTTTGTTTGTGTTTGTTATTTTCATTTTAGTAGTTGTTAGTTTGTATTTTTTTCTTGAGTACAAGCAAAAGTCCAATTTTGGGGGAGTTTCATAAGTGCTAAGATTATCTACTTATCAAGTAGTTTTTGAGGCAATTATCTCATTCTTTTCCTTATGTAGAGGGATGTTTTAACTTAATTTGTTTTAATTTTGTTAGTAGTTATGTTTTATTTCAATAGTTTATTTTCTTGGTTACATTGTAGTAATTTTCCCCTTTTTTGTAGGAAAAAAAGTGAATAAAGATGAAGAACATGTTATGGAGTTGGAAATTGAAGTACTGAAGCTTCAAAGAATCATCTGAGGCAACAATTTGTTGAAGTAGTAGAACCTACCAAATGGCTAAGTCAGTTTTTGCAGCTAAGACAAGTGTCACTTAAGATAGAAATTGATTTTACTCAACCATATAAAGAGTTTACCCTCATTTGTCAAAGATTTTGGATCATTTTACAAAGGGCACAAATCTGGATAGTTCTCTAAAGTAAATGAGCTCTTCCTTGATCCATATGAGATTTTTCTTCCATCTTGTTCCTTCTTCCATATATTTTGATGTTACCTATAACAAAATAGGGGATATTACTTTTTGCCTCCTTATACTACCAAATTAAAAGAATTTAGCACATAAGAAAATTTGACTTAACAATACAGAAACTAAAAACTTACACATGCAATACATAACAAAAACAATACAAAGCTCTTAGCACTTAGGTGTCATACAAAACATACAAAAGATACATAAAACACAAACTAAATTCCAAACATTAGGAATTAACCGAGCTACACCATAAGTATGTACTCTTGGCATACAACTTCGTGCTCCAAGTTGTTCCCATAAGGTGCCCACCTAAAACATGAAAACTAAAAGGGATGAGACATAATGTCTTAGTGACATCTTAACCCTTTGTTCAGACACCTAATGTTGACCACCTTGACCAACCTTAAGGCCACTAGTATTCTATTCTAAGGAACCTAGACTACACTTTAATTCTAGATCTCTCATTAGGATTTTACTCTCTTATCATGCTGGATGAGAACACTGCAGACTTTTCCTTTAACTGGCTTACCTTACTTGGGTTTACATTACCTCCCCATAAGGCATCACATCTAGCATTCTCATCTAGGTATCATACATAACTTTACTATGGGATATGACCATCTCTCCTACCCTTAAGGGTAGTACTATGCCTTCACCCAAAGTATATGTTTACCTCATATCACTCATCCAACATCTACGCCCACAACTCCACTTATGCCTTATTATAAGAAACATACACACATGCAACATTAACATGTAACATAAAGTCATACTTAAAATTGATATATTATTAATGTTATCTTAACATTACTCTTATGAGTTAATCTTTAACCATTTCTTTGTTCATCTGTCCTCTCACTTATATGTCACGGCCCGTATCCTTCTCCTTTGACCTAAGGAGCTCATTGTACCTTTATAGGGTAGGAAGTGACGAATGTGGTCCCACCTACCTTCCAAAAAGGTTGTGCTCAATCTTTTAACTTTCTTTTCTTATAACATGAACATGAATTATATTATCTTCCTTTGGCCTGAGGAGCTACAATACACCTTTAGGGGTATGAAGTATCGAAGGATCCTGCCTACCTCCTAAAGAGGTTGTGCCTAAGCTTTTATTTTACTTGACTAACTTATTAACATCTTACCTTCATTTCTCAACTTATTTTGTTTTTGTGTTTTATCTTTATTTTCCTCATTTCCTGTGTTGGGGGATGGTATATAGGATCATTGTTTGTGGTGTAGTGGGGTCTGGTTGTCTATTACAGTTTTATTGTATTTGTTGTTCTGCCTTGTATTTGCTTCGGTCTTGTTAGGCCACAACTTGTGTCCCTTCTAATATGTTACATACATGAGTTTGATTCATTGAATTGTAAAGTACAAGAAATGAGTGTGAAAATGGTGTGGGTGAAAAGTGAGCTTAAGTCTCTTAGACAAAAAGATATGCCAGACAATGTACAATAACCTCCTAATGTTAGGATCCCCAATGGCAGTGGGAGTTGCAACATAACATCTAATAACATTGCCGAGGTAATTGATTTCTCTGTATTAGCTTCAATGTTAATGTTAATTAACTTCAAATATTCATTCATATGTTAGTGTTTTACCATGCATGTAGGGGGTCTCCCCTTGTAAGTTATATGTATCATCATCGTTACTTCTCCTTATTGCTCGTGGAAAGGTGTATATTCAAATTGATACGCTCCATAATAGATCACTTCCTCATGGTAATGTAAAAGTTAGTGTTGATGTTGTTGTGGAGTCCAATGCCCAATTACAAATACCTAATCATGATGATAAAATTATGGCAATAGCACAAGCAATAGGTACTTTTGTGGCATGGCCAATCAACCTCATACAGGTTGATGACATGGTATGTATGAAAAAATCATATTAATTGAGAATGATTTGTGGAAATATTTTATATACTAATTAATTTAATTGAAAAATATTTAGGTTTCCTCAATATCCAAAAAGAAAGGGACACAAAAGACAAGCGAGTCTGTTGCACAATTAGCAAAGACCAAAGCAAGAGAAAATGAAGTCCTTAAGAAAAAAATGATATGGTATATTTGAATCCATAATTGTTTGTGGGAATAATTTATATATTAACTAATTTAATTGATAAATATTTAGATTACACTATCAACAAAGAGAAAAGAAATGCCAAAAGAAGCCCTTCAACAAAGAGATGATATGGTATTTCTAAATTGAGAACTATTTGTAGCAATATTTTACATATTAAATTATTTAATTGATAAATATTTAGGTTGCAAAATCGATAAAGAGAAAAGAAATGGAAAAAGAAGCCCTTCAACAAAGAGATGATATGGTATGTTTGAATTCAGAATTGTCTTTGGTAATATTTTATATAATAATCAATTTGATTGATAACTATTTTGGCTGCATAATCAACAAAGAGAAAAGAAATGAAAAAGGAAGCCTTCGGCAAAGAGATCATATGGTATGTCTGAATTGTGAACTATCTATAACAATGTTTTATATATTAATCTATTTAACGGATAGATATTTAGGTTGCACAATCAACAAAGAGAAAAGAAATAGAGACTTTCCTTTTGAACAGTCTTGAGGCATCCTTGCTTATAATTCCTTCAAATTAATTTAATCACTTGGTAGATATGGAAAACTTATTTGGGATTGATAAATATGAAGAACCACTTAATGGATAAATTATGAAAGAAGTAATCGACAAGTGTTGGCTAAGTGCAAGTTCTATTTGGTTGTATATTGGGTACATACTTTAAACAACTTTGAATTGAATCATTAAATTCTTAACTTTCATCAATATTCATTTATGATATTACCAATTTAGTCTTTTAATTTTTTTAAGGTACTTGCAATCAAAATTGGTTTTGCCAAATGATAACGCCTTCCTCTTCTTAAGCTCCCAAGTAACAACTGATACTCTCTTGAAAAATAGGGTGATTGATAAGCTTGTTCTTGCACCGTTTAACACTAGGTAAGTCTTATTTCCAAATTTCATTAATAAATAATGTGTTATTTTCAATTTTAGATGCAATTAAATTTTTTTTACTAATGTGTCATTTTATTTTAGCATACACTGGATATTATTGGCCATCAATGTAAAAAAGGAAATAGTTTATTATTTGGACCCATTGCAATTAGAGCATACCACAAGGCCAAAAGTGAAGAACTTCTTTAACATGTAAGAATATGCGTCATTCACATTTTGCGTGTGTTAATTTAGATTATTTACTTTTACATGGCTTGTTAATTTGTCTTTATTAATTAAGGTCTTACAAATGTGCCAATCTCAAATAGGAGTTATGTGAAAATCAATTGATCATATTAATCATTACATTATAGTATTGTTCATGTTTTTGTTTTAGATTTTTTTATATATAGTGCCCCAAGCAACCTAACTCAAATGATTATGGGTATAATGTATGTCGGTGTATCGACGAGATAATCAACTACTATCAAGGGACAATCCCTGAAGCTGTATGTGATCTTCCTGCTGTATCATTTCGTATAGCTACTATTTAACTCTATTTAACTTGGTTTTAATTTCACCTTGTTTCATTTCTATAATATTTCACATGCTACTCTTACCCACAATACTTTAACAATAAAATCAATGAAGTTCGGGATGAATGGTCTCAGTATGGGGTTCAGACATGCTCTATATATTTTTTGGTTTTGTATATATTAAATCCCAAATATTGAGGATAGTTTCAAAATTAATGTGTTTCATATCTACCTCCTTTGCCTATTTTTATTTGCAATAGCAAGTTGTTCAAAGGTGAAATATTATTAGCTAGAAAATTCAAGTTATAGGAAGGATTATGATAGTTGATAAATGACTTTGGCATATTAAAAATAATGACATAAAAATGTGTTCTTGGTTGTCATAGATTTTCCTTTGAGTTGATTCAAGCTTTTCACAATTTGATCTTTAACTTCATGTTGATATATGATTATTTACTTACGCCTTTTGGAATAACATTATTTTTTCCTTCCTTGTAAGCTTCATGATTTTTTAGAGCTTTAAATTGAATCAATATAGATGCACAAGATACTTGGCCATGGATCCCTATAGTTGAAGCTTGTATTCTTTCTTCTTTTTTTTCCAATTCAAATGTGATTTTTTTTTTGCATTGTGATCTATAACAACAAATTTCAGGTTATATTTGCACTAAAAGAAGAGGATGTAGTTTTTGTCTTTCTTTACCTAGTTATAAATTTATTGTAGTTATCAGTATGCTATTTTAGGGGCTCCATATATTTTTTGGTTTTGTAGAGTCCCAAAATATTGTGGATAGTTTGAAAAGTGATTTGGGTTTCATTTCTACTTATTTTGTCATTGCTTATTTACAATAGCCAGTTGTTCATGTTTGCAAGTTAAAAACAAAAAAAAGCACATCGATAGTGTTTCATTGGAAAAGTGTCATCTACAATTTTGAATATAGATACTGCTTATTTAATGAAGCATAATCTATATGTTTATCATAAAGAATGATTCTTTTTTTGAAGAGCTATCTTTAAATAGATATTTGAGGCTTTGGTAGCGCTTAAAAAGCATTATTTAATAGAAAAATAAGCGTTGTCTATAAGCTTTTTTGTTGAGTTTGTTGGTAATCTCTTGGTCACAACTCTTAATGTTGGTGCCTTTGTAAAGTTGTAAAGGGATCTTGGTTTAGGAAAGGTTACTTAGATGTTTTTTACCTAAGGTATTAGGACTAAGAAACTCATATTAGCTGATTTTGACATTAAATCATGAATGAAGTATGTATTATGTGTTTAATGCAAGAAGCAAGTAAAGTTGATGAACTCTAACCTTGACAATGGCTCTGTTATCTATTTTTAACCTCTTTTATAACTTTGCTTTTATTATAAAATCACAAAAACACCATTTTAACTTTGTTTATGCACTTAATCTATTTTAGTCATTCACCAAATCATCCATAAGTTTGTGTCTTTACCACTTTCTTGTGATATTTGTGAGCTTACATAGTAAACTTGTGAAATTACCAATATTGAACATGTCCTTGTGGATACGATACTCGAATTTTCTGTTTTATACTACTTGTTACAATTTGGTACGCTGCCAAGCCCCGGACAACTTAGCACTTAAATCTGCCATGCCATCTAGTGATGATAGTGATGAAGAAGATGCATAAGGTTCCAAGAGTGAAAATCTAACATTGCTTATTAGAAAATTCAAGAGATTCTTAAAGAAGAAGAATCCAAAAGGAAGATTTTTTCATTAAAAGAAGGATTTTAAGAAGAATGACTCAACCTCTCCAAATTTCACTTGTTTCGAATGTGAAAAACAAAGCCACATAAAATCTTAATGTTCTATCTATTTGAAGAAACAACAAGGAGGAGACAAGAAGGCTGGGAGTCAAGGCAAGAAAAAGAAAGCATGCATAACGTGGGAGGAAAATGCTTTCAACACTTCAAGTGAATCTAGCAATGAAGAAGAAGCAAACCTCTGCCTCATGGTCGATGGAGAAGCTGATAGCGCTGTAAGTTCATCTTACTCTAAATCCAGTGAAAACTATGATTGACTTCTCGATGCTTTCAATGAAGTGCATGAGAAAGCTCAGAAATGATCTCTTGCCAACAACTTCCTTAAGGGATAGTTAAGGTGGCATGCGGATAAGATAGTTTGTATTAAAAAAGAGTTGTCTAATTTGAAATTGAAAAATGATGCTCTTAAAAAGGCTTTAGAAGAATCTTCTTGTAATAACAAAACTATCTCCACAACTCCTCCTTCCCAATGTGAAATGTGCAAGGCACTTCGATCTAAAATGAGTACATACTAAAAGGATCTTGTGCATTTTCTTCTCAAGAGATTATCATGACAATAATCTTTGGATCTTCATCATGGGTTGATATTCATTAATAGAGCTCGAAGAAGTCTTGATTTGCACATCAAAGGTGTATTCAATCCAATTCTAATTTTATGTGTAGGTTTTAATCTTGGTTAGGGTAACCAATGAGTTTTGAGTGAATAAGGTTTCAACTCTTGGATTTTCTCTTGTAGGGTTCAAGGGAAAAGTAGATTATTAGGGAATTGCTTGTGCATAGTATTTGTACTTTGGTTCTTTAACAGTGAAATTTTTTAAGGGATCTTAGAACAACTAGATGTAGGTCCTCTTAAGGACTGAACTAGTGTAGATTTTGTGTGTGATTTTCTCTTTTTCTAACCCTTAGTTTTGTGAATCAATCTTGATATTGGAATTTATATGTGTGGGCCATAAAACTTTGTTTTCTAAGGTTTTTGAATTCATTGGTTTATTGTATTGTTAATCTTTTACAACAAGACTTATGAGAAAACCTTGATTTCATAAGGAGTGTATTTCTTAATTGAAACTAAACAATAATTAGGTAAAAGTTTTAAAAACAATATATTCAACCCCCTTTTTAATGTCTGAACTATTCCAACAATTGCTTCCGGTGGGAATTATTTCATACCAATACTATATTATGGCCAACAAAAAAATGAATTTGTTAGATCTCAGATTCAATTGAACCAAAATAAAAAAAAAATAAAACATACACAAAATTTATACAATTGGACCAAAATTTTAATTTTGTAAAATTTGGAGATTAAAACCACAAAATAGAGTAAAATTACAAATAAAAAATAAAAAAAGAGAACTAAAATTATAATTTAACCTAATAAAAATAATAATACAAAAATAAAGAAGAAAAATAAAAAGGAAAGGCTTCCTCATCCCATTCATTTTTTTCCTCCACTTAATTCTAAACTTTCTTCTTAACTTGATGACCCAAATCGGATTTTCTTATAAATAAAATTTACAAATGCTCAATAAAGAGGGAACCATTTCTAGATATCATTGACTTTGCTTACCCTAGCTTTCCTCGGTTATGTCTCCCGTACAATGTTATTCCTTCCTCTTTGAGGTTCTTGAAAATTACATCATCTTGGACATTTTTTTAATAGGGAGGCGTTACAATTATATGAGAACTCCCAAAGGGTCAAATTTTCTGAAGTCCCCAAAATCTCGGAAACTTTTGGAATGACCTCCCCTGTTGTGAAAATTACTAGTTAGCGATATTCTTCGTCCAATAGTGTACCCCACTGTGGTCTCCACGCATGCTTACTAACTTCAAAAAGCATCAAAGGTTGAAATCACTTGCTTAATTTTTCCTTGAATCTTGGTTACTTTGGTATTCGAATATTATAAACCAAGGAGTATGTAGTAGACCAAAGTAATTGGAAGGGCTATCAACATCCCAAATATAACCCTGAAATTAAATTTTAGATGAAAGGTCAATTTGAAAGTATAAAAAAACTGTCATTTTTTTTTCTCTGTGATAAAAAAATAAAGAGAGGTTTGATTGCTTACGCTGTACTAAGAATGGCTGGATGGGCATTGTACTCCTTAGCAAACACAAATGGAACAATCCCTTGAGGAAGTGCAGCCTATTGCAACCACAACATTTTCAAAAGTTAACAACCTTTGTTGTCATCAATTTTTGCCAATAAAGATAATAAATATACTTTAGGCACCGACAAAAGCAAAATGAAAAATTAGACCATCATCTCAATCATTGGAAAAAAAAAATGAATACGTCTTTTGATTGTCATTTTCACCTAAATATTTTGGTAGTTAATAAGAATCTAACGTTTACGATAATCAAAGAAATAGTTGAAAAACCAAAGAGGAACATTAAAACCAACAATTAAGTATCCACTATCCAGCCCGCATCTGTATCATGGTTTTAAAATATGGTCAACAACTATATTAAATTTTTTTAGGTCTCAATAAGTAGTATCGTGACAATTTGTGACTGCTTTGATTATGTCCTAAATAAATTCCCACAATTTTACTAATTGCAATATTTCAAATATTTAAATTATTTATATTTATTTATCTTAAAAAAATTACATTAAATAAAAACTTAAAAATAAAAATAAATTAAAAAGATCGGTTTGATACCAATTCTCTATGGGAGTTCAATTCCGATTTTTACCAATTTTTTTTTATCAATTTGACCGATTTTTTTTATTGATTCTAAAATGTTTTAATTTATAAAAGTGTTTGGACTGATATGTTTCCGGTTGAACCAGCGGGTACCGTCCGATTATCAAAACAATGGTGATTTGTGACCATTAATTTAATACCACGATCTAGTTTTAAAGTTACGAATTTCACTTTGTTTCACCTATTTTGTTAAGACAAAAATGCACGAAGAAAAAGTTGAAGTTAATAACCTGAACAATAGCAACGTGTAGGAGGGTGCCACGAAGGCCAACTGCTATGGAAGCTGCAGCCATAACTGCTGGACCAGTGAGGAATCTAATAGCCATGGCAAATGTAGCCACAGAGTTCCCACATGCTATTATCTTGGGTTGAAGTGCCATAAACAGACCTATAATTAAAAACAAAAATCAAACCCAATCTTTCACTTATTAAAACCGACATAAAACAAAAGGCATCGTCGATGTTTATATTCCAATAGCATAATTCTTAGAAAAGAAAAGAAACCCAAGAAAAAATTAAAAGAAAAAAAAAACTATTTAGTACTTGGTGATTCGTCTAATTCAACCACCATTGCCTAATTATCCAAAAAAATGGTACCCCTCACCAGAACCGTTGTCCTCCGTAAAGTAACCTAGTTTATGGCCCCTGTCCCACGTGTCGGGGACATTATGCTCAACAAGTGAACAAGATCACTTTGATTATTACTTGTTGGTAACAAACATCACCAGCATGGACGGCTATGAGTTGTTTACTACTTTACTTGCTTTACCCCAAATTCCATTCCTTCCATTGATTCGTACACGCCCATTACTCAATTATGTAGGATTGCCCAATTTAATTTACTTTTAGAAGAAACAATAACATGATTGCATGAATTGTATTAATATTTGAGTTTAAGTGTAAAAAGCTATCCAGTATCAATTAATTATAAATTATGTTAGGTATGATTTTTAAAATAATCAATTTAATAAATTTATTATATATAATAATTTGTGATTGAATAATAATATAACAACTTTTTAATATATTCTATTAATGTAATATTTAATATTTTATCCATTAATATAATTTAGGTCAGAAATAAATTAATAAATAGATAATTATAACACATGCATTTTATTTTCTTAGTATATGGAAATCAACATTTATACTAACAATTGGAGACAATATAATAATGATCGATGTCTATGCGAAAGAGTGAAGCGATGTTGTTTGTGGATAAAAGAGTGAAATTATTGCGCGAGAATGAATTTGAATTTGAAGAATGGATTTGCGACCACTCACCTAAGCTGAACATAGCCATTCCAAGACCAGCATCAGACAGTATCGAAATTGATTTCTCTATTATTTTGGGCATATGCACGTGCCACCTGTACGTCATCATTAACCATGAACAACACCATGTGTCAATAACCATCAATAATTAACATTACTCCAATAAACAAAAAGTGAGAGAGAGAAAAAAAAACTCTAGCCGTATAGCTGATTTTGCCGTTACAGAAATGTTAAAAATATACTTTTTTTTACACATCCTATTGAATGTATTTTTTTTTATAATTTTTAATATATTTTAACTAGTAAAAAAATATATAAAAATGATGCGTTAAAAAATGTATTATGACTCATCTTTATCTTATTATAGTCAATTTTTTTCAGACATTATTATTGACTTTGATTAACCTACCTGAATGCAATGAGGGACCATACTACACCAATTAGGCTAGAGTAGGTGTTGGGATTGCGGATAAGCTTTCTCCAGACCATGATGAGTATGAGACGAGTCATGACACTCGCCGGAGGCATGTGTTTACTGGCGGGAGCCTCAGCAGCTCCGGCGGCTTTCGGGTGGAGCTCTGCCGTGGAGCTTGAGCCCAACTTGTTGAGTCCATTATTGAGCCCTTCTTTTTCTTTCTCTTTTTCTTCCTCCACTTGTTCTCCCCCATTTACCGGAAACTTGAACTCTTCCACATCAAGTCCGGCCTCCAAACCACCTTCAATTTCAACCCAATCATTACACAATACTCAAAACACCAAAGCAACCCTCCTAATCGTTTAAACAAAAAATTACCTCAAATCTCATCATTATCATTATACCAATTAAAGAAAACTAAAAAATCTAAATTTTAAAATACAATTACAGTCACACATTTACTTATAAAAAATGTTAAACATTACTAATTTACTATGATTACAATTAAAGCAAAACCTTGTCTGTATAGAACTAAAATCAGATTTCTTAGACAAAATTTTATGTTAAAACTTTGTGTAAAATCTATAAATACTTCACACGATTCAAAAGTAGATAAAATAAGAACTTAACACAGTTCTTAAGTTGTTTTAGTATTAAAAAAACCAGAATTTTTCTATAAGGACTAATATTTAATAAAAATACTATATATATAAACTAATGAAGTTAAACTTCAATTCTAATTTTTTTTAAAAAATTAATCAACTAAAAAACATGTAACAAACGGTAAGTAGATTGTATCAATTATAATGTTGTAGCGGTTGCCATTAGAGTAACTAGATAGAACAATTTAAAGCTGAAAAGGAAACAAAGAGGTTTAGGTTTAATTAGTACCTTTGTTGTTGGCTTCCCCATTTTGCAAGTGTGCATGATTATCAGCCACCAACATCCTAATCTCTTTAGCACCACCCTGGTCAGGCTGTTGGGAGGTTCCGAGTTCCGTGTTGCCGAAGACGTTGAGTCCGGCGTTCTCCGACACTGGCGAGGCGCTGGAGCTCCATACAAACATGTGGAGCTCCTTCGCATCGTGGGCCCCATTTGCTGGAGTCAGCGAATTCTGACTCTGGCTCTTCAAATGTTTAGTAGAGGAGGAAAACTCTGGGTTCGGAGGCGGGTACGAAGCGGGCACGGTCTGGCTCGGGTAAAACCCAAACCGAGGAGAAGCTACAGTCGCCGCCTGAGGCATAGAGCTTTCTTCGAAATTCGAAGGTCTCGGAGTGGGTCCACGCGAAGAGAACAAATCATTGGCGGTGAAATTCGAGTGGCGAGGCTGGTACCCCATCATGGAAAAAAAATCCGCATGGTTAAAGTTGGAGCCACGTGGCGTTGGGTTACGAGACGAGCTGAGGCTGTAAATCTCCGCCCCGGTGAGATTAGACGGCCTCGGCGTCATCATAAACGACCTCCGTGAAGCGTTCGATTTTCTAACGGTGACATGAAGCTTCCCATCATCACCGACTTCAGCATCTGTTTCCAAGAAGTCTCTTCCGTCGAGCGAAACGACGTCGGAGTCGACCTTAAACGACACAATGGAGGCTGCCGTTTCAGGGAACTGTTCCATGATCAGGATCTTCGCGGCACGGTATTCGAATAAGAAGAGTAACAAGGTGTACCATATGATGCACTGAAGAACCACGACTTGAACCATGAGAGAACCGGAATATTCGCCGTACATTGCGATTAGGAGAGGGATTCCCATGACTAGGGTGTTGGGGAGCGTGGAGAGGGAGAAGATGGTGATCATCCACTCTAGCGAACCGGTTTTGGTGAGGTTGGTCCAGATTGCTAGGGCGAAGAGCATGATGATTTTCTGGAGCGTGTCGGCGGCGATGAAGCGGAAGTTCATGGCGTAGGGGTTGTTGGTGGAGATGAAGTGGAAGGAGAGGAGCGGCACGGCGAAGATCGCGACAAAACGGTTTATGCCGGAGCACTGGTCCGGTGAGAAGATCTTCCACCACCGAACCGAACCGTACGCCAGGATCATCGCCACGTAGAGTGGGACCACTGCGGTCAAGACCATGTATAGGTCTTTCCACGTTATCATTTTTCCTTCTTCCTTCCTTCTTTTTCAGTTAGCCAAGCCTCGCCTAGTGGAATGAGATTTTTTGAGTTATAAAATGAAAAGAGATAAAAAAAAGTTTATGAGTTCGATTCGGTTGGAGAAAAAGATGAAACAGATGAAAATCGAATGAGATTTTGTTGTTGTTACTTTTTTCCAGTTGGAGAATTTTGGTGGCTATTCTAGTTTTCTGTACGGTACTATTACTGCAAGGATACTGCTTATTACTCACTTTGTTGTGTTCAGAGAAGGTGTGAAAGTGTAGAAGGATGAAGTGAGGGAGTGTCAGAGAAAGCACGGAGAGAGAAAAGTGTGTGGGTTGAATTGACAGAGTAGAAAGGTGTTGCTTGAAGAGAGTATATATAGGGCATGACATGGAGAGGGATTTGCGACGAATATGATAATGTGTATGGACGAGTATTTTTCTTGTATTTTTATTTTTGAGGGGGAGGGGCCACATTGGTGTTATTGAACATGGGCATGTATGCGCATGTGTACTTTAATTTTTGCTTTAGGATTTTGTGAAATTAGGAGTAATGTTTAGCTTAGTTTGGGGAAAAGGAGTTAATATTTTCATATTTTGAAGGGAGGGGCACCAGGAAAGAGTAAGGTCGGGTGAGAATTCAGAAGTGCGCACGTCTAAGAAAAATTATTAAGTGGAATATAGAATTAGTATAGTTTCTACTATTCTTTTTATGATATATAATAATTATTTTTTTCATAATTTTTTTAATATGTACTATAGTATAACGTAAAAAAAAATATAAAGAAAAAGTATAAACACGTGATAGTTTTAGTCAACTTACATAAGTTTTCAGACTTAGTTTAATCCTATTTTATACGTTCTTATTTATAAAACTCAGTTTTGAAACGTATTTTATTTTTTATAAGACTTAATTCATAATATTTGTTGTATTAATTATTTTTAGACAAGAAATATCCTTAATTAAAAAAATAAAAAATGTATTAACAAACAATTAAAGAAGAGAGAAATATTAAAATCAAGGATAATTTTAAAAATATATAAATTTAAGATAAATTTATTACTATAAATTAAATAAATTATTTTCTTAATCTTAATGAATTATCATGAATTAGGTAATTAGATTTTATATATAGAAATAAAGACTAATTGTAAATATCACATGATCATATACCAAGTTGAATAAACAAAAAGTAATAGGGTTGAATTTAGGAGATTATAAAATAAAATTGTCTTGAATATTATTCTTGATTTAGTTAAGCTTCTAACGATATCTTAATCCAACTATATTTTAGATTTGAGGGTGATGATAAATCAAGTGTTGATTTAAAATAATAGTGAAAAAACATTAAGCCAATTTGTTAACCAGTAGAATAACTAAATGAAAGTTGTCTCTATTTAGTAACATTTTATAAGCCTAGAGCTGTTGCTTGTGGGTAAGTTTCAACAAAGCATTTAAGTTTAGTCATAAGGAAATCCTACTAGAGCGTGTAATCATTTAGCTACTAGATATTATAGAACTTCTGCCATGGGTATGAGTAAGTATTAGAGATCCTTTGCTTTAGTTATATCGAACATTGTATACAGTGCTACCTAATAAGCAAAATAAGCCTCGAATGAAATCCCATCCCGGGTGATATTGGGCAACTTGGGTCATGCTTAGTATTTACTCTACATACTAAATTAGGCCCAATTTTTTAAACCTAGAATAATACCCCTTTGCTTGGTAAGGTGGTGTAAGGGTCATGCCAATATATTTGATAATTTACATGGTGTATAATCAAAAGCTAGGATTCGAGCACTTTAGGAGCTTAAAAGATTCAAACTCTTTAGTTATTAGTATAACACCTTTGAGGGTATTATTGTGATTATGTTTAGGTTTTGATGAATATGAAAATTTAAACACTAAACCAACGACACCATGCAAAAGATAACAACTTACACAAAAGATATAACTTCAAATACCATACATATTTAAAATACACTAAGTCCACTAATTAGCCTAAAAAAAATATAAGGAGATACAAAAAGACAGCTAAAGATAAGCTAGTTATTCTTGTACGGGTCCCCCAGCTTCGTTGTCAAACACCTCTACTTGTTTCCTAAAAAATAAGGAATTTAACCAATGACACACAATATTTTAATGAGTGCTCTAGGAACTGCTAGGTTGAACTTATCTACCAAAACATCACTTTCACTTGTCTTTCACGACTATACACTTATTACTATCGTATTGGTTTAGTCTCATCGTTATCTGAGAATTGTCTTGTGAAAATTTATGGTAGAACATTCTTGATTGATATGATTTGTTTGCCTTTGAGTCAAATTGATGTTATTCTGGGTATGGACTGGTTATCTTCCAACTATGTCTTGTTAAACTGTTTTCATAAAACAAGGGTGTTTAATGATTTTGGAGTGAGTAGGGATAGGATGTTTATCTCTGTCAACCAAGTTGTGACATCTTTAAAGGAAGATGCTCAAATGTACATGATCATGTCTAACCTGGAAGTAGAGACAAAGGTTTCCATGTGTGACCTCCCTGTTGTTAGAGAGTTTCCTGAAGTGTTTCTTGAGGATATATCTGATTTACCACCTGAGAGAGAGATAGAGTTTTCATATACCTGGTCCCTGATGCTGGACCCATATCCATAGCCCCTTATAGGATGTCTCTTATAGAGTTAGTTAAGTTTAAGAAACAGTTAGAGGAGTTGTTGGATAAGCAGCTTGTGAGACCTAGTGTGTCCCCATGGGGAGCATCAGTGTTGTTAGTGAAGAAGAAAGATGGGACCATGAGGTTGTGTGTAGACTACTACCAGTTGAATAAGGTGATGATTAAGAATAAGTACCCTTTGTCTAGGATAGACGATCTTATGGACCAGCTGGTAGGAGCTTGTGTGTTTAGCAAGATAGATCTTCGGTCAGGTTATCATCAGATCTGAATGAAGTCCGAGGATATTCTGAAGACTACTTTTAGGACCCGTTATAGTCACTACAAGTATTTAGTCATGCCCTTCGGTGTGACTAACGCTCTTGGTGTGTTTATAGATTACATGAATAGAATCTTTCACCCTTACCTTGATAGTTTTGTGGTAGTATTCATAGATGATATTTTGGTATACTCCAAGACTAGAGAGGAACATGAGGAGCACTTGAGGATTCTGCTGTAAAACCTTAAGGACCGACAACTTTATGCTAAGTTGTCCAAGTGTGAGTTTTGGTTAGAGAAAGTTAGTTTCCTAGGGTATGTGATATCTCAAGGGGGTATAGATGTAGACCCCTCTAAGATAGAAGTTGTCCTTGAGTGGGAGAGTCCTAAGTCTGTTTTTTAGATTAGGAGTTTTTTTGCATTTAGCGGGATATTATTGGAGATTCATAGAAGGTTTCTCCGAGTTAGCTTTACCTTTGACCAAACTAACTCGTAAAGGTCAAGCTTTTGTGTGGGATACCCAGTGTGAGCATAGTTTCCAAACCCTTAAGGAAAAGTTGACAACCACTCCCGTGCTAGTTTTGCCTAACCCGAGAGAACCCTTTGAGGTGTATTGTGTTGCATCAAAGATGGGTTTAGGGGGAGTATTGATGCAAAATGGCCAAGTAGTGGCCTATGCTTCTAGACAACTCAAGACTTATGAGAGGAATTATCCTACCCATGACCTGGAGTTAGCTAGTCTAGTTTTTACCCTTAAGATGTGGAGGCATTTTCTTTTTGGCTCTAAGTTTGAGGTGTTTAGTGATCATAAGAGCCTTAAGAACTTGTTTAGTCAGAAAGAGTTGAACATGCATCAAAGGAGATGGTTAGATTTTCTTAAGGATTATGATTTTGCACTTAGCTACCATCCTGACAAGGCCAATGTAGTGGTTGATGTATTGAGTAGGAAATCCCTACATGTATATGCCCTGATGATTAGAGAGCTGGATCTCCTAGAATAGTTTAGAGACCTTAGCCTTGCATGTGAAGTTACCCCTAATAGTGTGAGACTGGGAGCTTTGAGGGTTACCAGTGAATTACTAAGAGAGATTAGAGAGGGCCAGAAGGCTTATCCTTTTTTGAGGACTCAGTTAGAAGCTATAGCGTTAGGGAAAGATAGTAGTTTCAATGTGGGATCAAATGGAGTCCTCATACTTTAGGATAGAATTTGTGTTCCCAATGTGCCTGAGCTTAGGAAGATGACCTTAGAGGAAGGACATAGGAGCAACCTAAGTGTCCACCCAGGTGCTACCAAGATGTATCAGGATTTGAAGACAATGTTTTTGTGGTCCAACATGAAGAGAGAGGTTAATGAGTTTATGTATGCATGTTTAGTCTATCAAAAGGCTAAGATAGAACATCAGAGACCTTCAAGTAAGTTGCAACCCTTAGAGATACTCCAGTGGAAGTAGGACAGTATTTCCATGAATTTTGTTGTAGGGGAGTACCTTGGACCTCCAGAGGTTTAGATTCTACCTGGGTTATTGTTGACAAACTGACCAAGTTTGCTCACTTTATTCCCATTAATATCATATTTTTCTTGGAGAAGTTGACCTCTTTGTATATTAGTGAGATTGCTAGATTACATAGTGTGCCATCTAGCATAGTGTCTGATAGAGATCCTAGGTTTACCTCTAGATTTTGGGAGAGTCTGAACAAAGCGTTGGGAACCAAGCTTAGGCTAAGTTCAGCCTACCACCCTTAGACTGATGGCCAGACTGAACGGACCATTCAGTCGTTGGAAGACCTTTTGAGGGCGTGTGTCTTAGAACAAAAGGGGAGTTAGGAGAGTTTTCTACCGTTGATAGAGTTCACATATAACAATAGTTTTCATTCTACCATGGGCATGGCTCCCTACGAATTCTTATAGGGTAAAAGATGTAGGACACCCCTATGCTGGCTAGAACCTGGAGAGAACCTCACCATAGGACTTGAAGTGGTACAACAAACCACTGAGAATGTCAAGTTAATCCAAGAGAGGATGATGACTACTCAAAGTAGGTAGAATAACTATAAGGACAAGAGAAGGAAAGAGCTAGAATTTGAGGTTGGTGATCATGTATTCTTGAGAGTCACTCCGTGGACTGGGGTTGGTCAAGCATTGAAATCTCGAAAACTCACACCTTGTTTTATCGATCCTTTCCAAATTCTCAAAAGAGTCAGTCCTATGGCATACCAAATTGCATTACCCTCATCTCTTTCTAACCTTTACAATGTCTTTCATGTGTCTCAACTCTTTAAGTATCTCCATGATCCATCTCATGTAAGTGAATTGGATGTCGTACAAGTGAAGGAGAACTTGACATATGAAACATTGTCTTTGAGGATCAATGATAGGCAAACAAAGCACTTAAGAGGAAAAGAGATTTTGTTGGTCAAGGTGATCTGGGGAGGTGCATTAGGAGAAGACGCCACGTGGGAGCTAGAGTCAAATGCGAGAAGCCTATCTAGCCTTGTTTGAGTCAGGTAAATTTTGGGGATGGAAATTCTAAAAAGGTGGGAGAGTTGTAACACCTTGAAATTTCAATAACTTAAAATTGATGTTTAATATAATTCTTATGCTATTTGATTATTTGATTGATTTGGATGAGTTATGGTGTTGTGTGGTTTAGGTGCATGTGATTGCTTGATGTGGATGTTAGGTTATGTAGAGTTTGATTGACCTATGTTGAGATTGTGAAATTTCAATGTTTACCCAAACATGTTCCAATAAAATCGTAATTCCTGATTCGTTAACTGTTGGATCACCTTCAAATTTTGACTATAGGTTCAAAATCTATCTTTATGCTTTGACCGTTGGGATTTTGCAAAATAAAACTTTTGAACATCTCGCTTAGCGAGATAAGCGCATTAAGTGTAGTTTCCAACCTGAGAGGGAAATTCGCATAGCGAGACAAGCGCACTAAGCGCAATTCCCAACCTGAGAGGGAAACTCGCTTAGCAAGATAGGCATGCTAAGCATAATTCCCAACTCGAAAGGGAAACTGCTTAGTGAGACAGACACGCTAAGCACAATTCCAACCCAAGGAAGTAACTCACTCAGCACGAGAAGCTGCGCTCAATGCCGAAAGTGGATTTCCGCACTAAGTGAGATTTACAGATTATAAATACATCACATAGTGTAAAATTATTTGTTTTGAGCTCCTCCCTCTAAAATTTCCGCCTAGAAATCCTAACCCCTCCTCTTTCACCACCCACGACCACCAGTGGCCACCACGAGTTGTCGTTGCTTGCCTCATACTTCCACACGGAGAATAACTCTTTAATTGGAGCAAAATCCTCAGAATTCACCTCAAGGATTCGGTGGAGAACAATCTCCTAGTCCTTTCTTTTGTAGTTTCTCTAAGGTAATCTTGACTTCTATGCTTTTCTCCTAGTTAATTTGAGCTTCTCTTAGTGTTTCTTGTGTTTTGGGTACCATAATAGGATGTTTTTACACTTCCTTTAAAAATCCCTTGAAAATAAGACGTTGTAAAAGTTATCTATGTATAAAATTGATGATGTTTTTGTGACCTTTGCAGAACTCCAATCACATTGGCGTGATCGAAATTTCAAAATCACGTCTCTTTGTAGTAGAAACCAAAAGACCCTTTAGCCCCTTTTATTTTGATAGGGGTATTTGATCCCAATGTTGATATTAACCTTGTTTATAAAATCTAAACTAAACTGCCTTTGATTTGATATATAGAACTTTGTGTTTTGGACTGACGAACGTGAATGTGAACGTGAGAAGACTCTGAGCGACCCAAAGAGGAGCTGACAGAGAGCTCACGATAGGTGAGGGGAGTTTATTATAATTTATGGCTTTAATACTGTAATTGGGGTCAAGGAACCCAATTATGAGAATGTATGTTTGTTCCTGTGCATGCTGGTTTTCAAGAAAAAAAATATATAATGTCTTCGACTAATGGGATGTGATACATCTGCTATTGATAAATGATATTATCATTCTATTAGACTTATGTTGTTTCAAGACCTAGGAAGTGTGAATCTCAAGCATGAAATTTATATGTATGTGTGTGTGGAATGTTATTATCGATGGTAATATTGATATGATACTGATGTTGTCATTGATGATAATGAGATATGAGGTGATGTCGTTATTGATGATAATATTGAGATGAGATGATGTTCATGTTGATGATGATATTGAGATGAGATGATATTGATGTTGATAATGACATTAAGATGAGATGATGTTGATGTTAATGATGTCATTATGATGATATATGTTGTGTATGTACATGGGGGGTGCAGCGACCATGATGGATATTCCTGGATGGGGAAATAGAGTGATTAAAGAGTTTTATGCATCCCTGGAGAGAGAAGGGGATGACTTAAAATCTTTAATTATCCACGGTCAGTGCATTAATGGTGCTCATGTTTCATACTTCAGACTGCACTGAAATAGTATAAACTTGGTCAGTAAGTACTTGTAGTCTTTCATGAGGGAAAATACTTGTACTTGGGGATATGTCACTCGGTTTAGAACTTCCTTAAGACTCATGTTGATCATCATGGGGGGTGGAGGGAGTTACCTGTGTATGACAGGGTGACCTCGACACTTGCTGCCTAGTTTTCCTAAGTGAGAGTGTCACGTGGACACACTTAGGCTATTTCCTGATGAATGGCACCACGTTGCATTTGAGAGTTAAGGTCAGGTGCATGCATCATACTGAGCATGATTGATTAGAATTATGGAAATTTGATGACTAGTTATTGTGTGTATATTGGACTAATGGATGCTTGTGTATGATTATGGTATTTGTTAATGTTTTCTTACTAATCATGGTCATTTAATTTTTGTGTCGATTTCTTTTATAATAAACTCACCCTTGTAATTTTTGTACCGTGTGATTGGTACCTATGATGATCGTGAACCTTCATTCGTAGGAGCAGATAGACAACAATAGATTACATGGAGTGAGATTCTTTTATTGGAGCCACCAAGCCGATGTGATGACGTTGGTATTATTTTGGGGGAGGGAGTTGTGTTTTGTTAATCAACTCCTTCATAGCTGGTTTTATAATTCTTTTAAGTATATTCATTTAAGTATTATTTTGAGGATGTCATTAACATTTTTAATATATCTATGTATATTCATTTAATTATTTGTGCATTGTTTGATGAAAGTGTACTGGGTTAATATATCTATCACTAAAGAAAAAAAATCACTCTCTTTTTTCATAAGCAAATTAACTGAGTTTTCATTTAAAAATTGAAATTTACACAAACTAGAGTAGTGATATCAAAGTGATGAGGCAGGTCGTTACAAAGAAGGGATCCCCTTGCCTAAGCCCTCTCTTTGGAAAAAAGCTATTCATCATGCTTCCATTCCACAAAAGAGAGATGCTAGTAGAGGAAATACCATTCATAATTAAAGCAAAAATAACCCCTAGAAAACTAAATAATTGAAGTGTTTGCTTCAGAAACTCCCAATCAACCCTATTGTAGGCCTTCTCCAAGTCAAGTTTGAAGATTAAATCATATTTTTTCTCTTGGATTTCCTAATATGATGCACTAAGGATTCCACAACTCCTTCAAAATCTTGTCATCCATAAAACACCTAGGTTTTAACATGTCATCATCCTCAAGTTCAATCTTGAACTTGCTTTGCGCAATAAGGTCCACCATTTCCCTTCTTTAGAACTTTTTTTGTCCCATAGCCTTATCATGGAACAAAAACTTCTCAGTGTGCTCCCTATCAGCCCCATCTGGAGGTTTCAGAGGAGGTTGATATTTCAAAATGAAGCCTTCTCGGTGTGCTCCCCATCACCCCCATCTAGAGTTTTCAGAGGAGGTTGATTGCCTTGAGTATGATTGCTGAGAAACCAACATTGCCGTTCATTTTTAATAAATACGAAAAGTTATGAATTTCTTGAAAATGGAATTACACAAACATTTAAAAATTATACAACTTTTCATTTTATAAACTGACATTGGTTGGAACAAGGCACATATAACCAAAGCATTACACCAATGGATACGTGAATATGATCTATAATCAATAAGTATAAATATTAGCAAAAAAACATAGTTTGAACTGTGAAAATTATAAATGGATTTTCAAAAGATTTTCTATCTATAAAATTAAATTTTTCACTCTAAATTCTATTAACAAATAAATGTTTAAGTGTGAGATCGACATACAATTCATCTTTCAATTACAAGTCCTTTTTATCGAACTGACAATTATAGTTTTCAACTTAAGAGAATTGTCTGTGTTAACAAAAATAGTAATAATTATTTCAATAATAATAACCATTATGGTTATATATAGTATTTGTTTACATTATAATAAGAAGTAGAGATTGAAATAGTTAAGAGTTCTTAGAAGAAATCGAGATTGAAAAAAGATTAAGGGTTCAGAAAAAATGCAAAAAAGTAAATCAAACGAAAAAAAATCATTAAGAGAGGGACGAATACATTGTGACCTTCAAATTGATAGTCATTATGTGTGTGTGTGGCGTGAGTTGTGTATAAGGATTTGAATGGTAGTGACTCAATCCAAAGAAAAATTGCTATCAAAGACCTCATTTGTTGATTCCTAGTACCAACATTCGAATTATACGATTTTGACATGTGAACAATAGTTTTCTTACTACTTATATCTAATGGTGTCACTTGCCTTCGCTTGATCTTCTTTGAAAAACCACTACAATTTCTCTTTTGAATTTGAATTTCAATCTCCTTTTGACCGCTACCTTCTAATCGCACATGTGTAATTAACCATTGAACTCAATTGTCATAAAAAAAAAACCTTCTTCAATACCTACAATAAAAAAAACATTTTGATTAGACCATGAGAGCCGGTAGTCAATATATTATTTCTATTAAAAATTTCTCTAACATTTAACTATTCTTATTGACTTTGTTGTGAAAAATATAGACCCTTTCTATACTTAGAAAATTTCTCTTAACATAGATAACACATAGATATTTGCATATCACCCACCCTAATCTATCTTTTTCTTAGTGCACTACAATTTATTTTTCTTTACTCTGATCAAGTTTTAATTTTCTTTTGTTATATTAAGCTTTTAATTTAATCCTTGATGGGAGCAAAATAAAATATAAAGAAAAATCGATTCTACCATTCCCTACAGTTTTATCTACAAGACCTAAAATTTCGAGTGCATTCCTATCATTTAGTAATTTTTTGTTGTGTTATAATCTAATGAATTATTCATGAAAGCGATTCATATTGTTGTAGTTATATAAAGGTTAAAATATGTTTGTAATCCTTAATAAATATCTGAATTTTGTGCTTGTTCACTGATATATTTGTTCTTTGTTTTTGTTCCCTAATAAAACAAAGTTTGTTATGAGCCCTTTACAATTTTTTTAATTATGATAAATTAGTGAATTTTTTGTTTGTTCCCTCATAATTTTTTTCATCTGTTATTAGCCTTTTCCAAAGGGACTAATAACAAATGAAATTTTTTATCTGGAAGCAAACACAAAATTCACTAATTTATCAGGGACTAAAAAAAATATCAATGACCAAAAATAAAATTATTTTTTTATTAGGAGCTCATTGCAAAAAAAAAAAAAGTTGCCAAAAAATAAACACAAATTTTGAGTATTTATTAGGGATGACAATCATATTTTATTCTTTTATAAAATAAAACATAATATTTCTATTTTACATTTAGAGAAAACTAATGAACCCAACTCACACCAATTTATATAATAAGATGTGATATATATACAACAATTTATACAGTATCATTTTTATAAGTTTATCTCTCATTATCCCATTATTTTTTACATTTCAAACTTCTCTTTCTTTTCTCTTTGGCTCAAATACATATTTGATCCTTTATGTTTTAGAAACTTCATTTTAGTCCCTAATATTTTTGAAGAGTTTCAAATTAGTCCTACTTTGTCGTTAATTGCTAAACATGACGTAATGGAAATAGATACACATGTTTAGATCATTTTCATCCTTATTTTTTTTTGAAAGATTCAGTTTGGTCATTCATGTTTTTAATTTTGTTCAGACCAAATTGAACTTTTCTAATAAATATTAAGGATGAAAATGATTCTTTTTCAAGTTATTTAAATATAATCACAATCATGAAAAATAAAAATAGGATTGAAGAGAAAGAAGAACATTCACAAAGAGTAGAAATACCAAACCAGAACTCAAATTTAGCCTAGCTTGGAGTGGATCCTTGGATTGATTAATTGTTTAAACTCTCATGATCATCGCCAATGTAAAAACCATAAACTTTTGTGCAAGAAAATGGTGGAACAGAAGTGAAAAGATGAAGAAGAATGAAGAGCAATTGAGAGAAAAGAGAAAGTTTGCACAAGTTTTTTACAAAATGAAGTAATTTCCTTTCTAACTAACTAAAAATAATATATAGAGTGACTAGTAACTAACTAACTAACACAATAATCAAGAGGAATGGATGGGCCTTAATTAGGCACATCTAATCTACCTAACTAAACTAATTACACAAAATAAAAGCCCAACTCAACCTAATTTTTCAAGTGTAGAGATTCTGGCTTTAAAGCTCAATTTGACCCTTGAAATGGAAGAATTGGCCAAAGCTTATTTCTAACAAAATTGAAGATCTTTTTCTCATCTTTCCAAGGACTACTCACACGTTCCATTTTGAGTTCTATAGTCTCCTCTAGGCCATGCACAAGTGAGATAGGTCAAGTAAGCACAAAATCTGAAATTTAGTTACAATTCTCAATTAAGCTCAATCATTTGTCTAAAATCAAAACTGAGTTAAGGTGAGGAAATAAGGGTCAAAGCTAAGAAGAATAGAAAAATGTTAAACTACAAATACTCAATCAAATTCCCCCACACCTTATCTTTTACTCTTTACTTTACATTTCTGCACTTTTATTCCATTGCTTAAATTTTGTTATATACAAACTACGAGCTCAAACAAAGTTCTTGTGCACTCGACACCTGATCTTATCATTTATTATTACTTGTACGAATTAATATGCTTGTCAAGAGTTAATTGTTGATATTTTAGGAGATCCTTATAAAATACCAATAATCACCAGGAAGTTCCATGAAGTCATTGGTTATGTTGTTAGCCAGTTATCCGTTCCGTAACCAATCCTAAGAGGAGTACATAAATCAAAAATCACCTACGGATTCAGATTCCGCTGCGTTTGTTTGATCAATAATTATAGATCCAAGTATTCCTAAAACTCTTCTTGATAATATAACGTAATGTATTCCTGATAGTTATTGGTATTTTATATGGATTTCCTAAAATTCCAAAATTAATATGTAAACATTTTTCTTTCAAGAGCATCATCAACAAAGTTTCTGATGAGGACATAACCAAGGGCAAGGACCATGAAACACTTGAAGGGCCCATGACCAGAGGCAGACTTAAACAAGCCCAACACGTCATAGAGACAAGGCTGATCATTTGTATAGCTGCCATTGATGATGATTGAAGGCCCAAGTGGAGAAAGATGAATGCCCAGAGGCAGAGGCACTACCAAGACTACTAATTGTTGCTGAAGGCCCAAACTAACTTGAAGGCCCAAGTTAAATAAGTTTTTAGTTATAATTTATTTTTATTGTAATTTTGGCCCAAGCTGTTTAGAAGGCCCATGTCTATTTTTATCTTTTTGTTCATATACACTAGAAGTATTTGTTTTTGTTTTCAATAAAGAAACTTTTGGCATTTTCATAAAATTGGATGAGAGCTTCTCTCTGGGTTCCTTGTTGAACCAATTATCAGACTTATCAAGGTAATCCTTGTGGCGTCTATCCTGACTTATCTTCCTTCACCGGAAGTGGCGTCTACCCTGACTTATCTTCCTTTACCGGAAGTCGCGTCATCCAAACTTTGTAACCTGTATCAAACGATCCGCCCCGTAAGGTTCACATCAGTTTCAATTTCATATATGGCCATGACATGTGCTCTTTGTTCATGATAAAAGTCTAATAGTCAACTCTGCATCTACACAAAAGCATCACCATGTCCTGCTCTCCTTTTACTCAAGCACACAAGCATACCAATGCAAAACTGTCATTTTTAGTGTAGTACAATTGTAGAAGATAATAATTTATTTTTGTTTTTTATTTATTTTTTATATTATAAAAATTGCTTCTTCTATTTTGTGCAACCACAATTTCATTATTCAAATCAAGCATTTTTAATCTTCCTCCACGTTAGGTGAGTAAAGCCACAATTTTTCTGAACTATCCAATATTTTTTTTTCGAACAAAAAAATTCAAGTCAAATTTTTATATATTTTTTTATTTAATATATTTTGCTTTTATTAACTTTTAAGTAATTTGACTATCATCTAAATGATAAAAGCTAAAATATATTTTTTATTGATTTTTTTTTATTATTATCAATATGTTTTTCTTTTATATCATTAAAAAGTAAAAATTCAATGTTTATATGGTCATGGAATGCACTGTGCGCTCATAATCAAAGTCTCATACCCAGAGTGCATCTACACACAAGCATCACCATGCCACTGCTCTCCTTTTACTCAAGCACACAAGCATAACAAAAAATTGTTAGTTTTAGTACAGTACAACTGTAGAAGGTAATAATTTATTCATTTATTTATTTATTATAAAAATTGTTTCTTATATTTTGTGTGGTCACAATTTCATTATCCGAATCAAGTGTTTCGAGTCTTTCTCCGCTTTAAGCGAGTAAAACAATAATTTTTCTGAGCTCTTCGATAATTTTTTTCTCATTTTGAGGAACAAAAAATGCCAGAAATTCTGTAATCAATTTTTTTTTGTATTTTTATTTAATATATTTTGTTTTTATTTGACTTTTAAATAATTTGACTATCATCTAAATGAGAAAAAAAAATATTTTTTATTGAACTTATTTTATTATCATCAATATGTTTTTCTTTTATATCATTAAGTAAATAATTTCAAATAAACAGTTCACTTTTTTGTTTTTTATACAAACGTTACAAGTTGTTAAACTGTTAAAGGTAGTTATATTTTTTTTTAATGAAAAATGTTAATTATTTTTACTGCACAATAAATTATTAATTATTGCATATAGGACCCACTCAAATTTGTAATAAATTTAATTTATTGTCTCAAATTAAGTTTGTGACCGGTGAAGTCATGATTGTAAAAAGCATTATTAGAAATTAATTATTGGTTTAATGTTATACAAGTTTGTAACCCTTTAAACAAGTTATTATCGATAAGAATTCATTTAGTGTATTTTGCTTTCACTTATATATTTTTTTTTCACTAATTTTTCATTTACTCATTATTTCTTTTCTCTGGCGGCTTAACACTTTCTTTTCCTCATTATGCTCTTACCATTTTTGGTATTCGTTGACTTAGGGTTAGCACATAACACTTTTTGTACATGCATGTTTGAGAAGAAAGTTGTTATATCAATGCATCATCCATTAAATTTGGTGAAGAATGGGAGGTGGAGATAGAGAATCAACCCATTACTTTAATATCATACAACAACTGATTATGACGTCATAATTTTTTAACATAGTTTCAATTCTTTGATAGATAATTATTTTTTTTCTTAACTTATCATTTTCTTTCCTCCTTTTGCTCTTACCGTATGAGAAAAATAAAATTTGGCTTATGTCTCAATTACTTACAACTAGCCCTGATAATTTTTGTGGTGATAAGAGAAAAAAATTCTTACAACAATACATCATTCAATGAATTTTGCGAGAAATGAAAAATATTATTGGAAAACTAACACACTACATTAACATTATATAACAACAAACTATTTATATTATCTTACTTCTCTATCTTTTATTATTTATTTTGTAATCTCTTTGCATATCTATCTTGGAAAACAGTATATTTATTTTGAAATATCATTATCAATCCTATGATTAATTTATCATAAAAAATTATATTCTCATGTGATATATATATATATATATATATATATATATATATATATATATATATATATATATATATATATATCATATTTGAATATAGTAATTTTATCATGACAATGGATAACATTGTTTTTCGTTTTAATTAATTAATATTAGAATGATGAAAAGTAAATGATACCTTCACGATCGAGACAATAGTATGCAAAGCCAACAATTTACTAAAACCAAGTATCAAATTTGATTACAAAAATACTAACTTTGTCACTTAAAAGGTGACAAATTTATAATATACTGATTTATTTTGACCATTGATTTTATTATGCACGTTACATAATTAAAATTAATATCTTTAACATGATTAAAAAAATTCATTATAAAATAATTATATCTTATATTCATGCTTATTATATATATATATATATATATATATATATATATATATATATATATATATATATATATATATATATATATACTTTTTAAATTCTCATATAGGTATTGTATCACTATTTTTATTTGAAGAAAGTACAAACCTTGATGAATAGTCTTGATATTTTTAAGACAAGATTAATTAAATTAATAATTAATCAACTTTCTCAATTCTTATATAATTATATTTAATATACTATAAAATATTTCAAAAACTAAATAAATTATAAAAAATACTATTATAGTTATTTACAATATATTATAAAATATACTACATAATACAATATAATTGCATTTATTTAATATATTCCAATGGATCAAAATTTTAATTTAATAAAAAGCACTGATATGATTTAATCGTATTTAAACGTTGATTGAAAGTTGCAACTCACATTAGTCATTGATTGAATTTCATCATATTTAAATTAATATAGGATTACATTGATCGCATTAATGCTTTTTAAAATAATTGTTCTATTATTTTTTTTCTTGACAAAATATTTTAAAGTAACTAATTTATAATTCTAAATAATTTATAAATAACTATTTAAAATTACTTAAATTATTAACATCAAAGAATAAAATCAAGTTACACACATAATGTTATTTTAAATAATTTTTATTATATATATATAGAGAGAGACACACGAAAGTCTATTTTCTTACATTTAATTACTCTACAATATATTATGAATAATAATGATAAAAATAAAGATTATATCAAATAAAAATATAATGATTAATCTTCCTCCATTTTAATATAATTATAGTTAACATAATACTAATAGTATAAGAACTGAAAAATTTAATTACAAACTGTTCTTACCAAAATTCGGAACCGTGGCACGTCAAGATGGACGTGGCTGAGTGGGGTCCGAACTTCAACGTTGGCTTGGAGAAGTGCTTTTGACAGGAGGGGAGACCTGCAAAACAAAGGAATCCAATGCTCAAGTAAGAATGTGTATTAGGTGAGTAAAGCAAGTAATGTTGTAAAGTAATTCGTGTGAGCGAGATAGAGAGAGGGGCACAAGCTTGTTGCCGTGTGCTGAGTGTGTGTGAGCAAGTCATGTAAATAGATTTGATGGAACCTATTTCTATAGTAGATGAGCGAGGGTGTTGGTCCTTGTTTGTAGGGGCTGTTGTTAGCCTTGTAGATAATTCTCGACTTATAGATAATAGCCGGGAGCTTAGAGATAATGTTAAAGATAATTATTTGAATTATAGATAAAGGTAGAAGATATTCGTACATTGTAGATAATGTGGCGTTATAGATAATTTAATATCTGCCAATTGATAAGATATTCAAATATGTTTGAATATTAGTTAGGTTAGAGATAACCTGTCTGTTGGGGAGCTCAGCTGCTAAGGGTCAGGCATTTGTGCTCCTATAGCAGGATTGACGTGGATTTTGTGGGTCCTGGACATACATAAGCCCCCCAAACTCTGAGTTGATTTACGGGTGAAAGAGGTTGTCTAATGCTAAAAGAGACTATCCCACGTTGAGGGAGCTTGTCCCATGTTGAGGGAGTCTGTCTGATGTCTGGGGTAGTAATCTTGACAAGCAGAGGGTGATGAGTTTGTCAAGCCCCCTAGTATGGACAGGTGTTGTCCGGTGTTAGGCATGGTAGCCTTGACAAATGCTCAATGTAGCTTGTCAAGCCCCCGAGCCTAGACGAGTGTTTTTCTAGGTTGCTTCTGTCAAGTTGTCTGTGGTGAACGTATCTTTGGTGTGTCAGGTGAGGTAAGTCGTTGAATTTGACAACTCTGCCTTTTTTTATTGTTGGAGGGTGCATTTAAGATAGCACATAACGACTATTTGTTGCAGTGCGCGTGTGCGGTGCATGTGTCATACTCTTTCATATGTGTCGCGTGCGGAGTGGACAGGTACTAGAGCAATGATTGTGCGTGCATGAGGGAGTCTTGCAGTGCAAAATTTCAGGGCACCACTTTGCCTCCCGCCAGTTACCGAAGCATCCACCTTCTCCTTTAAATGGAGGGGATGTTTGATTCAGGCAACTATTCATTGTCCTCTTGCATCCTTCTTGCTATCTTTGTTGTCTTGCATTCTTCTTGCTTCCTCGTGCCCTTAAGTTTCCTGTTTCATCTTCTTCTTTCTTTGTTCCTCAAGGTACTTCCTTCCACCACTATGCCTTTTTTTCTTGTCTGATTCTGCCATTGGTCTGGGAGATAGTGATTGAGGCGGCTCGACTGAGCAACCATTAGGGATCAGGATGCCATCTTGATTGGTGGTTCCTTGTTTGAGGATACTCGTTGAGGTGCCTCTGACAGTGAGTCCTCTTCCTCAGAGATGGTGAGGGCCTCACGCAAAATTGGTGGGGGTACTTCTGCCCTCACGGAAGGGCGTGACCTTCTATGGCTGCCAGGGAGCTAGTCCCAGTCACTATGATCCTCCCACTTCTCTTTTTGGGAGTGCGAGGAGAGTTGGTGGCGATGGAGATGAGAGGTTATCTCCACGCGTCTGTCCTAGCATGAATGTTGGGTCAGTGTTGTGCGCCCCTGCTATTGTTGGCTATGAGTGGGTGAGGGACAGTGTTGAAGTACAGGTCCACCTTGACATCGAGGTGAGTGTCACTATGCTTCAGTGCTAGGTAAAGCTGGGGAATATTAAGAACTACTATAAGCTGGTTGTTCAAGCTTGCGGGAGTGATGACTTCTCATTTTTTAGGGCGGGCCTGGTTGTCTGCCCTTCTTCTATATGTACAGATGCTTGTTTGAGGTGTTGGGTGTCATTCTACCCTTGACTACTTTTCAGTGTGCTCTGCTGGAGCACTTGAATGTGGCCCCTTCCTAGCTTCACCCAAACAATTGGGTGACGGTGTGAGCTTTTGAGTTCAGTGTCCATTCTTCAACATTTGCCCTAGTGTGCTGGTTTTCTTATTTTTCTTCCAAATAAAACTGTCTGGCAAGATTGGATGGGTCTCCTTGAACAGTGTGTCCAAGAAGTTGTTTGAGTTTTTAACATTTTTCACTATTTCAAGGATTTTCAAGGCCTTGGCTATTGATGTTGTGGATGATGGCATGCCACTAATGTTCAATAGGGACATGGAGCCCCGCTTCCCGTTCTACTGGCAGTCTGATCCTACCAGGTTCAAGTTGTATGATGAGGATCTATTAACCCTTGTGGAGAGGGTCGGCAAAGCAATCTTGGAGTAGTTGCCGGCCTCGCTGGACACACGACCATTTAGTCTCTTTCGTCAACGAGTGATCCTCTCGCTGCCTTGGATGGTAAGTGCCTAACCTTGCCCTTGCTTGTGTCTGAGGTCGGTGTCAGCCAATGTCTAACACGTGTTTGTGTTATTGTCTTGTTTGTTTTGCAGGTATTATGGGTGACTTTCATTAAGGCCACTCGTGAAGCAAGTTAGACCTATAGGTCGGACCGTGCCACTATCTTCTACTGCTACTCCGTCTACTAGAGAGGGGGGGTCAACCTGTTGGAAAGGTTGGCCCTATTGCTATTGCTGCTGAGATCATCCCTAATGCTCCTTCCTCTGTTTTGGTAAAGAGGAAGAGGGATGATGCTATTAGGTCATCGGGCCGTAAGAAGTCAAAGGCTCCTATAAGCTTTCGCTCCCTGAGATAGGCGGTGGGGTTATGTCCACTGCGGGTCATCTTTTGACCAAGCAAGAAGTCCTCCGGCTCCACCGGTCGTCGATTCTCCTATTGAAGCTGCTAGTCTTGCTATCCTTGCTCCTTCACCTTCTTCTATTGTTGATGTTGTGCAGGGGGCTGCTGCTGCTACTGCTATGGTTCCGCCATCCACCGTCGTGGCACCTTTATTAAGTGTCAGTGTGGCAACCACTAGTGCTTCCACTATGCCACCTCTTTCATCGACTCTTGCGGCTCTCCCTGATGTTGTCTTTGCGGCTATGGTGTCGCCTTCTTTGTCCTCGCATCTCCCTGGATCATTTGTACACCTCTAGTGATGTTGATTCACTGTGGGGTGCTACTTATAGGCCGGAGCAGAAGACCCCGATTGGCTTTGTGTTAGCCTTCAACATAAACCTTATAAGGTCTGCTAGGGTACATAATGCAACTGACTCTGCCAGCGTGTTTCTCCAAAGGAGTTTGGCCATTCTGGAAGAGAATGGACTGTGACACTAGGAGGTAGTGTAGAAGATTGCATCCTTAGAGGTAAAGGTCGCCAAGTGGAAGGCTACCGCTCGGACTGTGTGGTGAGTGGAGCAACCCAAAGTGGCCAATACCACTGTTGCCTTTGCTGAGGCTGTTTAGGCGAACCGTCAACTGCCTTCCAAGGTTGGCGGTGCTTTGGCCAAACTGTTGCGCACCCGGTTGGATGGTGATGACTTGTTCAGATGCTACAAGGGCTTGTAGGCCGAGAAGCTGGACCTAGGTGGCAAAGTAAAGAGCATGACTACTGAGAATGAGGGGCTTGCTAAGAGGATTGCTGAGTTAGAGGCCCAGCTTAGGGAGTCAGAGTCTAAATTGGAGGATTTCGAGCTACAGGTTGCCAAAGAGAGGAAGGTCAACAAGGAGCTTGAAGTGGAACTGCTCTTGTATAAGAAGGAGGTCATGGAACAACATAAGAAAGGCTTTTAGAAGGTCGTCAGGCAGGTCGGTTACTTTGTGAAGGACCTTGACTTAGGTCTCTTCGATCCCTTTAAGGATGTGAAGGAGGATGTCTTACTTGATGAGGAAGAGATTGGTGTGAAAGAGGAGAAGGCTGCTCATGAAAGGTAGGGTGCTACAAAGCAAGGTGATGATGCCCGTGTCTTTATCTTTTTCATTCTTTGTTGGAATTTGGCCGCATAGGCCTTGTAACTATGATAATTATTTTTCATTTTCTTCAATGCACAAGCTTTCCTTTGATGACGAATTTTGCACTACATGTCTTGTGTGTATGTATGTTGCCTTCATCTTTGCAATGCTCCATACTTGTGGTCGTATGAATAGGTCATCGCGATGTAGATAGTGTAGGAAGCAAGACCTTGTTGGTGTGGAGGTAGGATCGTGGTGGTCTTGTAAAGAGTAGAGTGACGTGGAGTCATCTCGGGTTTGATTTCAACCTGATTAAAGGTCTTGTCACTCATCTAGTGGTGCTTCCTTCTGTTGTGTAGAGCTTCTCCCCTGGTGGTTGTAAGGAGTTGTGTTTGACTTGCCCCCCTGGTTGAAGGTCTTGCCTAACCAGTGTAGGGATAGGTTGCTTGATCTGCTTAGTTCCTCCTCTGATGGTCATGGGGAGTGAGTGTGAGCTGCACCTGATTGAAGGTCTTGTCATGCAATCGGGTGGTGATGAGTGAGTGTGGGCTTCGACCTGATTAAAAGGCTTATCGAATAATGGGGTGGTAGTTCGCTTAGTGGAACTGGGACCCTTGATGGTGGTCGTTGTAGTTGCTGCATGTGAGCGGACCAAGGGGGTGCCTTGGGTTTTGTAGCAATATGTACCAAGGGCGAACCTTGGGTTTTGGTACCAAGGGCAGACCTTGGGTTTTTAATAAGCCTGTATTCCTTGAGTTTCTCGTGGGGATGGAAATTAGTAATGGAAAAGGCTTCACCAAGGGTGGACCTTTGGTTTGTCGAGCCTTGGACCCAAGACATGTTTGTCCTAGGTTTTGTCAAGGCTTACCAAGGATAGACCTTGGATTTTGTAAACCTGCAACGATCAGTGTTCGCCTCCCCACATAGTTCCTTTTTCTTAAATTTACAAACACTTATATCAAAGGGGAAGTGATATACCGCCAAGCGCACCGGATCGCCAAGTATTAAAAATTAAAACAAAATGATCCAAGTATCAAACACAGGGAACTTGTATATTTGGCAAAGCTTTGTTCAATAATCATGCATTTTGTTGATAGAAAATAATAATTGTGAATTAAAGTAAAAGTATGATATATCCTAATTAGAAAAACAATAAACGCAAGCAATTAAAAGTGACGACAGTGGTTTAAAAGTGTTGGGTCTTTCTAATAAACGAGTTAATGCATATAAAGATATTTCTCTAATTAAGAATGTTCTTGTGTTCTATGCTGAAGACTAGAGTACCAAACCTCGATCCCTCGTAAGTTTAGACTAATTTAAAACAAGTTTCATCCTCATATCCCTCTTGTTGGACTAGGCTTAATTTAAACAACATTATAATCACAACATAATTAAAAACTAAAAAACCTGCAATCTATCCCTAGCAATGCAGTTATCTAGCCCTGCTCTATCAAGTTCTAAGGAAACAATACACTTACCAGTGCTAAAGTTCCTAACAGTACACACCAATGGGTGATCAGACCAAAAACATGCAACAATGAAGCATCAATAGAAGCAATTTACACATAAAACACACTTAATTAGATATGAAAAGTGTTTACATCAATTGTTCATTAGAAATCCCCAACTAGGGTTTTAGCAAGCCATAACAAGGAGGCCTTTTCTACAATTAGACAGGGAATACAGAGAAATTGCTGCTTACATAGGAAGAGGGATCCCTTCTCCTCTTCTTGGCACCTCACAATCACTCAAACACTCTCTAATCTCGCTCAAAGATGAACCCTAGGCTCCTTGATGTGCTGCCTCTCCTCTGCTATCTTCAGAGCTCACTCTGTGTGTAAAATTTTGTGCCAAAGCATAATAATTTCGTTCTTACCCTAATTCTGACAATTCAGGCTTTAAATAGGCTTTGAAATCGTGTCGTCGTGCTTAGCGCCACTATCATGCTTAGCGCGAGTAAGTTGATTTGGGCTTGGCGCCAATGTTGTGCTGAGCCTGGTAAGAGACAGACGACTCGCTTAGCAAGCTGATCTCACGCTTAGCACACTGCTTTGATTCAGGTGCTCTTCCAGATTCCTTCTTCATGCTAAGCGCGTTGAAGCCGCGCTTAGCGATGGATACGCGCTAAGTCCACTGAGTTCGCTTAGCGCAAAAGCCACTTTGGCACTACAAGAAATTAGCTCCTTTTTACCTGAAATTGTACAAATTTTAACATTAATTCCAATAAAAGAGACCCTAATGACACAAATCAAAACACAACAAAGTTTATTTACAATTCCTACAAAAAAACTATAAATTGGGGGAAAACTATACATATTTTGCAAAATTTTTCTATAAAAAAGTTAGTCGTATAAGACGACTAACAAACTCCCCCAAATTTACAGTTTTGCTTGTCCTCAAGCAAAGAAAGAACAACTCACTTGTCCTCAAGTGACAAAACTACAGTGATTATTCAAAACTTGTGTTTATCTCAAGAGAATTCAATCACATGAAATGAATGTCATAAAATGCTTCAATCAACAGCCCTTCACAAAACATGCAGCTTTTCAAAGATAGGAGCATTTTTATTAGGACTCACAATTGAAATAAGCTAGTAGGAATGTGATGGAAGCTTGCTTGTGGGGCTTCTATGGAGGCTGGATCTTTGAACTTCAATGGGGTCCTTTAATGGTGACTTTCCACCATGGAGATGCAGCGGAAGACAAAGGAAAGGAGGTGGGAGGAGGCACCATCCATTAAGGAATAAGCCATGGAAGAAGGAGCTTCACCACCAAGATAAGCCTTGGATAAGAAGCTTGGAGAGGATGCTTCAATGGAGGATAAGAAAGAGGGAGAGAAAGAGGGAGGGGGGAGCACGAAATTGAAGGAAGAAAAAGGGAGAGAAGTTGAACTTTGAGTTGTGTCTCACAAGACTCTCATTCATCCAAGTTACAACAAGTGTTACACATGCTTCTATTTATAGACTAGGTAGCTTCCTTGAGAAGATTTCTTGAGAAAACTTCCTTGAGAAGCTTCTTTGAGAAAACTTCCTTGAGAAGCTAGAGCTTAGCTACACACACCCCTCTCATAACTAAGCTCACCTCCTTGAGAAGCTTCCTTAAGAAGATTCCTAAAGAAGCTAGAGCTTAGCTACACATACCTCTCTAATAGCTAAGCTCACCTCCTTGGGATGAGAAGCTAGAGCTTAGCTACACACCCCCTATAATAGCTAAGCTCACCCCCATGACAAAAAACATGAAAATAACAAAAAAAGTCCTTATTACAAAGACAACTCAAAATGCCCCGAAATACAAGGCTAAAACCCTATACTACTAGAATGACCAAAATACAAGGCCCAGACGAAGGAAAAACCTATTCTAATATTTACAAAGATAAGCGGGCTCATACTTAGCCCATGGGCTCGAAATCTACCCTAAGGCTCATGAGAACCCTAGGGCCTTTCCTTGGTTCTCTAGCCCAATCTACTTGGAGTCTTCTAGCCAATGCCCTTGCGGGGTAGGATTGCATCATTCCCTCCACCTTGGAAAGGATTTGACCTCAAATCCCGAGGTTCTTCATACTCTGGGCTCCTTCCCTCAACACCTGTAAAAAGAACAAAAACACATGTATTAGTGTTGTTTGGTATGTTGAAGTAAGGTAAGGTCTGAAAACCCATTTCCTGGGCATCTTCCCATGAAGGAACATGGTTTCTCACCAACTCAATGAGTGGAGCTACAAGTATAGAAAAATATGGGACAAACCTTTTGTAAAAGTTTGTTAAGTCATGGAAGCCCCAAATTTTTGTTATACTTGGTGGAGTGAGCCACTCAGGAATGACCTTTATTCTCTTAGGGTTCATGGGAACCCGTTGATCACTATTTGAAAAATTAAGAAAAGTAACGCAATAAAACATACCTTTTTCTGTATTTTCATATTGATTATCCTACCAAAAAGTATGACAAACCTAAGGTGTCCCATATGAGTACCTAAGTTTGTATTGAAACTAAAAATAAGAACAAACCTACCTAATGGGTCCCTATGTACACACACCATGAAGATGTTAGGTGTACGAGTGATTTTACAAAAGAGGGTTGCACCACTCAAAACATTCATCATACCACCTATTTTAGGGACTTGGTGCCTAATAATACCTATTTTGGGCACCAAAAAAGCACAAGGATTTAAGCTCTTGCGAACCAAACCCTCATCCAACAACTTCTTTACTTGAGGAATAAACTCAAGCCCAAGAGGTGTGGCAATGCTAGCAAGTGTCTTTTTACAAAAGAGAAAATGTGGAGGTTGTCTAAGAGGGAAAGTTTCTTTAATGTTTGTCTTTATTGTAAAATGAGTTTCCTTCTTAGCTAACCTCTTGGAGGAGACACTTACCTCCTTACACTTCTCTTTAACCACTAATGGTTGTCCATCTTCTTGGGGGTAGATTTCTTCACTAGATTCTTCCCCTTTTGCTTCTTCACTTTCACTAGAGGAAGGTGAAGTAGTAGCTTCATCTTGGCTACTATATATGTCTTGGCCCCTCATAATCATGGTTTTTGTGGTGGGGCATTGAGAAGTAATGTGTCCTCTTCCAAGACATTTAAAGCACTTTATAGAGCTAGTTTTCTGTTGCATACTAGCCTTAGGGGCTTGCTTTTCTATTGCCTTCCCCTTATCATCTTTGGGCTTAGAAGGTGTCACCCCTAAGATGCCTTGACCTTGGTCTTTCTTTGGATAAGAGTGAGAGCCATAAGATTTTGAAGTAGACTTCTTTTTAAGTTGTTGCTCTACCCTTATTTTCCAATCTAAGTTAGCCTCTACATTGTCCTTCCCATGGAAGTATGAGAGGTTAATGTTAGCCTCTTGAGGCTTTCTTTCCTTTTCTCTTCTATGGGAGTGAGGTCTAAGATGTGACCTATGCCTTCCTTCATAATAGTCACGAAGTTCTTCACTTAGGCTCTTGCAAGAGTTATGACTACTATAGGAGGCATGTTTTTCTCTTTTCATTTCTTTCATTATTTTTCTTCTTTCTTCCTCTCTTATTTTCTTTCTTTCATCTTGACTTATTTCTTCCACTCTTTTTTTCCTTTTTCTTTTCTCTCTTGTTTTTCTTTCCATAACTTGAGGGAACTCAACTCATCTAAGATTCTAGATAAAGGGTCTTTATGACTAGTACCCTTGCCATTAACACTAGATGAATGATGACTCATGTTGGTTCCTAAGTTGTGGTTCTTTCTTGTTGGAGGTTTGAAAACAAAAGGTAAAAGAAACTATGGTTGAAACTAGCCAAATAAACACTAAAAGAGGAGTGAAAGATAAGGTAAAAAAACTAATTGGTAAAATGCAAGCTATTTAGGCGGTTTGACAATGGAAGGTAAAAGAAATAAGCTATGAAAGTAAGCAAGAAATGTAAACTAGGTGAATCCTAAGAGTGTTTGGATGACCACATTCAAGGTTCCCAACAAAACACTCACTATCCTAAGTAAAAATTGCCTAAAATTATTACACACAAATGGAAGTTTGGTAACCTATTGGAGGCTCCCAACACACTTCCAATGAAAGGCCTTTTTGTTACAAAAACTTGAAAGCAATGAAGGTAAGTAAATTGCAAATTACAAAATTACAAAATGGTCCTCAATTTTGGTAGTTGTTCTCTCTTTGGTGATTCACTCAATTTGGAGTGCTTCTTAGTCCAATAGCTCTTAAGGTGGTTGGCCCCTTGCTTCTGGACTCAAATTCTTCAAGAGATGGCACCAATCCTCCTTCCAATTCCCTATATGGCAACCCACAAACAAGGAAACAAAGAGACAAGCAATAACCAAAGACCAAAAAAAATGAAATGAAAGCTAAACCAATGGAGTTTTAACAAGACAATTTTTCAAGGATTATTCAACAATTAAAGCAATGAAAAAGACATAGAAGCAAGCTAGGACTCAAAGAGAAACTTAGAATGGCTCTAGAGTAGATTAAAAAAACTGAAAAAAAAAGACTCAACAAAACTCTAGCTTTGGCACTTGTCTTCACACTAATTTTGAATTGAAATTTCCAATTATAGAATAAATTTTGAGCCAAAACAACAAGCACCCTTCCCTTTCACCTTTTTTTTTCTGGATACTGATTTTCCTGCCAACTTGTGCGATTTTTCGTATTTTTTCCTTTTATCCAAATCACTTGTTTCTTTTTTTATAACTTTTTTTTCCAGATGTCTAGAAAATGGAGTAAAAATTTCAGCTCAAAATTCGAAGTAACCAATTCTCAGTAATTTTTACAAGTTTGTATGTCCAAGCTGCCAGCACCAGCGATTTGTTTCTTTAAGCATGGTATATTGATTGCCTTGGGCTTACTTTCAACCTTCCTATTTATGTTGAACTCACTAGGATTGTTTACCACAGTTTTCGGAGTTCAATATTCACTTAGGATCAACATTTCAGCCAGCAATTCAATCACCAAAACTCAAATTCACAATAGACACAATCATAAAGAAACCTAAAAGTTCAAGAAAAGGTTCACAATCAAAGACTCTCTAAGAATTTTGCATGAACATGTTAAGGACTAATTAACATGAAAGATTTGACTCAAATCAAATAATAGGCTAAAAGAATTTCATACACTCATGAAAAAATGAGTTAGACAAAGAAACAAGAAAATAAAATTCAGCACAACATAAGAAATCTTATGTGACAAGTTTCATGACTAGACATGACTTCTATGACAAAAATACAATAGGTGAACAAGTCACTCTAGATTTTTGAGGTTTTCTTCTACTTTAATATTTTTGTAAGAATTTTATGGTTTAGGTTTCAGCCACAAAAAATAACAAGACAAAACTCAAAGGAACCTAAACTCAACACAATTCATGGTTCAAGAACAAGAACAAGAAATTTGAACCATAGAAAATCAAATCTAACTTCTATAGCAAGTTTAATCAGTGGAAACTCTAAAGAATCATGTTAACAACATTTAGAACAAGACATGTGAGGAGATACATGGAGAAAAATGAAGAAACAACAATGGAAGAGAAGGTAAAGAAAAAAAATTAATGGAGGTTTAAGGAGGACCTACTTGAAGCTCTTGTGCTCTGATTGCCACTTGATGGAAGCTTGCTTGTGGGGCTTCTATGGAGGCTGGATCTTTGAGCTTCAATGGGGTCCTTTAATGGTGATTTTCCACCATGGAGATGCAGCGGAAGACAAAGGAAAGGAGGTGAGAGGAGACACCATCCATTAAGGAATAAGCCATGGAAGAAGGAGCTTCACCACCAAGATGAGCCTTGGATAAGAAGCTTGGAGAGGATGCTTCAATGGAGGAAAAGAAAGAGGGAGAGAAAGAGGGAGGGGGGAGCACGAAATTGAAGGAAGAAAAAGGGAGAGAAGTTGAACTTTGAGTTGTGTCTCACAAGACTCTCATTCATCCAAGTTACAACAAGTGTTACACATGCTTCTATTTATAGACTAGGTAGCTTCCTTGAGAAATTTTCTTGAGAAAAATTCCTTGAGAAGCTTCTTTGAGAAAACTTCCTTGAGAAGCTAGAGCTTAGCTACACACACCCCTCTCATAACTAAGCTCACCTCCTTGAGAAGCTTCCTTAAGAAGATTCCTAAAGAAGCTAGAGCTTAGCTACACATACCTCTCTAATAGCTAAGCTCACCTCCTTGAGATGAGAAGCTAGAGCTTAGCTACACACCCCCTATAATAGCTAAGCTCACCCCCATGACAAAAAACATGAAAATAACAAAAAATGTCCTTATTACAAAGACAACTCAAAATTCCCCGAAATACAAGGCTAAAACCCTATACTACTAGAATGACCAAAATACAAGGCCCAGACGAAGGAAAAACCTATTCTAATATTTACAAAGATAAGCGGGCTCATACTTAGCCCATGGGCTCGAAATCTACCCTAAGGTTCATGAGAACCCTAGGGCCTTTCCTTGGATCTCTAGCCCAATCTACTTGGAGTCTTCTAGCCAATGCCCTTACGGGGTAGGATTGCATCAGCATGGTAGATATCAAGGAATGATCATTACCCAAAGCCTCAGGGTCACTGTTTCACTCACACACAAGTGTTTAGGCTTATTTAATCATCAACAACTAACACGGATCTCAACCTTTGCAATTCATCTCATGCCATACAGTTATAAACACACAAATTGAATCAGAAGGACTTTTCTTAGGCATGTAATGAGGCTGGGCTGCAAATAATTCATGGTTTTTCTAGGATGCAAAAGCTTAGATTCTAGGAGAGCATTCATCCATAGATCAACCTTTTTCTTTTTTATTCCCAACCCTATTACTTGCCCCCTTTTTACACTCAGCTTTCTTTTTATTAAATGGCAACACACACACACTTTTATTTTATAATTACAGTTTTTTTTAACTGTGTGTGCTGCTCTTTTCTTACCATTTCACACTTTCACCCAGTAACTCCCCCAACTTTGGGACAAATTTGACTTGAAACATAACTCCCCCAAATTTGGGACAAATTTGACTTGAAACATAACTCCCCCAAATTTGGAACAAATTTGGAATTTGCCTTGAACCAAGATTCTTTCTATGAATGATGCTCTCCTACAACCTAAGACAAGGTAGTAGGAGATAAATTGTGCAGACTCAAGGTTCAATCAATCAAACATATTTTCAGCTCAAACTGGGTGCAAAGGATAATTCATTCATACACATGGTAAGCTTTTTGGCTAAGTGGCTATTTACAATCAAAACATGGCCTTCATCATCCTCAGATTCATGCATTCATTCCATAGTTCAGAGATTCATGCAAAAATCATTACCCAATGTTAGTCGTTTCTCTCACAATTAAGATCACACTTTCACCGGGTTACGGTTAACGCATTCCTTCACACTCAATCTGACAAACTGACTAACATTTTCAGTCATAATTCTAATTTCATGTTCTTTCTCTTCTAATGACTGCATGTTTTTTCAAGACAAAATATCTATGCATTCCACTTCACTTAATTCATACAATTGCTTCATTCAATTCAATCAAAAACACCGAATTTCACATCAAGAGTCAAACCACTGAATAACATTCAATTCACTGTTCAATCATGCTTTTCACAAGCTACAAACAACTACAAACATACTGAAGTTTAAAATTGACTGAAATTTAAAAGCTGAAATAGAAACATAAACTAAACTAAAAACACAATAAAGATAAACTGTTCAAAAGAAATAGACAATAAAATAGGATTAAACAGGAGTTATTCACAATTGAAAAACAGAAAAATAAAACTGAAAACAAGACTGGGCGCTTAGCGCAGAAGGCTAAGCTTAGCACGCCTTATGAAAATTTGTTTGTGGGATAAGCGCGACAACCACGCGCTTAGCGTGAGAACTCAGAATTTTTTTTCTTCTGCAGAATAGGCTTAGCACAGCAGGCGCGCTTAGCCTAAATCCACAATTTTCCAAAAAGAGGGAGATTTGAGCTTAGCGCGGCAAGGCGCCCTTAGCTCAACCTCATATAAAACATAGCACAGGCTTACCGAGCAGGCTCGCTAAGCCTTGTTCCATAAATATGAAAAACAAAGATGAAATTGTGCTTAGCCTAGCAGCCAGGCTTAGCGCTGAACAAAATTTTGAAAAATTTCTAAGTATCTGATACACCTCCCTCGCTTAGCGCACAGGCATGCTTAGCGAGTTCAACATTGATACTCAACAGAGAAGATGAACATGCTTAGCACGACAAGGCCGCGCTTAGGGTGTTCATCTGGAAATTAGAAATCTTCATCAGAAGCGATGAACTCGCTTAGTGCAGCATGGTGCTTAGTGTGTTCATCGCGATTTCCAGAAAAAAAAACCTAGGGGTTTTCACCCTTTTTTTCAGCAAAGGCCCCTAATGGGCCATAAAATCATAACCTAAATAACTACATTGTTCTATAATGGAACCCTAAACCTACTAGCACTACCTAACAACAGTACAATCCTAAAAATTAAATCTTCTATCCTATGGTTTTAACTTGAAATGAAAAATGGAAATAAAGCAAAACTTACTTGGATTTCGATTTTCAAAAGGAAATGGGCGAGTAGAAAATGCAAAAGACTTGAATAGCACAATGCAGAAGAACGCAAAAGATGTAGGGCACAAGGAAATGCAAAAGCTTTGGTGAAAATGCAAAACTGCCAAGTAGTTACTTTTAAGCACAACTTGTATTGCTCGCTTAGCGCATAGCCGCGCTTAGCGAGACAATATGACATTTGGGTTTTGAGGCCTAAGCGCTTAGCGTCACCTCTCGCGCTAAGCCCAATTCACAAATTTCAAATTCTAGAGAGGTTTTTAAGCTTAGCGTGAGGACATGCGCTTAGCGTTTCCTGTAGCTCAAATTGGCCCTGCAATTTGCGCTTAGTCGCCAAAGGTGGGGCTTAGCGCATAAACATGCTCCTCAATGCAGTGATGGCTTGAGCTTAGTGCATTGATAGCGTTTAGTGTTATTCCAAAGAATATCAAAACAGAGAGGGAATTGCGTTTAGCGTATCACTTCGCTAAGCCCAATGCGAGAAATTAAAATCCAGAGAGGTATTTGTGCTTAGCGCAACAACGCACGCTTAGCGCTTTCCACAGATTTTCAAAGCAGAGAAGGATTGGTGCTTAACGCATCACCTTTCTAAGCCCAATGCGAGAAATTCAGATTCCATTGAGATAATTGGGCTTAGCGCAGCGAAGCAAGCTTAGCGCTACCATCCAGCCACTAGTCAGCGGTCCAAGCGCTTAGCGCGAGCAAGCGCTCGCTTAGCGCGTGAAGACTTGGTGCTTAGCGCAAGTGTTGCGCTTAGCGAGTGAACTACTGAAAAATTTTCTAAGTTCTTTTTCTGTTCACCTCTTCACCAAAGCTTATAAACCCTCTTTTTCAATATTAAACAAGCTGAAAACACACAATCACAAACAACAACTACACTAAATGCAAGCAAAACAAAATTAAAAATGATTGGGTTGCCTCCCAACAAGCACTCGTTTGATGTCATTAGCTTGACGCATCGTTCTGTTATCCCAGATCAATCTTGGTTCTCTCCTTCAGAACCTTCTTATCCAATTCCTTCACCTGTAAGCATACATCCTGGTCCAGCAATTCTCTTCCTTCATTAAATAGATCAAAGCTGATTTGTTGGTTTTCAAGGCTCATTTCCTACATTTTCTTCCCCATGTCCACCACACAGCTTGCAGTGGACATAAATGGACGTCCCAAAATGACAGGAATATCCGCATCTTCCTCAATGTCCATTACAACAAAATCAGCAGGAAAGATGAGATGCTTGACCCAGACCAGCACGTCTTCGATCACTCCATAGGGTCTGGTGATGGAGCGATCAATTAACTATAAGGTCTTAAATCAATAAGAGCCTTTGTTGGATCAAGTGGCCTCGGAATAATTAAGAAGAGGGGGGGTTGAATTAATTATTAATGAACCTTTACTTATTAAAAATCTATCCTTCTTAATGTTACTAGATTCAATTAGGCTTTTACTATAATGTTAAGAAAGTAAAGAATAGAAATAGAAACTTAACCAAAAGTAAAAGCGATAATTAAAGTGCACAGCGGAAATTAAAGAGTGTAGGGAAGAAGAAAACAAACACAAGAATTTATACTGGTTCGGCAACAACCCGTGCCTACATCCAATCCCCAAGCGACCTGCGGTCCTTGAGATTTCTTTTCAACCTTGTAAAATCCTTTACAAGCAAAGATCCAAAAGGGATGTATCCTCCCTTGTTCTCTTTGAACAACCAAGTGGATGTACCCTCCACTTGAACTGATCCACAAGAGATGTACCCTCTCTTGTTCTTAGTCACAACATCCCAAGTAGATGTACCCTCTACTTGTACCACAAAGGATGTACCCTCCAATGTGTTAAGACAAAGTTCTCAAGCGGTTAGTCCTTCGAAACTTTGTAAAGGGGATACAAAAGATATCTCAGGCGGTTAGTCCTTTGAAATCTTTTGTATAAGGGAAAGGGAAGAATCAAAAGAATTCTTAGACTGTGTCGTTTTGAATTCTTTGACAAGGGAGAAGGGAGGCACAAAAGAATTCAGGCGGTTAGTCCTTTGTTCTTTTGGAAAAAAGGGAGAAGAGAGACACAAAAAGAATTTAGGCGGTTAGTCCTTGGCGAATTCTTTTTGGCAAAGGGAGAAGAGAATAAAAGATATAGCACACTTCTGTTTTCAAGGTTTGGAAAACCAGAAAACTTTATAAAGCTTTTGCAAAGTAAGAAGAAGAAGAAGAAGAAGAAGTTCAAAGAGATTCAAAGGTTGTAAAAGAATATGTGGAAAAGTTTTTTGTAAAGGTTGTAAGTGTTGTTCAAATGCAAATCAAGGTCTTGCTTTTATAGACTCTTCAAGTCTGGTCAAGAAAACCATTGGAAGAGTTATAACCTTTAGACAAACCTGAAAACCATTGGAAGAGTTGCATCTTTTGATTTTTGTTCAAAACTTGTCACTGGTAATCGATTACCAAATCCTTGTAATCGATTACACAAAGCTTTTTATGAAGGATGTGACTCTTCACAATTGAATTTGAATTCCAACGTTTAGATGCACTGGTAATCGATTACCAATATCTTGTAATCGATTACACCATTTTGAAATCAATTGGAACGTTGCAAATTCAGTTGAAAACTTTTGAAATCAAACTTTGCCACTGGTAATCGATTACCAGAGAGTAAAAACTCTGGTAACTTGGAAAATTTTGAGAAAAACTCTTTTGAAAAACAAAACTGTGCTATGTTGTTTTTTTGAAAAATCTTTTCAATACTTCCCTTGTGAAGTCTTCTTGATTTCTTCTCTTGAATCTTGAATTCATCTTCTCTTGAACCTTATCATTCTTTGGGCTTTTTTTCATCATCTTTGTCATTATCAAAACTACTTGAATCAACTTGATTCATCATCATGAAGCTTGCTTCTACAGCCTTGCCTACTGAAACTTCTCCTATAGAACAAGGTATAGTGACACTGCATGGATCCTTATGCTTCGGTGGAAGGATACGTTGAATAACAGCGTTGCAGTTTCCCTCCACGACTATGGTGTCACTGTGGATATACTTGTTCTTCTTAGTTAGCATGTCTTTCAGGAATTTAGCATAGAGTGGCATCTGTTGTAAAGCTTCTCCAAAGGGCATTGTAATCTCTAGCTTCTTGAAAATATCCAGAAATCTTGCTAGATGTCTCTCTTTATTTTTTCTATAAGGTACCAAAGGATATGGTACTTCTTTCCCTTCAGCTGGAGATTCTTCTCTCTTCTTCTCTTTCGCACACTTACTCTTGCTTTTTCTCTTCTCCTCTTTTCTCTCTTTTTCTTTTTCTATTTTCTCATTTTTTTTCTTTTTCTTCCTCTTTTTCTTCTTCTTCTTCTTCTTCTTCTTCTTCTTTTTTTTATTTTTATCCTCATTTATTTCTTGTTCACTCAATTTTATTGTTGTCTCCTTCTTCTTCTCATCTTCTACCTCCAACTCTTCTTCAAATTCACTCAAAGACTCTACCACAGGGTCAAGTGTTGGGTCAAACACTAGCTATTATTTCTCTGCACCTATTCCATTCTCACTCTCATTCATGGTCACCAATTTGCTTCTAGTCATGACAATTTTACATTCCTCCTTTGGATTTTTCTCAGTATTAGCTCCAAAGCTGCTAGACAGACGGTCTGCCAATTGTTTTGCCAACTGTCCCACCTGGACTTCCAGATTCTTTATGGCCATGTGCTCTTATGATTTGACATAGATACTTGCATGAACTGAGCAAGAGTCTCTTCCAGCTTTGTTGTTCGATCATAGAGACTAGGCCCTTGTTGTTGTGGCCTGTTAGATGGACCACCCTGGTCTTTGTTGAACTGGTTTCCAGGGTGATTCCTCCACTGTCCCTGCTATGAATTATATGACTGGCCATGCTAAAATCTGGAATATCCACCTACATTGAAATTTTGTCTTGGCTGGTTCCCCATGTAGTTGACTTCATGTGGTGTTTCTTCTTGGGGAATACAGCAGCTAGACTATGTGCTCCACCACATATGACACAACCTGCAACCTACAAAACAGCAGAGGGTGAAGGTTGTACAAAATTTAATTGAGTTGGCAGCTTACTTAGTATGTCTATCAATGCTTCCAATTGCTTGGACAATAGCTTGTTTTGTGCCAACAATGCATTTTGTGATGAAAGCTCTAGTAGGCTTCTCTTGGTAGGAATGTGGGATCTATCACACAGAATTGCGTGGTCACTAGTAGCCATGTTCTCTATTAATTCCATAGCTTCTTCTAGGGACTTCAATTTGATCTTTCCCCCTACAGAAGCAACAAGAAGCTGCTTGGACTGTGGTCTCAACCCGTCAATAAAAATGTTGAGTTGTATCGGTTATGAAAATCCATGAGTGGGTGTCTTTCTTAGTAAGCCTCTAAATCTTTCCAATGCCTCACTCAAAGATTCATCTGGAAATTGATGGAAGGATGAAATGGCAGCTTTCCCTTCAGCTGTCTTAGACTCTGGGAAGTACTTCTTCTAGAATTTCTCAACTACTTCATCCTAAGGCTTGAGACTATTTCCTTTGAACGAATGAAGCCACCTTTTAGCCTCTCCAAACAAAGAGAATGAGAACAAGCTCAATCTAACTGCATCCTCAGGCACACCAACCAATCTAACAGTGTTGCAAATTTCAATATAAGTGGCTAGATGTGCGTATGGGTCCTCGTTGGGCAGACCATGAAACAAATTGTTCTGTATCAATTGGATTAATGATGGAGGGTAAGTGATGGTCTGTGCTTGAACCTCCAGCCGTGCAATACTTGAAAAGAACTACAACACACTTGAACTTGAATAATCTTCAAGGGTCACTCTCCTTGGCTCCTCAACCATGATTGTGTCTTCAGCTAATCCTGTGTGAGATTGCCCTTGTATAGGAAAACTAGAAGATACCTCAGAAGATAGAGGTCCTTTTGGAGTTGTTGTTGCCTCAATGTCTTGCAAAAATTTTGTTTCTTTCTGCTTTTCTTTTCCTGCAAGTAGCGTTAATTTCCAAGTCTATGGGAATCAAAACACCTGCAGAAGACCTTTTTTGCATGCAAAACAAGCAGAACAACAGTTAACCAATTCAAAAGAACAATAAATCTGTAGTATCTACTATTAACAAAAATAATCAAAGAATCAAAGAAAAAAAAATGAATCAATGCCTTAAAACTGAACTAAGCTCTTCTAATGAACTAAGTTCCCCGGCAACGGCGCCAAAATACTTGTTCGCCTCCCCACACAGTTCCTTTTTCTTAAATTTACAAACACTTATATCAAAGGGGAAGTGATACACCGGCAAACGCACCGGGTCACCAAGTATTTAAAATTAAAACAAAATGATCCGAGTATCGAACACAGGGAACTTGTTTATTTGAAAAAGCTTTGTTCAATAATCAGGCATTTTGTTGACAAAAAATAATAATTGTGAATTGAAGTAAAAGTATGATATATCCTAATTAGAAAATTAGTAAATGCAAGCAATTAAAAGTGATGACACTGGTTTAAAAGCGTTGGGTCTTTCTAATAAACGAGTTGATGCATATAAAGATATTTCTCTAATTAAGAATTTTCTTGTGTTCTATGCTGAAGACTAGAGTACCAAAACTCGATCCCTCGTAAGTTTAGACTAATTTAAAACAAGCTTCATCCTCATATCCCTCTTGTTGGACTAGGCTTAATTTAAACAACATTATAATCACAACATAATTAAAAACTAAAAAACCTACAATCTATCCCTAGCAATGCAATTATCTAGCCCTGCTCTATCAAGTTCTAAGGAAACAGTACACTTCCCAGTGCTAAAGTTCCTAACAGTACACACCAATGGGTGATCAGACCAAAAGCATGCAACAATGAAGCATCAATAGAAGCAATGAACACATAAAACACACTTAATTAGATATGAAAAGTGTTTACATCAATTTTTCATTAGAAATCCCCAACTAGGGTTTTAGCAAGCCATAACAAGGAGGCCTTTTCTACAATTAGACAGGGAATACAGAGAAATTGATGCTTACATAGGAAGTGGGATCCCTCCTCCTCTTCTTGGCACCTCACAATCACTCAAACACTCTCTAATCTCGCTCAAAGATGAACCCTAGGCTCCTTGATATGCTGCCTCTCCTCTGCTATCTTCAGAGCTCACTCTATGTGTAAAATTTTGTGCAAAAGCGTAATAATTTCGTTCTTACCCTAATTCTGACAATTCAGGCTTTAAATAGGCTTTGAAATCGTGTCGTCGTGCTTAGCGCCACTGTCATGCTTAGCGCGAGTAAGTTGATTTGGACTTGGCGCCAATGCTATGCTAAGCTTGGCAAGAGATGGACCACTCGCTGAGTGAGCTGATCTTGCGCTTAGCGTGCGGCTTCGATTCAGGTGCTCTTCTAGATTCCATCTTCATGCTAAGCGCGCTAAAACCACACTTAGCGATGTATATGCGCTAAGCCCGCTGAGTTCACTTAGCGCGAAAGCCACTTTGGCACTACAAGAAATTAGCTCCTTTTTACTTGAAATTGTACAGATTTTAACATTAATTACAATAAAAGAGACCCTAATGACAGAGATCAAAACACAACAACTTTTATTTACAATTCCTACAAAAGAACAATAAATTGGGGAAAAATATACATATTTTGAAAAAGTTTTCTATACAAAAGTTAGTCGTATAAGACAGCTAACAATCAGCAAGCACGATGCTTGGGTTTGACAAGTCTTGTGTGTAGCGTAAGTGTTGTGCCCTTTCATACATGGCCTTCGCTGTGGGTGGCCTGTACTGGAGGCGAACTGGCTTGCTCTTGCATATGCGCCTCTTACAAAGTGGTAGGTATTGGAGACATGGTGGTGTGAATTAGTGGGACTCACCAAGGGCGGACCTTGGGTTTTGCGAGCCCTGTAAAGGATTGACCATGGAATTGTCCAACCTGGGTTTTGAGCACTGTGCTCATGCATACATGCCACTTACTGTGGGTGGCACGCACTGGAGACATGGTGATATGCTTCTGCATATATGTCACTTGCTGTGGGTGACACATAGTAGAGTCATGATGGTAATACGCTCTTGCATGTATGTCACTCATCATCGGTGTCATACACTGGAGACTTAACAGAATGCTCATGCGCACATGCCGGGGGTGGCACGTACTGGAGGCTTAGTAGTTTGCTCTTGCATATATGTCACTCACCGTGGGTGACCTATACTGGAGGCATAATGTTATGCTCTTGCATGTGTATCACTCGTTGTATATGACACATATTGGAGGCTTGTTAAGATGCTCGTGTGCACATGCCACTTGTCGTGGGTAGCATGTACTGGAGTCACCAAGATGATACGCTCTTACATGTGTCACTCATCGTGGGTGACACACATTGGAGTCATGATAGTAATATGCTCTTGCATGTATGCCATTCGTCATGGGTGGCACAAATTAAAGGCTTAGTAGGGTGCTTGTGCGCACATGCCATTCATCGTGGGTGACATGTAATGGAGTCACCGTGGTGATACGCTCTTGCATCTGTGTCACTTGCCGTGGGTGGCGCACACTAGAGTCATAGTAGTATGCTCTTGCATACATGTCACTCGCTGTGGATGACATGTACTGGAGTCGTAATGCTAGAAAAAGGGCTCACCAAGGATGGACCTTGGGTTTTAAGAGCCTTGGAGGTACAACTATGGATGCTCTTGTCTTGATAAGAGAAATGCGAAAAGGAAGGGATGTAGATTTTTATTCAATGTATGTAACTGAGTACAAATTCCCTTCGTTGCCCAAATGTGCCTCGTTAAAAACCCTCCAAGCCAAAACCCTGGATTTTGTATTTTGGGGACAAAAAACTTGCATAGGGAAAAAAGTACAACATTAGGTTTAGAGTGTAGGTCAACTGAAGTAGAACTTCAGGTGGGTGGCATTCCACGTTCGTGGGATTGCTTTGCCATCTAGCTCTTGTAGTCGGTATGCTCCATTGTCAAGGTTGGTTGTGACCCTAAAGGGACCTTCCCAGTTGGGGCCAAGCTTTCCTGCTTGAGAATCTTTTCTTGCTTCACCTTGGACTCACAATACGAGGTTGCCGAGTTGAAAGGCTCGTGGTTGAACCTTTGTATTGTATCTTTTGGCTGCTCGAAGCTTGGCAGCTTCTTCCTTAATCCTCATCGTTTCGCAAACTTCTTTGGTGGTTTCAAGTTCCACTCTCATATTTTCTTCATTTTGTTGTTGCTGAAACATCAGTCTCCTTGTTGACGGTTCCCTAACTTCTATGAGGATCATGGCGTCTATGCCATATGTGAGTCGATAAGGAGTTTCGTTGGTGGCTGCCTGAGGTGTACAATGGTACCCTAGAGTATGTTGTAGAGTTCTTTCCATAGGCCCTTAGACTTGTCGAGTCTAGTTTGCAAGGCCTTGAGGATGACTCTGTTAGCTATCTCTTCCTATCCGTTAGTCTAAGGATGTTCGACAAAGGTGACCAGGTGCTTGATGCTTAGTCTTGTCGGGAAGTCTTTGTAAGTCTGAGCTTGGAATTAGGTGTCGTTGTCAATGACAATGGCGCATGGGAGGCCGTACCTACAGATGAGGTGCTTCCAGGTGAATTTTTCCACCTCACTGGCCGTAATGTCCTGAAGTGGTCTTACTTCTATCCACTTGGTGAAGTAGTCGATGGTGACTAGTAAGTATTTGATAGCTCTTTGGGCCTTTGGTAGTGGTCCTAGTATGTTCATTCCCTACATGGCAAAGGGCCAAAGGGAGCTCAGACTGTGAAGGTTGTCAGGAGGAGTGTGTGGCATGTCTGCAAACTCTTGACATCGTCTGCATCTCCTGGTAAAGTTGAGGGCATTTGCCTTGAGTGTTGGCCAGTAATAGCCAGCTCGCACCGCTTTGTTGGCTAGGGAGTGTCCTCCTGTATGAAGACCGCTGATCCATTCGTGAAGTTCTCTCTTGATGTAGTCTACCGGTTGACTGTTTAGGCATTTGAGCAGGGGTGTTGTCAACCCTCTTTTGAATAGCTCGCCATCGAGGATGACGTAGTTGCTTGCCTTCCTTTTGAGGTGTTGAGCTTCGTCCTTGTTTAATGGTAGCACCCCCTTTATTAAGAAGTTTTTATAGGGGGTCATCCAGTTTGGTTCCTCCTCTTCTTCGAGCATAATTTCCTCAGCATCTATGGTGGGAGTTTGAAGCGTCTCCTGGATGATGGTCTTGAGGGGCCTGACCTTTTTGTGCTGGCCAGCTTGGAGAGTAGGTCCGCTCAGGTTTTGCTTTCCTTGGGGATATAGTACATTTTGAAACATTTGAAATCGTCAATGAGAGACATCATTATGTGATAGTACTTGACCAACACTATTTCCTTGGTCTGGTATGTGTTGGCAACCTGTCCTTGGACAAGGTGCGGGTCTATGTAGCATCATAGTCGCTTGGCTCCAACTTCTCTGGATAGCTTCAAACCTGCAATGAGCACCTTGTACTCTGCTTGGTTGTTTGAGGCTCTTAAGTTGAGCTTGAGGGCTTGCTCTAGAGTGATATTGTTAAGGCCTTCGGGGATGATCCCTACCCACTTCCTTTAAAGTTGGACAGAAAGGGTCCACCAGTCTGGGGTGGTTGTGTCGTTTCTAGCGAATTTTGCCAGAAAGTCAGCCATGAATTGTGTCTTCTTGGGGTTGTGTTGTTTGTACTTAATGTCAAACTCTGATAGTTCGACAGACCAGACTACCATCTTTCCTGCGAGTTTTGGCTTTCTCAAAACCTGCTTGATGGGGTAGTTCATCTTGACTACTACTTGATGACTGGAAGTAGGGCCTAAGTCGTCGTGCCGAGGTGATGAGTGTTAGTGCCACCTTTTCGATCATTTTGTAGCGCTTCTCGGCGTCATGGAGCATGCGGGTGGTAAAGTAGATAAGGACTTTATGCTTCCCTTCCTCTTGTACAAGGGTAGTGCTGACGACTTCGTCAGCTACAAAGAGATACAGGAGCAGGGGTGCTCCTGGCCTAGGTCAAATTTGAACTGGTGGTATGGCTATGGTCTTTTTGAAAGCTAAGAAGGCTTGTTCACAAGTCTTATCCTGAGGAGGGCTAAGTCTTCTTGAGCAGTTTGTAAAATGGCTTCGCCTTTTTGGCAAGCTTTAGCAGGAACCTGGACAGGGATGCTAGCCTACCGTTGAGCTTTTGTACTTCTTGAATGTTAGTGGGTTACGCATCTCGAGTATGGAAGTGCATTTGGTTGGCTTCAATCCCCCAGTGTGTGATCATGAAACCAAGGAACTTGTCGCTGCCTACCCCGAAAGTGCATTTTTCTGGGTTGAGGCGCATGTCGTATTTGCGTAGTTCCCCAAAGACTTTTTCCAGATCCACCACATTTGGGGTATGCTTTGAGACTTGACAACCATGTCGTCCACGTATACCTCGATGTTTCATTTAATCTATTGTTTGAAGACTCGGTCCATTAGTTGTTGGTATGCCGCGCTTGCATTTTTGAATGTCATTTTCAATTGGCATCTTCAGTTATGAATGTGGTTTTCTCCTCGTTTGGAGGATGCATTCTGATCTAGTTGTATCCGGAGTAGGCGTTCAGGAAGCTTAGCACCTGGAACCCAGACGTCCCATCGACTAGCCTGTTGATGCTGGGAAAAAGGTATGCATCTCTAATGAACCTGGCAGACGTTGTTTAGATCAGTGTAGTCGGTGCACGTCGCCATTTGTTGTTGGCCTTTTTTAGCATTACGACATTGGCGAGCCAGGTAGAGCACCTAACCTCTCTAATGAATTTTGAATGGAGTAGCTTGTCAACTTCTTCTTTAACGACTTTAAGTCACTCTTCTCCCATCTTCATTTTCTTCCGTGATATAGGTTTGGCTTGGGGGCAGATAGCCAGTTTGTGGCAAATTATGTTAGGATGGATTCCTGGCATGTCAGATGGCTGCCAGGCAAATAAATCCATGGTTTTGCGTAGCATGTCGGCGAGGCACTAGTGCTCATGACTGGTGAGGTCCCTACCGAGCTGTGTGCACTGCCTCGGTTTAGGTCCAAGTTGCAGCTGGACAAGCTCTTCGATGGGTTTCGGGCCTCTGTCAAAGGTGTCGTCTCGCGGATCTATGTCAAATTCCCTACCCAGGCTGGATTGATAGACGGTCAGGGCTCAGATTTGAGACCCTTCATCCACTGTCATGACATGAGTGCCTTCAGCCGCTGTAGGGTAAGGCATGCTCGGCTCCCGGATGGAAGGATATGGCGCTACCTTCAGGCTTTCTACATAGCACTGGCATGAGGACCCTGGATACCATGAAGTTTGTTCCTGCTTGGTGATTGTCTATTCTCTTAACAAACTGGGCTAAGTACCCAACCTATATAAGTTCTTCAATCTTGTCTTTCAGGGCCCAACAGTCTTCGGTGTTGTGACTAATACCGCGGTGGTATCTATGGTATTTGGTTGTGTCTGACTCCGAGTTGGGAGGTTTTGTCTGGGGTAGCCGGATAGGTACCTCCAGGTTTCATGCTTCCTCAAGAATCATGGTGCAATTGGGTGTTAGGGGTGTGTAAGGCTCGTACTAGGCCCTTTGGAGAGAAGCTGACACTTGTCTGGCTTATGCCTCTTGTCCTACGTGTGCGAGTTAGGCTTGGTGTGTGCTTTGTGCTTATCGCACTTTTGTCCGACTTGGCGGACTTCATTCTGAAATTTGGACATTACTTCCATCTGGATGTAGCCCTTGGCTCGTTCACGCAATTTGTCCATGCTACCGGGTAGTTTTTTGCACAGACTGTTTACGAACTTGTTGAGGCGTAAGGCGAGGAACTTCCATCCGGATTGAGATTTCGGATTTGGACGGTCGTGCGCCCAAATCTGTCCATCAACTTTCTGAGGTACTCATCGTCTGCGATGAGACCTACTAGTAGCATATTGCGCACTGAATCGTTTGACAAGGGTGTCGAAGCTATTTATGGACCTAGGTGGGAGTCCACCATACCAAGTCAATGTTGCACCCTTGAGAGATGTAGGGAAGATACGACATAGAATCGCGTCGTCGTTGGTGTAGAGGTTCGCCTGTGTCAGGAAGTTATCAGATACTCGTTTGGATCTGTTGTCCCATCGTACTGCTTGAGGTTGAGTGGTTTCCACCCCAAGGGTACATCTGCCTCCATAATGTGGTCGACAAAAGGATGTTGACGGACAGTCCATTATTGCATGTGATTCCCCTTGGGTGCGTTCAAGCAAGGTGTGGGCGGATTCCTCGTCTCCCTGGGAACGTCTAACACGATCCTCCAACTGGTTCTGGTTAGCCTTTAGCTTTGTCAACTCTTCCTCATGGCGTCACTCCATCTCTGCGATGTGGTTTTGGAGTTGATGTAGAGTGTCTGTGTTTGTGTCTGTCATAGCTGTCAGATGAGGATGCGAGTCTGCGAGGGGGGTCTCGCGTTTGATGCCAGACCGAGTGAAAGGATTGATGAGAGGCCGTGGTGTATGTTTTACCGCAGCCCCACGGTAGGCGCTAAATGTTCTTACTAAAATCCGAAACCGTGGCACGTCAAGGTGGACATGGCTAACTGTGATCCGAACTTCACACGTTGGCTTGAAGAAGTGTCTTTGACAGGAAGGGGGGCCTGCAAAACAAAGGAATCCAACGCTCAATTAAGAATGTGTGTTAGGTGAATAAAGCAAGTAATGTTGTAAAGTAGCTTGTGTGAGGGAGATAGAGAGAGAGGCAGAAGCTTCTTGCTATGTGTTGAGTGTGTGTGAGCAGGTCGTGTAAATAGATTCGATGGAACCTATTTTTATAGTAAATGAGCGAGGGTGTTGGCCCTTGTTTGTAGGAGCTGTTGTTAGCCTTGTAGATAATTCCCGACTTATAGATAATAGCCGAGAGCTTAAAGATAATGTTAGAGATAATTATTTGAATTATAGATAAATGTAGAAGATATTCGTACCTTATAGATAATGTGGCGTTATAGATAATTTAATACCTCCGAATAGATAAGATATTTTATTTCATCTTTTATTCGATCAAATTTATTGACTCTTATTATTTTTATAACATCACACATATTAATGTTATTGGAAAGATAAGAATAGTTTTTTTTTTATTTAATTTTTCTGTTTATTAATAATTAGTTAATTAATTGAATTTAAATTCTGAAAATATGTACAGTTCTTTTTCAATATGCATCCTCTATATATATAAGCACCTACAAACCCATTCTTCACCTATTTGATTCTCCAGTTTATTTCAGGTAAAACAATTAGTATCAATTACATAGTTTTTATTTAGTTCATTTAAAAAAATTATGTTATGAACATCGTATGTTATGAAAATCATCTTGCTTTTCAAACTTATGTTTCATAATTTTCATTATAGATCATTTCATTTAATATTCTTTTGCAGTATCATGGCTCAAAAGATTTTCTTCATTGACACACTTGTTCCTTGGAAAATTTAATGGAGACGAGTTACAGTTATCCGATTATCAACTCTAAAAAAAAGCAAACAATATTAAAAGTTCAAAATGATAATGCTTGATGAAAATGTTATTTTTCATTTTTGTTTCTTGATATTCGTCTCAGATTATGTAAAAAAAAATAGTTAATTTATTTTTCTACCTAATTTTTAATTGTAAATGTTTTCAGTATCTCTATTATATAACAAGTTAGAATGTAACTTAGACAATCTTATGTTTCTATATATTAATTAATATTTCATATCGGAATAGTCTAGGTGAATTCAAGATTCTATCAATAAAACTCTTTTTATAAGTTTAAAAACTTATGGAAGAGATTTAGGCCTAACTGATTAAAAAATTGATAGTTGTTGATATAGATAAGAGATTCAAACCAACTAAACACAAACACATTGAGTTTCCTAAAATCACAAAGTGTACTATGTTTTAGACCGGAAGTATACCAAAATTATACTTTGATTTCTTACCATTTGTAAATATATTGGTTGCAGAAGACAAAAAATTTTTATTTGGTTAGTATAATATTAATATAGCAAAATTTAAATTAATATTAAACATTTTTTTCTTACTAAGATGTTTTATTTTTTATCCCAATACCGATGTGATAAGACATGTAACTGAGAACAATGAAATAAAAGACAAAAATACAAATTCGATAAAGAAAAACTAATGGACATCGTCCTCGAAGATTTGGAGTACAAATATTTTAATAAGATTATTCAATTTTCATACACTACTAAAAAAACAACTTTCTACATCGCCCAATTAACATCGGTTATAGCTAAAACCGATGTTAACGAAAGCGCGGTGGCATTTTTGTAAATAAGTAGACTTAGTTAACATCGGTTTTGGAAAAACCGATGTTAGTATGCCATTGTTAACATCGGTTTTGTAAAAACTGATGTTATCGAGTCGATGTTAACATCGGTTTTATTATAACCGATGTTATGTAGTTGATGTTAACATCGGTTATTTTTAAAAAACCGATGTTGTTATCATTATAAATTAAACTTCTGAAATTGCACAACCCGCGCTTGAACCCTATCGTTCTTCTTCTTTCTCCTTGTGCTTGAACCCTATCGTTCTTCTTCTTTCTCCTTGTGTCAAAGTCGCCTGTGCTTCCTTGACTGCAACCACATTGTGGAGATCGTGTTTGTGGAGATCGTCTTTGGCACTTATCCATTGAGGTACGTCCTTTCGTTTTAACATTAGGCGTTTGTCATTTTAACCCAGGGCTTTATTGTTGTTTCTCCTTCTGCCTGAGTTCATGTTTGTCGCAAACTGGGCTACGCTTCCGTGACTGCAACCACATTGTCGAGTTCGTGTTTGTGGAGTTCGTGTCTGCGCTTCCATCGAAGGTATGTCTCTGTTGTATGTTAATGATGAAAATCCATTGTTCAATGGTCTGTCTCTGTTGTGATGTTTCAAAACCCTAGTTAGGCACAAAGGGTTAATCGTAACTGAATGTGTAGTGATTTAGGACCATATGTAACTGCCTTAAGCAGTTATTGTAGAATAAATTATGGAGTAACAACAGGGGGGTTAGGCAGTTTTTAGTGGGTTTTCAGGAAGGGAGACATGAGGCTGTCAAATTTACATAGAGGGTTTCAGGGACAAAGCTTTGATTTACATATTGAATTTCATCCAAATTTTTGACAAGTCATTGTTACTTCCATGAATATTGATATTGTATCATGCTTAATTATATGCATTTTCTTATTCTGATCATTGTGTGTTGTGTGATTATTTCTTCCATGCAGGTACATGATTCCTATTTGTTGTGAGAGTGAAATGATGGGCAGCAACACCAACTGAGGTGAGTTTATATTTCTTTTTTTTGTCTTTATCTTTGTTAGTTTGTTATATAGTTTTTATTTTATATGTTTGAGTTTTAAATGTGTAAAAAATAGAAATAGAAAGGTCTGTTGATTGCTTAGGAATTCCTTGCTATTTCATGGCATTCCTTTTGAACCTCAAAAGGTGCTTATGATGGCCTTTGGTTAAATTTCTGATTATATGTATTGGGGTCCTTGTGCTGGGTTATTGTTGGGTTTGTTTTGCTTTTTGGAAGGTGGCACTTTTGTGTCTTGTATCTTTTATTTTCAGTACCTATGGTACTGTTCTGCTTAATATTTTTTTTTTCAACTGCAAAGATAATTTATATTGATAATTAGTAGTGGTACTACAGATTACAAAGAGACATTTTTTTTGCACAGCAAAAATCAATATATTATATATGAAATTCAGTACTAGGTGTACTGAAGATACAAAGTTAAAAAGCAAGACAATTACAGTCTGCATCCCATTAGGAGAGACCGAATATAGCCCACAAAAATACAAACCCATCCCCTCTAAGAAAGAACATCCTTTAGATTGGTTGACCAGAAATTAAAGTGCATTTGGAAGTCCTTCTCCACACATTTTATCCAAGACCAGGTGTGGAACAAGGCATCATCCATGACCTTTTCAGGAGTGAACGGCTGGTTCTTGAATATCTTGGCATTTATATGGTACCAAGTGGAGAAGGACAGGGCTAGCCACAGAAATTCCCATCTTTTGTTGGTACTATCTTTGCTATTCCACTGGGTGAATTGTAAAAAATGATTCTTTGGATGTATGGAATAGGAACCCACTCTATTAACCCATCTCATTGTCTCCCACCAAAGACTCCTAGTCTTTTCACAGTTGAACATAAGATGATAAATCGATTCTTCTTCATGGTCACATAAGAAGGCAGTGTGACCTGTGTCTTTCTAAGATTGTCCCTAGTAGGAAGTCTATTCTTGAAAATTCTCCAAGAAAAAGCACTCACTTTTGGGGGAATTTTCAATTTCCACATAATGTTAAGAACATTGTCTTCACTATCACTATGGTGAGCCTCCTGCAGCACTTTGTAGGCAGAATTTGTTGAAAAAACTCCATTAGTGTCTGGCTTCCACCAAAGGAAATCTCTGCTGGATTGGTGAATGTGAATAGAATCAATCTCAACTAGGAAATCAGCTGCCAATTGAATTTCATGATCAAAAAAATTCCTTCTCCATGATAACTTCCATTCCCACCTACCTTCCACAAAATCTCCCATAGAATTGATTGATGAATTCTGCTGTCTACTTATTAAATATAACTGGGGATATTTTCCTACGAGAGTACAGTTGTCCTCCATCCATTTATGCTTCCAGAAATTGATGCTGGACCCCCTTCCCACTCTCCATTTTAAATTATCAGTTAAGCATTCATTGTGATGCTGCTGGAAGATACTCTTCAAATCCTGCCACCATTGGGAAGTGAAATTCCTCCTTCCACCAGAAATGAACTCCTTCCACCCACCATACTTAGAGATTAAAATTCTAGACCAAGGCTGGTCTTGATTGTTAGCCAGCTGCCACCCCCATTTGCCAAGTAAAGCCGCATTAAATAAAGATAAGTCTTTAATCCCTAGACCCCCTTTGTTCTTAGGAAGACAAACTTTGTCCCACTTCACCCAAGGAATCTTGCTGGCCTCTAGGTGACTTCCCCACAGAAAATTTCTCTGGATGGAGACAATTTTTTGCATCACTTTTTTGGGGATCCTAAAGAAGGATAGAAGGTAGATAGGTAAGGCTGAGAGGACAGAATTAATAAGAGTGATTCTGCCCCCCATTGATAGAGTTCTTTGCTTCCATTTTGCAAGTTTGACTTCAAACTTCCTTACAATAGGCTGCCACACGATCCAGCTCTTAGAGGACACCCCAACTGGAATTCCAAGATAAGTAAAAGGAAATTCCAAAGTACTGCAATTAAGGAATTGGGCAGCTTCCCTGCACCAACTTGCTGATTTACCCAAACAACCAAAGTGGCTTTTAGAGTAATTTATCTTGAGACTAGATGCTTCCTCAAAGCACCTCAGAACACATTTTAAGGTTCTTACATTTTGCTTAGTAGCATCTCCAAAAAACAAAGTATCATCAGCATATTGGAGGATGTTCACCTCTTCTTTTAAAGATCCCACTAGGTAGCTTCTGAACAGGTTCTTGGACACAGCTGACCTCATCAAGCCTGTGAGACCTTCCGCTACAATGTTGAAGAGAAAAGGTGCAAGGGGATCACCTTGCCTTAAACCTCTCTTAGGAGTAAACTCCTTAAATGGACTCCCATTAATTAAAATGGATATAGTTGCAGTATTTAGACAACCATTTATCCATTTCCTCCACCTTTCACAAAATCCCATCCTTTTAAGCATGTAGTCAAGAAAACCCCAAGAAACCGAGTCATATGCCTTTTCAAAGTCGGCTTTGAAGACCATGCAAGGTTTACTTCTAGATTTGGCCTCAGCTATAGTCTCATTGCCAATTAAAACACCATGAAGAATGTGTCTCCCCTTCATAAAAGTCGTCTGCCTTTCATCTATAAGGTGAGGTAATACAGTAGCCAGCCTCTTGGCCAAAACTCTTGCCACAATTTTATAGACACACCCTATAAGGGAGATGGGTCTATAATCATTGAAAGATTGAGGGTCATTAATCTTTGGAATGAGGGCTATAAAGGAAGCATTGGTTCCTTTTGGAAAGGATCCATTGATATAGAATTCATCCATGAATCTCATGATGTCTGGTTTCAAAATCTCCCAAAAGTGTTTAATAAAATTAAAATTGAAGCCATCCGGGCCAGGGCTTTTGTCCCCCCCACAATCCCAAACAGCAGATTTGATCTCCAATTCATTAAATCTGGACACAAGGCTTTATTTGTCTCTTAGATCCAGAGAGGAGAAGTAAACACCATCCAGTGTTGGCCTGTTAGAACAATCCTCCAAAAATCTGTCTTTGAAATAAAGGACAGCTGCATTTTTAACCCTGCAAGGTTCATGAATCCACACACCATCCATGAAAATACCTGGAATAGCATTTTTTTCTTCTTCTATGATTGATCAATCTGTGAAAATAAGTAGAGTTGTTGTCCCCTTCTTTTAGCCACTTAATTCTAGCCTTTTGTCTCAACATAGATTCATATGCATAAGCTGCCTCCCACAATTGAACTTGAAGAGATTTCTTAAGAGTGACTTCCACTTGGGATAGAGGTCTGTCATTTAGAACATTCTCCAAAGCATTTAGCTCCTTTTTAATCATAGTAACTTTTTTAGCATTAGCTTCACCATTTGTTAAGCTCCACTGCTTTATGCACTGTTTGAGGAGTTTTATTTTATGGTTCAGAACATATCCTCCCCATCCTGGAGGATGATAATTGCCCCACTGCTGCTGAATAGGCAGGTTGTAGTTTTATTTTATGGTTCAGAACATTTCAAACTTTACAGTGACTGGGTAATTAGGTTAATGGGTGGACAGGCAGGTTGCAGTTTTACTAATTCTGTTGCTATCCATGTGGTGGTATTAAGATGGGCACTGTTATTGTCTATAATTGAAATATAGTGTAATTGTTTTTTTTTTCTTCTTAAAATTTGAACCGGCGCTATCATTCTTTGAATGCCATCATCTACCTTTAATGATTCACATCTAAATTGGTCCCTGTTTAATTAAATGAATTAGTTTTTGCTTTAGTTTGACTGGATAGAAGTATGATATGTATTCTTAAAAAATTGTCAATGAGTTGTTTGATAGAATGACTGAAAAAGGCTTTAAATACACTCTCAGTATAATGTCTTTTGAGAGTCAATTTATCACCATGAATTGAGAGTCATATTGTTGATAAAAGGCTTTAAATACACTGTGGCTAATTTCTGTATGGTTTTTTTAGAGCTATCATTTACTACTGCTAATTGGCGTTGCTGTGGAAGCGGTTTGATTATATCTTTGAAGCCTCAAAGTCAGGTATTTATATCTTAGATTGGAAAACTAATTTGAAATTGTTGTTGTATGCATTACTGGTATATTTGTAACTTATGCTATGCCTGTCTACATGACCTTTGTTTCATTGGACTGATATCTTTGAAGTATTTACTGTGATTTAAACTGTCTCGATATATATATGTTGTGACTGCCATTGCCCTTCTGTCTCTCTTGTATTATCTTTTTTTTTATCAGCAAAATTATAATTTGTATTAATAACTGTGAGTACCAGAGGTACTAAATATACAAGGTAGAAACCAGCAGACTAGCAGAAGCATAGGTCCTACGAATCAGGTGCCAATCTAAATAGAATACAATAACCCTGCAGTGCTACCCTAATCAAAAAATGTTGTTGATAAATTACTAGACCAATAGTTGTAGGGCTGGGCAAAGCCTTTCTCCAGCTGTCTTGTCCGCAAATTCCCTTTTTTTTTTCTCAGCAAAATTAGATATTATATATATTGAAAACTACCAGTGGTACTAAGATTACATTGGTAGATATTATATATATTGAAATGTGCATTTGGTTGCTGTTTTATAACAGAACCACTTACAACAAGCTAATTGATACATAGATTCTGAATCCTCTACAGCCTATTTACTAAACACTTCCATTAGGTTGGAGGACCACTGATTAAAATGTGTTCCAAAGTCTGTCTCCATATTTCTAAATGGGCAGGCTCCTCCTCTACATCTCCACAAAATGGGCATTGTACCTCATTTAATTATCACAACCTGCCGCCTTCTATGATTCATCCTAGTTCAAAGTTTGTCCCTAATTAGCCTCCAAGCAAAAACCAGCGATTTACTTGGTATTTTGAGCTTCCAAATGTCCACAAAGTCCAAATTCTGATTAGCTCCCATCTGTGCTTCCCATATCAAGTCATATCCGCTTTTTGTTGAGTAGTATCCAGTTTGATCATGCTTCCAGCTGCACCTATCCTCTGTATTTGGCTGAATCTGCTGCTGTGATAGTTCTCCAAGGAAATTATCTGCCATTTGAATTTCACTATCAAAAAGAGCCCTCCTCCAAGATAGCTTCCACTCCCATCCGCCGTTGGTGTTATTCCCAATATTCATAATGATTTGTTTCTGTTGATCAGAAATTCGGTACAGCAGCAGCAGCATCCTGTATGCAGTAGCAGCATCCTGTATGCACAAGTGTCTGCTGTGTCTTTGGGCAGGTTCTTCAACACACACATAGACACACACACACAGACACACACACACAGAAACACACCCACACACACAAACACACACACACACACACACACAAACACACACATACACACAGAAACACACATATTTAGAAACACACACACACACAGAAACAAACACACACAGCCACACACACACACACACACACACAGAAACACACACACACACACACACACACACACACAGACCCTCATTAGCCCTGTCAGTCCTTCAGCCACTAAGTCAAAGAGTAATGGAGCCAAAGGGTCTCCTTGTCTCAACCCTCATGATACACACAGATCCTCATGATACACACATACACACATATACCCAACTACAATATTAAACCATAAGCACCCTTCAAACCCAACATTTGAAATTAGTAACATAAACAACTGCTGATGTCTATATTTGTCTGTAATTGAATTTGACCTTTTGTATGTTCTTGTATGTGATCAGTGTAATTTGCTATATAAACAATTGTTGTTCATGGTGAGTGAACCTTAGATTCCCGTTTGAGACTGAATGCAATGACTCTTGCGGACAGTTTGCATTAGCCATTGTATTTAGTCTTGAATTGTCTGTTTGGACAGTTTGGGGAGACTAGTATTTTTATGTTAGATTCATTCGTGAAGGTTATTATTATTTTCATTAATTTGATTAAATTTCGGTTCACTGCATTTCAAGTTGTTCTCCGAGTGCATACTTGATTATCGGGAAATTCATTTGACCGATGTCATGCCGTGTACTTGGAGACCAATGCGAAATGCTGCCGAAATTTAGTCAAATTTTTGTAAATAATGGTAACCTTGACGATTGAAGCTAACATAAAAGACAATTTTCCTAAATGGGATAGGCCCACACCTATAAATAAAAAAGTGAGATTTTCATGCACGGAATTGCGTAGATGGATCGAAGTTGGATGAATGAAAGTCGCATGAGCCCAGAATATGAGGATGGCGTCGAACAGTTCTTGCAATTTGCTTCAGAAAGAGGTCGACCGAATGAAGAAGGAAAATATTATTGTCCTTGCATCAACTGTTTGAATGGAAGACGACAATTACTCGATGACATACATGACCATCTATTGTGTGATGGGATTAAGAAGAATTACACAACGTGGATATGGCATGGTGAAGTGACAGACATGCAGAGTGGGTCCCAATCTGAACTGTTTGATGCAGAAATGGGAGATCGGTTAGAGGACATGATTCGTGACCTTGGACAGGAGTCTTTCCAGCAAGCACACGCCCTTGTGTATGAAGGATTGTAGAGTGATTCTAAGAAGCCTTTGTATGCAGGCTGCAAGAATTCCTTAACCCTGTTGTCTGCTGTGTTAAGTCTGGTTAATGTGAAGGCCAGGTATGGGTGGAGTGACAAAAGTTTCACCTCACTGCTTAAGGTAGTGCACAATCTGCTCCAGAGGACAACACATTGCCTAAAAGTTACTATAAGGCGAAAAAGATATTGTGTCCGATGGGTATGGAGTATTAGAAGATTCATGCTTGCCCTAATGATTGCATACTGTACAGGCATGAATTCCAAGAAATGTCCAAATGCCCTATCTGTGGGACTTCACGGTACAAAGTCAAGGATTAAGAGGAAAGCAATTCTGATGAAAACTCCAACAAGGGTCCCCCAGCGAAGGTTTTGTGGTATCTTCCAATTATTCCAAGGTTTAAGCGTCTCTTTGCTAACGAGGATGACGCAAAAGACCTTACATGACATGCAAATGGAAGGATTTCTGATGGAATGGTCCGTCATCCGGCTGATTGCTCCCAGTGGAAGAAGATTGATGGTTTGTATCCGGATTTCGGGAATGAGCCAAGAAATCTTAGACTTGGACTAGACAATGATGGAATGAACCTATATGGCACCTTAAGCACTCAACACAGTTCATGGCCAGTTCTGCTAGTAATTTACAATTTGCCTCCTTGGTTGTGCATGAAGCGAAAATACATGATGTTGTCTATGATGATATCGGGCCCAAGACAACCAGGAAATGACATTGATGTTTATCTAAGTTCGTTGGTTGAAGATCTGAGAAAGTTGTGGGACAAGGGGGTTGTAGTGTTTGATGCGTTTCGCAAGGAGACGTTTGAAATGCGTGCAATGCTTTTTTGTACCATTAATGACTTTCCAGCATATGGGAATCTCAGCGGTTACAGTGTTAAGGGTCATTATGCATGCCCCATCTATGAAGAAAATACAAGTTACATACAACTTAAACATGGGAGAAAAATAGTCTACAGTAGGCATTGCCGCTTTCTAACACCCAATCATCCTTACAGACGACTGAGAAAAGCTTTTAATGGAAGTCAAGAGCATGATATTGTGCCGATACCGTTGACTGGTGAGCAGGTATAGCAGCGGGTTGAACACCTGAATATTGTATTTGGGAAGACCTAAAAGAAGGATAAAAGTCAAAGTTGCATATGGAAGAAGAGGTCCATTTTCTTTGATCTTCCGTACTGGTGTGATCTTGACGTTAGACATTGTATTGATGTTATGCACGTGGAGAAAAATGTCTGTGATAATGTCATTGGGACGCTCCTTAACATTCAAGGCAAGACGAAGGATGGCTTGAATACCCATCAAGATCTAGCTGATATGGGTATACGATCACAGTTGCATCCAAGGTCTGATGAGAAGAAAATTTACTTGCCCCCAGCCTGCCATACTTTGTCCAAGAAGGAGAAGATAAGTTTTTGTCAGTGTCTTCGTCGGGTGAAGGTTCCACTAGGATACTCTTCAAATATTAAGAGCCTTGTGTAGTTGAAGGAGCTTAAGCTTGTAGGGTTAAAGTCTCACGATTGTCACGTGCTCATGCAACAATTGTTAGCCGTGGCTATACGAGACATCTTGCCAAACAAAGTCATGTTAACGATAACTCGCCTATGCTTTTTCTTCCATTCTATATGTAACAAAGTCATTGATCCAGTCATGTTTAATGAGTTGGAAAATGAGGCCGCAATTATACTGTGCCAGTTGGAGATGTATTTTCCCCCTGCTTTCTTTGACATCATGATTCACTTGATTGTGCATCTGGTCAGAGAAATCAAATGTTGTGGTCCTGTTTATCTACGGTGGATGTACCCGGTTGAGCAATACATGAAGATCTTAAAAGGGTATACAAAGAATCTATATCGTCCAGAAGCATCTATTGTTGAGAGGTACATTGCAGAAGAAGCCATTGAATTTTGTTCAAAATACTTAGAGAAGGCTAAAGCTGTTGGGCTTCCTGAGTCTCGGCATGATGACAAAGTGGGTGGTAAGGGTTCAAGAGGACTGCAGGTGATCACTCCAAGTGTAGAAGATTTGTTACAAGCTCACTTGTATGTCTTGAACAACAATAATGAAGTTTTGCCATACATAGTTAAGCATGAAGCTTTAGTCAAACAGAATAATCTGAAAATGTCAAAGAATTGGGTGTTGAAAAAGCATAACAAGACTTTCTATGATTGGTTTAAAGATACAATCTTTGCAGATGAGAATGCTTCAGAAACATTAAGAAAGCTAGCAGATGGGCCTAAAAGAAATGTTATAACCTGGCAAGGATACGACATAAACAGGTATTCATTTTACACAAAAGCACAAGATGACAAAAGTACAATGCAGAACAGCGGGGTCACCCTAAGGGCTGAATCTCAACACTTTGCAAGTGTCAATGACGCCAATCCCTATGTAGCTTCCATCCCTTACTTTGGGTTCATTGATGAAATTTGGGAGCTTAATTATGTGAAATTTACAGTATGTGTTTTCAAATGTAAATGGGTTGATAGCAACACCGGTGTATGCACCGATGATATAGGATTTACCCTGGTAGATCTAAAGAAACTTGGTTACCACAATGACCCTTTCATCATGGCAGAACAAGCTAGACAAGTATTTTACGTGCAAGACCCTTGTGATGAAAGGTGGTGCGTGGTTCTGCAGGGCAAAACAGTTGGTGTTAATGTAGAAGATGATGATTCATACATGGACACCTATGTTAGTCCTTTGACCACTCAAATCACTGGTAACGTTGTGGGAGAAGAAGAAGCTGACGCCGTTCATGCTAATTGAAATGATCATGATGAAGGAGAATTGATTAACATCCTCTAATGTAATTTTATGCAGAGACAGAGGTCACCAAATCTAGTAAGTGACAGCTACATTTTTCTCTGATTGAGGCATCGGTTTTTTGTTTCAATTTTCCTCCTTAGGACTTCATCCAGCTCATGTTTGTCGCCAGTTTCATCATCCACCACCCTTTTCTTCTCTGGCTTCTCACGTTCATTGTTGTTAAACCCATATTTATGCTCTCTTCCCTTCATGTCTTGTTTTATCACAACTTTAGCTAAATCTCCCATCTTCAGCATAGTTGAATCTCCTGTCTCATTCTCCAATGACACACTTTGATGGCCTGTATCTCTTTTCTTCGTATGGTCTAGTGCTTCAGCTTCAGAATGCATAAAGCAATCAGAATTTTCTAGTGATCACCAAAGGCTTATGCATCATCATTGACACTCTCCACCCTCTTTAGTTTATGCTTCTGTGTTTTCTTCCGTGCCTCCTCGTTATAAATCTCATCTTTATTCGAGGTTGCACTAGAACGATCACCACCAATCTGTGCTTCTTCCTCGTCTATCAGGTCAATATGTTTCCTTTCAACTTTTGTTTTGTAAATTACAGTGTAGTTTACAAAAGCAAAGGTCAAACGAAAGATATTGAGCTGGTAGAGGAGGAACAGGCACGGATTGGTGCTGATCCTTCTAGTGGGACCTCCAATAAATCTGAGAATTATAAGGAGGAAGCACGGAAGAAAACACAGAAGCATAAACCAAAGAGGGTGGAGAGTGTCAACGCTGATGCAGAAGCCTTTGGTGATGACTGGAAAATTCTGATTGCTCTATGCATTGTGAAGCTGAAGCAGTAGACCATACGAATAAAAGAGATACATGCCATCAAAGTGTGTCATTGGACAATAAGACAGGAGATTGATCAATGCTGAAGATGGGAAATTCAGCTAAAGTTTTGATACAACAAGACATGAAGGGAAGAAGGCATAAATATGGGTTTAACAACAATGAACTTGAGAAGGCACAGAAGAAAAGGGTGGTGGATGATGAAACTGCCGACAAACATCAGCTGGATGAAGTCCTATGAAGATCCTCCTCATTCTCAAAGAGGGGAACGAGCAATAATTTGAAGGTTGTACATTCAGGAACTAAAGAATTCAAGATAGCTAGTAATAAGAGGGATTTGTTTTTGGGATTTTCTGAGCACCAAGAGCGGCTACGCAAGAAGCTTGCACTTGAGGAGGGAAGGATATTTGCAGCTAATGAACAAGTTTCTTGACTATTTGTCCTTAAGATTTTACTGTTTCTTTTTTCTAATATGTAAATATAAATGGTATAAAGGTATTCCGTAAAAACATGGTCTATATTTACTTCTAAGATTGTTAGGGGTAAAAATGACCATGTCCCTATGGCATAGCCTTATATTATTTATATTTACATATAAGAAAAAAAAAGTAAAATCTGAAGGACAAATAGTTAAGAAAGTTGTTCATTAGCTGCAAATATCCTTCCCTCCTCAAGTGCAAGCTTCTTGCGTAGCCGCTCTTGGTGCTCAGAAAATCCCAAAAAAAAAATCCCTCTTATTACTAACTATTTTGAATTCTTTAGTTCCTGAATGTACAACCTTCAAATTGTTGCTCGCTCCCCTATTTCTTTTCTGCAAAAAAGAAAATCAAATGTTGTGAAAACATGGATGAAGTCCTAAGAAAATCAATATCAAAGAAAACATGGATGAAATCACAATTAAAAAGCACAACTACCTATCTTTCAGAGTCCTTTGGTTAATTTGTCTTGTCTCCTTATGTGGTGGGGTTTTGTTTAATAATGTTATACTTTTGCCTTCCAAAAAAAACTTATGATTAATCCTCTTTTCATTAATCCAATTTTGTATTTTATTGTATAAAAGATTATGGGTTCTCCACCTGCCTCCACTACTACTCCTCCTCCTCCTCCTCCTCCTCCTTCTCCTCCTCGTCCTCCTCCTACTTCGGACGCATCGGCTTCGACGTCTGCCGTGAAGCGGACATGCAAAGCCTCACGCCTACGATCGTTGTCCACTAGACCACCTGGTGTTGAGAGACCAGTGGTGCATGTTGATCCTACTACAAGGAAGGCCGACGGTCCCCACAAGAAGAAATTAAGAACATATTTGGGGATTGTGGCACGTGATAAGGTGGACATCACCTACGAGAATTGGAAGGAGGTCCCTACTGCTCAGAAGGACCTGATTTGGGAGGATATTCAGGTATTTCTCTTTTCTTATTTGATTGTGTGTAATTAATAGCCAAAAAATTTCATTATTGTAACAAATAAACATTGTTTCATGTTGTCAGGCAGAATTTGATATCCCAGAGGCTTCTGACAGTAAGACAAAAAGGAAGTTACTACAGACCGTGGGGGAGAGATGGAGACAGTTTAAATCAGACGTTACAAGGAAATGGGCCCTTGCAGCCGATCAGGACGGTGTCGAGGACACTGTCTGTGACAAATACGACATCAGCAAGGAAAAGTGGGCCCAGTTTTGCCAGACTCGCAGAGACCCTTCTTGGGAGGTATGTTCCTTTGGCATTTAAGTTGTTTCTCATATTAAACATGATGTTGTTATACTTCATTATACCCATTTCAAACATTATTGTTTAATTTTTCCAGGATGTGCGCATCAAGGCACATGCCATCCAGAAGCAGAATACTGGCCCCCACGTTTTGTCTCGTAGGGGTTATGATTATTTGGAGCAGAAGCTCCTGGCTGAGAAGACCAAGAAGAAGATGCAGGAAGCTGCACAGTCAGGAAGCGTTGATGGTGTCATCGACCCTCCATCCCCGGTCAGACGCCACGTGAAGTGGAAGATGGCCCGCACGATGAAGACATGGGAGATGACGACTGAGGCCGCAAAGGAAATCGCTGAGAAGATTGTAAGTCATTTTCAACTAACCATTACAATTATGTTTGAATATTTTGAGAATGCCATGTACCACTATGTGTTTTCTGTGCAGGATTCGTTTGAGGAGAAGGCCACACAGGGATCGTTCGTCCCCCATGGACGTCAGGATGTTCTGGCCGCTGCTATTGGACGTCCAGAGCACCCTGGACGTGTCCGTGCTGCTGGAGCCGGTGTCACCATCAAGCAATACTTTGGATCGGCTCCACGGACGTCCCGCAGCGCTTCCTCCCTGCCTCCTGACGAATTACAGCAGCTGACTCAGCAGATCAGGGACCAGCTAGAGGAGTCCATCACAGAGAAAGTGATGAGGCAGGTCATGGCATCCTTCAGCCAACTTCAGTCACAGATGCAATCTCAGGGACCTCCTGAGCCTCTGGTTGGTCCTGGTCCCTCCGGTCCTCGGGTGAGCACAAAGGGGAGTTGTGTTGATCCCTCAGGAAACGATCCTGAGACGGGTGACTCTAACAGGTGCGGCTTGTACATAGAAGCAGATCCTGCCCGCCTGGTTGCCGTGGGGAGAGTTTATGAGGGATCCACTCTTGTTCATAACACTCCTTTGTTGCCTGGCCAAGTAAAGGTGAGTGTGGACGAGGTTAAAGATGCACATGCTGCAGTTCCTGTACCCACTGCTGAGGTTTCCTTAGTGGGACAGGCACTTCACACCTTCCTTGCTTGGCCGACACATCTGATCAAGTCTTTATCAAACCAGGTACTTATTGTCCTTACTATATGTTTCTTCTTTTTAAATTAATTCATTAAGTGTGCCTCAAATTTGGCTATTTAACTTTGTTTCATGAACAGGTAGTTGTGTCTCCGCCAAAACCACCTCCAAAGCCCAATCCAGAGGTCGATGATCCAGTTTATCTGATGACATTGACCATCCCAGAGCTTTTCTTGAGGCCTTATCAGGTTAGATGGGATGCCACCGTGTTCGGGGTCGTTAATCCAGATTTTCCCCTGTACATAAAGCACGAAGACCTCTCCGAAATCGCACATGGTGGTCAATGTCTCAGCATATCAGTGTTACAGTTGTGAATTCTGTAAGTCTTTATATAAAAGGCTTTTATTTACCTAAGTTATGACTTTCAATTCATAAATATTTAACTTTGACTTAACATGAACAGGCATCTCACTGAAACATGTATGCGATCGGGGAATTCTGATATCTATGGATTCCTCGAGCCTCAGTCCATTCAGAGGTCTGGGCAATCGCAGTTTGAATCTGAAAGTTACATAAAGAGTTGGATGCAAAGTTCACAACGCGATGTGTATCTTGGAGCCTACCTAAATGGGCAAGTCACAAAATAACAAAATTTAATTAATGTTTACTAATGTACTAACCCATTTTAGGTTCCACTACAGCGGACATTGGCAGATGGTGGTCATCCTGCCCAAGGAACACTTAGTTGTCTGGTTTTGTTCATTGCATAACAGGCCAGACAACTACCTTAAGGGGATTATTAATAGGTTAGTGTTCTTTTCAATACATTTGCATTGTAATACCTCAACGTACAACAACAGTTTTTAATTGTTACTCATATGGAACAGTGCTATCAAGGGTCTTGATGATGCTCCACAGCCTAAATCAAAGGCTCCTGCTAGGTGGATTGTCGTCAAGGTACGTCATTTACATAAAACTTCCACTTATATATATTTCTTTATGTGTTTGTACACTAGTTGTTTAATTAATATCCAAATTTCATTATGTATTTAGTGTAATAGACAAAAAGGAACTACTGAGTGCGGCTACTATGTCATGCACTGGATGTCCACCATCATTTTAGGAAGTTTTAGAAATAATTGGGAAGCGGTAAGTTTATTTCAAACAAAATCGATTTATTTATAATTTGTATTACATTATTAACTTAATATGATTTATTTAATCATGCAGTATTTTAACGACCATAGACCATTGGTGCCTGAGAGATTAAAAGCATTGCGGATCCAGTGGGCACAGTTTTATCTCCGAGTTAGAGATCATGCCTAGGATTTAGGGAAATTTTTTAACATTTTTTACATTTTCTATGTAACATGAACATTGAATTCATTTGTTGATTGTTCTTTATAATATATAAATATGCTATTTGATGTTTATTATCATTAAAACTGCTTGAAAGCAGAATAAAATGTTTCTTTGCTGTGAATTGGGCCTCCTGAAATTGCATTTGACAGGTACAATTTTGGGTTTACTGTAAAAACAGAAAGTGTATATAAAAAAAATATTTGAAAACAACATCGGTTATTAACAAAAACCGATGTTAATATCATAACCAACATCGGTTACAATACAAAACCGATGTTAACGTTTGTATATTAACATCGGTTTTTGGGGAATAACCGATGTCGGCGTTTGTATTTTAACATCGGTTATCTGTAGATAACCGATGTCAACTAGTGTACATTAACATCGGTTAATTATAATTAACCGATGTGAATATTTGAATATTAACATCGGTTATTTATAATTAACCGATGTTATACACAAAGAACTACACCAAATAAGTGTATGCATCATCAATGTTGACATCGGTTTTCTAGAAAAACCGATGTTAAGGGTATATATTAACATTGGTTTTTCTCGAAAACCGATGTTAAACTAACATATTAACATCGATTTTACTGGAAAATCGATGTCAACGTTCATCATGCGTACACTTTTTTTGCTGTTGTTCATTGTGTTTAACATCGGTTATTTAGAGAACCGATGTTGTCATATGTATGTTAACATCGGTTCTCCAAAACCGATGTTAACATTCATACATTCAACATCGTCACTTTCAACATCGGTTTTAAAACCGATGTAGAATGTTCTAAATAATCGATGTTGAAAGCGTATTTTCTAATAGTGATAATTCATCTTTAATTTATTTATTAAATAATAACTAATTAAATTAAATTATTTCATAAAAATAATTAAATTACATTAATTTTTATTAAATAGAGCTAATAGGGTGATTTATACACTATGGGATAAATTTACTATTGACATAAATTTCCATCTTTTTTTAGAACAATTCAAACAATATTAACTTACAATTCTGTAAAATGAAGAATTCTAATGGGGTAAATTAATCAAATTGAATAAATTTATTTTATGACATAAAATAAAATATTGAAAATAACTAATTATATATATATATATATATATATATATTATCAGGTATGATGAGTATATCAAATGATGACGTTAAAGAAGTTTTAGCGTACCAAAAATGTATATAAATGTTTATAAAGCTTTTATTTATTTTTATGTTAAATGTTAAAAAAATTGCTTATACAAATAATATTTAATACAAATTAAACCTACAAAATACACAACCAAATTTATTTTTAAAATTTTATATTACTTTAGTCAATATTTAATCAAAGTGAATGACCGTCTTTAAAAAATGTTGCAATTTATCTTTCTAGAACAAATTTTTCACATGGACAACTGAATGTGAGAGTATCAACTATTACAACAATATGTGAAGGATTGAAGATTTTTATATGCAATGAAAATAAAAATAATTCAAATATCACTTCAAATTAATGTTGTTTATAGAAAAGTCTTTCAAAATATAAATAAGATATTATCACTACATACTATTTTTTTATCATATATTTCTTATTTAATATAATATTTCAATATTTATTATTATTTTATTTCTTTATTTAAGTATATTTTAACATTAATTTTTTTCAAATTGACACAACAATACAACATAATATTAAAACTTAAACATCTTTGCTATTAAAAAAATTCTACAACGAATGTTTTCATTTTGTTAAAATTCACAATATACTTCATCAAATATTTCTGCATATAAAATCATATATTAATTATATAGTGCATTATATATTATCAATATTATTCACCACATTTTATATGTATTCTAATAGTATAAATCATTATACTTCTAATATAATACTGAATTATTTTCATATTTTCTTTAATCAGGAATTTGGGTTATATGAAAAATAATTGAAAAATTATATATTTATTTTAACAATTTACATACATTACAACTCTTTGTAACAAAAATAATTATTTTGTTACCAGTAAAAGATGTTATCTTATTTTTGTTAAATTGAATTATTTTTAATATTTTATTTATTATATATGTCAAAACAAATAATTCAATAAAAAATTGAATAATTTTTTTTCGTTATAAAATTATATTATTTGATACAAAATCACCTTTTAACTACACAAACAAATTATTTATCCCAGTGCATCGCACTCTTCAAAAACTTGATTTCAGTTGAATGCATGAACAATGACTTACTATAGCATAGATCCAAATAGCGAGTCACTTCACTCGGTTAGGCCAATTAAAGAGTCAAAGTAAGGAATCAAAGGTATCTGAGGGCAAAAGTTTAAAAGGTGAAAGGTCTACACGAACACGAAAATGGTCCCCTATAGCTTATTTGTTGGATTGAGTGGTACGGTTGAACGCATGGCTCTCCCTTTTCTTTCATGTTTTGATTAAAGCAAGTGCTACTACAGTACTATGTAAGCATAGTGAGTCAAAAATCAAAATATTTGTGAGCTTGTCTACCCCATTGGAGGACCCCTCTCCACGGCCACCATATCCCTGATGCTGGTCAAGAAACCATACCCCATACCTTTACAACGCCAACCCTTGCAAATTATGTACACTTGTGCACAGATACATAGGTAGGATAGATATCAAATGAGTTAAGGTGCGTTGGGAACTCATTTGCATCACTGCGAGAGTTCACACGTTCTAAAGCATCCCCATGTACTCTAATCAATATATTTCTATTTGTGGATAAAATAAAATAAAGCACGTTCTAAAACATAAAATTAGGAAGAATTTGTTTCCTTAACATTCAATAACCATTATCACATGTAACCCTATAAATTTATCTTTCTATTATTATCAACAAAAATGTTATATTATCACTTAATTTAAAACGAGAACTCAAGGATACACGTTAATAAGATCATTCTTTTTTAATCATAAATAACTTTTGCTTATAGGAATGATGAGACTTTAATTTTAAGCAACTCAACATGATATGCAAATTTTCTTTGATGGTAATGATGTCTTAAAATAAATAACTTGTTAAGCAATAAGGGCTAGAAATTCCCTAATCATTTAATAAATAAATAATTTTTTAAATAAAACTCAATATAATTAATGTGCATGTTTTAATCAACTTGATCATTTATGATAAAATATAATGGTCAATATTTATTTTTGTCACTCTCACGTAAAACCGAATATCATCCTACTATATTGAGAGAGACTTAATAAAAAAAAAATAGAGAGAACAAAACCTAATTTTTTTATGGCTAAGTAATGTTCATGTTTTAATCAACTTGATCATTTATGATAAAATATAATGGTCAATATTTATTTTTGTCACTCTCACGTAAAACCGAATATCATCCTATTATATTGAGAGAGACTTAATAAAAAAAAATAGAGAGAACAAAATCTAATTTTTTTATGGCTAAGTTGATGTTTAAGTTCCTATCTCTTGTGTTACTTGATCTTAGAATTCACATATATCACAAACAAGCAATTTTTTTATCGCTTCATTCTATTCATATAGATCTGGTGGCATGTTAAGGTGATACCAAACATGCTATAAATCAATTCATTTACTCCTGAATTCTAATTCATTCTTGGGTTACATTGAAGTACTTTTTTTTTTCTTTTTTTGTAATTATTATTTGTAGAACTATAAAGCCATTTTTCTTATGCAATTTATAGGTTCATGCGCATGGCACAATACAATTATATTAGCTGGGTTCAAGGGACCCACTTACTTACTCCTTTTCCATAAATTAATAAATTATGATACCTTTTTCCTCCTTCTTTCCGAGAAGGATAAGCTGCACCAATTGAGAGACCACCTTGAGAACTAATTAATTAATAAGACTATGTCAAACTTTATTAATTTTTCAAGAACCTAGGACCATAATGCATGAAAAACGGCAGTGGTATGAGTATGACGATAGACCAATGTTAAGGAAAAATTTCATCCACGAATGTGGTTAGGTTTCTGAATTTTAATCTTGATGTTTCTAAGAAAAGTTGGCAATTGGCTATAAGAACTGATTAAGGAGTGTAGCTTACTATTGACGAAATTGAAAGACAGGATCTAATCGGATAAGGAAGAGTTTTTCAATAAAATTGTTGAGTTTGGAATAATTTTTTTATTGGTTTCTTCTAAGGTCTTAAGTTCAGTAAGCATTCAAAATGACCCCACGTACACGCTTGCTTTGGAACCAGTACATAACCTGGCCATCTCATGGCATGTTTCTCAATACGTGTGCAGTTGATCAACCTGCCTGTGAAGGAAAGCTTCTATTCTTTTTGGGCCTATTAAGAATTTTTTGGATCAAAATCAAAGGAGAGTTGCTATTGACTCTATTCCATTTGTTATTGCTCTCTATCAAGAGGTTGACATCTTTTTTTATTCCAAAAATATATTTCTCAAAGAATCATGATTTTGTCCAATAAAATATATAATGGAATCATAATTTTATTGTGTATCTATTTTTGTGTTTCCTTTTTTACAACAGAATCGTGATTCTATTGTATAATATGTACAGCAGAATCACAATTCTGTTGTATTTTTTTAGTCACAATAAACATTACAATGAAATTACGATTTTGTTATCATTTTTTTTGGCATCCCCTTAATACAATGAAATCGAGATTCCGTTGTTATATTTTTTTTACAACACAATGGAATCATGATTCTATTGAGTTAAAAAAGTATAACGGAATCACAATTTCATTATACTATTTTTTTAAAAATGTGAAAAAATAATAATAAAATACATTTAGTGTTTTTTATTGATTGAAGATTGCATTTATTGACTAAAACACTACTATTTTCTGACATATATTGATTGAACATTATTTTTTCTTATATGCATACCAACCATATTAAATATATACACAATCTAAATTAATTATATTGTCGATGCAATCTCAATCGTTGGTATGACTCACAAGAGAACAATAGATCATCTAATATAAATAGTAGGGGTTTGGTGCAACTCAACACATTTGCTTCTTGATATTTGTCATATTGCTTAAAATAGAGTTTATTTATTGTTCTCTATCACGATGATGACATGATTTCACCATTTAAAGGGGTATTGTTTTAATGTCCTAATGGTCCTAAAGTTGTCACCATAAGTGAGGACATATCTCTTGCTGCTTTAAGGAAAAAAAAATTATGGATTTCATTAGAGATTGCATAATTTTACTTGATCTTTTATACCGTCAACCTATTTATGTAAGTGATATGATGGTTGAGTTGAATACAAGTGTATGGAGCTTAAACACAACGATAATGTGGAAAAATGTTTTCCATTTTTTTGGAATTTCGTAGCAAATGTCTAATTGAATTGAATGTAACTTTTGGCTAATATCCAAATGAAATCTTTGCCCTATTGTTCAAACCAAAATTTGCTTATGAGATCGTTGCTCTGATGTTTGATAAATTTGTGTAGGCATGTTTTTACTTTATAAAAATCACATGCTATTTTTTTAAGTCTTTATTATCAGTGCTTTGTCGGCAAATATCGTACTACTGATCAAGTTCAAGAGATAAGTTATGGCAGCCCAAGCATAGGAATCTGACTCAACATATTTATGATACAGGTTTGCCAGCCACACCAACATCACCCTAGCACCTGCGTTTATTGCCACTGCAACATCATTCTCTTTCGGAATGCTAAGATGAGTCACCAGCAGAACCTACACTGTCTCTTTGTCAAACTACAAGGGGACATGATCAATGGTCATGCCCTGTCATAGGCAAGTGCAACAGACTAGGCACATCATCCAAAGTGATGTCATCTCTTTGACAGGAAGGTGAAAGAAAGACGTCTCCTAGTGTCACCTCTCTAAAAAGGAATTCACCAAGCCTTTATTTGCAATCGAATACCATGTCGCAACAAGAGTTGATAACCCTAACCAATTCACGTAGGCCCTAACTTGGGACTAAGTAGGGAGCGGTAGAACCTAGGCACCGCGGCTGACAAGCTTTGGCTATAATTACTCCTGACAGATCCAAGCATGGCCAACACAATGGCCCCTATAAGGCCAAAAAAGGGACAAATCAATTGGAGCTCCTCGAAATGGAGGTCCAACAATCCTATCAACAATTGACCATGGTTATGGCTCTAGCTCTGTAGTTGGTTGTGGCTGCCATCGCTCGTCAACAAGGTGGGCACGTGTTGACACAATCACTCTACGATGCCTTTCTGCAACATCTTCCCCTTCTTACGAGGTGCCTTCATGGGAAGATGGGTTGCATCCTAAAATGTATGATGTCTGCTTTGTGCGAGCCATCTGAGAAAAAGGAAAAAAAAGTTAGTAATCCTTCATAATAACCAATTATATCTAACTAAGAAAATAAGATATAATAAAAAATACATTTGTCTAAAAAGTAATAAACATGAACAAAACATTTTGAATTGAAAATAAAAATAAGATAAGAAAAAAATTAACTAAGAAAAAAAATAAACATTTTAAAAAAATAATTTTTGGGTTTAGAAAACCATAGCGAAATTGTGATTTTATAGTGTTTTTTTTACCAGAAACACAACGGAATCATAATTTCGTTGTGGTATTCAAAACCCCCAAAAAAAGGTAACAAAATCGAGTGTTAGAATACACAATAAAATCATGATTTCGTTACCTATTCTTTCAAAAGAAAAAAAATTAATGGAATCATAATTTTGTTGTAAATATGTCTACAACGAAATCATGATTTTGTTGAAGACGAAATAGTGAGAAAAAAGCACCTGAGATGCAAGTTAGGAAGGAGAGGGAGAAGGGTTAGGCGTGGGTAAAGGAAGAAGGGTTGGGAAGGGAAGGAAGGTGGAAGGATGGGGAGGAGAGGACTTGGGAATGGGTTAGAAGGGAAGGAGAAAGGTGGGAGTTTGTGTGCAAAGAAGGGGAAGAGAAGGCGGGAGGTGCTAGGAAAGGTGGGGGGAAAAGGTAGAGGGAAGGAAGAAGAAGGATGGGTGAGGAATTTGAACTAGAGGGCGGAATAGTCTTTTCACATGGTGGTATGGGCCAATAACAACACCCAAATCAAAGTTGATTAGCCTAACTTTTACATTTCACAATCCCCATCAACAAATTTTTGCTCCACGAGAAAGTGAAGGTTTTGTACGGTTTAAGAGTTAAGACTTCTTTTTATAGAAAATTGTTTTTCCCCCTAATTCAAGGTCAAACTTTAGTAATCGACACAAGTGCTTTAGTTTGGAAAAACCTTTGAATAAACGTCTGATAGTATGCTTAGATAATACCAAGAATCAATTTTACTCCTCAAAAAATCATGGTGGTACCATGAAAAAGTATAAACAATTATTTGTTGCTTTGCCTTTACCCTAAAAAATGATTATTTATACCATAAACCTAATCCAAACACACTATTAGTTAAATGCATATTAGCGTCTATAATTAGAAAAGTAAAATCCTTTAGCATAAGATAACATTGTCATACAAAAATCTTTGGTGAGATGTCTCAAAAAATTCAAACATTTAACTATCAAAATGCACCCCATTTATGCACCATATTTCATATGAACATGAATTGTTTTCCAAAGAGAACTTCAAGTACATCTTTGAATTGCTTATGAATTTATCAACTACTAATTTAGTACTAACTAAAGGCAAATTACTACATTAAATTCCTAGCTAGACTAAAAACTTGAGAAAGAACTCTTGCGGTGTTGCTCCTCCTTCATATCTTCAAAGCATGATGGTGGATACCTACAAAAATACTCCAACCTCAAGTTAGCGATGCAAAGGTAAAAGATGGATATCAAAAAGTAGGTTAGATCTTAGATTTGGTTAACTGGTCTCGATGAGATTGTATATATAGAATTTCTAATTCTAGGTCTATGGGTCTTATTACATGATATAAGAACAATTAGTTGTAGTGGGGATCTAGGAGATAGAGATAAAGATCCTATCTTTTCTTATCTTTAGGGTAGGAAGTTAAGTTTTCCTTTTTTTTTCCTTATTTATGATGGCCGAGTCCTGTGTTGGTCAGTTGGGTTGCTATTAGGGATGAGAATAGGTTAGATCGCTGATAGGGTCCTATGCTTTAGCCTATTTAAAGCATGACTTGACCTATTTAATAAAAAAGACTAGACTTAGACTTTTAAAACAATTTATTTAGTTAAATAGGCTAGGTTTGGGCTCATAAAAAAAACCTATTAAACATGATAGGCCAACCTATTTACACATTGCACTTATATATTTAATATCTTAATAAATTAATAATCTTTTTTTAAGATAATAAATTAACAAACTCATCATAAAAAAAGTTGGAAATAAAAAAACAAATTATCATTAAAATAAATTAATGTAAATTGTAACTTAAAGTTTGTGAGTCATAAATATATAATATGTGAGGGTGATAATGTCTCGCATGTTAATTTTTTGATTCTTGTTGCTTAAGTTTTTGGGAAGAATGCATAGTTTTTTTTCTTTCTTTTTAATCTTGACATAAACATATTAAGAGATAAAAAATAAAAAATACTAAAATGAAAAACAACATTTACAAACTATCCATGAATCAAATATGCAGGTATGTTATCCTATTGACTGCCATTTTTTGTTTGGATTTATTGTGCAGAGACATTAACACAATTACATTATTAAAAAAAACCAATATGAATTCTAAGTTTCACTTTTGGAAAAAATATATAATTTATATTTGAATATAAAATAGGCTAATAATAATCCAGATTAGGCTTTCAAAAAAGTCAGGTGAAGTAAAAAAAAAAAAAAAACCTTTAATAGATCATATGCCAAGCTTAGATTTTAATTTTATAAAACAAGCCAAAACTATTTATGCAAAGTCTAACTTAGTTTGACTTATTTTTATTCCTAATTGGTACTCAATTGGATGTCGTATGGGCGGTGAGCCGAGAGTTCTAATAGTACAATAGTGATTTTGGATAACTCATTTCTTGTTTCATGTGCGAAATGTAGAGTGTTTAGAACCGTTTACAATGGTACCAGGACCCCTTACTCATAAATAGTTAAGGTAATTGCTAGTTAATTTTGTTCCAAATCTACAACTTTTCAAATGCCATGTGTCCCCCAGTGGTGATTTACTAGTCGTTCCCTTCATTTATTGTAGGCCTTATGTCTTAAACTCTAGCTCGTATATAAATCTTATGTGCAATGATTATGAGTGCAGCCGTATGTTAGAGATAGTTTTCCTTCTCATGAGATATGGGATAAGAAATTCAGTTATTTAGCCTAGAAAGTAACATGTTCATCTTTATTATAGTTAACAATTTGATGAGTTAAATTTATTTAATTATGACATTGTTGCTAAAATTAGTGTATGTAACTCTATATATTATGAGGAAATTTTAGGCTTGAATTGGCTTCTCTCATGACTGGCTCTTTATGATAGATTGGTAAATTTGCACTATATGATCATATTTTGCATAATCAAAGATTAAAGTTAAATAGTTTCTTAAAAAATGAATGTTGTTAGTATTTTTTTACCTGTAAGAATAAAAAAAATATATAAAAAATTTACAACAATTCTTATAATTGATTAAACAACTGAATTAAACTCTTTAATTGAATGTTCTTAGAATAATAGTGTCTTTTGCTCACTATTTAATACCTAAATGATATTTTGAAAGGAAAAAAAATGCCAAAGTGTTTTTATCCAACTCCATAACCATATATAAGCTAAACGTTTTCGTGGTTGATGCTGACTGGTGTTTTTTTTTTTTTATTAACATATGATTGTGTCCTTTCCACATAACCAATTGATAGAAAAATGCACTTGACAATGGCATTATTGTGAAAATAAGGATTGTAGCTTCAACTCTCATTGGGTTATTGTGCAATCCAATGAGCAGACTGTTTGTATGGAGATTGACTAATACCAAAACATTTTCATAGGATTCATTAAGTTTTGTGCATTAGAGTGCTGTTTACATCAAATTAATTAACTAAACATGTTCCAACTTCATTCATTCATGTATAGCTTATGGACCCTTCAAAGTCCAACCATGCGAAGAGGAACATCTCCATCATCATGAAAATTGGCCATCCCATCTTTTTGTATTTTCAGCGTTTGAACTCCAAAAGAAGAAGCAATTTCCAAAATACAGCTAAGGCAATGTTCCATAATCTCGCGACCCATTTAGCTTTGCTAGCTAGCTCTAGCTCCATTTTGCTAAACCGTTAGGGTGATCAGAATTGGGAACATAATTTAATGGGTCTTCTAGACATGTTTGATATATGTTTGGACACGAATTTAGAGTGGAAAAAAGAAAAAGAAAAAGAAAACCTCTTGTGACAATGCCTCGTTTTCACAGGTGTGTCTTGGTCATTCATTGGGAATAATAAAGCTCATGGCGGTGTGAGGCCCATGTGATGTTGTTTAAGTGCCTTTAAGTGAATTTAGTCTACTTGTTCGGTAGAAAGGGTGTTTATATTAACTCCATGATTAAAAAAATTTGCATGGTTTGTTTCCCCTATCTTTCTTTTCTTCGTGCCTCTTCCCCAGACAAAACATTGATTTTGACTTTTTATGGGTGAATGTTGGTTGTTAGCTAATTAATTTTTGTTCATAATTTCTCTTTTTTTCAACCATGTCAATTTTATAATTCATTATTCAATAAAAAAACATTGATGACTAGAGAAAAAGAATTTTCCATATTGTACTAATTCAGAAGACATTTAAGAAGGTCCAAGGTTATATAATTGCACTTACAAAGTCACGTAAAAGTCCGGCTTGAAAGTTAAATGCTACATATATGCTCATTTAAACAGAAAAAAGTGGGGGACAGACATGTCTAGGAGACTCGTTGAATTGCTACATATATGCTAATTTATACGAAAAGCATAAATTTCAATGCTTAAAATGGCATACAATTAATAGTTTTTAAAGGAAAATCTTTATTTTATTTCATACAGATATTATTTTCAATCTTTTTCAAAGTTCATTACATTCGTCCCCACCACAGGGGCACATTAGTTTGATGAGTGTTAGCTATACAAATCAGTCAAGCATGTATCGTTTGTCGCATTTTTATCATTTGGTAAGGTACACGCCTTAGCCATGTGCTACACTTTCACGGGTTTTGAATGGAAGAGTCTATTTTTTTTTTTTTCATATTTTCTCTCCTTTTCATGCCAAACTTAGATCCTATTAACAAAGACAACAGCGTCCGACCAAAATAGAATTATCTTTTTCACACATTTTTTTATAAAAAAAATAAGCAAAAGGAATTAGATAAATATTACTCAAAACACGCCAATTATTTTTTCTTACTCCACTTTGGAAATTCAATTGTAATTTTTCCACTATTTAATTTTATCCACACATATGTGTGTGGTATATATGTGTGTGTAAAGACTTCGAAGAATTTTTTATAAAAATAAATAATAAAAAGCCATGCATGCATGCTCAATTATTAAAGAAGTGATTCAATTCATGAGTTCTCATATGCTCAATTATTTGGCTAGCTGTTGTGCACTTAGTGAATTTAGGATTTATTATCTATATGCATTCCACCATCATTTCTTTGCTTCAGAAACAGCCTCTTCAAAGCATGTAATGTGTGGGGTATGCCATAGCAATTTGTTTCCATGCAACAGGCAGAGAAACCCACTAGCCCTATTACACAGCCGAACCTACTTTTGGTTTGGGCTTTTACCTTGGGCTTCTTGGTGACAAGTTCTAGGATGATGCTAGGTGCACCCAGCATTATTGTTGGTGCACCAAACACTTAAGGGTAAAAATAAAAATATCCCTGCTTATTTTTTTAAAAGTTTTGCACCTAGGAGCGTTTTCTTCTTCTGCTACTCCTTCTTCCACGACTCCTTCTTCTGTGACCGTGTGCACCCAGCACCAGCTTCCGTTCTTGAGCTTCGTTTTGGTCTTCAACAGGTCCGTTCTTTAGCGTCATCTTCTCCCTCTGTGGCGCGTACGTTGGTTTCTTCTTCTTCTTCTTCTTCTTCTTCTTCTTCTTCTTCTTCTTCTTCTTCTTCTTCAGCACATCGGCACTGTCGAGGTAAGCACTCTTCTCCCTCCCTGTCGTTTGTGTTTCCATTGTTGGTGGTGTTGTGTAGTGCTTAGGGTAGTTGATCCATGTATGCATTTACTTGATCTGCGTATGCGTTATACTTGATTTGCAGTAGTGATAGGGTAGGGATGTAGATTATCCGCATAGGTTGTAGGTGATCCGCAATTGGTAGGATTTAGTGAAGCTTAATACAAATCAACTGCGGATCAACTTGATCTACATGAAGCTTGCAGATCAACTTGATCCGTAAGACCGCATTTTAATTAAAAAAAAACAAGTTTAAATTGATGAAATATGATTTTTATTAGGGTTTAGGGTTAGTTTCTAGGGTTTTAGGCTCAAGTAGAATACGAATGAATAATGAACCAAGTTTCATATTGTCATACCCTAATTTCGTCCGGGGACTATTGCTTGATGGCATGCAACCTTTAATTGACCGCTTCGAGGTACTTGGCACCCTTTATTGCATAATATGTGAAGTCCCGAGACGTGCCGGAAATCAAAAGGTAGCGTGGTTACGCAATCCGTGGAATTCCGTAATGTGACGGAAACCAAAAGGAAGTATTGTTATGCAATCCATGAGTTTCCGTAACTTTTTCAAAAGCTAAAAAAGAGTAATGACATGATTCGTAAGGTTCCGTAACCTTACGGAAAGAAAATAAGTATCGTTACGAAATTCGTAAAGTTTCGTAACGTTACGGAAAAAGAATCACCAAAAAAAGCAAAGGGGAGTGTATTTAGTAAAAAAGTGGGTGCAAATAGCAACCAGGCCCACTTGGTCTGGCTCGCTTGGGCGAGCTGGGTGGCAAGCTCCTCCCATATTTTGTTATAAATAGGGGGAGGAGTGAGGAGGAAAGGGGTTCAGCCTTCTTGGCACTTCATATTCACTTGAAATTGCTGAGGAAAATTGTTTCCGTGAATAAAATCCAAGCCGAGGCGCTTCCATAACGTTTCCGTGGGTAATTACGCGAAGATTTTCAACCGTTCTTCGACATTCATCGTTCGTTCTTCGTTGATCTTCGGTCTTCAACCGGTAAGTACCCCTAATCGAGCTTTTCAATTCATTCTATGTACCCGTGGTGGTCCCCATTTGTTTTTTTGTACTTCTATTTCTCGTTTTATTTACTTTCCGTACCCCTTTTTGACGTGCTTCAGTCATTTATTTAAGTCATTTCTCGCCTAATAAATAAAATAAAATAAATTTCCACCGATCATTTGATTTGTAATATTCGTTAATTTCTGTTAAAATGAAATCCGACCGTTCGGTCGTGCTGTAACCATGTTGGAAATAGAAAAAGAGGTAAAATAATAATATAATAATAAAAAATATCTTTTAGTAAAATAAAGCGAAAAAAATCAATCGGACGTTTCTCTTTGGAATTTCTCTTTCTTAATTGAATTGGCTAATAACTAAAGCGAAACTAAGGCTAAAATCAATCCGCAAAGTCAAGCTCGTCCACTAAAAAAATCACTAAAAAGGATTTGAAAGTTCAATATCTCAGCTTTTCTTACCAAGTAAATGGATCGTTTTTAAGGTCCAACGCCTTAAAATGATCACCTTCCAAGTAAAAAGAATCGCTTGATTCACCCTTAAAAAAGAACTACGTAGGTCTGATTTCCTCTTCGATGGAGGGTACGTAGGAGCAAGAGCCCCGCTTTTGTCGACCTCAAAAACAAAAATAAAATAAAAGTTAAGGTAACACAAATTCCACAATTCTAAGAAATAGGCTGTTGTCCTTTGATACAAACGTGAGAGGTGCTAATACTTTCCTCAAACGTAAATACAACTCCCGAACTTGGAATATTCATTTTGACCGATTTCCTTCGGCTTTTCCGACTTTTTCCACAAATAAACGTTGGTGGCGACTCCGCGCATCTTCCTCCTTTGGAAAGCGCACCCGAGAGCCTCGCCTCGCTCGCCCGCAAAAGGGCATGTTGCGACAGTTGGCGACTCCACTAGGGACTGTTTTTGTGAGTTAGACCTATTTTAAGGAATTGTGGAATTGTGAAACTTTGTGTGTGCATTTGTTGAACTATGTAAAATGTAATAACTGTTGTCTTTTCCACATTTTTACACTGCATTCTAAGCACCCACAGGTTTGAGTAAAAAAGGGGCCCTATACCCGGGTTCATGGGAATCTAAGGAGTGGAGGTGAATCTATGATCATGCTAGGTCTCCGACTTGCTTGATAATAGTGAAACCTCGTCTAGAGCTTTCTCTCTTTATAATATGTTGTCGCTGGTATTCCATACCGCCAAAATATTATTATCTTGAGTGATGATACCTCTAGAAAACAGCCGTGTGAGTTATGAATCGTTGGGAGTAGTTATTAGAGACCCCTAGATATTATCCTATAGGTTCCTAAATAAGGTCATAGAGCAAACACGCTCTGTGCCATTTGTTCTCATGCATTTCTCTGCAAATAGCACATAAAATATAGTTTTGCTAGTGATGTTTTGTTTCTCTAGAGTAATACGTCACTTTTTAATACATACGTTGAGGCGCCATAATACCTAGAACGTAGTATTAAAAATATGGATCTTTTTTTGGTCTCGTATATGTAAATTACCCCTTATTTTGTTTTTTTTTTCCGTTTTCATGCATGTGCATTGCATCATTCATATCGGAGTCTTGATCCACCTCTTTTTTTCCGTTTTCATGCATGCGCATTGCATCATTCTTACCCGCTCTTTGTGTGTGGTTGGTTTCACACCTATTCCAACAAGACATAAGACACCCGTGCCCGCTTCAAAGTTATCGCTCGTGCGTCGAAAAGAGAAGAGTCGATTGGGACCAACACTTGGCTGGGATAGGAGGCAGCACAATCAATTGGTTTCCTCGATGGAAGGAAGGAAAGGAGGGAGTTCTTTTCTCATGTGGGGACTACCCTAACGTTCCGTTGATGGGGACGAGGGGTTGTATTAACTATAATCTCGCACTTGCCATAAGACAACTAGGGTACCCCATGAGGGGAGCGCCAACGGAAGAGAGCCTCTCGCCTTTCCTTGTGAGAGATTTCGGCGCGCAAATTCTCAAGGTTGTACAAAGAGTCCACAAGGCGTGGAGAAGTTCATTGAGGAGGGATAAAGAACTTAGGGGCATCCGTAATGGCATCATCGGTGGTTATCATGAATGGCTAAAAGTTCATACGCGAGGGTTAGATTGGCTCTCCAAGTTGAAAGTTATCAATGAGGAGAATTTTGAAGCTCCGGAAGAGGATGAAGAAATCCAAGCTCTAAAATTAGAGCTAGGAAAGGCAAGACTCGCCAAAGAAAAATTCAAGTCAGCCGCTACAAACATCCGGAAAGAGTGCACCGAGTTACGAGAGGAAAACGTGGCCACTGCAAGAGCCCTTGAACAAGAAACCAAAAGGGCCCGCAAGGAGGAACATGGCCGAGATAAATTCCGAGGAGCTTTGTGGGGCAGCAACAATGAGCTCAAGCTCCGGAGAGAGGAAAGGGACCAGTCATGGGTGCATGGCATGATCTTAAAGGAAAAGTTAGCTGCTTGCTCTAGATCCAAGAGGAGTTTGGCTCAACACTTAGAAACCACGGAGCAATGCATGCTAGCTATCATAGGGCAATACAAGGAAGAGTTAAACCAGTCGTTGACCCATGAACAAAAGCTAGTAGAGGACTTCGCACAAGCATACGCTGAGAAGGAAGCAAGAGGGAGGGTGATTGATGCATTGCATCAAGAAGCGACCATGTGGGTGGATAGGTTCGCCTTGACCTTGAATAGAAGTCAAGACCTCCCGCGACTACTAGCCAAAGCAAAGGCCATCGCTGAAGTGTGTACAGCCCCCGAGGAAATTCACGGGCTAATCAATTACTATCAACACATGATAGATTTGATGACCCATATAATTAGAAACCGTTAGGTTCTGTTGTAACACTTTTGTATGATCTTGGCTAGATAAAAGCTTTGTTCCTTTTTATAAAACGAGAAGTTCTGCAACTCATCACGTTATCTAAAAAAGGGCCTTGAGGTGGATCCAAGTGCTCTGATCATTCATTAGCATATTCATGTTTTGGTGGCATACTCACCATTGTTTGTTTCTTTAGGGAACTCACCATAACTAAGAAAGCGCAAAGGCACCCCTATAACACTCGATCCAGAAAAATGGATAATGAAGAGGGAGTGCAAGAACAGATGAAGGCCGACCTATCGGCCTTAAAAGATCAAATGGCTTCTATCACGGAGGCCATGCTAAAGCTTCAGAAAACTATAAAAGATAATGCCACGGCGGCCGCCTCCAATACAACTAGGGAAGCGGAACCGGTGCTATAGCCCGCAATAAACTTGGGCCGAGACAGAAACACGACGGTGTTTGGTCGGAGGTATAGTCCTCAAGCTTACCCTTATGGTTTGCCTCCGGACTTCACTCCCCGTACTGTTCCGGACGATTTAAGCCAAGCCCCTACCTTCGAGGGGCAATTCCCTCCTTATGCCGACTATCCTCTGCAAGAAGACGATGAAGATGCCCATCTAGGCCATCTACTTCCCCCCAAGGATCCGGCCCCCCATGAATTGCCCCAACCAAACATAGTCCGCCATGTCCCGTCTCCACCCGCACCCGTTAAAGAATTCATTCCCTTTGCAAAAGATAAGGGAAAGATTGATTTACTTGAAGAGAGGCTGAGGGCGGTAGAAGGCCTCGGCAACTACCCGTTCTCGGATTTAGCGGATCTGTGTCTGGTACCTGACATCGTCATCCCTCCCAAGTTTAAAGTACTAGATTTTGATAAATACAAAGGGACGACATGTCCAAAAGGACATCTTCGGATGTATTGCCGGAAGATGGGGGCATATTCTACGGACAAAAAGCTGTTGATGCATTTCTTTCAAGACAACTTAGCCGGAGCGGCAGTGGCATGGTATACTAATCTGGAAGCTTCTCAGGTCCGGTCATGGAAAGACTTGGCAATTGCCTTCGTTAGGCAGTACCAATACAACACGGATATGGCTCCTGATCGGAACCAGCTTCAAAGTATGACCAAGTGAGAACATGAGTCCATTAAAGAATATGCCCAAAGGTGGAGAGATCTCGCAGCCCAAGTCGTCCCGCCCATGACTGAGAGGGAGATGATCACAATTATGGTAGATACGTTGCCTACGTTCTACTATGAGAAGCTGATAGGATAGATGCCAGCTAACTTTGTGGACCTCGTCTTCACCGGAGAAAGAATCGAGTCCGGACTGAGAAAAGGCAAGTTTGAATATGCCTCCAACGTTGCCCCCAACAACAACAGAAGAGCCCCAGTGGTGGGCACGAGGAAAAAGGAAGGAGATACCCACGCGGTCACCACCGCCCCAACATGGATGAAAGCGCCCCAAAATGTCCAATACTCATACCAGCACAACCCCCTGAACCTTTCAATCCGAGCCGGGAGTTCCCTCCCAACTCAAGTGAAAGGACCTCCCGCAACAAAAAGAACGCCTGCCCAACACACAGCTCCAGCCATGCCCCGGCCAGCCAATAATACAACTCCTGGCGCGAGCTATAATAATGCACGGCGCACCCCTCCGAGAGATGATTTCTCTCCTATTCCCATGGCATACTCCGAGTTGTGGCCTTCATTATTGGAAAATTATTTGGTGGTGGCCATACCCGGGAAGGTCTTCCAGCCACCATACCCCAAGTGGTACAACTCGGATGCCAAGTGTGCATACCATAGTGGAGCTCTCGGACACAACATTGACTCCTGCCAGCCATTCAAATATAAGGTGCAACATCTATTAAACGCCGGCTGGCTATCATTCCAAGAGAAGGGTCCCAACGTTAAAACCAATCCACTGTCCAGTCATGGAGGGGCTAGCGTAAACGCCATCGAAAAGGATGGGCCGTCAGGGGCAAAGAGATTAGAAGATGTGGCTACATCTAGACGGTTCATCTACGAGTCGCTGCAAGCGGCATGCATGGTCTCTCGTGGCGGAGACGAAAGGGACGAAAGGGACGAATGTTTATTTCATCTCAGGGAATCGCACGACATGGAAACCTGTCCCGCGGTGGAAGAATTGCTTCAGCGGCTCATGGACTGGGGGCAGCTCGAAGTGTCCAAAGGAGGGAGGGAAGAACCACAGATTTGCATGCAGTCAGAAGAAAAGAAGGTTCCCCCAACCCCCAAAGCCCTAGTAATATGTTTCACTAGGAAAAGGATCGGCTCTATGCCCATGTACCCCCGCACTGCGCTCAAGCCGACGCCGTTTGCATATCAAAGCAATAAGGCCATTCCGTGGAAGTATACCCCTCCCGCTTTTGGAGAAAGAGTTGCAACCGAAGTTGACTCATTGTAGGCCAAGGTGACCAACATCACCGGCCTTAGTGGCATAACCCGCAGTGGCCGGGTGTTCGCTCCCCCTCATTCAGCGGAATTGCCCTCCAAGGGGAAAGCGCCCCATGGTCCAAGAACCCACAGACGTAGCCACTCCCTCGAAAGAAGTGGATCCTCCGATGGTAAAAGGAGCTGAAAAGAAAGAAGGTCTTCAAGGAAAGACGGTGACTTTGGAAGAGGCTCATGAGTTCCTTCGTCTCATCCAACAAAGCGAGTTTAAAGTAGTTGAGCAACTGAATAAAACTTCGGCAAGAATCTCTTTGCTCGAATTGCTCATAAACTCCGAGCCTCATCGTGCACTGTTGATAAAAGTCCTCAACGAAGCCCATGTAGCACACGACATCTCAGTTGAGGGTTTTGAAGGCATTGTTAATCATATAACCACCAATAACTATATCGCGTTTGCGGAAGAAGAGATTCCCGTTGAGGGGAGAGGGCACAACAAGGCTCTACATGTGTCTGTCAGATATATGGACCATGTTGTCACGAAGGTACTCATCGACAATGGTTCAAGTTTAAATGTGATGCCAAAGACCACCTTGGAGAAGCTTCCTTTTAGTGCATCACGTTTAAAACCAAGTTCGATGGTGGTACGAGCCTTTGACGGTAGTCGGTGGGAAGTGATGGGGGAAATCGACATCCCCATTCAGATAGGCCCTCACACTTGCAATGTGGTTTTTCAAGTGATGGACATAAATCCCGCCTACAGCTGCCTCTTGGGAAGACCTTGGATTCATGCGCTGGGAGTGGTCCCTTCGACGCTTCACCAGAAATTGAAGTTCGCGGTTGGTGGACTTTTGGTGATAGAGTCAGGCGAAGAGGATATGTTGGTGAGCTGCCCCTCCTCCACACCATATGTAGAAGCAGCGGAAGAATCGTTGGAAATAGCTTTCCAATCCTTCGAGGTGGTGAGTTGTGCCTCTGTGGAAACGAGCCCGTTGTTACCTTCTCTCTCTAATGCGGCCATAATGGTGGCACGGGTGATGCTCAAGCACGGATATGAGCCCGGAATGGGTCTGGGCAAGGACGGCCTCGGGAATGCCGACGTGGTCGATATTAAGGGAAACCCGTACAAATATGGGTTGGGGTATGAACCCAGGATGCCAGGAAGGAGGAATGCACCGTCAAGACTCTGGGCGGATAGGGCATGGCCCGGCCATGTTAGCCAGTGTTTCACCAGTGCTGGAATAATGTTTGAGGAAGAGGTGGCAGCAATAAGAGAGGAGTTCCCTCAAGACCCGCCAAATTTCGTGCGACCATGCCATTTCGATTCCCAAGTGGGGAATTGGCGCGTAATAAGCCAGTCAGAGGTCTATACCGCTGATTCAATGTAATTAGAGGCTATAGATTCCTTTCTCTTTTGTTTTGTGAAACCTACCTTATTAAATAAACAAAGAGATCTTGTTTCATCTGTTCTTGCAGTTCCGCCTTTTCTCATATCATTTTGCATGTTTTTTGTTTCTTTTTGATTGGTATAGATATGAGGGTCGAGTCTTTGAGGATCCTAACGACGAGGGTTTGACAATCGATTTTGACCGAGATGTGAGCCAAACGATAAACGAAGAAGGGGAAGAGGACGTCCTTTGACTAGAGTTTATGAGGTTGATCGCTCAGGAAGAACGCGAAATGAAGCCTCACCAAGAGGAAACCGAACTGGTAAACTTAGGGACCGGAAAGGGAAAGAAAGAAGTAAAAGTAGGAACCGGTATGACCGCACCTATCCGCCAAGGCTTGATAACCCTTCTTGAAGAATATGAAGACGTCTTTGCGTGGTCCTACCAAGACATGCCCGGTCTGGACTCCGACATTGTGCAGCATAAGTTGCCATTGAATCCTGGGTCTTCCCCGGTTAAGCAAAAGCTACGAAGGATGAGACCCGAAATGTCTTTAAAGATCAAAGAAGAAGTGAGAAAGCAGTTCGATGCGGGTTTCTTAGCTGTAGCTCGATACCCGGAGTGGGTGGCCAACATTGTCCCGGTCCCAAAAAAGGACGGCAAAGTGCGAATGTGCGTAGACTATCGGGACTTAAACCGAGCTAGTCCTAAAGACAATTTTCCCCTGCCATACATTGATATATTGGTAGATAATTCCGCCAAGTTCTCCCTTTTCTCTTTTATGGATGGTTTCTCAGGGTATAATTAGATAAAGATGGCACCCGAAGATGTGGAGAAAACTACTTTCGTCACCCTATGGGGAACGTTCTGCTACAAAGTGATGGCCTTCGGGCTGAAAAATGCTGTGGCAACCTATCAGCGTGCCATGGTAGCATTGTTCCATGACACGATGCATAAAGAGATAGAGGTCTATGTAGATGACATGATTGCCAAATCTCGAACTGAGGACGAACACATCGTCAATCTGCGTAAGCTGTTTGGAAGGCTGCGGAAATACCAATTGAAGCTAAACCCAACCAAGTGCACCTTCGGGGTAAAATCGGGGAAGTTGCTAGGATTTATTGTGAGCTAGAAAGGGATAGAGATAGATCCCGAGAAAGTGAAGGCCATTGTTGAAATGCCAGAGCCGCGCACGGAGAAGCAGGTTCGAGGTTTCTTGGGCAGGTTGAATTACATCGCGCGATTTATCTCGCAACTCACCCCTACATGTGAGCCCATCTTCAAGCTATTACGTAAGAACCAGGCGGTCCTGTGGAACAGCGACTGCAAAGAGGCCTTCGAGAAGATCAAACAGAGCCTCGCAAACCCCCCGATGCTCATGCCACCTGTAACAGGAAGACCTCTTTTCCTGTACATAACTGTGTTAGACGAGTCTATGGGATGCGTGTTGGGTCAACATGATGACTCTGGGAAAAAGGAACAAGCCATTTACTACCTAAGCAAGAAGTTTACCGCATGTGAGATGAATTACACACTGCTGGAAAGGACGTGCTGCACCCTGGTATGGGCATCACATCGTCTTAGGCAGTACATGCTCAGTCATACCACATGGCTTATCTCCAAAATGGATCCCATAAAGTACATCTTTGAGAAACCGGCCCTCACGGGACGAATTGCTAGGTGGCAGGTACTACTATCTGAATTCGATATTGTGTACGTCACCCAAAAGGCGGTAAAGGGAAGCGCCTTGGCAGATTATTTGGCCCAGCAACCTCTCCAGGATTATCGGCCGATGCACCCTGAGTTCCCGGATGAAGACATCATGGCCCTGTTCGAAGAGAAGTGGACGCATGAGGACATAGACAAATGGATTGTTTGCTTCGATGGGGCATGTAATGCTTTGGGCCATGGAGTAGGGGCAGTCCTTGTGTCCCCGGATGATCAGTGTATTCCTTTCACGGCCAGGCTGGGTTTTGATTGTACCAACAATATGGCAGAATATGAAGCGTGCACCCTTGGGATTCAAGCGGCCATTGATTTTGATGTAAAGCTACTCAAAGTATATGGAGACTCGGCTTTGGTAATACGCCAGTTGAGAGGAGAATGGGAAACTAGGGATCCAAAGTCGATACTTTATCAAACTCACATCTTGAAGTTAGCCGAATTCTTTGACGACATTTCTTTCCACCACATCCCTTGGGAAGAGAACCAAATGGCTGATGCATTGGCCACCCTGGCATCCATGTTTCAACTTGCCCCGCACGGGGATCTTCCGTACATCGAATTCAGATCTCAAGGCAAGCTAGCACATTGTTGTGCGATAGAGGAAGAGTGAGATGGGAAATCGTGGTACTTCGACATCAAACAATATGTTGAGAACATAGAATATCCACCAGGGATTTCTGACAATGACAAAAGAACATTAAGGAGATTGGCTACTGGTTTCTTTGTGAGTGGTACCATCCTGTACAAACAAAACCACGACATGACCCTCCTATGATGCATAGACGCCAAAGAGGCGAACTACATGATTGAGGAAATCCACGGGGGTTCATTTGGGACACATGCCAATGGGCATGCTATGGCCAGGAAGATCCTTAGAGCAAGTTATTACTGGCTCACTATGGAAAGCGATTGCTGCGCCCATGTAAGGAAATGTCATAAATGTCAAGCATACGCGGACAATGTCAATGTTCCGCCACATCCTCGGAATGTTATGTCCGCCCCTTGGCCTTTTTCCATGTGGGGGATAGATGTCATTGGGGCCATCGAACCCAAAGCTTCGAATGGTCACCGCTTCATTCTGGTGGCAATAGATTACTTCACCAAATGGGTCGAAGCGGCCTTTTATACCAATGTCACGAGAAGTGTGGTGGTCAGATTCATAAAGAGGGAACTGATTTGTCGATACGGACTCCCTAGGAAGATCATTACTGACAATGGCACCAATCTGAACAACAAAATGATGCAGGAGATGTGCGGGGATTTCAAGATCCAGCATCATAACTCTACCCCTTATCGGCCAAAGATGAATGGGGCTGTAGAGGCTGCAAATAAAAATATTAAGATTATTCAAAAGATGACGGTGTCGTACAAAGATTGACATGAAATGCTGCCTTTCGCCCTGCACGGATATAGAACCTCGGTATGAACTTCTACTGGGGCAACGCCATATTCCTTGGTTTATGGGATGGAAGCGGTACTCCCATTTGAGGTAGAGGTCCCTTCCTAGAAGATACTAGCAGAATCAGGCCTAGAAGAGTCAGAGTGGGCTCAAACACGCTACGACCAACTCAACCTTATTGAAGGTAAGTGTTTGACGGCCATGAGCCATGGGCGCCTGTATCAACAAAGGATAAAGAACGCGTTCGACAAGAAGGTACACCCGTGCAAGTTCAACGAGGGGGACCTTGTGCTGAAAAAGATATCCCACGTTGTTAAGGATAATCGAGGAAAGTGGGCCCCGAATTACGAAGGGCCTTTCGTTGTGAAAAGAGCTTTTTCTGGGGGTGCTCTGGTAATCACCAACATGGATGGAGAGGAACTACCTTCGCCCGTGAACTCCGATGTCGTTAAACGATATTACGCTTGAAGTCTGGGGCAATTGAGGGAATCACTGCATGTTCTTTTATTTTTGAGCTTTTTGTTCTTCTTGGTTTCCTCTCGAGATTCCCATCCGCTGTAATTATCTTGTCACGTTTCTTTAAAAGAAGAGAACATGGGTTGAGGCTTCAGTCCTCACTTTGGTTTTAAACCTTGTGTTAGTTCGTAATAACCTGAGCCCTTTTCGCTCAGTTCATGGGGTGCCCCAAGCGCTTAATTAACTGAACCTAACCAGTTTTCATTAAGAAGATCATTGCATTGAAAACATTCATGCATGCACGTACACATGCATATTTTGTGATAACAGGGGCAGAATCGTCTTAGGCCACGGTTAGAAGTCGAGACAAAGTTAAACGGTAGAAATCAACTAAGGTAAGACGACGACTCTGTCACGATTTGCCACGCGTTGTTGCTTCCTATTTTCAGGTACTTAGGGACGAATGCAAATGGAGGATAGGGTCACGACCGACAGATCGTCGTCCCTTCCCGGCGTTGGACAAGCGGAAAACGTTGCTGCAAGGCAGCCTAGTATCCTTTAAATTCACAGTATTTATTACTATGGTTTGTTTAAAATAAATAATTGATGGCTGATCTAACTTAAGTAGGTTCGAGTAGGCAAACGCTAACCTGTAGGGGGCCATGGTTATGTTTCCCCTAAAAAAAAAAATATTTTTTGCAGGTTAGCTCGCCTGGGCGAGCTGAGCTTGCCTGGGCGAGCTGAGCTTGCCTGGGCGAGCAACCCCTGCACCAAATTATAAAAAACGAGGGAGGGGAATGTTTTCTTCACCCAAAAAACTTCCCCCCCCCCCTCATTCAAAAAGAGAAAGCTCACGGTTTTTGCTTCCCCAAGCCATCTTTGGTTTCATTTTGCTTTCATTTTGGTATTCCTACTCACTCCAACAAGTAAGCATTTAATCCTTGAGTTTTTTTAGCTTTCCATTGGTGCATTTTGTTCATCTTTTGGTGCTCTAAATTGTGAGAATGTGCTCAAATTTGTGGGGCAGTTTTGGGTTGTTTTCATGCTTGATTTGTTAGAGTTGAGGGGTTGTAGGGGATGGCCTTAGGCCTATGTTGTATTCTGAAGCAATGGGGCATGCCACATTGCCCCCATTCTCTTGCTATTTGTGCCTAAACATGCGCCCACCAAGTGCTCGGTGAAATGCCCCAATGACATATGAATATGGTTTTGTAAGATTGGGATTGTGGGACTGTTTTATATACATAGGGACAACATAGAGGATTCAAAATAGGTGCCCAAATGCAATTCGAAGCTTAGGAACCCAAGCTCTAAGCTTCAATGCAAGGAAACATGACTTATGTCTAAGAATCTAAATTTTGGTTTTGAAAGTGGAAAGGCATGAAAATTAGGACATGCTAGAGAGGGTTTTTTACTAGAATTTGGCTGCCCCATGAGGGATACTTTGCATCTAGGTAGCATGGAAAATACCTTTCAATGGTATGTATATATGTGTGTGAATGTAGGTAGCATGGAAAATACCTTTCAATGGTGTGTATATATGGTATAAAATGCCTTGCAAAGTGTGAATGAGTAGCAAAAAATGCCTTTCAATATATGTGTATTTGAGGATAAGTAGCATTAGGAGCCTTTTAGAAAATGTACCCATGTCAAAAAAAATGGCCTGAGGACGCTTCCTAAATGAATATATGATGGCATAGAATTTCCTTTTCAAATGCAAATATGTGCATGACGTAATTAGCTTTCCAATGTCCATATAAATAAATGTGAGTGAAACAACAAAAATTTGTATGTTAAATACTTCAAATATGTGTAAGTAGTTTGTGATAGCAAATATTTAGGATGTGGATAGGTGTAATTTTGACACAAGGCCTTGAGCACGAGAATGCGTATTCTTTTCAAAGATGTATATATGTGTGGTAACTAGAATGTGTTGGATGTCCTTGTATGTTGATGTAAGTAATAGGATATTTCACACATTCGCATGTTCATAAATGTGTTACATTAAATATGTGCATGAGTTCGTTCTAAATCGGAAAGATTAGCATGTCATTTTTGTGTTAAAATAAGTATTTTCTTGTAGACTAACTTTCCAACTCTCTGTCTTCACAAGAAATGGCTCTGAGGAAGCTTTCCTCCGAGTTCGATAGCCATCGTTTCAGGAGCGCTGAGCACCAGTGGCGTTTCGAAGCCATCAAGGGATGGTCCTTCCACCGAGAGAGACGCGTTCAGCTCAGGGACGACGAGTACACAGATTTCCAGGAGGAGATAGCTCGCCGGCGTTGGACGTCACTGGTCACTCCCATGGCCAAGTTTGATCCGGATATAGTTCTCGAGTTTTATGCCAATGCTTGGCCTACAAAGGAGGGAGTACGGGACCTCTGGTCATCGGTGAGGGGCCAGTGGATACCTTTCGATGCAGACGCCCTCAGTCAGTTCCTGGGATATCCGCTAGTATTGGAGGAGGGCCAGGAGTGCGAATACGGTTAGAGGAGGAACCGGGCTGATGGATTTGATGAGGAGGCCATCGCTCAGCTGCTTTGCATACCAGGTCAGGATTTTGCCCGGACCGCTGCCAGGAGACGGGTGCGAATCATACGCACCAACATGACTACCTTGACCCAGACATGGATGACGTTGCTGCTCAACAACATCCTGCCTAGTGATCATAATTCCGACCTCCCTCTGCCGAAGTGTCAGCTGGTGTATGCCATCCTGACACGGATGAGCATTCATGTGGCTCAGTTGATCGCTGATGCCATTTATTTATTTGCAGGTATGCCACCTACCAGGCACCCTCTAGACCCAGATAAGTCTAACAGGGCCCTGGGTTTTCCGGCATTGATCACGGGTCTCTGCCAGTCGTTCGGGGTTCCTGTCACAGCTAGTAAGGTGATTCGACCGCCGTTCACCCGGGCTTTCATAGAGAAGTATTGCACGCCCAGACAGGCATAGGGTGGCAACCCGCAGGCCCTAGACACATCGCCACCACCTCCTCAGGCTGACCCAGCTGGGTCATTTGATACGGAGCGGTATTTACGGCATTTGGTTCGCCAACAGGCAGCCAACCACAGGGCGCACGTGCAGACCCATGACTGCCTCTACCAGCTCAGCCTTAGCCTACAGAGCCAGGGTTTCCCTCCTTTTCCATGCCCTACTCCGGATCATTTCAGGGCAGAGGTCGCATGGCCCGGGGATTGGCCTGAGGCCTAGGCAGGGGAGGCACCCGCAGAGGCTCCTGGCGATGCAGATGAGGCCCGCATGGACGAGGAGATGACCAATTTGCTCGATTTCTTGGGAGGGAGCGGTGCGGCATGACCGGGAGATCCCTAGATCCATATTCTCTTTTTATGTTTCCTCTTTTATCCGTTACGTATCATTTTATTTTGTATAACTGAGGGACTAACGTTTGTTTCGTTTTGATTGACTCTTGTTTTGTGCATGCATGTCATTTGAACTGTTACGTTAGTGCTTACTTCGTTGTTGTCAATAGTGTTTGTTGAAATTCTGGAACCGTGTAGAGCTTTTCATTTAGGAACATCGTCCTAAAAATAAAATGAACCAAAAATCCTGATAAAAAGAAAGAAGCGTTGTGAACAAATGTCATGTTCATAAAGAAAAGAAAAGGTTTTTATTTATATATATGTAAAAGGAAAATGTGTATAAAAGGATTTTGTGTGTGTAAATAATGTGTGAAAAGAAATTCTTATGTGTGTGAGCGACGAGTGTATATAAAGAAACTTTTGTATAAACTACGGGTGTGTGTGGGAAAAAATGAAAAAAAGAAATCTTTGAACATGAATAGGGTTTGTATATAGACCGTGTGACATGAAGAAAAAGAGTTCTAATGCGTATACAGAAAAAGTTTGTCATGTATAGGAATGAAAGTGTACAAAGAATAGTTTTCTCGTAAATGGAAATGGATGTATAGTTTTTGTGAACATAAAAATGAAAAAGAAAGAAAAAGAAAGGAAGACCTCGAAGGTCGACATGTTATAGTCGTAGGAAGCATAAATCATTCGTAGAGAGCAAACGTATCTTTTGGAAACAAGGGACTGACGCTAAGAGTTTGTTTTCCTGAATGGCCGAGATAAGAATGGATGGTTTCATTGAACCGATGAAAGAACATAATTTGGAAACGTTGGGTCTGTTTGTGCAAATCCCCAACTGTAGTATCACAATGCCATAAACTGGATGCTTGAGTGCCCCCTTAGCTGTGGCCATGACTAATTTTGCACGTTGTTTCCAAATCATCATTATTACGCGTGCCTTGTGGAAATAATATGGAAGTTCAGCCCGAGACCGACACCTTGACACACGAATTTGTTTTGCCCCAGATATCAAGATCGGGCTCCCACGATAAAAGACCCCATTGAGATACAACCTTAGACTACTTTGAACCTTGGCCTATAAAAAGAATCCTCATCCTTTCCCCCGAAGCAAAGGACAGTGGAATTTCCTCAAGGGAGAGCAAATAGAATGCTAAAACCCGATTTCCCAAAGAAAGGAATGGAGAAGGAGAAATGAAAAGAAAGAAAAAGAAGAAATGAAAAGAAAGAAAAGGAAGAAATGAAAAGAAAGAAAAGGAAAAAAATGAAAAGAAAGGAAAAGAAGGATTCCCGATCAAAGATCGGAAGGAAGTAAAAAGGAAAAGATTGGAGGAAAACAGAGTAATTCCCGATCAATGAAAGAAAGAGAACAGAAGATCTTTAGACCAGATAAATTTTTGGCAAGGTAAGTGACTGCCGGCAAAGGAAAACCCATTTTTTGGTGGTTCTTCCTTTGGGATTGCCATTCAAAGTCATTCTCGACTGGCGGTATCCCGCCCCACATAAACAAAGAGGAAAAGACCGAAACACCCAGCTTCCTCTCCAAAAACACTACCCTCGAGAAAATCCTATTAATCCATGATCGTGCGTGTGATCTGTTGGTTCGATAGGAAATCGTGTGCAAAATAAAGTCATGGTGCAGTTATGGTTTAGATTAGGGTAAAACACTTGCCTATGTGAGTTTTTATACACTATGAGTGATTTATTCCCAGTTTTAGTTTGACCCGATGTTTCCCCTGAATGTTCATTTAAAAGCTAAATGTTGACATCCTGCCCTTCATTTTCGGTTACAAGGGAGGTTACCTTTGGAATGGGTATATTGTTTCTCTAAGATATGGTGCTCTCGCGAATGATTTATTTTTCTTTGCAAAAAACATGTTTCCCTTTTAGGTGGAAGAAAAACTGGTGGACCATTCGGTCCCACCCTCAAATCTTATTCGGAGCCCCATGAATTGATTGTCATTCATGCATCCTCCACCAACGAGTCTAGAGCCCTGCGAATTGATTGCCTAGCGCTGTTCGCCTATCCTCCATTCTCCACTTTTATTCGGAGCCCCATGAATTGATTGTCATTCATGCATCCTCCACCAACGAGTCTGGAGCCCCGCGAATTGATTGCCTAGCACTGTTCGCCTATCCTCCATTCTCCACTTTTATTCGGAGCCCCATGAATTGATTGTCATTCATGCATCCTCCACCACTTTTATTCGGAGCCCCATGAATTAATTGTCATTCATGCATCCTCCTCCAACGAGTCTGGAGCCCCGCGAATTGATTGCCTAGCGCTGTTCGCCTATCCTCCATTCTCCACTTTTATTCGGAGCCTCATGAATTGATGGTCATTCATGCATCCTCCACCAACGAGTCTGGAGCCCCGTGAATTGATTGCCTAGCGCTGTTCGCCTATCCTCCATTCTCCAAATCTTATTCGGAGCCCCATGAATTGATTGTCATTCATGCATCCTCCACCATCGAGTCTGGAACCCAGCGAATTGATTGCCTAGCGCTGTTCGCCTATCCTCCATTCTCCACTTTTATTCGGAGACCCATGAATTGATTGCCTAGCGTTGTTCATGCGTCCTCCACCATCAGGTGCGGAGCCTCCGGTGGCTGGGAAATGTGGTTTTTGTTATTTTCCCGATTGGTTCCTTCGCCAAACATGTGTATATATGTATATTATGTTACGGAAAGGGCGAAATCAGTGTTTTATCTTTCCGATAAAAGGTAAGTAAAGAGGGGCAACTGTCATACCCTAATTTCGTCCGGGGACTATTGCTTGATGGCATGCAACCTTTAATTGACCGCTTCGAGGTACTTGGCACCCTTTATTGCACAATATGTGAAGTCCCGAGACGTGCCGAAAATCAAAAGGGAGCGTGGTTATGCAATCCGTGGAATTCCGTAATGTGACGGAAACCAAAAGGAAGTATTGTTACGCAATCCGTGAGTTTCCGTAACTTTTTCAAAAGCTAAAAAAGAGTAATTACATGATCCTTAAGGTTCCGTAACCTTACGGATAGAAAATAAGTATCGTTACAAAATTTGTAAAGTTTCGTAACGTTACGGAAAAAGAATCACAAAAAAGGCAAAGGGGGTGTATTTAGTAAAAAAGGGGTGCAAATAGCAACCATGCCCACTTGGGCCTTCCAGATTCTTCCTCCTGAAGGCGGTTGCTTCTGGAGGAAGCAACCTGGCTCGCCTGGGCGAGATGGGTGGCAAGCTCCTCCCCTATTTTGCTATAAATAGGGGGAGGAGTGAAGAGGAAAGGGGTTCAACCTTCTTGGCACTTCGTATTCACTTGAAATTGTTGAGGAAAATTGTTTCCGTGAAGAAAATCCAAGCCGAGGCGCTTTCGTAACATTTCCGTGGGTAATTACGCGAAGATTTTCAACCGTTCTTCGACATTCATCGTTCGTTCTTCGTTGTTCTTCAGTCTTCAACCGGTAAGTACCCCTAATCGAGCTTTTCAATTCATTCTATGTACCCGTGGTGGTCCCCATTTTTTTTGTACTTTTATTTCTCGTTTCATTTACTTTTCGTACCTCTTTTTGACGTGCTTCAGTCATTTATTTAAGTCATTTCTCGCCTAATCAAAAAAATAAAATAAATTTCCACCGATTATTTGATTTGTAATATCCGTTAATTTCTGTTAGAATGAAATCCGACCGTTCGGTCGTGCCGTAACCACGTTGGAAATAAAAAAAAGAGGTAAAATAATAATATAATAATCAAAAAATATCTTTTAGTAAAATAAAGCGAAAAAAATCAATCGGACGTTTCTCTTTGGGAGTTCTGTTTCTTAATTGAATTGACTAATAACTAAAGCGAAACTAAGGCTAAAATCAATCCGCAAAGTCAAGCTCGTCCACAAAAAAAATCACTAAAAAGGATTTGAAAGTTCAATATCTCAGTTTTTCTTACCAAGTAAATGGATCGTTTTTAAGGTCCAATGACTTAAAATGATCACCTTCCAAGTAAAAAGAATCGCTTGATTCACCCTTAAAAAAGAACTACGTAGGTTTGATTTCCTCTTCGATGGAGGGTACGTAGGAGCAAGAGCCCCGCTTTTGTCGACCTCAAAGACAAAAATAAAATAAAAGTTAAGGTAACACAAATTCCACAATTCTAAGAAATAGGCTGTTGTCCTTTGAGACAAACGTGAGAGGTGCTAATACCTTCCTCAAATGTAAATACAACTCCCGAACTTGGAATATTCATTTTGACCGGTTTCCTTCAGTTTTTCCGACGTTTTCCACAAATAAACATTGGTGGCGACTCCGCGCATCTTCCTCCTTTGGAAAGCGCACCCGAGAGCCTTGCCTCGCTCGCTCACAAAAGGGCATGTTGCGACACATATTATGCTGTAATTTGTGATGTTGATATTGCTTTGAATTTTGATTATGCTACATTTGACTCCTAGCATTGTTTGGTTTGTATTGTACTGTTTGGATTGTTTGATGATGAACATGTTGATATTGGTTTGTAATTTGTTTAGTTTGTATTAGTTTGACTTCAGTGGACTAAGATACTAATACTAGATAAGATTAAAATTAATGATAAGTTAAAATTTGAGCAGTTTGGCTCTAGCTTTGAAGCGGGTGCCCATTTGTTTTTGCAGTAACAGTCACTTCCACTTCAAGTCTTCCTCTTTCATCCTTAAATTAAATGGGCCAAACTTTTCACATGCTTATGAGGCTTTTCTTCACTTTGGAGAAGAGATACACTTGCTGTTTACTATGTTTTAGCCTTTTAAGTTTTAGCTTCATTCGTGACTTATCCTCAAGTTGTCTTTGGAAAAAAAGAGTAAATCTTGTCAAATCTGAATTTAGTATCTAACAAAACATTTTTGTTTTCTTTTTTTGTTGTTTGAACTTAAGAACTCTATCATAACCCCACCAATTGTTGAAAATAGTAGACACAAATAAGCCAATATTTGTCTTCACCCTCAAACCAATCACACTTAAACATCAGAAACTTGAAGTGACCATAATAGTCTAAGTCAATTATATCCTTGAATTCTCCATAATAAGTGTTAGACCAAAATTCTGAGTCAATGAAATCAGTGATGGAATTTGTGGTAGACATTTGCAGATCATGGTTAGGACTAAAGACTTAGGTCGTGCCTTAGGTAGGGTTACTGGCAGAGGTCTGGGGAGAGAGGATCATGATGATTCTGATGATGCTCCCCAGCGGAAAAGACATACCGCATCTGATGGAAGCTTGCTTGTGGGGCTTCTATGGAGACTGGATCTTTGAGCTTCAATGAGGTCCTTTAATGGTGATTTTCCACCATGGAGATGCAGCGGAAGACAAAGGAGAAGAGGTGAGAGGAGGCGCCATCCACTAGGGAATAAGCCATGGAAGAAGGAGCTTCACCACCAAGAGGAGCCTTGGATAAGAAGCTTGGAGAGGATGCTTCAATGGAGGAAAAGAAAGAGGGTGAGAAAGAGAGAGGGGGGAGCACGAAATTGAAGAAAGAAAAAGGGAGAGAAGTTGAACTTTGAGTTGTGTCTCACAAGACTCTCATTCATCAAAGTTACAACAAGTGTTACACATACTTCTATTTATAGACTAGGTAGCTTCCTCGAGAAGCTTTCTTGAGAAAACTTCCTTGAGAAGCTTCTTTGAGAAAACTTCCTTGAGAAGCTAGAGCTTAGCTACACACACCCCTCTCATAACTAAGCTCACCTCCTTGAGAAGCTTCCTTGAAAAGATTCCTAAAGAAGCTAGAGCTTAGCTACACACACCTCTCTAATAGCTAAGCTCACCTCCTTGAGATGAGAAGCTAGAGCTTAGCTACACACCCCCTATAATAGCCAAGCTCACCCCCATGACAAAATACATGAAAATACAAAAAAAATCCCTACTGCAAAGACTACTCAAAATGCATCGAAATACAAGGCTAAAACCCTATACTACTAGAATGGCCAAAATACAAGGCCCAAACAAAGGAAAAACCTATTTTAATATTTACAAAGATAAGCGGGCTCATACTTGGCCCATGGGCTCAAAATCTACCCTAAGGCTCATGAGAACCCTAGGGCCTTCCCTTGGATCTCTGGCCCAATCTACTTGGAGTCTTCTATCCAATGCCCTTGCGGGGTAGGATTGCATCATTCCCTCCACCTTGGAAAGGATTTGACCTCAAATCTTGAGGTTCTTCATACTCTGGGCTCCTTCCCTCAACACCTGTAAAAAGAACAAAAACATATGTATTAGTGGTGTTTGGTATGTTGAAGTAAGGTAAGGTCTGAAAACCCATTTCCTGGGCATCTTCCCATAAAGGAACATGGTTTCTCACCAACTCAATGAGTGGTGCTACAAGTATAGAAAAATATGGGACAAATCTTTTGTAAAAGTTTGTAAAGTCATGGAAGCCCCAAATTTTTCTTATACTTGGTGGAGTGGGCCACTCAAGAATGACCTTTATTCTTTTAGGGTTCACGTGAACCCCTTGATCACTATTTGAAAAATTAAGAAAAGTAACGCAATAAAACATACATTTTTCTGTATTTTCATATTGATTATTCCTACCAAAAAGTATGACAAACCTAAGGTGTCCCATATGAGTACCTAGGTTTGTATTGAAACTAAAAATAAGAACAAACCTACCTAATGTGTCCCTATGTACACACACCATGAAGATGTTAGGTGCACGAGTGATTTTATAAAAGAGGGTTGCACCACTCAAAACATTCATCATACCACCTATTTTAGGGACTTGGTGCCTAATAATACCTATTTTGGGCACCAACAAAGCACAAGGATTTAAGCTCTTGCGAACCAAACCCTCATCCAACAACTTCTTTACTTGAGGAATAAACTCAAGCCCAAGAGGTGTGGCAATGCTAGCAAGTGTCTTTTTACAAAAGACAAAATGTGGAGGTTGTCTAAGAGGGAAAGTTTCTTTAATGTTTGTCTTTATTGTAAAATGAGTTTCCTTCTTAGCTAACCTCTTGGAGGAGACACTTACCTCCTTACACTTCTCTTTAACCACTAATGGTTGTCCTTCTTCTTGGGGGTAGATTTCTTCACTAGATTCTTCCCCTTTTACTTTTTCATTTTCACTAGAGGAAGGTGAAGTAGTAGCCTTATCTTGGCTACTATAAATGTCTTGGCCCCTTATAATCATGGTTTTTGTGGTGGGGCATTGAGAAGTAATGTATCCTCTTCCAAGACATTTAAAGCACTTTATAGAGCTAGTTTTCTCTTGCATACTAACCTTAGGGACTTGCTTTTCTATTGTCTTCCCCTTATCATCTTTGGGCTTAGAAGGTGTCACCCCTAAGATGTCTCGACCTTGGTCTTTCTTTGGATAAGAGTGAGAGCCATAAGATTTTGATGTAGACTTCTTTTTAAGTTGTTGCTCTACCCTTATTTCCCAAACTAAGTTAGCCTCTACATTGTCCTTCCCATGGAAGTATGGGAGGTTAATGTTAGCCTCTTGAGGCTTTCTTTCCTTTTCTCTTCTATCGGAGTGAGGTCTAAGATGTGGCCTATGCCTTCTTTCGTAATAGTCACGAAGTTCTTCACTTAGGCTCTTGCAAGAGTTATGACTACTATAGGAGGCATATTTTTCTCTTTTCATTTCTTTCATTATTTTTCTTCTTTCTTCCTCTCTTATTTTCTTTCTTTCATCTTGACTTATTTCTTCCACTCTTTTTTTCCCTTTTTCTTTTCTCTCTTGTTTTTCTTTCCATAACTTGAGGGAACTCAACTCATCTAAGATTCTAGATAAAGGGTCTATATGACTAGTACCCTCGCCATTAACACTAGATGAATGATGACTCATGTTGGTTCCTAAGTTGTGGTTCTTTCTTGTTGGAGGTTTGAAAACAAAAGGTAAAAGAAACTATGGTTGAAACTAGCCAAAATAAACACTAAAAGAGGTGTGAAAGATAAGGGAAAAAAACTAATTGGTAAAAGGAAAGCTATCTAGGCGGTTTGACAATGGAAGGTAAAGGAAATAAGCTATGAAAGTAAGCAAGAAATGTAAACTAGCCGAATCCTAAGAGTGTTTGGATGACCACATTCAAGGTTCCCAACAAAACACTCACTATCCTAAGGAAAAATTGCCTAAAATTATTACACACAAATGGAAGTTTGGTAACCTATTGGAGGCTCCCAACACAGTTCCAATGAAAGGCCTTTTTGTTACTGTCGCAACGTGCCCTTCACGGGCGAGCGAAGGCGAGGCTCACGGGTGCGCTTTCTAAAGGAGGAAAGATGCGCGGAGTCGCCACCAACGTTTATTTGTGGAAAACATCGGAAAAACTGAAGGAAACCGGTCAAAAATGAAAATTCTAAGTTCGGGAGTTGTATTTATGTTTGAGGAAGGTATTAGCACCTCTCACGTTTGTCTCAAAGGACAACAACCTATTTTTTAGAATTGTGAATTTGTGTTACCTTAACTTTTATTTATTTTTATTTTTTGAGGTCGACAAAAGCGGGGCTCTTGCTCCTACGTACCCTTCATCGAAGAGGAAATCAGACCTACGTAGTTCTTTCTTATGCGTGAATCAAGTGATTCTTTTTACTTGAGGGGTGATCATTTTAAGGAGTTGGACCTTAAAAATGATCCTTTTTTACTTAGTAAGAAATTGACATGATAAACTTTCAAAAACCTATTTTTGTGGACGAGCTTGACTAGGCGAGTTGATTTTAGCCTTAGTTTCACTTTAGTTATTAGTCAATTCAATTAAGAATGAGAAGTCCCAAAGAGAAAACGCCCGATTGATCTTTCGCTTTTATTTACTAAAAGGTATTTTTTATTATTATATTATTATTTTACCTCTTTTTTTATTTCCAACGTGGTTACGGCACGACCGAACGGTCGGAATTCATTTTAACCAAAATTAACGGATGATGCAATTCAAACGATCGGTGAAAATTTATTTTATTTTTAGATTAAGCGAGAAATGACTTAAATAAATGGCTTAAGCACGTCAAAAGGGGGTATAAAAAGTAGACGAAAACAAGAATAAAAATACATGCAACAAAATGTGGACCACCACGGGTACATAGAATGAATTGAAAAGCTTGGTTTGAGGTACTTACCCGTTGAAGAATGAAGAAAACAAAGAACGAGCGATGAATCTTGAAGAACGGTCGAGAATCTTCGCGTAATTACTCACGGAAACGTTACGGAAGCGCCTCGGCTCGGATTTTCTTCACAGAAATAATTTTCCTCAGTAAATTCGAAAGAGAGAGAAGTGCCTAAGGGGCTGAACCCTTTTCTTCTTCACTTCTCCCCCTATTTATAGCAAAATAGGGGAGAAGCTTGCCGCCCAGCTTGCCCAGGCGAGCAAGGTTGCTTCCTCCAGAAGCAACAGCCTTCTGGAGGAATCTTCTGGAGGGCCCAAGTGGACCTTGTTGCTATTTGCACCCCCCTGTTTACTAAATGCACCCCCTTTCTATTTTTTTTGTAATTCTTTTTCCGTAACGTTACGAAACTTTACGAATTTCGTAACGATACTTATTTTCCTTCTGCAAGGTTACGAATCCTTACGGATTATGTATTTACTCTTTTTTAGCTTTCGAAGAAGTTACGGAAACTCACAGATTGCACAAAAACACCTCTTTTCGATTTCTGCCACATTACGGAATTTCACGAATCACGCAAGTCTGCTTCCTTTCGATTTCTGAGACGTCTCGGGACTTCATTTATTGCATGTCATCAAGTAATAATCCCCGGATGAAATTAGGGTATGACAGTTGCCCCTCTTTACTTACCTCTCATCGGAGATAAGAGGAAAGCAAAGATAGGACAATGATTTCGTCCGTCCTGCCCTTTCTGTGATGACGACTCTCGTCTCCACTCCTTCCTTTTTTCTTCTGCACAAAACAAAATAAAAACAAAAACAAAGAACAATGAACATAATATACACATATACACATACACATATTTGACGAAGGAACCGATCCGGAAAACAACAGAATAACGTGTTTCCCAGTCATCAGAGACTTCGCGCTTGATAATGGAGAACACATGAACAGCGCTAGGCAATGACATTCATGGTGCTCCGAACAAAGGTGGAGTATGGAGGATTGCCTTGAGGGTCCGCACTTAGGCAATCATGAAACTCAACTCCAAACTCGAAAGTGGAGGACACATGAACAACCCTAAGTAATAACGTTCATGTGTCTCCGGAAAAGGATGAGAATGGAGGATTGCCTTGAGGGTCCTCTCTTAGGCAATCATGAAACACAGCTCCAAACTCAAAAGTGGAGGACACATGAACAGCCCTAAGCAATAACATTCATGTGGCTCCAGAAAAGGATGAGAATGGAGGATTGCCTTGAGGGTCCTCTCTTAGGCAATCATGGAACACAGCTCCAAACTCAAAAATGGAGGACACATGAATGACAACGCAATTCATTCATGTGGCTCTAGAAAAGGATGAGAATGGAGGATTGCCTTGAGGGTCCTCTCTTAGGCAATCATGGAACACAGCTCCAAACTCGAAAATGGAGGACACATGAATGACAACGCAATTCATTCATGTAGCTCCGGAAAAGGATGAGAATGGAGGATTGCCTTGAGGGTCCTCTCTTAGGCAATCATGGAACACAACTCCAAACTCAAAAATGGAGGACACATGAATGACAACGCAATTCATTCATATGGCTCCGGAAAAGGATGAGAATGGAGGATTGCCTTGAGGGTCCTCTCTTAGGCAATCATGGAACACAGCTCCAAACTCGAAAATGGAGGACACATGAATGACAACGCAATTCATTCATGTGGCTCCAGAAAAGGATGAGAATGGAGGATTGCCTTGAGGGTCCTTTCTTAGGGAATCATGGAACACAGCTCCAAACTCGAAAATGGAGGACACATGAATGACAACGCAATTCATTCTTGTGGCTCCGGAAAAGGATGAGAATGGAGGATTGCCTTGAGGGTCCTCTCTTAGGCAATCATGGAACACAGCTCCAAACTCGAAAATGGAGGACACATGAATGACAACGCAATTCATTCATGTGGCTCCGGAAAAGGATGAGAATGGAGGATTGCCTTGAGGGTCCTCTCTTAGGCAATCATGGAACACAGCTCCAAACTCAAAAGTGGAGGACACATGAACAGCCCTAAGTAATAACGTTCATGTGGCTCCAGAAAAGGATGAGAATGGAGGATTGCCTTGAGAGTCCTCTCTTAGGCAATCATGGAACACAGCTCCAAACTCGAAAATGGAGGACACATGAATGACAACGCAATTCATTCAGGTGGCTCCGGAAAAGGATGAGAATGGAGGATTGCCTTGAGGGTCCTCTCTTAGGCAATCATGGAACACAGCTCCAAACTCAAAAGTGGAGGACACATGAACAGCCCTAAGCAATAACATTCATGTGGCTCCGAAAAAGGATGTTGGTGGGACCGAACGGTCCACCGGGTTTTTCCACCTAAAAGGATAACATGCTTTTTGCAAAGAAAAATAAATCATTCGCGAGAGCACCACATCTTAGAGAAACGATATACTTGTGCCAAGGGTAATCTTCCTTGTAACCGAGAATGAAGGGTAGGATGTCAACTTCTAGCTTTCAAATGAACACGCAGGGAAACATCGGGCTAAGCTGAAAATAAATCACTCATAGTGTATAAAACTCACAAGGAAAGTGTTTTATCCTATTCCCAAACCAATAACTGCACCATGACTCTATTTTGCACGCGACTTCCTATCGAATCATAGATCAAACGTACGATCACGGACCAATAGGATTCTTTCGAGGTTAGCGTTTTTTTGGAGAGGGAGCTGGGTGTTTCGGTCTTTTCCTCTTTGTTCATGTGGGGTGGGATATTGCCAGTCAAGAATGATTCTGAGTGGCAATCTGGCTTTGGAGACTTTCTATCCTCTTTCTTTCGTTGATCGAGAGTTGCTTCTTTTCCCTTTTCGCTTCCTTTCGATCTTTGATCGGGAATCCTTCCTTTCCTTTCTTTTGTTCTTTTCTTTATTTTCATTTTTTCTTTTCCCTTCTTTCTTTCCATTTCTTCCTTCTCTTTCTCTTCACTTTTCCTTCCCCATCCCTTTCTTTGGGAAATCGGGTTTTAGCATTCCATTCGCTCTCCCTTGAGGAGATTTCACTGTCCTTTGCTTCGGGGGAAAGAATGAGGATTCCTTTTTTACAGGCTAAGGTTCAAAAAGGTCCGAGGTTGTGTTTCAATGGGGTATTTTATCGTGGGAACCCAATCTTGATATCTGGGGCGAAACAAATCTGGGTGACAAGGTGTCGGTCTCGGGCCGAACTTCCACATTATTCCATAAGGCACGCGTGACAATGATGATTTGAAAATAACGTGCAAAATTAGTCATGGCTACAGCAAGGTGGGCACTCAAGCATCCCTTTTATGGCATCGTGACACTACGGTTGGGAATTTACACAGGCAAACCCAACGTTTCCAAATTATGTTCTTTCATCAGTTCAATGCATTCATCCATCCTTATCTCGGTTCATTCCGGAAAATAAACTCTTAGCATCGGTCCCTTGTTTCCAGAAGATGCGTTTTCTCTTTACGAATGATTCATACTTCTTAACTACAACATGTCGATCTTTGCGGTCTTTCTTTCTTTTTTACTTTTTGTTTTATTTTTAAATATGTTCACTAAAACTATACACTTGTGGTTTTTTATGAGGAAAATCTTTCTTTATACATCTATGGCAAACTTCTTTTGTACACGCGTTAGAACTCTTCTTCTTACGTCACACGGTCTATATACAAACCCTATTTACATTCAAAGATTTTCATTTTTCCCAACACACCCTTATGGTCCACACAAAGGTTTCTTCATATACACTCGTTGCTCACCCACACAAGAATTCCTTTCCGCGCATCCTTTACACACAAAGATCCTCTATACACATTTTCCTTTTATATACATGTACAAATAAAAACCTTTTTCCTTTCTTTATGAACATGACTTTTATTCACAGCGCTTCTTTATTTTTATTAGGATTTTTGGTTCATTTTATTTTATTATTTTTAGGACGACGTTCCTAAATGAAAAAACTCTACGCGGTTCTAGCATTTCAACAAACACTATTGACAACTAACGAAACAAATACCGACGTAACAACTCAAGTGATATGTATGTACAAAACAAAAAGTCAAAACATGAAACAAACGTCAGTCCCTTAGTCAAACACAAAATAAGATGATATGTAACAGAAAAAAAACAAATGGAAACAAAAAGAAATATGGATCAAGAGATCTCCCAATCACGTGGCACCGCTCCCTCCTAAGAAATCAAGTAAATCGGTCATCTCTTCATCCTCGCGGGTCTCATCTGCCTCGTCGGGAGCCTCTGCTGGTGCCCCTGCTGGTGCCTCTCCTGCCTGGGCCTCAGGCCAATCTCCAGGCCATGCGACCTCTGCCCTGAACTGGTCCGGAGTAGGGCACGAAAAAGAAGTAAAGCCCTGGCTTTGCAGGTTGAGACTCATCTGATAAAGACAATCATGAGTCTGTACATGTGTCCGGTGGTTGGCCGCCTGCTGGCGAACCAAATGCCGCAAATACTGCTCCGTGTTAAATGATCTGGCCGGACTAGCCTGATGAGGTGGCGGCGCGTCCGCGGCCTGTGGTGCATCACCCTGGACCTGTCTCTGCGTGAAGTACTTCTCAATAAAAGCTCAGGTGATGGGCGGCCGAATCACCTTGCTAGGTGTGACGGGGACGCCGAACGACTGGCAGAGTCCTGTGATCAAGGCGGGAAATCCTAGGGCCCTGTTGGACTTATCTGGGTCCAGAGGGTGCCTGGTAGGCGCCATACCTGCAAAAATATAGATGGCATCAGCGATTAACTGAGCCACATGGATGCTCATCCGCGTCAGGATGGCGTACACTAGCTGACACTTCGGCAGGGGGAGGTCGGAATTATGATCGGTGGGTAGGATGTTGCTGAGCAGCAAAGTCATCCATATCTGAGTCAGGGTGGTCATGTTGGTGCGCATGATCCGCACTCGTCTCCCGGCAGCAGTCCGGGCAAAATCTTGCCCCGGTATACATAGCAACTGGGCGATGACCTCCTCATCGAACCCATCAGACCGGTTCCTCCTCTGGCCATACTCGCACTCCTGGCCCTCTTCCAGCACTAAAGGATATCCCAGGAGCTGGCCGATAGCATCTGCATCAAACGGGATCCACTGACCCCTCACCCAGGACCTCATATTACGCACGCCCTCCTCTGTTGACCAAGCATTGGCATAAAATTCGAGGACTATGTCTGGATCAAACTTGGCCATGGGGGTAACCAGTGATGCCCACCGCCGGTGACCTATTTCTTCCTGGAAATCGGTATACTCATCGTCCCTAAGCTGGACGCGTCGCTCTTGGAGAAATGACCATCCCTTGATGGCCTCGAAGCGCTGCTGGTGTTCAGCGCTCCTAAAACGGTGACTGTCATACTCGGGAGCGGAACTGGTTCCTTCAGCCGCTTTATCCTTCCTAGATCTCTTTGAGGTGAGCTTTCTTGGGGCCATTTCCTACGAGAACAAACATTTAGAAGTTAGTTTTACAAGATAACGCTTATCTTAACGCAAAAAGGTAGTGCTGAACCCTCTGATGGAGAACGGACTCATGTAATCCATTTATGCACACGTGTATGTGTAGAAAATATCCTATTATTTATATCAACATACAAGGATATTCAAAACATTCTAGTTACCACACATATACATTTTTTGGAAAGAATACTTACATGCATGCTCAAGGTATTGTGCCAAAATTACATATGTTCATATCCTAACTATTTTGCTACCACAAACTACCCACACACATTTGAAGTATTTTATTAACATGCAAATTTTTTGTTGTTCCATTCCTATTTATATATACATATCTGCGCATTGGAGAGCCAATCTCACGTCACGCACACACTTGCATTTGAAAAGAAGCCTTCATGCCATCTACCTACTCTTGAGGGGCAATCCCACATCATATATTCATTTGGAAACCTTTCTCGTGCCATCTTCGGCACGGGTACATTTTTTTTGAAAGACTTCTTATATTACTTATCCACAAATATACATATTTTGAAATGCATTATTTACTATTCATTCACTTTGCAAGGTATTTTTATGCCATATATTCACATATATCTACACACCATTGAAAAGCATCTCCTACGTTACTTAGGTGCAAAGTGCCAATCATGGGGCAGCCCAAATTCTTACAAACAAGTCCCTATTTTCATGCTTTTCTAGTCCTAAAACCAAATTTTGGATTCCTAGCCATAAACATGTTTCCTTGCATTGAAGCTACAAGTTTAGGCTCCTAAGCTTGGGATTGCATTTGGGCATCTATTTGACTTTCCTATGCTGTCTCTACATATATAAAACAGCCCCACTATCCCAACTTTGCAAAATCATATTTATATATCATTGGGGCAATGTGGCATGCCCCATTGCTTCAGAATACAACCTAGGCCTAAGGCCTTTTCATTCAAATCCTCAATTCAAGAAAACAAGCAGCAAAGCAAACCAAAACTACCTTACAAATATAAGCATGTTCTCACAATTCGAGGCACCAAAAGATGAAGAAAGCACATCAATGGAAAGCAAAAACATCAAGGATGGAATACTTACTTGTTGGAGTGAATTGAAATACCAAAAACGAAAGCAAAATGCGATCAAAAGGCTTAGGGGAGCAAGAAACCGCAAGCCTTCGTATTCTCTATCTTTTGAATGAGGGGAGGGAAGTTTTTTTGGATGCCAAAACGTTCCCCTCCCTCGTTTTTTATAATTTGGGTGCAGGGGTTGCTCACCCAGGCGAGCTAACCTGCCACTCTTTTTTTTTTTTTTTGAGGGGAACATTAACCATGTCCCCTCCTCCCTTACGGGCTAGTGTTTGCCTAACTTGAACCTACTTAAGTTAGAATTAGGCGTCGATTACTTATTTAAAACAAACAAATAGTAAAAGAAACTGCGAACACAAAGGATACTGGGCTGCCTTGCAGCGACGTTCTCTGCTTGTTTAGCGCCAGGAAGGGGCAACGATCGGTCGGTCGTGACCCTAGCCCCACTCGATCCGTCCCTATGTACCTGTAAGTAGGAAACAAAAATACGCAGCCAATCGTGATCGGTCATCATCTTACCCTGGTTGATTTCTGCCATTGATTTGTCTTGACTTTTGACCGTGGCCTGAGACGATTCAACTCTTTGCTATCACAAGATATGCATGTGCATGTGCATGTATGAATGTTTCTAATGCGATGATTTTATTTTAGTGAAGGCTGGTTAGATTCAATTTTAAACAAGCATTTGGGGCACCCCCATACACCGAGCGAAGAGGGCTCAAGTTATAACAAATCTAAAACACAAAGTTTGAAACACCAAAGGGAGGACTAAAACCCCGCCCATCTTTTCTTTTCAAAGAAACGAGACAAATACAGTGAAGGGGAATCCCTAGAGGAAACCAAGAGGAACGAGAAAAACTCAAAAATAAAAACGTGCAACGGTCCTCTCGATTGCCCCAGACTTTAAGCGTAATATCGTTTTACTACATCGGAGTTCACGGGCGAAGGCAATTCCTCGCCATCCATGTGGGTGAGTATCAGAGCACCCCCAGAAAAAGCTCTTTTCACCACGAAAGGTCCTTCATAATTCGGGGCCCACTTGCCTCGATTATCTTTAATAGCGTTGGACATCTTCTTCAACACGAGGTCCCCCTCGTTGAACTTGCGCAGGCGTACCTTCTTGTCGAATGCGTTCTTTATCCTTCGTTGATACAAACGCCCATGGCTCATGGCGGCCAAACGCTTACCTTCAATAAGGTTAAGTTGGTCGTAGCGTGCTTGAGCCCATTCTGACTCTTCTAGGCCCGACTCTGCCATTATCCTCTGAGAAGGTACTTCTACCTCAAATGGGAGTACTGCCTCCATCCCATAAACCAAAGAATACGGTGTTGCCCCCGTAGAGGTTCGTACCGAGGTTCTGTATCCGTGTAGGGCGAAAGGCAACATCTCATGCCAATCCTTGTATGACACTATCATCTTTTGAACAATCTTCTTAATATTCTTATTCGCAGCCTCTATAGCCCCATTCATCTTTGGCCGATAAGGGGTAGAGTTATGATGCTGGATCTTGAAGTCTTCGCACATCTCCTGCATCATCTTATTGTTCAGATTGGTGCCATTGTCAGTAATGATCTTCCTGGGGAGCCCGTATCGACAAATCAACTCCTTCTTTATGAATCTAACCACCACATTCCTTGTGACGTTAGTATAAGAAGCTGCTTCGACCCATTTGGTGAAGTAATCTATCGCCACAAGAATGAAGCGGTGACCATTCGACGCTTTGGGTTCGATGGCCCCAATGACATCTATTCCCCACATAGAAAAAGGCCAAGGGGCGGACATAACATTCAGAGGATGTGGCGGAACATTGACATTGTCCGCGTATGCCTGACATTTATGACATTTCCTGACATGAGCGCAACAATCGCTTTCCATGGTGAGCCAATAATAACCGGCCCTAAGGATTTTTCTGGCCATAGCATGCCCATTGGCATGTGTCCCAAAGGAACCCTCGTGGATCTCCTCAATCATGAAGTTCGCCTCCTTGGTATCTACGCATCGTAGGAGGGTCATGTCGTGGTTTCGTTTGTACAGGATGGTACCACTTACAAAGAAACCAGTAGCCAATCTCCTCAACGTCCTTTAGTCATTGTCAGAAATCCCTGGTGGGTATTCCTTGTTCTCGACATACTGCTTGATGTCGAAATACCACGGTTTCCCATCCCGCTCTTCCTCTATTGCATAACAATATGCCGGCCTGCCTTGAGATTTGAATTCGATGTATGGCTGATCCCCATGTGGGGCAAGTTGAAACATGGATGCCAGGGTGGCTAGTGCATCAGCCATTTGATTCTCTTCCCGAGGTATGTGGTGGAAGGAAATGTCGTCAAAGTACTTGGCTAACCTCAAGATGTGAGTTTGATAGGGTATCAACTTCGAATCCCTAGTTTCCCATTCTCCTTTCAACTGGCGTATGACCAAAGCTGAGTCTCCATACACCTTGAGTAGTTTTACATCAAAATCAATGGCCGCCTGAACCCCGAGGGCGCACACTTCGTACTCGGCCATATTGTTGGTACAATCAAAACCTAGCCTAGCCGTGAAAGGAATACACTGATCATCCGGGGATACAAGGACTGCCCCTACTCCGTGGCCCAAAGCATTTGATGCCCCATCGAAGCAAACAATCCATTTGTCTAGGTCCTCATGCGTCTGCTTCTCTTCAAACAGGGCCATGATATCCTCATATGGGAACTCGGGGTGCATCGGCTGATAATCCTGGAGGGTTTGCTGGGCCAAATAATCCGCTAAGGCACTTCCCTTTATCGCCTTTTGGGTGACGTAAACGATATCAAATTCAGACAATAGTACCTGCCACCTGGCGATTCGTCCCGTGAGGGCCAGTTTCTCAAAGATGTATTTTACGGGATCCATTTTGGAAATAAGCCACGTGGTATGGCTGAGCATGTACTGCCTAAGCCGATGTGATGCCTATACCAGAGCACAACACGTCCTTTCCAACATGGAGTAATTCATCTCACATGCGGTAAACTTCTTGCTCAGATAGTAGATGGCTTGCTCCTTTTTCCCAGAATCATCATGTTGACCCAACACGCACCCCATAGACTCGCCCAACACGGTCATGTACAGGAAAAGAGGTCTTCCTGTTACAGGCGGCATGAGCACCGGGGGATTCGCGAGACTCTGTTTGATCTTCTCGAAGGCCTCTTGGTAGTCACTGTTCCATAGGACCGCTTGGTTCTTACGTAACATCTTAAAAATGGGCTCACAGCTAGGGGTGAGTTGCGAGATAAATCTCGCGATATAATTCAACCTGCCTAAAAATCCCCGAACCTGCTTCTCCGTGTGTGGTTCCGGCATTTCAAGGATAGCCTTCACTTTCTCGGGATCTATCTCTATCCCTTTCTGACTTACGATAAATCCTAGCAGCTTCCCTGACTTCACCCCAAAGGTGCATTTGGTTGGGTTTAGTTTTAATTGGTATTTCCGCAACCTTCCAAACAGCTTACGCAGATTGACAAGGTGTTCATCCTCAGTCCGAGACTTGGCAATCATGTCATCTATGTAGACCTCTATTTCCTTATGCATCATGTCATGGAACAATGCCACCATGGCGCATTGATAGGTTGCCCCAGCATTCTTCAATCCGAAGGCCATCACTTTATAGCAGAAAGTCCCCCAGAGAGTGACGAAAGTGGTCTTCTCTACATCTTCGGGTGCCATCTTTATTTGATTATATCCCGAGAAACCATCCATAAATGAGAAAAGGGCAAATTTGGCCGTATTATCTACCAATATGTCAATGTGTGGCAGGGGAAAATTGTCCTTTGGACTGGCCCAGTTCAAGTCCCGGTAGTCTACACACATTCGAACCTTGTCGTCCTTTTTCGGGACTGGGACAATGTTGGCCACCCACTGTGGGTACCGTGCCACAGCTAAGAAACCTGCATCAAACTGCTTCCTTACTTCTTCTTTAATTTTTAAAGACATCTCGGGTTTCATTCTTCGTAACTTTTGCTTAACCGGAGAAGACCCAGGATTCAAAGGCAACTTATGCTGCACAATGTCGGAATCAAGACCGGGCATGTCTTGATATGACCACGCAAAGACATCTTGATACTCTTCAAGAAGGGTTATCAAGCCTTGGCGGATAGGCGCGGTCATACCGGTTCCTACCTTTACTTCTTTCTTTTCCTCCGTGGTCCCCAAGTTTACCAATTCGGTCTCTTCCTGGTGAGGCTTCATTTCACGTTCTTCCTGAGCGACCAACCTCTCCAACTCTGGTGACAGGACGTCCTCTTCCTCTTCCTCGTTTATCGTTTGGCTTATATCTCGATTGAAATCGATTGTCAAACCCTCGTTGTTAGGATCCTCAAAGAATCGACCCTCATATCTATACCAAACAAGACAAAAGAAACAAAGAACATGCAAAATGATATGAGAAAAGGTGGAACTGTAGGAACAGATGAAACAAGATCTCTTTGTTTATTTAATAAGGTAGGTTTCACAAAACAAAAGAGAACGGAAATCTATAGGCTCTAATTACATTGAATCAGCGGTATAGACTTCTGACTGGCTTATCACGCGCCAATTCCCCACTTGGGAATCGGGGTGGCATGGTTGCACAAAGCTTGGTGGGTCTTGAGGGAACTCCTCTTCTATTGCGACCACCTCCTCCTCGGACGCCATTCCAACGCTGGTGAAACACTGGCTAATATGGCCAGGCCATACCCTATCCGCCCGAAACCTTGATGGCACGTTCCTCCTCCCCGGCATCCCGGGTTCGTACCCTAATCCATACTTGTATGGATTTCCTTTGATATCGACCACGTCAGCATTCCCGAGGCAGTCCTTGCCTAGACCCATTCCGGGCTTAAATCCATTCCTGAGCATAACACGCGCCACCATTATGGCCGCTTTGGAGAGAGAAGGTAGCGACGGACTTGGTTCCACCGAGGCGCAGCTCACCACCTCAAAGGATTGGAAAGCCGTTTCCAATGATTCTTCTGCCGCTTCTACGTATGGTGCGGAGGAAGGGCAGCTCACTAACATGTCCTCTTCACCCGACACTATCACTAAAAGTCCACCCACTGCGAACTTCAATTTCTGGTGAAGCGTTGAAGGGACCACTCCCAGGGCATGAATCCACGGTCTTCCCAAGAGGAAGCTATAGGCAGGATTTATATCCATTACGTGAAACACCACATTGCAAGTGTGGGGGCCTATCTGAATGGGAATGTCGATTTCCCCCATTACTTCCCGCCGAGTACCATCAAAGGCTCGCACCACCATCGAGCTCGGCTTTAAATGTGACGCACTAAAAGGAAGCTTTTCCAAAGTGGTCTTCGGCATTACATTTAAACTCGATCCATTGTCGATAAGTACCTTTGCGACAACGTGGTCCATACATCTCACCGACACATGTAGAGCCTTGTTGTGCCCTCTCCCCTCAACGAGAATCTCTTCTTCCGCAAACGCGATGTAGTTATTGGTGGTTATATGATTAACGATGCCTTCGAAACCCTCCACTGAGATATCATGTGCTACATGGGCATCGTTAAGAACCTTCATCAACAGCGCACAATGAGGCTCGGAGTTTATGAGTAGTTCTAGCAAAGAGATCCTTGCTGGAGTTTTATTCAGTTGCTCGACTACCTTAAACTCGCTTTGTTGGATGAGGCGGAGGAACTCATGGGCCTCTTCCAAATTCACCGTTTTTCCTTGAAGTCCCTCTTTCTTTTCGGCTCCTCTTGCCATGGGAGGATCTACTTCTTTCGAGGGGGTGGCTATATTTGTGGGCTCTTGGACCATGGGCGTCTTCCCTTTAGAGGGCAATTCCGCCGGGTGAGGGGAAGCGAACACCCGACCACTGCGGGTTACGCCACTGAGGCCGGTGATGTTGGTTACCTTAGCTGATAGGGAGTCAACTTCGGTTGCAACTCTTTCGCTGGACGCGGGAGGGGTATACTTCCACGGAACGACCTTATTACTTTGATATGCAAATGGCGTTGGCTTGGGCGCAGCCTGCGGGTATATGGGTGTGGAGCCGGTCCCTTTCCTAGTAAAACATATCACTAGAGCCTTGGGGGTTAAAGGAACCTTCTTCTCTTCCGACTGCATGCAAATTTGTGGTTCTTCCTTTCCTCCTATGAACACTTCAAGCTGCCCGCAATCCATGAGCCGTTGAAGCAATTCTTCCACCACGGGACAGGTTTCCATGTCATGCGACTCCCCAAGGTGAAACAAACATTCATCCCTTTCATCTCCACCTCGGGAGACCATGCACGCCGCTTGCAGTGATTGATAGATGAAGCGTCTAGAAGTAGCCACATCTCCTAACCCCTTTGTCCATGGTGGCCTGTCCTCTTCGATGGCATTCACGCTAGCACCTCCATGACTAGCTAGCGGGTTGGTTTTAACATTTGGGCCTTCTTCCTGAAACGCTAGCCAACCGGCACTAATCAGATGCTGCACTTTATACTTGAACGGGATGCATGAGTCAATACTGTGTTCGGGAACTCCACTATGGTACACACACTTGGCACCCGGATCATACCACTTGGGGTAGGGTGGCTGGAGAACCTTCCCGGGTATGGCCACCACCAAATGATTCTCCAATAACGAAGGCCATAACTCGGAGTATGCCATGGGAATAGGAGGGAAGTTGTTTTTCGGGTGCTGTGCATATTTATAGGTCGCACCGGGGGCTGTATTATTAACTGGTCGGGGTGCGGCTGGAGCTGTGCGTTGGGCCGACGCTCTTTCTGCTGCGGGTGGTCCTTTTACTTGAGTCGGGAGGGAATTCCCGGCTCGGATTAAAAAATTTGGGGGATTGGGCTGGTATGAGCTTTGGATATTTTGGGGTGCTTTCATCCATGTTGGGGCGGTGGTGACCGCGTGGGCGTCTCCTTCCTTTTTCCTCGCGCCTACTGCTGGGGCTCTTCTGTTGTTGTTGGGGGCCATATTGGCAGCATATTCAAACTTTCCTTTTCGTAGCCCGGATTCAATCCTTTCTCCGGCGAAGACGAGATCCGCAAAGTTAGCTGGCATGTAGCCTATCAGCTTTTCATAGTAGAACGTGGGTAACGTATCTACCATAATTGTGATCATCTCCCTTTCCGTCATGGGCGGTACGACTTGGGCTGCGAGATCTCTCCATCTCTGGGCATATTCCTTAATGGACTCATGCTCTCGTTTAGTCATACCCTGAAGCTGGTTCCGATCGGGAGCCATGTCCGTATTGTACTGGTACTGCCTAATGAAGGCAGTTGCCAAGTCCTTCCATGATCGGATCTGGGAAGCTTCCAGATTGGTATACCATGCTACAGTTGCTCCGGCCAAGCTGTCTTGAAAGAAATGGACCAACAACTTTTCGTCTGCAGAATACGCCCCCATCTTCCGGCAATACATCCGGAGATGCCCCTTCGGACATGTCGTCCCTTTGTACTTATCAAAGTCTGGTACTTTGAACTTGGGAGGGATGACGATGTTGGGCACAAGACATAAATCTGCCAAATCCGAGAATGGGTAATTGCCGAGGCCCTCGACTGCCCTCAACCTCTCTTCAAGTGCCTCAATCTTTCCCCTATCTTCCGCGAAGGGAACAGATTCTTTTACGGGCGTGGGTGAGGCCGGGATATGGCGAACTATGTTCGGCTGGGGTAGTTCATGTGGGGATGGATCTTTGAGGTGGAGCAGGGGGCCAAGATGGGTATCTCCTTCCCCATCGTCTTGCCCGAGATAGTCTTCATAAGGTGGGAGTTGCCCCTCAAAAGTAGGGGCTTGGCTTAAATCTTCCGGGGTGGCACGGGGGGTGAAGTCCGGAGGCAGGCCATAAGGATAAGCTTGCGGACTATACCTTCGACACGACCGTGTTTATGTCTAGGCCCGGATTCAAGGCGGGTTGCAGCACCGGCTCTGCTTCCCTAACTGTACTGGAGGCAGTTGCGGTGGCTTTATCCTCTATGGTTTTCTGGAGTTTTAACATGACCTCCGAGATGGAAGCCATTTGATCTTTTAAGGCCGATAGATCAGCCTTCATCTGTTCCTGCACGCCCTCTTCATTATCCATTTTTCTGGATCGAGTGTTATAGGGGTGCCTTGGTGTTTTCTTAGTTATGATGAAATTCCTAAAGAAATAAACAACGGTGAGTATGCCACCAAAACATGAGTATGCAAATGGATGATCGGAGCACTTGGATCCACCCCAAGATTTTTAGATAACGCAATGAGTCCAGAACTTCTCATTTTATAAAAAGAACAAAGCTTTCATCTAGCCAAGATTATACAAAGGTGTTACAAAGAACCTAACGATTCCTAATTATATGGGCCATCAAATCTATCATGTGCTGACAGTAATTGATTAGCCCATGAATCTCCTCGGGGGCAGTACACACTTCGGCCATGGCTTTTGCTTTGGCTAACAGACGCGGGAGGTCTTGACTTCCATTCAAGGTCAAGGCGAACCTATCCATCCATATAGTCGCCTCTTGATGCAACGCATCAATCACCCTCCCTCTTGCTTCTTTTTCGGCATACACTTGTGCAAAATCCTCCACTAACTTTTGTTCATGGGCCATGGACTGGTTCAATTCTTCCTTGTATTGCCCTATGATGGCTAGCATGCTTTGCTCCGTGGCTTCCAAGTGTTGAGCCAAACTCCTTTTGGACCTCGCGCAAGCAACTAACTCTTCTTTTAATATCATGCCATGCACCCGTGACCGATCTCTCTCCTCTCTTCGGAGCTTGAGCTCATTGTTACTACCCCACAATGCTCCTCGGAATTTCTCTCGGCCATATTCCTCCTTGCGGGCCCTTTTGGTTTCTTGTTCAAGGGCTTTCGTAGTGGCCGCGTTTTCCTCTTGTAAATCGGTGCACTCCTTCCGGATGTGTGTAGCAGCTGATTTGAACTTCTCCTTGGCGAGTCTTGCCTTCACTAACTCTAATTTTAGAGCTCGGACTTCTTCATCTTCCTTCGGAGCTTCGAAGTCCTCCTCATCGATAACTTTCAACTTGGAGAGCCAATCTAAGCCCCGCGTGTGAATTTTTTGCCATCCATGATAACCTCCGATGACGCCGTTTCGGATGCCTCTAAGCTCCTTGTCTTTCCTCAACGAACTCCTCCACGCCTTGTGGATTCTTTGTATCACCTTGAGACCTTGCGCACCTAGATCCCTCACAAGGAAAGGCGAGAGACTTTCTTCGGTTGGCGCTCCCCTCATGGGATACCCCAGCTGTCTTATGGCGAGTGCGGGATTATAATTAATACAACCCCTAGTCCCTACTAGTGGAACATTAGGATAGTCCCCACACGAGAAAAGAACTCCTTCCTTGCCTTCCTTCCAACGAGGAAACCAATTGATCGTGCTGCCCCCTATCCTAGCCAAATTTTGGTCCCAATTGACTCTTCCTTTTTCGGCGCATGAGCGATAGCTTTGAAGCGGACACGGGTGTCTCGTGTCTTGTCGGAATAGGTGTGAAATAAACCACACACAGAGAGCGGGTAAACAACAGACAATCCGTGCACTGTTTTTCTCACACCTCCGGTCAAAGGTATCGAACAAATCCGCCAAGATAGCTACCACTGGACTTTCCTTGCTATGGTGATATGCGGGGAAAGCATCAATGGCGGCTAAGTCTACCAAGCCGTCAACGTTCGGAAAGAGGACAACCCCAAAAATCAGCAAAGCTAAAACATCCGCAAACGGGCCCCACTTCTCTTGGCTCGCCATATCCCTTGCCTTGTCTTCCAAGTATTTCTAAGGCAAGCCCACTACGCCGTTCCGAGTTTGCTTCGTGCGATCCAACTCCTTTGCTGAATCTCCAACCACAGCTGCGATCTTGCTCAAGGAAGGAAGAAAGCCGGAGAAAAGATACGGTTTTCTCCCCCCAAGAGGGCATCCTAATATCTCTTCAAACTCTTCAATAGTTGGTACCATTTGGAAGTCCCCAAACGTGAAACACCTCAACGGCTGGTCATAGTATTGGGCGAGGGATACGACAGCTTCCGTAAATACCTCCGCTACGGTCAAATCTAGAATCTTCCCGTAAACATTGCGGAAGGCTTGCCTTTGGAGGGGTCCCATCAATCGTCCCAATTCCTTGAGGCTAGTGACATCTAGACCTTTAACCTTGACTTGATAAAACCTTTTGCCGTTTAGATTTGTCCCCATCATTTTACCTAAAAAAAGGGGTGGATCAAGATTCCGACATGAATGATGCAATGCGCATGCATGAAACGGAAAGAAAATAACACAAAAGGGGTAATTCACACAGACGAGACCGCAGAGATCCAATTTTAATGCTACGTTTTGGGCATGACGGCACCTCAAAGTAGCATTTAAAAAGGTTACATATCACTCCAAAGAAAACAACCATCACTAGCAAAACTATAAACTAGTGCTATTTTACAAAAAAATGCATGAGAACGAATGGCACGAAGCGTGTTTGCTCTTTGCCCCTATTTAGGAACCTAGGACAATATCTAGGGTCTCTAATAACTACTCCCCAACAATTCATAACTCACACGGCTGTTTTCTAGAGGTATCATCACTCAAGATAATAATATTGTGGTGGTATGGAATACCAGCAACAACACATTATAAAGAGAGAAAGCTCTAGACGAGGTTTCGCTATTATCAAGCAAGTCGGAGACCTAGCATGATGATAGATTCACCTCCACTCCTTAAATTCCCATGAACCCGGGTGTAGGGCCCCTTTTTTTACTCAAACCCGTGGGTGCTTAGAATGCAGTGTAAAGAATGCAAAATAGACAACAATTATTTACATTTTACACAGTTCAACAAATGCACACACGAAGTTTCACAATTCCACAATTCCTAAAATAGGCCTAACTCACAAAAAGGTCCCCAGTGGAGTCGCCAACTGTCGCAACGTGCCCTTCGCGGGCGAGCGAAGGCGAGGCTCACGGGTGCGCTTTCCAAAGGAGGAAAGATGCGCGGAGTCACCACCAACGTTTATTTGTGGAAAACGTCGGAAAAACCGAAGGAAACCGGTCAAAAATGAAAATTCTAAGTTCGGGAGTTGTATTTACGTTTGAGGAAGGTATTAGCACCTCTCACGTTTGTCTCAAAGGACAACAACCTATTTTTTAGAATTGTGAATTTGTGTTACCTTAACTTTTATTTCTTTTTATTTTTTGAGGTCGACAAAAGCGGGGCTCTTGCTCCTACGTACCCTTCATCGAAGAGGAAATCAAACCTACGTAGTTCTTTCTTATGCGTGAATCAAGTGATTCTTTTTACTTGAGGGGTGATCATTTTAAGGCGTTGGACCTTAAAAATGATCCTTTTTTACTTAGTAAGAAACTGACATGATAAACTTTCAAAAACCTATTTTTGTGGACGAGCTTGACTAGGCGAGTTGATTTTAGCCTTAGTTTCACTTTAGTTATTAGTCAATTCAATTAAGAATGAGAAGTCCCAAAGAGAAAACGTCTGATTGATCTTTCGCTTTTATTTACTAAAAGGTATTTTTGATTATTATATTATTATTTTACCTCTTTTTTGATTTCCAACGTGGTTACGGCACGACCGAACGGTCAGAATTCATTTTAACCAAAATTAACGGATGATGCAATTCAAACGATCGGTGGAAATTTATTTTATTTTTAGATTAAGCGAGAAATGACTTAAATAAATGGCTTAAGCACGTCAAAAGGGGGTATAAAAAGTAGACGAAAACAAGAATAAAAATACATGCAACAAAATGTGGACCACCACGGGTACAGAATGAATTGAAAAGCTTGGTTTGAGGTACTTACCCGTTGAAGACTGAAGAAAACTAAGAACGAGCGATGAATCTTGAAGAAAGGTCAAGAATCTTCGCGTAATTACTCACGGAAACGTTACGGAAGCGCCTCAGCTCGGATTTTCTTCACGGAAATAATTTTCCTTAGTAAATTCGAAAGAGAGAGAAGTGCCTAAGGGGCTGAACCCTTTTCTTCTTCACTTCTCCCCCTATTTATAGCAAAATAGGGGAGAAGCTTGCCGCCCAGCTCGCCCAGGCGAACAAGGTTGCTTCCTCCAAAAGCAACAGCCTTCTGGAGGAATCTTCTGGTGGGCCCAAGTGGGCCTGGTTGCTATTTGCACCCCCCTGTTTACTAAATGCACCCCCCATTTCTATTTTTTTGTAATTCTTTTTCCGTAACGTTACGAAACTTTACGAATTTCGTAACGATAATTATTTTCCTTCCGCAAGGTTACGAATCCTTACGGATTATGTATTTACTCTTTTTTAGCTTTCGAAGAAGTTACGGAAACTCACGGATTGCGCAAAAACACCTTTTTTCGATTTCCGCCACATTACGGAATTTCACGAATCACGCAAGCCTGCTTCCTTTCGATTTCTGAGACGTCTCAGGACTTCATTTATTGCATGTCATCAAGTAGTAATCCCCGGACGAAATTAGGGTATGACAGTTACAAAACTTGAAAGCAATGAAGGTAAGTAAATTGCAAATTACAAAATTACAAAACGGTCCTCAATTTTGGTGGTTGTTCTCTCTTTGGTGATTCACTCAATTTGGAGTGCTTCTTAGTCCAATAGCTCTTAAGGTGGTTGGCCCCTTTCTTCTTGACTCAAATTCTTCAAGGGATGGCATCAATCCTCCTTCCAATTCCCTATATGGCAACCCACAAACAAGGAAACAAAGAGACAGGCAATAACCAAAGACAAAAAAAATGAAATGAAAGCTAAACCAATGGATTTTTAACAAGACAATTTTTCAAGGATTACTCAACAATTAAAGCAATGAAAAGGACATAGAAGCAAGCTAGGGCTCAAAGAGAAACTTAGAATGACTCTAGAGTAGAGTAAAAAAACTAAAAAAAAAAGACTCAACAAACCTCTAGCTTTGGCACTTGTTTTCACAGTAATTTTCAATTGAAATTTCAGAACTAAGATTGGTATAACATAGGCACCAATTATAGAATAAATTTTGAGCCAAAAGAACAAGCACACTTCCCTTGCACTTTTTTTTCCTGAATACTGATTTTTCTGCCAACTTGTGTGATTTTTAGTATTTTTCCTTTTATCCAAATCACTTGGTTATTTTTGTATAACTTTTTTTCAGATGTCTAGATAATTCATTAAAAATTTCATCTCAAAATTCGAAGTAACCAATTCTCAGTTATTTTTACAAGTTTGTATGTCCAAGCTGCTAGCACCAGCGATTTTTTTAAGCATGGTATATTGATTGCCTTGGGCTTACTTTCAACCTTCCTATGTATGTTGAACTCACTAGGATTGTTTACCATAGTTTTTGGAGTTCAATATTCACTTAGGATCAACATTTCAACCAGCAATTCAATCACCAAAACTCAAATTCACAATAGACACAATCATAAGGAAACCTAAAAGTTCAAGAAAAAGTTCACAATCAAAGACTCTCTAAGAATTTTGCATGAACATGTTAAGGACTAATTAACATGAAAGATTTGACTCAAATCAAATAATAGGCTAAAATAATTTCATACACTCATGAACAAATGAGTTAGACAAAGAAACAAGAAAAAAAAATTCAGCACAACATAAGAAATCTTATGTGACAAGTTTCATGACTAGACATGACTTCTATGACAAAACTACAATAGGTGAACAAGTCAATCTAGATTTTTGAGGTTTTCTTCTACTTTAATATTTTTGTAAGAATTTTATGGTTTAGGTTTCAGCCACAAAAAAGAACAAGACAAAACTCAAAGGAACCTAAACTCAACATAATTTATGGTTCAAGAACAAGAACAAGAAATTTGAACCATAGAAAATCAAATCTAGCTTCTATAGCAAGTTTAATCGGTGGAAACTCTAAAGAATCATGTTAAAAACATTTAGCACAAGACATGTGAGGAGATACATGGAGAAAAATGAAGAAACAACAATAGAAGATAAGGTAAAGCAAAAAATTAATGGAGGTTTAAGGAGCACCTACTTGAAGCTCTTGTGCTCTGATTACCACTTGATGGAAGCTTGCTTGTGGGGCTTCTATGGAGGCTGGATCTTTGAGCTTCAATGAGGTCCTTTAATGGTGATTTTCCACCATGGAGATGAAGCGGAAGACAAAGGAGAAGAGGTGAGAGGAGGCGCCATCCACTAGGGAATAAGCCATGGAAGAAGGAGCTTCACCACCAAGAGGAGCCTTGGATAAGAAGCTTGGAGAGGATGCTTCAATGGAGGAAAAGAAAGAGGGAGAGAAAGAGAGAGGGGGGAGCACGAAATTGAAGGAAGAAAAAGGGAGAGAAGTTGTACTGTGAGTTGTGTCTCACAAGACTCTCATTCATCAAAGTTACAACAAGTGTTACACATTCTTCTATTTATAGACTAGGTAGCTTCCTCGAGAAGCTTTCTTGAGAAAACTTCCTTGAGAAGCTTCTTTGAGAAAACTTCCTTGAGAAGCTAGAGCTTAGCTACATACACCCCTCTCATAACTAAGCTCACCTTCTTGAGAAGCTTCCTTAAGAAGATTCCTAAAGAAGCTAGAGCTTAGCTACACATACCTCTCTAATAGCTAAGTTCACCTCCTTGAGATGAGAAGCTAGAGCTTAGCTACACACCCCCTATAATAGCTAAGCTCACCCCCATGACAAAATACATGAAAATACAAAAAAAATCCCTACTACAAAGACTACTCAAAATGCCTCGTAATACAAGGCTAAAACCCTATACTGCTAGAATGGCCAAAATACAAGGCCCAAACGAAGGAAAAACCTATTCTAATATTTATAAAGATAAGCGGGCTCATACTTAGCCCATGGGCTCAAAATCTACCCTAAGGCTCATGAGAACCCTAGGGCCTTCCCTTGGATCTCTGGCCCAATCTACTTAGAGTCTTCTATCCAATGCCCTTGCGGGGTAAGATTGCATCAGCATCAGCACGCAGGCAATGGGTACCTATCACTGTTGCCAATGATGAGCCAGTGGTACCTGCGGACTTGCCTGTGGTAGTTGCGGCTGACCCTATGGTAGCTGCCGATGAGCCGATGGTAGATGCTGATGTACAAGACACTATTGCAGACACCGGTGCAAAGGTTGCTGCAGAAGAGTCTGAGAGATTTCCAAGTGGACCGACCGACCCATCAGTGCTTACTAAGTATGCTGAGCATGTTGCAGCCAGCGTATGGACTGGAAAGGTATTTATAATATTCAATTTAAGTTATTTGTTAAGTATACTTTATTATTGAGATTTGTGTTACTTTAAAATATTATGTTAATAAATTGTCTATTCCTTTATACTTCAATTCAGGAACGTCCTGAATTGAAGTTAGCCTCCCATGGGAGGAAGGTGCAGAAATTAGGTAGGATTGTCCCTGCAATTGAGGGGCTAGTTGCTGGGACAGGACTAAGTCCTTTGATCGCGTGTTCAGTAGACATCGACGATCGGGGACTTATATCCTCATTTGTGGAGAGGTGGCACCGGGAGACTAGTAGTTTCCATCTTCCTATGGGGGAGGTTACCATCACCTTGGACGACATGGCGTCTCTTCTTCATCTGCCCATCATTGGCGACTTCAAAACCTTCCAACCTCTACACGTTGATGAGGCGGTGCTGATGTTGGTTGACTTACTATTGGTCTCACTAGAGGCAGCCAGGGCTGAGACAGGACATTGTCATTGACCATACGTATGCCTATCTTGGGTACGAGATACATATCAGCGCAGATGTCAGGCCAGACATTGGACAGCTGCAGCTCGTGCCTATCTTCTTCATCTTCTGGGTTGCACTTTTTTTGCTAACAAAAATGCAACCCATGTTCATGTTGTCTTCATAGACGCTCTGCATGACCTCAGTCAGACTAGGAGGTATGCATGGGGAGTTGCTGCCCTCGTGCATATGTACGATCACTTGAATGATGCTTGTATCAGCACTAGCCGACAACTTGCTGGTTACATCACCCTCTTACAGGTAATTAATATGTTTTTCATAAGTTAATTACAATAATGTTTTAATTAGGGTATTTTAGACATTCATTTGAAATTTGTATGATTTTCATGTAACTTGTGTAGTGTTGGATATATAAACACTTTTCGTTAGTTGCGGAGTGCAACGCTGATCCGGACTACGACGAGGTGTCATCACGTGCATGTTAGTGGATTGCTATGAAGAAGACTGTGAAGAGCATATCTACAGAGACGTACAGGCAGTGCCTGGATCGACTCAGGATTCCTGATGTCTGCTGGACGCCATATGGGGAGCACCGACCGGTTCAGGAGTTTCATTTGATTTCATGCTTTTCCGGTTAGCTCTGCTGGGGACCCGTTGCTGTCAGATACCGACTAGAGAGGGTCATGCGCCAGTTCGAATATGTCCAAAGTATTCTTGCACAGCCTGTCGATTCAGGGGTGCCATTTGATGAAATAGACGACAGGTGGATGCACTACTTAGACCATCTTGTGCCAGCAGGAGAGATGTGTGTTGTACCAGGTCAGTGTACGCTCGACTCCATCGATTGGTTCTTCGTCATTTCTCATCCATTCATGACCGCGACACAAACATCCGATCCTCCGTGAGATGCACCTACGATGCAGCCTAGACATATCCCTCAGGTGCGAGAGCCACATATCCCTCAGGTCCCGGAGCCAGCAGCAACATCGACACCTGCCAGTTCTGATGCGGACAAGCCCAAACATGCAGTGGTAAGTGTTACTATTTGGTTAGATGTATGAAATGTCATTTACATCAATTATTTTCATACTAATTTGTCTAATTTGTTTGTTTTCTATTTAACAGGAGGATTGCCATGCGATTGCTGAGAGGTTGGAGCGTCATCTCAACCTAGGGATAGTCACGCCAGGCACATCGACACATGAGGTCATCGAACAATGCCTCAGGATTGCCAAGGGTGTCACAGAAGACCGCATTGTGTATGTGAGGTCTCGACATAGGCGGCGCACGGATCAACCATAGTTTCTTTACACATTTGATATTATCATATTTGGACAATGTATATACTTTTCTTGTATTTGAAAACATTTTTGTTTTTTATTAAACATTTTGTATATTTTAAGTTATTTCTGTTTATAATATTAGTGTTAACGTTTAAATGTTATTTTTAAATTACTTGATTCCAAATTCATTCGAAATTCGTTGAAATAGTATGAATGTCATTTAAAATTGAAGCAAACAACTAAAAACTAATTTGAAATAATACGATATGGATGTAACTAATTTAGAAATTTTTTATTGTTATTCTCTTACTAAAAACTATTTTGAAGCAAACTACCTATTTTAGAATTTTAATTTATTTATTTACTTTTTAAATATTCATTTTTAATTTATAATTTAATTCAATTTTTATATTTTATCTGTCAAAGAAATTTTATAATTCAGTCATGATCGTCTATCATTACCAAAATATCATTCAATATTAAACCTTACATATTTTTATAAATATACTAGCATTTAATTTGATTTCTTTTATAATTTTACTTTTATTTTCTTATGTTGTTAAAAAAAAATATTTAAACTCTATTATCATAAATCCATTAAATATTGATGTCACATTTAACTAAAGATTCATTCGATATAATTTTATAAAGGTAACACATAACAAAAAAGACAACCATTAGGATAATATTTTTTTAATCACATGCTATATTTTAATTAGATAAACAAAAGAGACATAAAATAAAATTAATAATTTGAATCTATTCACAGAAATACAATAATATCAAAAATAAGAATTAACTAACTTTTTAGTGTTTAAAATTTTTCAAATGGATTTTAGTGCGTAAATAATTTTTTGATTGGTCATGGTCCTCAAATATACTTTTTTTTAGTCCTTTTTAGTTGTTCCAAATCATCACACATCCAGAGAAGGTCTAAAACCGGCCTTGAACAAGATTCTTGAACTACCAGTAAAGTGTATATATGTAGAGGGTAGCCATGCATTAACATGTCTTTATTTATGGGTTATAATAAGATTTAGGGTCTTGTTAATCATTATTTTTTTTTACTAATTAAGAAATTAAAATATATTTTCATCAGAAATCATACAAGTATATATTTAAAATTATAATAAATTGCATTTTTTACAATTAAATTTTTAGTTCCACAATTTTTATATTTTTTAATTTTTCATTAGTATGTTAGTTTTATTTTTTTTCCATTTTTGGTCTTTCCTTTATTTTTATTATTTAAAATTAGTTCTCATTTTCCTTTTTATTAGTTGTTCATTTATTTTATATTTAAAATTAATTTTAAACACCGACAAAAACTAAAAGTTGTAGAAAAAAAATTTAAAGACTAAATATTTACATTAAAAAAAGTTAAAGGAATAAAAATTTAATTGACCTTTAAATTATTATAAATAAGAAAAAGAGTTGAATTCCTTTTACAGTGCCCACACAACCGAAAACCAATGCCTTGTCAATTTAAAAAATCTACAAGGTTTTGTCCCTACCTATCCTTTTACCGTCCCTATACTTTCATACAAGTAGTATGATCATAGATTTTTTTATTTATTATTTAGTATCTTTGTTTTTTATTTTTTATTTAATCTCTCTGTTTTTTATGTAGTTCATAGAAGGGGAGTTATTTTTTATTTTATATTTACTCTTTTTTTATCTTTCTATACTTTTTTATTTACCAACAAATTTATTCTCTAGTCCCACTGTTATTATTTTTTATTTACCAAATTTGGTGATTTAGGTAAACCTTGAACATAAAACAATCATCATACGGTAATGGACACGAATTCAAACATTACATTAACTTCATCATAGTGGAAACAAATAAAATTTTCATCAAATACTATAACTAAGTCATGCTAATTTTACGACAAGGATAAATCGTCTTCCATTTCCATTACATGTTTACTAAAAACAACTAAAATTTCTATTGACTCAAATTTTTTCCAGTAGTTAGACTGCACTAACACCTTCATCATGTCATCATTGGTTTTTAGTTCAATTATTTCGAATTTGATAATTTTATCTGAATACTCATAGTGACTTGGTTGTCGAAAAAATAATCGTCTTACCGTTTGTGTTTCATGAATACCATAAGGGGGAATCCCATGAGGTGCAACTTGCTTGATCAAATCCTTCGCTTCATCCATGATACATCCGGAAGGAATGTCAAACTTTTTGGAATTTTTTCCTATGAACGAGTAACCAACAAACTCATTTTGGTGTGGCATGTTCCACCTCCCATTGTAATATAGCAGTGCATCATGAGTAGGGGTCATAGTGGCCTCAAGTATGTTTAATATACCATCTGATGTTCTACCAATGGTGCATAATAACCCAATCAGACCAACACATGAAAATTGATGATTACACATTAACATTGTGTTAACATCATCATCATTTTTCAGTTGCATACATTGAAAGCGAAGATGGTTACCTGTATCTGTGAATGGCTGCCGGTAGTAAATTCCATCCAAATTTTGTTTGTCGGTTAGCTGAAGGGTATTGTGTATTCTTGTTTTTAACGTTTGAAAATCACAATCGTTAGGTACTCGAATGAGTACTGGAGTGGAAGTTTGAAAATAAACACCACTGTCGTTGTGGTCAATGGATTCATTTGGAAAAATAAAACCTAATGCCGAGTTCACAATTGTCCGACTGCTTGTTTCTCCCAAGAATGTCATACTTTGTTCTAAGAGTTGGGTAAGGATAGAATGTGTGATTTTTTTATAGTGTTCGGCTGTGTCATATATATAGATGAGTTTCAATATCATTACTTCAATTTTTTAAAATAAATACATACGCATGCACATGGTTTCTATCTGTGTTGTCAACTACACCAATGACGTGACATGCTTTATCTTGCATCAGGTCTGAATGTGTAGTCAAGTCTTACAATGTCCTGTCACGCTTTATGTTAACACGCATGCATTTCACAATGTATTGTCAACTCAGACAACGATTTATCATACATGTGTACTTTATTTTAGTTGCACCAATTAATTTTTTCTTAACGCAAGAATTAACTAATAATTTTTTTTGTTAACGGAACAAATATACAAAGACAAATAACTCTAATGTGAGATTCAAATTCAAAATGATCAGTCATTAAAAGGTACATGTTAAATCATCATTTATGTCAACATAGTCTTTTTTGACATCATGAAGCTTTTGTAATGCTGCATTCTACTAATATATGGAGTTGGCCACTGCTTCGCCTGAGGATGACAATTGCTAGACCATAACAATGCTACAGGCGGTAAAGGACAATGGTCTTTTAAATAAACCTGTCGTACATTAAAAAAATATTAACTCAATCGTACACAACTGATTGTAGCGTAAATATATAAAAAAAACAATTTATATCTAGAATGTACTTGAACAAAATGATTGTCATACACGTGACCAATACAAATTATGCGATGAACTAAAGAATTTGGCGATGATTGACTTCTAAGAGGAAAGAACGTCATGTTTTGTTGTTGAGACAAGGATACAAGGATTACATTATACCTTGATGCAATGACATATACCATGTCGGTTATATCCATTCACTTATCCATATTCATCTGAATGAAACAAATATAGACGTCAAAGTTAATTTTAAAGTTAAGTCTTAAAAATCAAAACATAAATTACATACCTTGGTTAACCCATCAACAAGTAGTGGCATCCTTAATTCCTCAAATTTGTCCTTGCCACCAAAGAGCTTCATATACTCATAAGAGAATTTCCCAAGTTCTTTAAACAGATGGTCCGGACCAACGACCAAGAGTCTTCACCCATACCTAATAAACCAGCAATCGATCGATATCCACAGTTTCTATCAGCTTTGACATCAACAATGTATCAATGAAGTCATGGATAAATGACTAAAATTGATCCAACATAGGCATGATTCTTCTTGGATTGGGCTGCTCAGAAGATGATGCACTACACCTCACTAATGAATTACTGTTTTGCATAGAATGAAAAGCATATACATACTCCCAGTAAGATGGATCGCGCTTTGTTGACCTTGGATTTTTGTTCATCGGTTTCTTCGGTGCACCTTTTGTGTTAACCTTTGCTTGAGGAGGACACATCGAATTTTGATCAGGGTATATAATTTCCTGAAGTTTAGTCTTTAGAGTAAACTTACCACAAACATCAAGTTCTTCAAATCTTTTGGATATTGTTTCCATTTCTTCCTTGATGCTCACTTCGGGCTTAGATAACCCTTGGTCTGAAAAACTGAGTCTCCTCCAGAACATATGGATTGAATCTAATGGGATGCAACCAACAACATATTTGGATAGCTCACAAGCACAAGGAAGACCGTGCGTGGTTCTCATGACGCAACCACAAGCGGAAGGATTCTTGCCAGCATAGTGAACACACTCAAATTCAGCAGCAATCTGATTTAAAGCATACCTTGAAACCATTCCAATAAGCCTCTTGTATAAGGTTTTTTTGAAGACATGTCCAACGACATGTGTACTTGTTTCAAATGATGCTTTAATTTCCGTGTGTTGTAGCGTCATCATGTTGTTCATGGCATCCCAGACACTGCATAAGTCTCCAAGGCTATTCTGTAACACTCTTTTTAAAGCCCAGTGAGCATATTCAACCCTACATTTCAAATACACAAATAACAATAAAAATATAAAACAATAGAATTCCATCAATTCATCAACGTTAATAGAAATAATTGAACAATTTCATACTTGTTTGTTGTTGTGTTTCCTAAGTGCATCACCTTATTCGTCCAGGCGGTAACAAATTTTTCCTTGTGTGGGATTATCATGTTTCCTTGACATAGTCAACAAACATTGGCCAAGGTGAACAAACCATTTCAAACTTCTTCAAGCACTCATCAAACTACTGCTCTGAAGGACAATCAACTAGAGTTTCCCAGGAATCCATGACATACTCCCAAGCATTTCTTTGAATAATTAATGATTTACATTTGACCTTCACATTCTTGTTTATGTGAAAGTTGCACAACAAATTTGTACACTCAGGAAATACAGTTTTCACTGCATTCATCAATGCTAGGTATCTGCCAGTCACAATAACTTCAAGGAGGACATCACATCTTAAAAATATACCTCGAAAGCATTCTAAAGCCCAAAACACATTATTAAGACGTTCACCCTCCAGATATGCAAAACTGGTAGAGAATGTCATCCCAGTTGGTGTCTCCCCAATAAAATCGAGCAGTGGGAGTTTGTATCTGTTTGTTTTGTAGGTATTGTCTATCAAAAACACCAAATTACATGCGTTGACTAACTTCACTGCATCAGGGTGACACCAAAAGATATCACGAACCACGTCTTCATCCTTTAATCTGTGCCAATGAATATATTGATCCCGTTCAAGAAGCTTCATTAGATGTTACATTTCAGTATCACTTCCTCTTATGGAAGAACGATATGCACTTCTTGCATTGTATATTTATTTGATGGTCGTACAACTATTGGCATTGTGTTCCTTCAGAGTTAGCAGAATGTTTCTTGGTTTCACCATTGACTTCATCATATCAACAATAAGTGTCTTTTTAGCTTTAGTCAATCGCCCAACATATGGATGTTCAACTAATGACTTGGCCAATTCATGATTATGAATCCCACACATCAACTTCACCATCCAGCCTTGTCCTCCAACCACTAGCTTGCCACGAAGCTTGAAAGGACACCTAGATTTCCTAGTTCCAGTATCTCTTCTAACAAATTCTTTCTTCCTACACCTATACTTGTCACTCCTTTCACAGCCAATTAACACAAACGAAGTCTTTCCTCTACTACCAGTGTTTATGTCAGACCTTATAATCACCGCCACAAATCCGTTTTCATGAGCAACAGATCAAACCCACCGCAAAACATCCTCTCGGCTGTCAAACACCTACAAAGCAATCCAGATAATTTTAGTTTTCTACAACATATTCATTTTATTAAATCACTCACAATCATGAACATTATTACCTGAAAAGTATTGAACGCATCCGAACAATCAACATGTGGTTCATTCATACCACATTCTTCTTCATTTTGATAATTCATATCCACTTCTTTAGACATTATACTTTCATACATCCACTGATCTTCGTTCATCTTAACAATAAATCATAAATTTCAACACAGGCATATAACACACTAGACATAACATACAAAACTATACATAATAACTCATGATTAGTAACTACACTATTATACACCTAATCTTTTATTGTCAGTCACAATAACTGCCCTATATCATTCTACACATATAAACAATTCAAATGAAAAATGACAGTACAAACAAAGTAATAATTAAAAAAATTAAACTTAAATAAAGGTTAAAATTTCAAAATCCGTATAGCCTTATGGATCAAGTTGATCCGTAAGCTTTTTATGGATCAAGTTGATCCGTAAAAGCCTTACGGATCAAGTTAATCTGTAAGTCTTTTACGGATCAAGTTGATTTATCTTAAAAATTGACATATATGAATGAACTAGAGAAGAAAGGTCACATGCCAAGTACTCATTAGCTTCATCCTCTGACAATTTAGCTGCATGACCAATTTTATATTACTTTATTATGGTTGAAGAGTTAAGCATAAGGAAATGTTCACAAGCTAATTAGGCTACGACTTTCTTTAACAACAGATAGTATTTAAATCGGTGCCTTGTACTCTATGTCTCTATTGACAGGATAAGTCCCAAAAAAACAATGTAAAAGTTCTAGATACATGCAGGTAGGGATGTTAAAAGTGAAACCAAACATTTCATACACCGCCAAGTTGACTAAAAAAAATGAAAACTGCTTAAATAAAAAATCGTAGAAATAAAAAATCTAAAAAGGAAATAGTTTTTATGATTTGGTTTGGTTTTTTAGATTTTGTTATAAAAAACTGACCACAACCAATAAACCGCATGTTATAATTATATTGATTTTTATTGGCATAATTAATCATAAGTCTTAAATGATTTTTTTTATAATTAAAATGCATATTTTACTTTCATATGTTAAAAAAAGATGTACTAATATTGTTAAAAAAAATAGTATAAAATATCAGGTGATGCAAAATTACTATTATATTACAAAAAAGACTTGGTAATATCATTTCATATTAATAATAAATAGAAGTAAAAATAATAATTTTGAACTAAAATGTGTTAAATAAATTTAACAAAAAAATAAATTTTTTTTTTAAAATAATATAGCATAATAATTATGTAAGTTTAGTTGATAGATTTTAAATTATGATAATAGATTAAAAAAACTGCAAAACCAAATTCGAACTAAATTGTAAAAGATTGGTTTGATTTGATTCAGATTTGGTGTTATATTCAAATCGAACAACATCTTAATTTTATGTTTCAAATGATTTTTTGTCTAAAAATTGAACCATGCAAACTGCATCGCAAACACCCCTACATGTAGGTTATATTTGATAAAACTAGTGGGTAGCTATAAAACTTCTAAGCTAGCTTATTAAATCATAATTGTTTAGTAAAACTAGTTGTTCATGAAGAACGTGACACATGACAGTCAATGTTCGTTTATATTAGTCAATGTCCAAATTTGGGCTTGGGGACCAAATTTACGGGATTAGACATAAATGGGGGACTAAATTCATGAATAAATTTAAAGGGAGACTAAAATTGAAATTAAAGACAGCTAGGGGGACCAAATTTGAAAATTTGCCAAAAGTAAAAGACAATTGTTTTTGGAAGTGATAGTGAGAGTGACCCTAATAAAGTTAACATGAAACTTGTTGATTTTAATAAAGAGCAGACTCTGATAGCATTTGCAAAGATGATAATTATTGATGAATGTGCTTTAAGTTTGTTTAAAATTAAGGGTTTAAGAAGTTCATGGAAGATGTTCAACCTAAATTTAAAATTCCTTCTTGTGCCACTATTGCTAGATATTGCATGCATGTGTTTAATGATGAAAAGGAGAAGTTGAAGCATGTGTTGTCTGCAAATAAAAAAATGGTTTCACTTGTAGAAGCAAATGACTTTGATGTTTTGATGATGATCATGATGATTTGATGCAAATGATGCAAATGCGCTTTTCAAGTTTAAATTCAAGATAATGATTCAAGAATACAAGACACAGCATCAAGATGATCACTAGTATTTTAGGAAGGGAATTCCTAATTGATATAGCAAATGGTTTGGCCAAGTAATTTAAGTTAAAAAGTGTTTTTCAAGATATTTACTCTCTGGTAATCGATTACCATAGGATGTAATCGATTGCCAGTGGCCAAAAATGTTTACAACAGCTATTAAAAATTTGAATTCAAATTTTAGACTGTGTAATCAATTACACAATATTGGTAATCGATTACCAGCAGTTAATAAATGTTTTAATTCAAATTTTAAAACCTGTAATCGATTACACAAATCCTGTAATCGATTACCAGAGAAGATTTTCAGAAAATGACTTCCAAGACTCACCTCTATTCAAATTGTTTATAAATGGCCATCAAAGGTATATTTATATGTGACTTGGAAACACGAATGAAAAGAGAGTTTTCATTGCCCAAAAAGTTTTATCCTCTGAAAAGATTAAGAGAGTTTTTCTGAATTGAAATGTCTTATCCTCTCAAAGATTCCTTGGTCAAACACTTGCATATTCAATAAGGAATTATGATTGATCTTCATTGTACAATCTATCTCTTTCAAGAGAGATTTCTTCTTCTCTTCTTCTTACTTCTGAAAAGGGATTAAGAGACCGAGGGTCTCTTGTTGTAAAGGATTCCTGAACACAAGGGAAGGGTTGTCCCAGTGTGGTTCAGACTTTGTAAAAGGAGTTTTACAAAGAGAGTGGAAAATCTCAAGTGGGTTGCTTGAGGACTGGACGTAGGCACGGGAAGTGGCCGAACCAGTATAAATCAAGTTTGCATTTCTCTCTTCCCTTAAACTTCTTTTATTTATTGCTATTTATCTTTGGCTTGAAAGAAGTTTATTTTGAATTGTCTTTTGAGTAATTCATGTTAAGGGTGCATTGTTAATCTAAAAAGAGAGAGTGAAATTTTAATTGGGGAATAGTTCTTGTTATCTTAATTCAACCCCCCCTTCTTAAGATAACTGAGGCCATTTGTCTAACAAGTGGTATTAGAGCAGGATTCTTGTATAAAGTTTAAAAACTTCAAGAATAGATATGGCCTCATCCAAATTTCCATTTCCTGAGGGAAATTCTATCAATAGGCTCTTATGTTCAATGGTGAGGGTTATCATTATTGGAAAACCCGAATGCAGATCTTTATAGAAGCCATAGATCTAAAGATATGGGATGCCATTGAATTTGATTCCTTTATTCCTACAATGGTAGAGATAAATGCAACTATATAAAAAAAAACTAGAGAAGAAAGAAGATGATGATGAAAGAAGAAAGAAGAAGATTCCTCTTTAGCCCCAAAATGCTAAGTGCGATCAACTTGGGCACATGAGATTCAATTGTCCTGTGTTTAAAAGAAGAATGGAAAAATCCGACAAGATGAATTTCAAAGAGAAGAAAGAAAAGAAAGGATACATCACTTGGGAAGATAATGTCATAAATTATTCAAGTGATTCAAAGTAGAAAATCATAAGTCTGGGTATCATGATGAAAGACTATGAAAACGAAGAAGAGAAAAGTCGATACATTGATAGCAATTTCTCCAAACACATGGCATGCATCAAAGTTTATTCATATTTCTCCCCAAAATAAAGTGGATATGTGATTTATGAAGACAACAAACAAAGGCCATATTTCTCCCCAAGAAAAAGTGAATCTCAAGAAAAGTAAATATGTGATCTATGGAGACAACGAACAAAGGCCACTTGATCAACAAGCCCAACAAGTGATATCAAATGATACCAACAGGTCACTTGTCTTTGATTAAATTACTTTTGATGCTTGTTTGCTACTTGAGTTTAGATTGTCCTTGATGATTGTGATTGAATTTGATTGGTTGCATTTGATGATTGATTGATTGTGTTTTTTTATTAATGCGTTTGTTTTTTCTTGTTTGATATTCAATGTTTGTTAGTTTGATTGATTGATTATATTTTATAATTGATTAATTGTGGTTGTTGATTGTTTTTGATTGAGTTTTGATAGTTTTTGATAATTGTTTTTGATTGTGTTTTGTTGATTGCTTTTGATTGTATATTTGATTGATTGTGTTTTTGATTGATGTGTTACTATACTTGTTTTTGCTTGATCAATATTGAATGATTGGTTTAATGCCTTTTGGTATCACTTGATTCTCATACATTACAACAAGTGGTAGCATTTTTCTCCTCTCTATTCATGATTTGTTTTTTATGTTGACAAAGGGGGAGAGAAAGATAAAAGATAAAATAATAAGAAAAAATTATCTATTTTTTTATGAGACTACTTTTTATATATGAAAATATGAAATCTTCAATTGTCTCATATAAGCAATCATTGTAAAACCAAGGGGGAGTAAACTATATGCAAATAGATATTTTCTTTGTTGTTGCTCCTAACCTACAGGTGGTTGTCATCATAAAAAAGGGGGAGAATGTAAATCATGAAGATTTTGATGATATCAAGAAGAATTTGCTTGAGAAAGGGGGAGAATGTAAATCATGCAAGCTTTGATGGTGTCGAGAAGAAATCACATGTTTGTCATCATCAAAAAGGGGGAGAATATGAATGTATGTATACATGATTTTGATGATGTCAAAGAAGAATCTAACAAGGCTGCTTCAAATGATAAGCATTTGCTTCAAGAATAATTCAAGATTGCTTCAACAAACAAAGCCTTGTTTCAAGATTCACTAAAGACCAAGCCTTGCCTTAAAACAAAGTGCTTTCAATACATGCAAGGCTCTGGTAATCGATTACCAGAAGACAAGGTTGAGAAATAACTGTTTAAAAAGGTTTTGAATTTGAATTTTCAACATGTAATCGATTACCATATGTCTGTAATTGATTACCAGCAACAGAACTTTGGAAATTCAAATTCAAAAGTCATAACCCTTCAAATTATAACTGTGTAATCGATTACACAAATATTGTAATCGATTACCAGTGGAAAGTTTTTAGAAAATCTGCCAATAGTCACATCTTTTCATTAGATTTGTGAATGGCCATCAAAGGCCTACAAATAGGTGACTTGGGCATGAATTTTATGAGAGAGTTTTGATTGATCAAAATGTTTTATCCTCTCAAAAGATTGAGAGAGTTTTTGCTTGGCAAAAATGTCTTATCCTCTCAAAAGACAATGAGAGAGATTCCAAAAGAACTTCATTGTCAAATGCTTTCTCAAAAGAAATCATTGGTCAAACACTTGCAAAATCTACAAGGATTCTTACATGATCTTCATTGTAATATTCTTCTCTTGAAAAAAGATTTCTTCTTCCATTCTTCTTATTCAATGAGATTGGCTAAGAGACTGTGAGTCTCTTGTTGTAAAGCATCAGAACACAAGGGATGGGTTGTCCCTGTGTGGTTCAGACTTTGTAAAGGATTTTACAAAGATAGTGGAAATCTCAAGTGGGTTGCTTGAGTACTAGATGTAGGCACGAGAAGTGGCCAAACCAGTATAAAATTGTGTTTGCATTCTCTCTTTCCTTATCTTATTTATTTTGTTGCAATCAATTGTGTCTTGCATGTTTAAAGAACGTTGTTAAATTGATTGTTGTTGCTTCTTCTGCATTCTAAGCCTATCCCTCTTAAGTTATTGATGTCGCTGGTCCAACAAGTGGTAATTGTAAGTATTTGATTATATTTGATTGGTGTGTGTTAATTGTTTGATTAATGCTTGTTCGAATGAATTAAATACATATTAGTGATGATGATTGATAGTGTTAAATGTATTTAGCATAGACATAGGTAATTTTTTGAGGAACTAGCCTAGTTTATGCTCTGGTAATCGATTACCACTCAGTGTAATCGATTACACAAGAGCAGGTAGCCTGTAATTGATTACAACATCCTGTAATCGATTACCAGAAGGCTTATTACTCCTGTAATCGATTACCACACCTTGTAATCGATTACAACTCGTCCTCGTCTATAAATACCTACGAAACTAGTCTTGCTGCACAGCCAAAGCTCCTCATCGTGCCTCCTTCATCCCTAAATCTTCAAACCTTCATATCTTCCTCAATTATTCACCAAAACACATCCCGTAAAGCCTAATCTTCCTCTTTTTCACTCCTCTTTCACTTCCACCGATTGAAATTCACTGAAACTTCATCAAATGGCAGAACCATCGAAGAAGAGAAAGGGATCATCCTCCACCGCCGCTGCTACTGCCCATCGCCGCCATGGACCATCCGAAGCACCCACAACACCTATCCATCCTTCTTTGTCATCTCCAAGATCATCCACTATGTTTTCTTCCGATGATCAGCATCTACGGTACCTTTCTCAATTTTCTTCTAGGATCATTTTAGTCCCTAAGTACCTAGACATAGATTTCTTTAATGATGAGACGTTTGATTGCTATCAAGTGTTTCAAAATTCTGGCTTGGTTGATTTCATGTCTTTAAAATTGCCACATTATCCTGAACTTGTCAAGGTCTTCTACTGCAATTTAAAAATTCAGGATGACATTATTTCCTCTGAGGTGCATAGTATTCCCATGATCATTGATCAATCATTGTTCTTTTCTTTGACTCACTTACCCAGTCAAGGTGCACCTTTTGAGGGCACCATTGTTGATGACGGGAAATTTGATTATTCTAGTCATGATGCTCACCGTATGGTTTGCAATGACCAGGCTAAAATGACTGGTAGATTGCTGGCCAGATCATTGACATTTGGTAATCGCATCATGCACTATATAATTGTTAGAATTTTTCTTCCCCGGTCTTCAAATTTGGCTCAAGCCTCTAAGGAGGACTTGATTTTGATGTGGGCTTTCCTTACCGGTCGTCAGATCGACTGGGCTCACTTGGTTCGGTACCGAATGCATAAGGCATTACGGGCCAATGCACCTCTCCCTTACCCTCAATTGATAACTCTATTTTTGCGTCATTTTCAACTTCCGCTTGATGATGAACCATTTGTTCAAGTCAAGCGTTCATTTGCTATTAGTGCTGGTGCAGTGACTTCTTTTGGATTCCGTAAGGATCGGAATGGTCAATGGCTGAAGAAAGATGCACTTCCTCCTCAAGATGAGCGTACTCCTTCTCCTCCTCCTTAGCGAGATGATTCAGCCCTCATGACTGAAGTTCTTTCCGAGTTACGGGGTCTTCGTTCTTATGTTGGTGAATGTTTCGACTCGCTGGATACTCGCTTTGCCGAAATGGATATTCGCCTCACACAACTTGAAGAAGATGTGGGTTACATTCGTCAGAGTTTTGATCTTCCACCACCACCTTCTTAGAATTTAGTTTATAATTCTATGTTTCTTATAAGCCTTGTATTTTGGCTATGATATTTAGATTATTGTTTTCAGCACATTATTTATCTTTTAGTATTTGGACTTATAGTCTTTTATGTCTTGATTCTATGTGGTTCTGAATTGTGACTGTTTGGATTTCATTTTGGTTATACCTAATTTATGATTTTGGTTGGCTATGATTTCTGATTGATCTTTGTCACTTCATTATATTATTTATATTTGGTTCCCACGAACTTTGGCTTTTTGATGTTGCCAAAGAGGGAGAAAAATGGGGTATAGAGAAGCTTAGAAAAAGCTTAGAAATCAAGTGATCATCAATTCCAAAACATAGGGGGAGTGAACGCAAATTTCATACATATACATTGCTTACTTGTATCTTGATTTCAGGACTTATATTGTCATCATCAAAAAGGGGGAGATTGTAGAAGCAAATGACTTTGATGTTTTGATGATGATCATGATGATTTGATGCAAATGATGCAAATGCGCCTTTCAAGTTTAAATTCAAGATAATGATTCAAGAATACAAGACACAACATCAAGATGATCACCAGTATTTTAGGAAGGGAATTCCTAATTGATATAACAAAAGGTTTGGCCAAGTAATTTAAGTTAAAAAGTGTTTTTCAAGAGATTTACTCTCTGGTAATCGATTACCATAGGATGTAATCGATTGCCAGTGGCCAAAAATGTTTACAACAGCTATTAAAAATTTGAATTCAAATTTTAGACTGTGTAATCGATTACACAATATTGGTAATCGATTACCAGCTGTTAATAAATGTTTTAATTCAAATTTTAAAACCTGTAATCGATTACACAAATCCTGTAATCGATTACCAGAGAAGATTTTCAGAAAATGACTTCCAAGAGTCACATCTATTCAAATTGTTTATGAATGGCCATCAAAGGTATATTTATATGTGACTTGGAAACACGAATGAAAAGAGAGTTTTCATTGCCCAAAAAGTTTTATCTTCTCAAAAGATTAAGAGAGTTTTTCTGAATTGAAATGTCTTATCCTCTCAAAGATTCCTTGGTCAAACACTTGCATATTCAACAAAGAATTGTAATTGATCTTCATTGTACAATCTATCTCTTTCAAGAGAAATTTCTTCTTCTCTTCTTACTTCTGAAAAGGGATTAAGAGATCAAGGGTCTCTTGTTGTAAAGGATTCCTGAACACAAGGGAAGGGTTGTCCCTGTGTGGTTCAGACTTTGTAAAAGGAGTTTTACAAAGAGAGTGGAAAATCTCAAGTGGGTTGCTTGAGGACTGGACGTAGGTACGGGAAGTGGCCGAACCAGTATAAATCAAGTTTGTGTTTCTCTCTTCCCTTAAACTTCTTTTATTTATTGCTATTTATCTTTGGCTTGAAAGAAGTTTATTTTGAATTGTCTTTTGAGTAATTCATGTTAAGGGTGCATTGTTAATCTAAAAAGAGAGAGTGAAATTTTAATTGGGGAATAGTTCTTGTTATCTTAATTCAACCCCCCTTCTTAAGATAACTGAGTCCATTTGTCTAACATCACTTACTACGTATACTTGGACGTCAATTCAAAATATGAATTACAAGTGTGTGATAGCTCATTACATTGATGGAGGGTGGGAGTTGAATAAAAAAATATTTTAATTTTGTTTGATTTCTGACCACAAAGGTGAAATCATAAAGATAACCCTAGAGAATTGTTTAAAAGAATGGGGGATTTCAAAAGTTTGCTGTGTAACAGTGGATAATGCAAGTGTTGATAACTTGGCTATTTCATATTTAGGTAGAGCATTGAATGTTTGGAATGGGCATACTTTGTTGAATAGAGAGTTCATGCATATGCGATGTTTTGCTCATATTTTGAATTTAATTTTTTATGATGGATTAAAAGAAATTGACCTATCCATTAAAAAAATAAGAGTTGTATGTAAGTTTGTGAAGTCTTCTACAAGTAGATTTGTAAGTTTTAAGAGGTGTGCTGAAGAAGTAAGTGTATCCACTAAGGCCATGTAAATACTTGATGTATCAACAAGGTGGAACTCTACTTATTTGATGTTGGATGTTGTTGAAAAATATGATCATGCATTTTTATCGCTATGAGTATGTTGAGGCTGCATGTGTTAAATCTCATATCTAGTGAAGGGGAAGGATGTCACAAAGAGATTGATTGGTAACATGCTCGTGTTTCTATTATCTTTTTGAAGACTTTTCTATAATGCAACCCTTTCTTTTTCTGGGTCATTGCATGTTACTACTGACACTTTTTAAGAAGTTGGTTAGTATTCAAAAATTACTAAATAAGTGGAGGCATAGCGATGACTTAGTGATACAAAGGATGACAACATATATGCAGTTAAAGTTTAACAAATATTGGGAAAGTGGTGGAATTAACTATCTTTTGTTTGTTGTTGTTTTTCTTGATTCTCATTATAAATGTGAGTACATTCAATTTTATTTTAATCATATGTATGGTGTTGGGAAGAGCATGGACATGATGAAAAAATTGAAAGACCTCATTCATAAATTGATTCAACAATATGTACTAGAGCATCCCATTTCTCATTCTAGTAGCAATTCAGCCAATGCTAGTACATTGGCTTCAAACATGGCCTCAAACATAATGATGACAAAGGTGATAAGGGTGATGATTGGGATGATGAATTTAGAATGAAAATGAAGAAAAAACATGGCGAGGTTCAAAAATATGAGTTAGATAGATATTTGGAGGATGATGTTGAAGATGACCATCTTGAGTTTGACATTTTGAATTGGTGAAAATTGAAAGCATCCAAATATTATATTATTTCATGTTTGGCTAGAGATATGTTGGCTATTCATGTATCTACTATCATCTGAGTCTACATTTAGTACATGGGGTAGAATTGTAGATTCATTTCATAGTTTCTTGAGTCCTACTACTATTGAAGCTTTCATTTGTGCCCAAAATTGACTTAAATCTACTAAGCAAAATGTTAGTGACTTGCAAGTTGAAATAAATGAGGCGGAAAAGATTGAATCAGGTGTGTAATCTCTTATTTCATTTTTTATATCTGTATAAAATATCAATTAATTTTTATGCTAACAAGGTTGTGCTTAAATTTTTAGAGTTGTTTGGTTTAACTTTAAATACCATGAGTATTGAAACTCCAAGTGTTGGGACTACTAGTGTTAGAACTTCTTAAAGTATTACTTTCAAGTACATTACTATTTGTTTAACCTTTTTCATATTTATTTTTTCTACCATGTTTATAATATTAATGGATCATATTTTGTTTATTTGTTTCAGCAAATCTAGTCGCAACAAATGTGGTTGTAGCAAATCTGATTGTAAGAAATTAGTTTATAGGAAATAATTATGTTTCAGAATATTAGAGTAAATCTCATTAAAGAAAATTTTGTTTTAATATGTATTAGTCTATTTTAGAATATTATATTGATGGTGCTAAATGAATCAATTGTACTACTTTCATACATTTGATAATATTGTGTTAATTGTATTGGATATTTGAAAGAATCATGGTATAAAATAATAGTTCTAACAAAAAAAGACCAAATATAAATGGGTAATTCATTAGTCCAAACCGAACCAAACCATTCATGAATGAATTGGATCTGGTTAAAAAAATTATGAAAACCGAACTGATCAAATTTGATTGGATTGAGTCTTAAATTTGATCAAAACCGATCAAAACCGGCCCGCAAACACTCCTAGTTTAGATAATACTTTGAATAAAATAAAATAAACATAATTTGCAAGAACTTAAAACAAAGAAATGGTTTTCCAATGATGAAAAACCAAAAAGTGTTAAATTATAAGGACTAAAAAGTATTTAAACAAAAAAAAAATTGAGACCAACATTGAAAAAATGTGAACTTATATGACTAAAAGCATATTTAAGTCTATATGATACTCCCTCCACTCTCAAATATAAGAAGAAAAAAAGCATATTTTTCTTGGTCTCAAATTAATATATAAAAAAAATTCAACTAACTTTATTTCATTGAGTGTTACTATCACTAAAACACTCTTCATCTAATTGAGGTTTCAACTTTAATGATTTTTTTTTTATTCTTGATATCAAGTTCTAACGAAGGACAAATTGAAAAAATAAATAAATTTTTAATTGAGATTGTATAATTAAATATAATTAACTACATTTCTTAGCTAACGTGAATCAATTTTTTATTCTTATATTTTAGACTAGAATGAATCATTTATAATTGAATAACATTGTAAAAACTTTAATTTATCTATTCATTTTAACTAAGTGCTTGTGAATACAATTTTAATTCCAATTTTATCAATCTTTATACACAAATCAACGGCATTTATACTCCGTCCAGTCAAAATCCTTATAGGAAAATTTTAGTTATTTTATAAGAAACAAAAAGGAATGCTTCATTGTTTCCAAATATAAGAAACATGACCACTTATAAATGCATTAATTACTAATTTTCTTTTATATCCTTATTTATTGTACTGTATACCAATGAGATAACTCATTCATTGGTGAAAAAAGTTGACCCTTAAAAAATAAGTTGTCATCAAATACCATCGTTACTTAACCATTTAATTCTATGGGTATTTTTAGAATAAAATTTAAATTTATAATATTATTAATTAAAATTAATCAACTTAACTATTTTTATTGATTTTGATGAATTAGGTATTTGCTTGTGATATACAAGAGCAAGATAATATTAAACAATAAAAAAAATTGTTCGAGAAATGCGTCTCTAACACATTTTTCAGTATGTTCTGTCACTAGGTAAATTTCATGTGAAATCTGGTGTTCCTTAAACCTACCAATATCCCTGGCGTCGTAGTTAAACAAACTTTTGAATTTACAACACTTTTAAAGTAGGAAGAAAGTGAACATTTCACAGCAGTTGATATATGTTAATACACTCTTGACTACATGCATTCTCAATAAGATTGCAATTGTAATATGTTAAAAACCAAAGGAAATGAAATGATGTGAAAGATATGAAGTATAAAGAAATGAGTAAAATTTCTAAGATTTTGTTTAATTCCTTTTTCTTTTTCCCGTGTTTCTTTGATACATCAAAATATGACAGATTGCTACAAGGAATCATTATGGCCACTTGACCAGGCTAACGCATGGTAGACAGACAATAACGGGCTTTCTAGATATATACATATAATATAATACCTAATAGCTAAATGATGTTTACATGACCAATAAGAGCCCATCAAATTAATTACATTGTCAAAATTATCCAATCAACACAGTAACTTCTGAATACCGTACCACATCAAAATTCAATCACCAGGTAAACAAAGCGGCTGTCTTATGCTAAGCTCCAGTTTAAGTGCAGGAAATTGCTCCAAATCAATATAGTTAAAAGAAAACATATCACAAGATCCAACGAAAATAGCATAAACTAGTTCAGCATGTAAACTTTCTTATAACGGGAAGTGGGACTTGGAATTAAAACCCACATCAATATAGAAGCTAAAAACTTGAAAACAAGAACCATATGACCATCAAAAGTTTATTGACTTGATCAATATACAATTTCCTAAGCTATACCTTAAACAGCAGCTACAAATGTCAGGAGAAACTAAAAATAATAATAATGACTTTTTGTTCACATGAACTGTGCTATTCCAAAATAACTCGAGCATCATTAATTATTATCATTGGAAACATCTAAGAGTGTGTGTTTGGTTTGTATTTTTATTTTCTGTTTTTATTTTCTGAAAATTGTTTTCATTTTTAAAAGATTAGAATTTTGAAAACATATTTAGTTTGACTTCTTGTTTTCTATTTTCAGAAAATAAAAAACACTCAAAATGTATGATATATTAACTTTTTGTCTTCTTGTATTTTTAGATTTTCTTAAAATTACATTCCTTGTCACCCCGTTTTCATTTTACCCAAAATGAGATTCGTGTTTTCAACTGAAAACGGGATTTTATTGTTTTTATTTTTTGGTTCGTTTGAGAAAATATTTTTACTGAAAATGTTTTCAAAAATCCAACAAACACATTTCCATCACCATTTTCTATTTCTAGTGAAAATGAATACAGGAAACAGCCAAACCAAACACCCCCTAAGTATTCAAGTAAATTTAGGTAATTGGCACTTCTAGTATTATTAGAAAATAGAATATGAAAATATGCATATAAATAAACTCAAATACAATGGATGTACAAGGAATGAATAAAACTCATAATTTGTGACACATTCTAAGTTTGCTACAGCCTACAGTTGCCTTCTGATAGAACTAAATCAGAAACTGAGGAAAAGATTGTATTATTATGGTGGTGCTTCCAACACCTGATAGAATACAAAGTGAGTTTCGAGGTCTCACCACCCTCCACTTCCTACTCCCTCATTTCATCTAATTCCCCTCTAATAGGATATTTTAAGTTTCTTAACTAACTAACAGTTAGTTATCTTAACTATCCTAACTAACTGACAGCTAACATACACCTTTCCCCATCTATCAATACCCCCCCCCCTTCAAGATGGACTTTGTCCTCAAGATCAAGTTGAAAAAAATAGTCTGCATTTCATAAGCAAGGGTCTCCTTCATCCTCTTCTTATATAATCATTAATCTATTGTTTATTCTTACACACATGAGCACTTTTCTTCACAGGTGAAACATTCTCCTTTCCTCATTTTCTCATTTACTTCCGCGGGTGACAAATTATGGAAGGTTCTTCTACCTTGCCATCCATCGGATCTTGTTTTAGCAGCATTAGTAGGATCAACTACCTTACTATTTGTTGGTCGTCACTCCCTTACAAATTTTTGACCGGAATAACTAGGTTTCTGCAGATTATACCCCTGGCTATTACTCAAGGGTAACTTCCCTAAAACTCTGTTCTTATCCTCCACTCTTTGAGCCTTAACCATTGCTTTAATCAAGTTCTTTGGTTCATGAAGCTTTACCTCAGTGCTAATCTCTTCCTTTAACCCCTTGAGGAACACTTTCATCAGAAATGGCTCCTCCAACCCCTTCACCATTTCAACTCACTTCTCAATTTTATCTATGAATCCTTGCACTGTCTCTTCTTGTTCCAGTGCCAACAACGCTTGAAAAGAATTTCCCAGGTTAGAAGCTTGAAACCTTTGGGTGACAACAATCTTGAATCCATCCCAAAAGTGGTTTGGATTCCAAGATTCCCACCATTGGAACCAATCAAGGGCTTCCCCATCCATTGCGACCATCACAGCCTCCAGCTTGTCCTCTTCCTTTACGGTGCACAATCAGAAATATCTTTGGATCTTTGTCAACCAGCCCATAGGATCCTCACCATCAAATATGAGCATTTCCAATTTCCTCCATCGACTTGATTCCACAAACATTTAAACTTTCTACTCCATAACCACCGTTCTATGTTGGTAATGGCAAACTTCAATTACTTCATTCACATGAATCGTGTTGCTACATTTGCTTCTTGATAGTTTAAAGTTAGCTAGTGAGTAAAACTTGCAAATACCCAAAACTAAACCATATATTCAAGTGGTTTAGCAGAGTTTCAGTTCCTTTAACAGTCCATAAGAGACTAGATTATAGTTTCCAGAAGAGGCTACTACATTTTTAGTCTTTGATAGTTCCTTTGTCAACTGAAGGACGAACTGCAATCCAAAGAGTTCATGACACCACAAAACAAGATCAATTTCTTATGAAATTGAGATATGATTTTGAGGGCATCTGGACCAACCTAATGAATAGGGCTATTGTCCCCTCCTTGCATTAATGCCTAGATGAACTGCTTCGTGAAGAATGTATCCTCACTCAAACAAACATGGAACAATAGAAATCTACATCCTTCTTGTGGTGTATGCAATACAAGGCAGACCTTGAAGACGAGACATGAGTATTGTCCAATGTTTCTGCTGCGAAGGCCATGGATATTTTGTTTCCCACTGTCCTAAAAAGTTATGCAATTACTGCAAAAAAGGTCACATCATAAAAAAATGTCAAATTAGACCACCATAGAGAAATGCAATAGCCTTCACTACCACTGTTGGCTCTTTTACTACTCTTGTTTCTGGGGATCAGAATCCACCTGCTTTTGTGCCAACTTTAACCCTTGAAATGGTTCAACAAATGATCGTTTGAGCATTTCCTGCTTTGGGTCTTTCAAGTAAAACTTCTTTACCCAGTTCTTCTTGGTATTTTGACTCTGGTGCATCCAATCATATGACCAACAATGTTGCTTCCCTTACAAATGTTACAAATTACTCTGGTAATTTGCAAATACACAATGCAAATGGAAACAATTTACGTATCACAACAAGTGATATTTCTTCATCTCTTACTAATGTTTATGTTTCACCTAATCTCACCAATAACCTTATTTTAGTTGGTCAATTAGTTGAAAATGATTGCAGAGTTGAATTCTCAAAATCTGTTTGTCTTGTGCAGCATTAACACTCAGGGAAGATGATCGCAAAGGGGCCTAAAGTTGGACGTCTTTTTCCTCTTTATTCATCACTGTCACCATGTTCTTTTCTGCCTTTTATTTCTTGTAATTCTGCAATTGTTAATTTCCAATTATGGCATAAGCGTCTTGGTCACCCAAATTCCAATGTACTTCATGACTTGATGGAATTCAGAGTTCTTGGCAATAAACATTCCCCATCTTTTAGTGTTGTTCAATTTGATTGCAATTCTTGTAAACTTGGTAAACGTAAAATTCTACCATTTCCAATTCATCAATCAAATGTAAATCAACCTTTTGACATAATTCACAATGATTTATGGGGAATCACACTTGTAATATCTCTCATGCACATTACAAGTATTTTATCACTTTTATTGACAACCATAGTTGTTTCACATGGTCTATTATTTGCACTCTAAAGCTAAAGCATTCTCTATATTCAAATTCTTTCATACCTATGTTAAAACTCAATTTTCATCAAAAATTAAAACTATGCGTTCTGACAGTGGGGGGAATACACATCTCATTTGTTTCAAGAGTTCTCACAGGCAAATGATATATTATCTCAAAGGTCGTGTCCTTCCACACCCCAACAAAACGGGTAACTGAAAGAAAAAAATGCACCATCTTCTTGATGTTGTCCGTACCTTAATGTTGGATTCCTTTGTGCCCTCCCGTTTTTGGTGTGAAGCTCTCTCAACTACTGTCCATCTTATTAATCGGCTGCCTTCTCAAGCCTTTAACAATGATTCCCCTTTCTTAAGGTTATTTGGTAAGCCACCCAATTATTTCACTCTTCGCACCTTTTGTTGTGTTTGTTATGTTCATCTTTAGCCACCAGAACGCATCAAACTCACAACTCAATCTGTTAAATGTGTTTTTCTTGGTTACTTAGCCCATCAAAAAGATTTTATATGCTATGATCCTCATTTACATAGGATTCGGGTTTCTAGAAATGTCATCTTTCAAGAAGATAGATATTTTTTTGCTACTAACCAAGACACTCACTCTTCTACATCCAAATCTGTTGTGTCATTGTTTCTTAACAATTTTGTAGAAGAACAAGTTCGTCCTCTTTTCATGGTCTACCAAAGACGTCTGACTGTTCTGCCAATTCAGCCTTCAATCCCTCCAAGGTCCTCTCCCGATCATTCTATGGCTGCTGATCCAGCGCTTCAACTAGAAGTAGCCCTTTTACATCCCAGTACTCACATTTGTAAACCACTGGAAAGTATGGTTTTTCTAAACCTTTATCTTTGACAGCAACTTTAGCATATGTTCCTATTCCTTCTTCATATAAACAGGTAATGAAGCATAAATTTGGCAAGATGCTATAGAAACTAAACTTCTTGCACTACAGGAAAATCAGACATGGGACACTGTTCTATGTCCTCCATCGGTTAAACCTCTTGGCAGTAAATTTGTATTCACTATAAAGCTGCATTTTGATGGATCAATAGATCAATATAAGACTAGATTGGTTGTTCTTGGAAATAAGCAAGAATTTGGCCTAGACTATGAAGAGACCTTTGCACCGATTGCCAAGATGACTACTGTGAGGACTATTATTGCCATTGCTGCATTTGAATCTTGACAAATTCACTAGCTAGATGTCAAAAATTTCTTCCTTCATGGTGACCTCAAAGAAGAAGTTTACATCAAATTTCCTACTGGTATGCCCTCACCATTACCAAATATTGTTAGCCAGCTAAAAATTCTTTTTATGGATTAAAACAGGCACCAAAAGTGTGGTTTGAAAAGTTTAACACAACACTACTTGGCTTTTCCTTCATCCAAAGTAGCTATGAGCCATATTTCTACAAAGGACCTCAAAAGGAATTGTGATCCTCCTTGTTTATGTGGATGACATTATCGTCACCGGCTCAAATCAAGAGACTATCACTACAATCAAACAATTGTTGCATTCAACTTTCCACATGAAAGATCTTGGACAACTCACTTATTTCTTGGGATTAGAAGTACAATTCCAACAAAATGATATCTTTATCACTCAACATAAATATACTCAGGATCTAATTCAACTAGTTGGTCTCACCACTGCAACTACGGTTGACACTCCCATAGAAGTTAATGTCAAGTTAAGACAGGATGATGGTGAACTCCTACAAGACCCAACTTTATATAGAAAGTTGGTTGGAAGTCTCATCTACCTAACCATCACAAGACCTGATATCTCTTTTTTTGTCCACACAGTCAGAAAATTCATGCAAAATCCTAGACACTTACATCTTACAGCAGTTCAACGAATCATTAAATATTTGCTCATCACTCCCAGCTATGGTCTCTTCTTTCCTACAGGTGCAACAATACAACTTCAAGCATACAACCATGTTGATTGGGCTGGATGTCCCGACACTAGGAAGTCTACTATTGGTTGGTGTATGTTTTAGGAGATGTCCCTATCTCCTGGAAATGCAAGAAATAGGAATCGGTCTCTAAATCCTCCACTGAAGCAGAATATCGGTCCATGTTTGCAGCATGCTCTAAGATTATTTGATTTTGGGGTTTTCTTTTAGAACTTGATTATTCATAAGCAACACCAACTCCGTTGTATGCCGATAACACAAGTGCCAAACAAATTGTAGCAAATCTTGCATACCATGAAAGAGCAAAACACATAGAGGTCGATTGTCATTCAATCAGGGAAGCCTATGACCGTAGAATTATCACTCTGCTTATGTCTCAACATTTGTTCAACTAGCTGATGTCCTCACCAAAACTTTGACAGGTCCATGGCATAATTTCTAGTCACCAAATTGATGCTTGTAGATTCACCATCATCAATTTGAGGGGGAATGTCAATAGAATTGATAGGCAGATTATTTGACATTATTTGTGCAGATTTGTTGGCCCTTTTAAACCAGCATATCTTGCATGATTGTATAGCTGTAATTGTGTAATTATATCCTTAATTAGTTAGTCCAGTTGTAGGCTACCATATAAAACTTTTTGGAAAAGTTCAAGGCTAGAAATTAGATTGTATCATACTACTTGAATGCAAATTCTCCAAAGGAGAACACATAGTTTTTACCCTAATTTCTCTAAGTTTGACACTTGGGACAAACCCAATGTAAACATCCAAAGCTATTTATCAAATATTTTAAATAACACTCAATGCTATCCTGTGAAAACCATACTTTTATCTGTTAGAGAAAAATTCTACTCTCAAGGTGATAAATCTGCTCACAAGACAAGAAAATGAGTGTTGCTCACTAATTAGATGACTTCTCTTACCACAAGAAGACTTTACACTCTTCTAAGCACAGTAATTGGAAGATAATCTTCTCATATTGAAGAAATCCGGGAAGTCTAAACTTATTGCAAGATGTCATTATTTGCAGATTCTGATGTTAGAAATTTCTTGAAGAATTCAAGATGAAAGTGTTTTGAAGAGAAAAGCTGAGAAGACAGAGTGAATCTTACGAGTCTTCTTAGGTACAAGATACTAGAATGATTGTTGAGGCACCATACAGTCCATCCTTAAAAAAAGCTGCCAACAGTACCAGAGGCATCACTCCTAATGATCTCCTAATCTAGATAAAACTCCGATGTTTGAAAAATCAGCAAGGAGAGAGGCATAAAAACAATAAAATAGAGAAATCCAAGCCTGAACTCTTTTCTCCTCTTCCACTACCTACATTGTTTATTCCACTAATTATCAGTTTGTAGTTGTTTCATTTAGCTCCTTTCCCATGTAGAATTCATTCTTTAAACTAATCACTCTTCTACTTTAAACTCTGATGCATGAGCGAATAAGTTGTGCTAGGAGAAAGTATGTTCACTGAAGAGGTTGTCTTAGCAAAAGAATACTTGATGTGAGTCTAAAGAGGATACTGATCAAAGAATACTCAGTTATAAAGCCTGAAAGACTATGCAAGTTGTAAAGAATACTTGACATAGTGAAAATATGATCTGATTAGGTCTGGCTGTAGGGATTGGACATACCCCACATGGGCAAGGATGAACCGCTATGATCCTACAAGAGTGGTCTCTCTGTCAATGTCTTTACTATTAAGATTTATGTTCATTGGATTACATTTGAAAGTGTATTTTGTGCATTTGAGAAGTTTTTGATAAAGTCTTCGTTTCTGAAGACTTGCTTGGAATCATAGTAACATATCATAAAGCAAGAACATCTTAATTAAAACATAATTGTAATATTTTTAACCATACAACCGTTCAACTTGAGAATTCAAAGTTAGAAACATAAAATATTGAATCCAAAAATATAGGTACCCAAAAGAAGTCTAAATGCATCCAAACAATGCATTTTGGGGGGCTAACTAGATGATATAAGCTTAACTGTATACAAATTCACATCCCAAGAAAAAACAGTAGCAATAATAGTAGAGAAAATGAACTGTGAGATTATCATTAAGAGAAACAGTACAGAGGGTGAAACTTTATATAGCTAAGCTATATGCCTCATTGCCGAGTTAGCAACTAAGAAACTAATAGGAAATTACAGTGAAATTACAAACATAAAATGGACACAATCTTATCTCTAATAGGTAATGTAAGGGATTGAAATGTGCTACATAGGTTTAATTGCAAATAATCGATGGGATCAGAAAGTGCCATTTTAAAATGTGAAGGGTCAACAATTAGAACGTTGTGTTTTGGACAAAAGTGGTATGGATGCTCACTATCCCCCGCTAGTCACTCTTTGAGAGGGTTTCAAGGTAGGTATCATAAAATAATCAAGTGTAAAGAATAACAAAAAAAGTTGAACGAAACATGCACTTTAGCCACCATACTAACAATTAATATATAACTCATAAAGAACTCAATAACTATTAGAGGGTGTTATTCAACAATTACCAGTGCAGCTACATGCGCATCTTGTAAAATATTTCCATCAACTTCCAATCTGGCAACAGGAAACTCAGGAAGATATCCGGATTGTTTCTTTCCAAGCAAGTCACCAGGTCCCCACAATAGAAGGTCCATATTAGCAAGATAAAACCCATCAGATGATTGCTCTAGTACTTTCAAACGATTTAGGCTACTGGCAGCTGATGCTACCGATATACATTTTGATGGCCTTGTTCCATGTCCAATTCGCCCTCTGAGTTGGTCTAGTTGGGCAATTCCAAACATCTTGGAGTTCAACACAACCATCATAGATGCATCTGGAACATCAACACCAATCTCAATTACTTGAGTGGCAAGTAGTATATGTATTTCTCCAGTTCTAAACTTTCTTAATGTTTCTTCTTTTTCTTCACTTTTCATTTTTCCATGTAATAAGCCACAATTATATCCTTGAAACCGGTGTGAGATAACTTCCAAGATCCGCAGAGGCAGCACAAAGTTTAGGTAGCTTCTCATAAAGTTCAATAATTGGGTAGACAAGATAAACTTTTCCCCCATCTTCCAACTCATCCAGCATCATCTATGTCATAAAAACATCATTTACATCCATATCATTAGAAAAAAATGAACAAAATAAATTCCTAAACAACATAGAATACATCTGAGGCTAAAAACAGGAGTAAAATGAACATAGAATATGTGTAGGTAGTCTGTTTATCAGATAAATAGCAGTGCAGAAAGCAAAATCCCAAAATTTTAGGGGTAAGGATGCATGATGCAGTAAAGTGAGGCCAAGTTCAACAATGAGTCTGTTTTCTCTCCACCACCCTATTTTGATGATGGTTGTGGGGACATATAAGTCTGTGTTGAATACCACAGTTGGCTAAATAGGATGTCAAGGGTCTAACCCCCCCTCAATTAGTTTGAAGACTTTTGATTTTAGTATTGAACTGTAATTCAGCCACGATTTTAAACTTTTGGAGGACGGTAAAAGTTTCAGCTTTACTCTTTAGGAGATAAATTCAAGGGAAACGAAAGAAGCATTAACAAAGGTTATATAATAATGAAACCCATGAGAGGGTCTCCGCAGATCACTATAGATTAATTCAAGACGAGAAGTAAAGACAAATTTAGCGAGAGTAGAAGGAAGTCTATGAGACTCGCCTACTGCACAAGCTGAACAAAAATCCATCAAGTTTTCATTAGATGTAGGTATTTTACAATGTTGAAGAACAAGTTGAAGTACATGATGATTGGGATGACCAAGTCTATCATGCCAAAGACAACTAATTCTATTACATGGATTTACAATGAGATTTTCAGTCCTACTTTACATGAATATACAGAGGTATTTTCTGAACTGGAAACGCAGGAAAAACTAGAAGGAGCAGCAGAAGAGTGCTGAAATTCAATGTTGGGGAAGCTGTAAAGACCATCAAGACCAACATTGCATTGAAGCAAGACTTCATTGGTAACCTGAGATTTCAAAGCACAATGATTGGAAATGATAGGCAAACCTTGACCATTCCCAATAACGATTTGCTCAGGGCCCTCAAAAGGTTCAGGTTGTTGGATATTATGAGATTTCAGTCACATGAAAGGAGGCTCCAAAATATTAGAGTAATATAGATCTGCAGTTATTCAATTGCAGTTGTCTCAGTTAGATTTAACCATAGTGGTTAAATGTCAGTTACAAAGTTTGTTATGCAGTTAGAAGTTAGATAGTTAGAAATCTATTATCTGTAAATCTGTCTATAAATACAGATATGTAATCTCAGAATGACTTGGCTACTGAAATCATTATTCCCTTTTATCAGTTTTTCACTTCTCTCAAATATTTCTCTTTAGTTTTCTTTTACTGAATCAGGTATCCAATTAGTGGATGTTGAAGCTGGTTGAGAAGCTATGTTTGTCAACATGGCACTGGGATTTGAGTTGGTGTTACCAGACTTGTAGTTGCTATTATTAGTCCACACACATTCGAGGGTCAGTTTTCACCACATGACTGTAGAAGCAAATGACTTTGATGTTTTGATGATGATCATGATGATTTGATGTAAATCATGCAAATGCGCTTTTCAAGTTTCAATTCAAGACAATGATTCAAGAATACAAGCCACAACATTAAGATGATCACTATTAATTTTAGGAAGGGAATTCCTAATTGATATAGCAAAAGGTTTGACCAAGTAATTTAAGTTAAAAAGTGTTTTTCAAGAGATTTACTCTCTGGTAATCAATTACCAGAGGATGTAATCGATTACCAGTGGCCAAAAATGATTTACAGCAGCTACTAAATATTTGAATTCAAATTTTAGACTGTGTAATCGATTACACCATATTGGTAATCGATTACCAGCAGTTAATAAACGTTTTAATTCAAATTTTAAAAGCTGTAATCGATTACACAAATACTGTAATCGATTACAAGAGACGATTTTCAGAAAGTTATTTCTAAGAGTCACATCTTCTCAAATGATTTTTACATGACCACCAAAGGTCTATATATATGTGACTTGAAACACGAATTTGCTCAGAGTTTTTCATAACAACAAGTGTTATTCTCTCAAAGAGAAAAAACATTTTATCCTCTTAAGAATTCCTTGACCAATTCACTTGCAATTCAATAAGGAATCATTTGAGTGCTCAGATTGTAAAATCTATCTCTTTCAAGAGAGATTTATTCTTTCTCTTCTTTCTAAATTATCTAAGGGATTAAGAGACTGAGGGTCTCTTGTTGTAAAAGAATTATGAACACAAAGGAAGGATTGTCCTTGTGTGTTCAGAACTTGTAAAAGGATTTTACAAGATAGTGGAACTCTCAAACGGGTTGCTTGGGGACTGGACGTAGGCACAAGGGTGTGGCCGAACCAGTATAAATCCAAGTTTGCACTTTCTCTTCCCTTAAACTCTTTTATTTATTATTGCTTTATATTTATATTCAGATTGTTCTATTTGAATTATTATTTAAGAGTTAATTTTTAAGGGAATTTGTAACTTGAATAGAAAGTGAAATAGAATTTTAATTGGGGAAATAGTTTGCAATATCTTAATTCAACCCCCCATTCTTAAGATATATGAGGCCACTTGTCTAACAAGTGGTATCAGAGCTTCATTCTTGGATAAAGTTTAGAAGCTTCAAGAAAAATGGCCTCAGCAAACTTCTTATTTCCAGAAGGAAATTCAATCAATAGACCTCCAATCTTTAATGGAGAGGGTTACCACTACTGGAAAACCCGAATGCAAATTTTTATTGAGGCAATAGACTTAAATATTTGGGAAGCCATAGAAATAGGGCCTTATATACCCACCACAGTAGAAAGAATTACAATAGATGGAAGCACATCAAGTGAAAGCATAACAATAGAAAAACTTAGAGATAGATGGTCTGAAGAGGATAGAAGATGAGTACAATACAATTTAAAAGCCAAAAACATAATTACATCTGCCCTGGGAATGGATGAATATTTCAGGGTTTCAAATTGTAAGAGTGCTAAGGAAATGTGGGACACTCTACAATTAACACATGAAGGAACAACAGATGTTAAAAGATCTAGGATAAACACATTAACTCATGAATATGAACTATTTAGGATGAATGCAAATGAAAGCATTCAAGACATGCAAAAGAGGTTTACACTTATAGTAAATCATCTTGCATCCTTAGGGAAAGAGTTTCAAAATAAAGATCTCATAAACAAAGTGTTAAGATGTTTAAGCAGAGAATGACAACCTAAAGTAATAGCCATTACGGAATCAAGAGATTTATCTAACATGACTCTTGCTACTCTATTTGGAAAGTTACAGGAACACGAAATGGAATTATTGAGATTAAGTCAACATGAAGAAAATGACAAGAAAAAGAAGAGAATTGCTCTTAAAGCCTCATCTTCAATCCAAGAAGAAAGTGATAAGGAAATTGATCTAGATGAAGATGATGATCTTAGCCTTTTTGTAAAAAGGTTCAACAAGTTTCTTAAAGTAAGAGGAAATCAGAGGCGACCCAATTTTAAATCTAAAAGAAAGACGGAAACTTCGTCCTCTACTCTAAAATGCTTTGAATGCAATCAACTCGGACATCTGAGGGTTGATTGTCCTATCTTCAAGAAAAAGAAGGAGAATTCTGAAAAGAAAAATTTTAGTGAAAAGAAATTGAAGAAAGCATACATCACATGGGATGACAATGATATGGAATCTTCTGAAGATTCAGAAAATGAAGAGATAAACCTCTGTCTAATAACTAAAAGTTATGAAAGTGATGAAGAGGTAACATCTTCAAATAACTTATCCATTTCTTTTGATGAATTACAAGATGCATTTGCTGATTTGCATAAAGAGTCAATTAAACTTGCAAAGTTAGTTTCATCTTCTAAGAAAACAATTTCAGATTTAGAAAATGAAATTTCAAAATTAAACAAAGAATTAGATCATCTTAGAACTGAAGTCTCAATTTCTAAATCAAATGAAAAAGTTCATATCTCTACTATTTCTGACAAGAAAATATCTGATTCTTGTAGTTGTTGTGAAAAATATGAAAAATAAATTAAAGAGTTGAAAAACTCACTTGCAAAATTTTCTTATAGTAAAAATAATTTAGATGTCATATTAGGAAAACAAATATGTGTCTACAATAAGGCTGGAATAGGATATAAATATGAAAAACAACAAAAATTTCATAAAAACTTCTTTTCTTCCACATAAAAATATAATTCTAGTTCTATCACTTGTTTTTACTGTGGAAGAAAATGGCATGGCATATCTACTTGTTACTTTAAGAAAAACTAAAACAACATTAAAATGATATGGGTCCCAAAAGGATCTTCAGTTTTCACTAACACACAAGGACCCAATAAAGTTTGGGTACCTAAGTCAAAAACTTGATTATATAGGTATCTTTGAGGAAGGAGTGGTACATAGATAGCGGATGTTCAAAACATATGACTGGAGATGCATCAAATTTTACACATATCTCTCCCAAGAAAAGCGGGCATGTAACTTATGGTGACAACAACAAAGGTAGAATCCTTGGAGTTGGTAAAATAGGTACAAATTCTTCAAACTCCATTGAAAATGTTCTACTTGTTGAAGGTCTTAAGCACAGCCTGCTTAGTGTTAGTCAATTATGTGACAAAGCCTATCTAGTATCATTTGATTCTCAAAAATGTCTTATAGAACATAAGCATGATATTAATATAAAGCATGTAGGACATAGAGTCAACAACATATACATGATAGACTTTGTGACATCCTGGAAATTTCTACCCGGAATTTTTGTAAACGGTGTATTTTGAATGATTATATATATATATAAGTATTATTCAGTGTATATGCATATATATTCCTGGTGGAAGTAGGTATTTTGGGGGAAAAGATGCGCGGGTCAGGCTAATTACGGAAGAGAAATCCATAACTGGATGGTTATAAGTTAATTCTCAATTAATTAGTCTAAAAATCATCGTATTGCGTGCAACTTAAAATTTCACAAAACCAACCTCTGAACCTCGCTCGGGGTTTCATTCTGAGCGTTTTGATATATATATTGCCTACTTTCGAAAATTGGCCCCGACGGGCGCAGAGAAACGCGAGGGACTGGAACCAGAGGAACGACACGCAAACCGAGGCAGGATTTTGGCATTTCAAAAGGTCAGATTTTTCTCTTCATGTGACTGAGTATGAGTCACATCAAGAAGAAAAAGTGGGCCCTTTTCCTCCACTCAAATGGAGACATGTGGCATAGCTTAAAATAAAATAATAAGAAAAGAGAAAAAGCTTTTTTTTAACTAAAAAGCAACACTCTCTCTCTCTCTTCACTCAGCCCCACATTTCAGAAGCTTTCTCCCTCTCCCTGACGTTGCTTTTTCTTTCTTCTTCATCCTCCATTGAAACTCCATTAAAGCTCCAACCTTTGGTGCCCATTTCTGCTCCAAATCGCGAAAGGAAGGCATTTTCGGAGTCGTGAAGCGCATCTCTACGTGTGGGACCTCGAAATTTCAGGTTTGGGTAGACTTCTTTCTCACTTGTTTTTCGTGGGTATAGGGATTTGGGAGATATGATGGGCAGTTTTGCTTGGTTAATGCTTTGTGATAGTTATTTGTGAAGAGATTTGATGAAAGCATGCTAAACTTGTTATGTTTGAGTGAGTTAAGCTTACCCATTCAGTTTTAGGGTTTTTATGATGATGCTTTTGATGTTGGTGGGCTGAAATTGCTTATGGAAAACTGCTAGGGATGAAGGGTAGAGTTAACCTAGGGTTAGAAAGTGAGAATATGGTGTTATGAGTGGAGAAAGAGTGAGTTTTTGAGAGTTGGAAGGCCAAATCTGGATTTAATGGTATTTGGAGGTTAAAGTGAGTTAATCCTAGTTTGAAATGTCATTTAGGACTTATGAGGAAGCTTGGGCTGTGCAAGAGAGAAAAACAAATGACCAAAGTGAACAAAGAGCCATTTCTAGGGTAAAATTGGGTGTTGAGGAGTCAAATTTTGATTCGGTGGAATTTTAGGTGTAAATCCAGTTTAAGCAAGTTTAAATTGATGTTATAGACTTGTGTGAGGTGAGTTTGCTCCAAATTTACCTCATTCTCAATTTCACTTCTCAAACCTTGAAAGTCCATTAAATTGAGGGGTTTTGGATACCTAGATTTTGTGTTGCTTTGGTCTGAAGCTTGTCCTTGGTTTAGACATGATTGGTACATGTAGGATTCAATTTGGGCAAAATTGGATGAGGGAAAGAGTGGTTTTCGAAATCTGCACTTTATGCAGAATTTTGCTGTTGAAATGTGCAACATAATTTTGTACAAGTGCAGAAAAATGCTTATGTATGGCTGGTTGTGAAAAGGGTAGTACATATGGGGTTCTGGACATTTTCTAGCAGATCCCAACGGTCAAAATGTAGACTTATGTACTAGAAACTTCCAGTAAAATTTTCGAGTCGATCCAACGGTTAACGAATTGGAATGAAGGAAATGTTACTGGGGTATTTGTATGTGAAAAGCTACTATGATTTTGAGTTGTATTTTGGGCAGAGTTTTCTGCCTTTGCCCTATTTTGCTTGGTTTTGTTAGTCCATGATGATTGGAGGTGGAATTACCTGGATGTTGTGGAAGCTTGGGAGGATTGATAGGGACCCGACGTTGAGAGGAATGAGGATAAGGGCTACGTGGGAGTACGTGAGCTCAGTTGGAGGTGGGCAACAGGGGATGGTGGGTTATACGTGATTTGTGGATGTGAAGAATCTTTTTGCACCATCGCCCGACCACCACCTAGTACCACATGTGGTGGATACCCCATAATCCTACAAGCTTGAAATGAGGAAGTGTAGAAGGGTGAAACTTCCTGCTTTTATTCGTTGACCACAGATTGGTACCTGAAGATATGTCGCGAGGGTCAGGAGACCTTGGGGACGTCTGGTGCGGTGCTATTGCCCAAAACCAAGCTTGACCAATCCCGACCCAACCCGGGCATAGTCAGTCAGTGAGAACCTGTGATGTACCTAAGCAGGCGAGCTCCTAGCAGTCAACAGATAAAAGGAACTAAGACCACAAAGCAAGGAGGCTTGTGTGGTGGCTGGCCAGTTGTGAAACTTGATTGATATATGGGATGTAGCCTCTGGTAATCGATTACCAAGGGTGGGTAATCGATTACAAGGCTTAAAAGTGAAGACAAAAAGCTAAGATGGTCTCTGGTAATCGATTACCAAGGGAGTGTAATCGATTACCAGGCTTGAAAACGAGGTCAAGAAGCTAGGAGGGCTTCTGGTAATCGATTACCAAGGGGTGTAATCGATTACCAGGCTTAGAAATGGGACTGAAAGATTATGGAGGCCTCTGGTAATCGATTACCAGTCTTTGTAATCGATTACACAGAGGAATAGGCCACTAGTAATCGATTACCAGGTATGTGTAATCGATTACACAATGCCTTTTTCAGGTTTTCATGTCCTAAAGCTGTGTAATTCGAGTTTGGCCTCTGGTAATCGATTACCAAGGTTGTGTAATCGATTACCAGAGATGAAAAGCCTAACGATACCTCTTTTACTTGCATGTAGTGGTTATGAGACGCATTGTGTTGCGGCGTAGTTAGATTCTCGTGAAAGAGTCTACCCTTTTCTTTTCTTTCTTGTAGATCATGATGGCGGCGCAGCTAATCCATGATCGAGTGGAGATGGAGTGCCTAGAGGGAGCTTGGGAGACCCTCGAAGGCAACATGAGGTGCCGATTTCGGGGCACGATTCGATTTACGGCTACTTCATTGGTGCATCCAGATGAACTCGCACGCACGCTTCAGCGTACTGTGGAGTGGATACTACCCACGCCTACACCATACCGTCTAGTGGAGCCAGTCCAAGTGATCGAGGTGACGTCATCCGAAGAAGACCCTGAGGAGGATCCCGAGGAGCTACCTCCTGAGCCTGCTGTGGATGCTCTTGACTTTCTAGAGGGTGATGAGGACCCACTCCCTGAGGTGGATTCTCCTGAGGACGTCATGTCGGCATCTGAGGCAGACTCTACGGAGGATAGTGGTCCTGGAGAGATGGCGATCAATGGAGGCTCTTCATCATAGTAGACAGCTCATTGGATTAGTTTTATATACTTTTGAGGGTGGGTGTGTCTAGGACTGACTATTAGGTTTACTCTTTTGTTTTTGTACGGGTAGACCTATTGTATAGGAATTTGATGATTGTATACATGTGGCTGAAGCCACCACTGTGGACACCTTTGCTCTGGATGACACTATGTATTTTATAAAACTCCCATATTTTGGACAGCTTTTAAATGATGAATGTACTTATGTTTAATCTTGTTATTTGAAAAGAAAGTATTAGCAAACTTTATTTGCAAAAGAGTTTACCGACCGTATTTTATTTTATTATTTTCACGTGACGACCTAAAGTAATGGCTGGCATACTCTTCCATTTGAAACAGCAAAATAGTTTAGAGATTACGAGTGGTAAGAAAGAAATGACTCCGAATAGAGTTGTGAACTGGCCATTCAGGACTCTATAGTGAGGATTTTCCTTCTGCACCTAATTATTGTGAAAAGAGAAAGAAATGAAAAAGAAAAAGAAGAAAATTTTTTTTTACCATGGTTTGTTATTTAAATCATTACTATTAAACCAGTCATTATTTTGGGGACGCTACAGACTTAAGCCTAAAACTAGATAACAATCATTGTTTTCTTAGCAAAGATGATGATCCATGGTTATGGCATAAAATAATTGCTCACATAAACATGGATCACTTAAACAAATTAATTTCAAAAGATTTAGTAGTTGGATTGCCTAAATTGAAATTTGAAAAAGATAAACTATGTGATGCATGTCAAAAGGGTAAACAAACTAGAGTCTCATTCAAACCTAAAAATATTGTTTCAACCACTCAACCCTTACAATTATTGCATATGGATTTATTTGGTCCATCTAGAACCATGAGTTTTGGAGGAAATTACTATGCTCTTGTTATAGTTGATGATTTCTCTAGATATACTTGGACATTATTCATTACTCATAAAAGTGATGCATTCCAAGCATTTAGAAAACTTGCTAAAGTTATACAAAGCAAGAAAAATCTTAAGATTGCATCCATTAGAAGTGATCATGGGGGTGAATTTGAAAACAAAGATTTTGAATTATTTTGTGAAGAACATGGTATTGAACACAATTTTTCTGCACCTAGAACCCCTCAACAAAATGGAGTTGTTGAGAGGAAAAATAGGTCATTGGAAGAAATTGCTAGAACTTTATTAAATGATACTTTTCTTCCAAAATATTTTTGAGCTGAAGCTGTCAATACTGCATGTTACATCATGAATAGGGCCTTAATAAGACCCATTTTAAAGAAAACCCCATATGATTTATATAATGGTAGAAAACCCAACATTTCACATCTACATGTTTTTGGTTGCAAATGTTTTGTACTTAATAATGGTAAAGATAATCTAGGAAAATTTGATGCAAAATCTGATGAAGGCATCTTTCTTGGATATTCATTGCAAAGCAAAGCATATAGAATATATAACAAAAGAACTATGAATATTGAGGAATCCATTCATGTTACTTTTGATGAATCTAATGGTATCTTGTCAAGAAAGAATATGCTAGGTGATATTGTAGAACCTTTAGAACAAATTCATATTCATGGACAAGATTCTAAAGGAAAAGGGAAAGGAAGCAATGAAGATCCTCCAGAAGAAGCCAAATCAAATAATGAACTTCCAAAAGAATGGAAAGCCTCAAAAGATCATCCTCTCGACAGCATTATTCGTGATATCTCAAAAGGGGTAACAACTAGACACTATCTTAAAGGATTATGCAATAATATGGCTTTTGTATCTATGATTGAACCTAAAAATATAAAAGAAGCCATAATAGATGATAATTGGATAATTTTCAAGCAAGAAGAACTGAATCAATTTGAAAGAAACAATGTGTGGGAACTTGTAGAGAAACCTAAAAATTATCCCATCATAGGAACAAAATGGGTATTTAGAAATAAGTTAGATGAACATGGAATAATCATTAGAAATAAGGCTAGATTAGTTGCAAAAGGATATAATCAAGAAGAAGGTATAGATTATGAAGAAACATATGCTCCAGTTGCTAGATTAGAAGCCATTAGAATGCTCTTAGCATATGCATCCATAATGAATTTTAAGCTTTATCAAATGGATGTTAAAAGTGCTTTTCTAAATGGCTTAATTCAAGAAGAAGTATATGTTGAACAACCACCAGGTTTTGAAATATTGGATAAGCCAAATCATGTCTATAAATTGAAAAAGGCTTTATATGGCTTGAAACAAGCCCCTAAGGCTTGGTACGAGCGTCTAAGTAAGTTCCTTATAGAAAAGGACTTTTCTAGAGGAAAAGTGGATACTACTCTTTTTATAAAGAGAAAATCACATGATATTTTATTAGTTCAAATTTATGTTGATGACATTATTTTTGGATCCACTAATTAATTATTGTGCAAGGAATTCTCCCATGACATGCAAAGTGAGTTTGAAATGTCAATGATGGGAGAACTTAACTTCTTTCTTGGATTGCAAATTAAAACAAACTAAGGATGGTATCTTTGTCAATCAATCCAAGTATTGCAAAGAGTTAATCCACAAATTCGACATGGAAAATGCTAAGCACATGGCTACACCAATGAGCACTGCTTGCTATTTAGATAAAGATGAAACCGGTCAGTCAATAGATGTTAAGAAATATCGAGGTATGATCGGATCACTTCTTTATTTATCTGCTAGCAGACCTGATATAATGTTTAGTGTGTGTATGTGTGCTAGATTTCAATCAAATCCTAAACAGTCACATCTTAGTGCTGTTAAAAGAATCATAAGATATTTAGTAGGCACTATGAACATAGGTTTATGGTATCCTAGAAATTCCACATGCACTTCTCCCTTACCCTCAATTGATAACTTTGTTTCTGCGTCATTTTCAAATTCCGCTTGATGATGAACCATTTGTTCAAGTCAAGCGTTCCTTTGCAATTGGTGCTGGTGCAGTGACTTCCTTTGGATACCGTAAGGATCGGAATGGTCAATGGCTAAAGAAAGACGCACTCCCTCCTCAAGATGAGCGTACTCCTTCTCCTCCTCCTCAGCGAGATGATTCAGCCCTCATGACTGAAGTTCTTTCCGAGTTACGGGGTCTTCATTCTTATGTTGGTGAACGTTTCGACTCACTGGATACTCGTTTTGCCAGAATGGATATTCGCCTCACACAGCTTGAAGATGTGGGTTACATTCGTCAGAGTTTCAATCTTCCACCACCACCTCCACCTTCTTAGAATTTAGTTTATAATTCTATGTTTCTTATAAGCCGTGTATTTTGGCTATGCTATTTAGATTATTATTTTCAGTACTTTCTTTATCTTTTAGTATTTAGATTTTAGACTTTTATGCTTTGATACTATGTGTTTTTGAATTTTGCACTGATTGGATTCCATTTTGGTTATGTCTTAGTTATGATTTTGGTTGGTTATGACTTATAATTTATAATTGATCTTTATCCACTTCATTATTATATCTATTTTGATTCCTACATACTTTGGCTTTTTGATGTTGCCAAAGGGGGAGAAAAATGGGGGTGTAGAGAAGCTTAGAAAAAGCTTAGAAATCAAGTGATCATCAATTCCAAAACATAGGGGGAGTGAATGCCAATTTTATACATATACATTGCTTGCTTGTATCTTGATTTCAGGACTTATATTGTCATCATCAAAAAGGGGGAGATTGTAGAAGCAAATGACTTTGATGTTTTCTTTGATGTTTTGATGATGATCATGATGATTTGATGCAAATGATGCAAATGCGCTTTTCAAGTTTAAATTCAAGACAATGATTCAAGAATACAAGCCACAACATCAAGATGATCACTAGTAATTTTAGGAAGGGAATTCCTAATTGATATAGCAAAAGGTTTGGCCAAGTAATTTAAGTTAAAAAGTGTTTTTCAAGAGATTTACTCTTAGGTAATCGATTACCAGTGGCCAAAAATGATTTACAACAGCTACTAAATATTTGAATTCAAATTTTAGACTGTGTAATCGATTACACCATATTGGTAATCGATTACCAACAGTTAATAAACGGTTTAATTCAAATTTTAAAAGTTGTAATCGATTACACAAATTCTGTAATCGATTACCAGAGAAGATTGTCAGAAAGTTATTTCTAAGAGTCACATCTTCTCAAATGATTTTTACATGACCACCAAAGGTCTATATATATGTGACTTGAAACACGAATTTGCTCAGAGTTTTTTAGAACAACAAGTGTTATTCTCTCAAAGAGCAAAAACATTTTATCCTCTTAAGAATTCCTTGGCCAATTCACTTGCAATTCAATAAGGAATCATTTGAGTGCTCAGATTGTAAAATCTATCTCTTTCAAGAGAGATTTATTCTTCTCTTCTTTCTAAATTCTCTAAGGGATTAAGAGACTGAGGGTCTCTTGTTGCAAAAGAATTATGAACACAAAGGAAGGATTGTCCTTGTGTGTTCAGAACTTGTAAAAGGATTTTACAAGATAGTGGAACTCTCAAGCGGGTTGCTTGGGGACTGGACGTAGGCACAAGGGTGTGGCCGAACCAGTATAAATCCAAGTTTGCACTTTCTCTTCCCTTAAACTCTTTTATTTATTATTGCTTTATATTTATATTCAGATTGTTCTATTTGAATCATTATTTAAGAGTTCATTTTTAAGGGAATTTGTAACTTGAATAGAAAGTGAAATAGAATTTTAATTGGGGAAATAGTTTGCAATATCTTAATTCAACCCCTCTTCTTAAGATATCTGAGGCCACTTGTCTAACAATGACTGCCCCGAATTAGGGTTATTCTGAACAGATGAAAAATTGTTCTGAGAGTGAGGTCCATAGTTATGAGAGGTTTGGATCATGAAGAACAAGGGATGAACTAGGTTGATAGTTTGCTTCAAACCGATAATGGCTCACATAGGCATTGTGACCATACTTATACCAGAGCTGACATTGGAAGTTCACAAAGCGGCTGCCTCCACGACCTCGACCACTGCTTCCACTAGCACCGGTTTAAAACCCCATTTTTCGTAAAATAAATTAAAAAAAATTATTTAAAAATAGAGTTTTAGGAAAATAATGAAGTTTTGTAATTAATTAAATAAGAAATAATTTTATCAATTAAAATAATGATTTTAAGGTAAATAGAATAATATATGTTCTTATAAAATAAAAAAGATATTTTATTTATTCATTCGATAGGAAGTAAAATATAGTTTCTTTTATAAAATAAAATAAAAAGAGTAAATAATAGGCTGAGAGTACCCTAACTATAAATAGAGACATATTATGTCAATTTTACATTTCCGATATGTATCTACACTCTCTTTTCCTCTCAAATCCGTTTTTCCTTCCCCTTTCCCAAAACCCTATCTTTTTCTCGCTACACTCAAATCCGTCTAAGTAAAACTACGATCCCAAACTCATTAATCGTTGGATCGTCATGAAATTTGAATATCAGGTTTGGAACTCATTTTCTCACATTCTCACCATTGGGATTTGAGAAATAATGTCTAGGGTGAGAGAAATGTCCCTTACATCGTAGTTTTTTTTTCCGCATACACCCAAACCTGCTCCAATAAAACTATGATCCGGACTCGATAACCGTTGGATCTTCGTGAAATTTAAACACCAGGTTCGCAATTCACTTTCACACACCTCTTCCGTTGGTATTTGCGAAATAATATCCGTAAAGAGATAAACGTCCCTCGCACGGTGACAGTCAAATGTAGGCTTCAATCCCTTCTCCTTCGCTCTGACGTTTGAAAATCCTAACAGAGCAACTAGAGGAAAAAGTTGAAGAATCTTAGAAAAGTGCTAGAAATGCCGCTATCGCTACCGGGTTACACATGTGAATCCGCTTAGAGGTAAGGGATGAGTTTATCACAATTGGGGTTAGAATGAACATGTGTAAGGATCCTTAGAGAATTAAATTGAGATTTATTTTGGTATGTTTATTGAATTATATTTCTTCCTCTACGATTATAATTACAATATTGTCGTGTTTGATAGACCAATTGATGTCCTGATGCGAATTGATTGATAAAATTGAGTGCTTGTGATATTTTCGTATTTTTGGCCTATAATTTTGATTCCTTGATTTTGATATGATTATGTGAAATTATTTGAGGGGTTTTACTCCTCGTGTTGTGATAAACTTTTTTCTACAAATTGTTTGTATTTTGGATAAAATTTACTAGATTAGCATGATAAATTGTTATATTGACACCATGAAAATGTAATTGAAATTGTGAGATACATGTGTATTGAGATATTGTATGTATTGACTTGTGAGCTATGAATTATGCAATCACAAAATTGTAAGACCCTTTAAGGGCGACGAGTACTATGATGGGATCTACTATGGGAACCCAACGAGTTAAATCACTTTGAGGTGCGACGAGTTAAAATAATTTTGAAAACAATTGAGTAGTTATGTGTATTGCTTAGTTCATAGGTAAAGTCTATGTGCCATGTATATACTAATATTGTGTGATGTGTATATGATTCATGAGATGCTATAGCATGTTGCTTTGAAATTATACTATTGTGATTGAGATTGAGTGTATGTGATAAATTGAGTATGTATTGAATTGTAATATACATGTGTATTGAGATGTTGTGCACATTGAGTTGTGAGCTATGAACTATACAATTACACGACTATAAGACTCTCTAAGGGAGATAAGTTAATGCGCAACGAGTATTGTGATGGGAAGCACTGTGGGAACCCGACGAATTTAATCACAAGCGCTACGAGATAAAATTATTTTGAGAACAATTGAGGAGTCGTGTGTTTTGTACAGTTCATAAATAGAGTCTGCGTACTAAAATGTTTTCTGGGTTGTACCTGAATCATGAGGGAGAGACCCTGACAGACTCTTCAGAGTCTAGGCCTTAGGGGTAAATACACCCGATTTGAGTGCTCCTTTAAACATGTGCTAATCTCACATGCTTTGAGCATTCTCGCAAAACAGTATGATCCTGACTTGTCTTCCTATGATTTTACCTAGTGAGAATGATTTGACTTACCAATGTGTGGTTTGTCTTGTTATGTACTCCTAGGTGTTCGACGAGGTTTTTCACTGACATGGTACCACACTGCATATATGATTGAGTCTTAGTGTATATGCTACATAACACTTATGTATTGATCCATATTGATTGATTGAGTGATATTGTGTTTTGATCCTTAAGTACGTGAATGATGTGAAAATGAATGAGCCGTATTGTATGGAGATGCAATGTTATGTGACAAGTGGTGGAATGACGTGAGCTATGTTTAAGTAAGTTGTATTTCGTTTATATGATATGTATATCTACATGTTGTCTTGCTTCTCTTTATAGTTAGGAATGTGATAATTCACTCCCCGTGCGTTGTTTGTGTTTGGATCATGTGATGATCTCGAACTTTGTGTTCGTGACTAGGTGGATTACTTTAAGGAATCTTGAAGGACGTCAGGACACAATGCTTTGATATAATGTGACATTGGGACATAAGTTTTTGTTTAATTGCATGATGTTTTGAGCTGAAAATATTTTTGACAAGTTTTATTTGGTAGTAGTAAAGTGAATGTAAACCTTTTACCCACGTGAACTCTTTTATGTTCATTGAATAAAATCGCATTTAATGTAGTTCCGTATTTTCATGTATTTTATTATATAAATATGTATATTAGGGTAGAGGGTGTCTCAACCACACCGCCACGCTAGCCACCACCATGGTTAAAACCACCACCAAAGCCACTACGGAAGTTAGAGGAACTAACTCTCAGGATCTTGATGCGAGTATGACTTGTTGGTCGTTTGCGAGTGTGTGAAGTTGATCGAGGGAGATTCAGCAAGACACTGCTTAAACTTGATCATACGCGGCTCATGAGCAAGAAGCAAAGCTTCAACCTGCTCAAGAGGTTGAGTTTCAAACTTGCTCTCTATAATCACTATGACTGAGTGATACTTCAAGGAGAGAACTTCAAGGATCATGTCGACATGCTCTTGACGCATCATAGGACTTCAGATGGAGGCTAGGGAATCAGCAATTGCATGAAGTTGAGATAGGAACTCGCACATTGATTTCGTCCCAAGCATCATCGAATGAAGCTGAGTTTGAAGTTGATGTGTTATGGCTTTCGTCTGTTTGTGAAAATACTCGTGAATATACTCTCAAACTTCATAGGAATGAACACAACCAAGCATTCATGATAGAATCGGTGTGGAGATAGTTGATTGGGGCCAAGTCATAAGAACTTGATCTTGTTGCTCCCAAATACCATACTCTGGATTTTTTATTCCAGCATCATGATCAACTTTTGACAAAAATCACAGCGGAATTTAAGGATTTGCTACAAATTGTTGAAGACGATGTGATTTAATCATTGGCTCAACTTGTTGACGCTAGAGAAGAAACGTAGAATCATCGAGTTTGTGTGCTATGGAGTTAGGAAAAGAATAAGAGGAAAGATTTGCATTTAGTTGCACGACCATTCTTGATCTTATCAAGCTCTAGATACCATATTAGAAACTAAAAAGTATCATAAAAGAAGATAAGAAAGAGTTTGAGAGAGAGAAATTTGAGAATCAAGAAAGGAAAAATGTATTTGGCCATTAAATATTGTGTTACAAAGAGGTTTATATAGAACAGTTACTGCAACTGCTTGTAACTACTAACTAACTAGGAAGACTAAAAAAATTCCTAACTAACTCCCTATAACTAAGAGTGCAGTTGAATACTGCAACTCTTCTGTACATCTTTTTTTTTTATCGAAAAAAATATGAATATATTATATATAGTAGTAAAATCAGTACAAGTGGTACTGTTGTATTTGCATCCTAGAGTCATTATGTGCAGAGCTATGGTGTCCTAATACAAGCTTTAGTGCAAGAATTAGGCAGCCATAGATCTGTATCTAAACTAGTATCCCAACCACTAAAATTCTATAAACCAATCCCCCCTTGAATGTAGAACCCAACCCTGATGTTGCTAGACCAAGAGTGGAAAGGAATGTCAAACCTTTTTTCCATATTTTTAAGCCATGTCTAGCAGAAAAATATCGCATCATCCATCAATTTTTGACCGTTGAAGCTTTTGTTTGAGAAGACTATCCTGTTCCAATGGTACCATATACACTAGATCAAAAGAAATCCACCAAGTTTGCCATCACTATAGTCTGATACCATTGAGATTGCAATATAAGTGTTGAAGGAAGTGTTTTCCCGGTATTTCCAGGAAGACACCCGTTGTGTTTAGCCAAGACAACGATTCCCACTATAGTGGTACGATTTTGACACAACTAAAGAAAAGGTGAGACTCATCCTCATCACAAATTCTGCAAAATGTACAATAGACATTGTCCAGTTCCACATTCCTTCTCCTCAAGTTAACCTTTGTTGGCAATCTATCCCGAATCAACCTCCAAGCAAAGTGTGATGCTTTACTTGGGATTTTCAGCTTCCAAAGAGCAATAAATGCTCCTTCATGATTTTAATCTATCATATATCGATTGAGCAACATGTAAGCATTTTCCACTGTGTAGCTCCCGCTTGGATCCCCCTCCCAAATCCAAATGTCTTGCTGCTAAACTTGTACTGTTAGTCCCTCTATGTCCTCCATAAATTTTGCTGCTATGTCTATGTCACCCTCCAAAAAATAATCTTCTCCACTGGAGCTGCCATTCCCCAATCTCCATTTGTTGCCACCCCTAGTTGTTGGATATTGTTGTTGCTGCTAAGAAATGTGGTACATTCTTGGGTACTTCTCTAGCAACGGAACCCCATCTTCCTTCCACCCGTCTTCCCAAAAGTTCACCTTCGATCCATATCCAATTTTCCATTTTGTCCCACTTTTAAACCAGCCCCCCTCATTAGTCGAGTTACAAATAATGCTTAAATCCTGTCACCAAAGAGACTCTATTATTCCTTCTTGTCTCATCCAAATTCCTCCAACTTCCATATTTAGAGTCCAAAACTTGCACCCACAATTCTCCATGATGATGAAACAAGTTCCAATGCCATTTTTCAAGTAGAGCATAGTTGAATTTCACCAAGTCCCAGACACCCAAGCCACCTTTTTCTCCTTTGAGAGACAAATTGTCTCCCAATTCACCCAGGCAATCTTCTATTGGTCCAAATTTTCCCCCCACAAAAACCAACATTGCAACCTCACCAGCCTATCCACCACCTTCTTCAAAACCCTAAAAAAAGAAAAGAAAAAGATAAGGATCGAGTTCAAGACTGACTTTATCAAAGTCACTCTTCCCCCAAAAGAAAGATATTTTTGTTTCCATTTTGATAATTTTCTGTGACATCTCTTGACTATTGGATCCCATGTCTCACTACGCCTTAGGTATGCCCCAATAGGGATACCCAAAAAAGAAAAGGGTACAAACAACAGCCTGCAATTTAGATAGCAAACAACATTATGCATCCATTGCTCAGACATCCCAACCGCCCCTAAATTTGTTTTTGACAATGTTTGTCTTCAGACTCGATACCAACCCAAAGCTCCTCAACATCACCTCGATTGCTTTTACATATGCCATCGTTGCTTTCCTAAAGAAAACCGTATCATCAATATTTTGTAATAGATTGATGTGCACATTGTTTCTTCCTACCAAAAAACCTTCAAACAAATTCTTCTCATAGGCTTTTTTCATCAGTCCAGTTAAGCCCTCTGCTACAATATTGAACAGGACTGAGGCTAATGGGTCCCCTTGCCTAAGTCCTCTTTGAGGGATGAACTCATCTGTGGAGCTCCCATTAACCAGTATAGATATTGAGGCTAATTTTAGGCATCCTTCAATCCATCTAACTAATTTGGTACAAAAACCCATTTGTCTCATTATATACAGAAGAAAATCCCAGCACACTGGGTCATACGCCTTTTTGTAATCAACTTTGAACATTAGGCAGCTTTAATTATACCCTTTTGCTTCTTCCACGACTTCATTGGCAATAACCACACTATGCAACATATGCCTACCCTCCATGAAAGCAGTTTGGCGTCCATCTATTATGGTTGGCAGCAAGTTCTTAAGTCTTTTACATAACAACTTTGCCACAATTTTATAAATACAACCTATTAATGAGATAGGTTTGTATCCATTGAGGCTCTCAGGATCATGGACCTTAGGGATCAAAGCTAGGAATGATGCATTGCTTCCTTTTGAGAATACCCCATCAACATAAAATTCATCCAGAAAGCGAGCAAATCTATTTTGAGCATATCCCAAAATTCCTTGATAAACTTGAAATTTAGTTTATCTAATTCAGGGCTCTTCACACTGCCACAATCCCACACTACAACCCTCCAATGTTGTTAATGGCGGATGGCGATTCATGGCAAAAAGCCAAAAATCCGTCATAAAAATATGGTGGATGGTGTAGCCGCAAATGGCGGACAAATATATATATTAACAAAACAATATATAAAAAATAAATATAAATAAAAAATTAAAAAAACAATGGATTGCATTCAAATAAACTAAAAAAATTTCATGAGTTCACACAATAACAAACACCAAATAAACTCATTCAAGAGTTCAAAATAACAAAAAGATAAAAGCATAATGCAAAGTGCAAAGTAAAGGTTGAGGCTCTAATCATCTTCTCCAATCCCCACATAAAAAAAAATAGAACCAAAAATTAAAAGAGTGTCAAATAGAAACAAAAAAAAAACCTAAATTAAAAAAGAATATCAACCAGGGTCTGTCTTATATCGTGTCACCATCTATAGCTGCAGCCGTCGCAGTCACTGTCGTCGTCCGTTTCTCGCACGCATGGTGCATTGTGCCGTCGTCGACTTCGGGTGATACCATGAGAGAACTCGCGCTGGTGCGTGTTGCGTGCTGCGTGCTGCTCATCTCATTTTGATTCCAAACCCAAGTTTTGGGTTGGGTCGGGTCAGCCCAAGATGGCCCAATTTGTCATTTTGGGAAAATTAAAAAAAAAACCATTTCTTCTGCCATTCTGCCACCACTGTTAAACCTATGGCGACCGTCATGGCACCACCATTTGAAGCCCGCAACGCCACCGCTATTTGGTGGCATTTTATCAAAAATCCGCCACGCCATACTGCCATGGCGCCGCCATAACCACCATTTGACAACACTGCAGCCCTCACTTCTTCCTCTTCAAAACATGCCACCAAAAGATCACTATCTTGCTGACCGATAGACTTAAATCTAACCCCATCCAACCTAGGCCTCTCCCACTCCACCTCCTCAAATCTCCTCTTGAAGAATTGTCTAGTTTCCTCTTTGACCCTGCTTGGCTCTTCTAACCAACACCCACCGACAAACACTCCTTTAAGCATGTTGTATTGGTATTTCCAATTTACAATCAAATAGAAATACCAAGAGTTACAACCCCTTTCCTTGATCCATCTAGTTCTTGCCTTTTGCCTCGTAATGGATTCATTTGAGAGTGCTGCCACTCTAAGCTCTCTTTGTCGTTCAGCTGTTTGTCATCACCTTCTTTTTCCAGCTTGTTAAGATCCAACTCCACTCTTTTCATTTATTGTTGGATATCACCAAACTAAGCTTTATTCATTCTTTTAACCTCTGCTTTAATCTCTTGATCTTTTCTTTCAGAACGAAACCCCCCAACCCTTTATAGAGTTCTCCATCCAACAATCACAAACTACCTTTCTAAAAGATTTATCCTCAAACCAGCAATCAAGAACCCAAAACAGCTTTGGACCCCAATCAACAATAATGGATCTCAACATAATTGGATAGCGATCTAAGAAATTGCGGTACATGATAAATTGAGTGCTTCCTTGCCACTTGGAAAACCATTTTGCAGAGACAAGGATCCTGTCTAATTTGCTTTCGACTATCCCATTTGGTTTGTACCAAGTAAATATTCGCCCCACACAAGGCACATCTTCAACCTCTAGATCAACGATCCAGTCATTAAATTCATTCATGTGACCCCCAAATTACTCCCTTTGACATAGTCCAACTCTTTTTGATGGTCTTCTAATGCTATTAAAATCTCCTAGTATACACCAAAGACCCCCAATGCTTGCAGCTCTGAGCTGCCTGACTTGATCCCATAAATTTATTTTCAAAGATACAACACATGGCGAATATATGTTCACTATTGACACTTTTTCACCATCACCAACCCATATCCCTTCCAAGTAAACAAAACCACTTCCAGTCGTCTTTTCCAATTTGAAAGTTTCCTCGCTCCAAAGACACAAGATTCCCCCAACACTATTAATTGCTAGCTACATTTCCCATCTAACTTCAGAGTTGCCCCACAAAGCTTAACATAGGGCCTTATCTATCACTTCCTTCTTAGTCTGTTGTAAGCATAGCATGACTACTTGTTTTTTTTCCATCAATTTTCTGAATGAAGCCCACTTTAAACCCCTCCCCAATCCCCTTATATTGTACGTAATTTTTTTATCAACAAAATTAATTTGTATTATATAATAAGATTAGTACAAGTGGTATTGATATATATACACTATTTCCATACTATGTGAAGACCTATGGAGTCCTAATACAAGTTGTATTGCAAGAATTAAGCATCCATAGGTCTGGATTAACTTCAAAAGATTAAAAGAAGTGACTGCAGAATCCAAAAATAAATAACTGATTGTAAGATAAAACTGTTTGATCTTTTCGAAGGTAGATACTACTAGCACATCATACAGAGGCATATTGAAGCCCATCATCTAGATTTCATTGCCTAAATTATGAAATTATCAATTACTTAATAAAAAGGAAAGAAATGCTTTGACTGCATAAAAAGGAATGATAAAGACATAACGAAGTACATTTTCAAAAGCACTGTCACCTTGTAGACATCCTCCAATCCTTTGTCATTTCACTACAAGGAAAATGACTTATACCTACAGTCAAAATCTGTCACTAGAAGTCCAAAATCCGTAGGTAGATGTATAAAGGACTTTGTCCTACAGACGTTTTTTGCGTCAACTTTGAGGGGGTATACAGTGACAACTAATAGTCTGTCACTATAGGCTTTACCTACGGATATATTTTTACCTACAGTCAAATTTAACTATCACTATAGGTAACACCTACTATTTTAAATGTGTAGGTAAAAGATATTAATGTATACCTATAATCTCTAACTGTAGGTAAAAGTCAATTTACTTGTACCTACGGTCTTCAGTAGGTAAATGTCATATAATAATAAAACTAGTTCCTAATTACATTATTTTTTTTATTATAATTTTTAATTAAATATACATGAGCTTAATTAAATTTGAAAAGTTACAACAACCTGCTACATACAATTAAATTTTTGTTAGCCTAATTTGTGATTGTTGTAACTAGATTGTGAGCTTTGAATGGAAGAAATCCAAACATATCTTTAGTGGTTGACCTCAGAATTTATTTGCTCTCAATTTGAAATTCAAATTAAATGTATATGCTGTGTGCTAATCACGTGGAGTTATGACTAATGACTAACATATTAACATCACTTTTGCCTAGAAAAAGGTTACAGTGGCAAGATTTAAGAACAAAAAAGGGAATGTTTTTAGAACATGGTTCTTCTATATGTAATATCATGGAACAAAAAAAGAGCCCAGTAGTATTAAAATGTTGCATGTGCAGCAATTAATTTGGAATCTTGTTTTAACTAGCTGTTTCTTCCATCATAAGCTTGGCATGCTCCTACCTTTTTCTCTCAGAAGCAACAAATTATAGCAACTCCATGAAGCCTGTTTCACAGCAAGAAAGATATTTGTTCTTAGCTTTTAGTTTTACTAGATATGGCATACTTCAAAGGGCTACATGACAACTGTAATTAAGATGACCCTAAAGCCAAATTGATTGTGTTTTCTGTTGAAAGTTCAAAAAGATTACTTTATCTAGCATACTTCTGCACAACTAATTAATTACATCAACTTATAATTAATTAGAAATTGTTGAAGGGTTACATTTTATGAAGTTGATATGCAAATGAGAATAATTAAAACCTAGGAAGGACATGGAATGGTCAAACAAAATGAGTATGCAACAATAATAGCCAAACATTCACATGAAAATAAGGTTGCTTTTCTGCTTCACATTTTTCCCACCCTCATTCCAATTGTAAAATACTCTTGCTTTAGCATAGGTCTTTCAAGTATGTATTTAACAAGTATATATCACCCAATAACATATACAAGAAAACAAACCTCAAAAAAGAAAAATGGGACGTGTAAATTTAACAATATATTATCACAAGCTGGTCCAGTTAATCAATAATTCATTTAGGTGATCCCATCCAGAAAAGATCAATTAGATGACCCAATTATATATTTATAGTGGGGACACAAACAGAATAATCATGTGGTTGATGCTGCCATCATCTTTTCCTTGACCGTGAGAGCCTAAAGAAGGGTCCAATTGCACGAGGGCTTTCCAAATCATCATTCAAGTAAAAGGAACAAGACTGAAGCATAAATTATAACATTCAATTGCTATTAAAATAACATAATGATGATATATTCTATATATATATATATAGTTAAAATATAGTACTATATTTCAACTCACCTCTAGCTAAGATTGTTTGTAGTTTGATGATCTTTACCGGTAGAATCATTTGTAGGTACCTAAATTAAAAGAACGTTTTTTCTTTGTAAAGTATCATATCATAGTTAAATCGTTGAATAAGTAGAATTATAAATTCATACCTCTTGATCTATAGCTTCTAAGACTTGATTAATTTGTGGATCTTCTGCAAATCGTACTTTAAGCACAGCTACAAGGTTTCCAAGCAAATTCTCCAACTTTTGAATTCTATTGTTTGTATAAGAGCTTTGAGATGAACTTGCTTGATGTGGAAGCTTGCCAAGACAACGCACACGTCCTCTTTTTTCAGGTCCTTTGACTTTTGAATATATATCATTTGTCCAATCAGTAGAATCTTGCGTGCTTTGTAAATTTTGCGAACTCTCTGCTTCAACCATTTTCTTTTTTAGTTCATCCTACATAAATACACCTTATAAATACACCTTATAAATTATTATCATACATCAATATCCTGAATACTTCAATATCACTAAACAAAACTCATCTCCACATTAGTTACTCCCCCTCACCCCATAACCTTCTATTAGAAAATTGAGCAAAACAAAGAAAAAGTATTGAAATAAAAATTAAAATTCTTACAATTACAATAGCAGCCTTTTCAGTAACAATGCTTCCATCTTTTCGAGTTCGAGTGTCAATATAAATTTCTGCCCTAGAAGGTTGCACTCCCTTAGCCTTTGTAGTCTAACATTAGTTAAAAAGATCAATCATCCTATTTGTATTAAGCAATTTAAAAATAAAAAAATATAAAAAAGGCAAACCATCTCATGAATCCGTCTTGGAAGATTATTGGTTCCCATGCAATGCAAGTCCTCATATTTTGAGCGGCTCCTTTTGTTGATTTTGCTTATTTTCTATAACCAACAAATATAAAAAGTCAATAATAAAAATATACATATAATATATAATTGTTATGTTAGCAAAAGGTTGGTGACATTGTCATGTATACCTGCCCTTTCTCAGAACACCAATAATGTACTAAATCACGATATTGAGAAGGATCAACCCTTGGATCTGGGATGTGAGCAATCATTTCCTCCTTAGTTTTGCTCTCATCATATCCTTTTGATTTCAGTTCATATTTAAATTGCCTCCATTTCAGACTCATGTCATCAATCAATATTTTCTTTGTTTGTTCAGTTAATTCAGGAACAAATCGAAACTTACTCTATTATGAGTATCATTAACAAACAAAAAAAGATCATTTTGTTAGACATTAGAAGACATAAAATTTTACAAGAAGCAAGATGAAACAACACTTATAAAGTTTTATATCAGACCTGAATTAATTCAACCATGTCAGTAATATAGTCCTTAGGCATGTCTTTCCAGCTAAGAAAATTGATAGGAGCACATTGGTGTCTCCTTACCAAGCTCCCAATTGCATTCAGTAGAGTTTTCCCTTCCCAACCCATAGGATTGCCCCAATGATCTACTTCAACAAGTATGAATTCTCCATCTGGCAAGTCCCACACATCTAGCATATGTGTATAACCTCTGGTTCTCTTTTTATCTAAATCATTCATGGATATGACATTTATCAAACACACACACACACAGATTTGAACTATATGGAAAAAAGAAACTCACTAGTAAATTTAATCTTATCATATTCTAAAAGATATTCAACTCAAACAGAATTGTACATATAATTCTAAGCCAAAAAAGCATATGTGTATAAATACCTTTAGTTGAACTTTCATTTGCACTTTCAAGAGAAGTATGAGACTGAACATGACTATCTTCTTGTATGTGTTGTTCTGTTTGTGATTGTTGATTTAGTTAATAAACAATTGTGTTATAAATAATTTAATACAAAATAAAGAAATTAAGTTAATAAAATCTTTATACCTCCTTCAAATTGTGCATTTTCTTCAAGTATAGAGTTGTTATTTTGGTTCACTTCAGTAGAGCTTTCAATTGATTGCTCTTTTGCTTGTGATTGACCATCATTTTGAATGATATTCAACTTTCTGCGCTTTCCCATAGTATGCTGAATAAATCAATCCAAAAAATAAAATAAAATAAAAATTAGATATAACTACATTATTGACTATGATTTTTTTAAACACCATGCCAAAAAATAAAAGAAGAATAAAGTAATTACCTAAAAGGCAAATTTAGATTGCTTGTAAGCTATTTTTTCACCAATCTCCAATCACAAAGAATCAAACTATTGAGGAAACAACGAAACAAATTTTGATAAAAAACGGATAACATCATTATATTGTGAGTGATTTTTATACATAACAAAAAATAAACACAAGAGTAATGAATAATAAGAACAAAAAACTAAAGAAAGGAATAAGAGTATATAAATGTGACAAAATGTTCAATACATGTATACTCAAACTATAACCAAATGTTCAAATAGAACAAATAAAAACAAATCAAAAGAAGTCTGCATCGCTCTCATCATCATCTATATAATTATCATCCTTGTCATGTGGTAAAATGTTCTCCATAGGTATTGTAACTTCAATGATATCATCACTATCATCGGCTTCTGATCTGATCAAATCATTATGATTTATCTCTTGTAAGACTTGTTCATTCCCTTGATCCGTGTCATTGGATTGCTCATCACCCATATCATATACATCTCTGATTTTAGCATGCACAACAACAAGCCAACCATTTTGTGTTTTATTCTCCACATAGAATACTTTCTTAGCTTGAGATGCAAAAACAAATGGATCGTCACATATATCATTCCCTGTATGTTGCAAATAATTGAAATTCACTAATGTCATATCGAAGTTATCAATTTTGCAACCCCTGTTTATATCAACCCAATCACACTTGAAAAGTATAGCCTTATATTTTCCAGAATAATCCAATTGAATTATATCTGTTAGTGCACCATAGTAGTGGATTTCTCCCTCCTTTGGGTTTTTATCTCTTGAACTGGCATAACTTAATGTCTTAACAGTTACAACAATGCCACTGTTTTGAGTCTTCAAGCACCTTTCACGTGTCTTTGTATGAAATCTAACTCCATTAACAATGTACCCGCTATATCTTCTCACTATTTCTAGTGGACCACGAGCTAACCACTTGATATCATTTGCCACTAGAGTGCTGTCTTGCTCTTCCAATCGAGCAACCTACCACAATTTTATTTCAAATGGTTAAAATTTTAAATGAATGCAAAATTTAATATTATTGATTCTTCCTAAACTTACTCTTTCATGGAACCAATCTGGAAATTCTTTACTATGAATTTTGTCAACTTCATATGGAGATAATCGACGATTTTGTCTCTTGATAAGATCAGTATGGGCTCTATGTAAAAAAGGTTAGAAAAAGTAAGCATTATCATTGATAGAAAGATATTATACAAATATTCAATAAATAAATGAACATGAAAAAAATTGTATTACTTTCGAAAGTGGTCAACATTGTTGCTATTGAAAAGCACATATCTATGTGCTTGAACCAATGCTTTCTTATCAAGAGAAATCCGAGAAGCTCTTTTTCTCTTCTTCACATTGAATCCAACTTGCTTCTTTCTCCCCAATGGTCTACCTCTAGGATTTAAAACACTTACATTTTCCACAAAACATGAGTCATCATTTCGAGCAAATTGATTAAAATGAGTCTCCACCCTAGATAGATATCTTGAACAAAATATCAAGCATTCATGAGCTAAATATCCTTCTGCAATAGATCCTTCTGGATGTGCTCGATTACGAACAAATGACTTTAGAGTCAAAAGGAACCTAAAAAGAAAATTTTAGGTTACAAATTAAGATAATATCATTTTACTTTATAACTCTAGAATTTTTTAAAATGATTAAAAAGTATTCATACCTTTCAATAGGATACATCCATCGGTAATGTACAGGTCCTCCAACTCTTGCTTCATGTGCCAAATGGATTACCAAATGTACCATTACGGTGAAAAAAGATGGAGGAAAAATCTGTTCTAATTGGCATAATGTTAGAGCTACTTGATGCTCTAGGTGCTCTAAATTACTCTCATTAAGCACCTTGCCACACAACTCCTTGAAGAAACAACAAAGATCAGATATAGCTAAACTCACTTTGTCTGGCAAACAACCTTTCATAGCTATAGGAAGAAACTCTTGCATTAAAAGATGACAATCATAACTTTTGAGACCGGATATTTTGTGTTCCTTCACTTGCACACATCTTGAAATATTAGACAAATATTCATCAGGAGCTTTTATTGTTTTGAGAACTTCCAAAAATGTTTCTTTCTCTTTTGAAGTCATTTGGTAACAAGCTCTAGGAAAATATTGTTTGCCTTTACTTGGGTGCATCTTTGGATGTAATTGGCTTCTAATATTCATATCAACAAGATCATAGCGTGCCTTATCATTGTCCTTTGACTTACCTTCTAATTGTAACAACATCCCAATAATGTTATCACACACATTCTTTTCTATGTGCATAACATCAAGATTATGACGGAGCACACTATGTTGCCAATAAGGCAATGTGAACAAAATACTTCTCTTTTTCCATGGTGACCAATCCCCAACTCCATGATATTCCATCTGTCTCAAAGAAAAAGCTCCACTAGGTAGATCAGGTGGAGCTCTAAACTCCTGGGTTCCATCAAAATCTCTTTTATTGTATCTCCACTTATGATCGGGCTCTAACCAACAACGATGACACATATAGCAAAACTTTCTACCATAACGCAACCACTTTGAGCCAATCTCAAAACCACAACATGGACAAGCATATTGGCCTCTAGTGCTCCAACCAGACAAATTTGCATAAGCAGGAAAATCATTAATAGTCCACATAATTGCAGCACGCATTTGGAATGACTCTTTTTTACATGCATCAAACGTTTTTACCCCAATTTCCCACAATTCCTTTAATTCTTCCACAAGAGGCTGCATATAAACATCAAGGTTCATACCTGGACCTTTTGGACCAGGAATAAGCAATGAAAGTATAAAATTAGGTTGCTTCATACACATCCATGGAGGAAGATTGTACGGAATCAAGATAACAGGCCAAGTGCTATGGGAAATTGCCATAGTTTTGAAAGGATTAAAGCCATCAGTAGCCAAACCTAGTCGAACATTACGAGCGTCACAAGCAAAATCAGGATACTGACAATCAAAATTCTTCCAAGCAAATGAATCAGCTGGATGCCTCAGGAGTCCATCTTTAGTTCGACCAACCTCATGCCATATCATAGAACAAGCTGTTTTTGGTGATACAAAAAGTCTTTGCAATCTAGGTATAAGAGGGAACCAACGAAGAATCTTTGCTGGTATCTTTTTTCTACATTCAACATCATCAGAGTTATATTTCCATCTTGACAAATTGCATTTAGGGCAAATTTCAGCATCAGCCAAATCCTTCCTATACAATATGCATTCATTGGGACAAACATGAATTTTTTCATAAGATAGACCCAACCCTGAAATAATCTTCTTTGTATCATAAAATGATTTGGGCAAAGTATTTTCCTCTGGTAATGCATCACTTAACAGCTCTAACAACATCGAAAAACTTTTATCAGTCCACCCATTTAGACACTTTAAGTGATACAAATGTACAAGGAATGACAATTTTGTAAACTTCTTACAACCTTTATAAAGACTTTGCTCTGCCTCCCTTAACATCTGATATAACTTTTCTGAATTATTATTGTCTTCAGATTGTTGAACACTAGGTCCATTCATAAATTCTCTAGAATCTCCATCCTCCATATTTATATATGTGTCATTACTCTCATTAGTTGCATGCATTGTGAATGCATCATGAACCAATGTATCCATGTCATGATCAAACTCCCCTTCCACTTGGGATGTATCTAAAGAACTAGATGGACCAACTTGTTCACCATGAAAGATCCAAGTAACATATCCTTTTAGAAATCCATTACTAATAATGTGCTCATAAACATTCATCCGAGAGCGCCACTTGCAATTGACGCATTTGGTACAAGGGCATAAAATTTTTCCATCCTTTGACGATTTCGCAAATGCAAAATCTAGAAAGTTTAAAACTCCTCTAATATACTTCTCTTTATTAAGAGAATTGTAGTCTATCCAACTCTTATCCATTTGATAAAATAAACTGAAAAAGTAGAATAAAATAGACATAATAAATTAGTGCTTAATATAACTAAAATATCCAGGTATAAGTCAATCACAACCGTGTTAGCAACTATAAAATTAATAATGTTAGCAGTGAAAAGGACAAATTATTTTAATTGCCTAGCTGGAAACAAAATATGAAAAATAAAACACAAGAATACAAGCATAGCATATATATGTTAACAAGATTAATTTAATGACAATTAAAAAAATCTAACATGATGACAAGTAATTTTGAAGAACCAAATTGAGAGTACTAATTCTGCATTAATGAACCAAAACAATAACTTTGACTCTTGTGAGAATTTTAACTAATAACTAAATGTCTAATGCACTGGAAGCCTACAACCACCAATATATTAGCAGTTGAATCATTGATTCGGTTAAAATAAAAAAATTGCATTGATCATTGATTCGGTTAGCATATTGGCGCTTAACAAGCTACTGGTCAATCAATAAATTAATAGTATATTCTTTCCTTAATGTTTACTTCATTTGATCTCATAAGAAAAAATCACATGTTTATTTATTTTTACGATAAATCACATGTCTGTTGAGATTATGTTTTCGGTGATCCTTTTTTATTATTAACTAATTTATTTTATTTAATGACATTATCACCTAAATATTTTCATTTAATTGAGATTGTGTTTTCAATGATTTTTTTTTAAATTTTTAATATCAAATTCTAATGAAAGATAAATTATCTTAAAATTATCTTTTGTTCTCATGAATAAAAAAAACTAACAAATAATAATAGATAATCTTCTAAATTTTTTTATTTAGATGGAAAGAACATAATTTTGAAAAGTACCTGAAATATGTTGAGCCCAATGAGGACTGGCTGTGTATCAAACCCAAAGCTTCGATACAGATCAACTGAATTTTGCACTAGTGTATATCCTCCAAATTGTAGAAGTGTAAGAATCTACAACAATATATCAAAGCATTACAAATAATCTCATAGTCAAATATTGCAATGCCTTTTTCCATTAAACAGCAGAAGGAAAGACACTTGCAGTCTATATTAATCATGTTATTGAAGCTTGGGAAGTATAGTGAATTAGTGATTAGGACTTAGGAGAATGGCTTCAACTAGAATTACAACTTTATTGGTAGAGCATATATATGTATCTTGGCATAGACAGCAACATCTGGCACTATCCATCTTTAGCTATCAATAAGAAATAATTTATGCACTAAGCTATGGGCCAATTATAAGATTCTTTCATGGTATATACAAAGTTTTTATCAACTTTCTTTAAATTCTTAACCTTCTCTCATATCTTTAGTTCAAATTAAATAGGAATGTAGGAATGTAGGAATGGCCAAAATTTTATTTGGATCCAACTTACCAGGTCAACAACTTTGACAGCTGCTTTATCATATCTTGCCTTGATCTCCTCTGCCAATGCCTGTAATTAAAAATATATTAAAAAATCACATCTAACAATCACATACTTCTAACAAGCCAAAAAACAACAAAATAAGACACACCTACTAATCAAGTATACATTTCGATCAAACTTAATATCATTATGTTCCGGTTGTGTGATTATAATTAAGTACCCAAAACTAGATGGAAAATTAGGTAGGCAGGCTACCTCAATCCACAAAAAAAATGTGCTATATCTTTTCTTCCTTAATTTCTTTATTAAAATCATAAATATCCTCTACTTGTTTGAGTAAAAACATTTATGTGATAATTTATTTTTACTAATATCTTGATTGTGTGATATGATGGACAAATAATTATATTTTTTAAATACGTGGTCAAAAGTTTATTCTCATAAATAAATCTTCCTATTTTATAAGATTAATCTCTGTATGTCTGAAACATAATTAAAAGGAAGAAACATATACAAGAAATTAAAAGACAAAAGTCACCTTCCAATTGAATTTCAAAGAATGACCAAATGTGTCTGTTACAATCACACTAATAATTTGGTTTTGAAAGAAGTGTTGAAGATAAAACCACTGCAGAAGCATGTTTATATAATTGAAGCTGGGTAAGACGTACACGTATATAAAAAAATGCACGTAATTAAAAGTTCCAAACATGCGATATTAAGTTCTATCACCTTTTAAGCTTGTCTCACTCCAGTTAACAGCTGGAATGAATCTTCTCTAACAGCTGGAGACATCAATTTAACAGTTTCCCATATAACTTATTAATAAAGAATTTTTATAACAAACTCAAATAACGTGATTGGTAAAAAGTTGAAAAACCAATTAAACATAAAAGTTTCCAATTTATGCGATAATTGAGAATCCAATTCCATGTTAGAAAGTCTGAGATTATTTAAAATAAAGACACAGAAATAAAATCAAGAAGCAATAAGATTAAAAAGGAAGAGAATCTTAGCCACAGTCTTCCAAGCATGTTAGGTAAAATTGTCACCAAACTAAACCATAAGATGCTTTCATTGTAAAAGTTAGTAACTGAGAACCGAAAATTCACAGAGAAAATACCCTGCCCACTTTTTTATTTTTTTTTACTATGAACCCAATAGCAGCAGCAAAAGTGCTAGCTGTCAATTTGTTTCTCCTAAGTGCTTGCCAGTTTTAAAACCAGTGTTGAAGGCAGCTTGCTTGAAGGACTGAATAAGTTTCAACAGATGTGTATTTTAACATACCACCAAGTGAGCCCAATTTTCTAGAGGGGTTATTTGAAGCTATTGGTCTTAGGTTCTCTAATAACCAGCTCAAAACTACATGGATTTCATTCTCACCTTAAGTTAACTATATATAAGCAATCATGTAATCTAACTTTGACATAATAATAAACTAATAATAGGTCTGTACAAAGCCGAATCCCAATATTCAACTTCATAGAGATCTAACAGAGTACAAAGTAAGATTCTCACAAAATAATAATTAATTCAATCATACAGAGTGTAGTCTATATGGGAAACTTGGACCAATAGAAACAATGTGAATTGAATAGGTTTTCAAAAAAGCCATGAACAGAGGTTCAGGCAACTAACATATCTCCTACAACACAGTTTAGTGACTTAAATCCCCAACTGAATTCAAATTAACTTAGGGGCTTAGGGCAAATGATTCAACCCCATTCCCTTAGAAACAATCTTTTCAAATTAAAATGCTTTAAATTCTATCAAATTTTAAGTACATACAACGATGCGAAATTGTTGAACAGAACAAATACTAAGTAACATTGCAATCCAAGGCCAAGTTTCCAATCCCTTTTTTTTTTCCTTCCTAACCTAAAGTCACATACAAACTCAAAAAAAAATACCACTGCGTGGTGGCGAAAATTTTGATGTAACAAACAAACAAACGTCAAAAAGGAAACTCACAGTGATTCTGTCTTCAGTCCTCAAGTCCCTTAGCTCAACGCTTCGAAGAAAGCCGAGAATGGAGTTCTGAAGAAACCGGGGAAAGAGTGAGTTTTAGGTTAAAGAAAAATAAAAAAGAGTGTGAGAAAGAAAAACGTACAATAGTAGTAACCTCTGAATGGAAAGAGAGTTACAGATTAAAGCATTAACACGGGGCCGTGGAGGATGAGAGCTCAAAGAGAGAGGAAGAGAGAAGATGAGAGCTCGAAGAGAGAGGAAGAGAGAGGATGAGAGCTCGAAGAGTGATCTATACGCGTGAACAAATATTAAAGCTCATGCCTCTTGTTTTTTCTGTAAAAGATTATTTGTCATTTTCTCACTGGAATTTAAAAATCTCTCGTCGCGTAATCTCTTTTAAGAAACCAATCAGGCTTTTTATCCCCATTTTTGTTTCTTGGCTGTTACTTCTTGAAATCAAAATGTTATCTAGCATAATTGACATTAATTTTGGTTAGTTATAGAAACACATTATGAAAGAGAAGCCAACGCGTAATGGAAAACCAAAGTATCTCAGTAGCGGGACAAAAGTGGAATTCATGTTGAAATCCATACTAAACAAATCGTTTGGATATTGATTATTATCTTATCCTAAAACATGGTTAAAGTTTTAATTTTATATTTACGTCTGAAGACCACGGCTATGTAAATTAAACAAGGAAACATTAGTGGTACAAAGTATACATTTTTCATCATCCAATTGTCATTTTTTAAATTTTAGGTAGAAACACTCAAGAACTGGTGCGAAATTTAAGATTGTAAAATAATGGTGATGGATTTGGTACTTTAAATTGAAAGCTAAGATATATTTTTTTGCCATTACATTTTTTATTATATTCAATTTGACCATTTATTTTTTTAATAGTTCAATTTATTCTTATATATTTTTAAAGTGAGTTTAAAAATTATTTATGAGTGGAACTTTTCAATTTTTGTACTAGATTTTGAAAATTATTTTTTGAGATTGAGTATTTACTAAAAAAAACAAGAGACTAGTATTCAAATTCAAATAGTCTTAAAGAGTTTTACCTACACCAACAATCATAGGTATAAGGCTTTTGAGGTTATACCTACATCAACTAATTATAGACATAGATTTTGTGAAATTTTATCTACATCACGTAGTTGTAGGTATAAGTTTTTTAAAATTTTGCCTACACTGTGCTTCTGTAGGTAGTAATTCTTTTGAGTTTTATCTACACTAATCACTCATAGGCCCAAGTTTTTTGGAGTTTTACCTACATAACATAGTTGTAGGTAGAAGTATTTTTTTAGTTTTAATGAATTTGCCTACACCAAATAATGGTTGGTATAAGTGGTTGAGTTTTACCTACATTAGTTAGTTGTAGGTAAAAGTATTTTTGAGATTTACCTACACTAGTGTATGTCTGTAGCAAAAAAACGTCTGTAGGCATAGGTTATTTTTCTTGTAGTGTTTCCTTCAACGGTAAATGTTTGAACAGGAATTCTTCCCGGAGGTAAGTCGGTTATCGGTGATGCAAGGCAAGAAGAAAGCATTTTCAAAAGAAAATGATTTTACACATTAAATTGTGAAAATGGGAAAAACAAACCAAAATGGAACAATCAACAAAAAGAATCTTTCACAAATTTTGTAAAGGCTCTCTTATTTATAATATTTTCTTTTGAGAATAGAATAACAAAAGAAACATCAGAAAAGACAGAAAAGCAGGCAAGACAATCTAATATCATAACACAAGAAAAGTATGATTGAGTTCATGAGTCTTTCAGCCCCAGAATCAGAATGAAATTCCACAGAAACTCTGGATCCCTCTGAAGTTTAAAAAGCTGATATTATTGATATTAAAAAAACCCAAATCTAACCCTAAATATAATGCACAGGATCATGAAGATCTTAGACAAAGAATAAGACTAGATAAATGTTGATTATACATGTTGACATTTCCCTATTTTTTAATCACACTAGTCTTTGTCTTTCGGTTTGCAAATAATGTAATTGTAGTAACAATGTAAATAGGGCAGATTATGTTAATTAGAGCACAATATATTCTTGTAATTATCCTTGTATTTGCGACTTCTCAAATAAATATATGCTCCTCCACTGTATAATTCAGATACAGATTCATTCATATCATATGTTCTCTTTTATCTTAGCATGATATCTAGAGCCTAATAAGAGGCAAACCTTAATCTATGTTTACCCAGTGGACCTATTGCTTACCACTGCAAAACTTTTTCCAAAGCTCATTTCCACATCTCTATTTGATTATGTATAATATAAATTAGAAGGTTGAGAATTTTTCTCGCAAGCAAATCACAAATCAATTCACAAGTAGACACAAAAATTTCAAACATATTCAATGCAAAAGAACACACCTAGAGGGACAGAGTCAAAAGATGTCTAGCATCAAAATCATGGACGGGAAAAATTAGTACCTGTGTCATTGTCATGTCACCGTATAAAGCAAGTGCAAGTGTTCTTGGAATAGGAGTAGCAGACATGGCAAGAACATGTGGGGCCATATAAGCATCACTCTTAGAGGAATCATCTGTAATGGCATCTTCCATGTTTGAATTTGAAGATGCACAGTATAACTAAAAGAGAAAAGTTAGGCCACCACAACAATAGCATTAAAAATCTCAGACAAAAAAGGGAAAAGGGCAATGAAGGCATTACTTTCCACAATAAAAAATATAAGTGGTATGCAAGATGCAATTTGCAGTGACAAGGAAGACATAATTTCCACAAAAACATAACATGAATGTGTGCCATAGTTACCTATACTTCTCTATTCTACCCAACTGAATAACTCTTAAGAAGCCTCACAAATGATCATCAATCTGCCTTTTCAGAGTTACTCCAAAGAACTAAAATTTAAGTAATTATCTTGTTTAACTGATTACATAACTTTGGTATTTTAGATCGTGGTAAATATATTTTGCCATGAACCATCCATTGGAAAGGAAACAAACTCAATTTTATATCTACTTATCTTTTAAGGAACAAACAATAATGGAGTTTAAAGTTTAAACATCACTTACTATGTTAAATTAAACTTGACTACTTGTTTTGTGTCCAATAAGTATTTGTATCACTATAACCTTATTCAAAATATTCAAACAGCATTAGTCTTCAGTCTTCTGTCATTTGTATTACTCCAATTATGAGTATAATCTACATTTATACTTAACTATGCAAATAATTCTAGTTATTTATTAATGGTAAAACCAACATTTTTATATGAATATTAAACTTCAAACATAATATGACGAAGGCTACCATGGACAAGAGCTTCAAGTGGTTTATGGTGGACCACTTTTGTAGAGTTGGATGATTTGGAGGATTTAGGCGGTAGAGGGAGAAAGAAAGAAAAAATGAAGGGGAAAAGAAAAAAATAATCTGCTGCAGAAGGTGCACCAAATTGTTGTTGGATCAGATAAATCTAAGGGTCTACAAAAGTGGTCCACCATAAATCACATGACCCTCTTGTCCAAGGTAGCCTTTATCACAAAATATATGTACATAAATTAAACCTAGAAGTAGTCATTCCATTAGATTATGCAACTATGATACTGCTTTAAAATATAGCCACGTCAATATTTAGTACATGTAAGGGAATATCCATATTAGTTATTAGATATGCAGAGGGAATGGAATGATCTTTTGTTATTGCTTTGCTCAATGGAACATCACAGTGTACTTTGTACTTCACTCTATCTAGTAAATTATTTCATTCTGTTCATGACTTTCATATAGCTCAATGGCAAAATTGATCCAAAAGACCACATATAATGGTGCATTCACATTATGGGCATTTGTGCATGCATAATATAACCATATTTAAATCCTGAAGATGTGAACCACCTTACTGTTAAGCCTTCCTCTTTGAATCACACCAAAGTGATGCTGCTCATCTACCACAGCAATACGTAAGGCTGAGAATTCCACACTGTCTGCTATCAAACTGTGGGTTCCTATGACCATTGAGACTTCTCCAGTCTGGATACCCTGTAATACCATAAAAGGTAAAATTATGAGAATACCATGCAGGTTCAAGAAATGAATAACTGGATTCACATCATTTGGACATTCTTTATGTTTTAATAAAGCATACCTTACGAATCATCCGTGATTGTTTTGGTGGGGTTGAACCAGTGAGTAAAGCAACAGTTGGCTTGCACGGGACCTCATTCAATGTTCATAATGCTGGATCGCAAGTAACTCGGTTGGAACCATGAAGGCAGCCTATCATGAGAAAGAAAACCTAATATTAACATTAATATAAAGAATAATGATATTTATACCCATGGAAATTCTCCACCCATCACACACGTGTAAATATGATTAACTTTGTCTCAAAAGTGATTAAGAATAAATGAATGTGATAATATACAATTATCATTTTGTACTATTGGTTAAATATTCCTCATAAGTGGTTAATGTTATGAGATTGATGAAATGTTGGTTAACTTTGCTTCACAAAGTGATTCAGAGTAAATTATATTACAATTATCAACATGTACTTGTAGCATTAATGATTAAATATGCCTCACGAGACGTTAATAGTATTTGAGATAACTGAAATGTCTAATGGTTAATTATGTTTTAGAAGTGTTTAAATGTCTGGATGGATGCGAGATGGACAATTAACAACAGGAAGGTGATAATTTTTCTAATATAAATTAAATGTTAAAATATTTTGTACTGCAATCCCAATTACCATATGTTATACATCCATGAATCTAATGAGAAATCAAGGTAATAAGACAAACAAAAAGGAAGCCAAATATAAAAGGTGGACCAACCTGATAGCCAGAGCCAATAACTTCCATGCATGCAAGAAAAGCTACAACAATTTTTCCACATCCAACATCACCCTAAAAGTGTCACAAGATAACATCAGATGATAACATGTCAAGCTGCTTCTCTGTATACTACAACACATCAATAAAAAATGCTTCACTTTAGACACAATATAAGTCCTTTCATGAAAAAATAGCAAGTGAAAAATGAACATTGGGGAGAACAAACCAAAAATCAAGTAAAATTAACAAAAAAAAAATGAGCCAAGACTAATTAGATTTCGCATTTAAGAAAAGAATGAAGATCACATAAAGAGCTCAAATCAGGCTTCCTAGTCCTTTTATTAAAAAAAAAATCATTTGATTTTTCTGTAAAAGAAAAATTCATGAAAAATAGAAAGACATAAGACATCCACAGGCTTTGATTTTGTGAGGAAGAAAATTGTTCACTCATTAACTTAGCTTTTATTTCATTCAAATAACATATATATATACAATAAGGAGAGAGACAACTTGACAAGCTTTGACAAGACAAGACACACTATTGTCTTCTACAACAAGATAAACAAAGAAATCTATTCTAAAGATACATCTAATTATTACACTCCTCCTCAAGCTGGAGCATATAAATCGTATGCACCAAGCTTGGAACATATAAACTGAATCCTAGGTCCCCTTAAGGATTTAGTCAAAATATCTGCTGGCTGATCATTAGAGTTAATGAACTCAGTGACAATCTCTTTAGACAGTAGCTTCTCCCGAATAAAGTGACAGTCAATCTCTATGTGCTTGGTCCTTTCATGGAAGACTGGGTTTGAAGCAATGCGAAGAGCAACCTGATTATCACAATATAGCTTCCTTTGCACCACTTTGAAGAATTTCAACTCTTCAAGAATTTGTTTGACCCACATAAGTTCACATGTAACCACAACTATAGATCTATATTCAGCTTCTGCACTAGATCGAGCAACAACAGTTTGCTTCTTGCTTTTCCAAGAAATAACATTCCCTCCAATTGAGACAAAATATCCGGATGTGGATCTCCTATCCATAGGACAGCCAACCCAATCTGCATCACAATACCCAGATACTTGTGTATTACCTTTGTCTTCATAAAGTAATCCTTGTCCTGGAGCTCTCTTAATGTATCTAAGAATACGCACAACAACATTCCAATGATCAACACGAGGATTTTGCATAAATTGGCTCACCACTCCAACAACAAAGGAAATATCAGGCCTTGTAATGGTGAGATAAATGAGTTTTCCCACAAGTCTCTTATATCTCTCGGGATCAGGATACATTTCACTCTGATCTGCTAGGAGCTTCAGATTTGGATCCATAGGACTATCAACAGGTCTACAATTCTGCATACCTGTTTCCTCCAAAATGTCAAGGGTGTACTTCCTCTGAGAGATTACAACCCCATCTCTTGACTAGGCCACCTCAATACCAAGGAAGTACTTCAAATATCCCAGGTCTTTGGTCTGGAAATGACTGAATAAGTGCTCCTTTAGCTAAACAATCTTAGTAGCATGATTCCCTGTAATCACTATATCATCAACATATACTATCAAATAAACACATTTCCCAGGCGATGAATGACAATAAAAAATAGAATGACCAGCCTCACTTCGTTTCAACCCAAAAAGTTGAACAATATGACTGAATTTACCAAACCAAGCCCGAGGGGATTGCTTCAACCCATAGAGGGATCGACGCAGCTTACAAACAAGACCATACTCCCCCTGAGCAACAAACCCAGGAGGTTGCTCCATATAAATTTCCTCCTCAAGATCACCATGAAGGAATGCGTTTTTAATATCAAGCTGATGGAGAGGCCAATGACGCATGGAAGCCATAGCAAGAAAAAGACGGACAGTAGTGATCTTAGCTACCGGAGAGAAGGTGCCACAATAATCAAGGCCATATATCTGAGTATAGCATTTAGCTACTAATCGAGCCTTAAGTCGATCAATCTCACCATTAGGACCAACTTTAACTGCATAGACCCATCTACAACCCACAATCTTCTTGCCAGGTGGAAGAGGGACAAGTTCCCAAGTACCACTATGTTCAAGAGCCTGCATTTCATCAATCATTGCCTGTCGCCATCCAGGATGACTAAGCGCCTCATGAATATTAGAAGGAACAGAATGCGAAGATAGAGAGAAAACAAAGGAAGAATATGAAGGAGACAAACGATGATAACTCAGAAAATTATAGATAGGATGAGGATTACGAGTGGATCAAGTACCTTTTCTGATGGCAATAGGCCAGTCTGAATCAGAGGAATGAGAGTTAGCAGGATCCATGGCTTGAGGATTGATTGATGAAGGATGTGAATCATGAGGAGAAGCTTCAGGCACTGGAGAACCAACTGTCTGTTTCCTGCATTGATAAGTAAGAAGAGGTGGAGAAGATGGAACTTCACTGACATTTTGGTTTGAGGTACCTAGAGGACAAGAAGAGGGAATTGAAAGAACATTCTGGATGGAAGAAGAAGGGTGTGTCTTCAAAGAAGGTTACAAAAAGACACATTTGATCTGCAGACATATAGTATCGCCTAGTAGATGGAGAATAGCATTTGTAACCTTTTTGAAGACGAGAATAACCTAAAAAGACACATTTGATTGCTCGGGCAAAGAGTTTGTCTAAACCGGGAGAGAGATCTTGAACAAAACAAATACATCCAAACACTTTAGGTGGAACATGGAATAAATGATCATGAGGGAAAATGATTGAGTGAGGGATTTGATTTTCAAGAGAAGATGGTGGCATTCTGTTAATAATAAAGTGAGGGATTTGAAGGCATTCTGTTATAATTAAAAAGAACCATGTGGCAGCAGTTGAAAAAGCATCGTGTGATGAAGTGGAGACCAGTCATGTGAAGGGAGGAGGGCCTAATAATAAAGTGGGCCTTTCTAATTGCACTCCCACATAGCACAAACAACCTTTGGGCCTTATTTTGCAAAATAATAACAGAGGACTTGAAAGTAACTGCAAGGTATATTCAAGACAAAGGAGGTACCAAAATAAAACTCATATGGGTCAGCCTCCACCTATTAATGAGACAGAAATAGGGCTGGGTAACTCCCATACCCAGCACCTTAAGGACGTGGTACAAGATGGGTCTGCTGCCAATAACTACAGTGACTCCACAATCAAGACAGCACCACACAGCGAAGACATAGAGGAGACGCTGGAGATACAACACTCTCAAGAGGCAACAAACATTTGGAATCGGGCTAAACAACTAGGGGCTACAAGAGGAGATGATCAGCACATAATCATTGACAAATTAAAGGAAATGGAGGAGAGAGATAAGAAGGAATCAAAGAGGTTGGGAAACAGTAGCGATTATCCATGAATATTATAACATACAATTTCAGGGGCTTAGGGAGGAGGGTAAAATGGGCAGCCATTCGGAGACTGATCAAGAAGGAGAATGTGGACATGATTTGTTTATAGGAGACAAAGAAAGAGTCAATTGATAAAACTATGTGTCAATCACTGTGGGGGGATGCTGAGGTCAGTTGGGAGATGCAACCCGCTAATAACACAACAGGTGATATTTTATGCTTGTGGAGTGAAAAAATATTTAAACGTCAAACGAAAGTTATCGACAACGGTTTTATTTTCCTGAGGGGAGAATAGATTTAGGAGGCACAACAAATCAACATAATTACAATCTATTCCCCATGTGAAATACAAAATAAGAGGACATTGTGGGATCAGGTAAAGCAGCTGAAACACTCACTATCAGGGGATCTTTGGTGCATCTTGGGTGATTTCAACAGCATAAGGGACCCAGCTGAAAGATTTGGAATCTGCCATAGGGACTCAGGGACTAACGACATCAAGGAGTTCAACGATTGGATAGATGATTTGGAGCTGGTTGAGGCACCATGACTGGGGAGAAAATTCACCTAGTTCAAACCAATCGGGGCATCCAGGAGTAAGCTTGACAGATGCTTGCTTTCTCTTGAGTTGCTTGACAGATGGCCTGCAAGCACTCAAATTACTTTACCAGGGAATTTTTGAGACCACTGTCCACTCATGCTTAGGTCTACATTAGTAGACTGGGGTCCTAAACCTTTTAGGATCCTAGACTGTTGGCTATCAGACAATTCTTTCAAGGAAACGATTCACAATTGTTGGACCTCCAATCAGCAACCAGGATGGGGAAGTTATGTTCTCAAAGAAAAAATAAAGAGACTTAAACAAAGCCTGAAATCTTGGAATAAGGGGAAGTTTGGAGATACTCTCAAGAAGGTCAAGATCATAGAAGAGGAACTAAACAAATTGGAGGAGGATACAATCCAAAGACAACTATCTACTCAAGAAGAGATGAAAAGGAGACAATTGCAGGAAGCTCTGTGGGAAGCGGCCCAAGCCCATGAATCGTTATTGAAGCAAAAGGCGAGAATAAGGTGGATCAAGCAAGGAGACTGCAATTCATGATATTTTCACCTGATGTTGAATGCTAATCGCAGGAATAACTATTTGAAGGGTGTCATGATTGGTGAAACATGGTGTCATGAGTCAAATAAGGTGAAGGAGGAAGTAAAGGCATTTTTCTCACAAAGATTTCAAGAATCAGATAACCACAGACCGAGCCTTGATGGAATTTGCTTTCAGACAATTAGTCAGCCTCAAAATGATATGCTAGTTGCTCGCTTTTAAGAGGAGGAAGTAAAACAGGCTATATGGGATTGTGGGAGCAATAAAAGCCCGGGTCCTGATGGAATGAATTTCAAATTCATCAAGCAGTTTTGGCAACTACTTAAACCTGACGTCCTTCGCTTCCTAGATGAATTCTATGTTAATGGTGCTTTTCATAGGGGCTGTAATGCATCCTTCATAGCTTTGATACCCTAGGTGGCTGATCCACAACTTTTGAATGACTACAGACCTATCTCCCTAATAGGCTGTATGTATAAGATTGTTGCCAAGCTGTTGGCCAACAGAATGAAGAAGGTGATGGCCTATATTGTCGATGAGACCCAATCTGCATTTATCGAAGGAAGACACCTCTTACATAGTGTTCTCATTGCAAATGAGGTGATTGAGGAGGCCAAAAGGAGCAGCAAATCATGTCTTATATTCAAAGTAGACTATGAGAAGGCATATGACTCGGTCTCTTGGGAATTTTTGATGTACATGTTGGAAAGAACAGGCTTCAGCTCCAAATAGGTTAAATGGATTGAGGGGTGTTTGAAATCGACGTCTATTTCAATTCTGGTAAATGATAGCCCCACAGCAGAGTTCTTCCCCAAAAGGGGACTTAGACAAGGAGATCCGCTAGCCCCTTTCTTATTTAATGTGGTTGCTGAAGGTTTGAATGGGATGATAAGGAGAGCTAAGGAGAAAAATCTGTATAACGGCTATCAAGTAGACTCCAATAATGTGGATATCAGCATTTTACAATATGCTGATGATACAATCTTTTTTGGGGAGTCAAATATGGAGAATGTTAAAACAATCAAAGCTATCCTAAGGACGTTTGAACTTGCCTCAGGTCTCAAAATCAATTTTGCAAAGAGCTATTTTGGAGTTTTTGGTGAAACAGAACATTGGAAGCAACAGGTAGCTAATTATTTAAATTTTCGATTGCTGGCTCTTCCTTTGATTTACCTGCGAATACCCATAGGAGCAAACCCGAGACAATGTCACATGTGGGATCCTATCATCCACAAATGTGAGCGAAAGTTAGCAAAATGAAAACAGAGACATATATCCTTTGGGGGGAGAGTGACACTAATACAATCGGTGCTAACATCGATTCCTATTTACTTCTTTTCGTTTTTCAGGGTGCCTAAATCAGTGGTGGATAAGCTGGTGAGACTACAACGTAGATTCCTATGGGGAGGCGGACCTGACCAAAAAACGATTGCATGGATCAGGTGGGAAACAGTCTGCTTGCCAAAAGAAAAGGGAGGCTTGGACATTAAGGACATCAACAACTTTAACATTTCATTGCTTGGCAAATGGGAGTGGAACCTCATTCAACACAAAGGGGAGTTATGGGCTACAATATTGGAGTCAAAATATGGAGGATGGAGAGGCTTGGCTGAAGTGGATAGAGTAGTTCATGAATCAATTTGGTGGAGAGATTTAAAAAAAGGCTCTTCTCCACTTACATCAAGGATAGCTTATTCAAAATGGACTAAAGTGGAAGGTAGGAAGCGGAGATAGAATCAAATTTTGGGAGGATAAGTGGATTGGGGAGGAGGAATCACTGGCAGAGAAATATCCTAGACTTTATTTGGTATCATTACAGCAGCAGCAACTCATCCGACAGATGGGAAGGCATAAGGATATAGGTTGGGAGTGGAATTTTACCTGGAGAAGGCCGCTGTTCGACAATGAAATTGACTTGGCGGCCAATTTTCTGAGAGATGTTGAAGTTAAGTTAATACAGCAACAAGGATCGGATGTTTGGGAGTGGACTGGAGATCCAGTAGGCCAATACTCAACATGCAATGCATATAATATGATAGGGGAGGAATCAGCAGCCGGAAGTCAAGAAGAGTGCTTTGAGAAATTATGGAGAATAAAGATCCCAACCAGAATTGTGGTATTTGCATGGAGGCTAATAAGAGACAGACTGCTGACAAGACAAAATTTGCAGAGGAGACAAGTGCAGCTCCCAGAAATGGTATGTCCGTTCTGCAGAATTGAAGAGGAGGGTGCATCCCATCTATTCTTTCACTGCTGTAAAATCCAACCCATTTGGTGGGAAACTATGTCATGGCTGCACATAAAAGGTGCTTTCCCCCTAAGCCCAAAACATCATTTCCTTCAACATATAGGTGTTCAAGCTGACGGGGTAAGGATCAAGAGATGGCAATATTGGTGGTTAGCCTTAACATGGTCCATTTGGAGGCTTAGGAACAACATAGTGTTCTCTAATGCAAATTTCAATTCAAATAAACTGTTTGACGATGCAACATTCCTACTCTGGACCTGGCTTAGGAGTTTTGAGAAAGACTTCACAATCCACTTTAACCAATGGTCAAGTAGCATTAGGCAAAGTTTTATGTATCAGCAGAGGACATCACAGTTAGGAGACTAATACATGTAAATTTCAAATGTCAAGAGTATCCATAGAATGGTTCCCTCTAAGAATATAAATGTCTAATTGTGGAACCATTTGTATGGCACCTTTTCTGTAATATAAGTACCTCTAGTACTCCATTCTATATATATAATATTTATCTTTGCTGATGAAAAAAAAATAAAATAAAATAAACTTCTCAACAAGCACTTATAAAAGAAGAAAGTAAAATAAATTAAGGTAAAATAAATCAAACTTCTGCCATAAGTTAAAATGAAATTATGCATAAGTTGATTTTAACTTGTGGAGAAGTTAAATGAGGAAACTTCTAAAAAAGTTGAGGATATAAGCTGGTTTTAACTTATGAGAAAAGTTTGATACATATTCACCTTCCTAATCCATTCTATTTTCTTCTCCCATAAGTGTTTGTTAATGTTAGAATTATATATTATTCTCTTATTATCATAAGAGAGCAATTAGGGATATGTTCATTATTACTTAGATTAGATTGATTCTATGTAATTAATGTAGATCCTATTTGCTCACTATAAATAAATGATTAGTGGCTCATCCAAGACACACAACATTACAGTAAAATATTGTAATAGTTAAGTTTATTAAGAACCAAAATGGAAATAAAAAGATAATACATCAGTTTAAAAGAGAAACATAACCTTTCCATTCATTCTAGAAATATCAAACTATGCTCCCTTTATGTCTTAGTAAGGTGGAATTCAACGGTAGTGTTGAAAGGGAGAGAAAACAAGAGACAACTGAATCCATGTGTCAATGTACACAGCAGACTACATTATTATATAATATAGGTAATAAATGAGAAAATAATTACAGATATCCTACTTGCCTAATTACCATAATTATAGATATCCCTAAAGTTGTGACCCTAATTTGGAAATGTTACAGGCTTACATTGTCCTAAAGATAACTAACAATATTCAACAATATAAGGCAGGGGCATAATTCTCAAATTTGGCAACATGACTCTAAAGATATCTAACAATATTCAACAGGTAGGAGCATAATTCTCAAATGTTTAATAAGAGTCTCAGGCTGAGCAACTTATTTGGGATATAAGTTAAGGTGCTTAGATTCTACTTGGTGTAAAAGTCGTCCTTTAAGAGGGATTTCACCAACAAAATAAGTTTGGGGATCTGGCATCTATTTTTCATTCATTTTTTTGTCTTCTTTTTGTCGTATTTTCCTACTTAGGAGGACTTCTTATCATTAAATCTATCTGTAATCTACTACTATTTTCTTATTCATATTCTTTAATCTGAAAAATAACAGTTGGCTGTTGAATCCTGAAGATCATCTTAAAAAAGATTGGAGTTATGATTTGGGGGCCAATGTTTCCTCCCATGAAAGTAGCAGAAAAATGTTAAATTGAATTGGTGATTTCATGCTTGAGGAGCATGTTTCATAATGCCTCACTTATACTGTCGGCATTTTTATTGGTAGGAAGTACATGAGGCAGGAATCAATTTGAAGTTAGGGAAATACTGTATGCTATTGACACAGTAAAGCAACACCAAGAGAAGACCGACCTGAAGAAGCCGATTCATTGGAACTGGTCTTTTTAGATCCTCAATAATTTCTGAAACAACAAGTTGTTGACTAGTAGTAAAAGTATATGGAAGGACCTCCAAAAACTTCTTGGTGAGAGAGGACCATTGTTTAGTACACACGACATTATTTACTGGTCTTCTATACTTATCTAGCAATACATCCTTTTCTATTTGTGTACCAAGACTTTCTAACATTTGGAATAAGCGTCCCAACTGACAAAAGACAGTAGAGACGTAGTCAGACAAAGTATTACAATAAAACATGATAGAGAGCAATAAACCACAGGTGAAAAGGTCAAACAAAGACTGCAGAATGCACATGTCAAGCATACCAATTGCCATAAGTATAATTTAAAAGCATTTGAGAAATCCTGAACATGTAAAGATAAAACTTATGCTTAAAAGAAAAGCTGTCAACTCATCTAAAAGTCACACAATGGGCAAACTGATTGAGGTACAAAAACCAAAATATATTATGTTGAACATGTCTAGCATGTGCTTAATGTGTTTACTTCTTCTTTCCATTCTTTGTACAGATTTAATTGATATATTCCTCTAATTAGGATTAAGGAGACAAGATTTCATGTTTGTTGTAATGAGGCTTGATTTGATGCCCATAATTCTAACATAGGATTTTAATGACCAAGGATGTATAAATAGACCCTTTTTTATATTGAGATTTCCAGCGCCGTGCAGCTCATGCGCCGCTTCTTCCTCGCGCGACTTCTGGCGCGTGCAGCTCACGCGCCGCCGTGCCGGCATCGGAAGCTGCCCCTTCCAGTCCCGGCAGCTTCGTCATCACTTCCTGGGTCTGTTTCAGGCTTCACCTTCCGCTTCCGGCAAGCCATTTGGTCAGCTCTTGAGTGTTTTCCCCTCTTGTGTGTTAGGGTTTGTTGTTTGGCTCTTAAATGGCCTCCTCTGGACCTGTTTTTTTCGTTTTCCGGGACTCCAACTATCACCACTGCAAAGCTGAACTGGAAAAACTACCCTTCGTGGTCTGCTTCCGTGGAGTTGTGGTTCCTTGGTCAAGGACACCATGACCACTTGGAGAAAACCTTGGATTCTGTTTCAGTTGATAAAAGACCTGAATGGGAGAAGCTTGACTATCAACTATGTGCCGTGTTATGGCAATCAGTTGAGCCAGATATCTTGGAGATCCTCCGATCATTTAAATCGTGTCGCTCTTTTTGGAAGAAAGCCCAAGAAATCTTTGCCAATGATATCCAAAGCTTGTTTGATGCAACCATGAAAGTTACAGCCCTCAAGCAAACCAGTCATGACATGATTGCTCATGTGGGTAAGGCTCGGGCTGCCGTGGAAGAACTGAGAAAGTTCCTTGTAGCTGATTCATTGGAAGAAGTGAATAGGAAGCTTGACAAGTTCTACATGGTTCTTATTTTGAGGAGCTTACATTCGGACTTTGATCATGTGCGTGATCAAGTACTTGATGGGGACCGGATTCCATCAATGGATTCCCTCATCACTAGACTTCTCTGCGTGCCTCAGTTATTGAAGGATGAGAATCCTACTGATGGAGTGGAGACGTCAGCCATGGTTGCGTCTCGAGGGAGAGGAAGCGGCCGCAACAGTAGAGGAGGTCGTAGTGGAAGGGGTGGACGTCCTCATTGCACCTATTGCAAGAGGAGGTCGCAAGAGACTTGCTATTCATTACATGGGTTTCCTGACAAGGTCACACAAGTTTCTAAATCAGAGAAAGCAGAGTCCAGATTCTCTTATGAGGAGTATCAGGAGTATTTGAAGCTCAAATCCGAGAAGCCCAACAATCAAGCACAACCATCGTCCGTACCATGTTTTTCAATAACGTGTATCTCTCAATCCATTGAAGGTCGCAACCCTTGGATACTCGACTCAGGTGCCTCTGATCATATTTTTTGTAATAAGTCCTCCTTCTCATCCTTTTCTCTTCCAAAAATTCCTCACCTCGTTACTGTAGCTAATGGCTCCAAGGTAGCTTCTCAAGGAAGTGGTCAAGTTTCATTGTCTCCCTCTTTGAAATTAAATTATGTTTTATTTCTTCCCTAGTGTCCCTATAATCTAATCTCATTAAGTCAATTAACTCGTTCGTTAAATTGTTCAGTAACCTTTACTGCCAATTCTTTTGTTATTCAGGAACATGGGACGGGGCGACTGATTGGAGAAGGACATGAATCACGAGGGCTTTATTACTTTGAATCCAGTCCACCTGGGTCTTGTTTTGCTACCTCTAGACCCAAACTTTTGCATGATCGTCTGGGTCACCCAAGTTTACCAAAATTGAAGATTATGGTTCCTAGTCTTAAGAATCTTCGAGTCTTAGATTGTGAGTCTTGTCAACTAGGAAAACATGTCAGGTCGTCATTTCCTCAAACTGTACAAAGATGTGACTCGGCTTTTTCTACCATACATTCTGATATCTGGGGACCAAGTCGTGTCACATCTTTTGGTTTTCGATATTTTTTAACCTTTATTGATGAATTCTCCAGATGTACTTGGGTTTATTTAATGAAAGACAGATCTGAACTTTTGCCTATATTCGTGTCATTGTACAATGAGATTGAGAATCAATTTGGAAAAACAATCAAAATTTTCAGAAGTGATAATGCTAAAGAGTATTTCTCTCATGGTCTTTCTTCTTTTTTGTCTTCCAAAGGTATTATACATCAATCCACATGTCCACACACACCACAACAAAATGGTATAGCAGAAAGGAAGAATCGACATCTTCTTGAAACTGCATGTTCCCTAATGCTAAATTCGAATGTTCCTACACATCATTGGGGAGATGTGGTGCTTACTGCTTGTTTCCTAATCAATAGGATGCCCTCTTCTTCTCTTGAAAACCAAATCCTTCACTCAATTATCTTTCCACATGATCCACTATTTCATGTCTCTCCTAAAGTGTTTGGTTGTACTTGCTTTGTCCATGATTTGTCTCTTGGTTTAGACAAACTTTCTGCAAGGTCAGTCAAATGTGTCCTTTTGGGTTATTCTCGTCTTCAAAAAGGTTACAAATGCTACTCTCCCACCATGAGACGACACTATATGTCTGCAGATGTCACCTTTTTTGAAGACACACCCTTCTTCTCATCCTCCGTGGACCATTCTTCGTCTCTCCAGGAGGTTCTTCCTATCTCTTCTCCTTGTCCTCTAGATAACTCAGACCATAATGTCCGTGTTGTCCCATCTCCCTCACCAAACTCACCTGAAGTTATCTCTCCACCTCCGGTTACCGATCCACCCAGGGCAAGGCAGATTGGATCTCCAGTACCTGAAGCCCCTCCTCGTGATCCTCGTTCTTCTTCAACCAGTCCTCCACTCATGGATCCTTCCTCGTCTTCCACTTTTCCTTCTCATTTTGACTCACATTGGCCCATTGCCATCAGGAAAGGTACTCGCTCTACTCGCAATCCTCATCCTATTTATAATTTCTTAAGTTATCACCGTTTGTCTCCTTCATATAGTTCTTTTGTTTTCTCCTTGTCTTCCCTTACTGTTCCTTCCACTGTTCATGAGGCACTTGATCATCCTGGCTGGAGACAAGCTATGGTTGATGAAATGCAGGCTCTTGAAAATAATGGTACTTGGGAGCTCGTTCCTCTCCCTCCTGGTAAGACGACTGTGGGTTGCAGATGGGTTTACACTGTTAAAGTTGGACCCAATGGTAAGGTTGATCGGCTTAAGGCTCGCTTGGTAGCTAAGGGCTACACACAGGTATACGGCATTGATTACTATGATACTTTCTCTCCTGTAGCCAAGCTCACCATCGTTCGTTTGTTTCTTGCTATGGCAGCCATCCGTCATTGGCCCCTTCATCAGCTTGATATTAAGAATGTCTTCCTCCATGGTGATCTTGAGGAGGATATTTATATGGAGCAACCACCTGGGTTTGTTGCTCAGGGGGAGTATGACCTTGTGCGTAAGCTTCGTCGATCTCTTTATGGGTTGAAACAATCTCCTTGAGCATGATTTGGTAAATTTAGTCATGTTGTTCAAATGTTTGGACTAAAACGAAGTGAAGTTGATCACTCTGTATTTTAATATCATACTTCTCCTGGAAAATGTGTCTATCTAATGGTCTATGTTGATGATATAGTGATTACAGGGAATGATACTACTAAGATTGCCCAGCTGAAAGAGCACTTATTCAGTCATTTCCAGACCAAAGATCTGGGATCTTTTAAGTATTTCCTTGGTATTGAAGTGGCTCAATCAGGAGATGGTATTGTTATTTCTCAAAGGAAGTATGCTCTTGATATTTTAGAAGAAACAGGTATGCAGAACTGTAGACCTGTTGAAAGCCCTATGGATCCTAATTTGAAGCTCATGGCATATCAAAGTGAAGCTTATCCTGACCCCGAGAGATATAGGAGGCTTGTGGGAAAACTCATTTACCTTACCATTACTAGACCTGATATCTCCTTTGCTGTGGGAGTGGTTAGCCAATTTATGCAGAATCCTCATTTGGACCATTGGAATGCTGTCATGCGTATTCTGAGGTATGTTAAGAAAGCTCCTGGACAAGGGTTGTTGTATGAAAACAAGGGTAGTACGCAACTATCATGATATTGTGATGCTGATTGGGCTGGATGTCCCATGGATAGGAGATCTACATCAGGTTATTGTGTCTTCATTGGTGGAAATCTAATCTCTTGGAAAAGCAAGAAACAAACTATTGTCGCTCGGTCCAGTGCAGAAGCCGAGTATCGATCTATGGCTATCATTACATGTGAGCTCATGTGGATCAAACAATTTCTTCAAGAATTGAGGTTTTGTGAAGAGTTGCAAATGAAGTTGTATTGTGATAATTAGGCTGCTCTTCATATTGCCTCAAACCCAGTCTTCCATGAGAGGACCAAGCATATAGAGATTGATTGTCATTTCATTCGAGAGAAGCTTCTGTCCAAGGAGATTGTTACTGAGTTCATTGGTTCTAATGATCAGCCAGCGGATATTTTGACTAAGTCCTTAAGAGGACCCAAGATTCAGACTATATGTACCAAGCTTGGTGCATATGATTTATATGCTCCAGCTTGAGGGGGAGTGTTGAATATCCTTGTAGTTTAGCCATGTTTGGTAACTTAGTTGGTAGCCTTTTTCAGAAGGCAATAGTGCATTGTCACTATCATAGCCTCTCTCCTCTCTCTCTCTCTCTCTCTCTCTCTTTTGTACTCTATATATATATGTAGAAGGATTGAAAAGTCATCTCAAATCCCAAAATGCTTTGAGTGAAATCAACTCGGACATCTGAGGGCTGATTGTCCAATCTTTAAGAGAAAGATAGAGAAATCTAAAAAGAAGACTATTGGAGATAAGAAGGCCTATATCACATGGGATGATAACAACTTAGAATCGTATGATGATTTTGAAAAAGAAATGATTAATCTATGTCTTATGGACAAAAATTATGAAAGCGACGAAGAGGTAACATCTTCTAACAAATCTATTTCTTTTGATGAGTTACAAGATGCATTTGCTGAATTACATAGTGAATCAATTAAACTAGAAAAACTTGTCTCTTCATCTACGAAAACAATTTCAGATTTAGAGAAAGAAATTTCAAAATTATACAAAGAAATAGATATTCTTATAACTGAAGTTTCAATCTCTAAATCTAGTGATAAAGTTCATGTTTCTACTATGACTAATGAAAAAATAAATCCATGTAAATGTTGTAGCAAATATGTAGAAGAAATTAAAAATTTGAAAAACTCACTTGCAAAATTTTCTATTGACAAGAATAACCTAGATGTTATATTAGGAAATCAAAGATGTATTTTTGATAAAGCAGGAATTGAATACAAACCAGAAAAACAACAAAAGTTTTACAAAAGTTTCTTTTCTTTCTCACAAAAATACAATTCTCCTTTCATTACATGTTTTTATTGTGGAAGAAAAGGGCATGGCACATCTACATGTTATTTTAAGAAAAATTGCAGCAATATCAAAATGATATGGGTCCCAAAAGGATCTTTAGTCAAAACAAACTAGAGTTTCATTCAAATCCAAAAACATTGTTTCAACTACTCAACCTTTACAATTACTACACATGGATTTGTTTGGCCCTTCTAGAATCATGAGTCTTGGAGGAAGTTACTATACCCTTGTTATAGTTGATGACTATTCTAGATACACTTGGACATTATTTATCACTCATAAGAATGATGCATTTCAAGCATTTAGGAAACTTGCAAAAGTTATTCAAAATAAGAAAAATTTCAAAATTATATCTATTAGGAGTGATCATGGGGTGAGTTTGAAAATAAAGAATTTGATTTATTTTGTGAAAAGCATGGCATTGAACATAATTTTTCTGCACCTAGAACTCCTCAACAAAATGGAGTTGTTGAAAGGAAAAATAGATCTTTAGAAGAAATTTCTAGAACCTTATTGAATGATACTTCACTTCCAAAATATTTTTGGGCTTAAGCCGTTAATATTGTATGTTATATCATGAATAGGGCTTTAATAAGACTCATCTTAAAGAAAACTCCATATGAACTGTTCAATGGTAGGAAACCAAACATCTCACATCTTCATGTCTTTGGTTGCAAATGTTTTGTATTAAACAATGGAAAAGAAAACTTAGGAAAATTTTATGCTAAGTCAGATGAAGGAATTTTCCTTGGTTATTCTTTGCATAGTAAAGCTTATAGAATTTATAATAAGAGAACAATGACAATTGAAGAATCAATTCATGTTTCATTTGATGAGTCTAATGTTATTTCTCCAAGAAATGATATTTTAGATGATATTACAGAATCTTTAGAAAAAATGCACATTCATGGACAAGATTCTAAAGGAAAAGGAGAAGGAAGCAATAAAGATCCTGCAGTAGAAGTCAAAGCAAATAATGATCTTCCAAGAGAGTGAAAAGTTTCAAGAGATCATCCCCTTGACAACATTCTTGGTGACATCTCAAAAGGGATAACAACTAGACATTCTCTTATAGATTTTTGCAAGAGTATGACTTTTGTGTCTATGGTTGAACCTAAAAATATAAATGAAGTCATAATAGATGATCATTGGATAGTTGCTATGCAAGAAGAACTAAATCAGTTTAAAAGAAACAAGGTGTAAGAACTAGTAGAAAAACCTGAAAACTACCCCATCATAGGAACAAAATGGGTATTTAGGAATAAGTTAGATGAACATGGCATAATCATTAGGAATAAGGCTAGATTAGTTACAAAAGGATACAATCAAGAAAAAGGTATAGATTATGAAGAAACATATGCTCCAGTTGCAGGATTAGAAGCTATTAGAATACTTTTAGCTTATGCATCCATAATGAATTTTAAGCTTTATCAAATGGATGTTAAAAGTGCTTTTCTAAATGGCTTAATTCAAGAAGAAGTATATGTTGAACAACTCCCAGGTTTTGAAATGTCAGATAAGCCAAATCATGTTTATAAATTAAAAAAGGTTTTATATGGTTTGAAACAAGCCCCTAAGGCTTGGTATGAGCGTCTGAGTAAGTTCCTTTTAGAAAAGGATTTCTCTAGAGGAAAAGTAGATACTACTTTTTTTATAAAGAAAAAATCACATGATATTTTATTGGTTCAAATTTATGTTGATGATATTATTTTTGGATCTACTAATGAATTATTGTGCAAGGAATTCTCTCATGACATGCAAAGTGAGTTTGAAATGCCAATGATGGGAGAACTTAATTTCTTTCTTGGATTACAAATTAAACAAACCAAAGATGATATCTTTGTCAATCAATCCAAGTACTACAAAGAGTTAATCCACAAATTCGACATTGAAAATGCTAAGCACATGGTTACACCAATGAGCACTGCTTGTTATTTAGATAAAGATGAAACCGGTCAGTCAATAAATGTTAAGCAATGTCGAGGTATGATCGAATCCCTTCATTATTTATCTGCTAGCAGACCTGATATAATGTTTAGTGTGTGTATGTGTGCTAGATTTCAATCAAATCCCAAACAAATCACATCTTAGTGTTGTTAAAAGAATCATAAGATATTTAGTAGCCACTATGAATATAGGTTTGTGGTATCCTAGAAATTCCAGATGCACCTTAATATGATACTTTGATTTGGACTTTGTCGATTCTAAAACAGATAGAAAGAGCACAAGTGGAACTTGTCAGTTCATTGGATCTGCTCTAGTCTCTTGGCATAGTAAGAAACAAAATAGTGTTGCTTTATCCACTGCAAAAGCAGAATATATTTTTGTCGACAGTTGTTGTGCACAAATTTTATGGATGAAGCAACAACTCTCTGATTATGGAATTCTTCTTGACCATATACCTATTAAGTGTGATAATACAAGCGCAATCAATCTTTCCAAAAATCCAGTTCAACATTCTAGAACCAAACATATAGAAATTAGGCACCATTTTCTAAGAGATCATGTTCTGAAGGGAGATTGTGTGTTAGAGTTTGTTGATACAAAGAATCAGCTTGCTGATATTTTCACAAAACCTCTCCCCAAAGAAACATTCTTTTCCATTAAAAGAGAATTAGGTCTTTTAGATATTAGTGGTTTGGATAACTAAGGATTGATTTGTTGATAAAAATATTAATATTTCATGATTGATTGATTTTTTATTCTAAGATGTTGATTATGTTTGATTGGTGTGTTAATTGTGTGATTAATACTTGTTTGATTAAAATAAATAAGTATTAGTATTGATAATTAATATAGATAAATGTTTTAGCATAGAAATAGATATTCTTTGATGAAACAGCCTAGATATTATTCCTGTAAACGATTACCAAACCTTGTAATCGATTACATAATGCCATCTTCTATAAATACTCACATAAACCAGAAGCACTGCGCAGCCACACTCCCCTCGACTTACCTTTTCTTCCCTAATCGTCAAACCTTCATATCTTCAAAGCCAAATCTTCATCATTTTCACTCCTCTTTCGATTCCACCGATTGAAATTCGTTAAAACTTCATCAAATGGAAGAATCGTCGAAGAAGTGAAAGGGAACGTCCTCCACCACCGCTGTTGTTGGCCATCGCCACCACGGACCATCTGAAGCACCCACAACACCAATTCATCCTTCCTTATCACCTCCACGATCATCTACTCTATTCTCTTCAGATGATCAATGTCTACGGTACAATTCTCAATTTTCTTCTAGGATCATTCTAGACCCTAAGTACCTAGACACAGATTTCTTTAATGATGAGACATTTGACTGTTATCAAGTGTTTCAAAACTCTGGATTAGTTGATTTTATGTCCTTAAAATTTCCTTGCTATCCTGAACTCGTTAAAGTTTTTTACAGTAATTTAAAAATTCAGGATGGTATTATTCACTCTGAGGTGCATGATATTTCAATGATCATTGATCAATCTCTATTCTTTTCATTAACAAAATTACCCAGTCAAGGTGCACCTTTTGAGGGCACCATTGTTGATGACTGGAAATTCGACTATTCTAGTTATGATGCTCGTCATATTGTTTGTAATGACCAGGCTGAAATGACCGGTAGATTGCTGGTCGGATCATTAACCTTTGATTGTCGCATCATGCACTATATTATCGTTAGAATTTTGCTTCCCCATTTTTCTAACTTGGCTCAAGCCTCTGAGGAGGACTTGATTTTGATGTGGACTTTTCTTACCAGTCGCCAGATCAACTGGGCTCACATGGTTAGGTACCGAATGCATAAGGCATTACGGGCCAATGCACCTCTTCCATATCCTCAATTGATCACCTTTTTTCTCCGTCATTTTCAAATTCCTCTTAGTGATGAATCTTTTGTTCAAGTCAAGAGATCCTTTGCTATAGATGCTGGTACAATAACTTCATTTGGTTACCGTAAGGATCGTGATGGACAATGACTGAAGAAGGACGCGCTACCTCCATAAGACGAGCGAACTCCCTCTCCTCCTCCTCAACAAGATGATTCCTCAACCCTTATGAATGAAGTTCTTTCAGAGTTACGAGGCCTCCGCACCTATGTTGGTGAACGATTCGATTCCTTGGATGGTCACTTTGAAGGCATGGATATCCGTATCACCCAACTTGAAGAGGATGTGACTTATCTTCGTCGGTGCTTTGACCTTCCACCACCTTCTTAGTTTTAGATTATTATTATCGTTTTTTATAATTCGTGTGTTTGGCTATGTTTTCTAAGTTATCATTTTTTGAACTTTCATTATCTTTTGGTATTTGGCCCTTAGTATTTTATGATTGGATTATATTTGGTTTTGACTTATGAATGATTCTATGAACTTTTGTTATATTGGATTATATGAATGCTCTTGTGTTGTTTACCACGTACTTTGACTTTTTGATGTTGCCAAAGGGGGAGAGAAACAGGGTGGTTTAGAAGCGTTTAGAAGCTTAGAAATCAAGTGCTTAGAAATCAAGTGATCAAGTGATTATTAATTCCAAAACACACGGGAAGTATGAAACGAGTGAACGTAACATTATATCTTGCATATACTTTGCTTGTATCTTGATTTCAGGAATTAAATTGTCATCATAAAAAAGGGGAAGACTGTAGAAGCAAAGACTTTGACTTTGATGTTTTGAAGATGCCATATGATCATGATGTTTTGATGCCTTATGAAAATGCGCTTCTCAAGTTTAATTCAAGACAAAAATCCAAGAATACAAGATACAACATCAAGAAGATCTTTAGTGTTTTAGGAAGGGAATTTCAAATTGAAACTGCAAAAGGTTTGGCCAAGAAATTTAAGCAAAAATGTCTTTTTCAAAGAGATTTACTCTTTGGTAATCGATTACTTGAGGATGTAATTGATTACCAGTGACCAAAATGACTTATAACAGCTATTAGAAATTTGAATTCAAATTTTACACTGTGTAATCAATTACACATGGATGATAATCGATTACCAGCAGTTACTGAATGTTTTGATTCAAATTTTAAAGCCTGTAATTGATTACACAAGTCTTGTAATCGATTACCAAAGGAGATTTTCAAAAAATTATTTCCAAGGGTCACAACTTTTCAAATGATTTTTACATGGCCATCAAAGGTCTATTTATATGTGACTTGGAACACGAATTTGTTTAGAATTTTTTCAGAACAAAAAGTATTATCCTCTCAAAAAGCAAAATCATTTTATCCTCTTAAGAATTCCTTGCCAATACACTTGCAATTCAATAAGGAATTAATTGAGTGCTCAATTGTACAATATATCTCTTTCAAGAGAGATTTCTTCTTCTCTTCATTCTATTTCTCAAAAGGGATTAAGAGACCGAGGGTCTCTTGTTGTAAAGAAATCTGAACACAAAGGAAGGGTTGTCCTTGTGTGGTTTAGAACTTGTAAAGGGATTTTGTAAGATAGTGGAACTCTCAAGCGGGGTGCTTGGGGACTGGACGTAGGCACAAGGGTGTGGCTGAACCAGTATAAATCTGAGTTTGCAATCTTTCTTCCCTTAAATTCTTTTATTGTTTATTGCTTATTGTTTATTGTTTCTATTCAGTAAGATTAATTTGCATAATTATTTAGGAGTTTATTTTTGAAAGAAATCTTGAGATTTGGGTTAAAATCAAAATAGAATTTTTTTAATTTAGAAAAGATTGTGATATCTTAATTCAACCCCTCCTTCTTAAGATATCTGAGGCCACTTGTCTAACATTATGAAGGAAGGCATAGGTCACATCTTAGACCTCACTCCCATAGGAGAGAAAATGAAAGTAAGTCTCAAGGGGCTAACATTAACCTCCCATACTTCCATGATAAGGACAATATAGAGGCTTACTTAGATTGGGAAATAAGGATAGAGCAAAAACTTAAAAAAAATCTACTTTAAAATCTTATGCCTCTCATTCTTATCCAAAGAAAAACCAAGGTCTTGACATCTTAGGGGCAGCACCTTCTAAGCCCAAAGATGATAAGGGAAAGATAATAGAAAAGCAACCCCCTAAGGCTAGTATGCAAGAAAAGACTAGCTCTATAAAGTGCTTTAAATGTCTTGGAAAAGGACACATTACTTCTCAATGCCCCACCAAGAAAATCATGATTATGAGGAGCCAAGACATTTATAGTAGCCAAGATGAGGCTACTACTTCACATTCCTCTAGTGAAAGTGAAGTAGCAAAAGGGGAAGAATCTAGTGAAGAAATCTACCCCCAAGAAGAAGGACAATCTTTAATGTTTAAGGAAGAGTGTAAGGAGGTAAGTGTCTCCTCCAAGAGCTTAGCTAAGAAGAAAAGGCATTTTGAAATAAAGAAAAATACTAAAAAGGTTTCCCCTCTTAGACAACCTCCACATTTTCTCCTTTGTAAAAAGACACTTGTTAGCATTGCCACACCTCTTGGGCTTGAGTTTATTCCTCAAGTAAAAGAGTTGTTGAATGAGGATTTGGTTCCTAAGAGCTTAAATCCTTATGCTTTGTTGGTGTCCAAAATAAGTATTATTAGGCACCAAATCCCTAAAATAGGTGGGGGTATGATGAATGTTTTGAGTGGTGCAACCGTCTTTTGTAAAATCACTCGTGCATCCAACATCTTCATGATTTGTGTACATAGGGACTCATTAGGTAGGTTTGTTTTTATTTTTAGTTTCAATACAAACTTAGGTATGTTGGACAAGTGGCCTCAGATATCTTAAGAAGGGGGGTTGAATTAAGATATCACAATCTTTTCCTAATCAAAAATTTCTATTTTGATTTTATCCTAATAACCCAAGATTCCATTTAAAAATGAACTCTTAAATGATAATGCAAATTAATCTTTACTATATAGAAATAATAAGCAACACACAATAAACAATAAAGGAGTTTAAGGGAAGAGAAAATACAAACTCAGATTTATCTTGGTTCGGCCACACCCTTGTGCCTACGTCCAGTTTCCAAATAACCCGCTTGAGAGTTCCACTATCTTACAAAATCCCTTTACAAGTTCTAAACCACACAAGGACAACCCTTCCTTTGTGTTCAGATTTCTTTACAACAAGAGACCCTCGGTCTCTTAATCCCTTTTGAGAAATAGAATGAAGAGAAGAAGAAATCTCTCTTGAAAGAGATATATTGTACAATTGAGCACTCAATTAATTCCTTATTGAATTGCAAGTGTATTGGCAAGGAATTCTTAAGAGGATAAAATGATTTTGCTTTTTGAGAGGATAATACTTTTTGTTCTGAAAAAATTCTAAACAAATTCGTGTTCCAAGTCACATATAAATAGACCTTTGATGGCCATGTAAAAATCATTTGAAAAGTTGTGACCCTTGGAAATAATTTTTTGAAAATCTCCTTTGGTAATCGATTACAAGACTTGTGTAATCAATTACAGGCTTTAAAATTTGAATCAAAACATTCAGTAACTGCTGGTAATCGATTATCATCCATGTGTAATTGATTACACAGTGTAAAATTTGAATTCAAATTTCTAATAGCTGTTATAAGTCATTTTGGTCACTGGTAATCAATTACATCCTCAAGTAATCGATTACCAAAGAGTAAATCTCTTTGAAAAAGACATTTTTGCTTAAATTTCTTGGCCAAACCTTTTGCAGTTTCAATTTGAAATTCCCTTCCTAAAACACTAAAGATCTTCTTGATGTTGTATCTTGTATTCTTGGATTTTTGTCTTGAATTAAACTTGAGAAGCGCATTTTCATAAGACATCAAAACATCACGATCATATGGCATCATCAAAACATCAAAGACAAAGTCTTTGCTTCTACAAGGTACTCATATGGGACACCTTAGATTTGTCATACTTTTTGGTAGGAATAATCAACATGAAAATACAGAAGAATATATGTTTTATTGTATTACTTTTCTTAATTTTTTAAATAGTGATCAAGGGGTTCCCATGAACCCTAAGAGAATAAAGGTCATTCCTGAGTGACCCACTTCACCAAGTATAAGAAAAATTTGAGGCTTTCATGACTTAACAAACTTTTACAAAATATTTGTCCCATATTTTTCTATACTTGTAGCACCACTCATTGAGTTGGTGAGGAACCATGTTCCTTCATGGAAAGATGCCCAAGAAATGGATTTTCAGATCTTACCTTACTTCAACATACCAAACATCACTAATACATATGTTTTTATTCTTTTTACAGGTGTTGAGGAAAAAAAACCCAGAATTTCAAGAACCTCAGGATTTGAGGTCAAATCCTTTTCAAGGGGGAAGGAATGATGCAATCCTACCCCGCAAGGACATTGGATAGAAAGCTCCAAGAAGAATGGACCAGAGATGCAAGAGAAGACCTTAGGGTTCTCATGAACCTTAGGGTACATTTCAGACCCATGGGCTAAGTATGAGCCCGCTTATCTTTGTACATATTAGATTAAAGTTTCATTATTTTTTGGCCTTGTATTTAGGGCTCCATAATATAAGTAAGGTACCCTAGAAATGTAGGATTTTTCAGCCCTTATATTTTAGGGCACCTAGACTAGTTTTTGTATTAGGGGTAGTTTTGTAATTTCACATGCATTAAGTGAATATTTGATGTTTGTTCGAAAATAAATTTATTTGGATTGGGCTTCCCAATCCAATTAAATTTTAGAGGGGGAGGTGAGCATTTACTTGTTACACCCCATTGTCACATCATATAGTCACACACATATACATATTTTAAATCATGTAATCAACCAGAGGCTTCATAATGGTAGCAATAAGCAACACACTTTACAAAATCATGAATGCAAGCTCATTAATAAAGAGTAGGGCCTACAAAATTTTTGTAATTCTCAATAAATTTCAGCTAATATTTGTGTTGAAAAGAGTGTTTGAGTGTATTACTAGGATTTCTTGTAACAAAAAATATTTGCAATTGTCAATAGAAGATACTACCAATAAAATCTGATATAAAATGATAACCTCACCTGCAGGTAAAAAAACTCATCAAATATAAGTCTCTTGTGGGCCAAATCAGCTTCATTTATGTGCTTTGATTTGTGGATTCCGAAATATGCCTATATTGTTAACATTTAAATTTTTAAAATCAGTAGAAATGTGCAGAAACATGTGGAGTAAAGTTTCAGAAAAATAGAAAGGAAAGAGAAATTTATTTCCTAGGGAAAGAGGCCATCGATGTGGGCATTGCTCGATGTTCTCTAGCAAAATACACCAAATAACAACATAAACCACAAAAACTAGTAAGCAGTTTAACACATTTATTAGAGAACTTTAGCTTAGATTCACAAGTGCAGTTTAAACAGATTGATATTAAAGACTTGGTTCATTAAAAACAATATTAATCTAGGAGCATTGGGGAAGTTAGAAGCCCTTCCTAGGTTGAGCAAGAGTGCCCAATTCCAAAGTCCTAGGTTAAGCATTGTGGATTTTCAAATGTAATAATAATTACAATTCCATAGCTTAATTCTAATTTCATGCACCAAACAAATACCAAGTGAAATCCCTAGAAAAAACTATATTAAAATTACAATTAAATTGTAAAAATCATGACATCATATATGAACACAACCACCATGTCCAGCCTTCCCCCTTTATTTGTGCACTTCTGCATTAAAAACCAAATTTACTTCCCAAAATATAAAGTGGAACACTTCCCCGTGATTCACAACACACAGTTAAATGCACACAAGGGAGAAGGAAACTATTACAAACAAAGAAATATTGAAAACAAAAAAATAAATATATCAAAGATTTAAATACAGTGTACATAACTGGCTACTGCAACTTTATTTATAAGAGTACATGTACATCTTTCATTTAGTTTCCAATCCTTGGTTTCTTGAAGATGACTTGTTTCCTCTTTCACTGTAACTATTTTCTGACTCAATAAATTTCAATTTCCCCTAACACAACAACACTTTTGCAACTCATCAGCAGGCAGTAGGGATACAGATGTATATTGCAGACTAAAAATCTACACTGTCAAGTAAGTGTCAATACTTAGATTTTCACACGGAAGGTAGGCACATAAATATTTTCATTGATAGAATAAAGAATTCTTAAAGTTAGAGATCCTTACATCATTAAGACTTGTTAATCCAAATTGCTCTGTGATATCTTTAGGAATTGGATCAACATTGACAGGCAAGGCTTGTAAAGCTCTCGAAGAAAATAAAAGAACAATATATCGAACAAATTGTTGTTTAGATATGAGGATTGTTATAACACATACATATTAGATAAAATAGGAACTCAAAATAGAAATAAAGACAAATGCACATGCCATATTTCCACATCAATGTGCCAGACATGGAGAGAAGATACGAAATGACAGTTTCCATATAAGCATAAGTAAAAATGGAGTATATAGAATTCAAGTTCACCAAGACACACACTAGCACATGGAGGTAAAAATTGGAGATCAAACCTAATCACAAGTTACCTAGTTCAAGTATCTTGAAATTACCATACAAAGCAATGGAGAAATAAAGAAGTAAATTATAGGAATAGGATTCAAGATGGGTAGATGAAATGAAGGAATGCTTAAGGTATTTTTTGTGACAGGAAGGTGCCAACATAATAAGTTTCACACTTAGAATGGGACAAAATTGGGATTCATGAGACATGAATTTGATAGTAGGTCTATGCTTACTAAGTCTCCAAACTGAGGTAGGACAAATGAGCCAACCCATCATTAGACAGCCTACACATGTGCAACAGACAAACATGCTCCTCACATCCATTGATGTGATATGCCACATACCCACTGTTTTTCCAAAACCACAGTCGCTAGACAGTGAATGGAGTGAGTGAGTCCATCTTTGGTATATCTATTAATGTAGACACATCAGAGGCAACAACATTACCTTGTACTAGTGACATCCTAGCCATGGAGGCAACTGATACAAACCTGGTATTTTATTATAAAGAATAAGGGATTTCACCGTTGAATACAATGTCTAGCTTGCAAAACTTCAAGGGTTTAAACCTCCCGATGCACAAAGGCCCAATTCTCTCACAAAATACAAATGATCTCTCTCTTCCCCTCCCTTCTTAGTTCTTATTTATAAGCAACATGCCTTATTTCTTCAACCAACTAATTAACAGGAATCTATCAGTACTCCTCCCCAAAATTTCACCTTGTCCTCAAGGTGAATAGCCATGACAGATGCAAATAATGCCCAGATCAGACCTCTGGTTGTTTAAAGCATGATGACCAAATCAAACCAGACCACTGCAGTCCCAAAAATCAACTTTCTATTCTCCTAGGTAAAACACAAACATGAGTGCTTTTGTTCTTCTCTAATGCTCTATTTTCAGAGGCATTTTTGGCCATGAAACTGAGCATCCTCACTGCTATAGTTGTAATCAGATCCCCTATCTTCCTAATAGAGTATATGTTGTAATGTTAGAATAGTAGTGAGCTATATCTGCATTCTGACTCAACACATATGTCAGAGTTAGTTAGTCGACTGTCATTCTGTTATGACAGATGGTGCTAGTTAGGATCTAGATCTAGCTTGCTACACAAGCTTCTCCGTGTAAATATCCGAGTTTTAGAACTCTCTTGTAACTTCAAAATTATTTTACACAGATAATAAAATTCTCTCTTACCCCTCTCTAGATCTTCTCTAAATTCTTTACGGTATCAGAATCTATCCTAGATCCAATAAAAAAGGTAACCTACCATATTATCCATGCACTGAACCCAAAAGTGATGGGCATGAGGGGTGTATTGGGAAAAACCCAAGTCCCATATCGGCTAGAGATAGTGCCAAGATAGAAAGTATAAGGGGCAGACAACCCTTGCCCTATGATCTAACTTTTAAGGTTAAGTTAGACCAAAACCTTGTGAACTATATTGTTGCAGATGATTGCAGATCATTTCGAAGAACACAAATTTATGGCTTTGGTGACCATGGTAGACTAGTGCTTCATTTTTCACCCACCCATTATGGTCAACCCCTCAATGCCCCCAATCACCCCACATATATTCTTCCTTTTGAGCTTGTGACTCACTAATGAAATTTGATTTACCTTCCTTGACCAACCTGTGCATTTTCACCTTCAACCCTTTCAATTTTTCCCTCATTATGATGCTATTTTCCTATATTTTGCACAGAAGCATTGTTGTTCTTTGAAATTTCTGTTGGTACAGTTCTTTGTTCGAGTCCTCTGATGCCAACCGTTCTGATTTTATCTTTGTTTCTGCTTCCACCATATTAGTGGACCTTGAATCCTTCAAGACTTCCTATTACCTTTTATTTTCATGGTCCCAAAATCCTCCTCCATCTTTCAAGACTCCAACATCCCCTTTGTGTTAGAATATCTTCAAGTATTGGCCCTACAAACCCATTAATTTATATTACATTTATATTTATATCATATACTCAAGTATTTTTTGGGTTTTTGAAGTGACTCAATCTAGTTTTTGTGTTGTTTTCTCTCAAAGGAAGTATGTGTTGGACATGGCATGTTAGACAACAAACCATTTGACTCTCCTATGGATCCTAATGTTAAACTTATTCATGGTCAGGTGGAGCCATTGACAAATCCAGGAAGGTATCGGAGACTAATTCGTAAGCTAAATTATATTACCATCACTTGCCTCAATATTTCTATTGTTTATGTGGTGAGCCAATTTCTTCAATCTCCCTATGATAGTCATTCAGATGCAGCTATTTGAATTTTGCAGTTTTTCAAAGGATCTCTTGGTCATTTATTGTATGAAAAGAAAGGTCATTCTCGAGTAGTGGGTTACTCAGATGCTGATTAGTTGGATCTCCCTCCAATAGATATTCTACCTCAGGATATTGTGTTCTAGTAGGAGGTAATATTGTCTCCCGGAAGGGTAAGAAGCAGGAGGTTGTAGCTAGATCTAGTGTTGAAGCTGAGTATCGAGCTATGGTCTTGGTCACATGTTACTTATAATTACATGCTCAAGCTGGAGGGGGAGTATTAGAATATCATTTAGTATTGGGCCCACTAGTTTAGGTTATATTTGTGACTTCAACTTTCGATTAAGAAAGAAATACTTTTAAGACTTTTGAAGTTTTCTTCCTTCCAAGTACATTCATCTTCTCTTCTGTATTTTTGCATCAGCAATTCTCATTCTTCCATGAGTTCTCTCCTAACACCTACTATCTCTGTCCTCATCTCTTCAAGAATATCAAGAATGGGCTGCTTCATTCTTGATGAACCCAAATAGCTCCTGAATCCTCCCATTTGCCCTACCCATTGCTCCAAGGTTAGAGATTTTATACCAATTGGTAGAAACCTGGTGTCTTTTAGAAAGAATAAGGGATTTCTCTCCTGAATACTGCGCCTAACTTGCAGAACTGAGTATCCAAACCTCCAAATGCACAAAGGCTCAATTCTCCCACAAATGACAAGATGATGTCCCTCTTCACCTCCCCTCCACATGTATTATTTCTTTAACTAACTAATTGTTGAGATATTATTTTGATGTGTTAAGATTTTTTTTCTCAGCAAAAATAGATATATATTAAAGTGAAATAGTACCAGAGGTACTAGAGATACAACTATTGAAATAAGTATGTAGCTGGTTCCTGTGAATACACAGACCCAAGCTATTACCCCTGTAGCTATTACATGATTATAGACCACCCCTCCCCACCTAGCTAGTGAAAGCTTCCTATAGGTTTGAGGACCATTGATTGAAATGTACAGCGAAATCCTTCTCCATAGATTTAATCCACGACCAGAGTACAAGTACTGCATCGTCCAGCAGTCTACTCCCATTAAACGTTTGGTTTTGGAACACTATTTTATTTCTATGGTTCCAAATTGACCAAGTCAAAGCAACCCACCAACATTTCCATCTTGTAAGGTTCCTTACTCCAGCTGACCCGAGTGTGTGCTGTAGGAAGTGGTCTCTTGATGTGTTAAGATATCATTTGGATATGATTTTGATGTGTTAGGATACCATTTGGATATTGTAGATAATTACAGAAATTAGACAGAATCATGCGATTCTGATTGTACAGCTATAAATAGGATTTGCTATTATTTCTTTCCTTTCTTAGTTACAACAATTATAGGGATTTTGGTTCCTGATTTTTAGCTCTAAATTAGTGTGTAGAATCAGTCTTGTAACCCTATTTATACACACCATTGTACCTTTTTCAAATATAGAAAAATACAGTTCATTTTTCTATATGGTATCAGAGCTCAATCTGATACTTCCCTGAACCCAGTGCCGACCCTACCATGGAAAGGGAGAAAACAGAAAACACAACCAAAGGGGAGACTGGCATGCTGCTAACCAGCTCACCTGAAAGGATTGCTCTCCCTATTACAGACCACAAACTGAATGGCCAAAACTTCACCAATGGGAGAGGTCAGTTCGCATCTTCCTCCAAGGAAAAGGAAAGGAAAGGTATATCTTGGGTGACCTCAAACAACCAGAAAAGGGGGATCCCAACCTTCAAAAATGGCAACTGGAAAATAGTTTGGTGATGTCGTGGCTTCTCAATACCATGACAAATGAAATTGGGGAGAACTTCATGTATTATGACACCTCAAAAGAGATATGGGATGCAATGAAGAAGACATACTCTAATAGGGACCTTGATGAAGTACATGGAAGAGTACTTGGAACCAAACCACTTCCAAAATTACGGGAAGTATTCTCAAAAGTAAGAAGAGAAAAGAGCAGAAGAAAAATTATGCTAGGGAACATTGCGTCAGCCTCATACATTGAAAACTCAGCATTGGCATCAAGAGGGAATCAGATCCATCCACCACAAAAGAAGAACCGCCCCTAGTGTGATCATTGCAGGAAACTAGGCCACACCAAGGAAACCTACTGGGACATCCATGGTAAGCCACCAGATGCAAAGTCATTCCGGAATAAGGAAACCAGAGGCAACACAGCTTATAACACTTCTCAAGAAGGAGAGGTAAGTTCTTATCCAAGTCCCTTCAGCAGGGAACAAATGGAAGCCCTGCAAAAACTTCTCCAACAAACCTTGTTGAGCACAGCGAAACCTACTAGTACTGCAAAAGTAGCCCAGAAAGGTAATTTTTCACATGCTTTAAACACCTCCAAAGGGAAAAGAAAATCCTGGATTGTAGACTCTAGAGCTTCATATCACATGACTGGAAACATAACTGTTTTTAACAACTATTCTCCATGTCATGATCACTCTACAGTTCAGATAACAGATGGTACACTCTCAAAAGTTGTTGGTAAAGGTTCAGTTGTGATTTCAGAAGATATCACACTAAATTCAGTACTTTATGTACCCAAACTTGACTGCAACTTGCTGTCCATCAGCAAATTAACAAGCAATTTGAACTGTCACTAAATTTTCCCCTAATGTGTGCGTTTTTTCAGATTTTGGGGTCGGGGAAGATGATTGGCAGTGCTGAAGAATGTGATGGGCTCTATCTCCTTCAGGTTAAAGATTCCAATAAGAAACCCAAAGCTAATTCATGTGTAGCGATCCCTTCTAAAAGCGAAGAGTCTATAATGTTGTGGCACTATAGATTAGGCCACCCAAATTTTATGTATTTGAAAAAAATGTTCCCATCATTATTCAATAAAAGACTTAAAAAATTTCATTGTGAAACTTGTCAATTATCCAAGCATACCAGGAGCACTTACCCCCTACAACCTTACAAATCTTCGCAACCATTCTCGCTAATTCATAGTGATGTATGGGGACCATCAAGAACCAGCAATATTACCAGCTCTAGATGGTTTTTGACGTTCATCGATAACCACACAAGAGTTACATGGGTGTTTCTTATGAAGGAAAAGTCAGAAGTAGGACGAATATTTGAAATTTTTCATACAATGGTGCAAACACAATTCCAGACCAACATTAAAGTGCTGAGAACAAATAATGGTCGTGAATACTATAATTCCATGCTGAATTCCTACCTACAGAAAAATGGAATTATACATCAGAGTTCATGTGTAGACACTCCACAACAGAATGGAGTAGCGGAGAGAAAAAATAGACACCTACTAGAAGTGACGAGATTACTAATGTTGGCCACAAATGTACCAAAACAAATTTGGGGAGAAGCTGTATTGTCCGCAACCTATCTCATAAATAGAATCCCTTCTAGTGTCCTTAATTTCAACACCCCTCACACAGTCCTTCAAACCACCTACCCAACCAGCAAAATCCTCACCTCAATTCCCTTGAAAGTGTTTGGTTGTTTAGCTTTTGTTCACAACCTAGACCCACCATAGTAAACTTGATCCCAAGTCTATCAAAAGTATATTCCTAGGATACTCACCTCACCAAAAGGGGCATAAGTGCTACTCTCCCACAACCAGAAAATTTTAATCATACTATGGATGTGACACTTTTCGAACATCAATTTTACTGTATCAGTAGTACCAACAGAAACTGCTTCTGTGGAACCAGAAGAAGCTCAACCAAGGAGTCAAGACCAAAACTGGAAGGTTTACGTTAGAAAAAGGAGAAACCAAAAGGCGGTAGAGCCAATCACAGTTCCAATGCAGAGCCATGAATCTGACCAGGCTCCTGAAAATGAAATTCCCACAGGTAACTTTGTTCCCATCTCGGAACCATTCATACTAATACAAGTAACTTGGATATGCCTATTGCCTTGAGAAAAGGGGTGAGAACCTGCACTCAACAGTCAACACCCCATTGAAAAATATATGTCCTATGGAAAATTATCACAGGACTACAAGGCTTTTGTAGCATTTCTTGATAGCACTCACGTCCCAAGAAACATTCAGGAAGCTTTCCAACATCCTGAATGGACTGCAGCAGTGAATGAAGAGCTTCAAACATTGGCAAAGAATAACACCTGGGAGATCAATACTCTACCCTAAAGGAAAGAGACCAATGGTGCAAGTGGATTTTTACTGTCAAGTACAATCCTGATGGTAGTATAAACCGCTACAAAGCTAGGTTAATGGCAAAAGGATTCACCCTATCATTTGGGGTTGACTATGAAGAAACCTTTGCACCAGTAGCCAAACTCAACTCAGTTCGAGTTATTTTGTCCTTGGCAGCAAACCTGGATTGGCCCTTGCACCAGCTAGATATCAAAAATGTCTTCCTAAACGACGGGTTGGAAGAGGAAATCCTCGGTTTTTTCCTCTATCTCTATCCCTATCTCGTAGGTAGAGTGTTTGAATCAATAGAGAACCCTTTCTTCTGTATCTGTATGAATCGATATTATTACATTCCAAAATTCCTTCCCAGTACCTCCTAAGGAACCAAATTGGATCCAAATTGACGGGTTAGTGTGAGCTTATCCATGCGGTTATGCAGCCTTTGAATAGGAATCCATTTTTTGAAAGATCCCGGCTTTCGTGCGTTGGTGGGTCTTTGAGATCCTTTCGATGACCTATGTTGTGTTGAAGGGATATCTATATGAAAAGACAGTTCTATTTCTATTCTATTAGTATTTTCGATTAGTATTAAATTTGTTTTAGTTAGTGAGCTCGGCTCAACTAGTCCTTTCTTTCATGATGAACTGTTGGCACCTCTCTTACATTTTGTCTCTGTGGACCGAGGAGAAAGGGAGCTCAGCGGCAAGAGGATTGTAACATGAGAGAAGCAAGGAGGTCACATGCAGATTCCTCTAGGTTGTGAAGCAGCCAGCACCTCAAATAAGGTATGCAAACTCTGGAAGTCATTGTATGGTCATAAGCAATCTCTGAGAGCTTGGTTTGAGAGGCTGACCCGAGTTGTCAAGAAAGAGGGATTCACCCAATGTCAGTCAAATCACACAATGTTTGTTAAACACTCATTGGAAAGGAAGGTAACTGATGTAATCCTAATTAGGAGCGGATCACTTGGTACACGTCACGGATTCGAATGACGCCACTTTTAAAGATGGAAGATAAGTTAGGGATAGATGCCACAAGAGTTCAACCTTGATAAGTCCGAAATTGGTTCGACAAGGAACCTAGAGAGAAGCTCTCACAAATACACAAGGTATTTTCTGAAAAAATGTCAAAAGTCCCTTTCCTTCCAAATACATTGAATACATATAGTGTAGCATTAAATTACTAAATTACTAAAATTGGTGTAGCTGAAAAGACATAGGATTCAGCCACCAATTTATTTAATTACAATTACAAAATAGAAAATATTGGATATGGACATTCAAATTAGTTTGGGCCTTTAGCAATCAAGATTCTTGGGAGTGCCTCTGGGCCTTCGTCCTTCTCCACTTGGGCCTTGTCAAGTATAGCTGCTACCATTTGTTGGAGGGTATCCTCTGACTATTTCGTCCTACCTCTGATCATAGGTCCCTGTATTTGAGCAGCTTTGGGATTCTCATTAGTAACACTTGAAGAATTTTCTGGCTAGAGAATTTGAGGTCAAAAATTTTGGGCAGCTTAAGTACTTTCTAGGGATGGAAGTGGATCGAACAAAGCATAGGATCTATATGTCTCCAAGGAAGTACACCCTAGATCTACTTCAAGAAACAGGGATGCTTGGGTGCAAGGCAGCCAACACCCCTATAGAACCAGCCAACCAGAATAGCTCCGAAGATGATAGTCCTCCAGCTGATAAAACCAGGTACCAAAGTCTGGTGGGAAAATTAATCTACTTGACACATACCAGGCCGGACATTGGTTTTGCAATAAGTATGGCATGTCGCCATATGTCAAATCCCACAGATGTTCATGAGAAAGTTGTGAGAAGAATCCTACAATACCTCAAAGGTACCCCAGGCAAAGGTCTCTACTTCAAGAAAAACTCATACAAGGGCATTAAAGTATATACAGACTTAGATTGGGCAGGTTGGGCATCTGACAGGAAATCAACTACTGGTTATTGCACCTTTGTGTGGGGGAACCTTGGTAACTTGGAGGAGCAAGAAGCAGTCTGTGGTAGCCAGGAGTAGTGCAGAAGCCGAACTAAGAGCCATGGCACATGGCATTTGCCAAGGAATTTGGTTGAAGAGGATGTTGGAAGAAATCAGGATTCCCACCAACTTTACAATGAAGATACTCTGTGACAACAAAGCTGCCATAAGCATGGCCAAAAATCCAGTTCACCATGTTCGAACAAAACATGTAGAGATTGACAGACACTTCATTAAGGAAAAAACTGACCAAGACATTATAGTTGTTACCCATGTTCCATCATGTAACCAAACAGCAGACATCCTAACTAAAGCTCTTCCAAGATGCTCATATGAGGACATCAAAACCAATCTGGGAATGATAGATATCTATCACCCAGATTGAGGGGGAGTGTAGATGATTACGAAAATTAGACAGAATCATGTGATTCTGATTTTACAGCTATAATTAAGATTTGCTATTATTTCTTTCCTTTCTTAGTTACAACAATTATAGGGATTTTGGTTCCTGATTTTTAGTTCTAAATTAGTGTACACAATCAGTCTTGTAACCCTATTTATACACACCATTGTACCTTTTTCAAATATAGAAAAATGCAGTTCATTTTTCTATAGATATGATTGTTTCCTTATTTACATTAGAATTTCTTCCTTATTTACGTTATTGATTTAGTTTCCTAGTTATTATTTTATGTAATTGATTTAGCTCGATTATTATCCCTACAATTAGACTATGTAGTTTTGTACTAGAGCTAGAGGAGAGAGGAGAGAGGAGAGAGACACTAGGTGGGTAAGAGCCACGAGTAGAGGCGAGAGAGAGGTGAGAAATAGAGCAAGCTTCGGAAAGGAACCCCGATGGGATCATGCCAAGAACATAGGAAGAGTACAGCAAAATGTTGATGTCGTAAACTGGAGAGATCATAAAGACATCTCGTCATTTTACTTTACAAGGTTTGCGGATGACATCATGGAGAAGGAACTATGGCAACAATTCAGATGATGGGGTGATGTAAGAGAAATCTTCATAGCCAATCGAAGAAATTACAATGGAAGAAGTATGGCTTTGTTAGATTTAAAGGGGTACGAGACATCCAACAGTTGGCAAGGCAGCTAGATAGCATTGTCATTGGAGGCATGAAGCTATATGTTAATGTGGAAGCAAAGCTTCATGATGAATAAAAAATGATTCAAAGGTGTTTTGATGATAACAATGATGACAACAAAAGATGATGACAAAGGTGACGAACAAAAAGCTCAAAAGATCAAAGAACAACTCAAGTGAATCAAAGAACATCTCAAGTGAATCAAGAACAAGTCAAGAGTTCAAGAATCAAGAAGAATTCAAGACTCAAGAAGAAAGTCTACAATCAAGATTCAAGATTCAAGATCTCAAGAATCAACATCAAGATTCAAGACTCAAGATTCAAGAATGAAGAAAAGACTCAATCAAGATAAGTATTAAAAAGTTTTTTCAAAACTTTGAATAGCACATGAGTCTTTGACAAAACCTTTACCAAAGAGTTTTTACTCTATGGTAATCGATTACCATATTGTTGTAATCGATTACCAGTAGCAAAATGAGTTTGAAAAAGTTTTCAAACTGAATTTACAACGTTCCAAATATTTTCAAAAGGCAGTAATTGATTACAATGTTTTGGTAATCGATTACCAATGTCGTTCAACGTTGAAATTCAAATTCAAATGTGAAGAGTCACATCCTTTCACTTAAAAGCCTTGTGTAATCGATTACACTAATTTGGTAATCGATTACCAGTGTTTGTTTCTGAAAAATCTAAAGATGTAACTCTTCAAAAAGGTTTTGACTTTTTCAAATGGGTTTTAAGTTTTTCTAAAAGTTATAACTCTTCTGAATGGCCTTCTTGACCAGACATGAAGAGTCTATAAAAGAAAGGCTTTGTTTTGGATTTTCAATCAATCTTTCTAACAACAATCTTGAACAATTATTCATACAATCCTTTAATCTCTTTGAATCTCTTTGAACTTCTTCTTCTTCTTTGTACCAAAAGCTTTATGAAGTTTTTTGGTTTTCTAAACCTTGAAAACTTGTGCTATTCATCTTTTCATTCTCTTCTCTCTTTTCCAAAAAGAATTCACCAAGGACTAACCGCCTGAATTCTTTTTGTGTCTCTCTTCTCCCTTTTCCAAAAGAACAAAGGACTAACCGCCTGAATTCTTTCGTGTCTCCCTTCTCCCTTGTCAAAGAATTCAACATGACACAGTCTGAGAATTCTTTTGATTCTTCCCATTCCCTAATACAAAAGCATTCAAAGGTTTAACCGCCTGAGAATTCTTTTGTATCCCCATTCACAAAGTATCAAAGGTTTAACCGCCTAAGATCTTTGTCTTAACACATTGGAGGGTACATCCTTTGTGGTACAAGTAGAGGGTACATCTACTTGAGTTTGACTGAGAACAAGAGAGGGTACATCTCTTGTGGATCAGTTCTAGTGGAGGGTACATCCACTAGGGTTTCAAAGAGAACAAGGGAGGGTACATCCCTTGTGGATCTTTGCTTGTAAAAGGATTTTTACAAGGTTGAAAGAAATCTCAAGGACCGCAGGTCGCTTGGGGACTGGAGGTAGGCACGGGTTGTTGCCGAACCAGTATAAAAACTCTTGTGTGTTTGTTTCCTTCTTCCCTACTCTTTTACTTTCCGCTGTGCATTTAATTTTCGCTTTTACTTTCTGTTAAGTTTCTCTTCTACTCCATATTCTCTTAACAACACAAGTAAAAGCCTTAGAAGATTAATTTTTTAATTAGTAAAGGTTTAGGAATAATTAATTCAACCCCCCCTTCTTAATTATTCTAAGGCCACTCGATCCAACAGTTAACATCCCCAAGTACAATCGAGAGAGACGAACAGAAGAAGACACAGGGAGACAACCAAAGAATAAAGGAGACGAGATATAGACACAAGTTCACAGAGCCACACAGCAACGTCAGACAAAACCGCTATCTTACGCGGATGCTGTGAGAAAGAAAAACATCACTCATCAACGAAGAAAGGACCAAAAGCAACATTCCCATGGATACGAAAACTACACTTCCTCAGTATACTTAAACATAAAGACAAAAGAAATCAAATGGCTAGAGGACGCGTGGGTTGGCCGACTCAACAACCTAGCCATGTTCAAAAGGTTGGTGGAGGAGTTGCGATGGGAGCTGGGAATGGACATAGCCCCAAAATATTTAGGGGATGATCTAGTCCTCTTACCTGGATTGACTGAAGCTGAAGCGGAATGAGTGATGAGTGGTGGAACACATGGAAACACATCTCCCTTCTACTTGTTGGAGAGATGGAAACCAAGTATACGCACGGGGAATAGAAAGGTGTGGGTTCATTGCTGGGGTATCCCACTTCAAGCTTGGGATAGGAATCGTATCAGGCAGATTGTTGCGATTATGGGAGACATGGTGGATGTCGATGAAATTTACCATGAAACCCAACAAATTCTGCCTTGTTTGGTCGTTAGTATGAGATGTCATGTCACAATCTCGTGTGAGTGCAGTTCATTATTGTCTTAATTATTACCCAACGAAATCATTGTCTTGAGTCCTCATCCATAAGCCACGTTATATCCCCTCAATCCACACTCTTCTTGACCTCAGAGTAGCTGCAATTCGACAAATGAAGATAAATACCATGCTCACTGGTATGTTTCTTCAAGAGTTCTACTGAGTTCTCCAATGCTTCAAACCTTGATTCCATCTCAGCTAATTCAGAACTCAGCAGGTTAGACCAAAATTGTATGTAACCTAAATTGAGTTTTCAAAGAGAATTAAGGAAAGAACTCTCCTTCCAAATTCCAAAGGTTTCCCCTCCCCTTTCTACAACAAAGCTAATGATAGATAAATGCTAACTAATCAGAAAGTCCCCTCTTTACCCTCTCATAATTTAAGATCCCATACCTACGACAACTTTAACCCCCCAAATATAACAATTCAAACCAACTACTCTCTATGGCCCAATCAGGTGGTGCAGTAATATGCAAGCAGTAGTGAACAAAACATCCATACCTCATGAGACAGAATACCATATTTCTCTGAGACAAAGAATGAATAACTACTAATAGTTTCTTAAAGCATAACTTAATCTTTAACTGTAGAAGGAAATTAATTGATAATAACTTGTAGTGGAAAATATAGCATATTCAAACTATGTATTGAAAAATTAAAAATAATATACATAATCTTGATAGAAATACTTCTATTTGGGAACAACTGAAAAATCAAGCAGTCAATTAAGTGGATACTCTTGATCCATTCTAACATCATTATCATGTTGAGTAGTTAATCAATCCTAAACAAGAAACATTTTTTTATAAAACAACTTAATTTCCGAATAAGATTCAGACTTACAAGAATTTGAAGCACAAACCTTGCAATAGTGTCCCTAAGAAATATTGGGTTCTAACGCCCTTTTGAAGGGTAGATAGGATATGGCCTCTCCTTAGCAAAAAAAGACAAATCTTTTCCATCTTCAAGCACGTCAATATTATATTCTCTCATCTCATAGTGATCTTTAGCATGCATAGTCCTGACCTATTTTAAAAAGCAACAATCATGTGCATTCTTACAAAATTCTAAAATTAAAACAGAATATGCATGTATAACTGAAGGAAAATTGTTCTATCTTCTTGCAAGTATGAAAAAAAGCAAAGTATACTCAATCGTATAAATAAATATAAATATAATACAAACATGTTAGAATATAATGAACATCTTAGATGCCGAGAATGATTCATAATAGATTAAGATAATTAGTGTTACTTTAGCGATAATTGTTTCCCTATTTTTAGCGATAAATGTCCTAACTTTAGCGACAATGTAAATATTTATGTTGTTATCGTTTTTGAAGCTAATACAACTCTATCTTAAAGAAAATCTAGAAACAAACAAGTACTACCTCTGATCCTATATATAAGAAATAATTACATAATTCATGAAGACCAATAAAAGTGGTTAGATTAGTTAATTTGTCATAAATTTTATTCCAATACTACCCATTACTTTAATGATTTAAGAGGTGGTTATTTTTTAAAAGATAATTTTTCAACCAATGAGTTCACATAATAACCAAGTACCAACACCAAATAAACTCATTCAAGAGTTCTAAAAACGGGTCAAACAGGAACAAAAAAATAAAAACGGGTGTGTCAAAAATAAAAAAATGGGTGTCAAATAGAAAAAAAAACAGAACCAGATATAAAAAGAGGGTGTCAAACAGAAAAAAAACAACAAAAAAACCAGAACATGTGCACACTTTCGTCGTTGCCGCCGCAGCCGCCATCGCCGTCCGTTTGTCGTGTGCTCGCGTGCGTGGTGGTGCTGCTGTTGTCATCGCGCCGCTGCTGTCGTCGCACTGGAGACTACTGTTGCTGTGCGTCATGCTGGAGTCTCCTTTTGCAGGTGACATTCGGGTAGGGTAGGGTTGGGTTGGGTCGGGTCAGCATGACAGGTGTTGCGCAAAATTTAAAAAAAAACGTTATTCCACCATTTCCGCCATTCTGCAACGACTGCCATGGCGCCGCCATACGAAACCTGTAATGCCACCGCTATTTGGTGGCGTTTTTTCAAAAACCCGCGACCCAATACCGCCATGGGCGCCGCCATAACCGCTTTTTAACAACACTATTTTAAAATGAAATATAACTTGGCATCAAAGCCTATAGTCCATTTCCATGTAACATTTGATTTTAAAATGAAATCCAACATGGTACCAAAACGTTAGAAAATCCCACACCATCACCTACCTCAATTACTGGGGAGCAATTTAAAAACCGGTTGGGCAACTTCACTTAATGTCAATTGATTATAAAAGGACATCTAACATTGTAGCAAAGCCTATAGCTCATTTCATGTATCACTTGTTCTGACAAACATCAATGGAGGGGGGTGTTGAAAAGTGTATCAAAAATTCACACATCAACTGCCTCAATTACTGGAATGAAGTTTAAAAAAACCTATTGGCCAACTTCACTTAATGTCAATTGGTTTTAATATGGAATCTAATACTAAAGATCTGTTTGGGCCAGGTAAACATCTTAATTAAGAACTTATTGAATAAGTTCTTATCATGTAAACACTTACGTATAATTTGTTTTTATAATCAGACAAAATTGGGTTAAACTGTTTTCATATAAGTTGTAAATTGTTTTCGTAAGGCATCTTGGAGAGCTTATTAAAATAAGCTTAAAATAACATATCATAAGTTATATTTTGTAAGTTCTCCCAAACATTTACACAAATGCTTATGTCATAAGTCCAAATAATTGTAAATCAGCTCTTCCAGATGCTAAAAAAAAATTAATGCTTCTAAGCAAATTTCTTATTCCGGGGTAGGCAACCAAACATGAGTCAAACGTCCCACAAAGAAAACGGAATATAAATGCTTACTTCACAGTCTACCAATTATCACCTTCAACACTCATTTATGATATCTTGTATCAACTTGAGGAAATAACAATCCTTCCACATATTGAAAACTTGCAATACAATAAGAAAACAGGGTTGGAGAGAAGGGGGAGTATAACAAACTCACCTTGCCACTAACACATACTATGTCTCCCTCTTGATACTTTTCTGCAAGGCTTTTAAGGAAAGCTTTAAAAGTAAAACGTGAGCCACGAAAAAATTTCTTCAGATGCAAATAAACTGTCTTCTCTTGCATATCAATAGCATCACTAGTCACATGCTCAAGAGCAGATTCACTTTCAGCAACTTGACAGCCCACAACCACCTCAAGAAATGAAAATGAAAACTAGCTTTGACTCCCCTGCAAATGAAAATGAATATTAAATCACCACCAGTTTCTAAAGATATTATCAGAATGTGAATTTACGCATGATGACATGCCCATGGACAGACGCAAGACTCTGATTTCATGAGCCCTAGTAAGTTACTACTTACTACCCCAAAAGCTTAAGTTGCTAGGTGAAGCCACATGAATGGCTTTATTCCATCTTTAACAAACACCCTCACATAAATGACATTTGGGCTTGAAGCATAGATAATGCGCAAACCCAACCCTTTATTATTATATGCTGAAATTCATTTTTTTAATTAGAATAACAAGAGAAAGGATTAAAATCTTGATCACATAATCAAGGAGGTCAGCTCTGATACCATGTCACGAACCAACTATTTCAAAGTCTAAAGTTGTTAGGTAAAGACAACCGAAAGGTTTTAAGTCTAAAGAAATGAAAATAATGGTTTAAAAGTTTGAGTATTTCGAAGTTGCAAAGTATGATAAAGAAATCAGTTTAACTAATTTGCTATATGAAGACACACAAGCCACTTAAACAGAACAAGAATGCAGGAAGAAGAGGTGACTTAATGGTTCCCCAGCCTTATGCTGGTGTATATGTGATAAGTATTTTAGATAGACATAAAACTATACATTTTATTAGCATTCAAATCGCAGACAGGACTTTAATGATTCATTAATCGTCCTACTTACAGTTACAGCAGAAAGTTTGGTCCTATGGTGATATGCTAACTAAGAATGTTGTTTGAGCAGGTGGAAAGTGGAAGATGGAAATGCAGAATGAAAAGTACTTTATATCTAGGTCAAAAATCATTTTAAACTCACCCTCCATTTACCACCTCTCAACTAAACACGTAATAAGCACCTTCAAAACCATTAAAAAATGCATAATGGCAAATGTGTGAGCATACAACAACCACAAAATATCTAATTCAAGTGACAAAGCAAGCAACAAGAGTTTTCCAACAAAAATCAAATATTTCCAATGAATGAAATAGAGTCACCTTGAGGATAAGACTTTTCCAACAAAAATCAAATATTGCCGATCATCAATTTTAGCATGTGCGTTCTGCAGATTAGCATATGATCGTGGAAAGTGGAGCAGCAATTTCCGTAACTACACGTAAAGAGTGGGATTAATGAGAATCCAAGCAATTCAAAACTGAAAATCCAAAGAACTATACATTTTCCAAAATCCAGTTTCAGGAACCCACCGTGTGAAACCCACAGTTATCCAGTTGCTGGTAGTGCCTCTTACTTAATCTAGGTATGCAACTTACAGATTTGTCAAGAAATAACTCACTGGGTGTAGGATTTGATTGTAACTCGATCCCCACTTTCATTGGATAATCTTCCCTGGTGATTTGATCCATTTTTTTTTCATCTATTGAAGGCATCAAATCAGGAGGCAAAGGAGAAGGACAAGAATCTTCTTCTCCTAATGTGGAAGATGTTACACTAGAATGACTAGCATACAGAGAAGGCGGTTCTTCAGAGAAAGTACTTTGCACCCAACTTGCCTTTGAAGAATCAAAAAAAAAAATTTCAAAATTTTCCGTTGCTAAAGAGTTCATTGTCTTAGAACATGACCTAGTCCCATCATATAAATCCACTCGAGGAGCATCACCCAAAGTAATTGATGGAAATCTCTTACATATCAAGGAGAAGTCCAAATCATCTAATGCATCTTATGGACTCATTTTAGATTTCTTTTCACCGCTTCCATTCCCAATTAGGTCAGGAAGGTTATAATCCATAAGAGCAACTACCTGAAAGTGTAATGAATTTCAATCAATGTTACATTCATATGGGTAGCCATAAGCATTTACAAACAAATTATCAGCATTTCTTATCCTGTCATAAATTCTAAGCAGTAAGCTACGAAAATAATATCAAAAAAATCCATCAAATATCAATGATTACATATGATTCATAAAAGAATAAGGGAGATGAAGAAAATGAGCACGTGAAGTTCCAGAGACACCTCTATGTCAATCAATCAGATAACATCAAATTGAACTTCCAGAACTTGTAAACATCCCATTACAGGAAAGCAAAAAAAATAAAAAATAAGGGTCAAATGTGTCTCAAGTCCTTCAAATTTTTTTCAAAAACTGGTTTTAATTCCTATACTATGTTAAAAAAAAAGATGATGTTAGTACTTGTATTTTTTATAATGGATGAATTTCATCACTTACCCTAGCATTCTAAGTTTCACGAAGTGGGACAATATTCACCAATTATAAAAAATACAATGACCAAAATCATCAGTAAATACTCAACTCGAATAGAATTATCTCGTGTAAAGTACATCAATCTGTAGTGTGTGTGTGTGTGTGTGTGTATATATATATATATATATATTGAAAAACATCATTTTTAAATTTACTTTAGAGACTACGACAAATTTTGACACAGTTTGCCCTAATTTTTAAATACTGGAAACTCAAAAAAGATAATAAAATATAATCACTTCAAACATTCATGAAACACAAACATATAGGTCTATTCCTACCTTATTCCGCAACTTGCAACCGCTTCCCACACCTCGCGCAACCTTCTTCTCTGCGAACTTATGCTTCAACCGGTAACACATTTTCGAAGGTAGAAAACTACAATACCTGCAGCAACAACAACAACAACAACAAGGCCACATGTCCTCAACTTTGGTCATATAAGCCTCTAAAAGGTTAAAAAATGCTACGAATAATGCAACGCACCTCATTCTTCTATTGAGAAAGGTGCCTTGAAAGAGCACAATGTTTGCAAGTTGCTTGCCACAAAGACACTGAAAAGATGCAGGAGTTGAAAGAAATTATGCTTTAGGAACGAGAAGTTCAAAGAAATGAAGTGTATATAAAAGCTTCATGAAAAAAAACTGAAGAATACGAAACCTAGAAATTACCATCACAATGTTGTCGGAGGCGTCGCACCCGGCGAGGAAGAGCAAGAGATTCAGAGACAAAAATGGACGTTCACAGTTATCATTGCAGTTTCTTTCTCGTGGGCCCTTAACTCAAGTTGCACCGTTTGTTACTCTTTAAAGCTACACTTCATGTGGGCCCTTAATTCTTCCATAACTAGAGAGACGCCCGTGCCGATCCACGGGCTCATACTTCTATTTGAGTATTGATAAATGCAAAGTATGTCAATATATATGTATAATGTTTGAAAATTTTGTTTAATGGGACGATAATAATGTTGAAATATCTGTAAGGAAAAGAAAATATTAATTTAGGAATGTATTTGAAACTAACCTAATTGTATGGTAGAATGTTTTGGATGGTGCTGGTAAGATTATGATGGTAACATCATGTATGGAGTGGGAGACTATACAATAAACAAAAATAAATGAGTTGTTGCATATGTAAATAACATCAGTAAATATTTGGAATTTGTATGCAGGAGTTAGGTACGATATACAACAACACTAAGCTAAAAAACGTAAGTTGATATGAACATGTAGTAGTGGGCGTGATTTAATAATAATGAAATAAAAGTATTATGTCAAAATTATTTGAGGATTGATGATAATGAAATTGCACTATAGTATGTCAACTGCAATATAAGTAACGGTATACTAATAAGCATAGTATATTTTAATTATATGATTAGAAATTGATAAACTGAAGATGAAACTAACAATTAGTGTTTGATAGAAAATGAATTTGAATAATGAAAATGTACATGAAAAAAAAAGGATTTGGGAATCATACCATGTTTATAAGTTTGCAAAAACTTCTTTGTATACTACATTAATGGTAGTATTTTTGGGAGTGTCTTGATTATCATGAATAAGAATGTGGAGCCTTTTTTGCTTTGAACTCGTGAAAGTGCAACATATAGCTGGCCGTGAGAAAAAACTAGGGTTGGCAAATACAATCCAACATGTGCCAACGACTGCCCCTGAGATTTGTTAATTGTCATTGCAAATGAAACCATGAATGGAAATTGTCTTCTAATTAGCTTGAATGGCCATGGTGAATCAGAAGGAGAAAGATTCATTCTTGGTATGTATGTTCTATGACCTATGTTGGGCCCAGTAATAATCTCCGCTTCAACAACACTTGAACCAAGTCGTGTAACAATAAGCCTAGTTCCGTTGCATAACCCATCAGTCTGGTCTAGATTTCACAGTAGGATGATGGGAGTACCAACCTTGATTCTGAGCTTGTGATTGGGTATTCCTGATGTCTTCAATGAGTTTAGAAATTCAGTTGTTAGTACTCCAAAAGCAGGACTGAGTAGTTCATCTGATTTGTCAACACAATCAGCACTACAATACTCTTTCTCCTCACCAGGAATCAAAGACAAGACATAGTTGTTTATTTTGTCAACAACACCTTTTGTAGAGACCAGGACAGCTCTTTTTTGCAAGAAATCTCCATTGTTGTAGTTGTGTAATAAGTCTAGATATGTTGCTTCAACAATTTCCTGGATAGGATCTTGAAACTCCTTGATAAGAAACTCATTTGGGATGGTGATTTCACCATAGCCATCATTTGGTTCTACAAGTTTACCATCGCCTATGTCTAGGAGCCACTTAGAAAATTGTTTTAGTTCATCAAAGTTGGAATGGTCAGTAGGATTTGATTGCAATCGCATATTTTTTGTCAGCTTTAGAATTTGACAATGGTTCCAAATGTAAGATGCATTTAGAGTTGCATAGACAATGTTAGAGCGATTACTTCTTGGCACAACAGGTAGTATTTGACGAAAATCACCACCGAAAACAATGACCTTTCCTCCAAAAGGATTTCCATTGTGCATGATATCCCGTAAACTTTTGTCAAGGGCCTCAATACTGTATCTGTGACACATTGGAGCTTCATCCCATATGATGAGTTTTGTGATCTGCAACAATTCAGCCAAATCACTCCCTTGATGGATATTACATGTAGAATTTTGTGTTGCAGGGACTGGAATAGCAAACTTAGAATGTGTTGTTCTACCCCCAGGCAATAGTATTGAGGCAATCCCACTTGAAGCCACTGTTAAAACAATGCCACCAGTAGAGCGTATAGTAGATGATAAAGTTTTCCACACAAATGTCTTACATGTGCCACCATATCCATAGAGAAAATAAACTCCACCTGATTGAGTTGCAACCACATGCATAATCTTATTAAAAATAGAAGCATGCTCATCTGCATTTAGTAATGTATACATGATGTATTATTAGTGTGGATTGTTGGGCATCCATATTGTGTTAGTAAAAAGTTAAATATTCTGTAAATACCTGTTAGCGACTGATAGCATTTGTCAAATTCAGCAGATAATATGTCTCTGTCGTAACCCAGTTCATTGTAGATGAGATTATTTTGGTGCGGGTTGGCGGCATATCCTAGTGGGTATGGCATTGAAGGAAAATCTCATAGGCTTTTCCTGTTGGCTTGCAGGAGGTTTTCAATTTCCGTCAAACAAAGATGCATTTTTTCTTTGTCTGTGAGTTGGATGCCTATGAATAGTACAAAAATGACATTTGTCAGTAAGTGAGTTATTTGCTATGATTGATACATATTTATTTAGGATTGATGAAATTACCTTGTCTCTTATGATTAAATACAATATCATCTGCCATCCATTGCCAACTTTGTTTCCACACATATTCTGGCCTATCCATGGTATTCATAAATAGAAGCTTCACAAATAACTTCTTAAGGAAGTGTGGAGTTCCCCAACTGTTTGCTTCTTGTAAGGCACCAACAAATTCTTGATCACTTCCTAGAAAACCTTTTGCAAAGCATGCTTCTCTGAACGTATGATAGACAACATTTTCTACTGTTCTAATATCTTCGTAACATTGTGATCCTTTAGCGGAGGAAAGCATCATCCTCATGTAGAATAACTCTCCACTAGAAGGGGGCACCCAAATGAGCCTGCCTATAGTATTTCCTTGTTTCCTTGGTTTCCAGCATCTTTTGCGTGCATTATAAACAAATTTGGACACATATTCAGCATAAGTAAGATCTTGTCCATGATGGTATATTTTATTAGAATCCATCCAAGTTGTGAACATTGATTCTTTGATTGTACTCTTAGACAGTATTGTCCTAATATCTTGACTATCTTTCCAGTAAACAAGATGTTGATTTTCTAGGTGGAAATAGAGGCGTTCAATTGCTGGTGCACGTCCATGCATTGGGAATGCGAAAATCTTCCAACATGCTTCAGGAGCCGACACATACCTGGCAAATGAATAATAAAATATGAACACATAATTTGTAGTAATTATTAATTAATGAAATAAGAAAGGGTTTTTTGGTGTATAGATGAAATGCATTTAATGAGAAGATGATGGACACATACCGACAGTCAAGATAGTGTTTAATTTCATCATGAACCTAATTGTGTGTGCCATCCTAGTTTTGTGCATTAACAATAGCCGTTGTAATCCGATCAGATCCTTTGTTGATGTACTTAAACATGTATTTGATTGAGGTACTTTGATTGCACCATTCCACATTTATGTGTGTTCTATATTTGAGTAGCAAATGTGGACTATATGGGACAACAAATCGATTATCGAGTTGAACACCCTGCTTTTGCACGGTTCGTCTGTTGTCTCTTCTCCTATAAACAGGAAAATCATCTTGGTCAACAATTGTGGCTGGCTGGAACTTTTTTGGGAAAAACCTAATACACTTGCCATTGGCCATACATGGTGCCCTTCTGTTGGCCAGTCCACATGGTCCATGCATCATATGGTTGGAGGCAATTTGATAGAATTCTGGATGTGTGTCCTTGTTTGGTATCTCAGCAGAAATTATGTTGTCAATGTCTTCTACATTTGGATACTTATTTGAAGGATGCAAAAAGATTAAGATATAAGCATGAGGCAATCCTCTTTTTTGCCACTCAATGGTGTAAACAACTGTATTACAATTAAAATATCAGTAGCATCATTCATAATGTATATTTCAAATTATAATTGTATAATTGAAATGTAGGAAAAAATTGATGGAGTTGGTAATTACTTACATCCAAGAATGGGACCAAACACATGTCCACTTTTAAGATCATTCATTAACTAGTTTATTTTCATTTTGAATACCCGTGACACAACATCACGGCAATCATGAGTAGTAAGATTTGACTTTGCAACTTGTCGTTGCATTTCTGGCCATGCTGGATTACACGTTAATGTCAAGAATAGGTCAGGAAATCCTACATGGGTACAAATTGTCATCCCATCAAAATACAATTGTTCCATATATCTCTGACTACCAACGAACGAACTTGGTACTATAATTCTCTTACCTTTTTCATTGCCTTGGGTTAGGGGCTGATTATTACAGTCATTTAAATTGATGTACTTGTCAACTCAGAGTTGTTGTTGATGTTGTCTAACATAGTTTAGTTTTTGAGACTCAATCATACAATATCCATCAACAACCCATTGGTGAAACAATCTTCTTGAATGAAGTATTCTTTGTGCTTCATTATCCCTTGATTGCATCCTGTAACAAAAATACTCACACATGGTAACTTTGTTCCTCTTTGCAACTTGGCTATGCGGATTATCCTTATGAAGAATGTTTGGTCTGTAGCCATCTTCACCGTGTGGGTACAAAAGAGGATATTGCAAAGGTAAATATGCAGGATGAAGTTCATTTATTCTTTGGAGCATGCTTGTTTGCTTCTCGATGATGATATCTCTGTTATTTACTATATGCTCGTCACCAATAATCAAAGTAGCCACTTCAGTAGCATTTGGCAAATTATATAATCTGCCATCTGATTGTCTGCCACTAATGAGCTTTAGTTTCAGGTCGCACACTGCAGAAGAGTGTAGTTTGTCCCTTGACATTCTGAATTTTTGTGCATATCGATTGTGGGTATCTAGCATATTCTTGATGCCAATTATAATGTCTTCATCAACATTATTTTTTATACTGGACATAGACAATTGTTAATGGTAACCATTCTTAAAAACAAAATTTAAATAACTATAAAGGTGACATTAGTTTAGTCGAATGTTTAGACTTACGGGTATTGTGAAAGCCTATTGTTGACTTCGTTTTCAATGTCATAAATATATAGTTGTGCAAACTTTGGCGAGTTATCAGGCATAGGTAGGAGGCTTCCAATGAGGTGATGCGATTGACCATGTATGCGCAATGTAGGAGGACCTCTTCCAGTATTATAGGATGTGTCTACTTTGACACCAGGAGATGTGAATGCAAACATTAGGTTGTATAAACGTATGTTTTGCTGAAATTTCTTAGCTTGTGAGTCTCTGGTGTCAAAGAGTAGTTGCCGCAATGGCTGCGGAGCATCATGTAGTATTGGCAGTTGTATTTTTCCATCACCACAACATAATGTAAACATTAGGTTTCTTGTCTGTTTATCTTTGTTAATCCTCTCATCATACCACATCTTAGCTTTACATTGCTTGCATTGCAAAATTGGATCTCCAATATCCTTGTAACCTGCACCTACATTTAGATGCAGAAATTTAGATTGTGTACATTATCAAAGGTAATGAAGGGCAACACAACATAAGTTGGACATTGAATGTAAAAACTGGTATTTTCATTGTGATATGGTGCGTCTAGATTCCTATCATCATCGGTATCAACAACATCCTCAGTTGCTGGGTCGTCAAATGAATAATCTATATAACACATACATAGTCAGCAGTTAAATACAAATGGTTGGAAATTTGAAATGTTGTAATTAACATAACATATTACCTGTAACAATGTCTCCCTGTGTTATATCGAGTTTGTCATTAGTGTCATCTGAGATGTGCTCTATTAGTTTGGAATTGAGTATTGTGTATCTTCCTGAATTTATATGTTGAGAAGTCGTCCCAATTTGCATAGGTCGACAACCTGTAGTTGTATGTGTTGCAATAGATGGTGATGAATTAAGGTTTGACAAAGTTAAATTCTCTTTTCCAAACTTGGACAACAGATTCCTCTGTATCGAAGAAGCATTGATGGTACGTGAATTGACGAAATTTTTCGGTCGAGTTTCAAATTGCTCTGTAAAATGTTGTTCTGTCTGATTCGCAGACAAAGTGCTTTCGGATAATGGTGTAAATTGTGTATGCGGTAAGGCACTGTCTACAAAAAGGTGTGCATCACATGGTGAGGTCCGGGTACGCTTTTTTGCACCAACAGTTGTCATACATGCATAAATATTTATAAAATAAGTAATAATTAAATGAATATTTGTATTCATTATTACCACTATGTAAATCTGGATTTGGAGTGCCAAAGCTTTGTCTTCTTTCTTGCAAAATGTGTTTTCTATGTTTCCTCCGTTGAGCAAAATTTTCCATTTAACCTTTTTGTAATGAATAAGTTCTACAATATTGTGTCAGAGCTTCATAATGAGTATGTAAGATCAACATAGTCAAATACCATCATCTCATATTTATCCCATACATGTACATGAAAGAGTGAGACAATAATTAATGTAAAGTATAATTTATTGCATTAAGATAAAAAGCTTACTTGAGAGTTAGGAGTAGAAGTAAATGTGGTGTTGTTGTGGAGCTGTTGTTTAGCAGCTTCACTTTTGGTTCATCATTTATGAATATATGCGTTTTAGATGGTGGTGAATGTGAGTCAATGTTGTTGAAGATGGGAGACTAAGATTATGAATTATTCTCCATTAATATTCTGCACTGAAGTTGTTAAACAAAAAAGAAGAAGTGGTTTCGATACATTGGCTGGCATTCGTGCAGTTTTCTTTTCCTCCAAGCCTTTGATCAAACATTGTGTGGCCCATACGCTTGTGTCAATCAGGCCCACAGTACCCCACAGTACTTGTTATTAATTGCTCCATTAAATGTGGTTGTAGCCTTTATGGATATGCACAACATTGTTATAATTAATCTTGGAAATTTGTACTTTTTGATTTGACAAACGGGAAACGTTGCCTTATTGTGATATATTTAATATTTAATATATTAATATACATCTATATTTATGAATATCCATAGTAGTTTTTATTTTTTTGATTAAAATATATTTTATAAATATCCACAGTAGTTAACGTTGTATATATTAGTCATCGTATTTGACGTAGGTTGGTAAAATTAAAAATCTATTGGTGTTCAAACAGAATGATTAATAACACTAAAAACTAAATTCATCGTATGCATTACATTGTTTCAGTCTTATTGGAGGGATGCTATACTGACATTCGAAGTATTAAGCAATCAGGAATAAATATCATATTAATTAATTAACATCAAATATCATATTCAAACATATAAAGGCATAAATATAGCAACTCACTAAATTCATAATCAATAGCATCCAAATTTTAAGCGAGATATTGTTCATAAAACTTAATTAACAATAAAGAAATTGTTTGGTTCCCCAAGGGAATATTAAAATTGTTAAAAATATGACATGATTACTAAATAAAATATTCAAACATATATGCTTATATTTTTAACCAAAATATTAAAGGGTAGTGGATTCTGAAGATAAATAATCAAGGGGAGTTGTACTCGTCCCTCGTTGTTTGCTTTCTGGAAATGACCTCCCAAACACGTTGATTGGGCTTGTAATAGAAGACAACTTCGTCACCAGCCATCAAATCATTTTGTGTTAAGAATTGGAACCATGGCTGACCAAGACATTGGAGCCCATTATGGATACTCAACTTCCAAAAGTGACGACGCCCACGAACACCAAGGACAGTAATATACTCGTGTGCTGCATTAACATAACTCACAACATCGGGTGGCAGTACCTACATTGGAACAAAGCTAGTGAGTAAATATTTAAAAGGTATGATATTAGAAAACAAAAACAAAATTTATATGACCAAAGTGTTACCAATGGATAAAGTCGAGCAATCATGCGATTGTCGACATCCACAGTAAAAACATAATTTCTGACAGAATGGGGAGGCCTGCCACATGTATGTGCATCGAGTGGCGGTGAGAAGTGGATATCAAACTTCCAATTCTTGTTCGGCGCAGCAAATGTAATCATCACACATTCATATATTCCCATATCCCTCTTGAACTGTTTGAGACCATTAGCAATGTAGACTCGGTTATTAAATTTTCTAACTCTTATATGCTATTTGTTTCCATTGTAGTCCAACAGCACATAATTTGGGTAATCTGGAGCCCATTGTTTATGATAAAGTGAGGGTACCTCAACGATATTTTGGAAGTAAAGACCTAAACGTGTTACTGTTTTATTTGGGATCCTGTAAATATTACAACATATATTATTTTTTTGTGGGATTAAGAATAATGGATAAATAACGTTGAGGATGACAAATACTTACCCTGTCAACATGAAATATGGCCTTAAATTGGTATGTCATACTGGATGCGAATAACATAGGTGGGTCCTGAATGGCATAACCAAAATGCAAGCAAATAAAATAATGAAAATGAAAACAAATAATGAAACATAATAGGAGGTATACGAAGGTACTAATGAAAATGATAAATAAATACCGTAAATGTTTCGAATACAAACCTTAATATTCAATGATGAAACAAAATAATAAAATAAGGATCCGGAAAAAAAAAAGGTACTGAATCATGCAGATGCGGGATTATAAGGCAACACAAACAAAAAATAATGGTTGACTACAACAAACCAATGATGCAAAATAGAAAAATAGGCTATACGAAGGCACTAAAAAATATATGTACTTGGGTTTGTGTTTGGAAGACATTTTTAAAAAACATGTAACAAAAGATGGACCAAAATGCAAGCAAAGTATAATGAATATACAAACAAAAAAAAAGGGAATCATGGAAGGAAATGATGAAAATCGTCAACACCGTCCATGTTAGGCATACACACATGAATTCAATAACCAATTTATATGGAACATATACATATAAGAAGTATCACACAAATAATAGGAAAAGACATAAATCTTACAGTCATAATTTCCAAAGACATCATAAACATGATGAATATCATAGTCGACAGTGTTACAAACATCAACACGAATATGTAGTCTATAATCAGCATATACATATAACATACATATAATATATAATAACCATAAAAAAGGAGGGAAAAGTAAAATACACTAACAACATTGGAACGATGAGTGATGAACCAAACTTGAACATATACATATGAGAAGGAAAAGACGAAGGATGGAAAAACATATACGAAGGAAAAGACGAAGGATGGAAAAGTTAAAGAACTTACCACATTGGAGACGGTTGATGATTGTGTACTCATACTGTTAAGGGTTGTATGATGTTCTTCGACAAATGAGATAAGAAATGTGGATAATTGTTGGTTATGCTTTCGTATACTAAAGGTTTTGTAATTATTATTGAATGAAAATGAATGGGGTTTAGTAAATACATAATGTACTTGCCGTAGCGGTTATTACTTATTGGAAACCGATTTTTAAGTGACATCTCTTCGAATATACTATTTAATAGTGTCACTATCAACACTTAATCAACAGTTAATAATAATAAAGATTTTATTCATTATATAAACTAATTTAAAATATTTAATATTGTTGTTGTGTATTAGTTGGGAGGCTTTTACACTTCCCGTAATCAATTGTTTATTAATTATAGTGCAATTTTATAATCATAATTACCTTTCTCACTTCCCAATTATGATTAGATTGCTAGAACTTTCTTCAGATATATTGTGCATTGGGAATTTACACCTGAGGACATTTATACTCTATATCTACTCAATTAATTATATGGATCTCCTATAATAATTACTATGTACTGGTTTATGGCCATAATATTATAAAGTATATTATAGCCATAATATTATAAAGTATAGGCATCCAGCATACCTGTATACGCACTAATTCCAAGAAGATCCATTGATCGGATTTTGTAAATGAGTATATGTCACCTTCATAACTACGTCAGCATTGATATGTGAAGCTTTAAATTCTACGTTTGTACTTGTCAACCTGCAAGTAAATAAAAGTATCACATTCCATATTAAAATTATATATTAAAATGATAATACTTATTTTTTGCTTATGAAAATAAAAGACATAAAATGTTCTGAACAAATTGAGTAAACGAATTTGAATTTGAGGACAATTTTAATTTAATTTTAATACAATGCATAAAAGAATTCAAACACCTGCATGTAAATAAAAGTATGACATCCATATTAAAATGATAAAACTCAAGTTTTGTTTATGAAAATGAAAGACATAAAATGTTCTGAACAAATTGATTACACAAATTTGAATTTGACAACAATTTTAATTTCATTTTAATACAATGCATAAAAGAATTCAAACACAATAGAAAACGCTGAATGATTTCTATGTTTTCAAGTAGAATTAAAAGACATTAATGTTTGGTATTATGTTGTTAATCTTATATTCGAATTTCATTTTCAACAATTTTAAAGTTATTATTTTGTTATTATCATATTCTGCATTATCTATTTTTTACATTAACTCAAGGTTGATGCTGGTATAAGTTGTAACATCCATACAATTCATTCTTCATACATCGGTAATTAAACTTGTTCCACATCACAAAATACATCATAATCATGACCTAATTCTTTAAACCAAAAGGTTATATGACATGTCAAACATAACATACATACATCACTTAAAAGGTTATAGTTTTTTAAATGAAAATAACAACTAATTCCTCAACTTTTATATGCTTGTTGGTGGATAGTTCATATGTTGCGTATTCTTCACTGTCAAACTTACTACTTCCTTGCTGATCGGACATTCTTTTTGCAGGAGTTACAAAGGCAGTATTTCCAGGATCATATTCAGCTGACTGTGACAATGAAGGCTGTGTAACAATAAATATATTATTAGTAAATAACAATTATTAGTAAATACCAATAAATAAAAATACCAATACAATAATAATTAAAGTCATTGTAGCTAAAAACAAATAATATCAACAAATAAATAAAATGTCTACTGTAGGATGGTAATCTTGTTGTGATGAAGATGCAGCACCAATGGCCAGTGACCTGTTGCTTATACATTGTTCATCCTACAAGTAAGAATACATTGATATAAAAAATTATTTTTTTAAAATTACAAATTACACTGACATGGTCAAATTATTATTACCTGTAGACCTAGCGTGGATATCAATGATTGTATATGATGTTCCTGTTCACTAAAATCCAACACAAATGATTGGTGCATCTGTATACGGTATTTGAATCTGACAACCCAGGTTTTACTCAACAATTGATCAACACACGCAAGGAACATCTTGATCTCATCACCACTCTACAAATAAAAAACCATTTTAAATACACATTTGTGTTCATTGATCATTTTGTAATATAAATAACTTACCGCAATCAACTCTTGACGACATTCATCCGCAGTTTTACCAAATATTTTGATACATACTGCATCCCAAAAATGGAAGTTAGCCTTCTCCCCATTCTGTTCCATCTTGACAACTAACTTATACCTAGACCAACAGAAATTTGTTACAAAAAACAGTGAATGTGGATCACTTAAACAACAAAAATTCAAATTTATTTCAATTTCTATTTGGCGAAAAATACATGTTACCTTGGAATAGTGTGAGTAACATGGTTCTGGCACGAATGGCAGGCTGCACCTATTTTTAATTGACCAAAAGTGGTAGTACAGTATGGACAACTGTCATAACTCCCTGGTGTATCAATCATCACTTCATCGACGGTGCCAACAGTCAAATAGTAACAGTCCTAAATAAGTTAAATTCATTTTGAAAAATTATAAGAAATTAGAAATATCATAACAAAGTCCTCGGGTAACTGAAGATTAAGTTCATAACAAATTAGAAATATCATAATAGATTAAGTTCATAAAATGAATAAAATAATTTTAAAAAAATGACTTAAATAATAAATAACAATATTTGAAAATGATAATGACTCTCATCATTTTAAATTAACAATAGTTAATAGACTTACTTGTCGCAGACTCTTTATTTCACCAAAGCTCACTATTTGAGCATTATGCAAAAACTTATCTTGGCAATACTAGGTAGACTACGACTGAGAAACACCTCCCTCATCATCTAGACCGCCAATATAAAATGGCACACGTAAACTACATTAATGAAGAATATAAATGTATACCTGTATCAAACTGCTTATAAACCCAGCAATGAAATTAAAATCATTCATTGTACCTATCATGGAACTGTTGGATTTCTGCAATGTCACCATTCACATACAACTTCGAGCCATGCTTTATATTTTGTACACTGAGGGGATACTTGTCTACAAAAAATATAACGCTTATAATGCATTCATAAATTGAACTCAATCAAACATTTAATAGATGGAAAATCACTTAATACTCACCCTTGGGTTCTTTGATCCTAGCAAAAGTAAACATAACAACCAATGGCTTTTGCAGAAAATGGTTTTTCTCAATAGCATCATCCAGCTGAAGAGCATATTCCTCCCACACGGTCATGATGATCTCAGCATGACTATAACATATACATACATGTTGTGTCTCAACTGGGGTGGAATCACAAAATTAAATTTGATTAGAGATCACAGAATACTGCAGAGCTGGGTTAAAATTAAAAATACATGTTGCCTCTCAACTTGACAGTCACTCTGTATGCAGGATTAACTGTTTTGCGTTCAATCACTTCAGCAATAAGACCCACAACATCTATTTACATTACAAACACAGTAATGTCAAATTATGTTGAATATATTCATATTTATATATTTATAATTTACATACAATGGTGCATACCAAAAGGATAAATTCCATACCAACCAAAGTATCAGGTTTTGCAACGCCTAAAATTATATCAGCAAATGCAGTAATGGCATGAACATTGGGAGGAATCTCAGGTCTGTCTACCTCTTTGACAGACGTTGTCTTCACGAAATAAACCAAATATTTAATTGTACTCACTTTGTAGTCAGAATGAGTATCAACAACCTTGATGTTCTGAATAACATATGCACCACCACAACGCAGCTTGGGCTCAAATTCAAGGAACAATTCTTGCCATAGAGTTGCGCCAATCTTTGTACCCTGCAACAAATAAAAATGAGACTTGTCAGTTAACTAAAGTACAAAAACTTGTTAAACTGAAGAACATTTAAATTATCGTATGGTCCATCAACACCATCTCAATGGATTGTCGACCATTATGCTTGTTAAGACGCCACATATCAGTGATTCGCACCGCTATCTTCCAAGTACCTTTCTTTGTATGCAGTTCACATATGAGGTTTTCTTTGTGAGACATGACTACAAATAAATTTATGTCAAACACATTATACACAGTTCTTAAGAAAATATAAGACAATTGAAGAACAAACCAGTAGGTATAGTCTTCGGCTTCTTGGTTATTCTTGGCCAACAGGAAACCAAATTAAAGAGGATTGAAAAAATAAAAGAGGGTTGACAAAATAAATGACAACACCAAAAAAAAGTACTAAAAGATGCACATTCAAGATCAACAAAGGTCCAAGCTTTTGTCTTCTTGGCCTGCGAAAAGTCATATACCATAACAAAAACGCATACACCGATATAGATCTGAAAAAACCAAACATACCAAACCAAGCCAAACAAAAATGAAGATCAAAAGGCAACAAATCTGGGTTTAGAAACGATAACATAATGATAAAATGCCCAAAGGTCTAAGCTTTTGTTTTGTTGTCCTGCAAAAACTCAAAAATAAAACAAAAATGTATCCACTGATAGACATGTGAATAATGGCAAACATGGACATCCATACAAAGTTTGTGTTGCAATAAATTACATAACCAAAAAAAGCTTATAAAGGATGGACAAGCATCATCAAAAATGGTTCACAGACAAAAATAACATTCTGTCTTCCGATAAATCAGAACACCAAAAAAACAAACTAAATGATACACATGCAAGATCAAAAGGCAAGACAGTTGGGGATAGAAAATGATAATAAACTGATTCTTTTCGCAACTGATTCAAAAATCAAACATGCCAAACATGTGAAACCAATCAAAAAATGACCCACGAAAAATCGAAAAGCTTCGTATAGGAAAAGATAAACTAATGATAAAATCAACAAAGGTCCAAGCTTTTGTCTTGTTGGCCTGCGAAAAGTCATATACCATAACAAAAACGCATACATCGATATAGATATGAAAAAACCAAACATACCAAACCAAGCCAAACCATTCATAACAGCAAATAAGGGACAACGTTGATATTCAAAACTCATCATACATGCCAAACCAAGCTGAAAACGAAAAACAAAAATGAGGAAGAAAGTGCACCTACGGTGAGTCCAACAAAAAATGAAAAGCGTGGAGAGCAAATCAAAATGGGAGACAATTCAAAAGCCACAATTGAAAAGGCACAATGGAAATGGAAAATGGAAAAATGGAAAGCGGCAAACAATGGAGACTGTGTAGCAATGGAAAGCATGAAACAATGGAAAGCGTGAAAAAATCAAAAACACATTGGTAACTGAACCGTCCACGCACAAAACGACAAAAATAATAAGTGTATAGTGAAACGTTAGCCCTGCCAATGCCAAGTCAGCATTGTCAGGGCCTTGTTTGTATCATGATAGATGATCTATCAGTTCATAATGATTCACTAAAATAAATCGGTCGACTCTTTGTTTGTTTCGTCTCTTTCTCTATCTATTAGAGTTTAAGTTTATTGTATATTTTTTTATCAAATAGGGGTAAAATTTTATCTAATTTTTCAATCGAAGGTATATTTCAAAAAATTATCCAAAACGGGATAAGTCATAATAATTGTTTACGACTTCTAACTTAGAAGTGTGATTTTTTTCCGTGAATACACTCTTTCTCTCCTGTTTTTTTCCCAATATAATCACTTTGAAATTTAATTCCTAATCTACACTACTTTAGACTTTGTGTTTTGATTCACACCACTTTGCAAATAAACGTGGTCAAAGAGATCTTACAACTGCAAACTCAAATAAACTTAAATACACTCTCTCTCCTTTTTGTTTTTTTTAAATTTAAAATATTATAAAATATAAATACTATATTATATAATTTTTTTAATTGGTTTTAAAATTACTTATTTGTTAAATTAAATTTTATAATTTTTTTAATTTTTTTAAAGAAAATCATATTATTAAATATGATTATTTTTGTTTTATTATTTAATTTATTTAACATATTTTTTAGGTGAATATTTTTATTTAAAATCTGAATTTCTAATATAATTATTTTTAATATAATTATATTACTAAATATAATTAGTTTGTTTATGTCATTAGATTTAATTAAAAATGATAAGACTTTTTGTTTTACAATTTATTTATAGAAGAACATTATATTGCATTATCAATAAAATACTTAAACAATTACACTTGACTAAGGAAAAACTTAAGATGAAGATATGTTAGGACAATTGTTTCTGTTATAACCATGTTGCCGGAAAATTCCACATTTTTTTCTACTTTCCTAATCATTTTCTTCTTCGTCCATCTCAGTAGGAATGTGAGTTGAAACGGGACGACCCATTGCAATCCTCTTTCTTCTTGGATCAAGACCCCACTGATTTCATTCATATTCTTGCCACATTGATTTGTGTGGCAGTAAACCAAAGGAGTTCTCGTAGACGTGCAAAATGTGTTGTAAAGTGAATAGCATCAGCACATAGTTCATGGGATTAAGATTTTACAGGTAGCCATGACGTGAGAACACGATAAGTGTTTAGCCTGATATTCACCACAATCACACTTTTGGGATTGTAACATTACTCTTAACCTTCCTGGTGGTCTGGCTGTTTGAAATGGGAATTGAGTCTTTATTATAATAAAAGTGTGATTGTGTCTGTCGAATTCATTTACAATGAGTGTATTAGATTCTTGTTGACAGTTATTCATTGCATCAGAGACGACTTCATAATACTGTGAGCCGGAGTTGATCATTGTCTGAGTTTGTCGACCTCTAATAGCAAAGTGTTGTGCGGTCTTGAAATACGTCTCCTCAACCAACGATGACACCGGCATATGTCTTGTGCTTTTTAACATAGAATTAACAGACTTAGACAAATTGGTAGTCATATGTCCCCAATGTTTCCCCTCATTAAAGCATTGCACCCAATTTTGTTTAGGCAATTGATCAAGCCATTCAGCTGCACTTGGCTTATTCGCACGGATATCCCCAAGATGTCGCCATTGCATCTTCTCAGTGAATGCGTAACTTGTAAATATTCAATCAATCTATTACGTTATAAAATTTAATTGAAAGTAAAATTTAGCGAATAAATAAAATACATTTTCACCAGCCAACATGAGTGGTTTCTTTAAATGTTTGCAATTTGAGTTACCGCGAAGAAAGTTTTGTGCAATGTGGCACAGACAAAAGAAATGGGATGTGTCCTGAACCCATAAGTTAGTTAGGTTGTTGTAGGCACTTATAAATGAGAGAAATTTTAATTTGTGGAGTAACATGTCTTCTCAAATTCTTTAGAAAAAACCCCAAGCTGAAGTTGTCTCCCCTTCTACAATGGTGTAGGAAATCAAGAAGATATGGTTAGCTCCATCTTGTGCGGTAGCTATCAACAGTGTGGCCGGTATACTTCCCGTAAAGTCATGTACCATCTATTTGTACTATGGGTTTGCAATATTCAAAGCCTTTAATGCATGGACCAAATGACCAAAAGACACGTTTGCCCAGTACAATTTCTCTTCCCTCATACACAAATTATGTTTGAGCAGCGACCACAGTCCCGGGAACACAAGATTGCAAAGCTCCCAAAAGTTTTGGCAGTTTGGCATGTGATTCTTCCCAGTTTCCATGAATCATCTCCAATGCTCATTAAATTTAAAACTAAATTTCCTCATGTTAAACCAGTAATGTTGTGCCATATATCAGAAGCAGAGATTTTCCTATGTTGACTAAAGTAGATATTCACGTTTTCAGGAAGGAATGTCCAAATGCATTCCTCTCATAGTGAGGTATTATTTAAATATCGTAATCTAAATCAAATCAGCTGTTTGGAACTTACTCAAATGTAAATTGTTATTGATCATTGAATGGAAGCAGCCCAATCAGTTTAAACTCTCAAGTCTAACAATTCAAAAGGATTGACCCTCTCGTATAACGTTCTTTTGCCCGATATAATTTCTCCTCCCTCATACACAGATTCTGTTTGAGCAGCGACCACAGTCCCGAGAACACAAGATTGCAAAGCTCCCAAAAGTTTTGGTAGTTTGGCATGTGATTCTTCCCAGTTTCCATGAATCATCTCCAATGCTCTTTGCTTTACTAACCATGTCTTCTTGTAGGATGGGGTATAATTCATGAATATTTTGATCTCTGCAATCAACGTCTTGATGGAGACGGTTGGGTTTGTTTTGACAATTGGTTGGATGATTTGTGCTATGATGTGTTTGTCGAGTTGCCAATGATCTTGTTCGAGCATTGGCACGAGACAAATGTGATGACCTCTGATACTCTTGATAATCCATTTGTTATGCCTCTTTGAATTGCATGCGCCTAAGCTCTATGTACAACCATTTTCATGTAATTTACACACGAAGTTTAGCCTTCTCTGGTCAGAGTAAATTGTTCTGCAGTCAAAATGATTTCTGATGTTGTATTCTTTGACTGTTCGAATACATTGTGCTTTTTCATCAAAGGTCATGCCAACCTCGAGTGCACCTATTGGTGGTTGTACATTATGTTGTTGCTGAACAAAATGGTGTCGATCAATGTAATGTGGTAGGTGGTCAATGTTCAAGTCTACTGGACACCTAGGTTGGAGATACTGCAATGGAGGTGACAGAGGTGTCGTTGGTCTGCCAACACCCTCGTCATCGCTTTGGTCATCGCTATCCTTATTGATGTGATCAAAGAACTGTTGATTCTCATCCTCACTAAAATCCTCCATGTTTTCATCATGAAATCGTATAATGGGATCTTCGTTAGCGATGGGATGTTCATTTCGGTTTGATGTTTGCATTTGTGGTTGTTATGAAGGTGGCGTAAAAGGATATGAAGGATGGTTTTTTTGGTCAAATGAGGTTTGTTAGGCATAAAAAAAAGATGGATTTTCGGATAATAGTTGTGTTTATGAAGTATAAATGTCAAAGGGGTCTTGTGTTTCTAGGTTGTTGTATGAAGATACTGGATTATTGAGGTCTATGTTGTTATACGGTAATTGTTGTGGAGGCGGTAGTTGTTGTTGTGGACATGAGGGTTGTGGTGATGATGGTTGTGGTTGAGGAATAAGGTCAGTAACATCATAGAATTCGACAAAATTCAATTGTGGATTCTGGAGAATTGTTTCCATCGCGCCTCTGAGATCGTCATTGTCTTGTAGTTGTGCTGAAATATAATGTATCTGACCCTGATGAAATGAAATAGGGACACGAAATAACAATTGAGCAACTTTTTCAGTTGCTCGAGTAGGGAGACAATTGTTTATTTTTCGAATGAATTGTGTAAATGCAATAGAACGACTAATGTAAATAAATATTGGATTCGTAGATGTGTACACCAATCCACGAACTGGGTCGTCTGCAATGTGACCATTGTGGTAAATGATGGTCAAAATTTATTTAGGTGGAGCCATGGTGGTGCTTATGTGATATGAGTGGAAATACTGTGACAGTTACAAATCGAGTTTTGTTTTGTGACAAAGTTATTGTGTGTGATATGTTGTTTTCAAATGGTGATATTATATATAGACTAAGAGTTAGATTGGAAGGTTAGGTGGCAAAGTTAGTTATGAGGGTTAGGTGGGAGCGATAAGTGGCAAAGTTAGGTAAAAGAGTTAGATTGGAAGGTTAGGTGGGAGGGTTAGGCAACAAAGTTAGTTACGAGGGTTAGGTGGAAGGGTTAGGTAGGATATTCAGTGCATGTGAGTGAACAGTGTGCAACACCACACATTAATGGGGTTGTCGGTGCATGTCGGTGCACGGGTCCATGGTTCACATGAATTAGAATCTTGATGCGTCACACTAGCACAGTCGTGTTAACGTGCTTTGGAATCTCGAGGCTTTACAAATTTGATTTGACGCAACTGTGCTTTGGAATCTCGAGGCCTTACAATGAGACAAATTATAAATGTGCTTTGGAATTTGGAGGCATTAAAATTAGATTGAGGGTATTTGTGTTCGGTTCACCGGTTCCAAGGAATAGCACCTCAAACTAGAAGCACAAAAAAAAAACTATGATTTGGACCCTTGATGCTTAAGTGCCCATGTTCTGCATTTTTTACAAATTATGTCGAACACATTAATGATATTTATGACACACTTTTTCTATGGTTTGAATGTCAAAGATTATATCGTGCACCAGTTCCATGGAATAACACCTCAAAATAGAAGCACAAAATCAAAAAAACTATGATTTAGACCCTTGCAACTATGCTTAAGTACCCATGTTCTGCATTTTTTTTTCAAATTATGTCGAACACATTAATGATATTTGTGACACTTTTTCTATGGTTTGAACATCAAAGAATCCAAAAAAATTATATCATGCACTAGTTCCATGGAATAACACCTCAAAATAGAAGTACAAAATCAATTATAATGGACTTCTACTGCATCAGTTATCAGGGATAAATCACAGTCGAAATTAACAACACTCAGCAATTTGCACACATCTATAAAAAAATAAATGTCGCATAAGTAAAACTGACATGACATGAACAACTCAATTTTTTTCACTCTGATAATTATAATGGACTTCTGCTCCATCAATTATCAGGGATAAATCACACTCGAAATTGACAACACTCGGAAATTTGCACACGTCTCTAAAAAAAATGTGGCACCAGTAAAACTAACAAGACATGGACAACTCAATTTTTTTCACTTTGATAATTATAATGGACTTATGCTCCATCAATTACAATGGATAAATTACAGTTGAAATTGACAACACTTGACAATTTGCACTCGTCTCTAAAAATATTAATGTCACACCAGTAAAACTGACATGACATGGACAACTCAATTTTTTTCACTTTGATAATTATAATGGACTTCTGCTCCATCAATTACTAGGGATAAATCACAGTCGAAATTGACAACACTCGGCAATTTGCACACGTCTCTAAAGAAATTAATGTCGCACCAGTAAAACTGACATGACGTGGACAACTTAGTTTTTTTTTCACTCAGTTGTTTTTTCCACTTTGCAATTTGCACATTATGGACCCTTGTAAATATGCTTAAGTGTTCATTTACCCATTCATCTAAATGCCCAGTTAACTAGTGACTCACCCAACTATAATCAAATTCTATAAATACCACTACAGCTAAAGACATTCGTAACAATTTCAAATTTTCATCTCAATCCCTACCAAAATGTGTCACCTAACTGCAGATGTTTGTGTTTACTACGATGACCAAATTTGCAATACTAATGAGGGCACCACCTTCGTTAGTAACAATACAAAAACTTTCATGGTCAACAAGACCATAACCTTTACACAATTGCTTGAACTTGTTCACCAAAAACTAAACATTGACCCCACAACAACATATCCAACATCTCCATTTTCGATGCCCTATATTTTTAATACACTCAAGCATAGAATGTACAACACCCTTCAACTAACCAACGGTCAATTAGTGGATGAAATCTACTACCAACAACCATTCATAGATGCAGGTCAACAATATTTTTTTCAATCTCTATAATTGAAAAATGATGATGATGTTTACACAATGTTAATGTGCAATGAGCAATACTCGTGTGTTGGCCCTATAAAATTATTATGTACCACCATTAGAAAACCAAATGCTATACTCAACCTGCTTCAATCAACTATCACTCTTACTCATGATGCAATTATGTATTACAATGGGAAGTGGAACATACCACGTCAAGGTGGGTTTTTGGGTTACTTCTTTACTGGAACAAATCCAATAAGATTTGGCATTCCTTCGGGATGTAGCATGGACAAACTCAAGCAAGTTGTACCTATAGGGATTCCCCCTTATGGAATTCACGAATCACAATTGGTTAAACGATTGTTCTTTCGACAACCAGGTCATGCTAAGTATTCAGAAAATTTAATTGAATATGAAATAACAGAATTGAAAAATGACGAAGATGTGCTAAAGGTGTTAGTACAATCCAACTATTGAAAACGATTCTGCATAATAGAAATTTTGGCTACTTTTAACAAACCAGTAATCGAAATAGAAAAAGATATGTATCCTGTACAACATATTTCAAATCATCATTAATTTTGTCATATTTGCGTTGTAATTGTATTTTTTAATATGTTTCATTATTTTCGACTATAATCTCAGTTACGACACTTTGAAATTTTATGTCTATTGTATAAGATAGATGTATCAATTCTTATTTATGTCTTTTTTTACTGTGTTTTTTAATTTGTTTTAATACTACTAACTAATTTTCTTATTTTTTTAATTAACGAACATAGCAAAAAAATATCAACAGCACATAAATTTAACTACAAAATTACATACAACGTAACTAACAAATTATACTCTAATTTTATCCATTTTTTTATTTTTCTTTATCTGTATATTTTTCTTTAAAAAAAATTAAAAACAAAATTATAAAATTTAATTCAATAAATAAGTAATTTTAAAAACAATTAAAAAATTATATAATATAATATTTATATTTTATAATATTTTAAATTAAAAAAGAACAAAATGAAGAGAGAGAATGTATTCACGTTCATTTGAGTTTGCCGGATCTCTTTGGCCACATTCATTTGCAAAGTGGTGTGAATCAAAGCACAAAGTTCAAAGTAATGTAGATTGAGAATTAAATTGCAAAGTGATGTACATTGAGAAAAAACAAGAGAGAGAGAGAGAGAGTGTATTCACGGACAAAAACCCAGAAGTTTTATTTTTTTTAATTGAAATCATAAAATTATTTATGACTTTAGTACAAATATTTTTTTTACGACTTTAAAATCATAAATTTTTTATAACTGTAGTCGTAAAATTATTTATGATTTTTTTATGTTTTACAACTTTAAAGTCGTAAAACGTTTTTTTATTTTTTAAAGGTTTATGACTTTGAAGTCATAAACCTGTTTTTTTTAATTTTTGTTTTAAATTTACAATTGTTTACGGTTTTATTTTTATTTTAAATAAAATTATATTTAAATATATGATAAATAATATTAAGTTGACTTATTTATTAGTATACTTTTTTATGATTTTATTTGATATGTTATTAATTTATTTTAATGTTTTATTATTTAAAACATGTTATATATTTTTTTAATATAGTTTAATTTAAATGTTTTTTATTTAAAGTTTAAATAATCTATCATTAAAAATTAAAACAACATAACTAATACATTAATATAAAATGCACAATACAAATGAAAGAAAAACATAAAAATTACAAGTTATTTTAGTCATGTACTTGTTTGTATGGATAATTAGTACGATTATGTCCTTCACTTCTACATAATGAGCATTTCTCATGCCTATTTGGAATTGATTTGTCCATTTCATTATGTATTCGAGTAGTGGTCAACCTGTCTGATGTCTGTTGTCGTTTCGAAGGATCAGACATAAAATGTGGACCTAAATAGTGAGGTCATGTGTCTTCACTTCCAAGGGAATGAAAATGAAGTTGATAAACTTTGAAAACATTTTCCAACACATATACAGGGTCAACAAAGTCATCATAATTTAAATTGCAAAAAGCACATGCTGCAATTGCATGCGAGTAAGGTAGTCGAAGTGCTTGAAATTGTCCACAATCATACGACCATTCATTCAATTCGACAGTGCATGCCATTGCTTGTCAACCAGGTCGCGTATTTGCAATTTCTTGAACCTTAAACTCTCATGTTTCTCGAACATACATGCGAACATAATGTGAGGTAGCAATGTGTTGATTTTCTTGCATCATGACATATACGTCTTCGAAGTACCTATGTCCCGCCTTTATCATATTCATGATTTTGATGCCATTAGTAACAAATGAATCATTTAATTTATTAAATGTTTGATTGACTAAGGCAATAATAGGTAATGCTCGAGCTCCTTTCCAAACAGAATTCATACATTCAGCAAGGTTGGTAGTCATATGGCCATACCATTTTCCTTCATCGTAGGCATGAGTCCATTTACTCTTAGGAATTTGATCCAACCAATCTGCTGCTTGTGGAAACTCTGCTCGCATAACAAGTAACTTAGCCTCAAATCGTGGTTTCCTCATGATGAGGACATGACCAAGAGCAAGGGCAAGGATCCACTTGAAGGACTTGGAGGATCTATGACAAGGGCTAGAGAAAGGAAAGCCAAGGAAGCTCTTCAACAAGTGATGTCCATACTATTTGAATACAAGCCCAAGTTTCAAGGAGAAAAGTCTAAGGTTGTGAGTTGTATCATGGCCCAAATGGAGGAGGACTAAATGACACCACTTTGTCTCAATTTTAGAGTGTTTAGTTTGTCTAAATAATGGCCCAATCCTAGTAAAGTTGGTTGACCAAAAATATGTTTTGGGTTAATCAACTAAAAGGGCTTTAGTTAGGTTTAGTTCAAGTTGTAATAAGGGCCCAATTGGCAACCTAGGCATCAGCCTTTTGGGAGACCAAATGGGGGCTGACTTGATGGCTGTTGGGGGTGACTTTTGGTTGCCACAATTTCAATTACACTCAGTCATTAAGTTCTTTAATTCCCTAGGTTAATGGCATTAAGTTCTTTTAATTCTAGGTTAGTGGGTCATTACTAAAATCTGATGTAAAGCTTCTATATAAGCTGAACCATTTTATCAATAAACACAAGTTGAGTTTTATTCAGAAAATTAGACTTTATCTTTTTTATCTTAGTGAGAGTGATTCTCCTAAATTTTTGAGTGATTCAAGAACACCCTGGTTGTATCAAAGGACTTTCACAACCTTTGTGTGTTGCCCCCGCCGAAAAGAGTGATTCTTTCCTTCCTTTCATCTTCAACCTTGTTCTTTCAAACCACAATTCCAGAAAATCCACTTCTGCCCAGAATTATCTCGTGGCCATAACTCCCATTTTACGCACTCAAATTAAGTGATTTTTTAGCCTAAATTGAATTTCGAAACGAGACCTTTCACCCCGTTTTGGAATCACCTCACTTGGAGCCTTGTAGCTTGAGTTATTGTCATTTCTATATTTTTGTCCAGCCACCACTTAACCTACGTTTTACCATCCCATTCATCCATTTTATGCCAACAACCACCTTATTACGACCCACAAAATTAACCACCTTATTTTCCATCCTTTCCTTAATCAATTTCCGTATTTTCCATCAAGGTCTAATCCTAAATGATCCTAAGTCAGCCCTTGTGCCATGAGGGTTCATACCACCTCATCGCATACCCTATGCGAAAAGATAGAACAATGAGCAATAAATTTAGTGAAAATGTAATAAAGCAAGAATATGATGCATGAAATAGGAAGAAACATACCCATATCGATGACTTGTTTTTTTAAGTCAACATTTTTAAATTGTTTGTTGAAATTTGATGCAATGTGGCAAATGCAATATACAGACGAAACATCTAGTCCATTCCAGCACTACAAGAATTATGATTTTTAGTGACTAAAAAATTGTGATGAAAATTCAAGTTGTCACTAATAATATATCATTAGTGACAAAAAAGTTGTCACTATAATTTTATTATTAGTGAGAAAACAATATTTGTCACTAATATCTACATATTTTATTTTAAAATTGTTACTAATACACATTCTAGTAGTCAATATTATTAAGGTATTTATGGCAAAAAGAAAAAAAATGAGTTTGTCATAAATATTATAGTTTATTAGCCTTTTTTTTCAATTATAGTTGACAAATTATTCATCATTAAAAATTTAAAGCAATTATGAGATAATAAGTAATTAACAAATTATTCATCATTCAAAATTTAAAGAAAAAAGAAGAACTGAACCTATAACCTCTTACTATGAGAAGCAAACCAAACTACTAAACCACCTTTGTTTCTTGTAAATTAAGTGAGAATTAATTAATTTATTTACATTCTATTTATGTTATAAATTTGCATATTGTATTATTAATATTGCATTATTATTATTTTATTATTTATATTTTTTAGTTATAAAATTTTATTTATTTTTTATTTATATCCTATTATTTATAAATAACAAAACGTAAATAAGATAATATAAATAATAAAAATAAATAAAAATATAAATGAAATATATAAATAATAACATATAAATAAGAAAACATAAATAACATCATATAAACAATAAAAAATATAATGATCCAAATATAAATAATAAAATTTAATTAATGAAATATTAGTTATCTTGTAAATATAATTTTTAAAATTATTTACTAGTCATGAATATAAATATCTATCAACGAGTGGAATGCTCATTTTGTTAAGATTTGAGATAAGTAGTTAAAAATATTTATTATATGCAAAACAAACTTAAAATATTAAAATCTTTCAATTATAATTGGTTATCATATAATTTATTCAAACTTCATCCATTCCAATTTTCTCAGTATTAATCAACTATCACTAACCATTGAATTTTTAAATTTTTGCTATAAAATTGCTTTGAATTATTTATTGGAGTTTTAAAACACATATATATTAATTTTTTTACTTTAAAATATTATTAGAATAAAATATTATATTTTGAATGTATTGACATTTTTTTACTAGAATGTATGTCACGAGGTCATTAACAACAAATTATGTCTGGTTTTAACTAAAAAAAATAGACCATTAAAATATACTTAGAGTAAAATTTTAACCACGTGATTTTCTTCTATTTTTTCCCTACTAACCACCTTCTAGTGGTGGATTTGAGAGTAGTTAAAATACTAACTACCTTTTAATATTAGCATATTAAATCAAATTTTTTATCTATTATTTTTGTCAAACTAAAAATATAAATTAAATTCAGTTGTATTATTTAGAGTAAATGTCAAGAAACGAACGTGTGTAATCATCAGAATAACAATTATTATAGCAAGCAACAAACATAATATATGACCAAAAAAAATACTAAAAGTAACTAATAATAAAGTTTGGTGTACAAAAATTAAAATAAATATGTACAATACTAGTTTTTATCTTTCTAGCTTTCCTAATTTTTCTCAATATCTTTTTATCTTTATCTCTTTTGCTTTATTAATAACTATTATTATATCATTTTTATATATTTGTTGTCATTTTATATTAATTATTATTACTCATTATTTAATTAGTTGAAAATAAATGTTTTTTTAAATATTTTTAACAAAATTGTGTTATAAGAAAAAATGTTAACCCAAAAATAAAATAAAAATTAAATTTTAAGTAAATATTTTGATTTTTTGTACTTTTTAAAATATTTTTAAATACATAATATTTATTTAATGTAATTACAATTTAATATTTTAATGATAACTATAAATTTTAAACATTAAAATAGACTCATGTAATGCACATGATAAAATAATAGTAAGAAAAAACATATATTTAATAAAGTATTATGATGATAAAGTTATCTTGTTTAAGAAAATAACATCATCAATATTTAAAAAAATTAAAAGATAATTTATCACATTAAATTTGATGATCCGGACACATGCCCGCCGCCCCGCGCGCGCACACACATATATAAAGTATTTTATATTTTTTATGCTTGTATAGTATTTAATGGTTTTTTAATTTTTTATATAATTTTATTAGTCATCCCTTTATATAGTTTATCTTATAAAAGTATTTTTAACGGTCATAATTATATTTATGTAAAATTCAAATTAAATCTTTATATTAGAGAAAACACAAAACAACTACTAATTATCACATCCACTTCAAGCATTAAGTGAGAATTCAACTTCCATATTTGTAGTTGCTTTTGTTTGTTTTTTCTTTATTGCTACTCCTACTAAATTTATTTGATTTTGTGTTACTTTTAACAAAAGATAGTTTGAATTTAAACTTGAAATAATACTTATTCTAGTAGTTTTCTCTCAAGCTAATTAAATTTTGAAAATTTTTGTAATATGGAGCATATACCATATATGAATTTCTAACTACATTAATAACTTACCGTTGCAAACTAAGGAAAATTTATCCACCAAATTAGAGTTTTTTTTTGGACTTAAATATATTTTTTGTCCTTGATAGATTGACATATTCTATTTTTGGTTCCTAATAGAATTATTTTTTGAATTAAGTCCCTAATAAAATAAGAAAAATAATTTCTAGTCTTTGATTTATGTTTTAATCCTTCTAATATATCTAATTTTTTGTTTTTGTCTCTAGTATTTAGAAATTTTTTTATTAGTCTCTATCAAGTATTTTTTCAAAGGGACTAATAGAAAATGAACAAAATTTTATAAGGATTAAAATAAAATAACAATAACTAAAAATAAAATTTTTGTATTATTAGGAACTCGATGAAAAAAAATTATTAGAAATCTAAAATAAAATTTAACTAATTTATTATGAACTAAAAACATATTTAATTTTTTTTTTATAAAATTAGAACTATCTCTTTCCTCATTGATAAAAAATAATTCTTCATTCACTACTGCTACCCTTCCTTCATGCTAATTAATAAAATAATTTAATTTTATGAATGTTTGTTGCAGATGAAAATATTCAGTTTGTTTTAAAGATCAAATGGACCTCATTCTTTGCTCATTCAATTCCCTCTTTCTCAATCTTATTCCACCGTGCCAAACGTAAAAGATTACGTGAATCAATTAGATAAAGGAGGAAGTTATAACTTCCCCATTATTAATTAACCTCTCTCACCCACTCTCTTACTAAACACTCCATTCCCTACAAAAAGATTAAAAAATAATTATAAAAAAAATTCACCTATAACCTTCCACCTACTTACGTCAAAACCAAAATCAAAAGCACTCACAAAGAACCAAAAGCACCCACACAAAGAAGTTACCTTCCCTCATAGTGAAGAAAGAGAAAATAATGCAAAGGTTGAAGGTTCCAAGTACGAGGAGTTTAGAGAGAATTGTAGAGAATCAAGCAAAAATAGAAGCTTTAGGGTTGTCCAAATTGGCCACCATTTTCAATGATAGAATTCAAAAAGCTAAGAAAAAGGATAATAAGGAGGCCAACGATGATGATGAAGACTATGTACCTGAATATGAAGGGGGACTTGGATCAAATTTTTCAAGTGAAAATTACGAGAACGACAAACGTGATGAGTTTGCTGCTACAGATGATCTTGAGTCATGGAAAAAAAAGGCAACTCTTTAATTTTTTTAATATAATGCTAATATACATCATTTTCTTAACAAATGAGTTGGGTGGTTTTGTGAGTGAGAGTAAGATATATTCTCAATAAAATTCACTCTTGCTTAAAAAAATAAAATTAGTTAGTGATTAAGTGTGTTGTGAGTGTATCATTTGATGTTAGGAAGTTAAATTTGGAGAATTGGTTAATTTCAATTGAAAAATGTATATATGTTGTTTATGAATTGATCTATTCTTTTAGGCATGAAAAAAATTGAGATATAATTTTTCCATTACATATTCAGACTTTCTTGATTTATTACAATTAGAATTTATATTATACACAAGTTTAACTTGTATTTTATTTTTATTTTTATGATTAATCATTGTAATTGATAGATGATGAAATCATCGATATTGAATTCTAAAAGAGTTTATAATGATCCATCCATACACCACTCTCTTGATAAAGAACTTCTATCTAGGTGTAGGTCCCACACACTCATTTTGTCTTTGTTTTTCCTATCGGAAAATCCAGTTATAGGAGACACTCTGAACTCCTTCATTCATTGTGTTTTCTCTAATAGGCTCTTAATAATTGCATAATCAGTGCACCGCCATATTTTTCTTCACCAGATTCTACTCAATGGCTATTTGGCTTCTTCTCGTCCTGAAATTCTACTCAACAGCTCTCCGGCTTCTTCTCCACCATTTTAAATTTTTGAAATGCGTTCTTAGACGACAGTACATAGTAGCAACAATCACATACAAAGTTCCATAAGCAAAGATGATGTCAAGTATTTGGAAAAACTTTTGTGACAACAACTCCAATAGCTAAATCCTAATCTATTATGATAGAAATGGGTTTTTTTTCCTCCATTGCCTGAAGGAAAGTTTTAAACAACCATATGAAAGAATGCTCTCACTTATCTTGCAATAAAGCACAACCAAATAAAATTGATTGACAGTGATTATTCAATCCAGTGAAAGGGGCAAATGGCATACTTTACTTGTTGGTTTTTATATGTGGTATCAAAAGTTATGACATTTCCAAATTATTGGTAAGCTAGCATTGATCTAGCATCTATCCAAAAAAAATACCATTCAATTATCATCGTCACATTGGATTGCGCATAATAACTTAGAATTCTTCACTTGCTTCTGCCTACAATAATTAAAAATAGCTTGAGCATCTCCAACATCTAAATTTCTACTTCATAGATTTCTAATATTATTCCCACAATCTTTATTGGTGAAATCTGAATCACCATTATTGAAAATTGTAGCAACTTTCCTCTGGGTATGCCTTCTTGTTCAAATTTTTCAACAAGGCATTTTTTATCATCATTCATCTTTTTATGACACCGCATATAAGACACACTTTTTGGGCTAATCATGCCATGATTGTGATTGTCATTGAAAGATTTTATAATCCAATTGATTTCTGTTGTGCCTCTTGAAACAATAAGATAAGTTCACTACTATTTTTTTATTTTTTTTATGATGCGTCTTCAGAGACGGTTCTTGAAAACCGTCTTAGTATGTAAGGCGGTGAAAATTTTGTAAATGTAAGATTTTCAACAAAAACAGTTTTACAAAAATCGTCTTAGAAATTATCATTTTAGGATGGTTCTGGGGAAACTGTCTCAGGAGGTCATTATTTTAAGACGGTTTTATAAAAATTGTATTCGTCGAAAGTATCCTTGTTTTTTAACCTCCATGTGACTCTCTCTGTCTCTCTCATTCGATTCGATCATGAACCTTAGAACCTTTGCTTTTTTCTTTTCATCTCCCACTATCTCCATATTCGTCTTCGATGGCAAAGGGAAATGCGAAAAAAGGAGAATGAGTGGCCGAAGCCAAGATGTTACCCACAACTTCCAAAGGACATTGTTGCTCCACCTCCTCACCATTCTCCTCATCACCACTGACTTTCTCCTTAGCCGAATCGAGCTTCCTTACTGAAACACATTGTTTCACTAAAAGGGAAGGAAAAAAAAATATAAGAAAAGCCCACCCCCCCTCCAGTATTCTTTATTACCCGAGACCCTCCCCCCCCCCCCCCCCCCCAATTTTCAAAATCCCTTCTTCCTTTCAATAACCCACCCCCACCTCTCAAACCCTATCTCTTTTTCCCTAAATTTTCATCTCCCAATCCTTCACTCATCTCCTTCCATTGTTCCAAAATTATCAAGCTTAATGCATCCTTGTGTCATTTCCAAGCACAAGTAGGTGATTGGAGAAAAATGGGAACACTACTCATTTCCTTAGATTTTTCTATTTGATCTCTTTGAGGTAAAAATTTATAACCCATTGTGTTAGATGAGTATTTTATAGCACTGATTAGTTATGTGTTGTGTGAAAAGGGTTAGAAACTACGTATTAAGAATTATTATGGTTTCCTTAAAATCCTAGGTTTGCTAAAATTGGGGATTTTGTCTAATCTCTTGTTCTCTTATTTTAAATACTTAAATCCTGTGGAAAATATGGTGGTTGATCTACCCAACAACAGTGGAAGACATTGATTGCATTATTTATGTGAATAGTTAATCTACTTAGCGACATTTTTTTAAAGTTCTTTTAGGAGAAGCAAGTAAACTTCAATATATATATATATATATATATATATATATATATATATATATATATATTCTTTATGATCTTGGAAATTTATTTTGAGATTTTGATAATATATATAAGGATGAATGTTGGATTATTTTTTTATGGTATTTATTGTGAGTTCATGATTGATTGGCATTTGCTACAACGAAGAGATAATGTAGCCTATGAGTCAAATTCTCAAGTATAATTATAATTGTTGTTTGCTACAACGAAGAGATAATATAGCCTATGAGTCAAATTCTCATAGTATAATTATAATTGTCGTTTGCTACAACGAAGAGATAATGTAGCCTATGAGTCAAATTCTCATAGTATAATTAATATTTGTTGTTTGCTACAACGAAGAGATAATGTAACCAATGAGTCAAATTATTATAGTATAATTAATATTTGCCATTTGCTACAATGAAGAAATAATGTAGCCTATGAGTCAAATTCTCATGGTATAATTATAATTTCCATTTGCTACAACGAAGAGATAATGTTGCCTATGAGTCAAATTCTCATAGCATAATTAATATTTGTCGTTTGCTACAACGAAGAGAAAATGTAGCCTATGAGTCAAATTCTCATAGTATAATTAATATTTGTCATTTGCTACAACGAAGAGATAATGTAGCGTATGAGTCAAATTCTTATAGTATAATTATAATTGTTGTTTGCTACAACGAAGAGATAATGTAGCCTATGAGTCAAATTCTCATAGTATAATTAATATTTTTTGTTTGCTACAATGAAGAGATAATGTAGCCTATGAGTCAAATTCTCATAGTATAATTAATATTTGATGTTTGCTACAATGAAGAGATAATGTAGCCTAGGAGTCAAATTCTCATAGTATAATTATAATTGTCGTTTGCTACAATGAAGAGATAATGTAGCCTATGAGTCAAATTCTCATAATATAATTAATATTTGTCGTTTGCTACAACGAAGAGAAAATGTAGCCTATGAGTCAAATTCTCATAGTATAATTAATATTTATCGTTTGCTACAACGAAGAGATAATGTAGCCTATAAGTCAAATTCTCATAGTATAATTAATATTTGTTGTTTGCTATAATGAAGAGATAATGTAGCCTATGAGTCAAATTCTCATAGTATAATTATAATTGTCGTTTGCTACAACAAAGAGATAATGTAGCCTATGAGTCAGATTCTCATAGTATAATTAATATTTGTCGTTTGCTACAACGAAGAGAAAATGTAGCCTATGAGTCAAATTCTCATGACTTATGCAAGAGGTTTCACTCGAATACATCTCGTGGTGGCCATCAGGGCCATGGTGGTGGAGGTTTTAGAGATGATACAAGTCAACCTCAGTGAGGTCAACAGGGAGGTCGATTGCCACAAGTCACTCAAGCTAGTCAGGTAGCTAGTACAACTCATAGTCGGGGTGTTTCACAGTATCGTGCGACTTCTGATGGGACCTCTATTACTTGTGTTACATGTGGAAAGGCGCATATCGGGCCTTGCAAGCAAGGATCAACAAGTTGCTATTGATGTGGGCAAGTTGGACATTTTGCTAGGAGTTGTCCTATGTCATCTTTTCAACTAGTTTCTAGTGGAGTGGCGACACCTATGGTTTAGATGGGACAATCTAGTGGTTCAAGATCATGTGCACTAAATGGATCATATTGAGGTGGCAGAGGATCAGGAGGCAGAGGACAGTGATAGACAAATGAAGGGCAGGCTCGTGTGTTCACCTTGACTCGTCAGGATACTCAAGCATCCAATGCTGTTGTGACATGTATACTTCCCATAGATTCTCAGGATGCACGTGTTTTGTTTGACTCTGGAGCTACACACTCCTTTATATCTCCCTTCTTTGCAACTATTTTAGGGAGAGATCCATCACCTCTGAGTGAATTTTTGATAGTGGCTACACTAATGGGTCACTTTTTATTAGCAAATTCAGTTTACAAATCTTATGAAATTTTGTTAGAGGGAAAATCATTTATGGCAGATCTTATAGAGTTGGATATGGTAGACTTTGATGTCATCTTAGGTATGGATTGGTTGGCTTCTTGCCATGCTACTTTAGATTGCCATAATAAAGTGGTGAAGTTTGATATTTCGGAGGAACCGACCGTTGTGTTTCAGGGTGATCAAAATTAGTCATCAAGTAATTTGATTTCAGCTGTAAAAGCTCACAAGTTGTTAAGGAAGGGTTGTCAAGGGTACCTTGCGATGATAAAAGATGTCAATGTGTGAATAGCAGAGTTGGAGCAAGTCCCAGTGGTATGTAAATACCCTGATGTTTTCCCTGAGGAGTTACCTGGTATACCGCCAGATAGGGAAGTAGAGTTTGGCATTGATTTGCTTCCAAGAACTCAACCCGTATCTATACCTCTATATCGGGTGGCTCCAGCTGAGCTTAAGGAGTTAAGGGAGCAATTGAAGGATCTTCTTGACAAAGGTTTCATTCGACCTAGTTGTTCCCCTTGGGGTGCACCCGTGTTGTTTGTCAAGAAGAAAGATGGTTCACTTCGTTTATGTGTTGACTATCTACAATTAAACAAGGTGACTGTGAAGAATAAATATCCTCTACCCCGTATTGATGACTTGTTTGATCAACTTCAAGGATCTCAATGTTTCTCAAAGATTGACTTGAGAGCTGGATACCACCAGTTGAAGATGAAGGCAGGGGATATGCCTAAGACAGCTTTCCATACTCGATATGGACATTATGAGTTTTTGGTTATGTCTTTTGGATTAACCAATGCCCCTGCAGTTTTTATGAATCGAGTCTTCAAGTCATTCTTAGACCACTTTGTGATAGTTTTCATTGATGATATTTTGGTGTATTCTAAAAGTAAAGAGAAGCATGAGCGACACTTGAGGTTAGCCTTACAAACCTTGAGGGAGCATAAGTTGTATGCAAAGTTCTCTAAATGTGAATTCTGGTTGGATAGTGTGGCCTTTTTAGGTCATGTGGTATCCAAGGATGGCATAAGCGTAGATATGAAGAAAGTGGAAGCGATTCAGAGTTGGCCTAGGCCTACATCAGTGTTAGAAATTCGTAGTTTTCTTGGACTTGCAGGATACTACCGTCGGTTCATTAAGGATTTTTCTAGACTTGCAGCTCCTTTAACCATATTAACACAGAAGCAAGTTGCATTCCAATGGAATGATGCATGTGAGGAAAGTTTTCGGCAGCTAAAGGATTGTTTGACATCTGTGCCTGTTGTCGCAACCTACCCTTTTGCGGGCGAGCGGGGCGAGACTCACGGATGCGTCTTCCAAAGGAGGAAAATGCGCGGAGTCACCACCAACGTTTATTTGTGGAAAACGTTGGAAAAACCGAAGGAAACCGGTCATGAAGAATATTCTAGATTCGGGAGTTGTATTTAAGTTTGAGGAAGGTATTAGCACCTCTCACGTTTATCCCAAAGGACAACAACCTTAAATTAGAATTGTGTGAAATTGTGTATCTAAACTTTTATTTCTTTTTTAATTTTTGAGGTCGACAAAAGTGGGGCTCTTGCTCCTACGTACCCTCCATCGAAGAGGAAATCAGACCTACGTAGTTCTTTCTAAAGGGCGAATCAAGCGATTCTTTTTACTTGGAAGGTGGTCCTTTTAAGGCGTTGGACCTTAAAATGATTCATTTTTACTTAGTGAGAAAAACTGAGGTATCGAACCTTAAAATCCTTTTTTAGCGATTTTTTGTGGACGAGCTTGACTTTGCGAGTTGATTTTAGCCTTAGTTTCACTTTAGTTATTAGTCAATTCAATTAAGAAAGAGAAATCCCAAAGAGAAACGTCCGATTGATTTTTTTGGTTTATTTTACTAAAAGATATTTTTTTATTATTATATTATTATTTTACCTCTTTTTGGTTTCCAATGTGGTTACGGCATGATCGAGCGGTCAGATTTCATTTTAACAGAAATTAACGGATATTACAATTCAAATGATCGGTGGAAATTTATTTTATTTTTTGATTAGGCAAGAAAGTGACTTAAGTAAATGACTAAAGCACGTCAAAAGGGGGTACGGAAAGTAAATGAAACGAAAATAAAAGTACGCGAAACAAATAGGGACCACCAAGGGTACATAGAATGAATTGAAAAGTTCGATTTCGGGAACTTACCGGTTGAAGACCGAAGAACGACGAAGAACGAACGACGAAGAACGGTTTAAAATCTTCGCGAAATCACCCACAGAAACGTTACGGAAACGTTACGGAAGCGCCTCGGCTTGGATTTTCTTCACGGAAACAATTTTTTTCACTAATTTTAAGTGATCTTGAAATACCAAAAGGGCTTAACCCCTTTCTCCTTCACTCCTCCCTCTATTTATAGGAAAATAGGGGAGGAGCTTGCCACCCAGCTCACCCAGGCAAGCTCAGCTCGCTCAGGCGAGCCAGGTTGCTTCCTCCAGAAGCAACAACCTTCTGGAGGAACATCCTGGAAGGCCTAAGTGGGTCTGGTTGCTATTTGCACCCCTTTTTTTTACTAAATACACCCCCTTTCTTTTTTTGGTGATTCTTTTTCCGTAACGTTACGAAACTTTACGAATTTCATAACGATACTTGTTTTCTTTCTATAAGGTTACAGAACCTTACAGGTCATGTAATTACTCCTTTTTTAGCTTTCAGAATGTTACAGAAACTCATGAATTGCGTAACAATACTTCCATTTGATTTCTGGCATGTTACGGAATTTCACGGATTGCGTAACAATGCTTCCTTTTGATTTCTGGCATGTCTCGGAACTTCATGTATTGTGCAACAAAGGGTGCCAAGTACCTTGAAGCGGTCAACCAAAGGTTGCATGCCATCAAACAATAGTCCCCGAACAAAATTAGGGTATGACAGTTGCCCCTCTTTACTTACCTTTTATCGGAGATAAGAGGAAAGCAAAGATAAAACACTGATTTCGTCCGTCTTCGCTCTCTCCGTGATTAGCCTATGACGACTCCCGTCTCTCTTTCTTCTTTCTATGCACAACACAAAACAAACACAAAAAAAAAACAACAATAACATAATATATACGTATACACATGTTTGGCGAAGGAACCGATTGGGAAAATAACAAAAAACCATATTTTCCAGTCACCGAAGGCTCCGCACTTGATAATGGACGGCGCATGAACAGCGCTAGGCAATCAATTCGTGGGGCTCCAGACTCGATGGTGGAGGATGCATGAATGACAATCAATTCATGAGGCTCCGGATAAGATTTGAGGGTGGAGGATAGACGAACAACGCTAGGCAATCAATTCGTGGGGCTCCAGACTCGATGGTGGAGGATGCATGAATGACAATCAATTCATGGGGCTCCGGATAAGATTTGAGGGTGGAGGATAGACGAACAGCGCTAGGCAATCAATTCGTGGGGCTCCAGACTCGATGGTGGAGGATGCATGAATGACAATGAATTCATGGGGCTCCGGATAAGATTTGAGGGTGGAGGATTGACGAACAGCGCTAGGCAATCAATTCGTGAAGCTCCAGACTCGATGGGGGAGGATGCATGAATGACAATCAATTCATGGGGCTCCGGATAAGATTTGAGGGTGGAGGATAGACGAACAGCGCTAGGCAATCAATTCGTGGGGCTCCAGACTCGATGGTGGAGGATGCATGAATGACAATCAATTCATGGGGCTCCGGATAAGATTTGTTGGCGGGACCGAATGGTCCACCGGGTTCTTTCACCTAATAGGCGAACATGCTTTAGCAAGGAAAAATAAATCATTCACGAGAGCACCATATTTTTGAGAAACAATATACTCATGCCAAAAGTAATTTTCCTTGTAACCGAAAATGAAGGGCAGGATGTCAACATTTAGCTTTTAAATGAACATTCAAGGGAAACGTCGGGTCAAATTGAAACTGGGAATAAAATCACTCATAGTGTATAAAAACTCACACATGTAAGTGTTTTACCGTAATCCCAAACCATAGTTGCACCATGACTTTATTTTGCACGTGATTTCCTATCGAACCAAAAGATCACACGCATGATCACGGATCAATAGGATTTTTTCGAGGGTAGTGTTTTTGGAGAGGAAGCTGGGTGTTTCGGTCTTTTCCTCTTTGTTTATGTGGGGCAGGATATCGCTAGTTGAGAGCGACTTTGAATGACAATCCCAAAGGAAGAACTACTTCAAAAAAGGGTTTTCCTTTGCCGGCAGTCATTTACCCTGCCGAAAAATTTATCTGGTCAGAAGATCTTCTGTTCTCTTTCCTGGTTTCCTGTATTGATCGGGAATTATTCTATTTTTCCTTCGATCTTTTGTCTTTTTACTTCCGATCTTCGATCGGGAATCCTTATTTTCCTTTTCCTTTCTTTCTTTTCATTTCTTCCTTTTCGATCTTTGATTGGGAATTCGGGTTTTATTATTCATTATTCGCTCTCCCTTGAGGAGATTCTGCTGTCCTTTTCTTCGGGGGAAAGGATAAGGATTCTTTTCATGGGCCAAGGTTCAAAGTAGCTTAAGGTTGTGTCTCAACATGGTCTTTTCATCGTGCGAGCCCGATTTTGATATCTGGGGCAAAACAAATTCGTGTGTCAAGGTGTTGGTCTCGGTTGAATTTCCATATTATTTCCACGAGGCATGCGTAACAATGATGATTTGGAAACAACGTGCAAAATTAGTCATGGCTACAGCTAGGTGGGTACTCAAGCATCTAGTTTATGGCATTGTGATACTAAGGCTTGGGATTTACACAAGTAGACCCAATATTTCCAAATTATGTTCTTTCATCGGTTCAACGAATCCATCCATTCTTATCTTGGTTATTCTGGAAAATAAACTCTTAGCGTCAGTCTCTTGTTTCCAAATTATATGTTTGCTCTCTGCGAATGATTTATGCTTCCTATGACCATAACATGTCGACCTTCGAGGTCTTTCTTTCTTTTTCTTTTTGTTTCATTTTTTCGTTTGCAAAAACTATACATCCATCACCATCTATGAGAAAAGCTTTTCTTTGTACACCTACATTCCTATACACGACAAACTTTTTCTGTATACACACACATCAACACGGTCTATATAAAAACTCTATTCCTATTCAAAGATTTCTTTTTCGTATTTCAACATACACTCGTGGTTTATACAAAAATTTCTTTATATACACTCATTGCTCACACACAATAATTTCTTTTCACGCATTATTTACATACACACAAAATCTTTCCATACATTTTTTTTAAATATAAAAACTCTTTTCTTTTCTTTATATATAGACACGACATTTGTTCACAATGCCTCTTTCTTTTTCAATTCTTGGTGTTATCATGATTTTTGTTCGTTCTATTTTTAGGACGACGTTCCTAAAGGAAAACTCTACAAGGTTCCGGAATTTCAACAAACATTATCGACAATAACGAAGTAAGCACTAACGCAACAATCCAAACAACATGTATGCACAAAACAAAAGACAATCGAAAAAACAAAACAAACGTTAGTTCCTCAAGTTATAAAAATAAAATGATATGTAACAGATAAAAGAGGAAACATAAAAGAGAATATGAATCTGGGGATCCCCTGGTCATGTGGCTCCACTCCCTCCCAAGAAACCGAGTAAATCTGTCATCTCCTCATCCATGCGGGCCTCCTCCGCACCGCCGGGAGCCTCTGCGGGCGCCTCCCCTACCTGGGCCTCAGGCCAATCTCCGGGCCATGCAACCTTAGCCCTGAACTGATCTAGAGTAGGGCACGCAAAAGGAGCGAAACCCTGGCTCTGCTGATTGAGGCTGAGCTGGTAGAGACACTCATGTATCTGCACCTGCCCCCTGTGGTTGGCCGCCTGTTGGCGAACCAAGTGTTGTAAATACCGCTCCATGCCAAATGGCCCAGCTGGATCAGCTTGATGAGGTGGTGGCGGTGCGTCTGTGGCCTGCGGTGCATCACCCTGTGCCTGTCTAGGCGTGCAATACTTCTTAATGAAGGCCCGGGTGATCGGCGGTCGAATCACCTTACTAGGTGTGAGGGGAACCCCGAATGACTGGTAGAGACCCGTGATCAACCCTGGAAACCCCAGGGCCCTGTTAGACTTATCTGGGTCTAGCGGGTGCCTGGTAGGTGGCATACCTGCAAATAACGAAATGGCGTCAGCGATCAACTGAGCCACATGGACGCTCATCCGTATCAAGATGGCATACACCAACTGACACTTCAGCAGAGGGAGGTCGGAGTTATCATCGTTGGGCAGGACGTTGCTGAGCAGCAACGTCATCCACATCTGGGTCAAGGTGGTCATGCAGGTGCGCATGATCCGCACCCGCCTCCCAGTAGCGGTCCGAGCAAAATCCTGACCAGGTATGCATAACAACTGGGCAATGGCCTTCTCGTCAAATCCATCGGCCCGGTTCCTTCTCTGACTAAACTCGCACTCCTGGCCCTCCTCTAACACTAGCAGGTCACCCAGGAACTGGCTGAGGGCGTCTGCATCAAAAGGAATCCACTGGCCCCTTACCCATGACCGCATGTCCCGCACGCCCTCCTCCGTGGGCCAAGCATTAGCGTAAAACTCTAGGACTATATCCGGGTCAAACTTAGCCATGGGAGTGACTAGCGACGTCCAACACCAGCGAGCTATCTCTTCCTGAAAATCTGTGTACTCATCGTCCCTGAGCTAGACGCGTCTCTCTCGGTGGAACGACCATCCTTTGATGGCCTCAAAACGTTGTTGATGCTCGACGCTCCTGAAACGATGGCTGTCAAACTTGGGAGCGGCACCGGTTCCTTCGACCGCGGCGTCCCTCCTAGATCTCTTTGCAGAAAGCTTTCTCGGAGCCATTTCCTGTGAGGACAAACATTTGGAAAGTTAGTTTACAATAAATATACAAATCATTACAAACAAGAGCCAAACAACACTTCATATGGCGCGAGTGTCAACATGTACACACATTTTTTGGAAGGCTTCTTTTGCTACCTACTCACAAATACACATATTTTGTAAAATACTTTTACGCTACCCATCCAAACACTTTGTAAGGCACTTCATGCTATATATATTCATATTATGAAAGGCATTTTCATGCTATATATATTCATATTTTGCAAGGCATTTTATTCAACATTTTGCAAGGCATTTCATTCAACATTTTGCAAGGCATTTCATGCTACGTATTTACATACATACATATTATCGAAGGGCTTTTTCATGCTATCTAAGCGTAAGGCATTCCTCATGAGGCAGCAAGCTTTGAATTCTAGTAAAAAAAAACTCCTCAAACATATTCTAATACTCATGCATCTTTTACATTAAAAACCGGAAACTTAGATTCCTAGGCATGAGTCATCCTTTTGGCACTTTAGTCTAGCTTCTACAAACTAGCCACACACTCACAATGCGCACAATTTATTTCGCAAGCTAAGTTCCACAAAATCATGCGCAAATGCTATTGAGGAATTTCACCGAACACTTGGTGGGCGCATGTTTAAGCATGAAAATCAAGGGAATAGGGGCAATGTGGCATGCCCCATTATCTCAGAACGCACCCTAGGCCTAAGGCCATCCCCTACAACCCCTTAATTAAAAAAAACAAGCAATAATTCAAGGATAAATCCCTTACGTTTCAAGCCAATACATGTAACTTAGAGCACCAAAATGTATCAATGGAAAGCCAGAGAGCCCAAGAATGAGGTACTTACTTGTTGGAGATGAATAATGGAGCAAAATGGAATAAAAAACGTGAAAAATGGTGACCTAGGGCCTGAAAAATTGGTGATTCCCATAGCTTTCTTTTTGAATGAGGGGGGGGAAGAGTTTTTTTGGTGCAGAAACCTTCCCCCTTCCCCCTTTTTACCCATTTCGTGCAGGGGTTGCTCGCCCAAGCGAGCTAACTTGCAAAAAAAATTTATTTTATTTTATTTTTTTGGGGAAATAAGTAAGACTCCTAAGGGTCAGCGTTCGCTTACTCAAAACCCCTCATGGTAGATTAGGCATCTAATACTTATTTTATAGACACAACAACAATAATTACTGAATATTTTAAAGGATACTAGGCTGCTTTGCAGCGGTGCTTTCCGTTTGTCCCGGGCTAGGCAATGGATGACGACCTATTGGTCGTGACCCTAGCCTCTCCTTGCGTCCGTTCCTAAGTACCTGAAAGTAGGAAACAACAATACGTGGCAAATCGTGACCGCGTCGTCGTCTTACCTTGATTGGTTTCTGCCTTTAACCTTGTCTCGACCTCTGACCGTTGCCTAAGATGATTCTGCCCCTGTTATCACAAAATATGCATGCGTATGCGTATGCACAAATGTTTTCAATGCAATAATCTTCTTAGTGAAAGCTGGTTAGGTTCAGTTTAAATTAAGCGCTTGGGGCACCCCATGAACTGAGCGAAAGGGCTCAAGTTATCACAAACTGCACATGGTTTAAAACCAAAGTGAGGACTGAAGCCTTAGACCCATGTTCTCTTCTTTTAAAGAACTGTGACGAGACAATTACAGCGGATAGGAATCCCTGGAGGAAACCAAGAAGAACACAAACACAAAAATAAAAAGAACATGTAGCGGTTTCCTCCATTGCCCCAGATTTCAAGCGTAATATCGCTTAACGACATCGGAGTTCACGGGCGAGGGTAGCTCTTCGCCATCCATGTTGGTGAGCACCAGAGCCCCCCCCCCCCCCCCCCAAAAAAAAAATCCTTTTTCACAACAAAAGTTCCTTCGTAATTCGGGGCCCACTTCCCTCGATTATCTTTAACAGCGTGGGATATCTTTTTCAAGACAAGGTCCCCCTGATTGAACTTGCGTGGGCGTACCTTCTTGTCGAATTAAGACTAAAATCAACTCACAAATCAAGTTTTGTCCGAAAAATCACTAAAAACCGTTTTAAGGTCCAACGCCTTAAAAGGTCCTCTTTTCTTTTATCGGTTAACATGGACCGTTCAAAAGCATAAAATCAACATGTAACTTTACCGCTTTTGCGAGAACTACGTAGGTCTGATTTCCTCATCGCAATTGAGGAATACGTAGGAGTAAGGGAAACACCCTTCTCGAACAAAAAAAGATAAAAAATATAAAAGGCATAAAAAGACATAAAAAGCATAAAAAAGGGAAGATAAAAAAAATTGAAGTCATATTTGCACACTTGATTAAAGGCTATCGTCCCTTGTGACGGACGCGTGGGGTGTTAATACCTTCCCCGTGCGTAAATACAACTCCCGAACCTTTCACACTTAAAGTTCGTAGACCACACCTTTCCGGTTTTTCTAACGTTTTCCTCAAATAAACGTTGGTGGTGACTCAACGCATTTTCCTCCCATGGAAGACGCACCCGCGAGCCCTCCCGTTGCCCTTCCGCCGAAGGGTATGTTGCGACAATATCTAGATGAGATCAAATCTAAATAATATCTAGATAAGATAAGATAAGAGAAGATCTAATTTTGTAGAATAAATTAGTCTGCCCTCTTGAAGTCCAAGCCCAATGCTGGATTCAAGCCCAAGCCCAGTTCTAGATTCAAGCCCAATGCTTCATTAATTCCTGAAATTAGATTAAAAACATCAAATTAGCTGAATGGGCCCAAATAATAAAACTGCCTAATAAATTTGACAATTAAGACTAATCAGTATTTAAAATGGTGCAAAAAGGGTTAAGAAATAGGAGAAAATAATGGCACATCATATATCCTGCACTGGTGTAGATGGCTCAGGTTTAGGCTCAGGCTGAGGAGATGGCTTTGATGCTGTGACATCCTCTTGAACCTGTACAACACGTGGATCAGTCTCAAATGTCAACGGCTCAGGAGGTGTAGTGGGCTCTGCGGCCTCTGGAATGTCCTCTTGCTGATCCTGCTGAGGCTCCTGGGACGCAGAGGCCTCACCCCCTCCCAAAGGAGAAGGCTGGGCTCCTGGCCAAGCCACCTACTGAATAAAATCCTCCACGCTCATCACTGGCCTCTGATGGATTGAGTTCTGCAAGCTTTGCATGATTAGGATCTGACCTTGATGCAGGCTCTGCAGCATGGATTATAGAAAATCTGAGCTAGGAGTGGAGAGACCTGGGAGAACTGGAGATGGTGCTGTAGGTGGGAGAGCAGATACAGATGCAAATGGAGCTGATGAAGAAGGAGCTGAAGAAGGGGGAACAAAAGAAGATGGTACCTCGGATCCTTTGTCCCTAGACTTGCGGGTTCCTGGAAAAGTGACCGAGGGGTCATCCAGGTTCCAGCAGTTCTTTTTAACATACGCCAAATTAATGGTTGGGCTCAGGCTCTCGAGAGTCAAAGAATCAAAAGTGACTCCCCGGGCCTTGCACAAGGCAGTGATGAGGGCAGGAAAGCCTAGCCTCGAGGAGTCATGCTAGGCAATGAGTGTGATCTGACTCGAGATGAGGTACCCGAGGTTCATATCCATCTTCTGAATGATGCCATAAATTAACTTAGCCCTGTCTAAAGTGATGTCTGAAGTGTGAGAGGTAGGGGCCAAGTTAGAAAAGGAAAGGACACTCCAAGTTTGGGCTAGCCCAGTCAGATTCTTCCTCAGAATCTTCAGAGGCAGCCCGTCTGCATTTAACTCAAATCCCTTTCCAGGGAGACCTAGACGGGCTGCCAGCTCTTGCGAAACTGGCCTCAGCAAGGCAAACCTGGAGTAGGCTAGGAGGCTCTCCCCTTCCTCTATGACCACAGGTGTTCAGAAGAAAGTGTTAAGGGCATCAACATCAAATTTTACTAAATAGCCCCTAACCCTTACTTGCTTCGGTGATTTATCTTCGGGGTCATAGAGATTTGCGTAGAACTCCTTGACTATTGCTACGTCTATGCTTCCATCTGCAAAATTTGTAAGCTCCTTATGCCAATTTCTTCTTTCAAGCTCTCTCCTAAATTCATCAAATTCTGTGAAATATAACTGAACATTTCTCTCCGGAAGTATCTTCCAACCGAGTGCATTGCTTGAGTAGCGGTCCCAGGCCTTTTGGGATGAAAATTTAGATCTGTAATAACGGGCCTGGGGTACCGAAGCTGTTTCCTTCCTCTTACTTGAAGCCATTTGAAAAAAATAGAAGCATAAAACAAGATTAAACAGGATTTATTCAAATACGAAAGCAGAAAATAAAACCAGAAATTGAACTGGGCGCTTAGCGTAGCAGGTGCGCTTAGCTCGCCTTATGAAAAATTACTCATGGGCCAAGCACGGCAGCCTCACGCTTAGCGTGAGAACACAAAAAATATTTTTTTTTCTTCAAAATAGGCTTAGCGTGACAGATGCGCTTAGCACAATTCCACAAATTTTCAAAACAAAGAGAGATTAGCACTTAGCGCGGCAAGGCACGCTTAGCATAAGCACATTATTATACAACACAGGCTTAGCGCACAACCGCGCTAAGCCCAATTCTACAAAATATAAAAATAGAGAGGTAATTGCACTTAGCACGACATGCACACTTAGCGCCCAACAAAAAACACAAAAATCCTAAATGTCTGATACACAGGCCTCGCTTAGCGCACAGGTGCGCTTAGCGAGTTCAACACATAACTCAATAGAGAAGATGAATGCGCTTAACACGACAGCAGCGCTTAGCGCATTCATATGGAAATCCAAAATTTTCAACAAAAGAGATGAACTCGCTTAGCACAGCAAGGCGCAGCGTGTTCATCACGATTTCCAAAAAAACTAGGCGTTCTCACCCCTTCACACAGGCCCCTATTGGGCCATCAACCCTACTCAAAATAATCACATTGTGACTATAGTACAACCCTAAAGCTATTCTAACTAACAACTAATCTAAACACTAAGCATAAATAGAAATTAAACCTAACAATCACTAAGTCTTCTATCCTAAAGTTTGCAACTTTACTGGAAAATAAAACAAATGAAGCTTACTTGGATTGTGAGGTATGAACTGCAAAGAAGAAGCAAAAATGTAGGGAATGCAGGGACTTTTCCCAGAACAACGCAGAATGCAAGAATTGGGCACAATGCAAGAAGTGTGGGGAGAAATGCTTTTTAGTGTCAAACGGTAATTGTCTAGGAAATTCCCAATTTGAGAAATTAAAATCCAATAGAGAGGGAATTACGCTTAGCGCATCACCTCGTTAAGCCCAATTTGAGAAATTAAAATCCAGAGAGGTATTTGGGCTTAGCGTAGCGACGCGCACTTAGCACGATTCCACAAATTTTCAAAGCAGAGAAGGATTGGCGCTTAGCGCATCACCTCGCTAAGCCCAATTCCAGAAATTCAAATTCCAGAGAGGTAATTGGGCTTAGCGCAGTGAAGCGCTACCATCCAACCACTAGTCAGGGGTCCAAGTGCTTAGCACGAGCAAGGGCGCGCGTAGCGCGTGAAGACTTAGCGCTTAGCGCGAGAGGTGTGCTTAGCGAGTGAAAAACTGAAATTTTTTTCTAAGTTCTTTTTCTGTTCACCTCTTCACCAATGCTTATGAACCCTTTTTTCAAAATTAACCAAGCTGAAATTTACACACAATCACAAGCAATCAACTACACTATATGCAAATAAAACAAAATTAAAAAGGATTGGGTTGCCTCCCAGCAAGTGCTTGTTTAACGTCATTAGCTTGACGCATCATTCTGTTATCCTAGATCAATCTTGGTTCTCTCCTTCAGAACCTTCTCATCCAACTCCTTCACCTGTAAACACACATCCTGGTCCAACAATTTTCTTTCTTCATTAAATAGATCAAAACTGATTTTTTGGTCTTTAATACCCATTTCTAACTTTTTCTTCCCCGTGTCCACCACACAGCTTGCAGTAGAAATAAATGGATGTCCCAAAATTAAGGGAATATCTGCATCTTCCTCGATGTCCATTACAACAAAATCAGCAAGAAAGATAAGATGCCTTACTCGAACCAGAACGTCTTCAATCACTCCATAGGGTTTGGTGACGAAGCGATTAGCTAACTATAAAGTCATTCGAGTAGGCATTATCTCCAACTCTCCAAGTCTCTGGCACATGGAAAGCGGCATCAAATTAATGCTGGCTCCCAAATCAATCAGAGCCTTGCCCACTGAAACTTCACCTATAGAACAAGGTATAGTGACACTGCCTGGATCCTTATGCTTAGGTGGAAGGATATATTGAATAACAGAGCTGTAGTTTCCCTCCATGACTATGGTGTCACTAAGGATGTAGTTGTTCTTCTTAGTTAGCATGTCTTTCAGGAATTTAGCATAGAGTGGCATCTGTTGTAAAGCTTCTCCAAAGGGCATTGTAATCTCTAGCTTCTTAAAAATATCCAGAAATCTTGCTAGATGTCTCTTTTTATCTTTTCTAGAAGGTACCAAGGGATATGGCACTTCTTTCCCTTCAGCTGGGGATGCTTCCTTCTTTTTCTCTCTTGCACACTCACTCTTGCTTTTTCTCTTCTCCTCTTTTCTCTCTTTTTCTTTTTCTATTTTCTCATTTTTTTTTTTCATTTTTTTCTTTTTCTTCTTTCTCATTCTCATTTTCTTTATTTTTCTCCTCATTTATTTCTTTCTCACCTACAATTATTGTTGTCTCCTTCTTCTGCTCATCTTCTACCTCCAACTCTTCTTCAGACTCACTCAAAGACTCTACCACAGGGTCCAGTGCTGGGTTAGACACCAGCTGTTATTCTTCTGCACCTATTCCATTCTCACTAGCATTCATGGTCACCAGTCTGCTTCAAGTCATCACAGCTTTGCATTCCTCCTTTGGATTTTTCTCAGTGTTAGCTCCAAAGCTGCTAGATGGACGGTCTGCCAATTGTTTTGCCAACTGTCTCACCTGGACTTCCAAATTCTTTATGGCTGACTCTGTGCTCTTTGGGTTTGACATGGATACTTGAATGAACTGAGCAAGAGTCTCTTCCAACTTCGTTGTTTGATCATAGAGACTAGGCCCTTGTTGTTGTGGCCTATTAGATGGACCACCCTGGTCTTTGTTGAATTGGTTACCAGGGTGGTTCCTCCACTGTCCCTACTGTGAATTATATTGATGGCCATGCTTAAATCCAGAATATCCACCTACATTGAAATTTTGTCTTGGCTGGTTCCCCATGTAAACAGCCAGATTCATGTGCTCCACCACATATGACACAACCTATAACCTGCAAAATAGAAGAGGGTGAAGGTTGTATAGAATGTAATTGGGTTGGCAACTTACTCAATGTTTCAGTCAATGCTTCCAGTTGCTTAGACAACAGCTTGTTTTGTGCCAACAATGCATCTTGTGATGAAAGCTCTAGCAGACTTCTTTCGGTAGGAATGTGGGCTCTATCACGCAGAATTGCATGGTCACTAGCAACCATGTTCTCTATTAATTCCATAGCTTCTTCCAGGGTCTTCAATTTGATTTTCCCCCTGCAGAAGCATCTAGAAGCTGCTTGGACTGTGGTCTCAACCCATCAATAAAAATAATGAGTTGAATTGGTTCTGAAAATCCATGAGTAGGCAACTTTCTCAGTAAGCCCCTAAATCTTTCCAAAGCCCTTAAATCAGTCCGCGTGGGCTTATAGCCTAGCCCAAACATTCCGCGGTTTTCCTTGATGTCCACTAAGCTGGCCATGCCATCATTATTCTTTCCCAAGCCCATTCCGGGCTCATAGTCGTGCCCAAACATCACACGGACCACCATCATTGCCATGCCAGACATGCGGGGCCACATCGGGAGGGATTCTACGGAAGTGTTGCTTACCACCTCAAAGGACTGGAAAGCCGTTTCCAAGGACTCTTCCGTGGCCTCCACATATGGCATAGAAGAGGGGCAGCTTACCAGAACATCTTCCTCCCCCGAAACAATGACCAAGTACTTGATGGAAGCTTGCTTGTGGAGCTTCTATGGAGGCTGGATCTTTGAGCTTCAATGAGGTCCTTCAATGGTGATTTTCCACCATAGAGATGCAGTGGAAGACAAAGGAGAAGAGGTGAGAGGAGGCGCCATCCACTAGGAAATAAGCCATGGAAGAAGGAGTTTCACCACCAAGATGAGCCTTGGATAAGAAGCTTAGAGAGGATGCTTCAATGGAGGAAAAGAAAGAGGGAGAGAAAGAGAGAGGGGGGAGAACGAAATTGAAGGAAGAAAAAAGGGATAGAAGTTGAACTTTGAGTTGTGTCTCACAAGACTCTCATTCATCAAAGTTACGACAAGTGTTACACATGCTTCTATTTATAGACTAGGTAGCTTCCTTGAGAAGCTTTCTTGAGAAAACTTCCTTGAGAAGCTTCTTTGAGAAAACTTCCTTGAGAAGCTAGAGCTTAGCTACACACACCCCTCTAATAACGAAGCTCACCTCCTTGAGAAGCTTCCTTGAGAAGATTCCTAAAAAAGCTAGAGCTTAGCTACACACACCCCCTATAATAGCTAAGCTCACCTCCATGCAAAATACATGAAAATATAAAAAAAAGTCCCTATTACAAAGACTACTCAAAATGCCCTGAAATACAAGGCTAAAACCCTATACTACTAGAATGGCCAAAATACAAGGTCCAAAAGAAGGAAAAACCAATTCTAACATTTACAAAGAAGAGTGAATCCAACCTTGACCCATGGGCTCAAAAATCTACCCTAAGGTTCATGAGAACCCTAGGGCCTTCTTTAGTAGCTCTAGCCCAATCCTCTTGGAGTCTTCTATTCAATACCCTTGGTGGGTAGGATTGCATCAAAGTGCCCCTCCGCCATGAATTTCAGTTTTTGGTTGAGGGTTGAGGGGACAACTCCCACCGAGTGAATCCATGGTCGGCCCAATAAGCAACTGTAGTCTGGGTTAATATCCATTACTTGAAAAGTAACCTGATAGGTGTGTGGTCCTATCTGAACTGGGAGATCGATCTCCCCTCTCACTTCCCGGCGACTCCCGTCAAAAGCCTGGACCATCATGGAGCTTGGTTTCAGGTGGAAGGCATTGAATGGAAGTTTCTCCAAGGTGCTTTTGGGCATCACGTTTAGGCTAGAGCTATTGTTAATGAGCACTTTGGCCATGATGTGATCGATGCATTTGACAGATACATGCAGAGCCCTTTTATGTCCTCGTCCCTCGACAGGAATCTCCTCCTCAACGAAGGTAAGGTAGTTATTGGTTGTGATATTGATGACAATCCCCTCAAAGCCTTCTACGGAGAAGTCTTGGGACACATGGGCCTTATTCAAAACTTTTAACTAGCAATGCTCGGTGAGGCTCGGAACTCATGAGCAGTTCTAACAGAGAAACCCTAGCCAAAGGCTTGCTGAGTTGCTCGATTATCTTGAACTCACTCTGTTGGATTATACGGAGGAACTCGTTGGCCTCCTCCAAGGATACCTCTTTTCTGTCGAGTCCTTCCCCTTTTTCAGTGAACCTCCCCGCTAGAACATCCTCATCCAGGGTGGGGTTTGCTTTGTTGGCCTCTTCCGTGACCACTTTTGCTTTTCCTTTGGCGTTCACGGGTTGTATTGGTAGGTCAGGTGCCACAAAGATGCGATCGCTGCGGGTCACACCACTTAGTCCGGTGATATTGGTCACTTTGGCAGAAAGTGAATCAATTTCAGTGAACTCCTCCCTTCTCTCGCTTGGCTTCTGAGGAGCATACCTCCATGGGACTGCCTTGCTGCTTTTATAGGGGAAGGTGACAACTTTACTATCTGACAATATTGAAGGGCCCCGATTCTTTTGGGAAGCAGCATCTCTGGTGAAATGTATCACCAAAGGCTTGGGCTTCCTGGGATTTTCCTTGTCTGCCAACTGCATGCAGCATGAAGACATGTTGCTCTTTCTCGTCCTTTTCACTGACCTCGAGTCGGTCTTGGTCTATCATCCGCTGCAACAACTCTTCTATCACCAGACATCTTTCTATATCATGCAGTGCACCCGGATGCATCAAGCAAGGATCCCCCTTATGCCCACCGAGAGGAACCACGCCTGCCTCTTGTAGGGCTTCAAAAATGAACCTTCTAGAGGTTGTTACCTCCTTTAAATGCTTAGGCCTTTGCAAACTGCACGCCTCGATTGCATTCACAACCGATCCCCCATGGTTTGCGAGCATATTCGTCTTGATGGCGAGGACGTGTGGTCCTCTTAAGGTGAAGGCGTGCCACCCTCTGATGGCGAGGACATGCAGTGCTCTGAAGGCGAGGACCTGTACTCCACTTAAGGTGAGGGCATGTAGCCATCTAATGGTGAGGACATCTAGTCCTCTGAAGCCGAGGATGTCTAGTCCTCTAAAGGCGAGGGCGTGTAGCCCTCTAAAGGTGACGACGTGCAGCCCTCTGAAGACGAGGACGAGCAGTTCTCTAAAGGCGAGGACGTGTAGTCCTCTAAAGGTGAGGGCGTGCAGCCCTCTGATGGCGATGACGTGTAGTCCTCTTAAGGTGAGGGCGTGCCGCCCTCTGATGGCGAGGACGTGCAGTCCTCTAAAGGCGAGGACGCGTAGTCCTCTGAAGGTGAGGGCGTGCAGCCCTCTGATGGCGAGGACTTCTAGTCCTCTGATGGCGATGACGTCTAGTCCTCTAAAGGCAAGGGCGTGTAGCCCTCTAAAGGTGAGGGCGTGCAGCCCTCTGAAAGACGAGGACGTGTTGTCCTCAAAAGGCAAGGACGTGTAGTCCTCTGAAGGTGAGGGCGTGCAGCACTCTAATGGCGAGGACTTCTAGTCCTCTGAAGATGAGGACGTCAAGTCCTCTGCAGGCGAGGACGTCTAGTCCTCTAAAGGCGATGGCGTGTAGCCCTCTGAAGGTGAGGGTGTGCAGCCCTCTAAAGACGAGGACGTGCAGTCCTCTAAAGGCGAGGATGTGTAGTCCTCTGAAAGTGAGGGCGTGCAGCCCTCTGATGGCAAGGACTTCTAGTCCTCTACAGGCGAGGACATCAAGTCCTCTAAAGGAGAGGGCGTGCAGCCTTCTGAAGGTCAGGATGTGTAGCCCTCTGAAGGTGAGGACGTGTAGTCCTCTAATGGCGAGGATGTGTAGTCCTCTGAAGGTGAGGGCGTGCAGCCCTCTAATGACGAGGACTTCTAGTCCTCTAAAGTTGAGGACGACTAGTCCTCTACAGGCGAAGATGTCTAGTCCTCTAAAGCAGAGGGCGTGCAGCCCTCTGAAGGTGAGGATGCGTAACCCTCTGAAGGTGAGGACGTGTAGCCCTCTAATGGCGAGGACGTGTAGTCCTCAGAAGGTGAGGGCGTGCAGCCCTTTGAAGACGAGGACGTGCAGTCCTCTAAAGGCGAGGACATGTAGTCCTCTGAATGCGAGGGCATGTAGCCCTCTGAAGGTGAGGGAGAGCCGCCCTCTGAAGACGAGGACGTGTAGTTCTTTAAAGGCGAGGACGTGTAGTCCTCTGAAGGTGAGGGCGTGCAGCCCTCTAATGGCGAGGATGTGTAGTACTCTTAAGGTGAGGGTGTGTCGCCCTTTGATGGCGAGGACGTGCAGTCCTCTAAAGGCGTGGATGTGTAGTCCTCTGAAGGTGAGGGTGTGCAGCCCTCTGAAGAAGAGAACGTGCAATCCTCTAAAGGCGTGGACCTGTAGTCCTCTGTGTAGATGCAATTGGCTTTGATGTTTTGATGATGATCATGATGATGTGTTGCAATTGATGCAAATGGGCATTTCAAGATTAAAATTCAAGACAATACTTCAAGATTACAAGTCACAACATCAAGATGATCACTAGAATATTAGGAAGGGAATTCCTAATTGAATTAGCAAAGGTTTGGCCAAGTGATTTAAAATAAAAAGTGTTTCTCAAAGGTTTTACTCTCTGGTAATCGATTACCAGAGGATGTAATCGATTACCAGTGGCCAAATACGTTTTATAACAGCTATAAAAATTTGAATTCGAAAATTTTAAAAGCTGTAATCGATTACACAATTTTGGTAATCGATTACCAGCAGTTAGTAAACGTTTTAATTCAAATTTTAAAAGCTGTAATCGATTACACAATTACTGTAATCGATTACCAGACAGGATTTTCAGAAAAATAATTTCAAGAGTCACAACTTTTCAAAGGCTTTACTCATGACCACCAATGGTCTATATATATGTGACTTAAACACGAAATTGCTCAGAGATTTTCAGAACAACAAAGTGTTTATCCTCTCAAAGAGCAAATTCATTTTATCCTCTTAAGAATTCCTTGGCCAATTCAATTGCAATTCATTAAGGAATTATTTGAGTGCTCAATCTGTAAAATCCATCTCTTTCTAGAGAGATTTGTTCCTCTTCTTCTTCTCATTCTCTAAGGGATTAAGAGACTGAGTCTCTTGTTGTAAAGGATCTCTAAACACAAAGGAAGGATTGTCCTTGTGTGTTTAGAACTTGTAAAAGGAATTTACAAGATAGTGGAACTCTCAAGCGGGTTGCTTGGGGACTGGACGTAGGCACAAGGGTGTGGCCGAACCAGTATAAAACTGAGTTTGCATTTTCTCTTCCCTTAATCTCCTTTATTTATTATTGCTTTATATTCATATTCAAGTTGCTTCATTTGAATTAATATTTAAGAAGATTGTCATTAAGGGAATTCATAACTTGAGTAAAAAAATGAAATAGATTTTTAATTAGGGGAAACAGTTTGGGACATCTTAATTCAACCCCCCCTTCTTAAGATATCTGAGGCCACTTGTCTAACAAGTGGTATCAGAGCTTCATTCTTGTACAAAGTTTAGAAGCTTCAAGAAAAAGATGGCCTCAGCAAATTCCTTATTTCCAGAAGGGAATTCTAGCAATAGATCTCCAATCTTTAATGGAGAGGGTTACCACTACTGGAAAACCCGAATGCAAATTTTTATCGAGGCAATAGATCTAAATATCTGGGAAGCCATAGAAATAGGGCCTTATATACCCACCACAGTAGAAAGAGTTTCAATAGATGGTAGTTCATCAAGTGAAAGCATAACCATAGAAAAACCTAGAGATAGGTGGTTTGAAGAGGATAGAAAACAAGTACAATACAACCTAAAAGCCAAAAACATAATAACATCTGCCCTAGGAATGGATGAGTATTTCAGAGTTTCAAATTGTAAGAGTGCTAAGGAAATGTGGGACACTCTTCGATTAACACATGAAGGAACTACAGATGTTAAAAGATCTAGGATAAATGCACTAACTCATGAGTATGAATTATTTAGAATGAATGCAAATGAAAATATTCAGAGTATGCAAAAGAGATTTACACATATAGTAAATCATCTAGCAGCCTTAGGCAAAGAATTTCAAAATGAAGATCTTATAAACAAGGTGCTAAGATGTTTAAGTAGAGAATGGCAACCCAAAGTAACGACTATTTCTGAATCAAGAGATTTGTCTAACATGTCTCTTGCCACTTTATTTGGTAAGTTGCAGGAACACGAGATGGAACTATTGAGATTGCACCAAAATGAAGAAAATGACAAGAAAAAGAAAGGAATTGCTCTTAAAGCATCATCCTCAATTCAAGAAGAAAGTGATCAGGATAATGATGCAGATGATGATGATGATCTAAGTCTCTTTGTAAAAAGATTCAACAAATTTCTTAAAGTAAGAGGAAATCAGAGGCGACCAAATTTTAAATCAAAGAGAAGGACAGAAAATTCATCCTCTACTCTAAAATGCTTTGAATGCAATCAACCTGGACATCTGAGGGTTGATTGTCCCATCTTCAAGAAAAAGATGGAAAAATCTGAAAAGAAAAATCATAGTGAGAAGAAACTAAAGAAAGCATACATCACATGGGATGAAAATGATTTGGAATCCTCTGAAGATTCTGAAAATGAAGAGATAAATCTTTGCCTTATGGCCAAAAGTTACGAAAGTGATGAAGAGGTAACATCTTCAAACAACTTATCTATTTCTTTTGATGAATTGCAAGATGCATTTGCTGATTTGCATAAAGAATCAATTAAACTTGCAAAATTAGTTTCATCATCAAAGAAAACAATTTCAAATTTAGAAAATGAAATTTCGAAATTAAACAAAGAATTAGATCTTCTTAGAAATGAAGTCTCAATCTCTAAAACAAATGAAAAAGTTAATATCTCCACTATTAATGACAAGAAAATAACAGATTCTTGTAGTTGTTGTGATAAATATGTAAAAGAAATTAAAGAGTTAAAAAATTCACTTGCAAAATTTTCATATAGTAGAAATAATTTAGATGTTATATTAAGTAAACAAAGATATGTGTCTAATAAAAATGGACTAGGGTATAAATCTGAAAAACTACAAAAGGTTCATAAAAACGTTTCCACTTCCACACAAAAATGTAATTCTAATTCTATCACTTGTTTTTACTGTGGAAGAAGAGGACATGGCATCTCAACTTGCTACTTCAAGAAAAATTACAGTAACATTAAAATGATATGGGTCCCAAAAGGATCCTCAGTTTATACTAACATGCAAGGACCCAATAAAATTTGGGTACCTAAGTCAAAAACTTGATTATGCAGGTATCTTTGAGAAAGAAGTGGTACATAGATAGCGGATGCTCAAAACATATGACTGGAGATGCATCAAATTTTACACACATATCTCCAAAGAAAAGCGGGCATGTAACATATGGTGACAACAACAAAGGTAGAATTCTTGGAGTGGGTAAAATAGGTACAAATTCTTCAAACTCCATTGAAAATGTTCTACTTGTTGAAGGCCTTAAGCACAGCCTGCTTAGCGTTAGTCAACTATGTGACAAAGGCTATCTAGTATCATTTGATTCTCAGAAATGTCTTATAGAACATAAGCATGACATTAATATAAAGCATGTAGGACATAGAGTCAATAATGTTTACATGATAGACTTAAGCATAAAACAAGAAAACAATCATTGCTTTCTTAGTAAAGATGATGATCCATGGTTATGGCATAAAAGAATTGCTCACATAAACATGGATCACTTAAATAAATTAATTTCAAAAGATTTAGTAGTTGGTTTGCCTAAATTGAAATTTAAAAAAGATAAACTATGCGATGCATGTCAAAAGGGCAAACAAACAAGAGTCTCATTCAAATCTAAAAATGTTGTTTCAACCACTCGACCATTACAGTTATTGCATATGGATCTATTTGGTCCATCTAGAACCATGAGCTTTGGAGGAAATTACTATGCTTTAGTTATAGTTGATGATTTCTCTAGATATACTTGGACATTATTTATTACACATAAAAGTGATTCATTCCAAGCATTTAGGAAACTTGCTAAAGTCATACAAAACAAGAAAAATCTCAAGATTGCATCCATTAGAAGTGATCATGGGGGTGAATTTGAAAATAAAGATTTTGAATTATTTTGTGATGAACATGGTATTGAACATAATTTTTCTGCACCAAGAACCCCTCAACAAAATGGAGTTGTTGAGAGGAAAAATAGGTCATTGGAAGAAATTGCAAGAACTTTATTAAATGATACTTCTCTTCCAAAGTATTTTTGGGCTGAAGCTGTCAATACTGCATGTTACATCATGAATAGAGCCTTGATAAGACCTATTTTAAAGAAAACCCCATATGAGTTATTTAACGGTAGAAAACCTAATATTTCTCATCTACATGTTTTTGGTTGCAAGTGCTTTGTACTTAATAATGGTAAAGATAATCTAGGAAAATTCGATGCAAAATCTGATGAAGGCATTTTTCTTGGATATTCTTTACAAAGCAAAGCATATAGAATATATAATAAGAGAACTATGAACATAGAGGAATCCATTCATGTTACCTTTGATGAATCTAATGCTATATTGTCAACAAAGAATATGCTAGATGACATTGCAGATTCTTTAGAACATATGAACATTCATGAACAAGATTCCAAAGGAAATGACAAAGGAAACAATGAAGATCCTCCAGAAGAAGGCAAATCCAATGATGCACTCCCAAGAGAATGGAAAACTTCAAGAGATCATCCCCTCGACAACATTATTGGTGATATCTCAAAAGGGGTAACAACTAGACATTCTCTTAAAGATTTATGCAATAATATGGCTTTTGTATCTATGATTGAACCTAAAAATATAAAAGAAGCCATAGTAGATGATAATTGGATCATTGCCATGCAAGAAGAACTAAACCAATTTGAAAGAAACAATGTGTGGAAATTAGTAGAAAAACCTGAAAATTATCCTGTCATAGGAACAAAATGGGTTTTTAGAAATAAATTAGATGAACATGGTATAATTATTAGAAATAAAGCCAGGTTAGTAGCAAAAGGGTATAATCAAGAAGAAGGAATAGACTATGAAGAAACATATGCTCCTGTTGCAAGATTAGAAGCCATTAGAATGCTTTTGGCATATGCATCCATAATGAACTTTAAACTTTATCAAATGGATGTTAAGAGTGCCTTTCTAAATGGCTTAATTCAAGAAGAGATATATGTTGAACAACCCCCTGGTTTTGAAATTTCTGATAAACCAAACCATGTTTATAAATTACAAAAGGCTCTTTATGGTTTGAAACAAGCCCCTAGGGCATGGTATGAACGATTAAGTAATTTTCTTCTACAAAAAGAATTCTCCAGAGGTAAAGTGGATACTACATTATTCATAAAGAGAAAGCATAATGATATTTTGTTGGTTCAAATATATGTTGATGATATAATTTTTGGATCCACTAATGATTCATTGTGCAAGGAGTTTTCCCTTGATATGCAAAGTGAATTTGAAATGTCAATGATGGGAGAACTAAAGTACTTTCTGGGATTACAAATCAAGCAAACTCAAGAAGGTATATTCATCAATCAATCCAAATACTGTAAGGAATTGATCAAAAGATTTGGGATGGATAGTGTAAAACACATGTCTACACCGATGAGCACTAATTGTTACTTAGATAAAGATGAATCTGGTCAGTCTATAGACATAAAACAATATCGAGGTATGATCGGATCTCTTCTTTATTTATCTGCTAGTAGACCTGATATTATGTTTAGTGTATGCATGTGTGCTAGGTTTCAATCCAACCCCAAACAATCACATTTAAGTGCAGTAAAGAGAATCATGAGATATCTATTAGGAACAATCAATTTAGGATTATGGTATCCTAAGAATTCAACATGTAACTTAATAGGATATTCTGATTCTGATTTTGCCGGATCTAAAACTGATAGAAAAAGTACAAGTGGAACTTGTCAATTTATTGGATCGGCTCTTGTCTCATGGCATAGTAAGAAAAAAAATAGTGTTGCTTTATCTACTGCTGAAGCGGAGTATATCTCTGCCGGTAGTTGTTGTGCACAGATTTTATGGATGAAGCAACAATTATCTGACTATGGCATCATTCTTGATCGCATACCTATTAAGTGTGATAATACTAGTGCCATAAATCTATCCAAAAACCCAGTTCAACATTCAAGAACTAAACATATAGAGATTAGACACCACTTTCTTAGAGATCATGTCTTAAAGGGAGATTGTGTATTAGAATTTGTTGATACTAAGAATCAACTTGCTGATATTTTCACTAAACCTCTCCCCAAGGAAGTGTTCTTCTCTATTAGAAGAGAATTAGGTCTCTTAGATGTAAGAGATTTAGAAAAATGTTGATTGATTGGTTGATTGATTGGTTGATTTATTTTTACCTTTTGATTGTAGATTATTTTGTTTGATCTTGTTTGAATTCTTGCTTTTATGATAGAATTTATGATTTCTTGTGTATATAGTAATTGAATGATTAAATTTAGTGTATTAGTAGTGAAAATTAGTCATATAGGATGTATTTGAGCATAAATATAGATATTCTCTTAGAAACTAGCATCAGATAGGCTCTGGTAATCGATTACCATCCAGTGTAATCGATTACACATGAACAGGCAGCCTGTAATCGATTACAACATCCTGTAATCGATTACCAGAAGGCTTATTGGGCCTGTAATCGATTACCAATACCTGTAATCGATTACAATGCGTCATCTTCTATAAATACTCACGAAATCAGAGCTGCTGCGCAGCCAAAGCTTCCTCCACGTTTTCCTCCATACCTAGAACTTCAAACCTTCGATTCTCACTCAATTCTTCACCAAATCACGTCCCGTAAAGCCCAATCTTCCTCTTTTTCACTCCTCTTTCACTTCAACCGATCAAAATCCAGAAAAAACTTCATCAAATGGCAGAGCCATCAAAGAAGAGAAAGGGATCATCCTCCACGGCTACCGCTGCTGCCCATCGCCGTCACGGCCCATCCGGAGCACCCACAACACCTATTCCTCCTTCTTTGTCATCTCCAAGATCATCAACACTGTTTTCATCCGATGATCAACGTCTACGGTACCTTTCTCAGTTTTCTTCTAGAATAATCTTAGACCCTAAGTACCTAGACGTAGAGTTCTTTAATGATGAAACGTTTGATTGCTATCAAGTGTTTCAAAATTCTGGTCTTGTTGATTTCATGTCATTAAAATTGCCATATTATCCTGAACTTGTAAAGGTCTTCTACTGCAATTTAAAAATTCAGGATGGTATTCTTATGTCTGAGGTGCATGGTACTTCTATGGTCATTGATCAGTCACTTTTCTTTTCTTTGACTCATTTACCCAGTCAAGGTGCACCTTTTGAGGGCACCATTGTTGATGACTGGAAATTCGATTATTCGAGTCATGATGCTCGTCGCATGGTCTGCAATGATCAAGCTGAAATGACCGGTAGATTGTTGGCCGGGTCATTAACTTTTGATAATCGCATCATGCATTATATCATTGTTAGAATTTTGCTTCCTCGGTCTTCAAATTTAGCACAAGCCTCTGAGGAGGATTTGATTCTTATGTGGGCTTTTCTAACCGGTCGTCAGATCGACTGGGCCCATTTGGTTCGGTACCGAATGCATAAGGCATTACGGGCCAATGCACCTCTTCCTTATCCACATTTGATTACTCTGTTTTTGCGTCATTTTCAAATTCCGCTTGATGATGAACCCTTTGTTCAAGTCAAGCGTTCCTTTGCCATTGGTGCTGGTGCAGTGACCTCCTTTGGGTATCGTAAAGATCGGAATGGACAATGGCTGAAGAAGGATGCACTCCCTCCTCAAGATGAACGTACTCCTTCACCTCCTCCTCATCGTGAAGATTCTGCACTCATGAATGAAGTCCTCTCCGAATTACGGGGTCTTCGTTCTTATGTTGGTGACCGCTTCGACTCGTTAGATTCACGCTTTGCCGGTATGGACATTCGTCTTACACAGCTTGAAGAGGATGTCGGATACATTCGTCAGAGTTTCGATCTTCCACCACCACCTCCGTCTTCTTAGATTTTAGGTTCTGATTATTTATCTTTTGGTTTTTTTTACATTTCAGTCTTGGATGTTTTGTGGTTTTTGACATTTTATGTTATTTGAATTCTGGTTTGATTATTTCTTGTTTGTGAGTTTGGCTTATTGTATTTAATACTCTGATACTTATATCTTGCTACTCCATTGTTATATCTATGTTGATTTCCGAGTTCTTTGGCTTTTTGATGTTGCCAAAGGGGGAGAAAAGGCTGTGAAAAAGCTTAAGAAAAAGCTTAAAAAACTTAGAAATCAAGTGATCATGAATTCCGAAATATAGGGGGAGTAAACGAAATATAGGTTGTTGCTTGCTTGAATCTTGATTTCAGGTATTGTATTGTCATCATCAAAAAGGGGGAGATTGTAGATGCAATTGGCTATGATGTTTTGATGATGATCATGATGATGTGTTGCAATTGATGCAAATGGGCTTTTCAAGATTAAAATTCAAGACAATACTTCAAGATTACAAGTCACAACATCAAGATGATCACTAGAATATTAGGAAGGGAATTCCTAATTGAATTAGCAAAGGTTTGGCCAAGTGATTTAAAATAAAAAGTGTTTCTCAAAGGTTTTACTCTCTGGTAATCGATTACCAGAGGATGTAATCGATTTACCAGTGGCCAAATACGTTTTATAACAGCTATAAAAATTTGAATTCGAAAATTTTAAAAGCTGTAATCGATTACACAATTTTGGTAATCGATTACCAGCAGTTAGTAAACGTTTTAATTCAAATTTTAAAAGCTGTAATCGATTACACAATTACTGTAATCGATTACCAGACAGGATTTTCAGAAAAATAATTTCAAGAGTCACAACTTTTCAAAGGCTTTACTCATGACCACCAATGGTCTATATATATGTGACTTAAACACGAAATTGCTCAGAGATTTTCAGAACAACAAAGTGTTTATCCTCTCAAAGAGCAAATTCATTTTATCCTCTTAAGAATTCCTTGGCCAATTCAATTGCAATTCATTAAGGAATTATTTGAGTGCTCAATCTGTAAAATCCATCTCTTTCTAGAGAGATTTGTTCCTCTTCTTCTTCTCATTCTCTAAGGGATTAAGAGACTGAGTCTCTTGTTGTAAAGGATCTCTAAACACAAAGGAAGGATTGTCCTTGTGTGTTTAGAACTTGTAAAAGGAATTTACAAGATAGTGGAACTCTCAAGCGGGTTGCTTGGGGACTGGACGTAGGCACAAGGGTGTGGCCGAACCAGTATAAAACTGAGTTTGCATTTTCTCTTCCCTTAATCTCCTTTATTTATTATTGCTTTATATTCATATTCAAGTTGCTTCATTTGAATTAATATTTAAGAAGATTGTCATTAAGGTAATTCATAACTTGAGTAAAAAAATGAAATAGATTTTTAATTAGGGGAAACAGTTTGGGACATCTTAATTCAACCCCCCCTTCTTAAGATATCTGAGGCCACTTGTCTAACACTCTGACAGTGAGGGGGTGCAGCCTTCTGATGGCAAGGACGTGTAGTCCTCTAAAGGTGAGGGCGTGCCGCCCTCTGATGGCGAGGACGTATAATCCTCTGAAGGTGAGGGCGTGCAGCCCTTTGAGGACGAGGACGTGCAATCCTCTAAAGGCGAGGACATGTAGTCCTCTAAAGGCGAGGGCATGTAGCCCTCTGAAGGTGAGGGCGTGCAGCCCTCTGAAGGAGAGGATGTGCAGTCCTCTAAAGTGAAGGACGTGTAGTCCTTTAAAGGAGATGGCATGCGGCCCTCTGATGGTGAGGGCATGTAGCCCTCTAAAGGTGAGGGTGTGCAGCCCTCTGATGGCGAGGACTTCTAGTCCTCTGAAGGTGAGGACGTCTAGTCCTCTACAGGCGACGACGTCTAGTCCTCTAAACGAGCGGGCGTGCAACCCTCTGAAGGTGAGGATGTGTAGCTCTCTGAAGGTGAGGACGTGTAGTCCTCTAATGGCGAGGACGTGTACTCCTCTGAAGCTGAGGAAGTGCAGCCCTTTGAAGATGAGGACGTGAAGTCCTCTATAGGCGAGGACATGTAGTCCTCTAAAGGCGAGGGCGTGTAGCCCTCTGAAGGTGAGGGCGTGCAGCCCTCTGAAGTAGAGGACGTGCAGTCCTCTAAAGTCGAGGACGTGTAGTCCTCTGAAGGTGATGGCATGCAGCCCTCTGATGGCGAGGACGTGTAGTCCTCTGAAGGTGAGGGCATGCAGGCCTCTGAAGACAAGGACGTGCAGTCCTCTAAAGACGAGGACGTGTAGTCCTCTGAAGGCGAGGGCGTGCAGCACTCTGATGGCGAGGACTTCTAGTCCTCTTAAGGTAAGGACGTCTATTCCTCTACAGGCGAGGAAGTCAAGTCCTCTAAAGGGGAGGGCGTGTAGCCCTCTGCAGGTGAGGGCGTGCAGCCCTCTGAAGACGAGGACGTGTAGTCCTCTAAAGGCGAGGACGAGTAGTCCTCTGATGGTGAGGGCATGCAACCCTCTGATGGCGAGGATGTGTAGTCCTCTGAAAGTGAGGGCATGCAGCCCTCTGAAGACGAGGACGTGCAGTCCTCTAAAGAGGAGGATGTGTAGTCCTCTGAAGGCGAGGGCGTGCAGCACTCTGATGGCGAGGACTTCTAGTCCTCTTAAGGTGAGGACGTCTATTCCTCTACAGTCGAGGACGTCTAGTCCTCTAAAAGGGAGGGCGTGTAGCCCTCTGAAGGTGAGGGCGTGCAGCCCTCTGAAGACGAGAAGTCTTCTAAAGGCGAGGATGTGTAGTCCTCTGATGCTGAGGACGCGCAGCCCTCTGATGGCGAGGATGTGTACTCCTTTTAAGGTGAGGGCGTGCCGCCCTCTGATGGCGAGGACTTGCAGTCCTCTAAAGATGAGGACCTTTAGTCCGCTGAAGGTGAGGGCATGCAGCCCTCCGATCACCAGGACATGTAGTCCTCTGAAGGCGATGACGTCAAGTCCTCTAAAGGCGAGGGCGTGTAGCCCTCTAAAGGTGAGGTCATGCAGCCCTCTGAAGATGAGGAGGTGCAGTCCTCTAAAGGCGAGGAGGTGTAGTCCTCTAAAGGTGACGGCGTGCAGTCCTCTGATGGCGAGGACTTCTACTCATCTGAAGGCGAGGACGTCTAGTCCTCTATAGGAGAGGGCGTGCAGCCCTCTGAAGGTGAGGACCTGTAGTCCTCTAAAGGTGAGGACGTGTAGTCCTTTAATGGGGAGGACGTGTAGTCCTTTGAAGGTGAGAGCGTGCAGCCCTTTGAAGACGAGGACGCGCAGTATTCTAAAGGCGAGGACATGTAGTCCTCTGAAGGTGAGGGCGTGCAGCCCTCTGATGGGGAGAACGTGTAGTCCTCTGAAGACGAGGGCGTGCAGTTCTCTAAAGGCGAGGACGTGTAGTCCTCTGAAGGTGAGGGTGTGCAGCCCTCAGATGACGAGGACGTGTAGTCCTCTGAAGACTAGGATGTGCAGTTCTCTAAAGGCGAGGATGTGTAGTCCTCTGAAAGTGAGGGCGTGCAGCCCTCTGATGGCGAGGGCGTGTAGTCCTTTTAAGGTGAGGGCGTGCCGCCCGCTGAAGGCGAGGACGTGCAGTCCTCTAAATACGAGGACGTGTAGTCTTCCGAAGGTGAGGGCGTGCATCCCTCTGATGGCGTGGACTTCTAGTCCTCTGATGGCGAGGACTTCTAGTCCTCTGATGGCGAGGACTTCTAGTCCTCTGATGACGAGGACGTCTAGTCCTCTAAAGGCGAAGGCGTGTAGCCCTTTGAAGGTGAGGGTGTGCCGCCCTCTGATGGCAAGGACGTGCAGTCCTCTAAAGGCGAGGACGTGTAGTCCTCTGAAGGTGAGGGCGTGCAGCCCTCTGATGGCGTGGACGTGTAGTCCTTTGAAGGTGAGGACATGTAGCCCTCTGAACGTGAGGATGTGTAGTCCTCTTAAGGTGAAGGCGTGCCACCCTCTAATGGCGAGGACGTCTAGTCCTTTGAAGGTGAGGGCGTGCGACCCTCTGAAGACGAGGACGTGCATTCCTCTAAAGACGAGGACGTGTAGTCCTCTAGAGGTAAGGGCGTGCAGCCCTCTGATGGTAATGACTTCTAGTCCTCTAAATGTGAGGACATCTAGTCCTCTACCGGTGAGGACGTCTAGTCCTCTAAAGGAGAGGGCGTGCAACCCTTTGATGGTGAGAACGTGTAGCCCTCTAAAGGTGATGACGTGTAGTCCTCTAATGGCGAGGACGTGTAGTCCTCTGATGGTGAGGGCGTGCATGCCTTTCAAGACGAGGACGTGTAGTCCTCTAAAGGCGAGGGCGTGAGCCCTCTGAAGGTGAGGGCGTGCAGCCCTCTGAAGACGAGGACGTGCAGTTCTCTAAAGGCGAGGACGTGTAGTCCTCTGAAGGTGAGGGCGTGCAGCCCTGTGATGGCGAGGACGTGTAGTCCTCTTAAGGTGAGAGCATGCCGCCCTCTGATGGCGAGGACATGCAGTCCTCTAAAGGCGAGGACGTGTAGTCCTCTGAAGGTGAGGGCGTGCAACCCTCTGATGGCGAGGACTTCTAGTCCTCTGATGGCGAGGACTTCTAGTCCTCTGATGGCGAGGATGTCTAGTCCTCTAAAGGCGAGGGCGTGTAGCCCTCTGAAGACGAGGACGTGCAGTCCTCTAAAGGCGAGGACGTTTAGTCCTCTGAAGGTGAGGGCGTGCAGCCCTCTGATGGCAAGGACGTGGAGTCCTCTTAAGGTGAGGGTGCGCCGCCCTCTGATGGCGAGGACGTGTAGTCCTCTGAAGGTGAGGGTGTGCAGCCCTCTGATGGCGAGGACGTGCAGTCTTCTAAAGGCGTTAGGTTCTAGTACCCTAGGGTCTGTCCTTATGAGAAAGCAAGAGGTTGACTCATTGGGAGGGCCTGTCATCGCAAATTCAAAAGATTTAGAAATTAGATGTAGGCAATCAATGTAGTTAACATGATTTTTAGGGATGCAGATGCATGCATCCTTTTGTCGTGAAATTTGGTAAATGCGGACTTCATATGAAACAATGCAACGTAATGGAAAGTTGTACAATGTTCATGACATTCTTTCCCTATTTTGTGATTTTTATTTTGATTTTTTTTTTGGAAAACACAAATTGATGTCCTTTTGAAATAGGTGATAATTCATGCAACCTTATCCTATCTTTTGCTAATCTCTCCGGGAACTCCCTCAGAGTGTATGTTCTGTTTGATTTAGTCACTTGACCATTTGGGAGTGACAGCAATGGAGTCGTTTGATGTTTAATCAATCCATTGAAATTCCAGGATTTGTCCCCCCCCCCTTTTTGTTTAAAAACATGGATGGATGAGAACTTTTGATCTGCCCCTATGCTCGCTTGAGGCTCATGCACGGTGCCCCCCTCATTGCCCTAGTGTAAGGCTTTGAGGTACCAATCGTTGTCTTTCATCATGACCTCTGAAGGTGAGAACTTCTAATCTGCCCCTAGGTTCGCTTAAGGTTTATGCATGGTGCCTCTCATTGCCCCAGTGTAGGGCTGTAAGGTATCCATCGTTGTTTTATTTTTCACAAACTTGTAGCAAGGAAGAATGAAAGAAGCAGTTGATTCTTGCAAAAAGAGTTTTCCAAGGACGAGAAATAGTTGAAGGATTTTTTTTTCAGTTGATGGATTAAGTCAAATGACTCCTATTCTTGATAACTCACTTCTCTAGGAATGATAAAATGAGGTCACATGAATGTCTATATTTTTACTTGAAAACACAGTCAATCAAATACTTTTTTTTCTTTTATTTAGAAACTTATTTGTTTTGAACTTTACTCGTTGTTTTACGGCACCCCCACCAATGTGCAAGACGAGTAATCTCTGATTGAACGATCTTGGAAGTCAACACTCAGGAGCGCAGGTCGCTTGAGCAAATAGACCAATGGCTTGCACTCACATTCTAGTGGAAGTTGAATAAGCAAAGATGTGTTTGTGAGAGGATGAGGGACAAAAATGTTAAACTTATCCATTTTATTTAGCATTGTAACTGTGGTTTATAATAATGGCATAAACTTGAAAATCCTGATGGATTATTAGAGACATCTAACAACAGCTTTCAAAATCGCCCCATGTGTGGTGTCGCTTGTCAACGTTAGGATTCACAAGTGATTCTCCTCAAATTTCAGTCAGCCCGCATCAATTAGACTTTGCACCTTACGCTTCGAGGTCATATAGTGCTCAATGGAATGTCCCGAAATTCCTGCATGATATGCACATGTTGCGTTAGAGTCGTATCCTCGGAGAAATGGAGGTTGAGGAACCTTGGTTGGGGTTATGGCTACCATTGAATTATCGAGTGGATATGGGAGCAAGTCAGCATAGGACACTGGAATTAGGGTGAATTCTATAGGCTTTTTGCTGCAAGATTCCTTCCTTGGTTGGTGTTTTGGTTCGTGCTAAAGGTGGTGTTTAGCATTGGTTGTGTGGTAGGTGGGTTTTGTGGTTGATTTAGGGATGGCCTTTGTGGATAACTGGGTGGTAGGTAAGGAGAAGGGTTGTTATTGGCTAAGTAATGACATTGTTGGGTTGGTGGGAAACTTGGCCGTATAGGAATGGCAGTCACAGCATGGGTTTCTCCCTCATCCTCACCCTCTTCATTTGCCCCAGTTTTCTCATTCGTCCAAGCAGGATGATTAAATTTGCCTCTTTTCAGATCCGCTTCGATCCTTTCCCCGGCGAAGACCAAATCCGCAAAGCTTGAAGGTGCGTACCCCACCATTTTTCATAGTAAAACACTGGTAATGTGTCTACTATTATTTGTGATCATCTCTTTCTCCGTCATTGTAGCTGCCACTTGAGTTGCCAGGTCTCTCCATCTTTGAGCGTATTCTTTGAAAGATCCGTGCCCCCTTTTTGCACATGTTCTGTAGTTGCATCCTATCCGGAGCCATATCAAAATTGTACTGACACTGCCTAACGAAGGCAACCATTAGGTCCTTTCAAGAATGGACTCAGGAAGGTTCCTAAGTTAGTATACCAGGTGACAGTTGTCCTAGTAAGACTTTCTTGGGAAAAATGTATCAGCAGTTTCTCATCTTTTGCGTATGCCCCCACCTCCAGACAATACATCTGTAGATGGTTCTTGGGGCAAGTAGTCCCCTTGTACTTGTCAAAGTCCGACACCTTGAATGTGGCGTCCCTAAATAATGACTGGTTTAATAGTAATGATTTAAATAGCAAAAACCATGGGAAATTTTTTTTTTCTCTTTTTCTTTTTCATTTCTCTCTCTTTTTCACAGTAATTAAGTTCAGAAGGAAAATTATCACTATAAAGTCCTGAATGGCCAGTTCACAACTCTATTCGGAGCCATTTCTTTCTAATCACTCATAACCTCTAAACTATTTTGCTCTTTCAAAAAGAAAAGTATGCCAGCCATTACCTTAGGTTGTCACGTGAAAAATAATAAAATAAAATGCGGTCGGTGAACTCTCTTTCAAATAAAGTTTGTTAACGCTTTCTTTTCAAATAACAAGATTAAACATAAGTACATTCATCATCTAAAACTGTCTAAAATATGGGAATTTGCAAAATACATAGTGACATCCAGAGCAAAGGTATCCACTGTGGTGGTTTCAGCCACATATATACAATCATCAAATTCCTATACAATAGGTCTACCCATCCAAAAACCAAAAGAGTAAACCTAACAGTTTGTACTAGATACACCCACCCCCAAAAAGTATGTAAACCTAGTCTAAGGAGCCGTCTACTATGATGAAGAGTCTCCACTGGTCGCTATCTCTCCAGGGCCGCTCTCCTCCGTAGAGTCTGCCTCAGATGCTGACATGACATCCTCTGGAGAATCCACATCGGGAAATGGGTCCTCATCACCCTCTGGAAAGTCAAGAGCATCCACAGCAGGCTCAGGAGGTAACTCCTCTGGGTCCTCCTCAGGGTCTTCTTCAGATGACAACACCTCTATCACTCCATAACCGACTCCACTTTAATCGGATCCACCGCAACCCCATCTTTCGAAATCACATGTCCCAAGAACTGCACTTTCTCCAACCAAAATTCACATTTCGACAATTCGGCGAACAATTTCCTATCCCTCAGGATATGTAACACAATTCTCAAGTGCTACTCATGCTCCTCCTTATTCCTTGAATACACTAGAATATCATCAATGAACACAACCACAAACTGATCTATGTAATCATGGAATATACGGTTCATATAGTCCATGAATATAGTCGGAGCATTAGTCACTCCAAATGGCATGACTAAATACTCATAATGCCTATACCGAGTCTGAAACACAGTCTTTGGGATATCTTCCTTCTTAACTCGGATTTGATGATACCCCGATCGCAAATCTATCTTCAAAAATACCGTCGCTCCCCTCAATTGGTCAATCAAATCATCTATCCTTGGTAGAGGATATTTGTTCTTGATAGTGACCTTGTTTAGCTGCCGGTAGTCTACGCACATCCTTATACTTCCATCCTTCTTTTTAACCAATAAGACCGGCGCTCCCCATGGTGATGCGCTTGGGCGAACAAATTGTTTACTTAAAAGATCCTGCACCTGTGCCTTCACCTTTGCTAGTTCTACTGGAGACATTCTATAAGGCGCGATCGACACTGGATTTGCCCCAGGCATCAAGTCAATAATGAATTCCACTTCTCTCTCAGGTGATAATTCATAAATGTCATCAGGAAAAACTTCTGGAAATTCTGACACCACCGGTATACTGCTAACTTCAGTGACCTCTTCCACATTCATGGAGAACAACACCATGTAAGTTCGAACATCCCCCGCTCCATCGTTGGCCGCATTCTCTTTCAATGGTTCATTTGGAACTACATTTCCACCAAATACTAGCATCTTCTCTTTGCAGTCTAGAAATATATGGTTAGTAGATAACCAATCCATCCCCAAGATCACATCTAGATGAGCTAAAGGTAGGCAAATCAAATCCTCCATAAAAGATCGACCCTCAACAATTATAGGACACTTCAAACACACCCGAGAGGTGGTTACAGGCTCGTTAGTCGGAGTAGACACCACCATATCATATGGCAACTCCGTCGCACATAACCCCAACCTCTCCACACATGCATGAGATATGAACGAATGCGTGGCACCCGAATCATAAAGTACATCTAGTAGTTTATCAACAACCAAACACTTACCCTGTATCAAATCATCGGAGGCAGCAGCTTCTGATCCACTCATAGCAAATACCCGGGAGGGTACCTTTGGTCTTCCACCACTAGTGTTGTTGTTGTTGCTAACATTACCGCTCCTTGTGGAATTAGTGGGTCCACGATTGACGGTGTTGGAATTGGCAGTTACCGTCGGTCTCCCGGTCACCCTACATTCTCGAGCATAATGGCCTACCTTGCCACAAACATAACAACGGTTCTCCTATGTCTGCTGGAGTTGTGGGCAATTCCTCCTAAGATGCAGTCCTCCACACTGGAAGCACTGTACCCTAGTCCCCCTTGACTGGCTCATGTTGGACGTAGCCATAGGTTGTTTCCCCTTGTTGCTAGAATATGGCTTCATCCTCTTACTACTGTTTCCTCTAAAAGGATGGCTTCTCTGTGGTCCTCCAAAGCCTCTAGCTTGCCTCTCCTTCATCTTGTCCTCAAATATTCTGCACTTTGTCACCAGTTGATTGAAATTCGTGATCTGCATATAGCTAATTACCTGCTGAATCTCCAATCGAAGCCCATTCTCAAACTGAGCACATAAGTCTTCTTTGTTTCGAGCATCTTGGTATTGAGGCCAATACTGTAGAAGTTCATTAAATTTGGCTGTGTATTCCCCAACGGACATGTTTCCTTGCTTCAAATCCAGAAATTCCCTCGCCTTTCGCTTCCTGAGATCTCGTGGAAAATAATTTTCCAGAAATTTGTCCTTGAAGGCATTCCAAGGAATCACGCCTCCAGGTGCAGCAAATGTAGGCTTCACGAACTTCCACCAATTCTCAGCTTCTCCTTGGAGCATGAATGTCGCATAAGGGACCTTATGCTCCTCGAGGCAACCCATCGCCTCGAAAATCTTCTCAGTCTCAGCTAACCACAACCTAGCACCTTCTGGATCATAGTCCCCACTGAACTTTGGCGGGTGGTTCTTACGGAAAGCCATGAGTCCCCGATACTCCGCCGGCTCCACATCACGTTCCTGCACTAGAGTTTCCAGCACAGCTATGATGCGGTCCAGGACATCACGGTTCTGATCCCTACCACGTCCTGCCATACCTAACCTGTAGGGAAGCTATTAGTATCCAAGAAATTGTACTGAGAGAGTGTACCACACAGGCTATGACAGTTACAACAATATCCTTCTCTCTATACATACATATAAACACAACAATTCTACTGAATTAATTTCACATTCCTGCTTAAGACAAGAAAGTAGAAATACATACAATGTGTGACTTAACGTCACTCCCCGAAACCTACTCCCAAGTTTCAGAGATACACAGCATTCACACAGCAAGACCATGGACAGGTTCACTAGAATCCAACTTTTGCTCTGATACCACCAATTGTGGCGTCCCTAAATAATGACTGGTTTAATAGTAATGATTTAAATATCAAAAACCATGGGAAATTTTTTTTTCTCTCTTTTTCTTTTTCATTTCTCTCTCTTTTTCACAGTAATTAAGTTCAGAAGGAAAATTATCACTATAGAGTCCTGAATGGCCAGCTCACAACTCTATTCGGAGTCATTTCTTTCTGATCACTCATAACCACTAAACTATTTTGCACTTTCAAAAAGAAAAGTATGTCAGCCATTACCTTAGGTCGTCACGTGAAAAATAATAAAATAAAATGCGGTCGGTGAACTCTCTTTCAAATTAAGTTTGTTAACGCTTTCTTTTCAAATAACAAGATTAAACATAAGTACATTCATCATCTAAAACTGTCCAAAATATGGGAGTTTGCAAAATACATAGTGACATCCAGAGCAAAGGTATCCACTGTGGTGGCTTCAGCCACATATATACAATCATCAAATTCCTATACAATAGGTCTACCCATCCAAAAACTAAAAGAGTAAACCTAACAGTCTGTACTAGATACACCCACCCCCAAAAAGTATGTAAACCTAGTCTAAGGAGCCGTCTACTATGATGAAGAGTCTCCACTGGTCGTTATCCCTCCAGGGCCGCTCTCCTCCGTAGAGTCTGCCTCAGATGTTGACATGACGTCCTTTGGAGAATCCACATCGGGAAATGGGTCCTCATCACCCTCTGGAAAGTCAAGAGCATCCACAGCAGGCTCAGGAGGTAACTCCTTTGGGTAGGGTCTTCTTCAGATGACGACACCTCTATCACTTGGACGGGCTCCACTAGTCGATATGGAGTAGGTGTAGGTAATATCCACTCCACAATTCGTTGAAGCGTGCGTGCGGGTTCCTCTAGATGTACCAATGAAGTAGCCGTGAGTCGAATCGTGCCACGGAATCGGCACCTCGCATTGCCTTCGAGGGTCTCCCAAACTCCCTCTAGGCACTCCATCTCCACTCGGTCATGGATTAATTGCGCTGCCATCGCGATCTACAAGAAATAAATGAAAGGGGTATACTCTTTCACGAGAAATCTAACTACGGGTAACAACACAATGTGTCCCATAACCACTACATGTAGTTAAAAGGTATGCCTCAAGGGTTTTCCTCTCTGGTAATCGATTACACAACATTGGTAATCGATTACCAGAGGCCAAACTCGAGTTACACAGCTTCAGAACATGGAAACCTGCACTATACACTGTGTAATCGATTACACATGACTGGTAATCGATTACCAGTGGCCTGTTACTCTATGTAATCGATTACACATCATTGGTAATCGATTACCAGAGGCCACCTCAACATCCCATTTCATTTCTAAGCCTGGTAATCGATTACACCCCCTTGGTAATTGATTACCAGAGGCCATCTCAACTTCCTGTATCCATTTCTAAGCCTTGTAATCGATTACACACCCTTGGTAATCGATTACCAGAGGCCATCTTAACTTCCTGTCTTCATTTTTAAGCCTTGTAATCGATTACATACCCTTGGTAATCGATAACCAAAGGCCATATTCCAGATATCACTCAAGATCCATAGCTGGCCAGCCACCACACAAGCCTCCTTGCTTTGTGGTCTTTATTCTTTTATTGGTTGACTGCCAGGAGCTCGCCTGTTTAGGTACGTCACAGGTTCTCACTGACTGACTATGCCCGGGTTGGGTCGGGACTGGTCAAGCTTGGTTTTGGGAAATAGCACCCCACCTGACGTCCCCAAGGTCTCCTGACCCCCGCGACATATCTCCAGGTACCACTCTGTGGTCAACGAATAAAAGTAGGAAGACTGACTCTTCCATACTTTCTCACTTCAAGCTTGTAGGATTATGGGGTACCCGTCATATGTGGTACTAGGTGGCGATCGGGCGATGGTGCAAATCAACTCTCCACATCCACAAATCACACATGAACCCACCATCCTCAGTTGCCCACCTTCAACTGAGCTCACGTACTCCCATGTAGCCCTTATCCTCGTTCCTCTCAGCACCGGGTCCCCATTAATCCCTCCAAGCTTCAACAACATCCAAGCAATTCAATATCCAAACATCATGAACTATCCAAAACCAAAAAAACAGGGCAGAGGCAGAAAACTCTGCCCAAAACACATTCCAATACCACAGCTTTCCTTACCCAAATACCCCAGTAACATTCTCTTCATTCCGATTCGTTCACCGTTGGATCGACTCGAACATTTCACTGGAGGTCCCTAGTACATAAATCTACATTTTGACTGTTGGGATCTACTAGAAAACGTTCAGAACCAAATATGTACTACTCTTTCCACAACCAGCAATACACAAACATTTTCTGCACAAAAGCCAAATTCTGCTGCACAAAATTTGACAGCTTTTTGCTGCACAAATTGGGCAGATTTCGAAATCCCTCTTGCCCTCATCCAATTTTGCCCAAATTGGATCCTACAAGTCCTAAATCATGTATAAATCACATCTAAACCAAAGACAAGCTTCAGACCAAAGCAATTCGAAATCTAGGTATCTAAAACCCCTCAGTTTAGTGGATTTTCAAGGTTTGAGAAGTGAAAATGAGAATGGGGTAATTTTGGAGCAAACTCTCATCTCAAACAAGTCTATAACATTAATCTAAACTTGTTCAAACTGGTTTTATGAAAAAAAACTCCACCGAATCAAAATTTGACCCCTCAACACCCAATTTACCCTAGAAATGGCTCTTGCTTTCACCTTAGTCACTCATTTTCCTCATTTGCTCAGCCCAAACTTCCCCACAAGTCCTAAATGACATTTCAAACTAGGATTAGCTCACTTTAGCCTCCAATTACCACTAAATCCAGATTTAGCTTTTCAAACCCTTAAAGCCTCACACTTTTCCAATCCTATCACTACCATTCTCACTTTTTAACCCTAGGTTAGCTCTACCCTTCATCTCTATCAGTTTTCTATCAGCAATTTCAGCACACAACCATCACAAAGCATCATCATAAAACCCTAAAACAGAATGGGTAAATTTGACTCACATCAAACATGATAATTTTAGCATGCTTTCAACAAATTCCTTCACAAATAACTACCTTAAGGCACAAACCTAGTAGAACTACCCATCATATCTCCCAAAAACCCAATACCCACGAAAATCATGTGAGAAGAAGTCTACCCAAACCTGAAATTTGAAGTCCCACAACGTAGAGGTGTGCTTCACGACTCCGAAGATGGCTTTCTTTTGCGATTTGGAGTAGAAATGGTGAACAAAGTTTAGAGCTTTGATGGAGGCTTCAATGGTGGAGGAGAAAGGGAGAAAAAGCAACATGAGGGTGAGGGAAAAGCTTCTGAACTATTTGGCTGAGTGAGTGAAGAGAGAGAGAACGTGGCTTTGTGTTTTAAAAAGACTTTCTTTTTTTTTAAGAAAAAAAAAGTTGTGCCACATGTCTCCTTTTGAGTGGAGCAAAAAGGGGCCCACTTTTTCTCTTGATGTGACTCATACTCAGCCACAAGAAGAGAAAAATCTGACCTTTTGAAATGCTAAAATCATGCCTCGATTTGCGTGTCGTTTCTCTGGTTCCAGTCCCTCGCGTTTCTCTGCACCCGTCGGGGCCCGTTTTCGAAAGTAAGCAATTCAGAGGTTGTTTAGTTAAATTTTAAGTTGCACGCAAAACGATAATTTTTTTTAGACTAATTAATTGAGAATTTATCTATAATTGTCCAGTTATGGATTTCTCTTCGTTAATTAGCCTAACCCGCGTATCTTTCCCCCAATATACCTACTTCTACCAGAAGTATATATATATATATATATATATATATATATATATATATATATATATATATATATATATATATATATATATATATATATATATATATATATATATATACACTGAATAATACTTATATATAATTATTCAAAATGCATCGTTTACAAAATTCTGGGTAGAAATTTCAAGGATGTCACATTGAACATGGGAGGGGTGATGATATTGGGTACTGGGAACAACTCTTCTAGGTTAGCAAAGGCATAATCTTCGCCTCCTTCAATGTCCCTGAGCCTTTCCTCTAGCTGATCCAACTCTCCCATTTTTGCCATAGCATGAGGGTTTTTACCCGGTGTGGAATGCAAGGGGTGTGGTTGCGGGTGATACTAAGGCCTCCAAAGTGTTTTGCAAGGGTATACCACGAACTACTTGCCCTTCAGTGGCATATCCGAGGCAAGGCTCGAAGTCGGCTAGATTGTGGTGGGGAATTTCATGTGTCTCCCCCACGGTTTAAGAGACATATGTGCATGATCAGTTTGGGGTTGTTAGCTCTCAATGAGTATGGAAGTGGAGTTATTGACAATCTCATTGGGAGTGTACGCCACATTGGGTGGCGTATAGTTGGGAGGCCAGCCATATGGCGGGAAGCCGTGCTTGTTTTGAATTTGCACATAATAGGGGCCGCCCGTACTTCCCAAATCTTTGCCTACCATAGCTAAGGTTGGATGATTCATTTGGTTGAGGCTAGATGGGGGCATCTGGTTCACTTTAGCAACAACGCTGGTAGCGGCAACTATAACCGCATTGGCTTCCATTATCTTCTTCATGCTCATCATGGCCTCCATCATTATGGCCATTTTCTCTTTCATGGCCTCCATCTGCTCTTGCACCTCCTCTACTTCACCCATTACTCTAGCTCTAGCATGGGTTCAGTAAGGGCGCCATAAAGCGTGTTCTTTTCTTTTTGATAACAATGATTAAGTTCTTTTTTTTTCAAGGAAAGAATGCAACGAGCAATGCAACCAATGAAAAGCATGGATGTATGCGAATGATGCACAGTATTGCGAATTTTTATGCAGGACATGGGGTTGAATCAATTTAGATTTTTAACATGGTCCATGACATCTTTGTCAAGGTGAAACTGGAAGTAACAAGGACATCAACAATCCTAAATGTGTTTGGCAGTAGACGAAGCAGTGATGTAACTCGATCCATCTTTTGCACCAATTTTTGCAAGATGGTTACTTCCATATTTCAACTTGACTTGATGAACCTTTTCGTAAAAGTATGAGCTTGGTTCAACCCTATAATCCAAGGAATGGCAATTCTGATCGCCAATACTTCAACAACATTTCATAGGGATTAATGACTCGAGCATACTTAAGCTATGCATGGCAAATGTAATTATGAAATTGAGATGCCCGAATAAACATCTTTTCTTAGTTAACCATGCATTAGGTACCATGTTTAATCATTTTTTTGTTGTTGTTATTTTTTAGAAATGGGTTTATGATCCCAACATGGTTGGCTCATGGTACCTAACACATGCAACTAATAATGCATCATGAATTTTCATGCTTCCCTTTTTTGTTTTCATTTTGCAGAGGAAAATGCAAGGATCATGCATGAGCAAACATGAAAACAAAAGGTATGCAGTTTGTAGAACAAAATTATGTTGAACGCATATGCATGATGATGCAATGACTCATGCAAAATTCGATGCTGGAATATGACAACGGACAAATGCAGGAACGATATGTTCATTATGATGCCATGAAGAGATGCTTATGCGATGCATGATATGAATGCATTTACGGACACGAGAGCCCGGAAAATCATCTCTTCTTACTTGCACATTTGGGGGTGCAATGCCCCATGTGTGTAGTTAAGAAGGTGATATGGATCTTCCGGCTTCCCATGACAAAAGAGAAGACCAACATACAACGCGTGTGTGATGACATGATGCAGACGCGCAAAAGCACAACACGGGGATGCACACAGTATGGCAATATCCACAAATAATCATACAGCAAAGGCGTGCATGACATTTAGGCTATATGCATGGCAGTGTTTAAAAGGGCACGCAGAGTGTTTGCTCTGTGCCCCTATTTTAGGGACCTACACGGGAGGAAACTAAAAGGGCTTTTAGTGATAATTCCCAAGGTGGTCATATCTCTCTTGATGGTCTCTAGAGGTATCATCCCCTTCAAAGAACATATTGTGGCAGTAGGGACTACTAGCAACAATGTGTTATCAAAGAGAAAAAATCTAGATGAGGGTTCATTGTTATCAAGCAAGTCGGAGACCTAGCATGACCACAGATTCACCTCCACTCCTTATGTTCCCATGGACACGGGTATAGGGCCCCTTTTCAACTCACCGTGTGTGCAAATAGTGTTGGTGTTTGTGTACATCAAATGAATAAATATTTACCTCATGCATACATTTAAAACACACTAAAAGCATCAAAAGAGTTTATATATACAAGAACATAAGGAAAAAAGACAAAGAAAAAGAACAAAAGGGAAGTCATAGTAAGGAAAGCACATTGATTGATTGGCCTAACTCTCTAACAATAGTCCCCAGTGGAGTCCCCAACTGTCGCAACCTTCCCTTCAGCGGGAGGGCGACACGTGGCTCACGGGTGCGTCTTCCATGGGAGGAAGATGCGCGGAGTTATCACCACGTTTATTCGAGGAAAACGTCGGAAAAACCAGAAAAGACGTGGTCTACGAACTTTAAGTGTGAAAGGTTCGGGAGTTGTATTTACGCACGGGGAAGGTATTAGCACCCCACACGTCCGTCACGAGGAAGGGCAGCCTTTAATCAAGTGTGCAAGCATGACTTCAATTTGTTTTATGTTCCCTTTTACGTCTTTATGTCTTTTTGTGCCTTTTATATTTTTTATCTTTTTGTGGTCGACAAGGGTGTTTCCCTTGCTCCTACGTATTCCTCAATTGTGGTAAGGAAATCAGACCTACGTAGTTCTTCGAGAACTAAACGTTGGTTAAGTTATTTTTATCATTTTTGCAAGATATATTTTTGATTGAATAAAAGGTCATTTAAGGCGTTGGACCATTAAACGATCCTTTGATTCCTTTTTGGAAGGAGAGAAAACATTAAGGCATTGGACCATTAATGATTTCTTGCTTTTTTAGAAAGAAGTGACAAAGCTTATGTGTTGGTTTTAGGTCTTTAAAATCCACGTTTAACCAATAAAAGCGAAGAGGACCATTTCAAGGCGTTGGACCTTAAAAATGGTTTTTTTAGGTGATGACAAAAGCTTGGTTTATGAATTGATTTTAGCCTTAGTTTCACTTTGGTTATTTAGTCAATTCGGTTAAGAAAGAAAAATCCCAAAGAAAAATGTCCAATTGATTTTTTTTATTATTTTGTTAAAAGATATTTTTTGCTTGTTATATTATTATTTTGCCTCTTTTTTTGGTTAAACATGGTTACGGCATGACAGAACGGTCAAATTTCATTTTAACAGAAATTAAAAGATGTTATAATTCAAATGATCGGTGGAAATTTATTTTATTTTTGATTAGGCGAGAAAATGAGTTAAATAAATGACTAAAGCACTTCAAAAAGGGGTACGGAAAGTAAATGAAATAAAAGTAAAAGCATGCGAAACATGTGGGGACCACTAAGGGTACATAGAATGAATTGAAAAGTTCGATTTCGGGAACTTACCAGTTGAAGACCGAAGAACAACGAAGAATGAACGAAGAACGATGAAGAACGGTGGAAAATCCCCGCGAAATTGCCCACAGAAATGTCTCAGAAGAGTTACGGAAGCGCCTCGGCTTGGATTTTCTTCACGGAAACAATTTTTCTCACTAATTTTAAGTGATTCTCAGATACCAGGAGGGTTGAACCTTTTTGTTCTGCCCTCCTTCCCTTATTTATAGGGGAAAAGAGGGAGGTGGTTGTTGCCAAGCTCGCCTAGGCGAGCTGGGTTGCTTCCACCAGAAGGCACCGCCTTCTGTTGGAAGATCCTGGAAGGCCCAAGTGGGCCTGATTGCTAGTTGCACACCCTTGTTTACTAAATAAACCCCCTCTGCCTTTTTTTGCTGATTCTTTTTCTGTAACGTTACGGAACTTTATGAATTACGTAACGATACTTGTTTTCTTTTTGTAATGTCACAAAACCTTACGGATTACGCAATTATCCCTTCTTTGGCTTCCAGAATGTTACGGAACTTTACGGATTGCACATTAACACTTCCTTTCAACTCCTGACATGTCGTGGAACTTCACGGATTGCCTAACGATGGGTGTCAAGTACCTCGAAGTGGTCAAGCGAGGGTCGCATCCCAACAAGCAGATGATCCCCGGACGAAATTAGGGTATGACACATGCAATCTGTAACTTTTGTTGCATACACCTTTGTACATAATCACTGCATGTTATTGTCACTTGGGGACCAGTGAACTATTCTTTATTTGCTTGAGGACAAGCAAAACTGTAAATTTGGGGGAGTTGTTAGTCGGTGAATACGACTAACTTTTGTGCATAAAACTTGTGTAAATTGTATCAAACTCCTCCAATTTATGGTTATTTTGTAGTGTTATAAGTATTTTTTGTTAAGTATAGGTAATAAATACTCAGTACTTCCATTTTTTGTGTTTAATAATCATTTTCTCTCAATTTCAGGTTAATTAGGCAAGCTTTGAAAAGTGCTATTTTTCAACTTCTCGCTAAGCCAATCCGCTGGCTTAGTGAGCGTCCGCTAAGCGCAAAACTCATTGGCTAAGCGCAAGGAAGAATCTAGAAGAAGATGAGCTGTGCTGGTTTGCTAAGTGCACCGCTTCATCTCATCAAGCGCACTGCTTCAGCCCATCCGCTGAGCGAGAATAGAGCGCTAAGCGAAAATTCACTAATGTGCGCTAAGCGGATCATAATTTCGCTAAGCGCGCGAGCACGAACAAAGCCACCTATTTAAGCCTGAAATTAGATTTTGTGAAGGGAGTTTGGGTTGGGATTCAGAGCTTTGCATGTCTAGAGATTCTAGAGAGAGAAAGGTCCAAGTTCCAGAGAGTTTTGAGAGATTTTGCTGTGTGAAGATCTGCAGAGACTAGAGCTTGAAGCAGGAGCCATTCTGAGAGCTTGAGATGAGTTTGTGAGTGATTATGAGATCCTAGAGGTGAAGGAGACATCCATCTTTGATCTTGTTCTTCTCTTTGTTGTAAAAAAGGCTTCTTGGTTATGGAAAGCTAAATCCTCTGTTGGATCTTCCCTGTAGGTACCTGATGTAAATATAAATCCTCTGTTGGATCTTCCCTTTACCTTGATTACGTAGACGCATGCTTAGTTAGGGTCATTCAACAGTGGAAACTGGTCTGATTCTAAAGTCCTTGATAGTACAAGGCTAAGCTGTCGTACTATCACGAGGAATCGGGGTGCAATAATTTAGTTGTGTATGTGTGTCTTAATGCGGTCCTGGTTGAGTTTAGTCCAACAAGAGGAATCTGCGGACGATGCTTGATCAAGATTAGGCTAAACTATCATGAGGAATCATGTTTAGTATCTCAGGAGACACCATAGGAACACATGAGCATTATTAGATAGAGAATATCTTTTTAGCATCAGGCACCTATTAGGAAGGCCAACGTGTTTTCTACCTGTTTTTACACATCATTTCTCTCGTGTGATTTTCTTTTTTGCATAGATAGTTTACACACCTGTTCATATTCACACATATCTTTACACATCAGACACCTATTTGCTGAAATAGCTTACCAAATAACACAAGTTCCCCGAGAGTTCGATACTCGGTTCTTACCGTTTTATACTACTTGTGCGATCCGGTGCACTTGCCGGAAGCGAATAGAGCAAATGACCTTGATTGTCTCTGCAAGACAAAAGACTATGATAGTCTTTGAAAAGTAAAGACAGATGACCCTGATTGTCTCTGCAAGACAAAAGAATACGTAGTCTTTGAAAAGTAAAGGCGAATGACCCTGATTCTCTCTGCAAGACAAAAGACTATGATAGTCTTTGAAAATTTAAAGAGAGTAGATGACCATGATTGTCTCTGCATGCCAATGGACTTGATAGTCTCGAAGGCAAAGAAGACTGTGATAGTCTTAATCAAAAGACATTGAAGTCTTCGAAAAGAGGTAGATGACCTTGATTGTCTCTGTAGGCCAACGGACTTAATAGTCTCGGAGGCAAAAGAGACTGTGATAGTCTTGGTCAAAAGACATTGAAGTCTTCAAAAAGAGGCAGCTGACCTTGATTGTCTCTGCAGGCCAACAGACTTAATAGTCTTGGAGGCAAAAATTATTGTGATAGTCTTGGTCAAAAGACATTGAAGTCTTCAAAAAGAGGCAGATGACCTTAATTGTCTCTGCAGGCCAACAGACTTGATAGTCTTGAAGGCAAAGAAGACTGTGATAGTCTTCGTCAAAAGACATTGAAGTCTTCAAAAAAGAGGCAGATGACCTTGATTGTCTTTGTGGCATCCCTAAATAATGACTGGTTTAATAGTAATAAATCAAATCGCAGAAACCATGGGAAATTTTTTTTTTCTCTTTTCTCTCTCTCTTTTTTTTTCACACTGTTATTCATTTCGCGGTAATTAAATTCAGAAGGAAAATTATCACTATAGAGTCCTGAATGGCCAGTTCACAACTCTATTCAGATTCATTTCTTTCTGATCACTCATAACCTCTAAACTATTTTGCTCTTTCGAAAATATACCAGCCACCATTTTAGGTCGTCACGTGAAAAAAATAATAAGATGCGGTCGGTAAAACTCTTTTCAAATAAAGTTTGTTCACATTTCCTTTTCAATAACAAGATTAAACATAATTATATTTATCATCTAAAACTGTCCAAAATATGGGAGTTTGCCAAAATAACATAGTGACATCCAGAGCAAAGGTAACAACTGTGGTGGCTTCAACCACCATATATACAATCATCAAAATTTCTATACAATAGGTCTACCCACCCAAAAATCAAAAGAGTAAACCTAGCAGTCTGAACTAGATACACCCACCCACAAAAAGTATGTACGCCTAGTCTAAGGAGTCGTCTGCTATGATGAAGAGTCTTCACTATTCGCTGTCCCTCCAGGGCCACTCTCCTCTGTAGAGTCTGCCTCAGATGCTGACATAAGATCCTCTGGAGAATCAACATCAGGGAGTGGGTCTTCATCATCCTCAGGTAAGTCAAGGGCGTCCATAGCAGGCTCAGGAGGTAACTCCTCTAGGTCCTCTTCAAGATCCTCTTCAGAGGATGACACCTCTATCACTTGAACCAGCTCAACTAGTCGATATGGAGTAGGTGTAGGTAGTATCCACTCCACAGGCTGCTAAAGTGTGCGTGCGGCTTCCTCTAGATGTACTAATGAAGTAGCAGTGAGTCGAATTGTGCCACGGAATCGGCACCTCTCATTGCCTTCGAGAGTCTCCCAAACACCCTCTAGGCACTCTATCACAACACGATCATGGATCAACTGCGCTGCCATCGCGATCTACAAGAGATAAAAGAAAGAGGGTAGACTCTTTCACAAGAAATCTAACTACAGGTAATAATACAATGCATCCCATAACGGCTATGCATAGTCCAAATATCTTTTTCTAGGGATTTCCTCTCTGGTAATCGATTACCAAAGTATGTAATCGATTACCAGTGCCAAAAAACGAATTACACAGCCTTTGCACATTGGAAACTAAAAATTACATTGTGTAATCGATTACACATAAATGGTAATCGATTACCAGTAGCAGGTAACATTGTGTAATCGATTACACCTAGCTGGTAATTGACTACCAGTGCCCTATCACCCCGTGTAATCGATTACACACCCTTGGTAATCGATTACCAGAGGCCATATAACATCTTGTCTCCATTTTTAAGCCCTGTAATCAATTACCCACGAATGGTAATCGATTACTAGAGGCTAATCTTCAGATACCACCCAAGATACAAAGCTGGCCAGCCGCCACACAAGCCTCCTTGCTTTGTGGACTTCGTTCTTTTATTGGTTGACTGCCAGGAGCTCGCCTGCTTAGGTACATCGTAGGTTCTCACTGACTGACTATGCCCGGGTTGGGTCGGGATTAGTCAAACTTGGTTTTGGGCAATAGCACCCCACCTGACATCCCCAAGGTCTCCTGACCCCCGCGACATATCTCCAGGTACCACTCTGTGGTCAACAACAAAAGTAGGAAGACTGACTCTTCCACGCTTTCTCACATCAAGCTTAGTAGATTATGGGGCACCCGTCATATGTGGTACTAGGTGGCGATCGGGCGATGGCACAAATTAACTCTCCCCCTTCCACAAGTCAAACATAAACACACCATCCCCAGTTGCCCACCTTTAAATTGAGCTCACGCACTCCTACGTAGCCCTTATCCTCGTTCCTCTCAACACCGGGTCCCCATCAACCCCTCCAAGCTTCCACAATATCCAAACAATTTGATTTAATTTATCATGAAACTACCCTAAACCAAGAAAACATAGTAGAGGCAGAAAACTTTGCCCAAAACTCATTCAAATTCCACAATTTTCCCTACTCACATACCCCAGTAATATTCTCTTCGTTCTGATTCGTTAACCATTGGATCACCTTGAAAATTTTACTGGAGGTTCCTAGTACATAAATCTACATTTTGACCGTTGGGATCTGCTAGAAAATGCATGGAACACGAAATGTACTACCCTTCCCGTGACTACCAAATGCACAACCATTTTTATGCACATTTGGTAAAAATCTGCTGCACAATTTAACAGCATTTTTCTACATAATATGGCAGATTTCGAAATCCAACTTGCATACATCCAATTTTACTCAAATTGGATCCTACAAGTCCTCAATCATGTCTAAATCATATTTAAACCAAAAGCAAACTTCAGACCAAGGCAAATCAAAATATAGGTATCCAAAACCCACCAATTTAGTGAATTCTCAAGGTTTGAAAGATGAAAATGAGAATTGGTTAATTTTGGGGTAAACTCTCATCTCAATCAAGTCTATAACATTGATTTAGACTTGCTCAAACTGGTTTTAAGGTAAAATCTCCACCTATTCAAAATTTGACCTCTCAACACCCAATTTACCCTAGAAATGGCTCTTTTCTTTCACATTTGTCCCTCATTTTTCTCATTTGCTCTGCCCAAGCTTTCCTACAAGTCCTAATTGACATTCTAAACTAGAATCAACTCACTTTAGACTCCAATTTCCCCTAACCCCAAATTTGGCTTTTCTAACCCTCAAAATCTCACACTTTTCCACTCACAACACTTCCATCCTCACATTTAACCCTAGGTTAACTCTCCCCATCATCTCTACCAGTTTTCTATCAACATGTTCAGCATACACATATCACAAAACATCATCATAAAACCCTAAATCAGCATGGGTAATTTTGCTCACATCAAACATGTCAAGTTTAGCATGATTTCAACAAATTCCTTCACAAATAACTACTCTAAGGCAATGACCTAGTAAAACTACCCATCATAACTCCCAAAAACCCAACACCCACGAATTTCATGTGAGAAGAAGTCCACCCATACCTGAAACTTGAAGCCCCACGAAGTAGAGGTGCGCTCCAAGACTCCAAAAATGGCTTCTCCTTGCAATTTGGAGTAGAAACGAGAAGGAATTTTGGAGCTTCAATGGACAACAATGGTGGAGAAGAAGGAAGAAGAAAAGCAACATGGAAAGAGAGGAAGGAGCTTCTGAAATTTTCTGAATGAGGAGAGAGAAGATTTGGGCTGTTTTTTTTTTTTAAAAAAAAAAAAGATTTTCTTTTCCTTTTTTTTTTCTAAAAGCACTTGCCACATGTCCTCTTTTAAGTGGAGCAAAAAGGGGCCCACCTTTTTCCCTTGATTCATACTCAGCCACAAAGGAGAAAAATTTGACCTTTTGGATGCTGAAATCCTGCCTCGGCTTGCGTGTCGCCTCTCTGATTTCAGTTCCTCGCGTTTCTCTGCACCCGTCGGGGCCCGTTTTCAAAAGTAGGCAATATATATATATCAAAACGCTCAAAATGAGACCGTGAGCGTGGTTCAGAGGTTGGTTTTGTTAAATTTTAAGATGCACGCAAAACTATAATTTTTAGACTAATTAATTGCGAATTAATCTATAACTGTCCAATTATGGATTACTCTTCATCAATTAGTCTAACCCGCATATCATTCCCCCAATGTACATACTTCTACCAAGAATATATATATATACACTAAATAATACATATATATATATATATATATTATATATAATTATTTAGATGTAACACTTACAAAATTCCGGGTAGAAATTCTAGGATGTCACAGTCTCTGCAGGTCAATAGAAATGATAGTCTTGAAGGCAAAGAAGATCGTGATAGTCTTCTTCGAAAGACATTGAAGTCTTTGAAAAAGAGGTAGATGACCTTGATTGTCTCTGCAGGCCAATGGACTTGATAGTCTCGAAGGCAAAGAAGATTGTGATAGTCTTGATCAAAAGACATTGAAGTCTTCGAAAAGAGGTAGATGACCTTGATTGTCTCTATAGGCCAATAGACTTAATAGTCTCGGAGGCAAAAAAGACTGTGATAGCCTTGGTCGAAAGACATTGAAGTCTTCGAAAAGAGGCAGCTAACCTTGACTGTCTCTGCAGGCCAACGGACTTAATAGTCTCGGAGGAAAAAAAGACTGTGATAGTCTTGGTCGAAAGACATTGAAGTCTTCAAAAAGAGGCAGATGACCATGATTGTCTCTGTAGGCCAACTAGCTTGATAGTCTTGAAGGCAAAGAAGATTGTGATAGTCTTTGTCAAAATACATTGAAGTCTTCAAAAAAGAGGTAGATGACCTTGATTGTCTCTACAGGCCAATAGAATTGATAGTCTTGAAGGCAAAGAAGACCGTGATAGTCTTCGTCGAAAGACATTGAAGTCTTTGAGAAAGAGGCAGATGACCTTGATTATCTCTGCAGGCCAACAAACTTGATAGTCTTGAAGGCAAACAAGACTGTGATAGTCTTCGTCGAAAGACATTGAAGTTTTTGAAAAAGAGGCAGATGACCTTGATTGTCTCTGCACGACAAAAGACTCTAATAGTCTTTGAAAAGGATGAAGACTTTGTCGTCTTGAAAGCAAAAATGATGGAGGACCTTAAGTCCTATGAAAGACAAAAGCGAGGACTTTGAGTCCTATGAAAGATAAAGGCGAGGACTTTGAGTCCTACGAAAGATAAAGCGAGGACTTTGAGTCCTATGAAAGATAAAAGTAAGGACTTTGAGTCTTATAATGGCGAGGACTTTGAGCCCTACGAAAGCATAAAATTGAGGACTTTGAGTCCTATGAAAGATAAAAGTGAGGACTTTGAGTCCTACAAAACATGCCAATAGGTAGTACTAGTAGTACCAAAGGGCTTAGCAAGAGGTTGAATCTTTAAGGAGTCCTCTCATACTAAAAGAGAAATCTATGCACTTAACATGAACATGATTTTTGGGATGCAGATGCATGCAACCTTTATCTTGAAATGCAGTAAATGCAGGCTTTGTATGCAACAATGCAATGCAATAGAAATTTGTACAATGTTCATGACATTCTTTCCTATTTTTGTGATTTTAATTTTGATTTGATTTTTTCTACTTTCTTTTTTTGTTTCCCCTTTTTTGTAGAAAATACAGATTGACTGTCTCTTTTTTGAAAGATGTGACAATTCCTGCAACCTCATCCTATTTTTTTTGCAAATCTCTTTGGGAACTCCCTTAGAGTGTATGTTCTCTTTGATTTAGTCACTTGACAATTTTGGAGTGACGACAGTAGAGCCATTTGACATTTAATCAACCAACCGAAATATTGATCCTAGGGTTTTCCCCTTTCTTATTTTTTAAAAAAGAAAACATCTATTATTCTGCACAACAAGAAGCATAAGGTTTTGGGATCGATCATGCGCCCCATTGAAGGATGGCAAAGAATTGTCACACTTTGGTATGTGACCAAGTGAAACTTTCTTAATTTAAAGTTATAGAGTGATGCCATGGGTATGTCGATCCCCCTGAAACTTGATGACATGGGTTGATCACGAAAGAATTTATACAACAAAGACCACCCTTGGATTCAAAAGGAGTCCGCATGAGCGACTAACATCAGATGTTACCCTACTATCACAATTGTCTTTGGGCATTTCCCACGAGCTCCTAGTCGAATGAGCTTTCTTCTCAAATGTGCAAGTGCTAATCTCAGGGGTTTTCTCTTTATATATATATATATATATATATATATATATATATATATATATATATATATATATCTAACAATCACAAGCGTGTGCGGGTTTCATTCTAGAATCCCAACTTAAAAGCAAATTAGTCATTCCTTGATCTACATGGGCTTTATTCGGCTTGTAGCGTGGTCAGGGGTAAGAGAGCTACGAAAGAAAGGATTAGAGAGGTTCAAAGAGTGTTTAAGGGTTATATTAAGTAAGAACCTCGAGAGCGTTGCTCGTACTTTTGGGTTGGGCTCTACTCCTTTTGTCTTATACATTAATCCTTATTGCATTTTTGTGCCTTCCCTGTAAAATCGGGAGATATTTTGTCTCTTTCTTTTCATTGTTGCCCAACTTCATGCATGTGTAGTTTGCATTTCTCTTCCCCTCGGTTTAGCGGTGGTTCCTACTCATGGTTTCTATTTTGCTTTTGCTGTTTTTTTTGTTGTTTTTAGAAAACAAATATGCTTTGGCTCAGAGGGGGTAGCAAAGGATAAACTAGTGTTTGGGATGTTGAAACATGGCCATGTGTCATTTCAAATCTTGACTTAGATCCTTTTGTAGTTTGGATTTTGGGACGAAACCTTAATAACACGCCCCTGATTGTTTTTTTTTCTTTTTTTTTTTTTGCCCTAGCCCGCCCTTTTGGGTTCTCGATCTACCGAGTAAGAACTTCTGATCTACCCCTAGGTTTGCTTGAGGCTCATGCATGGTGCCTCTCATTGCCCAGTGTAGGGCTCTGATGTATCTATTGTTATCTTTTGTCATGACCTTGTAGCAAGGAAAAATGAAAGAAACTATGTAGATTCTCGAAAATGAATTTCCAAGGATGAGAAATACTTAAAGGATTTTTCAATTGATAGATTAAGTTGAACGACTATGTTCTTGATAACTCATTTTTCTCTCAAAAGACAACTTTAGGAAAGATAAAATAAGGTCACATGAATGCCTATACTTTTTATTTGAAACACAGTCAATCAAACGCTTTTTTTTTAACTTTTTTTACTCGTCGTTTACGGCACCCTCACCGAAAGTGGAGAACGAGCAATTTCTGATTGAACAGGCTTGGGGATCAACTCAGGAGCGCAAGTCACTTGAGCAAACAAACCAATGGCTTATACTCACATTCCAGTGAAAGTTAGAATAAGCAAAGATGTAGGTTTAAGAGAATGAGATAAGGACATCAAATTTATCCATATTATTAGCATTGTGATTGTTGTTTACAGTAATGGCATAGACTTGAAAATCCTAATGAGTCATTAGAGACATCTAACAATAGCCTTCAAATTGCCCCATGCATAGTGTCGCTTGCCCTTGTCAGAATTCACTAGCGATTCTCCTCAAATTTCAGCCAGCCTGCATCAATTAGACTCTGCACCTTATGCTTCAGGGTCATACAATGCTCAAGGGAATGCCCCGGGACTCCTCCATGATAAGCACATGTTGCATTCGAGTCGTATCCTCGAAAAAATGGAGGTTGAGGAACCTTGGCTAGGGTTATGGCTACCATTGCATTATCGAGTAGATATGGGAGTAAGTTAGCAAACGACACCGAAATTGAGGTGAATTCTATAGGCTTCTTTGCTAGAAAATTCCTTCCTTGGTTGGTGCTTTGGTTTTTATTAAGGGTGGTGTTTGGCATTGGATGTGTGGCAGGCGGGCCTTATGGCTGATTTAGGGGTGCCCTTTGTGGATGATTGGGTGTTCCTGGTTGATAGGGTGGTGGGTAATGAGAAGGGTCGATATTTGCTGAGTAATGACATTGTTGAGCTGGTGGGAAATTTGGCCATGTAGGAACGGCAGTCACAGCATGGGTTCCTCCCTCATTTTTACTCTCTCCATTTGCCCCAGGCTTCTTATTCATCAAAGCTTAAAGGCGTGTAACCCACAATCTTCTCATAGTAGAACACCGGTAATGTGTATACTATCATTGTTATCATCTCCTTCTCTGTCATTAGGGGCGCTACTTGAGCTGTCAGATCCCTTGACCTTTGGCGTATTCTTGGAAAGATTCATTCTCTTTTTCACACATGCTCTGTAGTTGCATCCTATCTGAAGCCATATCAAAATTGTACTGATACTGCCTAACGAAGGCAACCATTTGGTCCTTCCAAGAATGGACTCCGGAAGGTTCCAGATTAGTGTACCAGGTGACGGCTACCCCAGTAAGACTTTCTTGGAAGAAATGCATCAACAATTATTCATCTTTTGTGTATACCCCCATCTTCCGACAGTACATCTTTAGGTGGTTTTTGGGGCAAGTAGTCCCCTTGTACTTATCGAAATCTAGCGTCTTGAACTTTGGAGGAATGACCATGTTGGGTACTAGGAACAACTCTTCCATGTCAGCAAAAGTATGATCTCCGCCTCCTTCAATGTCCTTGAGCCTCCCGTCTATATGATCCAACTTTCCCTTTTCTGCCATATCAGGAGGGACTCTCCCCCACAAAATGCATTGGTTGTGGTTGTGGGCAAATTTGAGGGCCCTCCAAAGTGTTTGGCTGGGGTACACCACCAACTGCTTGCCCCTCAGTGGCATATCCGAGGCAAGGCTCAAAGTCGGCTAGATTGTGGTGGGGTATTTCATGTGTCTCCCCCATGGATTGAGAGACCTGTGCATGATCAGATTGAGGTTGTTGGCTCTCAATGAGTATGGGAGTGGAGTTATTGACATTCTCATTGGGAGTGTGCACCACATTGGGTGGTGTATAGTTAGGAGGCAAGCCATATGGCAGGAAGGCATGCTTGTTCTAAACTTGCACAAAATGGGGGTCGCCCGTACTTCCCAACTCTTTGCCTTCCTGACCTACCATATCTGAGGTTGAATGATTTATTTGGTTGAGGCTAGATGGGGGACTCGGGTCCACCTCAACAATGATGCTGGTAGCGGCAACTGTAGTCGCATTGACTTCCATTATCTTCTTCATGCTCATCATGGCCTTCATCGTTGTGGCCATTTGTTCTTTCATGGCCTCCATGTCGGCCTTCATCCGCTCTTGCACCTCCTCTATTTCACTCATTACTCTAGCTCTGGCACGCACTCGATAAGGGTGCCATAAAGCGCGTTCTTTCCTTTTGATAACAATGATTACAGTTCTGATTTCAAGGAAAGAATGTAATGAACAATGCAACCAATGAAAAGCATGGATGTATGTGAATGATGCATTGTTGAAGTATTTCAAATTTTACACAGGACTCAGGGTTGAATCAATTTAGATTTTCATTAAAACAACATGATCCATCACATCTTGTCAAAGTGAAATTGGAAATAAAACATGGACGTCAACAGTCCTTGATTTTTTTTGTAAATCATTTAGCTCAATCATGTGTTGGCAGTAGAAAAAGAAGCAATGTAACTCGATCCACCTTCTGCCCTAACTTTTGCAAGCTGATTACTTCCATAGTTGACCTTGACTTGACGACCTTTCCTTAAAAGCATGTGCTTGGTTCAACCCCATAATCCAAGGAATAGAAATTTTGATCGTCAATACTTCGACAACATATCATAGAGATGAATGACTAGGGCATACTTATGCTATGCATGGCAAATGTAATTATGAGATTGACATGAGATGCCCGAAGAACCATCATTTCCTAGTTAACCATGCATTAGGTACCATCTTCACATGATTTTCAATCATTTTTTAAAGAGAAATGAGTGTATAATCTCAACATGGTTGGTTTATAGCCATCATCATGGCACCCAACCCATGTAACTAAGAATATGGTGTAGACTTTCATGCTTCATTGTGACCTTCTTTTTGTTCTTTCTTTGCTTCTTTTGTTTTTTTTTGTTTTTTGCAGAGGAAAATTCAAGGATCATGCATAACATGCAAACAATGAAAATAAAATGTATGCAATTTGTAGAACAAAAAACATGTTAAATGAAGATGCACGATAATGCAATGACTCATGCAAAATGCAATGCATGAATGTGATAAATGCAGGAATGATATGCCCATTACGATGCCATGAAGAGATGTATGATGCAATCAAGGAACACGCCAAAGTGAGTTTGCTATATGCCCCCTCTAATTCGGGAATCTAATGGAAAGGATCCAAAAGTCCACTTCTAGTGATAATTCCCAAGGGTGGTTTCATGTAACTTTATTGGCTTCTAGAGATATCATCCTCTTAGGTAATACATTGTGGCGATAGGGACTATCAGCGACAATGCATCACCAAAAGAGGAAAACTCTAGATGAGGCTTCACTGTCATCAAGCGAGTCGGAGATCCAGCATGACCACAAATCGACCTCCACTCCTTATGGCTCACATAGACCCGGGCATAGGGCCTAATATCTCAATGTGTATGCAAGGTGTAGGTGCCATGTGTGCATAGAAAAGATATTTCTAACTATGAATGTAATCGATAGACAAACACACACCAAACACAACAACATAACAAACGTTATATACAAGTATGGACAAAAAAAAAGATAAAAGGGAAAAGAGAACATAAATAAAGAAGAAGTCATGATAAAAACATTGCACACCGACTAAATGGCCTAACTCTCTAACATTCCCCAATGGAGTCACCAACTGTCGCAACCTACCCTTCGGTGGGGGTGCGAAAAGGCTGATATAGATAGGCCAAAGCGTTTGTCTCCAAGGGAGAAAACGAGCGGAGTCGTCACCAACGTTTATTTGAGGAAAACATTAAAAAAACAAAAAAAAAACACGATGGTCTACAGATTTTGAAAATAAGGGTTTGGGAGTTGTTTACGCACGGGAAAGGTATTAGCACCCCGCACGCCCGTCACGAGGGACGACAGCCTCTAATCGAGTGTGCAAAGCATGACTTCAAAATTATGTATTTTCCTTTATTTATATTTTTATGTATTTACCCTTTTTATATTTTTTTTATTTTTTGGGGGTCGACAAGGGTGTTGCCCTTGCTCCTACATATCCTCAAGTGCAATGAGAAATTCATACCTACGTAGTTCTTTATGTCTGAATGTTTGTTGTGTTACATCATTTTATGTTTTTTGAAAGATTGTTCTTAACTGCAAAAAAAAAATTCATTTAAGGCATTGGACCTTGAAACAATCTTTTAAACTTTTGAAAAGCGGGGAGAATCGTTAAGGCATTGGACCTTTAAACGATCTCTTGATTATTTTTTTATGAAAAAAAGAAGTTTATGAGTTGGTTTTATTTTGGTTTTTCTTATTATTCTTCAATTCTTCTTTTAAGAGAACTTGCAGCACTAATGATTGGTTAAAACTTACTTTACAAAAGAAAAGCGATCACAAGTGATAGGAGAAGGAGATGAAGATGCATACAATAATAGAGAGGACCCCTAAAGGTCCATTAATCATGTTCAAATCCTTAAAGACAAAGCACTAACTGGATGAAGAACGAAGAACGACCGAAGAATGGACAAAGAACGGTGAAGAACAATCACGGAATTGATCACGGAAACGTCTTAGAAGCGCCTCGACCTTGTTTTTCTTCTTCTTTATCCTTCTCACTAATATCATTGAAAATCTCACAATATATGATGTTGGACCCTTCTCCTCTGCCCCCTCATGCCAATTTATAGGAAATGAGGGGTGGACGTTGCACAGCAGCTCGCCAAGGCGAGCTGGTTACTTCAGCCCTGAGCTTTCTAGTGGGCCCAGAGGTTGAAAAATGCCCCAAAAGTGACCCTTTTGCCCTCCTTTTGGGTATTTTGTTCATTTCCTTTTGAAACATCGAAAAACCTTATGGATTGCGTGACAATTGGTGTTAAGCAGCTCAGTTTGGTTGGCAACAATCCAAATGTTTGCAAATGATCGTCCCCGGACGAAATTAGGGTATGATAGATTTTGATTTGATTTTTCTCTTACTTTATTTTTTTCTTTTTGTGGAAAACATAGATTGTCTGTCGCTTTCTGAAAGACGTGTTAACTCATGAGACCTCATCCTATCTTTTGAAAATCTCTTCAGGGACACCTTCAGAGTGTATGTTTTGTTTGAGTTAGTCACTTGACAATTTTTTAGTGACAGCAATAGAGCCATTTGACATTTAATCAATCAACTGAAATATTGATCCTAGGGTTTTCCCCTTTCTTTTTAAAAAACTTTAATTATTCTGCATGGCAAGAAAACATAAGGCTTTGGGATCGATCATGTGCCTCATTGAAGGATGGCAATGGATTGTTACACTTTGGTATGTGACCAAGTGAAACTTTCCCGATTAAAGATCATAGAGTGATGCCAAGGGTCTATTGATCCTGCTAAAACTTTATGACATGGGCTGATCCTGAAAGAATTTATAAAACAAAGGCTACCCTTGGATTCAAAAGGAATCCTAAGGAGTCTGCATGAGCGACTAACAACAGATGCACCCTACTAACATCAGTTTTAATTTTTAAATACTTGATGATCTGGTGAGCTTTCCGGCAAACCGGATTTCCCTTGCATATATCTGTACGAAGAAAAAGTGGAACAAAAAGTATCCACAGGGGAAATCCAACAAGCAGCTACTTGATTTTAACTTCTATTTTAATCCTTGATCTCTAAATCAAATTCCTGCAACAATAGAATCCAACGGACAAGTCGGGGTTTAGAATCAGCTTTAACCAATAAATATCTTATAGCAGCATGATTAGTAAAAACCACAATTTTAGATCCTATCAAATAAGATCTAAATTTTTCCAAAGCATATACTATTGCAAGCAATTATTTCTCAGTTGTGGCATAATTAATTTGAGCTTCATTTAAAACCTTGCTTGCATAGTGTATGACATGAAAATTTTTATTTTTCCTCGGACTCAAAATTGCTCCTACTACATAATCACTTGCATCACACATTATTTCAAAATATAGTGTCCAATTTGGAGCAGTGATTATGGGTGCAGAGATCAGTTTCTATTTCAAAGTATCAAAAGCTTCAAAACATAATTTATCAAAATGAAATGAAACTTTTTTACTCAAAAGATTGCTCAAAGGTTTGGCAATTTTAAAAAAACCTTTGATGAAACGCCTATAGAATCCAGCATGTCCTAAAAAACTTTTGATGCCTTTGACATTTGTTGGTGGTGGTAATTTTTCAATGACTTCCACTTTAGCTTTGTCAACCTCAATGCCATGCATCGAGATTTTGTGAACCAGCATAATACCTTCAGTCACCATAAAGTGGCATTTCTCCCAATTGAGTACTAGGTTTGTTTCAACACACCGCTTTTGTACAGTGTCAAGATTAAACAGACATATATAAAAAAAGAGCCAAAAATAGAGAAGTCATTCATAAATACTTCAACATTTTTTCAATGAGATTAGAGAAAATAGAAAGCATGCACCGTTGGAATGTTGCAAGAGCGTTACATAGACCAAAGGGCATCTTTCTGTAAGCAAAAACACCTAAGGGGCAGGTATAGGCTATATTTTCATCATCTTTAGGATTAATAGTGATTTGATTATATCCTGAATACCCATCAAGAAAACAATTGTTGCCCTGCTAGTCTCTCCAGCATCTGATCCATAAATGGTAATGGAAAATGATCTTTTCTGGTGGCTTTGTTGAGCTTCATGTAATCAATACACATTGTCCAACCTATAACAATACGAGTTGGTATTAGCTCATTTTTTTCATTTTTTATAACACTCCTACCACCTTTTTTGGGAACTACTTGTACTGGACTTACCTACTGGCTATCAGAAATAGGATATATTATTCAAGCCTCTAATAGCTTGACTACCTTCTTTCTTACCACTTATTTCATGGTTGGATTTGAGGCTTCTTTGTGGCTGAGCTACAGGTTTATAATCCTCTTCCATTAAAATTCTATGCATACAATAAGAAGGACTAATATTTGTGAGGTATGATAGGGTCCAACCAATTGCTCATATGTTGTCTTGCAAAATTTTCACCAGTCTCTTTTCCTTTTCTTCAGAGAGATTTGAATTGATAATGACTGGTTTCTGTGAATCACCTACAAAAAAACATATTTCCAGTGTTGAGGTAAGGCTTTAAGCTCTATTGTTGCTTCCTTTGGCTTTTCTTCTTTTATTTCTTCAAAGAGAGATTGATTGTAAGGAATTTCTCTAAAGGCTTTTAGTTGTTGGAGATATTCCGAATTTTTCTTTCCTTCAACTTCACTCATCTCCTCAAATGCTTCAGTCAATGTTTTCTCTAACCCATCTTTTCTTTGAATATACTTTCTAGAGTCAAAAATTACCTCATCCAAGACATCCATTCGAAAACACTCCCCTCTATCTTTTGGGTGCTTCATGGCTTTGAAGACATATAATTGCACTTCATCACCTTGGACTCTGATAATGAGTTTTCCATTGTCAACATCAATCATTACTTTAGCATTTTTCATGAATGGTCTCCCAAGAATTAATGGAACTTCATTCTCTTTATCCATGTCCATCACCATGAATTCGACTGGAAAGAGAAATTTGTCGAATTTCACCAACACATCTTCAATAATACCATAAGCATGCTTGATAGTTCTGTCAGCTAGTTACAACACCATCCTTATATGTCTAATTTCAATTTCTCCAATGTGTTTGATCATGGATAAGGGCATGAGGTTGATGCTTGCACCTAAATCAAGAAGGGCTCTGCCCACCGATAACCTTCCAATAGTCACAAGAATTGTGAAACTACTAGGATCTCATGATTTTTCTGGAATGGATTTTTGGATAATTGCACTACATCCTGCTTCCAGCTCTACTGTTTCATCATCCGTGATTCTCCTTTTCTTTTAAGAAATTCTTTCATGAATTTGGCATATATTGGCATTTGCTCTAATGCTTTTGAAAAAGGAATGTTAATTTGTAGTTTCTTAAAAATCGTGAGTATGGTTTTTCCATATCCTTTTTTTATGGAGTGTGTGGATAAGGAAGATGTTGAATTGGTGGATGATCTAGTACGATTTTTCTCTTTTTCAACTACTTCTTTTTCATCACTCTTTTACAACTCCTTCATTTGTCATTTTCTCACTAAACTCACTTTTGTCCATCAAACCAACCATTTTCCCCATCCTAGTTGTAACTGCCTTACAATGTTCTCTTGGGTTGACCTCTGTGGTTGCTTCCGTGCTCAGACATTTGTTTTGCCAGTTGTCCGACCTGAACCTTCAGATTTTTAATAGAAGAATCAGTGCTCTTTTGGTTTGAGATGGATACCTGCTTAAACTGGTTTAAAGTATCTTCCACTTTGGACAATCTATCTGGTTGAGTTTGTTGTTGTTGTGGACCCTTATTTGAAGAACCTCCATGCGAGTTGTTAGAAAGACTTGCAAAATAAGTGTTACTTGGACCAGAATATGCATTTTTAAGTGGTCTCCAACCAAAAGAAATGTTTCGTTGAGGTCTGACTTGGTTCTGTAGATAATGGGTCTCCTCTTCTTGTTGTTCATCACCGGGTGCTGAACAGTGGCCATTTGATGGTTACCTCCGCAAAAATCACATCTCAAAATTTGTTGAACATGTTGAGCTTGATGTGTTTTTTGTGGTCCACCTTGGTGATATTGCTGAGGAAGTTGGCTTATCTGATTTGTTAAGGCCTTAATTTGTTTGCGTCAAGAGTTTGTTTTGTGCTAGAATTGCATTTTAAGTGCCCGTCTCCATTATACCTTTTCTTTGAGTCGGAGCTCTATCATGATGACTTTGATAATCACTGGTTGCTATGGAGTCAATGATTACAATGGCTTCCTCCAAACTCTTGGACATCATAGTGCCTCCAGCCGAGGCATCAAGGATCATCTTGGTTTGAGGTTTCAAACCACTATAGAAGATACGAAACAAAGCTTTGAATCTCTCCCATGTCTCACGGAGATGTTCGTCAGATCCTTGGGAAAACATCACGATGGTAGATTTTGTGCTGATAAATCTTGAAGGAGGAAAGAACCTCGCTATGAATTTATCCTCCATCTCTTCCCAAGTGTTGAGGCTTTATTTGGATGTGGTTGGAGCCATGTTTTTGCCTTACCTACTAATGAAAATGGAAAAGCTCTAAGGCAGACAACTTCAACATCCTCATCAAAAGCTCCCATAGTAATGCATAGTTCTATGGAGGTAGACAAATGTGTCTATGAATCCTCATGATCCATTCCAGCAAAGGGATATGAGCCAATTAGACTAAGCAGTGTTGGCTTTAATTCCATGACCTTGTTGTTTAAAGGAGGAATGGCTATGTTGTTGTAATGCTTTGGGCCTTGCTGATAAGCATAATCACCCAGAGTCCTCCTCGGTGGTCTATTTCTTTCCCCTCCTCTTTCAGCCATGTTATTTTCTACAAGTGGTTTATCATTTGAAAGATAATAAGAAGAAGAAGACTTGCCCAGTGTTATAGTGGTTGCTTATTTCTTTTTCTTCCTATTCTTTCTTTCAATCCTGGTAATTTCCATATCAAATGGTGTTGTATCCGCTGGATTTTTACCTCGCATAAAGGAAAAAAGAACACACTACAACAACCCGTAAGCACCAAGGTTAGTGAAAATAAAACTAAGAGAAAATTTATACAAAATGAAAGAAATAAGTACAAAGGTAAAATAAAAGAGGGAATTTATACAAAATCAAAAGAAATTTACAAAGGAAAATAGCCTATCAAACTGAAAGTTTAAATCCGAAAGAACTTAGTGGATGACTCAAGTCCCCAACAACGGTGCCAAAAACTTGTTGGGACTTTTGGCTAGCTTACCAATTGTCATTGTAGTTTCACATTTATAAAAGAGTTTGTCTCCAGAAGGACTCGAGTATACTTAATTCATTCGGATAAAGGTTATCAGTTTAATAGTTATGTACAAATTTAATCGAATGTCATTGGTTTTGGTTCAATTAACTAAAGATAACTTAAAGTAAAAGAATAGTAAAAATAACGAATTTACGAAAATAACAAAAATTCCAAGAATAACGGAAATAACAGATAACGAAATTCAGTGCGTCGAAAATATGTATCATTTATGCTAACTTAAATTAATTCAAGAAAACATAGGATTGGATTTCATCGTTCATACACTTAGTATCCTAATAAGATTAAGATCTATGAATCATTTTCCATTATTGCTGATGCACACATTCAGTTATCCTAAGTCGATCCCTCGCACTTGGAACCTAAGAATATTTACTAAATATCGATCCCTCGCATATGTAGAAAATATCCCAGCATTACAATTATATTCTCGTGCTTTTAGCAATCAAAACATTATGCTCTATTCCTAGCAATGTAACATAAAGAGTAAAATCATTCAATTCAAATTCTAAGATTACTTTCTAGTCTCACTTAAAATCCAATTTCATGACACTAGTGATCAAATAGAATTAAGCATTGCGAGTAGAAGCAAAATTACCGATAATGAGTAGAAAAGATTCATACATATATAATACCAAAAAGGATACATAAAGGAACAAAGATTACATCCAATCCTTAAGAAAAACTAACCGATCATTGCACAGAGCAAAAGACTAACAAGAGAAGTGACAAAGGAAGTGATACATGGCGCAACTCTGAGCGCCTTGGCTCCATTTTTCCTTTTCTCATTCTTCTTCAGCATTTTTCTTTGGTTTTTAGGCTACTGGGCTCATTTTTCTTCTCAACAATGCATGGCTATTTATAGAAGACAACCAAGGGGTGCAGGAAAATTTGCCCAGGTGAGTTGCAGCTTGCCCAGGCGAGTTGTGGCTTAATGGTGAAGGTATCCACTCGCCAAGGCAAGTTGTAGCTCGCCCAAGCAAGTTGCTTGCTTAGGGCTGAATTTACATCTTTAGCTCAGGCAAGGTGGATGCTAGCCTTGGCAAATTTAGGCTCAGAAACCTTCGTGAAAAGATCATTTTGCCCTTCCTTTTGGCTTCATTTCTGAATCTAACAAACAACCATCAAAACCTACAACATCATGGAAGAATCTTTCATATTTAAATAACAACATTAGTAAATGTACAATATATACAAACAACTAGAGTTAAGGTTAATTTATGAGAAACCTATTACAATCAAAGGATAAGTGCTAGCAATTTAATTCTAAAAATAACTAAAATTTGGCACTTATCAATGATCTCGTAGAAAATTATGCCTTATTTATATATGTTTAGTCCTAGAATACATGACAAGATTCTTGGTTAGAATAATAGCTCTTGTGTTATCACATTTAAGAGGAATGTGATTTAGGATAACTCCAAAGTCTTAAAGTTGTTGCATCATCCAAAGACTTTGAGCAAAACAACTTCCTGCAGCTATTGATTCAGCCTCAGCAGTTGAAAGTGCGACACTAGCTTGCTTTTTGCAATTCCAAGACACTGGTGAGCTTCCAAGTATATGGCATGTCCCACTTGTACTTTTTCTATCTAATTTGCATCCTGGCAAAATCAGAACCTAATAAACTTGTTAAGTTTAAGGAAGTACCTTTGGGATACCACAAACCTACATTGGTTGTGCCCTTAAGATACTTAATAATCCTCTTAACAACAATTAAGTGAGATTCCTTTGGATTGGACTGATATCTTGCATATAAGCAAATGCTTAGCATGATATTTGGTCTACATTTAGTTAGGTAGAGAAGTGATTCAATCATACCTCTATATCATGATTCATCCACTGATTTACCTTTCTTATTTAAGTCAAGATAAGTTGATGTAGCCATAGGAGTAGATGCTTCTTTACATTTTTTCATACCAAATTTCTTTATTAGTTATATGCAATATTTGGTTTGATTGAGGAAGGTTCCATGTTCAATTTGTTTGACTTGGAGTCCTAGAAAGAAGTTTAATTCTTCCATCATAGACATCTCAAATACTTTCTACATACAACATGAAAATTCCTTGTACAAGGTTTCATTAGTAGAGCCAAATATAATATCATCAACATATATTTGAACAATTAACAAATCATTGTTTACTTTTTTAATAAACAAGGTTTTGTCAACCTGGCCTGTAGTGAAAGATTGTTCAATTAAAAAACTGCTCAATCTACATACCTTGACCTTGGTGCTTTCTTCAAACCATAGAGTGCCTTTTTCAATTTGTAGACATAGTCAGGATATACATGATCCATAAATCCTGGAGGTTGTTCTACATATGCTTCTTCTTCAATGCGTCCATTGAGGAATGCACTTTTTACATCCATATGAAAAAGTATGAAATTCATAATACAAGCAAATACAAGTAGCAATCATATAGCTTCTAACCTTGCAACTAAAGCATAGGTTTCATCATCGTCAATTCTTTCTTCTTGGTAGTATCCTTTTTCAACCAATCTTTCTTTATTCCTTATTATGATGTTGTATTCATCAAGTTTGTTTTGTAACACCCATTTGGTTCCGATTGACTTGTGAGAGGTTGGTTTAGGAACTAAATCCCATACATAATTTCTCTTGAATTGGTTCAAATCTTCATGCATTTTGCATTAACCAATGTTCATCACATAAATCTTCATCAATGTTTCTTGGTTCAACCTGAGAAACAAAAGCCATGTTGTTACATAGAATTCTAAGTCTACAACGCGTAGAAACACCCTTAGAGATTTCTCCAATAATGTTGTCTAAGGAGAGATCTTTTTGAGTTCTCCACTCTCTAAGAAGTTCTTTAGGCATAGTTGTAGAGATCTCTTTTCTTTGCTCAATTTCTTCTGCCTTGATGTCATCTTCAAGAACAAAATCTTTTTCCTGAGACCTGCATCTTCTTCTAAAGAATTTTCTTGAACAAAAGAATTAGTTTCATCACAAACCATATGCATAGATTCTTCTACGATTAAAGTTCTTTTGTTGAATACCCTATATGCCTTACTATGTAGTGACTAACCAAGAAAGATAGTGATGTAAGCACCATTGGAGCTTGTAGGCCTAGGATCTTCTTCATCAATGGATTCCTTTGCTTCTTGGAAGATGAATGGAAGCTGAATGGAGAAGGAAGAGAGAGAGGAGACACCACTTCAAGGAGAAGATGAGTCTAGCAGAAGCTCACCACCATAGGAGGCCATGGATAAGAGCTTGGAGGAAGAAGGAGATGAATGAAGGGAGAGGAAGAGAAGAGCACGGAATTTTGTTCTCTAAAAGAGCTCTGAAATCTGAAGTTTAATTTTCAAATGATCAAAGTTAAAAAATACACACACATGACCTCTATTTATAGCCTAAGTGTCACCCAAAATTAGAGGGAAATTTGAATTTCAATTCAAATTTTACTTGAATTTGAAATTGAATTTGTGGAGCCAAACTTTGGAGCCAAAATTTCACAAATTATGATTAGTGAATTTAAGTTATGGTTCATCCCACTAATCCAAGATCAATTCCAAGATTCTCCACTAAGTGTGCTTAGGTGTCATGAGGCATGTAAAGCATGAAGGACATACACAAAGTGTGACTATATGATGTGGCAATAGGGTGTAGTAAGCAAATGCTCACCTCCACCTCTAAAATTTAATTGGATTGGTCTTCTACCAATTCAATTAAATTTATTTCCAACCACACACATCAAATATTCACTTAGTGCATGTGAAATTACAAAACTACCCCTAATACAAAAACTAGTCTAGGTGCCCTAAAATACAAGGGCTGAAAAATCCTATATTTCTAGGATATCCTACCTACATTATGGAGCCCTAAATACACGACCTAAAATTAATGAAACCTTAATCTAATATGTACAAAGATAAGTGGGCTCATACTTAGCCCATGGGCTCGAAATCTACCCTAAGGCTCATGAGAACCCTAGGGCTTTCTCTTGCATCTTTGGCCCAATCTTCTTGGAGTCATCTATCTAATGCCCTTGGGGGTAGGATTGCATCATTCCCCCCTTGAAAAGGATTTGACCTCAAATCCAGAGGTTCTTGAAACTCATTAATTCTTTCCTCAACACCTGTAAAAAGAATAAAAACATATGTATTAGTGATGTTGGGTATGTTAGAGTACGGTAAGGACTGAAAACCCCTTTCCTGGCCATCTTCCCATAAGAGAATATAGTTCCTCACCAACTCAATGAGTGGTACCACAAGAATAGAAAAATATGGGACAAACCTTTTGTAAAAGTTTGTTAAGATATTGAAGCCCCAAATTTCCCTTATACTTGGTGGAGTAGGCCACTCAGGAATGACCTTTATTCTCTTAGGGTCCATGGGAAGCCCCTTTATCGCTATTTAAAATGTTAAGGAAAGTAGTGGAATAAAACATACCTTTTTGTTTATTTTCATTTTTATTATTCCTACAAAAAATTACGACAAACCTAAGGTTTCGCACATGAGCACCTAGGTTTGCATTGAAACAAAAAATAAGAACAAACCTACCTAATGAGTCCCTATGTACACAAATCATGAAGATGTTGGGTGCATGAGTGATTTTACAAAAGAGTGTTGCACCACTCAACACATTCATCATACCACCTATCATAGGGATTTGGTGCCTAATAATACCTATTTTAGGAACCAACAAAGCACAAGGATTTAAGCTCTTGCGAACCAAACCCTTATCCAACAACTCCTTTACTTGAGGAATAACCTCAAGCTCAAGAGGTATGGCGGTGCTAAAGGATGTTTCCCTTGATAGGAGAAGGTAGAAAGATTGTTTAAGAAGGAGTGCTCTTTTAATATCACCTTTTGTTGCAAAATGATTTTCCTTCTTAACAATCTTCTTGGAGGAATCCTTTTCCTCCTTTTCCTTCCCCTTGGCCTTTGAAGACAAGGCCTTACTATCCTTCTTTTTCCTTTGTTTTTCTGGTTTTTCTTCCTCATCCCTCTTATCTTTCATAGTTAGTTGATCTTGGCCACCTGTGAAGGTGTTTGAGGATGCAACACAAATTTAATGCCAAGATGGGTGAGGGTAATTTCATTAGTTAGGCCATTGTAAATGATCTTCCTATCAAATTGCCAAGGCCTTCCTAAAAGAATATGTCATGCCTCCATGGGAACTATATCACAATTAACTTCATCCTTATATGTCCCAATGGAGAAAGGTACCTTCACTTGTTGGTTAACTATCATTTCCCCTTGCTCATTTAGCCATTGAAGTTTATAAGGTTTTGGGTGGGGAATGATAGTGAGGTTCAACTTGGAAACTAATCTTGTGCTACAACAATTGCAACAAGATCCACTATCCACAATGAGAGAACAAGTTTTATCTAAAATTTTGCATCTTGTATGAAAGATGTTCTCTCTTTGGGATTGAGATAGATCACAAGATTAACCTCCAAGGAGCCTTCTAATCATTAAGAGGTCACCTTCTTCATGGGGGTAGACTTCCTCACTAGACTCTTCACCCCTTACTTCATCTTCACTTCCACTAGAGTAAGGGAAAGAAGTAGTCTCCTCTTAACTACTATAAATGTCTTGACCCCTCATGATCATGGTTTTCTTTGTGGGGCATTGAGAGGCAATGTGACCTCTCCCAAGACATTTGAAGCATTTAATGTTGCTAGTCCTTTCTTGGGAACTAGTCTTAGGGGTGTATTTCTCTATGATCTTACCCTTATCTTCCTTGGGTTTTGAAGGTGCAGCCCCCAAAATTCCATGGGCTTAGTCCTTCCTTGGATAAGAGTGAGAGCCATAAGATTTTGAAGAAGGCTTTCTTTTAAGTTGTTGCTCCACTCGTATACAAAGTTGGACTAGCTCATCTAGGTCCCTATATGGAAGGAGTTCAACCTTGTCCCTCACTTCCATATTAAGCCCACTAAAGAACCTAGCTATGCTTATTTTTTCCTCCTCCCTAAGTCCAGCTCTTAAAAGGAGTAGTTCTATTTATTGTCTATATTCTTCAACACTCATACTCCCTTGTCTAAGCCTTTGGAGCTTGTCCATAAGCTCTCTTTCATAGTAGGAGGGAATGTGCCTCTTCCTTAGGGCACTCTTAAGATCATTCCAATACTCTACTGGAGGATCCCCATGAATCCTTCGTTCCCTAACAATGGAAGTCCACCAATAGAAGGCATACCCTTGAAAGCTAAGGGTAGCCAATGGAACTTTTCTCTCTTCGCTAATATGATGGCAAGCAAAGAGTTGTTCAACCTTCATTTCCCAATCTAAGTAGGCCTCAACATTATCTTTTCCATGGAAATATGAGAGGCTAATGTTAACCTCTTGAGGCCTTCTTTCCTTTTCTCTTCTTTGGTAGTGATGTTTAGTATGTGAACTATGGCGCCCTCTATAATAGTCGCTAAGTTCTTCACTTAAACTCTTGCAAGAGTCATGACTACTATAGGAGGCTTGTTTTTCTCTTTTCATTTCTTTCATTATTTTTCTTCTTTCTTCCTCTCTTATTTTCTCTCTTTCATCTTGACTTATTTCTTCCACTCTTTTTTTACCTTTTTCTTTTCTATCTTGTTTTTCTTTCCACAACTTAAGGGATCTCAACTCATCTAATATCTTATACAAGGGGTCCTTAGGAGTAGAACCCTCACCATTAACACTAGATGAAGAATGAAGACTCATGTTGGTTCCTAAGTTATGGTTCTTTCTTGTTGGGGGTTTGAAAACAAAAGGTAAAAGAAACTATGGTTGAAACTAGCCAAAATAAACACTAAAAGAGGTGTGAAACATAAGGTAAAAACTAATTGGTAAAAGGCAAGCTATCTAGGCGGTTTGACAATGGAGGGTAAAGGAAATAAGCTATGAAAGTAAGCAAGAAATTAAATTGCAAGAAATGCAAACTAGGCGGATCCTAAGAGTGTTTGGATGACCTCATTTAAGGTTCCCAACAAAACACTCACTATCCTAAGGGAAAATTACCTAAAATTATTACACACAAATGGAAGTAGAGTTACCAATTGGAAGCTCCCAACTTACTTCCAATGAAAGGCCTTTTTGTTACAAAGTTTGAAAACAAAGAAAATTGCCAATTACAAAATTACAAAAAAAAAAAAGTCCTCAATTGTGGTGGCTATTCTCTCTTTAGTGTTTCACTCAATTTGGAGTGCTTCTTAGTCCAATAGCTCTTAAGGTGGTTGGCCCCTTGCTTCTTGACTTAAATTCTTCAAGGTATGGCACCAATCCTCCTTTCCAATTCCCTATATGGAAACTCACAAGAAAGGAAACAAAGAGACAAGCAATAACCAAAGACACAAAAAAATAATGAAATGAAAGCTAAACCAATAGAGTTTTAACAAGACAAATTTTCAAGGATTATTCAACAATTAAAGCAATGAAAAGCACACAAAAGCAAGCTAGGACTCAAAGAGAAACCTAGAATGGCTCTAGAGTAGAGTAGAAAAAACTAAAAAAAAAAGAGACTCAAGAAACCCCTAGTTTTGGCACTTGTTTTCACAATAATTTTCAATTGAAATTTTAGAACTAGTATTGGTATAAAATAGGCACCAATTATAGAACAAATTTTGAGCCAAAACCACAAGCACACTTCCCTTTCACTTTTTTTTTTCCTGGACACTGATTTTTTTGCCAACTTGTGTGATTTTTCTTATTTTTCCTTTAACCAAATTGTTTGGTTCTTTTTTCATAATTTTGGTCCAGATGTCTAGAAAATTCAGTAAAAATTTCAGCTCAAAACACGTAGTGACCAATTCCCAATAATTTATACAAGTTCGTATGTTCAAACTGCCAGCACCAGAGATTTCAACCTAGAAATCAAGAGTAGTGTTTATGTTGCTTAAGGCTTGGATAGTTACAATTTGTGTTTGCTTATGCTCAATTATCTTGAATAAAACAATTCAAGAGAGCTTAAGACTTATTTTGATTCACAAATCCAGCCACAACTCATCACCACAACTCAACTTCATCATAGGCATCATGTAGGAAACTTAGAAAACAAAAAAAAAAAGAGTTCAACAACAAGACTACTTCTAGGAATTGATTTAGAACATGTTATGAACTAAATAACATGCATGAATTCGACTCAAAATTCAAAAGATAGGCTAAGAATGACAAGAATACATGAAAAAATGTATCTAGAATTCAATCAACAAAATAAAAATTCAACACAAACTTAGAACATAATGTGACAATTACTATGACTAAACATGACTCTAAGACAACATGGATTAAGTGATTTATTTACACTTAGATTTTTGTGTTTTTTTTTCTAATCAATATTTTGGAAGAAAAGTTTAGATCTAAGTTTCAGCACAAGAATATTATGAATGAAAAATGATATAACCTAAAATCAACACAAAAACATGATTCAAGAGTAGATCTACAAAATTTGAACCATAGAAATGCTACAACAAGTGTAGATCTAAGATTTAATCGGTTTATTTTTTTGAATCTACTCTAAACAGCACCAAGAATATTATGAATGAAAAGTTTAGATCTAAGTTTCAGCACAAGAATATTATGAATGAAAAATGATATAACCTAAAATCAACACAAGAATATTATAACCTAAAAAGTTTAGATCTAAGTTTCAGCACAAGAATATTATGAATGAAAAATGATATAACCTAAAATCAACACAAAAACATGATTCAAGAGTAGATCTACAAAATTTGAACCATAGAAATGCTACAACAAGTGTAGATCTAAGATTTAATCGGTTTATTTTTTTGAATCTACTCTAAACAGCACCAAACCACAAGACAATGGAGGATATACATGGAGAATAAGATGAAGAACAAGGAATTAAAGAGAATTCACCAAACAAAAAGATAGAGGAAGCAAAAGAACATCACCTAGATGAAGATGCTCTGATACCTCATGATGTAAGCTCCATTGGAGCTTATAGGCCTAGGATCTTCTTCATCAATGGATTCCTTTGCTTCTTGGAAGATGAATGACAATGGAATGGAGAAGGAAGAGAGAGAGGAGATGCCACTTCAAGGAGAAGATGAGTCTAGAAGAAGCTCACCACCATAGGAGGTCATGGATAAGAGCTTGGAGGAAGAAGGTGTTGGATCGAGTGGCCTCAGAATAATTAAGAAGGGGGGTTGAATTAATTATTCCTAAACCTTTAATAATTAAAAACTACTCTTTTAAGGCTTTTACTAAATTGTTAAGAGAATGAGGAGTAGAAGAGAAACTTAACAGAAAGTAAAAGCGGAAATTAAATGCACAGCGGAAAGTAAAAGAGTATGGAAGAAGGAAACAAACACACAAGAGTTTTTATACTGGTTCGGCAACAACCCGTGCCTACATCCAGTCCCCAAGCAACCTGCGGTCCTTGAGATTTCTTTCAACCTTGTAAAAATCCTTTTACAAGCAAAGATCCATAAGGGATGTACCCTCCCTTGTTCTCTTTGAACCTAGTGGATGTACCCTTCACTAGAACTGATCCACAAGAGATGTATCCTCTCTTGTTCTCAGTCAAACCCAAGTAGATGTACCCTCTACTTGTACCACAAAGGATGTACCCTCCAATGTGTTAAGACAAAGATCTCAGGCTGTTAAACCTTTGATACTTTGTGAATGGGGATACAAAAGAATTCTCAGGCGGTTAGTCCTTTGAACATTTTTGTATAAGGGAATGGGAAGAATCAAAAGAATTCTCAGACTGTGTCGTTTTGAATTCTTTGACAAGGGAGAAGGGAGACACAAAAGAATTCAAGCGGTTAGTCCTTTGTTCTTTTGGAAAAGGGAGAAGAGAGACACAAAAAGAATTCAGGCAGTTAGTCCTTGGCGAATTCTTTTCGGCAAAGGGAGAAGTGAATGAAAAGATGAATAGCACTTGTTTTCAAGGTTTGGAAAACCAGAAAACTTCATAAAGCTTTTGGTACTAAGAAGAAGAAGAAGTTCAAAGAGATTCAAGGCTTGTAAAAGATTGATTGGAAAAGTAAAAGTATGAAAGAATGAATTCATTGAAAATGCAAAACAAAACCTTGCTTTTATAGACTCTTCATGTCTGGTCAAGAAGACCATTTAGAAGAGTTATAACTTTTAGAAAAACTTAAAACCAATTTGAAAAAGTCAAAACCTTTTTGAAGAGTTACATCTTTTGATTTATTCAGAAACAGTCACTGGTAATCGATTACCAAATCAGTGTAATCGATTACACAAAGCTTTTGTGTGAAAGGATGTGACTCTTCACATTTGAATTTGAATTTCAACGTTCAAAGGCACTGGTAATCGATTACCAAAACATTGTAATCGATTACAGCTTTTTGAAATTAATTGGAACATTGTAAATTCAATTTGAAAACTTTTTCAAAACAATTTTGCTACTGGTAATCGATTACAACAATCTGGTAATCGATTACCAGAGAGTAAAAACTCTTTGGTAAAAGGTTTTGTCAAAAATTCATGTGCTATTCAAAGTTTTGAAAATTTTTTAATACTTATCTTAATTGAGTCTTCTCTTCATTCTTGAATCTTGAGTCTTGAATCTTGATCTTGATTCTTGAGATCTTTGAACCTTGAACCTTGAATCTTGATTCTTGTCTCTAGACTTTCTTCTTGAGTCTTGAATTTTTCTTGATTCTTATCTTGAACTCTTGAATTGTTCTTGATTGATCTTTGATTTACTTAAGTTGTTCTTTGATTGATCTTTGATTCACTTGAGTTGTTCTTTGATTGATCTTTGAGCTTTTTGTCATCACCTTTGTCATCATCTTTTGTTATCATCATTGTTATCATCAAAACACCTTTGAATCACCTTTGATTCACCATGATGATTTGCTTCTACAGAAGGAGATGAATGAAGGGAGAGGAAGAGAAGAGCATGAAATTTTGTGCTCTAAAAGAGCTCTAAAATCTGAAGTTTAATTTTCAAATGATCAAAGTTTAAAAAATGCACACACATGACCTCTATTTCTAGCCTAAGTGTCACACAAAATTGGAGGGAAATTTGAATTTCAATTCAAATTTTACTTGAATTTATGGAGCCAAAATTTGACAAATTATGATTAGTGAATTTTAGTTATGGTTCAACCCACTAATCCAAGATCAATTCCAAGATTCTCCACTAAGTGTGCTTAGGTGTCATGAGGCATGTAAAGCATGAAGGACATGCACAAAGTGTGACTATATGATGTGGCAATGGGGTGTAGTAAGCAAATGCTCACCTCCACCTCTAAAATTTAATTGGATTGGGCTTCTACCAATTCAATTAAATTTATTTCCAACCACACACATCAAATATTCACTTAGTGAATGTGAAATTACAAAACTACCCCTAATACAAAAACTAGTGTAGGTGTCTTAAAATACAAGGGCTGAAAAATCCTATATTTCTAGGGTACCCTACCTACATTATGGAGCCCTTAATACAAGACCCAAAATTAATGAAACCTTAATCTAATATGTATAAAGATAAGTGGGCTCATACTTAGCCCATGGACCCGAAATTTACCCTAAGGCTCATGAGAACCCTAGGGCCTTCTCTTGCATCTTTGGCCTAATCTTCTTGGAGTCTTTTATCCAATGCCCTTGGGGGTAGGATTGCATCAGATAGCCTCATCTGCCTTTGCATCAAATTTGCCAAGAGAGTCTTTACTGTCATTTAAAACAAAACACTTATAAGCAAAAATTCTCAGGTGTGAAATGTTTGATTTTCTTTCCTTATACAATTCATTAAGGAGTTTTCTTCAAAATTGGTCCAATAAGTACCCTATTCAAAGTGTAACAAATAGTATGTATTGTTGGACCTTGTGGCCTCAATAACTTACGAAGGGGTGAATTAATTTTCCACTAACAAACTTTTAACCCCCTTCTAAATGATAGGCTCAGAATGCAGAAGAAGTAGCAATCAATTTAATAATGTTCTTTAAACATGCAAGACACAATTGATTGCAACAAAATAAATAAGATAAGGGAAGAAAGAATGTGAACACAGTTTTATACTGGTTCAGCAAATTTCGTGCCTACATCCAGTACTCAAAAAACCCACTAGAGATTTTCCACTCCCTTTGTAAAAATTCATTTACAAAGTCTGAACCACACAGGGACAACCCTTCCCTTGTGTTCAGCATTCCTTACAACTTAAGAGACCCTCGATCCCTTAAACAATCTCTTTGAATGAGAAGAAAGAAATAAGAATTCTCTCTTGAAGAAAAGGATATTACAATTGATGTCCATGGATGAACTCTTAATGGATTTGCAGATGTTTGCCCAAGAGTTTCTTTTGAGAGAGCATTTGACAATGAAGTTCTCTTGGAATCTCTCTCACTTTCTTTTGAGAGGATAAGACATTCTGGACCAGTAAAACTCTCTCCCAATTTCATCCCAAGTCACACATATATATAAGCCTTTGATGGCCATTCAAAATCCAAATGATAAGACGTGACTGTTGGCGATATTCCTTGAAAATCCTCTTTGTAATCAATTACAACATTAGTGTAATCGATTACACAATTATTTTCCTTGAACAGTTGTGACTCTTCATTTAAAATTTGAATTCCCAATGTTCAGAGTCTCTGATAATCGATTACATATGATGTGTGTCGCAACCTACCCTTCGGCAGGAGGGCAACGTGAGACCCACGGGTGCGTCTTCCAAGGAAGGAAAATGTGCGGAGTCGCCACCAACGTTTATTTGAGGAAAACGTCAGAAAAACCGGAAAAGACGTGGTCTACAAACTTTAAGTGAAAGGTTCGGGAGTTATATTTATGCACGGGGAAGGTATTAGCACCCCACACGTCCGTCACAAGGGACGGCAGCCTTTAATCAAGAGTGCAAACATGACTTCGTTTTGTTTTATTTTCCCTTTTTACGTTCTTTAGCTTTTATGTATTTTTATGCCTTTTATATATTTTTTCTTTTTTGTGGTCGACAAGGGTGCTTCCCTTGCTCCTACATATTCCTCAATTGTGACAAGGAAATCAGACCTACGTAGTTCTTTGAGAACTAAGCGTTGGTTAAGTTGTTTTTATCCTTTTTTGCAAGATATATTTTGGTTGAATGAAAGGTCATTTAAGGCGTTGAACCATTAAACAATCTTTCGGTTCTTTTGAAAAGAGAGAAACGTTAAGGCGTTGGACCATTAACAATCTCTTGGTTTTGAAAGGAGAGAAACGTTAAGGCGTTGGACCATTAACGATCTCTTGGGGTGGTCGACAAAAGCGAGGCTTTTGCTCCTACATATCCTCAATTGCGATGAGGAAATCATACCTACGTAGTTCTTGCAAAAGCGGTAAAGTTACATGTTGATTTTATGCTTTTGAACGGTCCATGTTAACCGATAAAAGCAAAGAGGACCGTTTAAGGCGTTGGACCTTAAAACGGTTTTAAGTGACTTTTGCGGACAAATCTTGATTTGTGAGTTGATTTTAGCCTTAGTTTCACTTTGGTTATTAGTCAATTGATCCAAGGAAACTTCCAAAGAAAAACGTCCGATTGATTTTATTATTATTATTTTATTCAAAGATATTTTGATTATTTTATTATTATTTTTCAAGATATTTTGATTATTTTATTATTATATTGCTTTTTTTTTGTTTAACCGAGGTTACAGCATGAACGATCGGTTAGATTTTGTTTTAAAAGTGATTAAACGATATTACAACACAAATGATCGGTTGAAATTCATTTTATCATTTATTAGGTGAGAAAAAGGCTTAAATAAACGGTAAAAGCGCGTTAAAGACGAAAGAAAAGAAAACCGAAAATGAACGAAATAAAGATGAAAGCAAAAAAAAACAAGAAATGAATTGAAAGTCTCGGATTCGAAAACTTACCTGTTGAAGAACGAAGAACGGATGAAGAACGGTGAAGAACGACGGAAAACCTTCACGGATTCGCTCACGGAAACATCTCGGAAGCGTTACGGAAGCACCTCGGCTTTGATTTTCTTCACAGAAACAATTTTTTCCACCCAAAACAGCTGAAACACATAGCCAGGGGGCTCAAGGATCCTTAGAACAGCCACCTTTAGTCTATTTATAGGAAAAAGGGGGAGGAGGTTGCTTCCTCCAGAAACAATCCAGCTTTGAAAAATATTCTAGAAGGCCCAATTCAAAATTTCAAAATAGCTATTTGCACTCCCCTTTTTTGATAAGTTCACCCCCTTCTTTCGTAATTTACGGAAAAGTTATGGAAGCCTATAGGACTTGATTTTCTTCTTTTTTTTCTCTTCCTTCTCACCCATATTAAGTGAAATATGCTTATTTAGGGTTATGGGAATTTTACGAAAGCATTACGGGTGTCCAGGAAGCCCCGGAGGCCCATTTTTCAACAAAACGGGGGAGGTGGTTGCCACCTAGCTCGCCCAGGTGAGCTAGGTTGCTTCCACCTTAAGCAAGAAAATTCCCAGAAACCTCTAGTAGGGCCCAGATTTGAAAATTACTATTTGCACCCCCCATTTTACTAAATACAGCTCTTGCCTTTTTTTGCTGATTCTTTTTCCGTAACGTTACAGAACTTTATGAATTACGTAACGATACTTGTTTTCTTTCTGTAATGTCACGAATCCTTACGGATTACGTAATCATCCCTTCTTTGGCTTCCGGGATGTTACAGAACTTCACGGATTGTGCAAATGCTTCCTTTTCACTTCCGGCACGTCACGAAACTTCACGGATTGTGCAACGATGGGTGCCAAGTACCTCGAAGTGGTCAAACGAGGGTCGCATCCCAACAAACAGATGGTCCTCAGACGAAATTAGGGTATGACAGTTGCCCCTCTTTACTTGTCTTTTATTGGAGATAGAAGGGAAGTAAAGATAAGACACTAATTTCGTTCGAGTGAAACACCATTCGGCCGGTTAATCTCCCTGCCAGCGGAACCTGCAAAAATTTTGAAAATGATCAGCACCGAACGACCAACATCATCTTGATACTGCCGAATTTGTTCCTCTTGGTTGACACAAGGCGCAGAATGACCATAATTTGTCTCTGCGCGCCATCGGACACGATCGGGCCTGGATGGAAAGGCGCAGAATGACCATAATTTGTCTCTGCGCGCCATCAGACACGATCGCCTCTGGATGGCGAAAAGGTGTGCGGAATGACCATAATTTGTCTCCGCCCACCACTCGACTCACTGCTCATGAATGACAAAGGGCGCAGAATGACCATAATTTGTCTCTGCGCGTTTATCACTCGACTTGCTGCTCTTGAATGACAAAGGGCGCAGAATGACCATAATTTGTCTCTGCGCGTTTATCACTCGACTCGCTGCTCCTGAATGACAAAGGGCGTAGAATGACCATAATTTGTCTCTGCGCGTTTATCACTCGACTTGCTGCTCCTGAATGACAAAGGGCGCAGAATGACCATAATTTGTCTTTACACGTTTATCACTCGACTCGCTGCTCCTGAATGACAAAGGGCGCAGAATGACCATAATTTGTCTTTACGCGTTTATCACTCGACTCGCTGCTCCTGAATGACAAAGGGCGCAGAATGACCATAATTTGTCTTTACGCGTTTATCACTAGACTCGCTGCTCCTGAATGGCAAAGGGCGCAGAATGACCATAATTTGTCTCTGCGCGTTTATCACTCGTCGAGTCTTACATATAGCAAAAGCATGCGGATGACCATAATTTTTCTCTGCGTGTCATCGGGCACGATCGCCTCTAGATGACAAAAGGCGCAGAATGACCATAATTTGTCTCTACGTGCCATCGGACACGATTGTGTCTGAATGGCGAAAAGGTGAGCAGAATGACCATAATTTGTCTCCGCATGTCATCGGGCCCGCCGCCTCTGGATAACAAAAGACGCAGAATGACCATAATTTGTCTCTGCGTGCCATCGGACACGATTGTGTCTGAATGGCAAAAAGGTGTGCGGAATGACCATAATTTGCCTCCGCATGTCATTGGGCCCACCACCTCTGGATGACAAAAGGCACAGAATGACCATAATTTGTCTCTGCGTGCCATCGGACACGACTATGTCTGGATGGTGAAAAGGTGTGCAGAATGACCTTAATTTGTCTTCGAATGTCATCGGGTCCGCCGCCTCTGGATGACAAAAGGCGCAGAATGACCATAATTTGTCTCTACGTGCCATCGGATACGACTGTGTCTGGATGGCGAAAAGGTGTGCGGAATGACCATAATTTGTCTCTGCATGTCATCGGGTCCGCCGCCTCTGGACGACGAAAGGCGTAGAATGACCATAATTTGTCTCTGCGTGCCATCGGACACGACTATGTCTGGATGGTGAAAAGGTGTGCAGAATGACCTTAATTTGTCTTTGAATGTCATCAGGCCCGCCGCCTCTGGATGACAAAAGGCGCAGAATGACCATAATTTTTCTCTGCGTGCCATCGGACACGACTGTGTCTGGATGGCGAAAAGGTGTGCGGAATGACCATAATTTGTCTCCGCATGTCATCGGGTCCGCCGCCTCTGGACGACAAAAGGCGCACAATGACCATAATTTGTCTCTGCGTGCCATCGGACACGACTATGTCTGGATGGCGAAAAGGTGTGCGGAATGACCATAATTTGTCTCCACATGTCACATGCCCCCAGGGTCAGTATGATAGAGATTGTGGGGCAGCTGACAAAAGCGAGGCTTTTGCTCCTACGTATCCTCAATGAGGAACTCAGACCTGCGTAGTTCTGGAACTTGTGAGACTAAAATAGCCTCGGTGTTTTCTCCACTAAAATGCGAACATGCTTTAGTAAAGAGACAAACTTCCAACTGATCAGAGCAACATATGCTTTTTGGATGAAAAACAATGTGTCTACCGAGGAAGGAGAGTATGCTAATGAAATCTTCTCATAACCATAAATGAGATTTTGGATGTTAGCATTTCGCTTCTAAATGACCATTAGAGGAAACATTGGGTTCAACAAAAATAGAAGAAAATCACTCAAAGTGTATCGATCTCACACAGGTAAGTGTTTCATCCTAATTTCGAACCATAGATGTGTCATGACTTGATTTTGCAAATCATTTCCTATCAAATCAAAGATTACATGCGTGATCATGGATCAATAGGACTTTTTCTTGGGAATGGTTTGTTTCTTGTGGGAAATTTGGCTTTGAGTGTTCTTGGCCTTTTCTTTTTCCTTTTTTTGTTTAGTGTGAGGTGAACAAGTCACCGACGCATAGGATTTTGGTTGGCAATCAAAGGGAGAGGACCACTTTAGGTCGTGGTTTCCTTTCTTTTCATGTTTACTTTGGTGACAATTCTATATTGTTCAGATATTGTCTGGTCCAAAGACCTTTCTGCATACTTCTTCTGTTTTCTTCTGATCTTTGATCGGGAATTTTCTTTCTTTTTGTTTTCTCCCACTTTTTGATTGGGAATTTTCTTTCTTTTTTTCTTCCGAGAGCAAGGATTGACATTCTCACCCTGGGTCAAGGTTTATGGTAAGTTGGGATTTCGGCTCAAGGCTTGTAGGATGGCTAGACATGACATATGTCAGGGTTTGGTTTGGTTCAGGGATAAAGGGGATGTCACACATTATTTCCATGACGCAAATGCAACAATGATGATTTGGAAATTTTATGCAAAACTAGTCATGCATGCACCTATGGGGACACTCAAGTGTAGAAAAATTTTGGTCATGTGATGCTTGGGCTCATGATTCATTTTCTCTACTTTAGTCAACCCAGTGTTTCCAAAATATGTTCTTTTATCAATTTGTGCATTCATCCAAGTCCATTTTTGGGCATTCGGGAAAATTTTCACAGCATTCACCCTTCAAATGTATACACATTTTTTTCAAAAACTGGTTATGATCAATGAATTTTTTTTCAAAGAAAACCTGGAAGTTATCTCTTTTCACAAGCATGTTGTTTTTTTAGCTAGACAACTTATTATTATTTTTTTTTCTTTTTTATCTCTTTTTCTTTTTCCATGAGGTATTTTGCTACCTAAACATATGTATATTTTTGTGAGGTATTTTGCTATATACATGTGTGTCCAAGGTATCTTGCTACCTAAACATACATATATATATGTTGTGAGATATTTTTGCTATATACATGCATATCCAAGGTATCTTGCTACCTAAACATACATATATATGTTTTGTGAGATATTTTTGCTATATACATGCATATCCAAGGTATCTTGCTACCTAAACATACATATATATATTTTGTGAGGTATGTTTGTTATATACATGCATATCCAAGGTATCTTGCTACCTAAACACACATACATATATTTTGTGAGGTATGACTACCTTCCAAGCTTGTGCTTGTTTTATTTAAATTCCTAGGATCATGAGCAACTAGGTGTGTCCTACTATGAATTGAGAAACAAAAGTGATCAAATAACAAGCAGAGATTTAAAAGGTACTAGGTTGCCTCCTAGTAGCGCTTCTTTAACATCTTGAGCTGTACGCGTGATGACTTGTCGGTCACGGACCTAGTACATTGCTTACCTTTGGCTTTGGACTTGGTCGCCTATTGGTCGGCCATGTGTCGTAGGCAACGCTCTAACCTTTTTGTGGATGAGCTGAGGTGAACTCTAGAGGTGGTGGCGGTGCGTCTGTTGCCCGCTGCTGGCCATCCCAAGACTGCTGTGGTGTTTCGCCCTATGCCTACCTGAGGGCGCAGTACTTCTTGATGAAAGCTCGATTAGTAGGGGGCCTGATGACCTTGTTGGGGGCGATAGGCACTCCGTAGAACTGACAGAGGCCCGTAATCAGAGATGGCAACTCCAAGACCCTGATGGACTTCTTCGGGTCCACTGGGTGTCTTGTGGGCGTGATCCCTGCAAACAATAGATGACATCAGAAATCAGTTGAGCGATGTGCATACTTACCTATGTCATGATGGCGTGACCTTGCTGGGGGGGAGCGGGCACCCTGTAGGACTAACAGAGGCCCGTAACCAGAGCTGGAAACCCCAGGGCCCTGTTGGACTTCTCTGGGTCCATTGGGTGTCTTTGTGGGTGCGATCCCTGCAAACAATAGATGGTATCAGAAATCAGTTGAACCATATGCATACTTACCTATGTCAGGACGACACAAACCAACTAATACTTCCGCAGGGGGACATCGGCATTGTGGTCGTTGGACGGAATGTTGCTAAGTAGCAACGTCATCCATATCTGTGTAAGAGTGGTCATGTTGGTGCGCATGATCCGCACTCGTCTCTTTGCAGTGGCACGGGTGAAATCTTTCCCCGGTATGCATAGTAGTTGTGCGATAGCCTCCTCCTCTGGTTGTACTTGCATAGTTGGCCCTCCTCCAGGATCAGGGGGTGGCCCAGGAACTGATAAAAGGAAATTACTAGCCCCTTAACCAGGAGTTCAAGTCTCGGTTAAGCATTTAAGGGCAGAGGACCTTAAATTCTCTTAAGGTGTGGACATGGAGCCCACTGAAAGTGAGGATGCGTACCCCTCTTAAGGCGAAGGCGTGCAGCCCTGTGAAGTTCAGGACGTGTCGCCCTTTGAAGGCGAGGGCGTGCAACCCTCTGAAGGCGAGGACATGTAGTCCTCTGAAGGTGAGGACGTGCAGCCCTCTGAAGGCGAGGACGTGTAGCCCTTTGAAGGCGAGGACGTGTAGCCCTCTGAAGGCGAGGACATGCAGTCCTCTAAAGGCAAGGACGTGTAGTCCTCTGAAGGCGAGGATGTGTAGCCCTCTGAAGGCGAGGACGTGTAGTCCTCTAAAGGTGAGGGCGTGTAGCCCTCTGAAGGTGAGGATGTGTAGTCCTCTGAAGATGATGACGTGTAGTCCTCTGAAGATGAAGATGTTTGGTCCTCTGAAGGTGAGGACGTGCAGTCCTCTGAAGGCGAGGGCGTGTAGCCCTTTGAAGGTGAGGACGTGTAGTCCTCTGAAGGCGAGGACGTGTAGTACTCTAAAGGTGAGGGCATGTAGCCCTACGAAGGCGAAGGCGAGGACGTGTTATCCTCTGCAGGCGAGGACGTGTAGTCCTCTAAAGGTGAGGACATGTAGTCCTCGGAAGGTGAGGGCGTGTAGCCCTATGAAGGTGAGGACGTGTAGTCCTCTAAAGGTGAGGGTGTGTAGCCCTACGAAGGCGAAGGTGAGGACGTGTAGTCCTCTGAAGGTGAGGACATGCAGTCCTCGAAAGGTGAGGGCATGTAGCCCTATGAAGGTGATAGGTACTAGTACTTAAGGGTTCACCCTTATGAGAAAGCAAGAGATCGACTCATCGAGAGGGTCGGTCATCCCAAATCCACATGATTGGATATTAGATGTAGGAAATCTATGCAGTTAACATGATTTTTAGGGATGCAGATGCATGCAACCTTTGTCTTGAAATGCGGTAAATGCAGACTTCATATGAAACAATGCAATGTAATGGAAAGTTGTACAATGTTCATGACATTCTTTCCCTATTTTGTGATTTTGATTTTGATTTAATTTTTTTGGAAAACATAGATTGACTGTCCTTTTGAAAGAGGTGATAATTCATGCAACCTCATCCTATCTTTTTGCAAATCTCTCCGGGAACTCCATCAGAGTGTATGTTCTGTTTGATTTAGTCACTTGACCATTTTGGAGTGACGACAATGGAGTCGTTTGATGTTTAACCAATCCACTGAAATTCTCGAGTTTGTCCCCCACCCCTTTTTTTGTTTAAAAACATGGATGGATAAGAACTTTTGATCCGCCCCTATGCTCGCTTGAGGCTCATGCGCGATGCCCCTCATTGCCCTAGTGTAAGGCTTTGAGGTACCAATTGTTATCTTTTGTCATGACCTTGTAGCTGGGAACCTATTGGGTGAGAACTTCTAATCTGCCCCTAGGTTTACTTGAGGCTCATGCACGGTGCCCCTCATTGCCCCAATGTAAGGCTTTGAGGTACCAATCATTGTCTTTCATCATGACCTTGTAGCAGGGAACCTATTGGGTGAGAACTTCTAATCTGCCCCTAGGTTCACTTGAGGTTCATGCACAATGCCCCTCATTGCCCCAGTGTAGGGCTTTGAGGTACCAATCGGTGTCTTTCGTCATGACCTTGTAGCAGGGAACCTATTGGGTGAGAACTTCTAATCTGCTCCTAGGTTCACTTGAGGTTCATGCACGATGCCCCTCATTGCCCCAGTGTAGGGCTCTGAGGTATCCATCTTTGTTTTCACAACCTAGTAGCAAGGAAGAATGAAAGAAACAGTTGATTCTTACAAAAAGAATTTTCCAAGGACGAGAAATAGTTGAAGGATTTTTTCAATCGATGGATTAAGTCAAATGACTCCTATTCTTGATAACTCACTTTTCTCTAAAAAGACAAAATTTCTGGAATGATAAAATGAGGTCACATGAATGTCTATATTTTTACTTGAAAACACAGTCAATCAAATGCTTTTTTTTCTTTTTGAACTTTTCTGCTTTACTCGTTGTTTACGGCACCCCACCAACGTGCAGGACGAGTAATCTCTGATTGAACAGTCTTGGAAGTCAACACTCAGTAGCACAGGTCGCTTTGAGCAAACAAACCAATGGCTTACACTCACATTCCGGTGGAAGTTGAATAAGCAAAGATGTGTTTGTGAAAGGATGAGAGAGACAAGGATGTCAAATTCATCCATTTTAGCATTGTAACTATGGTTTACAATAATGGCATAAACTTGGAAATCCTGATGAGTCATTAGAGACACCTAACAACAGCTTTCAAAATTGCCCCATGTGTGGTGTCGCTTGTCAATGTCAAGACTCATACGCGATTCTACTCAAATTTCAGCTAGCCCGCATCAATTAGACTTTGCACCTTACGCTTCAGGGTCATACAATGCTCAATGGAATGCCCTGGGGCTCCTCCATGATGATAAGCACACATTGCGTTCGAGTTGTATCCTCAGAAAAATCGAGGTTTAGGAAACCTAGCAGGGGTTATGGCTACCATTGTAGTATCAAGTAAATAATGGAGCAAGTTAGCATAGGACACCAGAATTGGGGTGAATTCTACAGGCTTTTTGCTGCAAAATTCCTTCCTTGGTTGGTGTTTTGGTCCGTGCTAAAGGTGGTGTTTAGCATTGGTTGTGTGGAAGGTGGGTTTTGTGGTTGATTTAGGGATGGCCTTTGTGGATAATTGGGTGGTAGGTAAGGAGAAGGGTTGTTATTGGCTAAGTAATGACATTGTTGGGTTGGTGGGAAACTTGGTCGTATAGGAATGGCAGTCACAGCATGGGTTTCTCCCTCATCCTCACCCTCTTCATTTGCCCCAGTTTTCTCATTCATCAAAGCAGGATGATTAAATTTGCCTCTTTTCAAACCCACTTCGATCCTTTCGCTGGCAAAGACCAAATCTGTAAAATTTGAAGGTGTGTAACCCACCATTTTTCATAGTAGAACACCGGTAACGTGTCTACTATCATTGTGATAATCTATTTCTCTGTTATTGGGGGCGCTACTTGAGCTGCCAGATCCCTCCACCTTTGGGCATATTCCTTGAAGGATTCATGCTCTTTTTTGCACATGTTCCATAGTTGCATCCTATCCGAAGCCATATCAGAATTGTACTGATACTGCTTAACGAAGGCAACCATTAGGTCCCTCCAAGAATGAACTCGGGAAGGTTCCAAGTTAGCGTACCAGGTAACAGCTACCCCAATAAGACTTTCTTGGAAGAAATGTATCAGTAATTCCTCATCTTTTGCGTATGCCCCCATCTTCCGACAATACATCTTTAGATGGTTCTTGGGCAAGTAGTCCCCTTGTACTTTTCAAAGTCCGGCACCTTGAACTTGGGAATGACCATGTTTGGGTACTAGGAACAACTCTTCTAGGTTAGCAAAGGCATAATCTTCGCCTCCTTCAATGTCCTTGAGCCTTTCCTCTATATGATCCAACTTTCCCTTTTCAGCCATAGCAGGAGGGGCTCTTCCCACCGCAAAATGCAAGGGTTGTGGTTGTGGGCGAAACTAAAGGCCCTCCGAAGTGTTTGGCATGGGTATACAATCAACTGCTTGCCCTTCAGTGGCATATCCGAGGTAAGGCTCAAAGTCCGCTAGATTGTGGTGGGGCATTTCATGTGTCTCCCCCATGGTTTAAGAGACATGTGCATGATGAGGTTGTCGGCTCTCAATGAGTATGGGAGCGGAGTTATTGACATCCTCATTGGGAATGTATGCCACATTGGGTGGTGTATAGTTGGGAGGCAAGCCATATGGTGGGAAGGCATGCTTGTTTTGAATTTGTGCATAATGGGGGCCGCCTGTACTTCCGAAATCTTTGCCTACCATATCTGAGGTTGGATGATTCATTTGGTTAAGGCCAGATGGGGGCATCGGGTTCACCTTAGCAACAGTGCTAGTAGCGGCAACTGTAACCGCATTGGCTTCCATTATCTTCTTCATGCTCATCATGGCCTCCATCATTGTGGCCATTTGCTCTTTCATGGCCTCCATGTCGGCCTTCATCTACTCTTGCACCTCCTCTACTTTACCCATTACTCTAGCTCTAGCATGGGTTCGGTAAGGGCACCGTAAAGCATGTTCTTTTCTTTTTTATAACAATGATTAAGTTCGTTTTTTTTTTAGGAAAGAATGTAATGAACAATGCAACCAATGAAAAGCATGGATGTAGGTGAATGATGCACAGTTCAAGTATTGCAAATTTTTACGTCGGACATGGGGTTGAATCAATTTAGATTTTCAACATGGTCCATGACATCTTTGTCAAGGTGAAACTGGAAGTAACAAGGACATCAACAGTCCTAAATGTGTTTGGCAGTAGACGAAGCAACGATGTAACCTGATCCATCTTTTGCCCCATTTTTTGCAAGATGGTTACTTCCATACTTCAACTTGACTTGATGAACCTTTTCGTAAAAGCATGAGCTTGGTTCAACCCCGTAATCCAAGGAATGGCAATTCTGATCGCCAATACTTCGACAACATTTCATAGAGATGAAAGACTCGGGAATCTGCATGCTATGCATGGAAAATGTAATGATGAGATTGAGATGCCCGAAGAAACATCATTTCCTAGTTAGCAGCGCATTAGGTACCATGCTCAATCATTTTGTTTTGTTGTTTGTTTCTTTTTTTTTAGAAATGGGTTTATGATCCCAGCATGGTTGGCTCATGGTACCTAACACATGCAACTAAGAATGTAGTGTGAATTTTCACGCTTCTTTTTTTGTTTTTGTTTTGCAGAGGAAAACGCAAGGATCATGCATGAGCGAACATGAAAACAAAAGGTATGCAGTTTGTAGAACAAAAAGTATGTTGAACACATATGCATGATGATGCAATGACTCATGCAAAATGTGATGTTGGAACATGATAACGGACAAATGCAGGAATGATATGTTCATTATGATGCCATGAAGATGCTTATGCGATGAATGCATGCTAGAGATAAAATGCGGGAGTGATTTGATTCACACTGATCTTTGGAGTAAAAACGCGGGATAAACTCATTTTATTCAGAAAGTTTATAACTAGTCAAGATCTGATTGACAATACAAACTTCCTAGCGGTTTCTAATTATATGGACCATTAAGTTTATCATATGTTGACAATAGCTGAGAAGTCCGTGGATCTCCTCGGGGGCGGAGTAGGTGTCCGCCATTGCTTTGGCCTTGGCTAGCAATCGGGGAAGTTCTTGACTCCCATTCAAAGTAAGAGCAAATTGGTCCATCCACATTGTTGCCTCTTGATGTAACGAGTCGATCACCCTTCCTCTAGCCTCCTTTTCCGCGTACACTCGGGCATACTCGTCCACCACTTTGTGCTCGTGGGCCGTGGCTAGATTTAATTCTTCTTGGTACTTGCTGACGATGGCTAACATGTTGGTCTCTGTCTCGCATAAACACTGAGACGAGCTTCTCTTGGACCTTGAGCAAGCAGCTAACTCCTCTTTTAAGACCATGCTATGCGCTCGTGATTGGTCTCTCTCTCCCCTTCGAAGCTCGAGCTCATTATTGCTTCCCCATAAAGCTCCACGGAATTTGTCTCGGCCATGCTCTTCCTTGCGAGCCCTCTTGGTTTCTCGTTCAAGGGCTCTTGCAGTAGCTGTATTTTCTTCTCGTAACTCGGCACACTCTTTCCGGACGTTTGTAGCGACTAACTTGAATTTTTCTTTGGCAAGTCTTGTTTTTCCTAGTTCTATTTTTAGAGCTCAGACTTCTTCATCCTCTTCCAGAGCTTCGAAGTTCTCCTCGTTGATAATTTTCAACTTGGAGAGCCAATCTAACCCTCGTGTACGAACTTTCAGCCATTCATGATAACCACCGATGATGCCATTACGGATGCCCCTAAGTTCTTTATCTTTCCTTAACGGGCTTTCCCACGCCTTGTGGACTCTTTGTATAATCTTGAAACTTTGCGCACCGAAATCTCTCACAAGGAAAGGAGAGAGGCTTTCTTCCGTCGGTGCTCCCCTCATGAGGTACCCTAACTGTCTTATATCAAGTGCGGGATTATAGTTAATGCAACCCCTCATTCCTATCAATGGGGTGTTTGGGTAGTCCCCACATGAGAAAAGAACTCCCTCCTTTCCTTCCTTCCATCGAGGAAACCAGTTGATTGTTCTGCCTCCTATCCCAGCCAAGTGTTGGTCCCAATCTACTCTTATCTTTTCGACACACAAGCGATGGCTTCGGAGCGGACATGGATGCCTTATGTCTTGTTGGAATAGGTGCGAAACCAACCATACACAAAGAGCGGGTAAATAGCAGATGATCCGTGCGCTACTCTTCTCGCACCTTTGGTCAAATGTGTCAAATAAGTCCGCCAAGATAGCTACCACCGGGCTCTCTTTGCTATGGTGATATGCAAGGAAAGCATCAATTGCGGCTAGGTCCACCAAACCATCCATGTTTGGAAAGAGAACAACCTCAAAGATTAGCAATGCTAATACGTCCATAAACGGGACCCACTCCTCTTAATTCTCCATATCCCTTGCCTTGCCATCTAAGTACTTCCGTGGTAGGCCCACTACGCCATTTCGAGTTTGCTTTACACAATCCAATCCTCTCGCCGAATCCCTGACCACAACTACAATCTTGCTCAAGGAGGGAAGAAACCCGGAGAAAAGATACGGTTTCCTTCCCCCAAGAGGACATCCTAGAATCTCCTCAAATTCTTCAACAATCGGTACTAATTGGAAGTCTCCAAACGTGAAGCATCTCAAAGGCGGGTCATAGTATTGGGTGAGTGATACAATGGCTTCCATGGATATCTCTACTATGGTCAAATCTAAAATCTTTCTGTATGCCTTGCGGAAGGCTTGCATTTGGAGAGGTCCCATCAACCACCCCAGCCCCTTAATGCTGGTGATATCTAGGCCCTTAATCTTGACTTGATAAAACCTTTTTCCAGTTTGATTTATTCCCATGTTTTACTAAAGTGAAACAAAAACCTAGTGCGAATCAAAACTCCGACATCTATCATGGGTGGAATGGATGAATGCATGAAGAAATGCATATGACACAGATGCGATTTATGAATACGGGAGCCCGGGATATTGTCTCCTTCTTAGATACAACGTCTTGGGGTAGCACGGTTCCCGACGTATGTATTTAAGAAGGTGATACGGACCTTCCATTGGTTTTGCCAAAAAGAGGGGATCAAGACGAAACCCGTGCATGATAAGGCACAACATGGGAATGTACATAGTACGACACTATCCACAAACAAATATAATCAAAGGGGTACATGACTTTTGACTACATGCATGGCAGTGTGGAAAATGGCACGCAGCGTGTTTGCCTCGTGCCCCTATTTTAGGGACCTACATGGGAGGGAGCTAAAAGGGCTTTTAGTGATAATTCCCAAGGTGGTCATATCTCTCTTGATGGTCTCTAGAGGTATCATCCCCTTTGAAGAACATATTGCAGCAGTAGGGACTACTAGCAACAATATGTTATCAAAGAGAAAAACTCTAGATGAGGGTTCACTGTAATCAAGCAAGTCGGAGACCTAGCCTGATCACAGATTCACCTCCATTCCTTATGTTCCCACGAACCCGGGTATAGGTCCCTTTTTCAACTCATCGTGTGTGCAAATAGTGTTGGTGATTGTGTGCATCAAATGAATAAATATTTACCTCATGCATACATTTTAAAACACACTAAAAGCATCAAAAGAGTTTATATACACAAGAGCATAAGAAAAAAAGACAAAGAAAAAGAACAAAAGGGAAGTCATAGTAAAGAAAGCACACTAATTGATTGGCCTAACTCTCTAATAATAGTTGTCTTAACATAATCGATTACACAAGTTGTCTTAAGTTTGTAAAGTTATGCCTCGTATCGGTATAATATATTACAGCCTTATTGTAATCATTACATAGTTGTTTTTTAGACAATGACTAATTTATTCAGGAGTCTCTACTTTGATTGATTACCATGTGATATAAGCAATTAATTCTCTTTCTATAAGTGTTTCAGAAGTCAACAAGAACACTTTAATCGATTAAAAAGATAATTTAATTGATTACCTCATTGAGTTAATCGATTACCTTATAGATTTAATCTATTACAGGCAGTTATAACTATTTTCTCTATAAATAATCACCTTGTGTTCTCTCTAACAACACAATTTTTTGAGCTACTTTTTTAGCTAAGATCATGTGTTGTTATTAGTTAAAGAAAGAAGAGAAGAAAAATGCTTAGAAACATTAACTCACAACTTCAAATTTTTTTATTATGAAGATATTTAATGATAAGTGAGTTGGGTTACTTTCTTGAGTTCAAGAAACCACCTTATTCTATCAAGCAAGGTTTAGCAGAAAGGATTGATTCGATTATGTCTATCTTTGACTCTAGTTTTCCGTGTATGGTTTTACACATCTCTTGTTTGTGTACGAATTTGTGAAGGCATGCTAGTATAGGTCTTTGTAATTTGGGCAAGGGTAGGCTTCTCTTAGGCTCTTATTGACAAAGGACCCTAGTGTTGGGTGCTAAGTCTCTTTTCTGGGGTGGAATCTATAGATTGCTTGTAAGAATTCTATATGCATAGTGAAAATCTAATTCGGGTTTTGGATTAGATAACTAGATTAGCTTCTCTAGTGATAGAGAGTAAACCAATATAAAAAGGATTATGTACTTCTTCTCTTGATCTTATATTTCTTTCTCATTCTGGTCTTAACCAGTTTTCTAAAGGTTCAAGAAAATATCTTTGTGAAAGAAAGAACTTTAACAAAGGATCTTTAATTATCTTTTTAAATTCTTCTTTTTTACGGTTTTCTTGAAGTAATTGCAGTGTCAACTATGCTGGTATCCATTTCTTCCCAATCTAAACTGAAGAAAGATGATGGAACTCAATAAACCAAGATAGGGGTGAATTGGTTTTCAAAACAAAATGTACCTTTTTAAAAACAGATTTACAGAAGAAAAAAAATTGTATGGATCGTATCACAAACACATATATGAATTGAATGTAATCAAAACTTAACCAATCCTTCCTTAAATATGATCCTTCAATAACATCCTTTCTTTCACAATTATAAAACTTGAATCTTTTATGAAAAACTTGATTAATACTTGAATGAGAAAAAAAAGATCAAATCAAAAGAAGAAAGACACAATCTTTTATACTGGTTCACTCTCTATTTCTAGAAAAGCTAATCCAATTATCTAATCCAACACCATAATTAGATTTTCACTGTGCATCAAGAATCCTTAGAAGCAATCACATCCAATCTACAATTCCCACCCTGGAAAAAGAGACAAAGGCACCCAACACTAGTGTCCTTTGTGAATATAAGCCTAAGAGAACCCTACTCTTAGACCAAACTAGAAAACCCTATTCTAGCATACCCTAAGCAATTCAAGCATAACCAAAAAGATCTGTAAAACCATACACACACAAAAATGAGTAAGGAAAGATACAACCTGACCAATCTTTCCACAAAAACCTTGCAGGATGAGAAGGTGTTCTTCTTCAACTCAAAAGACACAATTCACTTCCATGAAAAGATCTTCATAACCAAATGATTAAGAAGTCGTGAGTTACTATAAAGTTCTTTTCTACTAATGATAGCATGAGATCTTTCTCATTCAAAAGCTAATGGGCTACTTTTGAGATATTGAGTATTCCCTTTATGTGTTTTGGAGTGAACACAAGCAGGTTATTTATAGAGAAAACAGTTATAACCTCCTGTAATCGATTAAATCTACAAAGTAATTGATTAATTCAATGAAGTAATTGATTAGATTATCTAAGTAATCGATTAAAGTGTTCTTCCTAACATCTAGAAATAACTCAAGAACAATGTAATCGATTAGATGCTCTAAGTAATCGATTAAACCGATACGAGACTCAACTTTTTAAGCTTAAACAACTTGTTGTAACCGATTACGATGAGGTTGTAATCAATTAAAACAAAGATTTTTTTCCTCAAAAGAAACTTTTCTAACTTATAAACTTTTCTTCACACAAACCATGATGATGAATGATACTATGATACAACACACAAAATAGCAACCAATACAATTTCTGAGCTAGCTCAAAGAAGTTGTGATAGGAATGATAATTCTTAGGATGAAAATGTTTCCATTAGATTCTGAGATTAAAATAACTTGAGTTTTACATATTCTTCTAATACCAAAGCAATATTTCAATGGTTCAGTTCAAACATTTAAAATATAGTTTGCTGAACTTAAAAATAGATTGGTTAAGTTTGCCCGAACCATTTTCTAGTTCAGCTCGAATAACTTGAACCATTTTTCTAGTTTAGTTTAGTTCTTAGATAGTTTAATTTAGTTCAACCATTTTTTAACACCCTTAAGTATAACATCAAACCAAATATGGAGATCAAGACATGATATATTTATAATAGAGAAAGAAAAAGGCACCAATGTAAAGCTCTCTTAATCTACAAGCAAGTTCACAGTGTCTATTGAACATTGATTTTTCTTTACTTCAAAGGAACGTTCTTGTCATACATAAGTAGCCACAGACAGAAAACTAAGTGAGAAAATAAATATGATTATATATCTATTACATAATAAGAAGCAATGAGGAATTAGTCAATTAGGTTGTTACCGACTAGCAATTAGTTAGTTTCTACAAGTGGTTAAGTAGATATTTTTCTCTACGTTATTAAAGTTTAGAAATAGCTAGAAACAAAATTAGAATACCACCGATTATAATAGGTTCTTTTTTATTAGAAAATAACAAATGTTAATTTTATAAATATACCAACAAATATTGGTTTAATTGGTAAGGAACAAACTCATATTTCAAAAAGGACGTGGATTTGATTTCCATTGTTAATGTGAGGACCTTGTTGCTAGGTAACATGTAAGTATCTCTATAAATGTTCTTTGAGCCTTAAGGCCTATTCTGACCCTGACAAATCTGGAATCTAACTCACCTAAATTTTTTCCAATAAAAAAAATTATAAATAGGTCTTCTTTACATATTCTGTTTTATTTCTTATTCTTGTATTTAGAAAATGCTCGTAATTACTAATATTTTAGAAACTTCATATGTTACAATTTCACAGGGGTTTGTGTTAGAGATAGGGGGAGCAACATTGTGAACAATCTCTCAAGGAAAAGCTTGAAGTGTTTGAAAATGTTTTAACTTTTACATGCCTAACTCCCTTAAGTGGCATTTGTATTGGTTGCTATTTTGTGTGTTGTATCATAGTATCATTCATCATCATGGTTTGTGTGAAGAAAAGTTTATAAGTTAGAAAAGTTTCTTCAGAGGAAAAAAATCTTTGTTTTAATCAATTACAACCTCATCGTAATTGGTTACAACAAACTGTTTAAAGCTTAAAGAGTTGAGTCTCGTATCGTTTTAATTGATTACTTAGAGCATCTAATCGATTACATTATTCTTGAGTTATTAGAAGAATATGTAAAACTCAAGTTATTTTAATCACATAATCTAATTGAAACATTTTCATCCTAAGAACTATCAATTCTATCACAACTTCTTTGAGCTAGCTCAGAAATCCCATTTATTTGAAAACTTAAAAAATAAATTGTTAAATTGTTTACTTAGTTGTTAGCAACAAAATTGAACACTAGCTATAAAAAAATTATGCATATAGCCACATGGAAACAAAACATATTCAGAAACTCAATGTGCTACAGTGGGATGCATAAGGACTTAAGAAGAAAACCCAAGGGAAAGGTGGAAAATTCAAAAGCTCTTGCATCTGTCTACATTCTAGATTATTAGTTATCATGGACTGATCCAAAAGCTCAAAAAAGCATAGCAACCAATTATTTAACAAGATCAATTTGAAGCTCAAAAAAATATAGCAACCAATGATTTAACCAGATAAATTTGAAGCTAAAAAACATAACAACCAATGATTTAACCAAATTGAAGCTATTGTGATACATTCTCACAACATTCTAACTCCTTGAAATAGAAACCAATGATTTAACCAAATAGAGACTACTATTATTACACTATTAAGATAAATTTGGTTCTTAAACATTCCAACTTAAAGTTGTTTTATAAATTTCTATCATATTAATTTATATGTGCACTACTGACTACACATATATTTCTTAAATTAAAAGGAAAAATCCAATTCAAACTAAAAATATATATAGTATATAATATAATTAAAAAAATAAATTTAATTTAATACTACTATATAACAATATATAACATAACATTGCTATCATCGGTGTTGGAGATATAATGCTCCTTCCAATCTTGAATCACTATCAACATGTTGTGCTGAATCTGAAATAATGGTGGCTTAAGGGGTAATACCAATCTATTTCCCAAGCTTTTGTTTCATGTAAGTTATGAATGAGTTATGTGGGAATCATGTCTAATCTATTAACTAAAATTTTATGATACAAGGTTCTTGAATTGGACAGTCCAGGCTCAATTTTGATTACATGCATAAAACTAATATTTATTCTTGGGATTATTTCTACCATCTAGGAAGCTACTACAAGTTTACCCTATTGAGGAATTACATTAAAACATTGACAAAGACTTAGAACATACTTGTTGCAGCAGCTTTAGTGCAAAGGGGACATAATCCACATTCAAATAATTAAAAAATGGAACAAAAACCGCAGCAAAGCAAACATCACAACAAATTGAGTAATAACATATATTAATGTTGTAATTAGACACGGAGCAAAAATAAAGCACAAAAAAAAGCAGAACATGAACAAAGCACAAATTAAATCAGGAGTTTACCTTCTAGACCATTGAGAAGTGAGAAATCCAACAACAAAAAGTACAATGAGCAAGAAATCAATGAACCCTATTAAGTAAAAAAAATCAATGAAATCAAACAACCAAAATCAAAATCTCATAAAAAATTAATGAACTAAAAAATGAACCCTAAGTAAAAAGACCCCTCATGAGAGAGTTGGATGAAAAATGAAACAAACTTTGTATGAACCACCGTGAGAGAGCAAGGGTCTCGGTCTCAAAATCCCAAAGGAGCAAGAGTGTGTGGGTCGAGAGCGAGTGAGTGTGATCCCCACCATGAGGAACAAGCAACATGCCTAGAGGAGAGAGGAAGGAGCAATCATATGTGCATAGAGAGGAGAGAAGAAATTGAAATTCTTTAATTTTTAAGAAAATTTCAAATTCTCCCTTTTTTGTTGATTAAAATTCCCTATTAAAATTATAGATATTCAATTTTACTTTAAATTTTTTATTCAAACACCAAATTTAATATGACAGATATTCAATATCTCGTTTTAAATTAATTACCCTCTTTAAATACTTTATCCAAACACATGGTAACACAAATCACATTCTCTTTACCAATACATGATATAATATGTATTGTAGGTTAGTTTCAAGTTTTTAACTTTCAACATATTAAAAAGAGTTTAATGTCTATGCACTAACGATGTAAAATAGTTTTACATTGTCATCCAATCACAAATCACTATTTGAATTGCTTTAAGATAATTATTTTAAAAGTCAACAAACTTACCATACATGATGGGTTGTGATTGAATGACTGTGTAAAACTTTTTACATTGTCAGTGTATGATCCTTTTTCTCTATTAAAAATTGTTCCAATTCTAACTTAAGATAGATTAATAACAAAACAATTAACATTAAACTCACATTATATGATTTCTAAGAACTAATTTATGATTACTCATCATCATCATGGTTCTAAATTTACCATAAGGGTATGTGTTCTCACATCATTATCATATATAACTTTACTTTAATCTCAATCTACATTATTAAATGAATGTATGACACAAATTAATTATACAAAGACCAAATATGTACCCATAGTCCACAATTATGCGCAAACTTTAACTGTTACAATCCATATCGTACAACAACATAACATCACATGCAACTTCCACTCCTCATACCTTTACCATATTGATCCACAACTTAAACACTTAGCAAATAATAACAAACATCAAAAAACATCAAATGTTGTCGAATCAGAACTGGAAGAGGATTTTAGCATACATACGACATTGATTATTTCAGTACACAAGCATCCATACTATATCATAATGGTCTATGTTCCTTGACTTTCAATCGTGGCCTATAGAGTAGCTCTATAAGTTACCCTACCCTACCCCTCGGCATCCCCTAGCACACCACAATAGCAACAAAAAAGATTAGCACTAAACAATTCAATACACAATACTCCCACTTCCTAAGCTCATATTATATGTAGTCGTAGGTTGTCGAGAGTGAGGTGCTCCCAACCAACAATAAATATCCACACATAGTAGACTATCTCACATACCCCATAACTAGATGTAGTCGTAGGTTGAGCTCATCGCATGTTTTGTTCTTCAAACTTGTAATTGGTGTATCTTTTTTGCATAGGTGTCCAATTGATGCGTATGACTTGTAAAATCAAAGCTTATAACGAGTACTACACTAAAATGGATAACTATATGGATTTAGGTGGCTTGAAATTCAAACCCAAGCTTAAAAAGATTTTGACCCAAAAAGAGAGGGTTTTGCTTGCTCATCCCTTTTGGTTGCTAGACTGTGAGGTAGCCTCTTGGATGTGATCCTATGCTTCAACAGCAAGCAAGCAACACTCCAATGAACCAATCATGTCTTAAACTACAGAAAGAGAAAGAGGAAACTTGCATGCAAATGGGGTGACGTAGGAGAGGCAAGTTTAGCTTGCTCGAACAATTGGGAATCTAGAAGGGGGTTGATTACATTTTTTTGAAATAGTTATCAATTCATTACTTAATCTGATTAAAATGACTCCTTTCAATTAATCAAAGTTTTCTCAAAAGATCATATCAAAAGATCAACACAATTAGGAAAAATTTCAATGATTAGAACATATGAAAAATAGTTTTTATGGCCCTTTGAGATCAATTCCAATACCAAGATGAATTACAAGACTAAGGGTTTAGAGAGAAAGAGAATCACACAAGATTTTATACTAGTCCAGTCAATGCAGGACCTAGATCTAGTTGTTCTAAGACCTTTTAGAACTTCCACTATTAGATAATCAAGTACAAACGCTCTGCACACACGATTCCCTAGAAAAAAAAACTCCAATCTTTCCCTTGAAACATACAAGAGAGAGACCCATAATTTAAACCTTATCAATTCTCTGAACCTCTTGGTAACCCTAATTAAGAATCAAAACCTAAAAAATTTAAGGAAAAGGATTGAATACACTTGAATGTGTAGATCTTTAATATCTTCAAGCTCTTTTCATAAGATGATCAAAACATGATGGTAGAATGAATGATTCTTTGATCAACTTTAATCTTCAAACTATATGTAGTGCTATCCTTTTAGAAAACTCTCTTGAAATATTTTTCTTCAATACAAAACATATCAAGAGTCTCTAATAAAGAAAACACATAGGGGTATTTATAAACTTTGATAGTTAAAACAGATTTAATTGACTAGAAAAATAGGTAATCGATTAATTTGTCAAAATCCTCATTGTTCTGCATTTCCTAAAACTAGACCATCAATTATCAAAAAGGGTAATCGATTAATTTGTTTCAGTCTGTGTATCTATGTTGTTTCTATGCTTTCTCGGTGATTGATTGTCATATATCATAATCGATTATAGAATCACACAGAGAGCTTCTCATTGTTTCCAAAAGTAAAGTAGTTGATATCAAAGGAGGCAATCAATTAACTTAAGCTACAAATCCTTTCTTCTTCTGAAATTGGCTTGGGCACTCAATTACCAAGCTAGGCAATCGATTAGTTTGATGGTTCCAGCCAAATTTCAAGTAGAAGTAAGTTCTATTACTTGTACTTAGGAAACTTCGAGAAATAGAAAACTTCATTTGCTTCACATTTGATCAAAACTGAGCATGAAAAAGACTTAGGCTATATCACACACACGCCTAGCCTAAAAACATTTGATGCAAATGCCACATCTATTAAACATGTTTGGCATTGCAAAATTATTGAATCCAAACTAAAACTAATGGATTCAAGATTTGATCTAACATAGCTTGAGTGGTGCATGGCTGTTGATGGAGGAAAATATGGCTATGGGCGAAGGAGATTGAGAGACGTTGAGAGAAGAGGAGATGGGAGTGCAATGTGTTGGCTTTGGAAGAGAGAGGTCGTGTTGGGTTAAGGGATTAGGCAAGAGGAAATAAAAGAAAGATTGGGTGGTGTGATGTGGGATTGAAAAACCCATATGATGTTTGTGAGAAAGAAAAAAATTGAGAAAGAGGTGAAGTCATTGTTTTGGTTGCTAGAGCATGCTAACAAAAGAAGGAGAAAGAATTAGGAAAGGCATGGGTATGGAGCTAGTGTTAATGATTTGCTAAAAAAAAATTAAAAGCTATAATCTTAAAGAACAAGGAAACTTAGGTAACATAGATGCTAGCTAAAACCAAGGGAGATATAAGATTAGTAAAGAAAAAGAAAAGACTATCAATTTATGAATAATAGAAATGAAATTTGACGTAACATTAATGAGGAAAAGAAGTAGAAAATAGATTAGGATACAATGGAATGATCTTAGTAAAAAAAAACACAAAGATAATCATTTAAAATATCAAGGATAATTATAACAACTAATAATTTTAAGTATCATTTTCTTAATGTAGTACAATATCTATAAAGTGGGTACTTTAGCTCAAAACTTAATTTATCTATGTCAAAGAAAAGAAATAAAGTTATAACTCATTGTTATAAAGTAATTGATATTATAATAATTACCTTATGACAACAATCTTTTAAATTTTATAAAACATTGGAAGAATAACCATTTATACTTGAAAGTTTAATTTAGTATAACTCGGTATAACAAACATAGCTATAAAATAATATATTATACTCTTGGATTACTTAGAATATGGTACTAGTTACCAAATAGTTCCTTATAGTAGTCAAGAAAATTTTAATTATAAGACATTCTCTTAAACCAAAAAACTAATGTTTCACATAAGATATTTTAATTTAAAAGAATATAGGGATCTTGATATTAAAAAAAAAAACCTTCATAACTAAATATGGTACGTTAGAAAACTTTTCTAATAATTCTTGAAAATGTAAGTAATTATTGTGTTCATAGGAATGTTGAAATTAAATCATGCAAATGTATCCTAATTAAGCTTATAAGGATAGAAGTCTTAGCAACAAACAAGTAATTGTCCCTTAGTGGCGGTACAAGAGACTTGGCTTGGTTCTCCTTCCTAAGGTTAAAATTTGAGGAAGTTACAAAAATGAAACTCTCTATCTACCTTCAAAGATTTTTTTATATGTTGTCTTCATTTGATCCAATAATTATACAAACTATAGTTTCCCTTATCCCAAAATGACACTCTCTTGTGTAACTTCAAAGATTTTAGGTCTATCAACTTATGCAATGTGGTGTATATGATCATTACTAAGGTGCTTATATGGCGATTCATGGTATTCCTTGATTAAATTATAAGACCTTTATGAGCAATTTCATTTTGAAGAGTACTTCAAATAATGTCCTTCTTACCCAAGAGCTCTTTTTATAGATTTTGAAACCACGCGCACATATGATAGGCCCACAATAGATTTGGGCTCAAAGAAAATGGAGAGACCCGAAAGAGTGATTATGAAACTGGTTTCGCACAAGAATTTTAAATTTACATAACATTATTTATGATATTTGTCGTTAGTCAAAGCTATAACGTTCTAGAAGAGTTGTTGATGGTTACCACGTGTAATTTACAAAATTTTGCAATGAGAATAAGCAGAGACGTATTATCAGTTATCCTTCTTCCTTATTTTGGTAAAGTAGAAAGGGATAGAGTTTCAAGGGATCCTATCAACATATTAGGTTGTCCCTTGAAGTCAAAATGTGTTATATATTTTTTGTTAAGACATTTGCATCATTTACAAACTCATGTATAACCCATTAATTAATAATTATTGTCACTATAACTTTTAGAAAGTGATACATGAATTACTTTATAAGATATACATGCTTTCATGTTAAAAACAATAATGGTGATTGTTGTAATATATATTTCAATATTTTTTCTAAAAGCAATATTATAATAAAATAAATATATATTGTATTTATTACAATAAATTAAATATGTAAATGAAAATCATTATCCCAATATATTTCAATATTGAATTATTTATAAAGAAAAAAAGCAAAAGACTTAACAAAGGAAGGCTAAAAATATAAATTTGGTCTCTTTTTTTTTACAATATGCAATTTCGGTGTCTAATTTAAAAATAGAGACATCCATTTCCTAATTTTCCAAATCAATGATTTAAGTTCAATCATTCAATTTAATGTGTTAACCATTAAGTTTTTAACATTTTTATTAAATCTTTATTAAATTAAATTATCTAATCATCAATGTATAAATTGAAAAGAAAAAAAACAAGTATTACGTTGACACATTAGTTAAGTCACAATCAACATAAAAAAATTTAGCAATCAACTCATTGATTTAAATGGTTAGACTAAAATCATTGATTCTTGAAAATTTGGGGGACTTAATATCTCTATATTTAAAATAAGGGAAATCAAATTGGATAAAAGAAAAATCAGGAGACTGGAATTATATTTTAGTCAAAAAAAAATAAAAAAGGATAGCATGTTCAAAATTACTCAAATTCTCCCTGAGCTTTTAACATTATAGCAACCTCTCTTACAGAAGAACACAATGTAATAGTTTTCAAACAATTAAGGGTTATCTCGGTGTGATATTTTTCAAACAATTAAGAGGATGTGTAGGGGTTAAAAAAGTAGGAAAAATTCATGTAGTTTAACGAAATCTCAAAGGTAATTAGTGTAATTTATTCTAAAAATATAGATTATCCTTGTTGAGATCAATATTTTTTTTAAAAAAAACTCCTTTTTAAATACAAATAAATAATTATTTTTATGGTAATTTTCTTCATAGACAATACAATGATCAAGATTTTAATTTTTATATTTCTATTGATAATAAAAGTGGTGGAAAATTTTTTAAAACTTGTCAATGTTTTACACAATTAATTATAATACAACCATGTTTTTCTAGTTATATTAAGAGTATATTAGAATTTAGTTTTTGTCCTTCCGTGTACATTATCGACACCTAAACTTAAACTAATTTTTGTATATATTTTTTTTATTAATGAAAATATTTTTTATTTTTTTCTAATTTAATAAAATTTGGTGATGACTCCAAAAATAAATTATTATTTTTTGTTTCCTTCCATTATTTTTTGTTGCAATTTCAATTGTAACAATGTAAGTATAACTTTCTTTTCCATTTTTTGTTAAAATGTATTAAGGAAATGGTGAAAACATCAAAATATTATTTCATATACAAATGTTTAAAAATAAGAAGCATAAATAAACAACTTATGTTTTCAATAATTATTAATTAAAACAAGAATACAAAAATTCTCAAACTAAATAGGTTATTTTATTATATCCTCCATTTCTCATTAAAATTTTATGATAAAGAATAAATGAAAATATAAAAAAATTATAATAAAAAGAGTGATAAAAATATAGACATTTGACACTTTCATAAATAAAATTTTTGTTCTAATTTTTTTCCCTATTCCAATAATTGAAATGGTCAAAGTTTTGAAGGCTAAATAAGTCTATTAACCCATCTTTAGAAGACTAACCATAATTTCACTTTTTTTTTTAAGTTTTATAATTACATGAAAAAGAGTGATCTAACTGATCTATTATGTCGTCTTCTTCCTTCCCTCCATCTATGGAACTGTATTCGGGATCAAGCTCTCGTGTCAACCATGGCAAGTGGTTCTTCTTTATTTTGTATATATTCCTTCTTTCATTTTTCTTAACTATTTTTTTATGTTTGTTTGCTAATGGATTACCAAATAAAAAAGAAGTATCAAGATTTGGTACTCATGAATCAATAGGTAGAACGAGGGATGAGAGTGAATTTGATAATTAAAATATAGATCACTTGTATTTAAATGTATAACATTATGATAATTAAAATAAACATTCAATTGTTGTGGTGATAATGTTTAAGACTAGAAGTGCATGTGAAATTTAAACAAGAAAATACCTACATTAATCATTTGGTCCAAATAATGACCATTGCATGTAAGTTACATCCTAGCATGATGAACATGTTAAATTTCTAAATAGCAAAGCTTTAATTAGAAATTGAATTTTATTACAATAATATAAACATGGTTTGCTTATAGGCTTCTGGTTGGGGATTACTTATCTATTCTTGAAAGCTTTTGATTTGGCTTGTACGTAATACATGAATTAGGTTGTCTTTATTTTAATGTTCAACCCCTGGATTTTCTATCTTGGTTCATTTAGTTATCTACAATTAATTAGTATAGTTGGGTAACAAACTAAACAAGTTACCATAATGTTTCATTCTATGTACTGAATTGGAAATAATTAGCTATTTCTTGGTTCTATTAGTAAGTTTATTTTTTATTTGCAAAAATATTTCTACCAACAATTTTTTCCTCCGTCCAAACACCATGATGGAAGTTTTTATTCACAGTAATTGGAATAATCTTCTATAAGATGACACCTAGTAAAAAGTTTTATAAATGATAAATTATGATTTATATACTTTTTAGAAGATATCACTGCATTACATATAATTTTTTGTGTCAACCTTGTTTGAAGCATAAAGGTTTGAAGTGAACTAAAAGAAAAGAGGTTTCCATTTCTACAATTTTGGCCTATTGATGAGTTATTGTTCTTTTTATAGTATTACAACAAGAGATATAACTAGTCTACATAGGTCCATATTTGATACAAAATTTGTGTCTCTCCCTAATAGGAATGTATTGTGTTATTCAACATGATTAGATCTAAATCTTAAATGATTGCAATGTTTTTATGCTTTTAGAAAAGCTAATAGTTTTTCAATTTCAATAACATGGTTTATCAATGACATATGTGACTAATTTCCTTGGTCTATGTAGATTCATGCAAATGGATGTTGTCCAAAGTTGTCTAAACTATTTTTTTGGAAGTGAAACCAAATGGTGATTGTGAAGGTCATTGGAGTTGGTGGTACTATAAATTTGGTTGATAGGTCTCTACAAAGTAGAAAGTTCAAACAAAAACTATCAGGTTTGTTTTGCATTTCTTCTATATACATTGCAAGGGACAATTATATGAAAATTACAACTTAAGAAAAAAACACGAAAGTAGTAATATGAGAGAAAGTTTGCTTTTAAAAATTTGGGAAAGAAATTCAAATGGCTCCATGAATTGTTCCTTTTTAGTGGGAATCTAGAGATCTCAAATTGTCCTTTCATAAGAAAAAATATTGAAGATATTTTTATGTCTAATTGATTGCTAACTCAAAATTGCATTAATAATGTCTAAAATAATTATAAGATTGTTCATTTTGTAATCTGGTTGGTGTAACACAATGAATGTGTTTTAATTTTGTTTGTATTATTGGATCCATATATGCATTAATTACTACTAAGTACTAATTATATTTTAAGAGAAAAAAAAGATAATCACATTTACATGCTATATTTTTATTATAGTTAGTCATGCTTTATAACCATTAGTTTAAAAGAGGAATGTTAAAAACACTTTCTCTTATACTTTCTTTTTAACTCTCATTTAATATTGGCTGAAATTTATTAGAAGTCAGCAACATTGGTGAGTCCTATTTGTGGGTCAGAAGAGAATCATTCAATATGGAGAAGGGTCCATCTTCAAAAAATTTCAAACAACAATAAGACAATGATAGAAATTAAAAAAATGTTAAAAGAGTACTGTCGCAAGTATTCTTTGATTTAAAAAATATGGATTGGACTAACTATTTGACCAGGAACTAGCCTTCTAACCAATTTGTTAACTCAAAAAATTGTTTATTCAAAAAAATTAACAAGAACCAATAGAAAAGGTAAAAGAAAAGTGGTGTAGAAAATTGGTTTGAACAAGTATTTTTTAAAATATTCATTTTTTATATTTTTAATATTTTTCAAAATTTAATCTAAAACATTTTTAAGATGAATAAAAAACATATTCAAATAGTACACATTGGTATAAATTATTTTTAAAGTAATGTTATAAAAGTTAGCAAATTTGTCATATATAGCAATATATGATGGATGATGGTATAAAAAACTTTACACTAGTACTACATATATTACTTATTCTTGTTTTAATTAATATTTTCCATCCTTAGTTTCAATTATTTTCTTTTATTTTTCAAACAAAAATATGAATTACCATTGAATTGTAAGAAAAAACAGCACAAAACAATTTTAAGATTGTATGAAATTATGGCACAACAATTTATTTATTTTACTTGTGAAGCCTTAATAACAAAATATTACCTAAAAAAATAGATGACAAAACCAAACCTTCTTCTTCCTAATCACATTCTCAATCTCAGTTATCGATAAGGAAGATGTAGAATAAGTGATCCAGTCAATGTGATGACATAGGAAACCAAGTGACTAGTATATATTATGAGTCCAAAGCCTATTACTAAATGATCACCATGCAAGTGAGTTTAATTTAAGAAGACATGAGTATCATCTAATGGATCATGATAGTAACCTATTTGTTGGAAACCCAAAAATGACAATTGATTGAAGACCATGAGGATTATTAGAAATATTTTAACATTCTCCTACTTGGAAAAATCAATTGTGTGATTTTTTTTTCTAATTTGTAGAAAAAATGTTTAAAAACAACTCAATCTAATAACATAGTATGGCCACAAAACACATGATCCCAAGATACAACACCTAACTATGACTTCATCAAATAAAAGTCATGTAACATCAAATCTTAGCAATAATTGTATCTCGTTTTTATACACAACCTTCTATTGTTACAAATATCATTGACCTCGTCCTCGATTAGTCATTAGTATGGAGTGTCGCAAGAAAATAATCTGACAATGTGATCAAACAATCATATTGTCATTTCTTTGTCAACCCTCAATTTTTCTCAAATTCCTAAAAGCTAGAGAAATTGCATGAGTTTGGAAATCATCATGTCTCATCTCCAACATGGATTTAACAATGGCCACAATGGTCTCAATGACATCAAGTTTCAATGTTATGTCTCGTCTCCAACATGACATTGATCATCAATACAATAGTCCTAATGACGAGTTTCAATATTTTCACATTTGATGTACATATATAAAAAGTATATAATGAAACTCAAATAAAATGAAAATATCACCAAAAGGTCCAAAATCAAAAATATATATCAACATAAGGAAAGCAACAGATAACCCATACTCCCACTAGCGAAGAACATTAAACATAACTCATAATTCCTATACTATTTATGTCTCTCTTAAAAACCATGGGCTTGAATACTTTGATTAAGTTATCAATTAGCATGGAGTATAAGTTTATAAGCTCAACCACTATGAATTGTCTTTCATAAGATCTCTTATAATTCGGTACTTCAACTCCATATGTTTAATTGCTTGTAGTTTTACTATTATTGACATAAAATACTATAGCGTTATTATAATAGAAAGTACTCAATGGATTATACATGGAATCCATGATAAGAAGTCATATTACCAAATTTTTTAATCAAATAACATTAGTACAAACAACAAAACAAGCAATGAACTTCTACCTACATAGTTGAAAAGGAAACAAAGGTTTGTTTCCTACTTTTCCAAAATATCACACCTATAACCACATGAAGATATATTAAAAAGTTGATTATAAGTCATTAAGATACCCAACCAAATCTAAATATATGTATCCTATTAAATTTAAGTCATTCACTTTCCTATGCACAAGCATGTGTTCTTAGTTCTTTGCAAGTACCCTTGACTTTCTCAACAACTATCCGGTGATCATTCATTAGATTTTACTAGAATCTACCTAAAACACCTACTATGAAAACAATATCAAGCTCAATGCATACCCGAGCATATAGAAGACTACCCCAAGTACTTCAAAAATGTTTGTCATTCATTTATGTTCACTTAATCTTACTATTAGGATATTGATCTCTACTAAATTTGTGAGCTTTAGTGACTAAGATCCCTAACTTTATGATTTTTCATATTAAATATATCTGAGACTCTATCCATGTAAACCTTCTAATAAAACCCAAGAACACAAGGTGACCAAACTTTGTGAATTTCAATTCTCAACACACAAAAAAGCCTCACCCAAATCATGTGTCAAAATCTAAAGTGGATCAAAAGATCACTAGAAGAAGGGCTGCATAGTAACACTTGATACAATAAGCCTTTTTTTGCATAAACAAAGAAGCTTATGAATTTTTTCCCTCAATCTTTGGCTTAGATATCAAAAGTATGTTAAGAGCAAGGAAATCTTTTCATGAGATTGGATATAAATAATACACTAAAATAAAGTTCAAGTTTGATATCAGAAGCTACTTCGCAAAATTAGTTAATAAAATTTTGGTTTTTAAAGATATTTTTAAAATTGTTACTGCTTCTGAAGTTTTCACTCTTTAAAGAAAACCTTTTAAAATTTATCTATGTTTTATAATTTAAATAAAGATTTCCAATAAGCAAAATAAATATGCAACACACCCACACCCACCCACCCACCCACACACACACACACACACACACACACACACACACACACATATATATATATATATATGAGAAGCTATATTCTTTCTTCTCAAGCCTCGTTGGGCTTTCACATTATTGTTTCCTAACCTCTCCAAGTCTACACTAAGTATTCTCACATCTTCAGGTTTGCGTTAAGTATTTTGTCCTATTTAGGACAATATTTTCACCTTTGCAACTTACATAACCAATATTCTCAACCTTTGCAAGCTCTTTAGACAATATTCTAAACCCTTACAAGTTCCACTTAATATTCTAACCTCTATAGTTTCATTTAACTCAAATATTCTTTCACAATCCTCTCCATGCTTAACTCAATAGCATTCTTGATTTAAACTCACACAACAAACTGTGTGCACCAAACTCACTTCAAAAGCACTAGTCCTCTAGCCAAACCTCTAAGGTATCATTCACTAATTATGTTTAGACAAACTATTTTGCTCTTCTTGATACTCACATCAATAAGGGATTTCAAAGTTAATCAAACATTGAATGAGATGTCATTTTCATACAATTGTTCATTGGCTATTTTCTTTGTTTTCTCAATTGTTTTTGAATCTCTCTATGTTGTAATCTCTATTTTTCCGAATACAACTATCAAGAATTCAAATTTGAATTATGACAGTTGATGCTTGTTGATTTCTTAGTCGTTTGCCTCATGACAACTTCTAGTCCTTGTTATGGGTGTTGCTTCTAAATATTGATTTATGTAGGATACTTGTACATCAATCTTTTGTGCTTTTGATTGCTTATTTTCATCAAGACTTAGGGACATGGACAAGTTTGTACTTATGAATACTTGTCAGTTAGTCCTAGCTTATTGCTTTAATTGTAACTACTTTTGAACATGCAAACATTTATGACCCATTCTTTGTTAAATCTTCTAGTGATTTTTTCTTGTCACTTGTAGCTTTTGGTCATACTAGCTCTTAATTTGATTCAGCTTTTGGTCATGCTTTTGAACTTACACAACTTATGATCTTGCTACATTTTGATCTCTAGACAAAATGATTTGTATGTATACTTCTGATCAACCTTCCTTCTAGAAGTCCTACTTTTGATTGACAAATCTTAATTCTGGAGAGTTACTTTAGATTGATACTCCAAAAATTTCTTCATGCTCCATGATCAAGTCTTGTTCTTGTCTAATCACATGTTCAAAGCAAACCATTAGTAGCTTAAATCTAGATAACTTACAATTTGTTTCTTGATAGTTTGTTGTCATTAAAACTCAACTTAAGAAGGGATCTTGTCTTAATATCTACTCAACACATGTTATCCATATACAAGACAAGGAAAATAAGTTTGTTCCCATAAACCCTAAGGTTATACACTAATTATTCTTATTTTCTTTAAAACCCAATAACATCACCATATCATTAGACTTTAAGTACCATTGTTGAGAAACTTACTTCAACCCATACATAACTCTTTTTCAATTTACAAACTAAGTTCTCACTATTATCAACATGGAAACCCTTATGTTGTTACACGTATACCTCCACACTCAAATTACTATTTATTGTAGTTCAAAATTGAAGTGATCTATGAGAGCCATAAAGATCCTAAAGGAATCATGTGTCATTATAGGGTGTATCAAGTAAAAGTTAAACATAAACTCATTGTTTGGCATAAAATTATGTATAAGGTAAAATGAATTTTTGGAGAAGTTAAATAAAAGAAATTATGTAAATTAACTTGGGAAAAATAGGGGAAAAAAAAGAAAAAAGGACTTTGAAATTATTCAGCTAAAATCTTCTCTTATATTTTGTAACTCCTCTTCCTTTTTCCTTCTGCCTTTGAAATTGGACATGTCTCTTATTCAACCCTCTTTTATTATGTTGTTATACATTTATCTTATTTTTATGCCAACAACGTTAAATTCATTAAATTCTATATATGTTGGCCAAAACTGTGATAATTTTTTTCTAAAATAATCTCTCTCTCTCTCTCTCTCTCTCTCTCTCTCTCTCTCTCTCTCTCTCTCTCTCTCTCTCTCTCTCTCTCTCTCTCTCTCTCTCTCTCTCTCTCTCTCTCTCTCTCTCTCTCTCTCTCTCTCTCTCTCTCTCTATATATATATATATATATATATATATATATAAAGATTATACACTGATAGTGTAAAAAAATTTACATTATCATCTCTTAGAACATTTTATGTATATACATATATATTTTTAATTTAATTAGTAAAAAATTATATAAAATTAATTTTGTATGTTATTATTATAATAATGATTAAAGTAATAATTAATGTAAAATTAGTTGTGTTTATTGTTATTATGATAACAATTAAGGTTATTATCATTTAATATAAAAATTCGTTTCGATTTTATGAGTAAAAATAGTAATTTCTTTTTAAAATTATTACTATGTATTTATTAAAAGTTAGACATTTAAACAATTAAAAGAAATAAAAAAAAATTAAGGTCTCTCTTTATTAGGTTTCTGGATTCATCCCTGACTATTACTCCATGACTATTAAACTCATACATGAGGAGGAATCAATTTACTCCAAGAGTAACATTAAAAGAATTATTTTTCATCCTAACCATTCATGAAATCCAATGGTTAATACTAGTTACTCATTACAACCGTTAGACTTCAAGAAAATCAATGGCGAGGATAAAGAGTAATTCTAAAAGAGTTACTTAGTAAGTTGATCCCTCACCATTCATTTTTTTTTTAAAATCCAACGGTTATAATTAGTAGTTAATCTTAATCATTAGATTTAAGGAAATGAATGGAGATCGAGGATAGGAGGTAATTCTAAAAGAGTTGCTCTTAGAGTAACTTGATCCATTTTCTCTATATAATAATATCAAGTTACACCAAAAGTAACTTGATGGTTGTAATGTAAAATTATTTACCTTCTCATACTTTCACTCACTCTCCATCACATATATCCTCGTTTGAATACTTTCTTCTTATGAAGTGGTGAACTTCATTTTCATAACATGCATATGATATATCTTTTTATGCTTTTAATATCAATTTGACAATTTAACAAATTATCAAAAACAGATTTTAAATATATTTTATCTTCAAAATTTAAATGCGCCATTAACATGCATATCATTTATCATATTATGCTTTTAGTATTAACTAAACGATTTAATATAAATTTTTATCTCATTCAATCTATCATTTTTAATATCTTTAGTTTTAATTTGAATTTAAATATTTTTTTATCAATAATTAGAAATAACAATATATAACAAAAAGAATTATTTACCATAAATTTAAAATACAATTTATATGTTCAAAGGGGAAAATACTTGTATTTTAGAAGAAAAAACATTTACTTGTTACATATCTTATTATAATATAAGATATATATTTAGAAACATTTATTTATTATAAATTATAACTTTTATTTGCAATTTTTTCTAATAAAAAGGGGCCAAAGCCCAAACAAAAAGATTACACAAGATCACCTAGTGCTGATAAATCAACAAACAACAAACCCAAGCAAAACTAAGTGGATCAACAAAAAACACCAAACTTTGAACCATGTTAAGCCTATATTTAGCAAGGGCATCAACAACATTACTCTCTCTACACACATGCTTGAACCAAGCGTCCATTGGATGAACAAGACAATATTTTACAACTTGAACAATGTGATAAAAATGGTGATCAACATCACAGCGCTTTTGAATCAAACCCACAACTTCCATGGAATCATATTGAATCTCTATGTTAAAAAACCCACATTCACATGCCATTTACTCAATGAAAAATGCCCCCCATCTCTGCCTGAAGAACAAAGTTTTCTCCAAGGTTACAAGCAAAACCACCTAAGGATTCACCCTTACCATTCCCGATAAGCCCACCACAAGACACTATCCAAGTAGTCTTCGACCATGCAACATCACAGTTAATAGTGATGATGTTTTTTATCACTTGGTTCCATACCATAGAACTACCAACAGGGCTTTGGATAATGCTATGAGGGATGCGATCTTGAAAATTGTTATGCAGCCTCCATTTTCTTCAAACGCATCAGTACATCTTCATTCTTCCACTTTTGATCTCGAAAAACTAAGGCATTCCTCCTCTGCCAAAATAAATCTAGCATCAACCCAAATTTTAACCGCCAATTTGTAGGAATAGATCCACCTCCCAAGGTTTAAAAGCATCCATTGTTGGACATCTCCTAAAGGAAAAAAGAAAGCATTAATTGAAAAGGGGATGACATAGCTCCATAATGATGTTGCATGGCAGCAATCCCTCATGAAATGGATCAAGAACTCATTCTCCATCATGCACATTAAACAAAGCATAACATCTGTTATGCTCCCTTTGCAATCTTTCATAGCAGGGTCGGTCCAATGGTGAGAGAGTCCTAAAACAAATTTAAAGAGAAAATTTTTACTTTGAAGGAGAGAGCTATGAGTTAGGCATTTTTGCCAACATATGTAGTCTTTTATTTTATAAAAACTAATAGCAAATATTTTTTTTTAACTTTTTAGTTATTTTACCTTTGGGTTGGACTTGGTCAAGATCTTTTAGCACCACGCCCCTTCCAAATCACCCATTATAGAGGAATATTAGGAAGGCCATCCATGCTTGCAATCAAAAAATAGGCTTTTTTAACACTTCAGTGACCATCTAACGTATCTCTCCACACCAATTTACTAGATCACAACATATGCCTAGGAGGAACAAAATTTACAACAAGAAAACACACTTCACCAGGCAAGCTTTAATTTTATAGCCAAGTCTATATTTGTCAACACTCTTGTAGCAAGTTTCTCCAACGGGCCCATCAGTGGTAACCAATCTCCACTCCAGAAATATGGCTATTCCTTTGTATCAAAAACACAATCACAATTATTTTGAAAGCTATCCCAAACAACCTTGATTCCATACCGAAGATTCGAACCCATCTTCCTTATATCAATATAGGACAGAAGCGCATTTCCAAAAACCAAACTTGGCTCTCACCACTTTGACCCATAGATCATTTGGCTTTGCACATAAATGCTAAGTCAGCTTCATGATAAATGAATCATTTTACATGTCTAGGTTGACGAAGGCCAAGCCCGCCTTTCTCGATAGGCTTGCATTGTGATTATCAAGCTATCCAATGGACCTTCTTTATAAATTTTATTTGTATAAAATAAACATTTATTACATGGCATGCACGACCTAAAATACTAGTTGAGAATAATGTCTTTTTTAATTACATATTATCTTGTCCTTTTATTTATTTTGCTTCCTATTTTTTCTTTATTTTACAAGTATATATTTTTAATTATTTGTGCCTATACAAGAATATCACTTTATAATTACAATTAATTGAAAGTTTCTTAAAAAAACATAAATTATAAGCTTAGGATAATCAAAATAGTGAAGTGTGTGTATGCATCTTAGTGTGTATATAAATCTATGTTGATATTATCATAAATGTTATCTTAAACTTGTTTTTACTAAGATGAATTTCTTTTCCAACTTCATTAATTGAGTAACCTGACTTTCAGTTATTTCTCATTGATTGTTAGAACATAGAATTAATGTTAACATCGTTGAAAAGTATTCAATATGTTGCTAATATATCTATATGCGGCTTCCATTGGGTTCTCAGAAAATCACATTTAGAAAATACCATGCATTAACCAATCAATCAAAGTCATGGTCAAGAAAAACCAAAGTCCCGTCGGCTACGTAACTTGGTCTCCTCATTCTAGTGCTATCATAAACTTCCAATTCCAAAACAAGTTTGTGTTCATTGGGCCACAAAAGGTTGACTACTATAAAATCTACATTTTCCTTTTAGGTCATAACGTACACGACACTTTGTCTTTTTCCAAGTTCCAATTGAAGTGTTTAATATATATAATGGCAGAGTAATGCTACGGCACTTAATTAACATTGTGATTGACTAAAATTTATTAAAAAATCATTATTTCTTATGAATTCTATTTCTAAATCAAAAGAAATAATTATTAAATAAAATACATGATTTATAAAAATTAATAATTTCTAATAATTTCAGTTAATCATAAAGAAAATGTAAAGAAAAATACCACTAGTATATCTCGTAATGGTATCTATTGTTTAACAAAATTTTATCCTCTTCTACAGGTTTCCATAACAAGCAAATAACCGTCCTGTGTTCACAAGTTGAGCGTTTTAAGAAAGCTGTTATTGAATTATAAAGTGCGGGACTGAAGAGGCAAAGAGAGAAAGGGCTTTATCCAATATAGTCTTCAAAGCCACAACTCCATGTGAAGGCTCTCACAGCCCCTTGAGCATAAATTTGAACCATACAAGGCTTTGACAGATTACCTTAATCTCTCTATGTCTATAAATATTACATAGCGCGCTCTCCCTTTCTCTTACACACTTTTTCAGGTGTCCATCTCTTTTTTTAGATCAGTTTTACCTTTAGTGAGATACTTTATTTCTGACCTTTTTTTTGTTTTATTATGGTTTATGGCTCTTTACACATTTTGATTAGAAGATAAGTATGCTTCTGATTTTGTTCTCCTAACTTGACTTTGAAGTATTACACCTTACACCTGTTCCATAATCCATAAACAGATCTATACTAAACCTCTTCTTATAATCATTCTTTAGGAATATATATCCACTTTAGTACTTGTTAGCCTTTCTTGACAAGAAAACCCTTTTAAACCTTTCTTATATTCTTATTGTTCTTCATACCCAAATAACAAAACTAGGGAACTTGTCTTTTTACAATAATTCTTTCAGCTTACAAAAATGAAGAGCTCAAATAATCAACACCCATTAAATTCTGTTTCAAAGCATTTTAATCTCCAGCTTGTTCGCTTCCTTCCCTATCTCCTCTTTTTGGCCTTTGGTGTGACCATTGGTATCATCATCAGCTTCTACCTCAAAAGCTTTAGTCTCCAGCACACTCAATTCTTACACTCTTCATCATCACAGATTAATGCACCACCACCAAATACAATGCCCCCACCAATTGAAAAACCAGAAGTATCTGATTCTAACCTCAATCAAGAGGGGCCGGAAGAATTTACTCCACCTTCTAATGTTGTGCATAATACACAAGAGTCTATTCAGCCTTCCATCGTTGTGCATGATACCAAAAAGTTTATTCAGCCTTCTAATCATGTTGTGCATAACATGAAAGAGTTTATTCATCCTTCTAATGTTGTGCATGATATGAGTGATGAAGAACTGTTATGGAGAGCTTCAATGACCCCTAAGATCAGAGAATACCCCTTTGATCGAGTCGCCAAGGTGGCCTTCATGTTCTTGGTAAGGGGTCCTGTGCCTTTGGCTATTTTTTGGGAAAGGTTCTTCAAAGGGCATGAAGGATACTACTCTATTTATGTACATTCCAATCCTTCTTACAATGGATCAGACCCGGAGAGTTCAGTGTTTCATGGAAGGAGAATTCCTAGTAAGGTCAGTTCTTCATTCTTCAATTACTATTTTACATTTGCCTTTGATGAAAATGTTCTCTTGGATAACTGAAATGAAGATATGCAAACGTTCTCTTCGGGATGTAGATTTGGCCTTGACATGTAAATAAGTGACAATTTAATCTCTAAAAATACGAAAATTTTAATGTGTAAAAATTACAATAATTATGTTTTGTGTATAATTTACTGATAAATTGGTTCTGAATTTTACAACTTCATGTTAAATTAGTTATAAAAAATAAAATTTATTGTCAAATTCATCTTTAAAAATGAACAAAATGATTTTACTTCTTAACAGCAGTAAAAAACTATCAGTTTTTTATACATTCAGCATTTAAATAAAAAATTTTGTTCTTTCCAAAATAAATTGTTTTCGATTTACAGGTGACTAAAATGTTCATTTAGCCAAATGTAGATATACAAGGTGGATAATTGAAAGAACAAATAAATAAAAGTATATCCAGTGAAGAGGGAGAGGCGGAGAATAAAACAGAACAAAGGAAACACAAATAGTAGGACAAAACACTGATGTAACTTCTTATTCTTTTGGTATTATTGTATGATTAGAATTAAAATTTTAGTTTATTAATCTGAATAATAAAGATTTATATTAAAGATAAAGAGGGAGAGGAGAGAATAAAACACAACAAAGTTGAGAGAAACATACAAATATTTGAAAACAACTTGCATGCAGTTTCTTATTCTTTTGATATTATTCTATAATTAGAATTAGAGTTTTAGTTTATTAATCTGAATAACAAAGATTTAAATTAAAAAAATAAGTACACTTGAAACTTCAATTCTTATATTTGAAAACCGCATAGCATACAAAATACCTAATATCTAATTTTTTATCTTAAATATAAAAGCTTCATAATACTTAGCAAAGGGTATTAAAAAAATGACAAAAAAGGGTATACAAATTTCCTTGCCGATAACCAAGAGTCATAGTAAAAAGTCTCTTTTATAAGTTGTTTTCCCAAGTTATTGGAAAACAACTACTCATTATAGGATAGCGGGGAATGACCCGCTACCCCTTGATGCAAAGTTAAGTTTGGTGGCTCTAGTAAAGATCGAGACGAAAGAAAATTCTAAATAATCTAGACTTCGAGGGTGATGTTGCAATCTCTTTCCACCTTTGCTCTCTTAACATGTCATCAGTTACAGATACATCCAACAAGAGAAGTATAAATCCTTCCACTCAATTCGAACTCCAATTTCTACTCCTCTTTTATGAATCACATTTCTACAACCCATTTGGGCATGACCCATTATGTAAAAAGTTGGACCTCCTTTGCATAATTCCAAAACTTCCCTTTCCTCTTTCTCATCCTTCAAAACTGAATCATTTACACTAATAAGATATGCCTCTTTGGTGTCTCTCCATGGGGATCAATTGTGGACCCGTTGGCCACTTCATACAAATTCAGGTCTGGCAGCTTCGGTGGTGGTAGGGACGAGGGTGGACTCCGTATAACTTGAATCATCTCGATTGCCTCTTTACTTCCCTTCTACCTTGGCTCCATTGTCGATCTATCATCCATAGTCACAACAAAGTTTAATGCTAAAGGCTCATCCAACAAGTTGGCATTCCTAAATTCCAACACCATTGATGTTCCAACCACCTTCATGATTTCATTAATGCATATTGCAACTTTATGGAATGAACAAATTTCTTGTAACTCTGAGAATTTTTCAGCCCTGACAATCCAACCAATTCGGCCTACCCCCATGAACATTGTCAGCTCCTCATTCAAGCACCAAATTTACACTTTCTCAATCTCTAACGACAACTCTCCCCCGAAGAACCAACAAGTTAGACCAATTATTGAGAACCACGAATTGAAATGGTAAAGAAAAGAAATAATTTCACTAGATACAAGAAAAGAACAAAAATATGAGAGAAAACTCTCCTTAAAAGATTATTCCTTCATAAAGGATTTCTTCTCTCACAAAGAGTTAATGTTCAATTAACAACAAATCTCTCTTACTCCTATCCTTCTTCCCCTACTTATATCTAATAAATCTCTCTAACTAACTAATTAACTAAATCATCAATAGTTTATGTGTTTTAACTCACTTTTCCTTCTCCTTATATCCTAACACTATACTAGATTGAGCAAAGAGTTGTATTTTATATTGGGTGAATTTTGTGGTGGACCACCTTAACATGTGGTCCATTAATTGGTGCACCATCATAATTACTAGCTATTATAAGTAAACGCGCATCTATCTGGTTTTGTATAGTGTCTCAAACTTTTTTTAGAGTGTGTTTGGATGAGGGAATTTAAAACAGAATTTTAAATTCTAAGAATTTCAAATACTTCAATTAAAATTTTTTTATTTTCAAAATTTTGTGTTTGGATAAAAAAAAATTAAAATTGTGAGGGTAAAAGAAAATGAGTCGAGAGTTCGAGAATGAGATTTCGGAAACTTTTAGGTGGAAGAGAGGATAAATGTTACAAAGGAAATACGAAAACATTTTAAAAAATTCTTCTATAAAAAGAGAATTTCAATTTCTCACATTAAAAGGAAATTAAAATATCATATTTTTAGTTGTTTAAAATTCTATTTTAAAATTTTAAATTCTTCATGAAAAATATCCAAACAATAAATTTTAGATTAAAGAAATTTAAATTATCTGATAAAATATTTTTTTCAATTAAAATTCTTTATTCAAACACACTCTAAAAAAAATCATAAATTAATCATTTGTCTGCAAGATGTGGAATACACATTGTTACAATAACTTGCCACACCCATTTTTTTTCCTTAATGGACGCCATACACCATCACAACCCATTCTGCAAGACTATGATGGCAGATCATTTTAGGCATTTTGCGAGTTAGTGAAGTGAAATTTCGAAGTCCTCACAGCATCCAAAGGAAAAAAAAAAAAACAGAATCCAAACACTCAAAGCATATTCAAAATCACAGCTTTACCAACATAAATTTCCAAATTCTTTCTCTTCCCTCACCAATTGTGTTATGCACACTCTCGTTTACAATTTCAAATGCTAATTAATCACGTTCAATCGATCAAATCGTCGAGAATCACTTAAGAAAAAATATATTAAAAAGTGATTCAGAATACCCAGAAACTATTCACAAAACCCTCGAATCAACAAGACTTGTGGAAAAAATGATTCAGACCAATTAGTTAACAATCTTGAACTTATATGGATCAACAAACCCTATTTGGTCTTACAAAAACCCGATTAAGATAATTGTGTTTTAGAAATACAAAAAGCGTGCTCCTTTTTAGTGTGAAAATCGTCGAGAACAACAAATCGCATGAGGCTTGTTCGCAGATGGATTCGCCATTGTACGTTGGACCGAGATTTGGAATGTTTTAGAACAGTAATTTGCGACGGTTGTCGCAGTCGGGACTCACGGCGGTAGTCACAGTCAGGACTCGCGACGGTAATCGCAGCCGTGCCTTGCGATGGTTGTCGCAGTCGTGGCACACGGTGCTGTTGTCAGACTTCGACATTGGCAGCACCAAACTCGTCACCATAGAGGGAGGTGCGGTTGCCGCTGGAGAAGAATCGATGGTGTTGCTTTTCTGTCTCTTTCCTTGTGTCTCTCATCTCTCTGATAGGTTTCAATACTCCTATTGAATAAAATTTTGTACATAAATCCATAGATTAGTTTTTATTCAGGGACTAAATTGCAAAATCCTAGCTAAAATATCACTAAGTATCCGGTCTTCAATCCTAATATTTGAACTTTTTACTAATATATCTATCAGTTAGCAATAGTGGTCCACCGGTGGATTACTTCGATGGTCCACCGTAAAAATTACCTTTATATTTTAAGTAAAAACTTTCAGAATATTTTCTAAAATTCATGAACTCTGTAAATATAAAAGATTCTCTGTCTTTGTGGACTTCTGTCCCTCCAACTAAAAGTAAGTTGTTGCACCATACAATACGTTAGCTACCTTTAACCAAATAACAATTGAATTGTTATTTGCTTGCACCATAATTTATTTATCATTGAAAAGTTCAAACTACCCAATTGAATTGTCATTTGCTTGCACCACATAGCATTTAAACAGGTAGCACGGGTAGAGATGAAAATGAGGAAAGCTACTTATCAAGGGTCTTTAACTCGACCTTAGTTCGACTTGACTCATCTTGGCTTATTTATTATAAAGGTCAAACTCAAGCTTTTTAAAAAATTTATTTAGATAAAAAGTCAAACTCAAATTATAAAAAAACCTTGTTAAGTTTGACAAGGCTTGTTCAAATAATAATAATAATAATAATAATAACTATTATCTATATCATTTTTATGACATTATGAATGACAGGATGAAGTGGTATAAAGTATTTAGAGAGTTCACTTCATGTGGAAAATTAAAAAAAAAAAAGTTAAAAAGATAAAGCAATCAGATTAATACTTCCATAGAAAAGAATGTTTTGTAAAGACATTTTCAGACAATTTAAATATTTTTATTTGACTATATTAGTATAAATCATCTCTAATTCATATATTTTTTAATATTATGCTCTTTTTTTTCATTTTCTTTTGATATACTTTGTGTTTTAACAACTTAAATTTAATATGATTTTGTTTATAAATTATTTTTGGATTTGTACATTACTTATAGAGAATTTTATAAGTTTTTTTTTAGTTATTATTTCATTAGATTTTAAAACAATTATTAATAAAAGACGTCTTTAAGCAAACTTTATACTTTTATGTAAGTCGAGTCGAGCCTTAAAAAAAAAATCTACAACAGGTAATGAGTTAAGCTCAAGCCTTGCATATTCAACTCAAGTCGAACTCAAACCTAGTAAAATTTGGCTTAATTTGACTCATTTTCACTCGTAAACACGGGTATCAAATTAAGGGACGCTTTTAAATGATGATAGCTAGCTGTCACAGTTCGGGTGAAAACATTCCTAAATCCAGGATCACCCAATTTGATATTTTGGACACTGCTAATTATTAATGCAAACTACTGAGCTCCATTTCAATTCCTGCACAAGTATTCATTGAATTCCTGCATAGTATAGAGGATCCATCAACATGTATGTGCTACAATTAAAGCGGCTCCAGGGAGGGACCAATCACAGTTTGCTTGCTTTTTTTAACAAATCACTATAGTTAAAAAAATGTAATGCCACACAAAAAATGTGTATAAAACTGAAATAAATTCATTAAATATTAACCCTTTCAATAATACAAAAATAGGTAGTTTTAGTCTCTCAATAATTTTTTACTCAAATTCAATCCTCAGATTTTTTATGTGCTACGATCAAGTATTTCCCTCAAATTTCCTTTATTTAAAGCCATCCGAAAAGCTTAATTTACACTTAAGTAATTGGATCATAAGAGATTTTAAATATATAATAATTTGAAAATTTGATGGAATATTGATAAAATTTAACAGGTTTATAGTAATTGTATTTAGAGTTTAGAAGAAGAAGAAAAAATAAATTATAGGTGAACATGGGGTTGATAAGCTGATATGATTGACCCGAACCAAATTGAAGAAAAAAGAATTCAAATTGAATCCAACTATTATAAAATGCTTGTTTTCAATAAATAAAAAACATTGTGCATAGGAATTTTAAAATAATTATTATAAAAATCAACCCAAAAATAAAATAATTAAAGCTTGTTTTAGGTTCATTAATAAAAATATATTTATTATTGGTTTTTATAAAATAAAAAAAGTCACATGTGTTAACAAAAATATCATATATGTTGATAAAAAGATCCAACATAAAAATTTTCTTTTAAAATAAAATATTTTTTCTTTAAATTTGTTTTAAGTCCCCCTCCTTATTGTACTGGCCCATGCATATATATATATATAATACTTTGTAATTAAATAATAGTATAAAATTACAGAGTGTAAAGTTTTTTTTCTTCAAAATTTAATAACATGTCCTAGTCTCATAATTAATGCAGAAAGTGGAATGGGGAAAATTCAACATGATTGAAGCAGAGCGTCGCCTTCTGGCGAATGCCCTTCTTGATTTCTCAAACCAACGTTTTATTCTGATATCAGAATCATGCATCCCTCTATTCAACTTCTCAACAATCTACTCATATTTGATGAACTCCACCCAAAGCTATGTGATGGCTTATGATGAAGATAGTCTAGTTGGACGTGGACGTTACAACCCTCGCATGTCCCCTATGGTCACCCTCAAGCAATGGAGAAAAGGGTCTCAATGGTTCGAAATGGACAGAGAACTTGCCCTAGAAGTGGTGTCAGACAAAACCTACTTCCCAATTTTTCAAGAGCACTGCACGAGACCATGCTATGCTGATGAACACTACTTGCCAACATTTGTTAACATAATGTTTCCGGAGAAGAATTCTAATAGGAGTTTGACTTGGGTTGACTGGTCAAAGGGTGGCTTGCATCCAACTAAATATGTGAGACCAGAGGTCACTGTGGCGTTTTTGGAGAATTTGAGGAACCAGAAATGTGAGTATAATGGACAAGCTTACACAAATGCTTGTTTTCTCTTTGCGAGGAAATTCTTGCCCACTTCTTTGACAAGGCTCATGAGGTTTTCTCCAAGTGTCATGCACATACAATGATGTTAGTTGGCTGTTGCTATTTGCGCCAAAGCAAAATTGTTACTAAACGAATAATAATATTCAATTCATTCTTTTCCTCTTGCAAGTGTTTGTTTGTCTTATTAGAGGCTCATTCTCGATCACACTGTCTTGCATTTTATAAACTATCAATCAACACCTTGTAATAGAAAAAAAAAGGGACTTTTTAAAGGTGATAACATCCTGTGAGAGAGAGAATATAAATATAAAGGGTAATACCATACAACATAAAGAGAGAAAAATAAAAAAGTGTTAATGAGATTTTTTTTTTAAGAAATAGAGTATCTTAAATCATTACTCATCAAATTAAATATATTAAAAATATTAAATAGTTTTGTTGGTAAGCATCCTTTTGAATGCCCAGGGTCCACCTACACCACAATCTTTATGAAAGAGTGAGGCCACTGAGATAAAGACGGTGTTTTAAAAAAAAAACCATCGTAATTTTTATGATCTACACACATCAGACGATTTTTAATAACCATTTTAGAATGTGTGTCGTACAAGACTTTTTTCAATAAATAATTACAAAAATGCTACAGTTTCTTTTTCTAAGACGGTTCTAAAAGAACTGTCGTAGAATGACTATCGTAAAAACAGTCATTTCTAATAGTCACATAATACTTTCCAACTATACCAAACGTTATTAAAGACATCCTTTCCTAAATGTGTGTGTGCGTTTTTTCTTTTCACACTCATTAATTTTACACTTTTTTTCTCTTTGTTTAATTTTTCTTTGAAAAATAGGAAAGAGAGTTAAAAAAGAAAAGAAAAAGAGAGTGAAAAACTATAATATATATATGTGCCATAGTAATTTATAAAAAAAATATTCAATAAACTAAATGATAATATCTTGAAAATATTAATCACATTCAATATTTACCATAAAATAAAAAAATTAATAAAAGGACGTTGAAAAAGATAACAATTATTCATATCATATCCACGTTGCTAGACTTAATATAATAATAATAATAATCCCCTAACATAAAACTTAGCTTATATTGAATCATATCATATATATATATATATATATGAAGTACAAATAAAAGTTTCAGAAAAAATTGAAAAAACAAATTCAACACCCAATGATAATTTAATTTACAGACACTACCCTAGTTAGGTCCAAGTTCATTGACTAGCACTAGCCGGACCATCTCGTCCTGTACAAGCATCTTCAGGCGCGGAAGGTGACTCCGAAACTGAGTCCAACGCGTCATGAGACTGTGACACGTGGACCCCACTCAACTCCTCGATCATTTTCGATACGTGGCTCATCCTGGGCCGTTGATCAGGCACGGTCGCAGTGCACGCCATAGCAATTTGCAGCAGCGCCACCATCTCCTCCTCAATGTCCTTGTACCTCATAAGCTCGAGATCGAACACCTCCGCCGTCCACTCCTCCCTCACCACCGACCGGACCCACCGGGGAAGCTCCACCGCCGTGGCGCAGCCGCCGTCCACCTCGAAGGAGGGGCATTTCCCCGTCAGAATCTCCATCAGGAGGACGCCGAAGGAATACACGTCGGACAGCTGGGTCTGCTTCCGGCCGTCCGATGATGCCTCCGGCGCGCGGTAGCCGTTGGATCGAGAACTCGTGGGGCCCGCGAAGATGGAGGAGAGCCCGAAATCCGACACGCGCGCCTTGCCCGCCACGTCGACGAGGACGTTCGTGGATTTGATGTTACCGTGGGTGAGTTTATTATCACTGTTGTGAATGAAGGCTATGCCTCGTGCCACTCCAGCTGCGAGCTTCAGCCGCGTGGTCCAATCCAGTGGGGTCCGTCCCGGTCCTCGATTACCTGTCGGAGAAACCAATTCATTATTCATTTATAAGTGAAAAAACAGTCAAATTTATTTATGAAAGTAATAGGGAAGTTTGGTAACTCTATATATTTTAAATAAAAAAAGAAGAAAGGTTTAAAAGTTAAAAAAAGTAAGAAAAATAATAATTAACTAAAAAGTAGTAGGACAATTGTTAAAAAAATAATAAAAAATAAAATTATTTAAAAAGTATGCATATTTAATGAGATAATTTTCATTATTAATAGTTATAAATGATGCAATAATCAATTAATTTAAAAAAAATAAAAAATAAAAATTTAGATCATTTTTTAAAGATTCAATTAATATTAAATTATAAAATTTAAGAATGAATTTATTTATAAGATTAATTTACTACAATTAATTGTATATCAAGAAACTAAATTATCAATTTATCATCACTTCATTCTTTTATGGACTAATTTGATTATTTAATATTTATCATTTATAAGTGGAATTTTATTTACGCTTTTGCCACATCATATATGTATATGAAAAAAAAATACGGAATCATATTTTCTATCACATTTTTAAGTGATAGTTTTTTTAATAGATTTTTAAGTAATAGTTAAAATTTGTTAGAAATATAACATTATTATGTGAATTATTGTATTTTATTTAATTAACTTTTTTCACAATTTTATAGTTTTTAGAAAATTTTAATTAATAAAGGAAGTTTATGAGAGATTATTTTTATATCACTCTGTGTGTATTGATTAGAATTTGACCATTTTCTTCGCTCTCAAATTGTATTAGTTTCCTTCGAAGTTTTTTTCTTCTTCTGAATTTAGAGCGAAAGAAGTTCTCATATTAATCTTAAGGTTTGATGACTTTAGTTTCGTAAATTTTTCTTTGAATTAATTAATTTATGATTTTAAGATTAATTAAATTTATTTTATTGTTTTTTAATAAGATTTATCACATTCTCTTTTTACACACAAAATCTTTACAAATTAAATTTATTTTTATTGATAAAGGCATCAAATTTTACTCAAAATTAAGAAAAATCCTATTATATATTTACTTTTCAAATCTTAATCGCACCTCTTATTTTCAAATGTTTTCTAACATTTTAATTTCTAAATTTTTAAAATTATGTCACGTTTTAAATTAATAGTCACTCCTTCAATGTTTAGCTATAAAATGAGAAAAAAAATCAGTTTTAAAATAGAAGGAAATTAATTAAAGATTAAAATTTCTTAATTTTAAAATTAAAAATACATAATTAACTAGAAAATTTTAAAAATTAAAAATTAAAATTATACATAATATAGATTTCTATTATCTTAAACTTTATGTTTTCTAGCTTTTTCCTTTCTAATATCAAATTATCGTATTATTATTCAGTAAAGCAAGGGCAACTGACTTTTGCATAAGGTTCAAATGGTACTGGCCTACTTTGCCCTTTTTGGTTACTTTCTCAGACTTGAGTGGCTAACGATAAAAGCAAAAGGCCAAAGGTTGTTTTGGAAAAGAACAAAAAGCAAAGCAGAAACTCTCACATATAAAAGACACTAGCTAGTAGTAGTATTCTCTATTCTTTTTTTCCTACTTTTATAAGAAAAGAATCTAACACAGTAGCTTAGTATGTAAATATAGTTCAGTAACCCCTATTCCCAGATGGGTCATACAGTGCAGCTTGTGCTCATTTAACACTTGTTCTGTCTGTGATTGATGGAATTGGAAAATCCATGAAAAGCAGGGATGGAAGGAAGAATAAGGATTTATTGATCCCATGTTGCAAACAAAGATGTATGCATGATCACATGGTCCAACTTCAAATCTTCAATCTATCAACATGGACCCCTACCCAAAACTCAAAAAAATAACTCTAGTTTGATATGGGTACCCTAAATGCACGGGTGTCTTGCTCATTACACCATCTTCACTGAATAAGTAGGTGACAGATTCTGTTGAGTTTTACTATTTCGTTTATTGGCTGGCAGCTAAGAGTAAGACAATGCCGGAAAAGATATCTTGAATGGCTTTTTATTAGTATTTTTCAGAATTAGAATTTCATATCGTAATTTTTGCTGATTAAATAAAAAGTTTTATATATATATATATATATATATATATATATATATATATATATACTTCTTCCGGTTTCGATTATAAGCCATGAAAGTCTAGTATTTTTTTCTCAAATATAAATAGATTACACCATCTTCACTGAATATATATATTTTACTTATTTATGTCTTATTTAATGAGATTCTTTTTAAAATATTTTTTATTTAATAAAATTAAGAAATTTTATATATTTGACATTTAATTTTAATAAAATAATTTTAAAAAATATTTATATTTTTAATTAAAAATAACACAATTTAATAAAATTAACTCATCTTATTAATAAGTCTCAAACACATTTTTCCTATAATCGAGATCAGAAGGACTATAAAGAAATCTTGAAAGCACCAATAAATAAATTAAGGTCTTGATATATAAAGAAATCTTGAAAGCACCAATAAAATAAGTATTAGTTTTACTCCACATCTAATTAAGTTTTTCCTAGAAAAAGTGGATTTTATTATTTTTAAAGTTGACTAAATATATAAAATTGACTTTAAGTTTACCCAATTTCAGCTGTCGAATGGAACAACTAAAAACAAAAAGTCTCGAGTAGCGTAAAAACCTACATAAATTTAGAAAGAAAAAAAAAAAGAAGTTTAATAAGTTGTAATAAAATGATGTTAGGATGTTACCGTGGAGGAGCCAGGACAAGTTACCATTGGGCATGTAATCGGACACGAGCAGCTTCTCATCTTTAGCGAAATAGTAAGCCCTCAAAGGAACAACATTGCAGTGTCTCAACCTTCCAAGCACTTCCATCCGCTGCTGAAGCTCCCTCTTCCCTCCAACACTCACTTCTTTCAGCCTCTTCACCGCTACAACGTTCCCATCATCGAGCACAGCTTTATACGCCGTGCCAAACACGCCCTTCCCCAACATCTCCGCAGACGCACACAGCAGCTCCTCCAACTCAAACCTCCTCACCCCTTCCAAAAACACCATCCCCTCACTGTTTACCTTCCTGTGTTGTTTCAAATGGATAAAAAAAAATAATAAATTGATGAAGAATAATTCTTAATCCGCTTACAATTATTTTTAGTATATGTAATTTAATATTTTTTATTTTTATTTCTGTAAAATAAATCATTTTAGTTTTTAAAAATGTAATTATTTTATTTTTTCTTAAAATATTTTAAATAATATTTTTTTATTGTTTAAAATATTTTACAAAAATTAATTTTTTTATTATCTAAAACGATGAAATGAAAAAGAATAATAATTTTAAAACATTAATTCTCTCCGCATACCTCTTATACACTGCCTTCGACTTCGAATGGGTCTCTACTTTTACTTCTTTTAACGAAACAGAATAGTTCCGCCAGAAATAGCAGTAGAGGATCAGAGACACCAAAGCAAGAACCAACACGTCGCCGAGAACAATTATAACCAAAACCATCACCCCCATTCTGGGCGCTGCCACGTGAGTTTTACTCTTATGATGCAAATCTGTGTCGTTTGGAGGCTTCAACGGGGAAGCGAGAGCGGGTATGGCTTTTGTCTCGCCGCCTCTGCATTTTAGTAACGGAACTCCGCAGAGGAAAAGGTTGTTAGAAAACGCGGATCCGGGGAAACCTGAAAGCGAATCCGGTATTTTACCGGAGAGGCGGTTACCGGAGACGTTGAAGTCTTGAAGATGAGAAAGGTTGTTGATGTTGGGAATGCGGCCACGGAGGTTGTTGGTATTAATGCGGAGGGTGAGGAGGTGGGTTAAGTTGTTGAGAGTTGCCGGAATCTGACCGGAGAGGTTGTTGTAGGAGAGGTCAAGGCGGTAGAGGTGGGGGAGGGAAGTGACGGTGGCGGGAAACTTGCCGGAGAATTTGTTGTGGGAGAGGAAGAGGAGCTTGAGAGCGGTGAGGTTGGAGAGGGAGGGAATGGGACCGTCGAAACGGTTGCGTTTAAGGCTGAGGATGCGGAGCTCGGTGAGGAAGGTGAGGGGGAGGATGGAGCCGGTGAGGTTGAGGTCTTCGAGGACGAGGCCGGAGACGCGGCGGCGGTGGTGGTGGTTGTTGTTGTGGAGGCTGCAGGAGACGCCGTGCCAGGTGCAGGGGTTGGAGGACGTGGAGTTCCATTGAGAGAGGAGTTTGTTGGAAGGGTCGGAGGAGGCTTTGAACGACATTAGTGCTTGGAAGTCGGAGGCGGAGTGGACGACATAGGAGAGGTGAAACGACAGGAAAAAGGCGGTGGCAAGGAGGAGGTAAGGGGAACGGGGTGACGTCATTGCTGGAGCGGGTGAAGAGTGAAGACGAGTGAGTGGTGAGGCTGGTGCGGTTGGTTTTGTATTATTGTGAGTAGAGCTGGAAAGTAACGTCAATAAATAAATAAATATTTAAATTTAAGTTTTTTTAAAAACCAAATATACTAGTAAATATTATAAAAATTAATAAGTTTATCATAAGAGATCAGAGATAACCTTTTAGCCCTTTCCAGCAAAGAAAAAAAAAATATTATGAGAAATGAGATAGTTTACGCCTAAGTGTTTCTTAAAAAAAATTAAAATAATGGAGGTAATATAATTTTGGATAGTTTGTGAAGATAGTAATTTAGAGATTTAGTTAAAGGATAAAATGGACATAAAAATTTGTACACTAAAACTCTCTAATCTCTTTATATATAGTTATATATAATAGTTTATGATTAAATGAAAGTATAATTGTTTTATTTATTTTTTTACTTTTATATAATATATATTTAGAGAAAAAAAGGTTATGCATTTATGGTAAAAAAATAGTTTTATCCTATCATTCAATCACAAACTATCATATATGATAAATTTGTTAACTTTTTTTATAATAATTATCTTAAAAGTTATATTAATAATGAATTATGATTGAATAATGACATAAAATTATTAATGCATGACAATTAGACTCATATATTTATAAAATCCTTAGGTCCTCATACCTTTAACTTCTATTATTATTATTTTTTAATTGGATCTTTTCATCTAATTGTCGTTATGAAAAATTAACTACAAACACCTAATTAGAGGTGTAGGCAATAGACGGGTGCTTTTGAAGTGTGTTGTAAGCATAATTGAGTCAATTGTGAGAGATTTTTGCAAAGTTTCAACCTTTGCATGTTAATTTAACCAAATTATTCCTAGTACATAAGAACTCCAGATTCAAACGTGTTTAACTTGGAGTAGTTATGAGATGAGTGACCTTATGGAAAGTTTCCCAAAAAACATGTGAGTGAGGACCTATGAGATAATACCAATTAATTCTTTTAAGTCATCCTCAATTACACAGTCTCGTACCCACACAGCCTCTAGATCATTCTCTAATGAGGACATTGAAGCTCAAGGTCCGACACAACTACTAAGAGGACCTATGACCAGGGCCATAGTCAGAAAGACAGAGGAGACCCTAAAACATGTGGTAACAATAATTCTTGAAGTTGTACATTCGGTCAAGGACATTGAAACAAAATTATTTCAATGCATGATTATTATTGAAGACCCATGGGCTGGAGGGTGTTGTTGTTGATTTTCTTCTATTTAGAATTAAATAAAGTTATATTTCTTTTATTTTCATTTTTTTCTTTTTATTTTATTGGTTGATAGCCTTGGTGTCTTTTCATGTGCACCACTAGGAATGCCTTCATAATTGCAGTTAATGTTGCATTTAGGATAGTTAAAGGCTAGCTGCCTATATGTACACGAAATTACAATGGAATAGATAGACTTGAATTTTCAGACAAATCCTTGTGTATTGTGAGAGTATTCTCTAGGTTCTAGGTTGAACCCCTTCAAACTCATTGGAGGTTGTCCATCACCCTTGTGGCGTCTTCCTTTGGCTTATCTTTCATTGCTGGAAGTGGTGCATTCCACCTATCATCAAGGGAACTTTAACCAGAACTGTGTCACTCTCACTCTGGTGTAACACGATCAGGGTATTACATCAAAGATGATCAAATACCTTCCTAGACTCAACCATAAACAATGTCGACCAAGGATCAACTAATGTTGCTTTTAGGACTCCGTTGACACCTTATGAGAAATCAAAGTCTTTTAGTTCCAAGGGAAATACGGTCGTAAGGTTGAAACTTAAAGGAATTGACGAAAGAGAACCACCAAGAATGTTCGAGTTTAAAAATATATAATTTAATCTTTTTAAAAGACCATGAGCAGAACAAACTTCATCCCATGAACCAGGTATTACTTGTGAATCTCTAAGGGCTTAGGATGTACCTTCGTAGCGTTAAAAGACCATGAGCAGAACAAACTTCATCCCATGAATGTATTACTTGTGAATCTCTAAGGGCTTAGGATGTACCTTCGTAGCGTGCTTTCAAGTGATGAGTTGCCTTTGATCACCCAGCATTGAAGTTACGACACCTATACTCAATCCCCATGAGCAACACCCATAGCAGGGTCTCAATGCTAGCCAATGATAGATGCATTGGGATTTAGTTGACACGCTACTCTTTGTCTCTCTCCATAGTGAATTTCATGTGTCATGTTAGGTCAACCTCTCTCATATATAGGAGAGTGATCCAACCCAAATCTCACTTATATCTTATCGTATCAAATCTCATTTGATTAGTGTTATGGGGATTACTGATAATTGCTTCTCCCTCATTATTTTTGTGAGCAATTATCCTAGTTTTTTCATACAATTTTTGTTAATAATTTTTTTTAAATTAATTGTATAAAATCATTTTAGAAACTAAAAAAAGATAATTTTAAATGTTTTTGTGATAAATTTTGATGTCACAGTGAAAAATCTTGAGCTTAAAGGAATGATGAGCTATAGACTCAATCTTGCCACAACAAGATGAGCTTTCACCGCAATGAAATAGGACAAGTGATCGAAGATTTGCCACAAGAAAGCTACACATTGCCACAATGAATCTGAAGGCTAAAAATCATGAGTTGAACAAAAACTTGCCATAATGAGTCATACTCTTGCCACAACGAGCAAGGATGGAAAACATGAAGATTCAAGTGAAAAAGTCCTTCATAATTGTTGTAATTTTGTTGTAGCAAGATGAGTTCTAACTTCAATGAAAGTTTTACATGGGAGAAAAAAATAATGTAGTGTTAACTCTTTATATAAGAGCTTGTAACATTAAGTCAAGGATCTTTAGTTCACTTTTCAATTTCAGAAATAGAAACTCAAAATTCTCTCTCTCCCTCCCTCCCCCCCCCCCCCCTCCCTCTCTCTCTCTCTCTCTCTCTATATATATATATATATATATATATATATATATATATATTATTCTTCATTTGTGATTCATATTTTGAGGTTCTATTTAGATCAATCATGACCCAGATGAGCTAAATTTGCAGTTGCTGAGTGAAAGAAGTAGAATTCAAATATGTAATTCTCTATTTTTTTAATCAATTCTTCATGTGTATAAATATGACTCACACAAGGACAAGTGTACATTACATAATAGTAACAATGGACCTAAGTTCGGAAATGAAACCCAGAGGACCAATTGTGTTCTCAAATAATCAATTTAGCAATAACTATGCAATTTGAGTTTTATCAAATTAAAAAAGATTTTTTTTATTAATTTCACTATTTAACAAAAAAAAGAATTAAAGAAAAATAACTTTGCGGGAAACATTTATATAAAAAAGCCTAGGATTATGAATTCACGCATACCCCTTTTCCCCAATTTAATTCCAATAAACCCCTACTTAAATCAATCACCAATGTTCCCCTAATAATGATCCTTACTCTAAATCAATATTCAATTGATCAAAGAAATATTAATTTATGTTAAGGAGTAAACTCTTTATTCTCACAGATGATTACCAATGAAGTTAATTCACTAGAAATTTCACAACAAGTTTGATCATGCATGTTGGTGCAAAATAATCTCCTTCTAGACCAATTAATCACACACAAATGATCACTTCTGTGTAATTAATTAGGTTTTAGACTGATCAGATCCAAATATAACAATAAAGAATGAGAAAAAATATTTAATTGAATGACATGGAGGTATTTATTGAAATCAAAAAGGGTACAAGAGGTTAGGCTACATCATAATCTTAGACCCAAAGGCACTAGACGCTCTTGGTCATGAAAAAGCTAGAAATCATAAAGGAAGACATGAAAACAACACTAGAGGGAGAAATGTTTACAAGAAAGAACCCCCGTTGTGATCTCCATGTTCCTTTGTAGTCAAAGGTGCTCTCACGATTCTATTCTCCCTTGAAAATCCCAAAATTGAGCTTCAGAGGAAAATATGAGGTTTATGTTTTAAACCTCGCTATTTATAGGATATAATAAGTGACAACAGTGTCCTGCAGACCACGATTGTGGTCCCGAAAAAGTTATATGCTTGGCCGTGGTAAATAAAGTGTGGCCATCTTCACAAAATTCATAAAAATCAACATGTGGTGGCGGTCAAGACATTATGGTTGTGGTGATGTGACCACAACTATGGTGAATTCAGAATGGCTATAGTCAAATTTTGTAAAAGAAATCAGTGCATGATCGTGGTGATCTCAATATGATCATGGTCAGGCCAGTGTGGCCATGGTCAAACTGGAAAAATCTTCAAATGAGCCAAAATATGCAATTTTCTAACTCATTTTCCACTTATAACTTCCAAACATTTGTGTTGCACAAACTAGTACCCAACCATGAGTTCTTTCAAATAAAATAAACCAATAATGCATGACTATGACACAAAAATTCATGAATAAACAAGGTAAACTACCACTTTATCAACCTCCCCACATTGAGCATTGCTTGCCATCAAGCAATTTTTTTAATTCAAACTTTTTGAATAGTATTCTTAGTCAAGAAAATGCATCAGAATCCCCCATCTCCATAGAAGAACAAGATAGTCACAACAAGTAATCAAGCCAATCCGAAGATTCCAAGAGATCTATTTAGCTTATCATAGTAAAGATGTAAGATTCCATAGAGCCATGGTCCACTCATCTCTTCCTCACAGTGTTTAGAGGTAAAACATTAATCACTTAGATTACAAAACAAGATGGACATGTTCACAATCTATAAATCAATCAACTTAACTCAAGCAATATCTTGGCACTTTCAAACAAGTTAGGCACAAAGGGTGTAATGGGGCTGGGCTTGTAATGCATGGTGGATACTAAAAGAAAAATGTCAAACAAGAGGGTTCCACAATTATTCACAACCAGATGGCATATTTTCTAGGGAAACGATGACCTTTACTTTAGTCAAATTTTTAGATTCACTTTTGTTCTTTCATTTCAATTTTACTTCTTCTCCTTATCACTTTCTTTTTCCCTCTCTTTATTTTCATTTTTTTAAGAAAAGATAATTGTTTTTATTAAGAGGGAATTCATAATGGTCTATGACCTTTGCTTTACTCATTCTCAGGATAAGAAGTCAGAACCATTTTTATGGGACAAATTGTTTTCCCATTGATCATCCCCTTGTTCTTTACATCAATAAACTTAGGAACACTTCAAAACAGGCGCCAACAAATATTTAATAGGCTCAAATTGGGAAACTAACGGGATTTGCATCACAAAATTTATCAAATTTTGGTGTCAAAGAATGCCTACTCAAGCCTCAATAGTTTAGAAAAATGCCCAGAATCATTTAAGGATATGAATTTCAAAATAGAAAATAGACTCATGCCATCAAGCAAACCATTGCACACATGAAAAGAAATTACAAGCTCAAGACTCTCATTTATGTAGCTAGGCACAACAGAAAAACTATTCATTCATTTTGTTCATGGAGTTTATGAAAGCATAATTCATGCAAAAATTCACAATAACATCAAAATCAAATCAAAATAATGCCCAAGTCTAATCTCAGTATGGCTTAAAGTTGGGGGAAACACAATGATATCTTTCCCACACTTAAACAACACAATGTTCTTGTCATACCCTAATTTCGTCCGGGGATTATAATTTGATGATATACAACCATTGATTGGCCGCTTCGAGATATTTGGCACCCTTTGTTGCACAATATGTGAAGTCCCGAGACGTGCCGAAAATCAAAAGGAAGCAGGCTTACGCGATCCGTGAAAATTCCGTGATGTGACGGAAATCGAAAGGAGGTATTTTTCGCAATCCGTGAGTTTTCGTAACTTCTTCGAAAGCTAAAAAAGAGTAAATACATAATCCGTAAGGACTCGTAACCTTGCGGAAGGAAAATAAGTATCGTTACGAAATTCGTAAATTTTCGTAACGTTACGGAAAAAGAATTACCAAAAAGGGTAGAGGGGGGTGCATTTAGTAAAAAAGGGGGTACAAATAGCAATCAAGCCCACTTGGGCCTTCCAGTTTCTTCCTCCAGAAGGCTGTTGCTTCTGGAGGAAGCAACCTTGCTCGCCTGGACGAGCTGGATGGCAAGCTCCTCCCCTATTTTGCTATAAATAGGGGGAGGAGTGAAGGGAGAAGGGGTCAGCCTGCTTGGCACTTCTTATTCTCTCGAAATTGCTGAGGAAAATTATTTCCGTGAAGAAAATCCAAGCCGAGGCGCTTCTGTAACGTTTCCGTGAGTAATTACGTGAAGATTCTCGACCGTTCTTCAACATTCATCGTTCGTTCTTCGTTTTCTTCAGTCTTCAACGGGTAAGTACCTCAAACCGAGCTTTTCAATTCATTCTATGTACCCGTGGTGGTCCACATTTTGTTTCATGTATTTTTATTCTCGTTTTCATTCGCTTTCTATACCCCCTTTTGACGTGCTTCAGTCATTTATTTAAGTCATTTCTCGCCTAATCTAAAAATAAAATAAATTTCCACCGATCATTTGAATTGTATCATCCGTTAATTTCGGTTAAAATGAATTCCGACCGTTCGGTCGTGCCGTAACTACGTTGGAAATCAAAAAAGAGGTAAAATAATAATATAATAATAAAAAATACCTTTTAGTAAAATAAAGCGAAAAATCAATCGGACGTTTTCTCTTTGGGATTTCTCATTCTTAATTGAATTGACTAATAACTGAAGTGAAACTAAGGCTAAAATCAACTCGCCTAGTCAAGCTCGTCCACAAAAAGTAGGGTTTTGAAAGTTTATCATTTCAGTTTCTTATCAAGTAAAATGGATCATTTTTAAGGTCCAACGCCTTAAAATGATCACCCTTCAAGTAAAAAGAATCACTTGATTCATGTATAAGAAAGAACTACGTAGGTCTGATTTCCTCTTCGATGGAGGGTACGTAGGTGCAAAAGCCCCGCTTTTGTCGACCTCAAAAAATAAAAAGAAATAAAGTTAAGGTAACACAATTTCCACAATTCTAAAAAATAGGCTGTTGTCCTTTGAGACAAACGTGAGAGGTGCTAATACCTTCCTCAAACGTAAATACAACTCCCGAACTTAGAATTTTCATTTTTGACCGGTTTCCTTCGGTTTTCCTGATGTTTTCCACAAATAAACGTTGGTGGCGACTCCGCGCACCTTTCCTCCTTTGGAAAGCGCACCCGTGAGCCTCGCCTTCGCTCGCCCGCAAAAGGGCACGTTGCGACAGTTGGCGACTCCACTGGGGACTTTTTGTGAGTTAGCCCTATTTTAAAGAATTGTGGAATTGTGAAACTTTGTGTGTGCATTTTATTGAACTGTGTAAAATGTAAATAACTGCTGTCTTTTCCACATTTTTACACTGCATTCTAAGCACCCACGGGTTTGAGTGAAAAAGGGGCCCTACGGGTTCATGGGAATTTAAGGAGTGGAGGTGAATCTATCATCATGCTAGGTCTCTGACTTGCTTGATAATAGTGAAACCTCGTCTAGAGCTTTCTCTCTTTATAATGTGTTGTCGCTGGTATTCCATACCGCCACAATATTATTATCTTGAGTGATGATACCTCTAGAAAACAGCCGTGTGAGTTATGAATTGTTGGGGAGTAGTTATTAGAGACCCCTAGATATTGTCCTATAGGTTCCCAAATAGGGGCAAAGAGCAAACACGCTCCGTGCCATTCGTTCTCATGCATTTTTTTGGTAAAATAACACTAGTTTATAGTTTTTGCTAGTGGTGTTTGGTTTCTTTAGAGTAATACATACCTTTTTATGCTACGTCGAGGCGCCATCATGCCCAAACATAGCATTAAAATTGGAACTCTGCAGTCTCGTATGTATGAATTACCCCTTTGTGTTGTTTTCTTTCTGTTTCATGCATACGCATTGCATCATTCATGTCGGAGTCTTGATCCACCCCTTTTTTAGGTAAATGATGGGGACAAATCAAAACGGCAAAAGGTTTTATCAAGTCAAGGTTAAAAGTCTAGATGTCACTAGCCTCAAGGAATTAGGACGATTGATGGGACCTCTCCATAGGCAAGCCTTCTGCAAAGTGTACGGGAAGATTCTAGATTTGACCGCAGCGGAGGTATTTACGGAAGCTGTCGTATCCCTCGCCCAATACTATGACCAGCCGTTGAGGTGTTTCACGTTTGGGGACTTCCAAATGGTACCAACTATTGAAGAGTTGAGGAAATATTAGGATGCCCTCTTGGGGGGGAAAAACCGTATCTTTTCTCCGGCTTTCTTCCTTCCTTGAGCAAGATTGCAGCTGTGGTTGGAGATTCAGCAAAAGAGTTGGATCGCATGAAGCAAACTCGGAACGGTGTAGTGGGCCTGCCTTGGAAATACTTGGAAGGCAAGGCAAGGGATATGGCGAGCTAAGAGAAGTGGGGCCCGTTTGCGGATATATTAGCTTTGTTGATTTTTGGGGTTGTCCTCTTTCCGAACGTTGACGGTTTGGTGGACTTAGCCGCCATTGACGCTTTCCTCGCATATCACCATAGCAAGGAGAGTCCAGTGGTGGCTATCTTGGAAGATTTGTTTGACACCTATGACCGGAGGTGTGAGAAAAACAGTGCACGGATTGTCTGTTGTTTACCCGCTCTCTGTGTGTGGTTGATTTCACACCTATTCCAACAAGACACAAGACACCCGTGTCCGCTTCAAAGTTATCGATCATGCGCCGAAAAAGGAAGAGTCGATTGGGACCAACATTTGGCGGGGATAGGGGGTAGCACAATCAATTGGTTTCCTCGTTGGAAGGAAGGCAAGGAAGGAGTTCTTTTCTCGTGTGGGGACTACCCTAATGTTCCATTGATAGGGACTAGGGGGTGTATTAATTATAATCCTGCACTCGCCATAAGACAGCTAGGGTACCCCATGAGGGGAGCGCCAACGGAAGGGAGTCTCTCACCTTTCCTTGTGAAAGATTTAGACGCGCAACGTCTCAAGGTTATACAAAGAATCCACAAGGCGTGGAGGAGTCCGTTGAGGAAAGACAAGGAGCTTAGGGGCATCCGTAATGGCGTCATCGGAGGTTATCATGGATGGCTAAGAATTCACATGCGAGGGTTAGATTGGCTCTCCAAGTTGAAAGTTATCGATGAGGAGAACTTTGAAGCTCCGGAGGTAGATGAAGAAGTCCGAGCTCTAAAATTAGAGCTAGGGAAGGCAAGACTCGCCAAGGAGAAGTTCAAATCAGCTGCTACACACATCCGGAAAGAGTGCACCGAGTTACAAGAGGAAAACGCGGCCACTGCAAGAGCCCTTGAACAAGAAACCAAAAGGGCCCGCAAGGAGGAATATGGCCGAGAGAAATTCCGAGGAGCATTGTGGGGTAGCAACAATGAGCTCAAGCTCCAAAGAGAGGAAAGAGATCGGTCACGGGTGCATGGCATGATCTTAAAAGAAGAGTTAGTTGCTTGCGCGAGGTCCAAAAGGAGTTTGGCTCAACACTTGGAAGCCACGGAGCAAAGCATGCTAGCTATCATAGTGCAATACAAGGAAGAGTTGAACCAGTCTGTGGCCCATGAACAAAAGCTAGTGGAGGATTTTGCACAAGTATACGCCGAAAAAGAAGCAAGAGGGAGGGTGATTGATACATTGCATCAAGAAGCGACTATGTGGATGGATAGGTTCGCCTTGACCTTGAATGGAAGTCAAGACCTCCCGTGTCTATTAGCCAAAGCAAAAGCCATGGCCGAAGTGTGTACGGCCCCCGAGGAGATTCATGGGCTGATCAATTACTGTCAACACATGATAGATTTGATGGCCCACATAATTAGAAACCGTTAGGTTCTCTTGTAACACCTTTGTATAATTTTGGCTAGACGAAAGCTATGTTCTTTTTATAAAATGGGAAATTTTGAACTCATCATGTTATCTAAAAAACTTTGGGGTGGATCCAAGTGCTCCGATCATTCATTTGCATGTTCATATTTTGGTGGCATACTCACCATTGTTTATCTCTTTAGGAATTTCATCATAACTAAGAAAACACCAAGGCACCCCTATAACACTCGATCCAAAAAAATGGATAATGAAGAGGGCGTGCAGGAACAGATGAAGGCCGATCTATTGGCTTTAAAAGATCAAATGGCTTCCATCTCGGAGGTCATGTTAAAACTCCAGAAAACTATAGAGGATAAAGCCACGGCAACCGCCTCCAGTACGGTTAGGGAAGCGGAGCCGGTGCTGCAGCCCGCCTTAAATCCGGGTCGAGACAGAAACACGACCGTGTTTGGTTGAAGGTATAGTCCGCAAGCTTATCCTTATGGCTTGCCTCTGGACTTCACCCCCCGTGCCACCCCGGAAGATTTAAGCCAAGCCCCTACTTTCGAGGGGCAACTCCCACCTTATGACGACTATCCCGGGCAAGACGATGAGGAAGGAGATATCCATCTGGGCCCCCTGCTCCACCTTAAAGATCCGTCCCCCCATGAACTACCCCAACCGAACATAGTCCGCCATATCTCGACTTCACCCACACCTGTAAAAGAATCTGTTCCCTTCGTGGAAGATAAGGGGAAGATGGAGGCGCTTGAAGAGAGGTTAAGAGCAGTCGAGGGCCTTGGCCACTACCCATTCTCGGATTTGGCGGATTTATGTCTCGTGCCCAACATCGTCATCCCTCCCAAGTTCAAAGTACCAGACTTTGATAAGTACAAAGGGACGACATGTCCAAAAGGGCATCTCCGGATGTATTGCCGAAAGATGGGGGCGTATTCTGCGGACGAAAAAGTTGTTGGTCCATTTCTTTCAAGACAGCTTGGCCAAAGCAGCTGTAGCATGGTATACCAATTTGGAAGCTTCCCAGATCCGATCGTGGAAGGACTTGGCAACTGCCTTCATTAGGCAGTACCAGTACAATACGGACATGGCTCCCGATCGGAACCAGCTTCAGAATATGACTAAGTGAGAGCATGAGTCCATTAAGGAATATGCCCAAAGATGGAGAGATCTCGCAGCCCAAGTCGTACCGCCCATGACGGAGAGGGAGATGATCACAATTATGGTAGATACGTTACCCACGTTCTACTATGAAAAGCTGATAGGCTACATGCCAGCTAACTTTGCGGATCTCGTCTTCGCCGGAGAAAGGATTGAATCCGGACTATGAAAAGGCAAGTTCGAATATGCTACCAATATGGCCCCCAACAACAACAGAAGAGCCCCAGTAGTGGGCGCGAGGAAAAAGGAAGGAGACGCCCACGCGGTCACCACCGCCCCGACGTGGATGAAAGCACCCCAAAATATCCAAAGCTCATACCAACCCAATCCCCCAAATTTGTTAATCCGAGTTGGGAATTCCCTCCCGACTCAAGTAAAAGGACCACCCGCAGCAGAAAGAGCGCCGACCCAATGCACAGCTCCAGCCGCACCCCGGTCAGTTAATAATACAGCCCCCGGCGCGACCTATAAATATGCACAGCACCCGCCCCCGAAAGACAACTTTCCTCCTATTCCCATGGCATACTCCGAGTTATGGCCTTCATTATTGGAGAATCATTTGGTGGTGGCCATACCCGGGAAGGTCCTCCAGCCACCCTACCCCAAGTGGTATGACCCGGGTGCCAAGTGTGCGTATCATAGTGGTGTTCCCGGACACAACATTGACTCTTGCCTCCCGTTCAAATATAAGGTACGACACCTAATCAGTGCCGGTTGGCTATCGTTTCAAGAGGAAGGCCCAAATGTTAAAACCTACCCGCTAGCTAGTCATGGAGGGGCTAGTGTGAACGCCGTCGAAGAGGATGGGCCATCGCGGGCAAAGAGATTAGGAGAGGTAGCTACTTCTAGACGCTTCATCTATCAATCACTGCAAGCGGCGTGCATGGTCTCCCATGGCGGAGGCGAAAGGGACGAATGTTTGTTTCACCTCAGGGAGTCGCACGACATGGAAACCTGTCCCGCGGTAGAAGAATTGCTTCAGCGGCTCATGGACTGGGGGCAACTTGAATTGTCCATAGGAGGGAGGGAAGAACCACAAATTTGCATGCAGTCGGAAGAGAAGAAGGTTCCTCTAACCCCCAAGGCCCTAGTGATATGTTTTACTAGAAAAGGGACCGGCTCCACACCCATATACCCCCGGGCGGCGCCCAAGCCAACGCCATTTGCATATCAAAGTAATAAGGCTGTTCCATGGAAGTATACCCCTCCCGCGTCCAGCGAAAGAGTTGCAACCGAAGTTGACTCCCTATCAGCTAAGGTAACCAACATCACCGGCCTCAGTGGCGTAACCCGCAGTGGTCGGGTGTTCGCTTCCCCTCACCTGGCGGAATTGCCCTCCAAAGGGAAAGCGCCCATGGTCCAAGAGCCCACAGACATAGCCACCCCCTCGAAAAAAGTAGATCCTCCAGTGGCAAGAGGGGCTGAAAAGAAAGAAGGTCTTCAAGGAAAACAGTGACTTTGGAAGAGGCCCATGAGTTCCTCCGCCTCATCCAACAAAGCGAGTTTAAGGTAGTCGAGCAACTGAATAAAACTCCAGCAAGGATCTCTTTGCTTGAACTACTCATAAACTCCGAGCCTCATCGTGCGCTGTTGATGAAGGTCCTTAACGATGCCCATGTAGCACATGATATCTCAGTGGAGGGTTTCGAAGGCATCGTTAATCATATAACCACCAACAATTATATCGCGTTTGTGGAAGAAGAGATTCCCGTTGAGGGGAGAGGACACAACAAGGCTCTACATGTGTCGGTGAGATGTATAGACCATGTTGTCGCAAAGGTACTTATCGACAGTGGATCGAGTTTAAATGTAATGCCGAAGACCACTTTGGAAAAGCTTCCTTTTAGTGCGTCACGTTTAAAACCGAGCTCGATGGTGGTGCGAGCCTTTGATGGTACTCGGCGGGAAGTGATGGGGGAAATCGACATTCCCATTCAGATAGGCCCCCACACTTGCAACGTGGTGTTTCAAGTAATGGATATAAATCCCGCCTATAGCTGCCTCTTGGGAAGACCTTGGATTCATGCGCTGGGAGTGGTCCCTTCAAAGCTTCATCAGAAATTGAAGTTCGCAGTGGGTGGACTTTTAGTGATAGTGTCGGGTGAAGAGGATATGTTAGTGAGCTGCCCCTCCTCCGCCCCATACGTAGAAGCGACGGAAGAATCATTGGAAATGACTTTCCAATCCTTCGAAGTGGTGAGCTGCGCCTCTGTGGAACCAAGTCCATTGTTGCCTTCTCTCTCCAACACGGCCATAATGGTGGCACGTGTTATGCTCAGGAACGGATTTGAGCCTGGAATGGGTCTAGGCAAGGACGGCCTCGGAAATGCCGACGTGGTCGATATCAAGGGAAATCCATACAAATATGGATTAGGGTATGAACCCGGGATGCCGGGGAGGAGGAATGTGCCGTCAAGACTTCGGGCGAATAGGGTATGGCCCGATCGTATTAGCCAGTGTTTCACCAGCGCCGGAACGGTGTCCGAGGAGGAGGTGGCCGCAATAGAAGAGGAGTTCCCTCAAGACCCACCAAGTTTTGTGCAATCATGCCACCCCGATTCCCAAGTGGGGAACTGGCGCATGATAAGCCAGTCAGAAGTCTATGCCGCTGATTCAATATATGAGGGTCGATTCTTTGAGGATCCTAACAACGAGGGTTTGACAATCGATTTCGATCGAGATATAAGCCAAACGATAAACGAGGAAGAGGAAGAGGACGTCTTGTCACCAAAGTTGGAGAGGTTGGTCGCTCAGGAAGAACGTGAAATGAAGCCTCACCAAGAAGAAACCGAATTGGTAAACTTGGGGACCACGGAGGAAAAGAAAGAAGTAAAGGTAGGAACCGGTATGACCACGCCTATCCGTCAAGGCTTGATAACCCTTTTTGAAGAGTATCAAGATGTCTTTGCGTGGTCATATCAAGACATGCCCGGTCTGGATTCCGACATTGTGCAACATAAGTTGCCTTTGAATCCTGGGTCTTCCCCGGTTAAGGAAAAGTTACGAAGAATGAGACCCGAGATGTCTTTAAAAATTAAAGAAGAAGTAAGGAAGCAGTTTGATGCAGGTTTCTTAGCTGTGGTGCGCTACCCGGAGTGGGTGGCCAACATTGTCCCAGTCCCGAAAAAGGACGGCAAGGTTCGAATGTGTGTAGACTACCGGGACTTGAACCGAGCCAGTCCTAATGACAATTTTCCCCTGCCACACATTGATATATTGGTAGATAATACAACCAAATTCGCCCTTTTCTCATTTATGGATGGTTTCTCGGGGTATAATCAAATAAAGATGGCACCCGAAGATGTAGAGAAGACCACTTTCGTCACCCTATGGGGGACATTCTGCTATAAAGTGATGGCCTTCGGGCTGAAAAATGCTGGGGCAACCTATCAGTGTGCCATGGTGGCGTTGTTCCATGATATGATGCATAAGGAAATAGAGGTCTACGTAGATGACATGATTGCCAAGTCTCGGACTGAGGACGAACACCTTAACAATCTGCGTAAGCTGTTTGGAAGGTTGCGGAAATACCAATTAAAACTAAACCCAACCAAATGCACCTTTGGGGTAAAGTCGGGGAAGTTGTTAGGATTTATCGTAAGTCAGAAAGGGATAGAGATAGATCCCGAGAAAGTGAAGGCCATCCTTGAAATGCCGGAACCACGCACGGAGAAGCAGGTTCGAGGGTTTTTGGGCAGGTTAAATTATATCGCGAGATTTATCTCGCAACTCACCCCTACCTGTGAGCCCATTTTTAAGCTATTACGTAAGAACCAGGCAGTCCTGTGGAACAGTGACTGCCAAGAGGCCTTCGAGAAGATCAAACAGAGTCTCGCAAATCCTCCGGTGCTCATGCCACCTGTAACAGGAAGACCTCTTTTCCTATACATGACCGTGTTGGACGAGTCTATGGGGTGCGTGTTGGGTCAGCATGATGATTCTGGGAAAAATGAGCAAGCCATCTACTATCTGAGCAAGAAGTTTACCGCATGTGAGATGAATTACTCAATGCTGGAAAGAACGTGTTGTGCTTTGGTATGGGCATCACATCGGCTTAGGCAGTACATGCTCAGTCATACCACGTGGCTTATTTCCAAAATGGATCCCGTGAAATACATCTTTGAAAAACCGGCCCTCACAGGACGAATTGCTAGGTGCCAGGTACTATTATCTGAATTCGATATCATTTACATCACCCTAAAGGCGGTAAAGGGAAGTGCCTTAGCGGATTATTTGGCCCAGCAACCCCTCCAGGATTATCGGCCGATGCACCCCGAGTTCCCAGATGAAGATATCATGGCCCTGTTTGAAGAGAAGCGGAAGCACGAGGACATAGACAAATGGATTGTTTGCTTCGATGGGGCATCTAATGCTTTGGGCCACGGAGTAGGGGCAGTCCTTGTATCCCCGGATGATCAGTGTATTCCTTTCACGGCTAGGCTAGGTTTTGATTGTACCAACAATATGGCCGAGTACAAAGCATGCGCCCTTGGGGTTCAGGCGGCCATTGATTTTGATGTAAAACTACTCAAGGTTTATGGAGACTCAGCTTTGGTGATACGCCAGTTGAAAGGAGAATGGGAAACTAGGGATCCGAAGTTGATACCCTATCAAAATCACATCTTGAGGTTAGCCAAGTACGTTGACGACATTTCCTTCCACCACATACCTCGGGAAGAGAATCAAATGGCTGATGCATTAGCCACCTTGGCATCCATGTTTCAACTTACCCCACACGGGGATCTGCCGTACATCGAATTCAAATCTCAAGGCAGGCCGGCATATTGTTATGCAATAGAGGAAGAGCGGGATGGGAAACCGTGGTATTTCGACATCAAACAGTATGTCGAGAACAAAGAATACCCACCAGGAATTTCTGACAATGACAAAAGGACGTTGAGGAGATTGGCTACTGGTTTCTTTGTAAGCGGTACCATCCTGTACAAATGAAACCACGACATGACCCTCCTACGATGCGTAGATGCCAAAGAGGCGAACTTCATGATTGAGGAGATCCACGAGGGTTCCTTTGGGACACATGCCAATGGGCATGCTATGGCCAGAAAAATCCTTAGGGCCGATTATTATTGGCTCACCATGGAAAGCGATTGCTGCGCTCATGTAAGGAAATGTCATAAATGTCAAGCATACGTGGACAATGTCAATGTTCCGCCATATCCTCTGAAAGTTATGTCCGCCCCTTGGCCTTTTTCCATGTGGGGAATAGATGTCATTGGGGCCATCGAACCCAAAGCGTCGAATGGTCACCGCTTCATTCTTGTGGCGATAGATTACTTCACCAAATGGGTCGAAGCAGCTTCTTATACTAATGTCACAAGGAATGTGGTAGTTAGATTCATAAAGAAGGAGCTTATTTGTCGATACGGACTCCCCAAGAAGATCATTACTGACAATGGTACCAATCTGAACAATAAGATGATGCAGGAAATGTGCGAGGACTTCAAGATCCAGCATCATAACTCTACCCCTTATCGGCCAAAGATGAATGGGGCTGTAGGGGCTGCGAATAAGAATATTAAGAAGATTGTTCAAAAGATGACAGTGTCATACAAAGATTGACATGAGATGTTGCCTTTCACCCTGCACGGATACAGAACCTCGGTGTGAACTTCTACTGGGGCAACGCCGTATTCCTTGGTTTATGGGATGGAGGCAGTATTCCCATTTGAGGTAGAAGTTCCTTCTCAGAGGATAATAGCAGAATCCGGCCTAGAAGAGTCGGAATGGGCTCAAGCACGCTACGACCAACTCAACCTCATTGAAGGTAAGCGTTTGACAGCCATGAGCCATGGGCGTCTGTATCAACGAAGAGTAAAGAACGCATTCGACAAGAAGGTACGTCCGCGCAAGTTCAACGAGGGGGACCTCGTGCTGAAAAAGATGTCCCACGTTGTTAAGGATAGTGGAGGCAAGTGGGCCCCGAATTATGAAGGACCTTTCGTGGTGAAAAGAGCTTTTTCTGGGGGTGCTCTGATACTCACCAACATGGATGGCGAGGAGTTGCCCTCACCCGTGAACTCCGATGTAGTTAAACGATATTATGCTTGAAGTCTGGGGCAATCGAGAGGACCATTGCACGTTTTTTATTTCTGAGTTTTTCTCGTTCTTCTTGGTTTCCTCTAGGGATTCCCATTCACTGTATTTGTCTCGTTTCTTTGAAAAGAAAAGATGGGCGAGGTTTCAGTCCTCCCTTTGGTTTCAAACCTTGTGTTTTAGATTTGTTATAACTTGAGCCCTCTTCGCTCGGTGTATGGGGTGCCCCAAACGCTTATTTAAAATTGAATCTAACCAGCCTTCACTAAAAGAAAGTCATCACATTAGGAACATTCATACATGCACATACACATGCATATTTTGTGGTAACAGGGGCAGGGCCTTCTTAGGTCACGGTTAGAAGTCGAGACAAGTTGACTGCGGAAATCAACCAAGGTAAGACGATGACCGGACACGATTGGCCATGGATTTTTTGTTTCCTACTTGCAGGTACATAGGGACGGATGCGAGTGGGGATAGGGTCACGACCGACCGATCGTTGCCCCTTCCCGGCGCTAAACAAGCAGAGAACGTCGCTGCAAGGCAGCCCAGTATCCTTTGCATTCGCAGTTTCTTTTACTATTGTTTGTTTTAAATAAGTAATCGACACCTAATTCTAATTTAAGTAGGTTCAATTGGGCAAACGCTAATCCATAAGGAAGGAGGAGACATGGTTAATGTTCCCCTAAAAAAAAAATGGCAGGTTAGATCGCCTGGGCGAGCTGAGCTCGCCTGGGCGAGCAACCCCTACACCCAAATTATAAAAACGAGGGAGGGGAACGTTTTGGTATCCAAAAAAACTTCCCCCCCCCTCATTCAAAAGATAAAGAACACGAAGGCTTGCGTTTCTGGCTCCCCTGAGCCACTTTTGATCGCGTTTTTGCTTTCGTTTTTGGTGTTTCTATTCACTCCAACAAGTAAGTATTCAATCCTTGATGTTTTTAGCTTCCCATTGGTATATTTTCTTCATCTTTTGGTGCTCCAAATTGTGAGAATGTGATTATATTTTTGGGGCAGTTTTGGGTTGTTTTTATGCTTGATTTTTTGGAGTTGAGGATTTGAATGAGAAGGCCTTAGGCCTATGTTGTATTCTGAAGCAATGGGGCATGCCACATTGCCCCCATTCTCTTGCAATTTATGTCCAAACATGCGCCCATCAAGTGCTCGATGAAATGCCCCAATGATATATGAATATGATTTTGCAAAATTGGGATGGTGGGGCTGTTTTATGTATGTAGAGACAACATAGGAAAGTCAAAATAGATGCCCAAATGCAATCCCAAGCTTAGGAACCCAAACTTTTTAGCTTCAATGCAAGAAAACATACTCATGACTAGGAACCCAAAATTTGGTTTTAGAATTAGAAAAACATGAAAATAGGGACTTGCTTGTAAGAATTTGGGCTGCCCCATGATTGGTACTTTGCACCTAAGTAACGTGGGAAATGCTTTTCAATGGTGTGTAGATATATGTGTAAATATAAGGGGCATAAAATTCCTCGCCAAGTATGAATAATTGTTTTCCTAAATGAATGTATGATAGCGTGGAATGCCCTTTTGAATGCAAATATGTGCAGGATGTAATTAGCTTTCTAATATGCATATAAATAAATATGAGTGAAACAATAAAAATTTGTATGGTGTACTTCAAATGTATGTAGGTAGTTTGTGATAGCAAATGTTTAGGATATAAATTAGGTGTAAAGTTTGATGCAACACTTTGAGCATGAAAGTGTGTTTTCTTTTTCGGAATGTATATAGGTGTATGGCAATTAGAATGTGTTAGATGTTCTTGTATGTTGACATGAGTAATGGGATATTTTCTACACATGCGCGTGTGCGTAAATGGATTACATGAGTTTGGTCTAAATCAGAGGGGTTAGCACGACATTTTTGCGTTAAGATAAGCATTATCTTGTAAAACTAACTTCCAAATGTTTGTTCTTGCAGGAGATGGCCCCAAGGAAACTTGCCTCAAAGAGATCCAGGAAGGATAAAGCGGCCGAAGGAACCAGTTCCGCTCTCGAGTATGACAGTCACCGCTTTAGGAGCGCTGAACACCAGCAGTGCTTCGAGGCCATCAAGGGATGGTCATTTCTCTGGGAGCGACGCGTCCAGCTCAGGAACGACGAGTATACCGATTTCCAGGAGGAGATAGTTCGCCGGCGGTGGGCATCACTGGTTACCCCCATGGCTAAGTTCGATCCAGACATAGTCCTCAAATTTTATGCCAATGCTTGGCCTACAGAGGAGGGTGTGCGAGATATGAGGTCCTGGGTGAGGGGTCAGTGGATCCCGTTTGATGCAGATGCTATCAGCCAGTTCCTGGGATACCCTTTAGTGCTGGAAGAGGGTCAGGAGTGCGAGTATGGCCAGAGGAGGAACCGGTCCGATGGGTTTGATGAGGAGGCCATCACCCATTTGCTATGTATACCGGGGCAGGATTTTGCCCGGACTGCTGCCGGGAGACGGGAGCGGATCATGCGCACCAACATGACCACCCTGACTAAGATCTGGATGACTTTGCTGCTCAGCAACATCCAGCCCAGCGATCATAATTCCGACCTCCCCCTGCCGAAGTGTCAGTTGGTGTACGCCATCCTGACACGGATGAGCATTCACGTGGCTCAGTTAATCGCTAATGTCATCTATCTATTTGCAGGTATGGCGCCTACCAGGCACCCTCTGGACCCGGATAAGTCCAACAGGGCCCTGGGATTTCCCGCCTTGATCACAGGACTCTGCCAGTCGTTCGGAGTCCCCGTCGCACCTAGCAAGGTGATTCGGCTGCCCATCACCCGAGCTTTTATTGAGAAGTATTGCACACAGAGACAGGCCCAGGGGGATGTTCCGCAGGTCGCAGACGCGCCGCCACCTCATCAGGCTGGTCCAGCCGGATCATTTGATACGGAGCAGTATTTGCGGCATTTGGTTCGCCAGCAGGCGGCCAACCACCGGGCTCATGTACAAACCCATGATTGTCTTTACCAGATGAGCCTCAGCCTGCAGAGCCAGGGTTTTACTTCTTTTCCATGCCCTACTCCGGACCAGTTCAGGGCAGAGGTCACATGGCTTGGAGATTGGCCTGAGGCCCGGGCAGGAGAGGCGCCAGCAGAGGATCCCGACGAGGCAGATGAGGCCCGCGAGGACGAGGAGATGACCGATTGACTTGATTTCTTAGGAGGGAGCGGGGCCACATGATTGGGAGATCCCTTGATCCATATTTCTTTTTGTTTCCATTTTTCCTGTTATATATTTTTGTTTGATTAAGGGACTAACATTTGTTTCATGTTGATTGACTTTTGTTTTGTACATACATATCGTTTGAGTTGTTACGTTGGTACTTGTTTGATTGTTGTCAATAGTGTTTGTTGAAATTCCGGAACCGTGTAGAGTTTTTCATTTAGGAACGTCGTCCTAAAAATAAAATGAACCAAAAATCCTAATAAAAAGAAAGAAGCGTTGTGAATAAAATGTCTGTGTATACAAAGAAAAAGGAAAGTGTGTATAAAAGGATTTTTTTTGTGTGTAAATGATGTGTGGAAAGGAATTCTTGTGTGTGTGAGCAACGAGTGTATATGAAGAAACTTTTGTGTGAACCATAAGTGTGTGTTGGGAAAAATAAAAAAATCTTTGAACGTAAATAGGGTTTGTATATAGACCGTGTGACGTAAAGAGAAAGAGTTCCAATGCGTGTATAGAAAAAGTTTGTCATGTATAAGAATATAGATGTACAAAGAAAGGTTTTCCTCATAAAGGACCACAGGTGTATAATTTTGTGAATGAAACAAAAAGGAAAAAGAAAGAAAGACCGCGAAGGTCGACATTTTATAGTTAAGAAGTATAAATCATTCGTAAAGAGCAAACGTATCTTCTGGAAACAAGGGACTGATGCTAAGAGTTTATTTTCCGGAATAACTGAGATAAGGATGGATGAATTCATTGAACTGATAAAAGAACATAATTGGGAAACGTTGGGTCTGTTTGTGTAAATTCCCAACCGTAGTATCACAATGCCATAAACGGGATGCTTGAGTTCCCACCTGGCTGTAGCCATGACTAATTTTGCACGTTGTTTTCAAATCATCATTGTCACGCGTGCCTTGTGGAGTAATATGGGAGTTTGGCCCGAGACCGACACCTAGACACCCAAATTTGTTTTGCCCCAGATATCAAGATTGGGTTCCCACGATAAAAGGCCCCATTGAAACACAACCTTAGACCTTTTTTTGAACCTTGGCCTATCAAAAGAATCCTCATCCTTTCCCCCGAAGCAAAGGATAGCGGAATCTCCTCAAGGGAGAGCAAATAGAATGCTGAAACCCGATTTCCCAAAGAGAGGAAAGGAGGAAGTGGAAAGAAAAGGAAGAAATGAAAAGAAAAGAAAGAAAAAGAACAATAAAAAAGAAAGAAAAAGAAGGATTATCGATCGAAGATCGAAAGGAAGTGAAAATGGAAGAGATCGGAGGAAAACAGAGTAATTCTCGATCAATGAAAGAAAGGGAATGGAAAATCTTCAGACCAGATAAATTTTCGGCAAAAATAAGTGACTGTCGGCAAAGGAAAACCCATTTTTGGTGTCTCTTCCTTTCGAATTGCCATTCAAAGTCATTCTCGACTGGCGATATCCCACCCCACATGAACAAAGAGGAAAAGACCGAAACACCCAGCTTCCTCTCCAAAAAACACTACCCTCGAGAAAATCCTATTGGTCCGTGATCGTACGTTTGATCTTTGATTCGATAGGAAGTCGTGTGCAAAATAGAGTCATGGTGCAGTTATGGTTTGGGAATAGGATAAAACACTTGCCTTGTGAGTTTTATACACTATGAGTGATTTATTTTCAGCTTAGCCCGATGTTTCCCCTTCATGTTCATTTATAAGCTAAAAGTTGACGTCCTACCCTTCATTCTCGGTTACAAGGAAGATTACCCTTGGCACAAGTATATTGTTTCCCTAAGATATGGTGCTCTCGCGAATGATTTATTTTTCTTTAAAAAAAGCATGTTTGCCTTTCAGGTGGAAAAACCCGGTGGACCGTTCGGGCCCACCAACCACCTTTTTCGGAGCCCCATGAATGTCATTGCCAAGTGCTGTTCATGTGTCCTCCACCTTCGAGTTTGGAGCTATGTTTCATGATTGCCTAAGTGCGGACCCTCAAGGCAATCCTCCATTCTCCCCCTTTTTCGGAGCCCCATGAATGTTATTGCCTAGCGCTGTTCATGTTTCCTCCACCTTCGAGTTTGGAGCTATGTTTCATGATTGCCTAAGTGCGGACCCTCAAGGCAATCCTCCATTCTCCCCCTTTTTCGGAGCCCCATGAATGTTATTGCCTATCGCTGTTCATGTGTCCTCCACCTTCGAGTTTGGAGCTATGTTTCATGATTGCCTAAGTGCGGACCCTCAAGGCAATCCTCCATTCTCCCCCTTTTTCGGAGCCCCATGAATGTTATTGCCTAGCGCTGTTCATGTGTCCTCCACCTTCGAGTTTGGAGCTTTGTTTCATGATTGCCTAAGTGTGGACCCTCAAGGCAATCCTCCATTCTCCCCCTTTTTCGGAGCCCCATGAATGTTATTGCCTAGCGCTGTTCATGTGTCCTCCACCTTCGAGTTTAGAGCTATGTTTCATGATTGCCTAAGTGCGGACCCTCAAGGCAATCCTCCATTCTCCCCCTTTTTCGGAGCCCCATGAATGTTATTGCCTAGCGCTGTTCATGTGTCCTCCACCTTCGAGTTTGGAGCTATGTTTCATGATTGCCTAAGTGCGGACCCTCAAGGCAATCCTCCATTCTCCCCCTTTTTCGGAGCCGCATGAATGTTATTGCCTAGCGCTGTTCATGTGTCCTCCACCTTTGAGTTTGGAGCTATGTTTCATGATTGCCTAAGTGCGGACCCTCAAGGAAATCCTCCATTCTCCACCTTTTTCGGAGCCCCATGAATGTCATTGCCTAGCGCTGTTCATGTGTCCTCCATTATCAAGCGTGGAGCCTCTGGTGACTGGGAAATATGTTCTTCTGTTGTTTTCCGGATCGGTTCCTTCGCCAAACATGTGTATATGTGTATATGTATATTATATTTGTTGTTCTTGTTGTTGTTTGTATTTTGTTTTGTGTTGTACAGCAAAAAAGAAGGAGTAGAGACGAGAATCGTCATCACAGAAAGGGCAGGATGGACGAAATCAGTGTCTTATCTTTGCTTTCCTCTTATCTCTGATGAGAGGTAAGTAAAGAGGGGCAACTGTCATACCCTAATTTCGTCCGGGGATTATAATTTGATGATATACAACCATTGATTGGCCGCTTCGAGATATTTGGCACCCTTTGTTGCACAATATGTGAAGTCCCGAGACGTGCCGAAAATCAAAAGGAAGCAGGCTTACGCGATCCGTGAAAATTCCGTGATGTGACGGAAATCGAAAGGAGGTATTTTTCGCAATCCGTGAGTTTTCGTAACTTCTTCGAAAGCTAAAAAAGAGTAAATACATAATTCGTAAGGACTCGTAACCTTGCGGAAGGAAAATAAGTATCGTTACGAAATTCGTAAATTTTCGTAACGTTACGGAAAAAGAATTACCAAAAAAGGTAGAGGGGGGTGCATTTAGTAAAAAAGGGGGTACAAATAACAATTAGGCCCACTCGGGCCTTCCAGATTCTTCCTCTAGAAGGCTGTTGCTTCTGGAGGAAGCAACCTTGCTTGGCTGGGCGAGCTGAGCTCGCCTGGGCGAGCTGGGTGGCAAGCTCCTCCCCTATTTTGCTATAAATAGGGGGAAGAGTGAAGGGAGAAGGGGCCAGCCTTCTTGGCACTTCTTATTCTCTCGAAATTGCTGAGCAAAATTATTTCCGTGAAGAAAATCCAAGCCGAGGCGCTTCCGTAACGTTTCCGTGAGTAATTACGCGAAGATTCTCGACCGTTCTTCAACATTCATCGTTCGTTCTTCATTTTCTTCAGTCTTCAACGGGTAAGTACCTCAAACCGAGCTTTTCAATTCATTCTATGTACCCGTGGTGGTCCACATTTTGTTTCATGTATTTTTATTCTCGTTTTCATTCGCTTTCTATACCCCTTTTTGACGTGCTTCAGTCATTTATTTAAGTCATTTCTCGCCTAATCTAAATATAAAATAAATTTCCACCGATCATTTGAATTGTATCATCCGTTAATTTCGGTTAAAATGAATTCTGACCGTTCGGTCGTGCCGTAACTACGTTGGAAATAAAAAAAGAGGTAAAATAATAATATAATAATAAAAAATACCTTTTAGTAAAATAAAGCGAAAAATCAATCAGACGTTTTCTCTTTGGGATTTCTCATTCTTAATTGAATTGACTAATAACTAAAGTGAAACTAAGGCTAAAATCAACTCGCCTAGTCAAGCTCGTCCACAAAAAGTAGGGTTTTGAAAGTTTATCATTTCAGTTTCTTACCAAGTAAAATGGATCATTTTTAAGGTCCAACGCCTTAAAATGATCACCCTTCAAGTAAAAAGAATCACTTGATTCACGTATAAGAAAGAACTACGTAGGTCTGATTTCCTCTTCGATGGAGGGTACGTAGGAGCAAAAGCCCCGCTTTTGTCGACCTCAAAAAATAAAAAGAAATAAAGTTAAGGTAACACAATTTCTACAATTCTAAAAAATAGGCTGTTGTCCTTTGAGACAAACGTGAGAGGTGCTAATACCTTCCTCAAACGTAAATACAACTCCCGAACTTAGAATTTTCATTTTTGACCGGTTTCCTTCGGTTTTCCCGATGTTTTCCACAAATAAATGTTGGTGGCGACTCCGCGCACCTTTCCTCCTTTGGAAAGCGCACCCATGAGCCTCGCCTTCGCTCGCCCGCAAAAGGGCACGTTGCGACACTTCTTAATGCATCCAAATTAGAAATGAAAAATGCATGAAAAGTGAAAATGTACTAAAACAAAGACTAAAATAAAGATCAAGCTGTAACATAAATCATGTTGCCTCCTGAGAAGCACTTGTTTAACGTCCTGAGCCTAACATGTGACATAGAGATCAAAGATCTAAGAGGTGTGCCATACACCGCACTTGTTACAATCCTTCATGGTATGCCTTCACCCTACAACCATTTATTTTGAATGTAGCTCCAATGGCCTTTTTCAGTTCAAGTGTCCCATAGGAGTACACTTTGCTTACCTTAAATGGTCCACTCCATCTAGAATGCCACTTTCCTGGAAAAAGGTGAAGGCGAGAGTTATACACCAACACCGTTTCCCCAACCTAGAATTTACTCTAAATATAAATGGATCATACAAAGGAAATTCTAGCATCAAACATCAATCTCTTCCTCTTTTGAAAGTTGAAAATTTTCAGGGAACACCTTGCATGCCAAATAATTGATAATGTCTACATACCAAGTTGCTCTTGAAGAGGAGGTTACAACTAGGAGACTCTCATAAGGAAAAATCTCCTTTATTTTCCCATCATCAATAAGTTACATAACAGAGGGGGCCACTCTAGACAAATGATTTGCTACTAATAAACGTCAAATTTACTGTATTTTCATATGCAATTTGAGATGTTTATTTGATATTGTAGGCCTTGTTTTGAATCACATTTTTTATGTTTTCAGCTTTTAATATATTTTAGATAGGAAGTATGATTTTGGTAGTTATGATTTTGTGAGTTTTTACAGAGAAATAGGACAACTTTACAAGGTAGTGTTGCTCAATCGAGGTATAGATCGCTCAAGCCAACTCAAGCTAGAGTTGAAGATGAAATTTTACAGAATACATATCTCGCTTAAGCGAGGGGCACACCAAGTGCGTCCATAAACTGAATTAATTCAAAATAAAGATAATTATGGAGATATAACTCAAATATAAATGAAGAAAATCGCTTAGAAGATAATTGCAACAATTAAAAAAAATTATATCAACGGAAGAGATAATTTCTTTGTATAGGTTATATTACTTTTAAAATTAAATAGAATATTTGCCTGTGAATGTATGAATACATGGTTTTGATGATGTAAAAGAATAATCAAACAAGGTTGCTTTCAAGATTACTTCAACAAATATTCAAAGGTTAAGCATTGCTTCAAGATTAATACAAGGTTGCTTCAACAAACAAGCATTACTTCAAGATTAATTCAAGATCAAGCTTTTGCCTCAAAACAAGTGTTTCCAAGAGATCAAGGCTCTGGTAATCGATTACCAGGCAGTGTAATCGATTACCGGAAGACAAATTTGAAAAAAAACTTTTAAAAAGGGTTTTGAATTTGAATTTTGAATCATGTAATCGATTACTAGATGTTTGTAATCGATTACCAACAACCATACTTCAAAAAACACTTTGAAAAGTCATGACCCTTCAAAATATAACTGTATAATTGATTACCAGAAACTTGTAATCGATTACTAGTGAAGAATTTCAGAAAAAACTTTTTGAAAAGACACTTCTCTTCAAACCATTTTGAAAAGGCACGAAGGGCCTATATATATGTGTGTTTGACTTTGAAAAGCAAGAGAGAGATATTCTAAGAGAACTTAATTGCCAAATGCTCTCTCAACAACTCTTGGGCAAAAAATTGCAAATCTATTGAGAATTCATCCAGGAACTTCAAATTGTATTATCATCTCTAAAAGAGAGAAATTCCTCTAGGAAATTCAATTTGTATCATCCACTCTAAAGAAGAGAAATCTTTCTGTTCATCTTAGAAAGTCAATTGTAATCAAGAGACTAGTTGTCTCTTGGATTATGATAATTGTAATCAAGAGACGAGTTGTCTCTTGGAGAATCTTTGAACACAAGGGTAAGGGATCCCAAGGTGTGTTCAAAGTCTGTAAACGATTTACAGAGATAGTGGAAAATCTCAAGTGGATTGCTTAAGGACTGGACGTAGGCACGGGAAGTGGCCAAACCAGTATAAATTGAGTTTGCATTTTTCTCTTCCCTTATCTCATTTCACCCCCCGTCTTAAGTTATTGAGGCCACTTGTCCAACATTGTCTTTATTAAACACATCTATGATTTTATAAATAGAGAGGCATAGGCAACAACATAAAAAACACCTCTACACACCACCTTCAATGAAAAAATCTCTTTTCTTCTCTCTTCTTGTATTTCATGAGTGACTAGTTTCTTTCTTAGCTGGGAGAGGAAATAATGGAACCCTATTTGATGTAATTTTCTCATATTAATATATTGTTTGAGTTCATTATTCACCTTCTATACTTAATGCTCTGTGAGTCCTTGCATCTCATAGATGATTCCAGGAATAAACGTACATTTTGGCAAGTCTCTTTGAAACCCGAACTGAATTGGATACTTGATTGGGGTTATCTCTAGGGATAGAATAAACTTGGTTAAGCCTCGCTAATTCCCAAATGATAATGTTGATTGCTTGTGTTGGTTTGCCAAAGGATTGAGAATCAAGACAAGTGATTTAAGGTCTATCACCTAAGGGATTAGGGATAAAATACATTAGTGAATTGGGATGAACGATATAACAACATAGAAGTGTGATAGTTGTCAAAACCATATTCTGAGGTTCCATTCTATGGAGCTTTTTGAAGAACCATCAGAATAGTCATTTTGATGCCTGTTGGAACTAGGTTTAAGCCTTATTGAATTTTCTTGAAGAAGTAAGACTTCATCTCTTCTTAACACTTCTTTACAACTTCATGCATTCTAAAGTTAGACAACTTCAAAGAAACTTTTTGTAAAAGCTTGTTATTGGTGTGTTAGTGTTACTGTCCATGGTTTAGACTGAGTTTTTTTTCTTCAATTCTTCACTCTGATTCTTCTCATTAGTTCTTTTCATGCACAACTTTATCTTTCAACAATTGTGAATCTTCTGATGCAGTTAGTTCTTCCTTTCTGAAGTGCCCACAGTGATAATGGCAAAGTAAAGAACTGTTCAAATATTAGTCTTGTTGTTTTGTCTTAGTGAGGCATTTGGAGTCTTTCTAAACTATTATGATGTTCTAAGAATCAGAGTCTTAGTCTTCATCATTCTGATGATAACTTTCCATATCTTCATTATGAACCATGATGCTCTACATGTAATCTTTGATTAATCTTCTATGTAAGGCATTTTTGTTCAGTATTTTGGAAATAACTAAGTACTTAGAGGGAATCAAGCTTCATCATTTTGATGGGCTTCAAGAATTCTTGTAAGTTTTCAACTTTGACAGTAGTTCTCTAAACCATTCTGAGCATAATTCTTAGTTCCTCAAAATAAAAGAACATCTCTGCTTCTCCAAATAATAAACACTAAAACTCTTAAGCAGATTGTTAGCCATCCCTTAATTAAATCATCCTTTCAATTTTCATTGCTAATGGTTTGTTATAATTAAAACCAAGGAGGTAGATTCAAAAATCTCCTCGTTTTTTATGATGACAAACCCTTAGGAGAAAATTCAAAAGGTGACAATACCTTTATAAGATTTTCAGTTTTTAATTCCCCTTGGGAGTATGAAAAATCCCGTTTCATGTTAATTTAAAGGGAGCCCCCAATGATTTTTTTCATCAAAAAGGGGGAGAATGTGAATCATGCAGGGTTTTGATGATGCTAAAAAGAATTCACATGATAATGATTGTCATCATCAAAAAGGGGGAGAATTTGAATGTATGAATGCATGATTTTGATGATGCCAAAGAATAATCAAACAAGTTTGTGTTCAAGATTCCTTCAACAAACATTCAAAGGTTAAGCATTGCTTCAAGATTAATACAATGTTGCTTCAATAAACAAGCATTGCTTCAAGATCAAACTTTGCCTCAAAACAAAGTGTTTGCAAGACATCCCAGGCTGTGGTAATCGATTACCAGAAGAAAATTTTGAAAAAACAGCTTTTAGAAGGGTTTTGAAATTTGAATTTAAAAGCTGTAATCGATTACCATTGATGTGTAATTGATTACCAGAAACGAAACTCTTAAAATTCAATTTGAAAAGTCATGACCCTTCAAAATATAACTATGTAATCGATTACCATAAACCTATAATTGATTACCAGTGAAGAATTTTAAAAAAAAACTTTTTGAAAAGATACATCTCTTCAAAACATTTTGAAAATGCACGAAAGGCCTATGTATATATGTGTCTGACTTCAAAAAACAAAAGAGAGAGATATTCTAAGAGAACTTCATTGCCAAATGCTCTCTCAACAACTCTTGGGCAAACACTTGCAAATCTATTGAGAGTTCATCCAGGAATTTCAAATTTTATTATCATCTCTAAAAGAGAGAAATTCCTCTAGGAACTTCAAGTTGTATCATCCATTCTAAAGGAGAGAAATATTTATGTTCATCTCAGAAAGTCAGTTGTAATCAAGAGACTGGTTGTCTCTTGAATTGTGAAGTTTCTTGAACACAAGGGAAAGGAATTCCTCGGGTGTTCAGAAGTTGTAAAAAGGATTTTTACAAAGTTAGTGAAAATCTCAAGTGGGTTGCTTGAGGACTGGACGTAGGCATCGGAAGTGGCCGAACCAGTATAAATCGAGTTTGCATTTCTCTCTTCCCTTATCTCATTTATTTTATTGTAATCAATTTTATCTTACGCATTTAAAAGAATATTGTTAAATTGATTTCTTCTTCTTCTTCTTCTTCTACTTCTTCTGCATTCTAAACCTATCATCTAAAAGGGGGTTAAAATTTGTTAGTGGGAAAATTGTGAAACTTAATTCACCCCCTTCTTAGGTTATTGAGGCCACTTGTCCAATACCTTTCGTTTATCTCATTAGAGGCTTTGGAAAAGTCTACGATCTCATTAGAGACATCGATATTAAAATAATAAATTAATCTTGAGGTCAAGATTGCTTATGGAAATTCATAATTCACCAATCGATGACTTTTCAGCATGATATCTTCAATCAACAGTGCCCAGTTAATTTGAATACTTAATTTCAACCCATATATGATTTGCAAGCCATTGTCCATGACTTGAGCATGATTGTTGCATCTTGGTGCCAGAATATACGTAATGATATAAACCAACATTCTGTCTTCAGCTGTTAAATCACCAACACCTAATCTATTCCTCAATACTCTTGCAGGATTAACAAGCATACCTCTGTACGTCTGTATTTTGCTGCAGCCATCCGTAGATTCCTCAAACTTGCAAACTTCACCCATGTCTATACCTGCTACTGCTTTCCAAACGGCAACATCAATCACCATCTCTACGCCATTGATGGTAGAGTACAAGGTACCTTCCATATTGGCTTTGGCACATGTGTAAAAGACCTGAGGCCATTGTAATCAATTAAAACGTTATGCAATCAATTAAAATAGAACGAAATCCATATAAAAGCTCAAACATATAGGCATGTAATTGATTAAAATAGAAACTTTTACACAAAAGCTCCACAGACACGTATCAACCAGGGGTAATCGATTAGATCAGGATGTAATCGATTAAAATAGGAAGTTTTCAAAACTGGAAACATATCACAGACAATAGTAATTGATTAAAGCGTGGCGTAATCGATTAAAACAAAAAGTTTTGAAAAACCTGCCAAACAAAAACCATACAGTAATCAATTAAAACAAAGAGATAATATATGAACACAACAAGAAATTATGAAATGACTATGAAAAAATATGTGATCTTCAACCAAACTAAGTATGCACATGAATCACTAAGCTAAAACACATACCAAACAAGGATATATGCTATGAATGACAAAATGAAACTCACACTTATGCAAATAAGATGTCATTCTATGCTAGATGCATCCAATATGCCTAGTTCATTTCTAATATAAAAGAATCTATCTCTAGCAATAGGTTTAGTGAAAGTGTCTGGTAATTGATGTTCACTATCAATGAACTCAACTCAAAAGTCACCTTTAGACACATGATCTCTTAGGAAATGACGCCTTATTTCTACGTGCTTAGCTCTAGAATTCATAACTAGGTTCTTGGTTAGATTAATAGCACTTGTGTTATCACATTTAAAAGGAATGTGATTGAGGATAACTCCAAAGTCTTCAAGTTGTTGCTTCATCCAAAGACTTTGAGCACAACAACTTCCTACAACTACATATTCAGCCTCGACAGTTGAAAGTGCGACACAAGCTTGCTTTTTGCAATTCTAAGATACTATTGAGCTTCCAAGTATATGACATGTCTCACTTGTACTTTTCCTATCTAATTTGCATCCTGCAAAATCAGAATTTGAAAAAACTGTTAAGTTTAAGGAGGTACCTTTGGGATATCACAAACCTACACTGGTTGTGCCCTTAAGATACTTAATAATCCTCTTAACAACAATTAAGTGATATTCCTTTGGATTGGACTGATATCTTGCACACAATCAAACGCTTAACATGATATCCAGTCTACTAGCAATTAGGTAGAGAAGTGATCCAATCATACCTTAGTATTTTGATCCATCCATTGATTTACCTTTCTCATCTAAATCAAGGTAAGTTGATGTAGCCATAGGAGTATATGCTTCTTTGCAATTTTCCATGCCAAATTTCTTTATCAGTTCTATGCAATATTTGGTTTGACTGAGGAAGGTTCCATGTTCCATTTGTTTGACTTGGAGTCCATGACCTTGGTGCTTGCTTCAAACCATATAGTGCCTTTTTCAGTTTGTAGACACAGTCAGGATGTTCATGATCCACAAATACTAGATGTTGTTCTAGATACACTTCTTCAATGCATCCATTGAATAAGGCACTTTTTACATCCATCTAAAAAAGCCAGAAATTCATAATACAAGCAAATGCAAGTAGAAATGTTATAGCTTCTAACCTCGCAACAAGAGCAAAGGTTTCATCATATTGAATTCCTTCTTTTGCAACCAATCTTGCTTTATTTCTCACTATGATGTCGGATTCATCAAGTTTATTTCGAAACACCCATTTGGTTCCAGTTGACTTCTAAGAGGTTGGTTTAGGAACTAAATCTCATGCATCATTTCTCTTACTGATTCATCACATAAAGCTTCATCAATGTTTCTTGGTTCAACCTAAGAAACAAAAGCCATGTTGTTACATAGAATTTTAAGTCTAGAACGTGTAGAAACACCCTTAGATCCTTTTGAGTTCTCCACTCTCTAGGAAGTTCTTTAGGTGATGTTGTAGAGATCTCTTTGTCTTGTTCAATTTCACTATTAGAAAATACACTTTCCACATCGGTTATTTAGAACATTCTACATCGGTTTTAAAATCGATGTTGAAAGTGCCGATGTTGAATGTATCAATGTTAACATCGGTTTTGTAAAATCGATGTTAACATATATATGACAACATCGATTCTCTAAATACCCGATGTTAAACACAATGAACAACAGCAAAAAAAGTGTCCGCATGATGAACGTTGACATTGGTTTTGCAGTAAAACCGATGTTAATGTAATATATTAACATCGGTTTCCTACGATAACCGATGTTAATATATTCCATTAACATCAATTTTGCTAGAAAACCGATGTCAACGTTGATGATGCATACACTTATTTGGTGTAGTTCTTTGTGTATAACATCGGTTATGTGTAGATAACCGATGTTAATATTCAAATGTTCACATCGGTTATTTATAACTAACCGATGTTAATGCACAAGAGTTGACATCGGTTATCTACAGATGACCGATGTTAAAATACAAACGCTGACATTGGTTATACACAAATAACCGATGTTAATATACAAACGTTAACATCGATTGTCTATTACAACCGATGTTAAGGTTCATGTCGACATCGATTTTTGTAAATAACCGATGTTGTTTATCATATTAACATTGGTTTTTGTTAATAACCGATGTTGTTTTCAAGTATTTTTTTATATATACTTTTTGTTTTTACAGTAAACCCAAAATTGTACCTGTCAAATGCAATTTCAAGCCCAATTCACATCAAATAAGCATTTTATTCTGCTTTCAAGCAGTTTTAATGATAATAAACATCAAATAATTCATTTATCATAAAGAACAATCATCAAATGAATTCAATGTTCATATTACATAGAAAATGTCCAAAATGTTAAACCAAAGTAAACTAAGGAAAAAACCACTGTCCCTAAATCGTAGGCCTGATCTCTAACTCGGAGATAAAACTGTGCCTACTGGATCCGCAATGCCTTTAATCTCTCTGGCTCCAATGGTCTAGGATCGTTAAAATACTGCATGATGAAATAAATCATAATAAGTTAATAATGTAATACAAATTATAAATAAATCGATTTTGTTTGAAATAAACTTACCGCTTCCCAATTATTCCTAAAAGTTCCTAAAATGATGGTGGACATCCAGTGCATCACATAGTAGCCGCACTCAGTACTTCCTTTTTGTCTATTACACTAAATACATAATGAAATTTGGATATTAATCAAACAACTAGTGTACAGACACATAAAGAAATATATATAAGTGGAAGTTTTATGTAAATGACGTACCTTGACGACAATCCACCTAGCAGAAGCCTTTGATTTAGGTTGTGGAACATCATCAAGACCTTTTAAAGCATTGTTCCAGATGAGTAACAATTAAAAACTGGTGTTGTACGTTGAGGTATTACAATGCAAATGTATTGAAAAGAACACTAACCTATTAATAATCCCCTTAAGGTAGTTGTCTGGCCTGTTATGCAATGAACAAAACCAGACAACTAGGTGTTTCTTGGGCAGGATGACCACCATCTGCCAGTGTCCGCTGCAGTGGAACTTAAAATGGGTTAATTTAGTTATTTTGTGACTTACCCATTTAGGTAGGCTCCAAGATAAACATCGCGTTGTGAACTCTGCATCCAACTCTTTATGTAACTTTCAGACTCAAACTGCGATTGCCCAGACCTCTGTATGGATTGTGGCTTGAGGAATCCATAGATATCAGAATTCCCCACTCGCATACATGTTTCAGTGAGATGCCTGTTTATGTTAAGTCAAAGTTAAATATTTATGAATTGAAAGCAATAACTTAGGTAATTAAAAGTAATATAAAATGACTTACAGAATCCACAACTGTAACACTGATATGCTGAGACATTGACCATCGTGTGCAATTTCGGAGAGGTCTTCGTGCTTTATGTAGAGGGGGAAATCTGGATTAAAGACCCCGAACACGGTGGCATCCCATCTAACCTGATAAGGCCTCAAGAAAAGCTCTGGGATGGTCAATGTCATCAGATAAAGCGGATCATCGACCTCCGGATCGGGCTTCGGAGGTGGTTTTGTCGGAGACACAACTACCATTTCATGAAACAAAGTTAAATAGCCTAATTTGAGGCACACTTAATGAATTAATTTAAAAAGAAGAAACACATAGTAAGGACAATAAGTACCTGCTGTGATAAAGACTTGACCAGATGTGTCAACCAAGCAAAGAAGGTGTGAAGTGCCTGCCCCACTAAGGAAACCTCATCAGTGGGTACAGGAACTGGAGCATCTGTATCTGTAACCTCCTCCACACTCACCTTTACTTGGCCAGGCAACAAAGGAGTGTTATGAACAACAGTGGATCCCTTATAAACTCTCCCCATGGCAACCAGGCAGGCAGGATCTGCTTCTATGTACAAGCCGCACCTGTCAGAGTCACCCGTCTCAAGATCATTTCCTGAGGGATCAACACAACTCCCTTTTGTGCTCACTCGAGGACCGGAGGGACCAACCAGAGGCTCAGGACACACTGCAAGTCCCTGAGATTGCATCTGCGACTGAAGCTAGGACTGCATGTGGCTGAAGGATGCCATGACCTGCCTCGTCACTTTCTCCGTGATGGACTCCTCTAGCTGGTCCCTGATTTGTTGGGTCAGCTGCTGCAATTCGTCAGGAGGCAGGGAGGAAGCGCTATGGGACGTTCGTGGAGCCGATCCAAAGTATTGCTTGATGGTGACACCGGCTCCAGCAGCACGGACACGTCCAGGGTGCTCTGGACATCCAATAGCAGCGGCAAGAACATCCTGACGTCCATGAGGGACGAAGGATCCCTTTATGGCCTGCTCCTCAAAGGAATCCTGCACAGAAAACACACAGTGGTACATGGCATTCAAAAAATATTGAAATATAATTGTAATGGTTAGTTGAAAATGACTTACAATCTTCTCAGTCGTCATCTCCCGTGTTTTCCTTTGCGGCCTCAGTCGTCATCTCCCGTGTTTTCTTCGTGCGGGCCATCTTCCACTTCACGTGGCGTCTGACCAGGGATGGAGGGTCGATGACGCCATCAACAGTTCCTGACTGTGCAGCTTCCTCTAGCTTCTTCTTCATCTTCTCAACCAGGAGCTTCTGCTCCAAATAATCATAACCCTCACGAGACAAAATGTGGGGGGCAGTATTCTGCTTCTGGATGGCCTATGCCTTCTTGCGCACATCCTGAAAAAATTAAACAATAATGTTTGAAATTGGTAGAATGAAGTATAACAACATCATGTTTTTTGAAAAGCAACTTAAATGGCAAGGAACATACCTCCCAAGAAGGGTCTCTGCGAGTCTGGCAAAACTGGGCCCACTTTTCCTTGCTGATGCCGTATTTCTCACAGACAGTGTCCTCGACACCGTCCTGATCGGCTGCAAGGGCCCATTTCCTCGTGAGGTCTGATTTAAACTGCCTCCATCTCTCCCCCACGGTCTGCAGTAACTTCCTTTTCGTCCTACTGTCATAAGCCTCTGGGATATCAAATTCCACCTGACAAAATCAAATAAAGTTTATTTGTTACAATAATGTATTTTTTTGGCTATTAATTAAACAAAATCAAATAAGAAAAGAAAAATACCTGAATATCCTCCCAAATCAGGTCATTCTGAGCAGTAGGGACCTCCTTCTAGTTCTCGTAGGTGACGTCCACCTTATCACGCGCCACAATCCCCAAATATGTTCTTAATTTCTTCCTGTGGGGACCGTCGGCCTTCCCGGCAGTAGGATCAACATGCACCACTGGTCTCTCAACACTAGGTGGTCTAGTGGACAACGATCGTAGACGTGAGGCTTTGCGTGTCCGCTTCACGGCAGACGACAAAGCCGATGCGTCCGAAGGAGGAGGAGGAGGAGGCAGGTGGAGAACCCATGATCTTTTATACAATAAAATACAACAACATACAAAATAGGATTAATCAAAAGAGGATCATTCATAAGTTTTTTTTGGAAGGCAAAAGTATAATATTATTAATAAAACATAACAGTACCAGAGGTACTTAGGAGATCAGATACAAGACACCCAATGTGCCACCTTCCAAAAACATAAAACCCAACAAAACCCCACCACAGAAGGAGACTAGACAAATTAACCAAAGGACTCCGAAAGATTGGTAGTTGTGCCTTTTAATTGTGATTTGGGGCAACCATGTTATAAAAAGTCTATTACATGTAATCAACAGTCAATGTATGCTTGATGGAATATAAATACTATATCTTCATAAATACACATGTACATGGCATCCTTAGGACTTCATCCAGCTGATGGTTGTCGCCAGTTTCATCATCCACCACCCTTTTCTTCTCTGCCTTCTCACGTTTGTTGTTGTTAAACCCATATTTATGCCTTCTTCCCTTCATGTCTTGTTTTATCATAACTTTAGCCGAATTTCCTATCTTCAGCACAGTTGAATCTCCTGTCTTATTCTCCAATGACACACTTTGATGGCCTGTATCTCTTTTCTTCGTATGTTCTAGTGGTTCAGCTTCAGAATGCATAGAGCAATCTGAATTTTCCAGTGATCACCAAAGGCTTCTGTATCAGCATTGACACTCTCTACCCTCTCTGGTTTATGCTTCTGTGTTGCATTCCGTGCTTCCTCCTTATAATTCTCAGATTTATTGGAGGTCTCACTAGAAGAATCAGCACCAATTCGTGCATGTTCCTCCTCTACCAGCTCAATATCTTTCGTTTCACCTTTGCTTTTGTAAACTACACTGTAATTTACAAAACAAAAGTTGAAAGGAAAGATATTGAGCTGGTAGACGAGGAAGAAGCACAGATTGGTGCTGATCTTTCTAGTGCAACCTCTAATAAATCTGAGATTTATAAGGAGGAAGCACAGAATGCAGCACAGAAGCATAAACCAAAGAGGGTGGAGAGTGTCAATGCTGATGCAGAAGCCTTTGGTGATCACTGGAAAATTCAGATTGCTTTATGCATTCTGAAGCTGAAGCACTAGAACATACAAAGAAAAGAGATACAGGCCATCAAAGTTTGTCATTGGAGAATAAGACAAGAGATTCAACTGTGCTGAAGATAGGAGATTCGGCTAAAGTTGTGATAAAACAAGACATGAAGGGAATAAAGCATAAATATGGGTTTAACAACAATAAACGTGAGAAGATAGAGAAGAAAAGGGTGGTGGATGATGAAACTGGCGACAAACATGAGCTGTATGAAGTCCTAAGGATACCATCTAAAAGAAAATACCGATGCCTCAATCAGAGAAAAATGTAGCTGTCACTTACTTGCTTTGGTGACCTCTGTCTCTGTAGAAAATTACATTAGACGATGTTAATCAATTCTCCTTCATCATGATCATTTCGATTAGCATGAACGTCGTCAACTTCTTCTTCTCCGACAACGTTAGGAGTGATTTGAGTGGTCAAAGGACTAACATAGGTGTCCATGTATGAATCATCATCTTCTACATTAACACCAATTGTTTTGCCTTGCAGAACCACGCACCACCTTTCATCACAAGGGTCTTGCACGTAAAATACTTGTCTAGCTTGTTCTGCCATGATGAAAGGGTCATTGTGGTAACCAAGTTTCTTTAGGTCTACCAACGTAAATCCTATATCATCGGTGCGCACACCGGTGTTGCTGTCAACCCATTTACATTTGAAAACACGTACCGTAAATTTCACATAGTTAAGCTCCCAAATTTCATCAATGAACCCAAAGTAAGGGATGGAAGCTACACAGGGATTGGCGTCATTGACACTTGCAAAGTGTTGAGATTCAGCCCTTAGGGTGACTCCGCTGTTCTGCATTGTACTTTTGTCATCTTGTGCTTTTGTGTAAAATGAATACCTATTTATGTCGTATCCTTGCCAGGTTATAACATTTCTTTTAGGCCCATCTTCTAGTTTTCTTAATGCTTCTGAAGCATTCTCATATGCAAAGATTGTATCTTTAAACCAATCACAGAAAGTCTTGTTATGCTTTTTCAACACCCAATTCTTTGACATTTTCGGATTATTCTATTTGACTAAAGCTTCATGCTTAACTATGTATGGAAAAACTTCATTACTGTTGTTCAAGACATACAAGTGAGCTTGTAACAAATCTTCTACACTTGGAGTGATCACATGTCGTCCTCTTGAACCCTTACCACCCACTCTGTCATCATGCCGAGACTCAGGAAGCCCAACAGGTTTAGCCTTCTCTAAGTATTCTGAACAAAATTCAATGGCTTCTTCTGCAATGTACCTCTCAATAATAGATGCTTCTGGATGATATAGATTCTTTGTATACCTTTTTAAGATCTTCATGTATCGCTCAACCGGGTACATCCACCGTAGATAAACAGGACCACAACATTTGATTTCTCTGACCAGATGCACAATCAAGTGAATCATGATGTCAAAGAAAGCAGGGGGAAAATACATCTCCAACTGGCACAATATAATTGCGGCCTCATTTTCCAACTCATCAAACTTGACTGGATCAATGAATTTGCTACATATAGCATGGAAGAAAAAGCACAGGCGAGTTATCGCTAACCTGACTTTGTTTGGCAAGATGTCTCGTATAGCCACGACTAACAATTGTTGCATGAGCACGTGACATCGTGAGACTTTAACCCGACAAGCTTAAGCTCCTTCAACTGCACAAGGCTCTTAATATTTGAAGAGTATCCTTGTGGAACCTTCACCCGACGAAGACACTGACAAAAACTTATCTTCTCATTCTTGGACAAAGTATGGCAGGCTGGGGGCAAGTAAATTTTCTTCCCATCAGACCTTGGATGCAACTGTGATCGTATACCCATATCAGCTAGATCTTGACGGGTATTCAAGCCATCCTTCATCTTGCCTTGAATGTTAAGGAGCGTCCCAATCACACTGTCACAAACATTTTTCTCCACATGCATAACATCAATACAATGTCTAACGTCAAGATCATACCAGCACGGAAGATCAAAGAAAATGGACCTCTTCTTCCATATGCAACTCTGACTTTTATCCTTCTTTTGGGTCTTCCCAAATACAGTATTAAGGTGTTGAACCCGCTGATATACCTGCTCACCAGTCAACGGTATCAGTGCAATATCATGCTCTTGACTTCCATTAAAAGCTTTTTTCAGTCGTCTGTAAGGATGATTGGGTGTTAGAAAGCGGCGATGCCTACTGTAGACAGTTTTTCTCCCATGTTTAAGTTGATGTAACTTGTATTTTCTTCATAGATGGGGCAAGCATAATGACCCTTAACACTGTAACCGCTGAGATTCCCATATGCTAGAAATTCATTAATGGTACAAAAAAGCATTGCACGCAAGACCAGTAATGCATACAAACAATTTGACAGTAGTTTTCGAATAAAACATATAAATACCTGAGTTCGAATAAAACAATTTGACCGCAAGACCAATTTTAATTAATTTCGAAACAACAATGACCTCTGGCTTCTCAACAATGCCTATCACCACAGGATAATTTCAAAGTCAACAGAAGCACAATAAATCTTATCATAATAATAAAAGGAAGAATTTTGTAATGACTTATTACAAAAAGAAAATTATCTGAAGCCGATATAATGTTTACGAACATGCTAAAATGGTAGGAAATAACAAATTATGACTTCTGTATTATATGTTCCTCTGACTCTGGCCCGGTTGTATCATTACCAAAAATTTAGAAAATTACATTCTTGTTTTAATATCTTCTGATGGGCAATAAGGTGGTGGAACCTTTTGTTAGACAAGTGGCCTCAGATATCTTAAGAAGGGGGGTTGAATTAAGATATTCCAAACTACTTCCCCAATTAAAAATCTATTTCACTTTTTATTCAAGTTATAAATTCCCTTAATAATGAACTTCTTAAATATTGATTCAAATAAAACAATTTGAATATGAATATAAAGCAATAATAAACAAAGGAGATTAAGGGAAGAAAAAGTGCAAACTCAGATTTATACTGGTTCGGCCACACCCTTGTGCCTACGTCCAGTCCCCAAGCAACCCGCTTAAGAGTTCCATTATCTTGTAAATTCCTTTTACAAGTTCTAATCACACAAGGACAATCCTTCCTTTGTGTTTAGAATTCCTTTACAACAAGAGACCCACGGTCTCTTAATCCCTTAGAGAATGAGGAGAAGAAGAAGAATGAATCTCTCTAGAAAGAGATAGATTTTACAGATTGAGCACTCAAATAATTCCTTAATGAATTGCAATTGAATTGGCCAAGGAATTCTTAAGAGGATAAAATGATTTTTGCTCTTTGAGAGGATAAACACTTGTTGTTCTGAAAAACTCTAAGCAAATTCGTGTTATAAGTCACATATATATAGACCATTGGTGGTCATGAATAAAGCCTTTGAAAAGTTGTGACTCTTAGAAATATTTTCTGAAAATCCTGTCTGGTAATCAATTACAGAAATTGTGTAATCGATTACAGCTTTTAAAATTTGAATTAAAACATTTATTAATTGTTGGTAATCGATTACCAAAATTGTGTAATCGATTACACAGTCTAAAATTTGAATTCAAATTTTTAGTGGCTGTTGTAAAGCATCTTTGGCCACTGGTAATCGATTACATCCTCTGGTAATCGATTACCAGAGAGTAAATCCTTTGAAAAACACTTTTTAATTTAAATTACTTGGCCAAACCTTTTGCTAATTCAATTAGGAATTCCCTTCCTAATATACTAGTGATCATCTTGATGTTGTGACGTGTAATCTTGAAGTATTGTCTTGAATTTAATCTTGAAAAGCCCATTTGGATCAATTGCATCATATCATCATGATCATCATCAAAACACCAAAGGCAATTGCATCTACAATCTCCCCCTTTTTGATGATGACAATACAATACCTGAAATCAAGATTCAAGCAAGCAACAAACAATTGTATATAGATAAAATGTGCGTTTACTCCCCCTATATTTCGGAATTTATGATCACTTGATTTCTAAGTTTGTTAAGCTTTTTCTACAACCTTTTCTCCCCCTTTGGCAACATCAAAAAGCCAAAGAACTCGGGAATCAACACAGATATAACAATGGAGTAGAGAGATATAACAATGGAGTATAAGGCATAACCATCCAAACTCACAAACAAGAAATAACCAAACCAGAATCCAAATAACTCAAAACGTCAACAACCACATAATGTCAAAGCAGAAAAGGCTGAAATCCAAATACCACAAGATAAATAAATAAAGTACTTAACATAATAATTTTAAACTCTAAGAAACTAAATAGCCAAAATACACGGCTTATAAAAGACATATAATCAGAAACTAAAGTCTAAGAAGGCGGAGGTGGTGGTGGAAGATCGAAACTCTGACGAATGTATCCGATATCCTCTTCAAGCTGTGTGAGGCGAATGTCCATACCGGCAAAGCGTGTATCTAACGAGTCGAAGCGGTCACCAACATAAGAACGAAGACCCCGTAATTCGGAGAGGACTTCATTCATGAGTGCGGAATCTTCGCACGGAGGAGGAGGTGAAGGAGCACGTTCATCTTGAGGAGGGAGTGCATCCTTCTTCAGCCATTGACCATTCCAATTTAGTGCATGATGCGATTATCAAATGTTAATGACCCGGTCAGCAATCTATCGGTCATTTCAGCCTGATCATTGCAGACCATACGGCGAGCATCGTGACTCGAATAATCAAATTTCCAGTCATCAACAATGGTGCCCTCAAAAGGTGCACCTTGACTGGGTAAATTAGTTAATGAAAAGAACAATGACTGATCAATGACCATAGGAATACCATGCACCTCAGAGATAATAATGCCATCCTGAATTTTTAAATTGCAGTAGAAGACCTTTACAAGTTCAGGATAATATGGCAATTTTAATGACATGAAATCAACAACGCCAGAATTTTGAAACACTTGATAGCAATCAAATGTTTCATCATTAAAGAATTCTACGTCTAGGTACTTAGGGTCTAAGATGATTCTAGAAGAAAACTGAGAAAGGTACCGTAGACGCTGATCATCGGATGAAAACAATGTTGATGATCTTGGAGATGACAAAGAAGGATGAATAGGTTTTGTGGGTGCTCCGGATGGGCCGTGGCGGCGATGGGCAGCAGCAGCAGCGGTGGAGGATGATCCCTTTCTCTTCTTCGATGGCTCTGCCATTTGATGAAGTTTTTGTGGATTTTGATCAGTGGAAGTGAAAGAGGAGTGAAAAAGAGGAAGATTGGGCTTTACGGGACGTGATTTGGTGAAGAATTGAGTGAGATTCGAAGATTTGAAGTTTTAGGTATGGAGGAAACATGGAGGAGGCTTTGGCTGCGCAGCAGCTCTGATTTTGTGAGTATTTATAGAAGAGGACGAATTGTAATCGATTACAGGGATTCGTAATTGATTACAGGACCAATAAGCCTACTGGTAATCGATTACAGGATGTTGTAATCGATTACAGGCTGCCTGTTCAAGTGTAATCGATTACACTGGATGGTAATCGATTACCAGAGCCTATCCTAGGCTAATTCCTTAAGAACATATCTATGTTTATGCTAAAACACATCCAATATGATTAATTATCACTACTAATGCACTTAATTCAATCATTCAATCATTTCATACACAAGAAATCATAAATTCTATTATAATAACAAGAATTCAAACAAGATCAATCAATAATCTATAAACAATCAATCATAAGAGTAAGTTAATCAATCAATCCTTATTTTTCTAAATCTCTAACATCTAAGAGGCCTAATTCTCTTCTAATAGAGAAGAATACTTCCTTGGGGAGAGGTTTTGTGAAAATATCATCAAGTTGATTCTTAGTATCAACAAACTCTAATACACAATCTCCCTTTAGGACATGATCTCTAAGAAAGTGGTGTCTAATCTCTATATGTTTAGTTCTAGAGTGTTGAACTGGGTTTTTGGATAGATTTATGGCACTAGTATTATCACACTTAATAGGTATGCGATCAAGAATGATGCCATAGTCAGATAATTGTTGCTTCATCCATAAAATCTGTGCACAACAACTACCGGCAGAGATATACTCCGCTTCAGCAGTAGATAAAGCAACACTGTTTTTTTTCTTACTATGCCATGAGACAAGAGCCGATCCAATGAATTGACAAGTTCCACTTGTGCTTTTTCTATTAGTTTTAGATCCGGCAAAATCAGAATCAGAATATCCTATTAAGTTACATGTTGAATTCTTAGGATACCATAATCCTAAATTGATTGTTCCTAATAGATATCTCATGATTCTCTTTACTGCACTTAAATGTGATTGTTTGGGGTTGGATTGAAACCTAGCACACATGCATACACTAAACATAATATCAGGTCTACTAGCAGATAAATAAAGAAGAGATCTGATCATACCTCGATATTGTTTTATGTCTATAGACTGACCAGATTCATCTTTATCTAAGTAACAACTAGTGCTCATCAGTGTAGACATGTGTTTTGCACTATCCATCCCAAATCTTTTGATCAATTCCTTGCAGTATTTAGATTGATTGATGAATATACCTTCTTGAGTTTGCTTGATTTGTAATCCCAGAAAGTACTTTAGTTCTCCCATCATTGACATTTCAAATTCACTTTGCATATCAAGGGAAAACTCCTTGCACAATGAATCATTAGTGGATCCAAAAATTATATCATCAACATATATTTGAACCAACAAAATATCATTATGCTTTCTCTTTATGAACAATGTGGTATCCACTTTACCTATAGAGAATTCTTTTTCTAGAAGAAAATTGCTTAAGTGTTCATACCACGCCCTAGGGGCTTGTTTCAAACCATAAAGAGCCTTTTGTAATTTATAAACATGGTTTGGTTTATCAGGAATTTCAAAACCAGGGGGTTGTTCAACATATACCTCTTCTTGAATTAAACCATTTAGAAAGGCACTCTTAACATCCATTTGATAAAGTTTAAAATCCATTATGGATGCATATGCCAAAAGCATTCTAATGGCTTCTAATCTTGCAACAGGAGCATATGTTTCTTCATAGTCTATTCCTTCTTCTTAATTATACCCTTTTGCTACTAACCTGGCTTTATTTCTAATAATTATACCATGTTCATCTAATTTATTTCTAAAAACCCATTTTGTTCCTATGACAGGATAATTTTCAGGTTTTTCTACTAATTTCCACACATTGTTTCTTTCAAATTGGTTCAGTTCTTCTTGCATGGCAGTGATCTAGTTATCATCTACTATGGCTTCTTTTATATTTTTAGGTTCAATCATAGATACAAAAGCCATATTATTGCATAAATCTTTAAGAGAATGTCTAGTTGTTACCCCTTTTGAGATATCAACCAATAATGTTGTTGAGGGGATGATCTCTTGAAGCTTTCCATTCTCTTGGAAGTTCATCATTGGATTTGACTTCTTCTGGAGGATCTTCATTGTTTCCTTTATCATTTCCTTTGGAATCTTGTTCATGAATATTCATATGTTCTAAAGAATCGGCAATATCATCTAGCATATTCTTTCTTGACAAGATAGCATTAGATTCATCAAAGGTAACATGAATGGATTCCTCGATATTCATAGTTCTTTTATTATATATCCTATATGCTTTGCTTTGTAATGAATATCCAAGAAAAATACCTTCATCAGATTTTGCATCAAATTTTCCTAGATTATCTTTTCCATTATTGAGCACAAAGCATTTGCAACCAAAAACATGTAGATGAGAAATATTAGGTTTTCTACCATTAAATAACTCATATGGGGTTTTCTTTAAAATAGGTCTTATTATTCATGATGTAACATGCAGTATTGACCGCTTCAGCCCAAAAATACTTTGGAAGAGAAGTATCATTTAATAAAGTTCTAGCAATTTCTTCCAATGACCTATTTTTCCTCTCAACAACTCCATTTTGTTGAGGGGTTCTAGGTGCAGAAAAATTGTGTTCAATACCATGTTCATCACAGAATAATTCAAAATCTTTGTTTTCAAATTCACCCCCATGATCACTTCTAATGGATGCAATCTTAATATTTTTCTTGTTTTGTATGACTTTAGCTAGTTTTCTAAATGCTTGGAATGAATCACTTTTATGTGTAATAAATAATGTCTAAGTATATCTAGAGAAATCATCAACTATAACTAGAGCATAGTAATTTCCTCCAAAACTCATGGTTCTAGATGGACCAAATAAATCCATATGCAATAATTGTAAGGGTTGAGTGGTTGAAACAACATTTTTAGGTTTGAATGAGACTCTTGTTTGTTTGCCCTTTTGACATGCATCACATAGTTTATCTTTTTCAAATTTCAATTTAGGCAAACCAACTACTAAATCTTTTGAAATTAATTTATTTAAGTGGTCCATGTTTATGTGAACAATTCTTTTATGCCATAACCATGGATCATCATGTTTGCTAAGAAAGCAATGATTGTTTTCTAGTTTTATGCTTAAGTCTATCATGTAAACATTATTGACTCTATGTCCTACATGCTTTATATTAATGTCATGCTTATGTTCTATAAGACATTTCTGAGAATCAAATGATACTAGATAGCCTTTGTCGCATAATTGACTAACACTAAGCAGGCTGTGCTTAAGGCCTTCAACAAGTAGAACATTTTCAATGGAGTTTGAAGAATTTGTACCTATTTTACCCACTCCAAGGATTCTACCTTTGTTGTTGTCACCATATGTTACATGCCCGCTTTTCTTTGGAGAGATGTGTGTAAAATTTGATGCATCTCCAGTCATATGTTTTGAGCATCTGCTATCTATGTACCACTTCTTTCTCAAAGATACATACATAATCAAGTTTTTGACTTAGGTACCCAAACTTTATTGGGTCCTTGCATGTTAGTATAAACTGAGGATCCTTTTGGAACCCATATCATTTTAATGTTACTGTAATTTTTCTTGAAGTAGCAAGTTGATATGCCATGTCCTCTTCTTCCACAGTAAAGACAAGTGATAGAATTAGAATTACATTTTTGTGTGGAAGTGGAAAAGTTTTTATGAAACTTTTGTTGTTTTTCAGATTTATATCCTAGTCCATTTTTATTAGACACATATCTTTGTTTACTTAATATAACATCTAAATTATTTTTACTATATAAAAATTTTGCAAGTGAATTTTTCAACTCTTTAATTTCTTTTACATATTTATCACAACAACTACAAGAATCTGATATTTTCTTGTCAGAAATAGTGGAGATATTAACTTTTTCATTTGTTTTAGAAATTGAGACTTCATTTCTAAGAAGATCTAATTCTTTGTTTAATTTCGAAATTTCATTTTCTAAATTTGAAATTGTTTTCTTTGAAGATGAAACTAATTTTGCAAGTTTAATTGACTCTTTATGCAGATCAGCAAATGCATCTTGCAATTCATCAAAAGAAATAGATAAGTTATTTGAAGATGTTACCTCTTCATCACTTTCGTAACTTTTAGCCATAAGGCAGAGATTTATCTCTTCATTTTCTGAATCTTCAGAAGATTCCATATCATTTTCATCCCATGTGATGTATGCTTTCTTCAGTTTCTTTTCACTATGATTCTTCTTTTCAGATTTTTCCATCTTTTTCTTGAAGATGGGACAATCAACCCTCAGATGTCCAGGTTGATTGCATTCAAAGCATTTTAGAGTAGAGGATGAAGTTTCTGTCCTTCTCTTTGATTTAAAATTGGGTTGCCTATGATTTCCTCTTACTTTAAGAAACTTGTTGAATCTTCTTACAAAAAGACTTAGATCATCATCATCATCTGGATCATTATCCTGATCACTTTCTTCTTGAATTGAGGATGATGCTTTAAGAGCAATTCCTTTCTTTTTCTTGTCATTTTCTTCATGTTGGTGTAATCTCAATAGTTCCATCTCGTGTTCCTACAAGTTTCCAAATAAAGTAGCAAGGGACATATTAGACAAATCTCTTGACTCAGTAATGGCCGTTACTTTGGGTTGCCATTCTCTACTTAAACATCTTAACACCTTGTTTATGAGATCCTCATTTTGAAATTCTTTGCCTAAGGCTGCTAGATGATTTACTATATGTGTAAATCTCTTTTGCATGCTTTGAATATTTTCATTTGCATTCATTCTAAATAATTCATACTCATGAGTTAGTGCATTTATCCTAGATCTTTTAACATTTGTAGTTCCTTCATGTGTTAATCGAAGAGTGTCCCACATTTCCTTAGCACTCTTACAATTTGAAACCCTGAAATATTCATCCATTCCCAGGGCAGATGTTATTATGTTTTTGGCTTTTAAGTTGTATTGTACTCGTTTTCTATCCTCTTCAGACCATCTATCTCTAGGTTTTTCTATAGTTATGCTTTCACTTGATGAACTACCATCTATTGTAACTCTTTCTACTGTGGTGGGTATATAAGGCCCTATTTCTATGGCTTCCCAAATATTTAGATCTATTGCCTCAATAAAATTTTGCATTCGGGTTTTCCAGTAGTGGTAACCCTCTCCATTAAAGATTGGAGGTCTATTGATAGAATTCCCTTCTGGAAATAAGGAATTTGCTGAGGCCATCTTTTTCTTGAAGCTTCTAAACTTTATACAAGAATGAAGCTCTGATACCACTTGTTAGACAAGTGGCCTCAGATATCTTAAGAAGGGGGGTTGAATTAAGATATTCCAAACTACTTCCCCAATTAAAAATCTATTTCACTTTTTATTCAAGTTATAAATTCCCTTAATAATGAACTTCTTAAATATTGATTCAAATAAAACAATTTGAATATGAATATAAAGCAATAATAAACAAAGGAGATTAAGGGAAGAAAAAGTGCAAACTCAGATTTATACTGGTTCGGCCACACCCTTGTGCCTACGTCCAGTCTCCAAGCAACCCGCTTGAGAGTTCCACTATCTTGTAAATTCCTTTTACAAGTTCTAAACACACAAGGACAATCCTTCCTTTGTGTTTAGAATTCCTTTACAACAAGAGACCCACGGTCTCTTAATCCCTTAGAGAATGAGGAGAAGAAGAAGAATGAATCTCTCTAGAAAGAGATAGATTTTACAGATTGAGCACTCAAATAATTCCTTAATGAATTGCAATTGAATTGGCCAAGGAATTCTTAAGAGGATAAAATGATTTTTGCTTTTTGAGAGGATAAACACTTGTTGTTCTGAAAAACTCTAAGCAAATTCGTGTTATAAGTCACATATATATAGACCATTGGTGGTCATGAATAAAGCCTTTGAAAAGTTGTGACTCTTAGAAATATTTTCTGAAAATCCTGTCTGGTAATCGACTACAGAAATTGTGTAATCGATTACAGCTTTTAAAATTTGAATTAAAACGTTTATTAACTGCTGGTAATCGATTACCAAAATTGTGTAATCGATTACACAGTCTAAAATTTGAATTCAAATTTTTAGTAGCTGTTGTAAAGCATCTTTGGCCATTGGTAATCGATTACATCCTCTGGTAATCGATTACCAGAGAGTAAATCCTTTGAAAAACACTTTTTAATTTAAATTACTTGGCCAAACCTTTTGCTAATTCAATTAGGAATTCCCTTCCTAATATACTAGTGATCATCTTGATGTTGTGATGTGTAATCTTGAAGTATTGTCTTGAATTTAATCTTGAAAAGCCCATTTGCATCAATTGCATTATATCATCATGATCATCATCAAAACACCAAAGGCAATTGCATCTACACCTTTATGTCTTCTAGACAAGGTAATTGTTTTTAAAAAAATCCCATTCCGTCTTAGGAAGGTAACCACAACACTCAGTTGAGGGCAGTGTCAGTAAGTCATTTTGATTTGCAACAGAAATGATTTCTACTGAAAGCAGAAACCAGTAGTGATCTGTTTGTGTTTAATCACTACAAAATATTAAATCCTTTTGATTTATGAGTTTCTCAAACTTGTTTATTCACTTCATGCAGAACTAGGAAACTGCTGTGGAGCAACCGAGTGAGTCCTAATGTTATATACTCCTTACAGCACATGCATAGTGACACATCAACATTAGCTGTTGGCGGAATAGATGGTATCTTAAGATTGCTAAATTAGAACGATGGCAGTGTTGTTTCGAGGTTTGTTATGGGAGATAAATTGTTTTCACTAGATCCTCTGTTTTTGAATAATAAATTGTAACCTTTTTGGATTCTTTTTTGACAACATCGTTTTCACTCTAATTCAAATTTTTGAGAATAGGACACAGAGTAACATTTTTGTAGTAAATGTGAAAACAAAAAATCCTCACTTGCTCACAACAAACAGTCCTTTATTTGTCTTGCATTCTGCATTCATACAAATATTTATGAAAAGAAAGACAATTGTTCAATGCATACCTTGGAATGTATTTGCATCAATTATTACAAAATTTATTAGCATATATTCAATGTATATTTTGGAGTGCAGAGTGGAATCCTTGGGGTGTTCCAGATGATTACAGATGTGAGGTGATTGAGAATGATTTCCCAAGCATGTTCCTCTCCCTATAGAATTTGACAAGATGCTAGAGGCACTTTGATAGAACCAGCAGGGCTACTAGCTTCGAGGGCCTGCTCCCCCAAGAAGAAGAAGAAGCAGAAGAACTAAAAAGGAGAGGAATTATGTGTTTTTCATTGATTTCCCACTTGCGTTATTACATGGCTATTTATTATGATTCCTTACTAACAGAATTTTCCTCTTTGTGATTACAGGAATATTACAAAATGCCCAAAGGATATGCCAGACGATGAGACTGTTAATGAATTAGAATAAATTTGAATGAATCTGATTAAAATTCTGATACTGAGGACAGATGTCGTATAGGATGTCACGACATCGCGCTTCAGAACATGCAGATTGTATATGACAGTATGAACAGATTAAACAAGTAAATAACACAAGAGAATTGTTAACCCAGTTCGGTGCAACGTCACCTACATCTGGGGGCTACCAAGCCAGGGAGGAAATCCACTAAAATAGTATTAGTTCGAAGATCTAACAGCCACTGTATACAACCTTCTCACCTAACCACTACCCATGCAACTTCTACCTAAGAGCCACTCTTAGATATGAGAACCCCTCTCACTCCCTCTCAATCACTCACCCGTGTTTACAAACAAATCAAGGACACACCAGAGATTGCTCTCTGAACAATAGAGATCAACTCTACACACTCAGGTCCAACACTTGATGTTAGGGTAACATCAAGGTGGCTCACAAAACACTCAAGTCACAAAACTCACAAAATAACTCTTCAATCTCTGACTTGATTAAAAACCCGTGCAGCCTTCATGTTTATATAGCAGTGTACGTATCTGGGCTGCAACAACTTGCGCTGGATAAGCTCTATCATTCTCCTGAAAAATCTGCACTTAAAGATCTAAAAGATAAAGTTTTATCTTTTAGTTTTTATCTTCAATCTCTAATCCCTGAATGAAACTATTCAAGTTTGTAATTCAATCTTTAATTATCTTTTAATTCGTTCCTAAAGATAGAGCTCCTAATCTGTTGCTGACTGCACATTAATCTGTTAAAGATATAACAGATTTATGTGTCCAGTATTTTCGGGCAGGATGTCCTGGACATTGTATCCGACATCGTGGATCCTGCAGCTTCAATTCTTCATTTGACATTTTATCTTGCCTTGTGCATTGTGCAGCCCAATCTGATTCCTTGACATAATGTTAGACATCATGTGCAGCAACTCCAGCTTTCCTTCATTGTCTAAGTGCTTATGTTTTAACAAAATTTTAGCCAATCTTTTAAAACTAAGTAAAGCTAAGCACTAACAATCTCCCCCTTTGGCAAATTTTGTCTAAAACATACTTAGACACTTCCTGAGCAGGTACGAGCAGTCATGCAAGTGGGATCAGCAACTTTCATTATCAGAGTAATCAAGCACAGCAATATCTGTAGTGGTGACAGCAAAATTCTGCAAGTTGCAAATCTACAAGTCTTTTCCAGGATGTCAAGACATCTCACGTGACATCAGCTTTCTGCTCCCCCTGTCTCCATGCTCTTACTGCTGTGAAGTGAATATTCTGCTAGGCAGCAGTTCACTGCAGCATCTTCTATCAGCTACTAGTTTCAGTAGCTTACATCAATCATCATCAGCAGCAGCAGTATAAATACTACTCCCCCTCAAAATCATATAAATACTGCTCCCCCTCAAAATCATAAAAATACTACTCCCCCTGAAAATCATAAATCATGCATAATATCCTACTATACCAATCTCCCCCTTTTTAGACAGAATTTGGCAAAAGTAGAATGCATGAAATTAATGTACAAATATTACAGACCAATAACAATCAATTGTTCAAAGGGACATGCCCCAATAGCTAGTAAGAGTAAAAAGCAAAAGAAAAAATAAAGGTCTGATGGTCATGGGGTGGCATCAGAATCATCATCATCTGATTCTGTATCCTCTGCTGCATCTTCTTCTTCCTCAGCTGCTTCTCCATCATCAACGCCATTGTCTGAGAGTCTTTTGATCAGGCGTTCCAGCTCCATTTTCTTCTCTGTGTTGGCTTTGATGGTTGCCTCCAGCACCTTGCATGTGTCCTTGAGTTCAGCAATCAAATCATCCTTGGACACAGCACCTGAAGCAGCAACTTTCCCTGATGTCGAGACAATGTCTGGGACATGTGTCCCCTCAAACAGTTTGTAATGCAGGGATAGAGGAGATTCTCTCTTCTTCACAGAGTCAATGTTGTTTAAAATATTGGGATGTTGACTCAACATAATGCCACACAATACAGTTGGGAAGGCAATGGGTAATTTGACAGCAAAAGATTCTGAATGCTTAATAGTTTGATCAAAAATATAGTTTCCAAAATTAAATTTGGACTTGGTTCCAACAGCATACAGAAATTTACCCAAACCTGTGGCAACAGTGGAAGTATGATTGGTGGGTACCCAGTTGGCAGTGCCAATCCTATGCAGGATTGCATACTTCACACTTAGCTTCCCTGCAGAAAGCTTCCCTTTCTTTGGCCAATGCTGGACTTGCTTGGCAGTGATTTCCTTGGCAATTTGATGCTCAGAAACAGCAATATCCACCACTCCTTCAGTTGGTCTGCCCAGGTACTTGTTGATTACAGCAGGGGAGAATCTAATACATTTTCCTCTGACAAACACTTTCTGATACTCATCACTCTTTCTGTTTGTTATGTCAGAGGGAATGTTGACAATGAATTCCCTGACTAGATTTTCATAACAATCTCCCAACTTGGTGACAGTTTTCAGCAGTCCAGCAGCCTTGATGAGGTCCATGATCTCCTTGCAATCCAAGGCATCTCTTCCCAGTTCTCTTTCTAAAGCAAGTCTGCGTTGATATACAAATTTCCACCTTTCAACATTGCCAATGGAGTGGAATGAAATGTTGTCCAATGGGGCATCAGGGACATTTCCAGGCACCTTTTTCCCTGATTTCTTGGCTCTCTTGATGTCGGGAACATCTAGTTCGACATCATCATCAGAATCAGATGAGGAAATTTCTTTCCTCTTCTTGGAAGGGATTGCAACTTTGCTCCATCTGGATGTGGTAGGAGTGATTGGTGTGCTCTTCTTCTGTGCAGTAGTTTTGATTCGTCCAGACCTAGTAATGAGGGTTTTTCCCTTTCTGCTTTGTAATCTTTCTGCAATGCCAGGTGCCAACTTTTTGGCAATGGGTTCCTCATCAGATTCTACTTCTTCTAGGTCAATGAAGTCACCTGGAGCAGGTTCTGGTGCCCTTGGTGCAGGGGTCTCCTCTGTGGCTTGATCCTCTTCCTCTGTTGATTTCTCTTCACTGGATGAAGAGAGGACTTCAGCATTTGGGGTGGAAGACGTTGGGACATCTTTATCAGCATCAGGGACAGAAGCATTTTTCAAAATGCTATTCACAAAACTGCGGATCTTCTTATCCATCTCAGTGTCTTCTTCCCTAGGGCTTGTTGCAAAACTAGGGTTTTCAGAAATCTTCACTCCCTGTTGTCTTTTAGGGACCAGTTTCTCAGGAACAGGGCCTGGACCAGGAATCATTTGTATGGGTTGGATATTGAGTGCAGGTTGTTCCTGGTTTGATGGAGTTTTGGAGGATGATGGAGATGATGGTACAGAGGGTGAAACAGGGGATGAGGTTTCTTTTGGTGAGGTAGCCATGGAGAAGCAGAGCTTTGGGAGTGGTTTCGTGAATATCTGAGAAGTGTTGGGGAATGCTGATGAAAACGAGATTGCCACGAAAATGTAAGTTTGAATGAGGAATGTAGGAGAACTTGTGAAACGGAGGTTGAATTTGTTTTGGCCCAGTAGTGAACGTGCTATTAATGTTGAGTGAGAAGTTTGAACACGTTCAGATAGAAGTAACTGCTATAACTCCTCTAGCAGACAAATGCCCAGCTTGCCCCTCAGTTTTTCAAACTGATTTGCATCCAATGCCTTTGTGAAAATATCTGCTACTTGTTCCTCAGTGGCAACATGCTCCAGTGTGATAACTTTATCATCAACAAGATCTCTAATATAGTGATGTCTAATGTCAATGTGCTTGGTTCTGCTGTGTTGAACAGGATTTTTAGAAATACTAATAGCACTCATGTTGTCACAGTACAATGTCATGACATCTTGTTCGACATTATACTCCTTCAGCATCTGCTTCATCCAAACTAGTTGTGAACAGCTGCTTCCTGCTGCAATATACTCTGCTTCTGCAGTAGATAGGGACACACAGTTCTGCTTCTTGCTGAACCATGAAATAAGATTGTTTCCCAAATAGAAACATCCCCCAGAAGTGCTTTTTCTGTCATCTGCACTTCCAGCCCAATCAGCATCACAATATCCAACCAGCATTGAATCTGAACAATGACAGTACATAATCCCATAGTCACTGGTGCCATTTACATATTTCAGAATTCTCTTTACTTGATTCAAGTGACTTATCTTGGGATTGGCTTGATATCTTGCACAAACACCTACTGCAAAGGTGATGTCAGGTCTGCTTGCTGTTAAATATAGTAAGCTCCCAATCATGCTTCTGTACAGACTTTGATCAACACTGGTGCCAGCTTCATCCTTTGACAGCTTCAAGTGAGTAGGTGCAGGTGTTCTTTTATGGCTGGCATTTTCCATCCTAAACTTCTTGACAATGTTCTTTGCATACTTGCTTTGTGAGAGGAATATGGAGTCTTCCATCTGCTTCACTTGGAGTCCCAAAAAATAAGTCAGCTCTCCAACAAGACTCATCTCAAATTCAGATTGCATCTGTTGGACAAAATGTCGAAGCATCTCATTCGACATCCCTCCAAACACAATGTCATCAACATATATCTGTGCTATCATCAAGTTTTCAGCATCTTGTTTGACAAAGAGAGTCTTGTCAATTCCTCCCTTCCTATACCCTTGCTGAGTAAGGAACTCTGTTAGCCTTTCATACCAAGCTCTTGGAGCTTGCTTCAATCCATAGAGAGCCTTCTTGAGCCTGTATACATGATCTGGATGAGTTGGATCTACAAATCCCTTTGGCTGCTCCACATAGACTTCTTCATTCAGGTATCCATTCAGAAACGCACTCTTCACATCCATCTGGTACAGCTTGAATTTGAGGATGCAAGCTACACCAAGTAACAATCTGATGGACTCAAGTCTAGCAACAGGGGCGAAAGTTTCATCAAAGTCTACACCTTCAATCTGAGTGTAGCCTTGAGCAACAAGTCTGGCCTTGTTTCTGGTTATAACACCTTCTTCATTGGTTTTGTTCTTGAAGATCCACTTGGTGCCAATCACATTAGTTCCCTCGGGTCTAGGAACTAGCTCCCAAGCTTCATTCCTTTTGAATTGCTCCAATTCTTCTTGCATAGCATTGATCCAGAACTCATCAGTCAGTGCCTCTTTCACATTCTTTGGCTCAGTTTTGGAGACAAAGCATGAATTGGAGACAATCTCAATCTCCCTTGATCTTGTAGTGACTCCTCTGTTTGGATCTCCTATAATCAGCTCCTTGGGGTGCATCTTCTGGATTCTAATGGAGGAACTCTTGTCAGGTTGATTGATGTTTGGTTCATCTGTAGCAGAATCAGAGTTTTCTGCATTTTCTGCATTTTCTGCACTTTTAGCTGTATCTGCTACATTGTCTCCCGATGTTCTGACATCGTCTTCGACATCCTTCTTTCTTGCTGGAGTTAGATCATCAACAACCACATTGATGGATTCCATCACAGTTCTGGTTCTGGAATTGAATACTCTATATGCTCTGCTGTTTGTAGAGTATCCCAAGAATATTCCTGCATCACTCTTGGGATCCATCTTTCTCCTTTGCTCTCTATCTGCCAAAATGTAACATGGACTTCCAAAGATGTGGAAGTGCTTGACAGTTGGCTTCCTCCCTTTCCAGATTTCATACAGTGTGGTTGGAGTCCCTCTTCTAAGTGTGACTCTGTTGTGGATATAGCATGCTGTGTTCATGGCTTCAGCCCAGAGATTATAGGGAAGTTCTTTGGCATGAAGCATGACCCTAGCAGCTTCTTGCAGAGTCCTGTTTTTCCTTTCAACTATGCCATTTTGTTGTGGTGTGATGGCTGCAGAGAACTCATGAGTGATGCCTTCAGATGTGCAGAATTCAGTAAACTTGTTGTTTTCAAACTCTCTGCCATGGTCACTCCTAATTCTCTTGATGACACAGTCTTTTTCTCTTTGAAGTCTTAGACTCAACTCTTTGAATACTTCAAAGGTGTCTGATTTCTCTCTGATAAAGTTGACCCAGGTAAATCTGGAGAAATCATCCACAACAACATAGGCATACCTCTTTCCTCCAAGGCTTTCAACTTGCATAGGCCCCATCAAGTCCATGTGAAGTAGTTCCAGCACCCTGGAAGTGGTCTGATGTTGAAGCTTCTGGTGGGACATCTTGACTTGCTTTCCAATCTGACATTCACCACAGATTCTGCCTTCTTCTATTTTCAGATTGGGAATGCCTCTAACAGCACCTTTGTCAATGATTTTCTTCATGCCTCTTAAGTGCAGATGTCCAAATCTTTGATGCCATATTTTGACTTCATCTTCTTTGGAGGATAGACATGTGGAGGAGTAACTGGTTTCTTGAGGTGTCCATAGGTAACAGTTGTCCTTTGATCTGCTGCCCTTCATTAGAACTTCACTCTTCTCATTTGTCACCAAGCATTCTGACTTTGTGAAGTTTACATTGAATCCTTCATCACACAACTGACTGATGCTGATCAAGTTTGCAGTCAGTCCCTTCACCAGCAGTACTTTGTTCAGACTAGGAAGTCCATCATGGACTAGCTTTCCCATTCCAGTGATCTTTCCTTTAGAGCCATCTCCAAATGTCACATAGCTAGTGGAGCAAGGTTCAATGTTCACCAGGAATTCTTTAACTCCTGTCATGTGTCTGGAACAGCCGCTATCTAGGTACCAATCTTCCTTAGCTGATGCTCTAAGTGAAGTATGAACAACAAGACTAACAATCTTGTGTTTTGGAACCCACATCATCTTCCTTCCGCTGCTGCTACTTTGAGTTCCATGATGTGGATGGCCATGTAGATGATAGCAAAAGGGCTTTATGTGACCATACTTGCCACAGTAGTGACACCTCCACTTCTTTCTTTTGCTCTTTTTCTGCTGCGTTCCATGATGTCGAGACCGATGTTGTGACATCGTGGCTCCAGTGCTGTTTTTGGCAGGAACAAATTCTGTCATGGTTGTTCTGCCAGCAGATTTATGATTAAATCCAAGTCCTCTCTGGTTTCCAACATTCTTCCCAAGCTGTAGCACCTCATCAAGCATATCTGAGCCTTTATTCAGCATCTTTATTGATTTTGTCATGTTTTCCAGTTTAGAGTTCAGAAAACCAATTTCTCCTTTAAGCTCAGAGATCTCCTCTTCATGTGCCTCCTTCTCAGCCTCCAGATTTGCAATGATCTTCTTCAGTTGTGCTTCTTGCTGAAGAATCTTCTCACTTTTGATGCATAGTTCTCTATAGGATATAGCAAGCTCATCAAAAGTGATTTCAATATCAATATCACTTGAATCTTCATCAGATTCAAATCTCCCAGTGAGTGCATTCACATCTCTGTCAGAATCACTTTCTTGTTCACTCTCTGTATCATCAGACCAACATACAGAAAGTCCTTTCCTCTGCTTCTTGAGATGGGTGGGACATTCAGCTTTGATGTGTCCATAGCCTTCACACCCATGGCATTGAATTCCTTTGCTGTGACTGGGCTTTTCATCTGACTTCTTCTGGTATTCACTACCTTTCCTGATGTCGAAAGGGATGTTCCGGACATGTGGTTTCTGCCTCCTGTCCATTCTTTTCAGCACTTTGTTGAACTGTTTTCCAAGGAGCACAACTGCGTTAGTCAGACCTTCATCAGTATCCAGGTCATACTCATCTTCTTCTCCTTCATCATTGGACACGAACGCCAGGTTCTTGCTCTTCTTTTCAGTCCTATCCGAGAGTCCTAGCTCAAAGGTTTGAAGGGAACCAATGAGTTCATCTACTCTCATGTTGCAAATGTCTTGGGCCTCCTCTATTGCAGTGACTTTCATGTCAAATCTCTTAGGCAAAGATCTGAGGATCTTTCTCACCAGCTTTTCATCTGTCATCCTTTCTCCCAAGGCAGTGCAAGCATTGGCAATTTCAAGAATGTTCATGTGGAAGTCATGAATGCATTCTTCCTCCTTCATCTTCAGATTTTCGAATTTTGTAGCCAATAGTTGCAATCTGGACATCTTCACTTTGGAGGTTCCTTCATGAGTGGTTTTCAGAATCTCCCATGCATCCTTGGCAACTGTGCATGTGTTGATCAATCTGAAGATATTCTTGTCAACTCCATTGAATAGGGCATTCAAGGCTTTGGAGTTTCCAAGTGCCAATTCGTCTTCTTCTTTTGTCCAGTCTTCTTCTGGCTTCAATTCATCAGTGGGCTTTCCTTCTGTGTCCAGCATCTTGGGATGTTCCCAGCCTTTGATGACAGCTTTCCAGGTTCTGCTATCCAGTGATTTGAGGAAGGCCACCATCCTTGCTTTCCAGTATTCATAGTTGGTTCCATCCAGAATTGGTGGTCTGTTCACTGGTCCTCCTTCTTTCTCCATGTTCATCAGAATTTATCTCCCTAGATCTCACTCAGTGATTTAGAGTGCCTGCTCTGATACCAATTGAAATTCTGATACTGAGGACAGATGTCGTACAGGATGTCACGACATCGCGCTTCAGAACATGCAGATTGTATATGACAGTATGAACAGATTAAACAAGTAAATAACACAAGAGAATTGTTAACCCAGTTCGGTGCAACGTCACCTACATCTGGGGGCTACCAAGCCAGGGAGGAAATCCACTAAAATAGTATTAGTTCGAAGATCTAACAGCCACTGTATACAACCTTCTCACCTAACCACTACCCATGCAACTTCTACCTAAGAGCCACTCTTAGATATGAGAACCCCTCTCACTCCCTCTCAATCACTCACCCGTGTTTACAAACAAATCAAGGACACACCAGAGATTGCTCTCTGAACAATAGAGATCAACTCTACACACTCAGGTCCAACACTTGATGTTAGGGTAACATCAAGGTGGCTCACAAAACACTCAAGTCACAAAACTCACAAAATAACTCTTCAATCTCTGACTTGATTAAAAACCCGTGCAGCCTTCATGTTTATATAGCAGTGTACGTATCTGGGCTGCAACAACTTGCGCTGGATAAGCTCTATCATTCTCCTGAAAAATCTGCACTTAAAGATCTAAAAGATAAAGTTTTATCTTTTAGTTTTTATCTTCAATCTCTAATCCCTGAACGAAACTATTCAAGTTTGTAATTCAATCTTTAATTATCTTTTAATTCGTTCCTAAAGATAGAGCTCCTAATCTGTTGCTGACTGCACATTAATCTGTTAAAGATATAACAGATTTATGTGTCCAGTATTTTCGGGCAGGATGTCCTGGACATTGTATCCGACATCGTGGATCCTGCAGCTTCAATTCTTCATTTGACATTTTATCTTGCCTTGTGCATTGTGCAGCCCAATCTGATTCCTTGACATAATGTTAGACATCATGTGCAGCAACTCCAGCTTTCCTTCATTGTCTAAGTGCTTATGTTTTAACAAAATTTTAGCCAATCTTTTAAAACTAAGTAAAACTAAGCACTAACACTGATTGATAAGAAGGAGCCCAAGTATTTGACTGCATGAAATGGGAATAAGTCCCTCAATACAGAACGACATTCACAGAAACAGACTTACACTTATAAAACAGGAACAAAAACAGTGCAGGTACTTGGAGGGGTGGTGGGTGGGCTTCCTCCCTTCCCAAATGTTACTCACAGTTCTCTGTCTTTCCCCTCTCCACTCTTCTCCCTTTATTCCATTCCCATTACTCAAATCTGTTTCCTGGCCCTAGATGCCATGTGGACAGGTTGTTACAAGCCACTCTTTCTATGTACTGATTACACTTCCCTTGCACACTGCCCAAAACAGCCTCTAATCTCCTACATTCCCTCCTAGTTTTCCTTATACCCACCCACTTGTTATGGATGAATATCTTTCACTGGTGCTGCAAGTGGCCAGCTCCAAGGTGTATCATGATTTGTAATTTGACAACTGAGGATGCTCTTAACTGCAACTGTAATAACTAATGATTGCTTATGAATTTCTTTGACAGTGTTATCATGACACCTCCAACCAAGGTTACAGATGAGCTAGTGCAGATCATCCTTGGTCCAGGTCTGGAACCTGGAGCAGCAGAGGTCTTTCTCAAGTTTATTTGTTACTCTGGTGGCCCTCTTCCTGAGGAACTAGTACCTCAAGTAAAGGTAAGCCTTCAAACACCAGTAGTTTGAGAAGCCAAAATCCAACAAACATAATAATATGTGTAATTTCTCTTCTTTCAGTGCCCGATTTTGATAGCATGGGGTGACAAGGATCCTTGGGAACCAATTGATATTGGAAGAAATTATGGAAATTTTGATTTTGTTGAAGACTTCATTGTCCTTCCCAATGTTGGACATTGCCCCCAGGTACTCTCTCTCTCTCTCTCTCTCTCTCTCTCTCTCTCTATTGTGTTCATGCCCTTGCTTGCTCCCATATGTAATGATTATTTTCATTTTCCCTCATGGCTTTCCTAAGTTAGTATCAACTTAAAATTGCCAACATATTAACACCATGACATGTTAAGAATTGAAAACAAAAAAAAAACATAGCAAGAGAAAGACAGAGAGAGAATATTGTTGGTAGAAGATTATTTTGCTTCCTGTCTACATGTTTATTTATATAAGGTGTTTAGAAATTAGAATATGTCTGTACATGGGAATGTCTGTCAATTTACAGGAGAGGTATGTTGGTTTTGTAATCTTTCTTTTGGGCTTCACCATTTGCACCCCTGCTTGCACCTCTAGTTCTGCTTCTTTGTTTCTGTTTTTATGTTGCTGTGTATGCTTCCCTATCACACTTACAATCAGGGAATCATATCTCTGCTTAGAGGCTTTGAATTGTCCTCAGGTCTAAAGATTAATTATGCTAAAAGCTAGTTTGGGATTATAGGAGGTATGGTTAATTGGGCCGATGAAGCAGCCCAAATCCTAAATTGTAGGCAATTGGAAACTCCTTTCTATTATCTGGGTATCCCTATTGGGGCTAAACCCTCAAGCAGGTTGGTGTGGGAGCCTTTGATAAAAAAATGTGAATCTAAATTATCCAAGTGGGCACAGAAAAATATATCCATGGCAGGAAAGGTCTCTCTGATAAATTCTGTCCTCAATGCTTTACCAATTTACCTCTTATCCTTCTTCAAGATTCCTCAAAAGGTAGCTCATAGATTGGTAGCATTGCAAAGGAATTTTTTATAGGGGGGAGAAAAGGATTACAAGAAAATTCCGTGGGTAAAATGGAAGGTTATTTGCCTTCCTAAGGCTGAAGGGGGTCTGGGGATTAAAGAAATATCTAAATTCAATGTAGCTTTGCTGGGCAAATGGATATGGGCCTTAGCTTCTGGTCAGCAGCATTTATGGGCTAGAATCATTAACTCCAAATATGGAGGTTGGACAGAGTTCCAGTTTGGACGAGACAAAAAGGGATTTTCCTACTGGTGGAGGGACTTGAGGAAGCTTTATCATCAGAAATGTGGCTATCCAAGAAATGTGGCTATGTCTTCACTTGGAGGCTCCTCAAGGACAGGCTCCCCACTAAGGGTAATCTCTTAAGAAGAAATGTGGCTATCCAAGAGGCTGTTTGTCCTCTCTGTGGTCAAGTGTAGGAGGAAGTAGGTCATCTCCTCTTTAATTGTAAAAGGACAATAGGCCTGTGGTGGGAATCCATGAGATGGATTCAGGCTGTAGGACCTCTTCCAGCTTCCCCAGCAAGCCATTTTGCCCAATTTTGTGATGGGTTTGGTGCAGACATAAATCATAGCAGATGGTGTGGGTGGTGGGTTGCTCTAACTAGTGCTATATGGCAGCATAGGAACCTCCTGATCTTTCAAGGAAATCCTTTTGATTCCTCTAAAGTCATGGAAAAGGCTATGTTTCTAGTTTGGTCTTGGCTAAAAGCTAGAGACAAAGGCTTCAACACTAGTTTTAACCACCGGTCTTCCAACATATCGGACTCCTTTGGTTAATCTATGTGGGGTTGCCTTTCCTGTTGGGTTAGTTTGGGTTTTCTTTTGGAGGGCAGCACCAGAGGTGCTTTGTATTTCCTTTCATTCAGTACCCCTTGTACTGCTTACATTATCTTAATAATATATTATATTTTCTGCCTTCAAAAAAAAAACTCTACAAGCAAAATATCCTACTTTGTATTTAATAAGCAATCAGCAGACCTTTCTATTTCTATTTTTTACACGTTTAAAACTCAAACATATAAAATATAAAATATATAACAAACTAACATAGATAAAGACAAAAAAAAAAGGAAATATAAACTCACCTCACTTTTTCACTAGAAGGAACAGATTGTACGAAGGATAGAGGTTGAGATAATCCAGTGGTTGTATCCTATGAACAAAGAAGCTATCAGTAAAACAATAAATAATTATACCCATTTGAGTTCAGTTTAATTTTTTATGACAATATTGAACGCAGCTGCAAGTAAAAAAGTTACTATGATCACAAATAAATATCAATCAAATTTGGTAACTAACTTAAGCAATTTGGTCTTCAAGTTAGTGTGTATCAGCCAACCAAATTGACTGGTTCAGAACTTTATTTTTCAATATTAAGGATAAATTTACCTAAATATTAATTTCTCAAACTAAATTGAAAATTTTAAAAGTTAATGATTAAATTCATTTTTGTAATATGAAAAGGATTTAAATTGATTAATAGAACTAGTATCAAAGCCACCAAATTGATGCAGTGCAGCTTCTAGAACAACACAACAATCTTATAACCTTGACAAATTTTTGCAGCTTCCTTGACAAGTAAAGACAGGCCAAGCATCACCATGGATGCTTTGCATTGTGACTCAACTTGAGGAAACCAACCAAATGATGAAAATGGTTCCGGTTTTGATTACTACATGCATTCCAAGCTCATTGACTGATAGCTCTCAATTCAACCTTGAGAGGAACTATTCTGATCACTGCCCTATTATCCTCAAATCCAAGATCATTGACTGGGGCCCTAAGCCTTTTAAGGTCTTTGATGGCTGGTTAAAGATCAAGGACTACCAGCAAGTGGTGAAGGATTGCTGGTCTGCTTATCAGCCCATGGGGTGGGGGGGCTTTGCCTTAAAAAACAAGCTTAAGAACCTTAAACACAGGTTGAAAAGGTGGAGTAAGGAGAATTCAACAGATATATATACTCAAATAAAGCACCTCCAACAGAATATGAATGAGTTGGAGAATTCTATGTCATCTCAGCCTTCGGAGCAACAAATCAAGCAGCTGAAGGAACTTCAATCTAAGCTATGGGAAAAGGCTAATCTCCATGAATGTATCTTGAGACAGAAAGCTAGAAGTAGATGGGTTAAAGAGGGGGATAGCAACAGTTCGTATTTCCACAAACTAATCAATTACAGTAGGAGGAGAAATGCTATCAGGGGTTTGTTAATTGATGGTTCTTGGGTTGAAGACCCTCTCTTGGTTAAGGCTGAGGTTTTACAGCACTTTCAAAATAGATTCCATGAACCTCAGCTTCAAAGACCTAACCTAGATGGAGTACATTTCAGTGTCTTATCTGCTTTTCAAAAGGATAGCATGGTAGAACCTTTTAAAGAAAAGGAGATCACTTGTGCTGTGTGGAGCTGTGGTAACGATAAAAGCCCAGGGCCTGATGGGTTTAATTTCAGATTTATTAAGCATTTTTGGCAGGAGCTTAAACCTGATTTTCTGAGGTTCCTTGATGAATTCTTTGTTAATGCTTCCTTCCCCAAAGGCAGCAACTCCTCCTTTATTGCACTCATTCCTAAAGTGAAAGAACCCCAAGCTATCAATGACTTCAGACCAATATCCCTCATAGGCTGTACTTATAAAATTATTGTCAAATTGCTGGCTAACAGGCTGAGAAAAGTTATGCCATATCTTGTAGATGAAAGGCAGACAACATTTATAAAAGGCAGACAATTGCTCCATGGAGTGGTGCATTTCTGCTGCTGCCTACCTCAACTGTGCACTGTTGTAGCTCCCTTTCTGCTATTATGGAATTCCAATTGGTGTCAATCCAAGAAGAAGGGTGGTCTGGGATCCAATTTTAAGGAAGTTTGAGGCTAAGCTGAGCAAATGGAACCAGAGAAATATCTCTATGGCTGGTAAAACCACACTTATCAATGCTGTCCTAACAGCATTAATAGGATTTCCCTCAGCTGTCTTTTTTCAGGGCTCCCTCAACTGTCATTAATAGGATTTCTGCCATCCAAAGGAAATTTCTTTGGGGAGGAAATCCAGAAGGGAGGAAGATTGCTTGGATTTCTTGGAGTCATTGTTGTACTCCTAAACATATGGGAGGGTTAGGGATCAAAGACATTCAAATCCTCAATAAGGCTCTTCTATTCAAATGGAAATGGATGATGTTCCATCAACCAGACCAACTTTGGAACAGGATTCTGGTTTCTAAATACAATGGTTGGAGGGGTTTGGGTCAGGGGCCTAGAAAGTTATACTTCTCTACTTGGTGGGCTGACTTAAGGGTCATTACTCAACACCAGAGCATGAATACTGCTTCTAACCAAATCTGCTGGAAGGTGGGTAGAGGCGACCAATTCCTCTTTTGGGAAGATCCTTGGGGTGATGAAGGAATCCATCTCAAAGACCAATTCCCTATATTATTCAGAATTTCTTCCCAAAGAGATCTCAGGGTGGCAGAGGTGGGATCTTGGACTGAGAATGGATGGGTTTGGAACATGGCTTGGAGAAGACATCTTTTTGATAATGAGTTGCAGCTAGCTTCTAAATTCATTGACCAGATCCACGCAATTAGGCTAAACATCAAATTGAAGGACACCTGGGTTTAGAGAGCTTAAGCTAATGGGGTTGTCTCAACTAAATCTACTTACCAAGTCATTAAATCTGAGTTGGATGATGAAGGTCAGCATTTGGGGTTCCAGCAACTCTGGAAGATTAAAATCCCTCCTAAAGAATTATCTTTTGCCTGGAGGTTGCTATGGGATAGACTCCCTACTAAGGATAACCTGGTCAAGAGACAAATTAAGGTTGAAAATGACCTCTGCCCTTTCTGCCATAGCCAACCTGAAACTGCATCCCACTTGTTTTTCACTTGTGATAAAATTATGCCTTTGTGGTGGGAATTCTTATCATGGGTAAAGGAAGACAAGGCGATCCACTGCAGGCCAATGGATAATTTTCTTCAGCACTATTCTTCAACAGCATCAAAGGATTCTAACAGAAGATGGAAAATGTGGTGGCTAGCAGTTACAAATTCAATTTGGAGACTCAGGAATGATATGATATTCCATAATCAATCCTTTGATATGACTAAGCTGACATATAGCACTCTATTCCTTTTATGGACTTGGCTGAGGGGTTGGGAAAGGGACTTCAAGCTTCCTTTCCATTGCTGGTCTTCAGCAATGTCTATAGTCTTTAGCTAATGTTTCTTGTTTGGTAGGGTGATGATTTGTGTAGGGTGTTTTCTATTCCTGATCTTACAGGATCTTATTATTTTTATCTTATAGAATTTATAATAAATCATCATAATGGAAAGTAAAAACATGCATTCCTGAGTCTAAATTAGCTCTGTCTGGTACTTTATCTATTCTAATATAAATTATCTTTGCTTAAAAAAAACATGCATTCCAAGCATCATCATAGCTCAAACCACCACACTCTTTATCAGACAAGGCACCACACTGGACAGGAGAATGGGACCCCATTTTGAAATCCCTCCAACATGTCTCATAGCACTTGTAAGCAACTATAATGACTTAGTATCGTCTTAGTCTAATTTAAATCTCCAAATTCACAGAAACATGAACGGGTAACAAAACCTATTGTTTGGAAAAATAATCATATTGCCTAGTCTCAGCTTACTCAAATATCAATCATATTTGTTAGTCTAACTAGGGTTTCGAAACATCACAACAGAGACAGACCATTGAACAATGGATTTTTATCATTAACATACAACAGAGACATACCTTCGATGGCTTCCCTGGGAGTCTTAAAGCCAAGCACAATGGACTTCCAAAATTGAGTCCCACCCTTTCCGGGACTCTTTCCTTTCCTAGTTTTCTTCGACCTGGGAAAGTGAGCAAATGTTCAAACGAGGAACGCCTAATGTTAAAACGAAAGGACGTACCTCAAACGATAAGTGGCAGTCACGAACTCCACAAAGACGAACTCCACAATGTGGTTGCAGTCACGGAAACGCAGCCCAGTTTGCGACAAAGACGAACTCAGGCAAAAGGAGAAACAAGAAGAACGCCCTGGGATTACCCTTTCCGGGACTCTTTCCTTTCCTAGTTTTCTTCGACCTGTGAAAGTGAGCAAATATTAAAACGAGGAATGCCTAATGTTAAAATGAAAGGACGCACCTCAATCGATAAGTGGCAGAGACGAACACCACAAAGACGAACTCCACAATGTGGTTGCAGTCACGGAAGCGCAGGCCAATTTGCAACAAAGACGAACTTAGGCAAAAGGAGAAAGAAGATGAATGATAGGGTTCAAGCGCGCGGGTTGTGCAATTTCATATTTTTAATATATAATGATAACAACATCGGTTTTTTAAAAATAACCGATGTTAACATCAACTACGTAACATCGGTTTTCTTAAAACCGATGTTAACATCAACTCGATAACATCGGTTTTTCCAAAACCGATGTTAACTACTCCATAGTAACATCGGTTATTAAAATAACCGATGTTAATATCGAGTAGTTAACATCGGTTTCGGAAAAACCGATGTTAACTAAGTCTACTTATTTACAAAAATGTCATCGCACTTTTGTTAACATCGATATTGTGAATAACCGATGTTAACTGTCCGATGTTATATCTAAAAATTGTAGTAGTGTTTCTTCAGCCTTGATGTCATCTTCAAGAGCAAAATATTTTTCTTGAAATCCTGCATCTTCTTCTAAAGAATTATCTTGAACAAAAGAGTTAGCTTCATCACAAACCGCATGCACAAATTCTTCTACAATTAAAATTCATTTATTGAATACCCTATATGCCTTACTATGTAGTGAATAAACAAGAAAGATAGCCTCGTCAACCTTTGCATCAAATTTTCCAAGAGAGTATTTACCGTTGTTTAAAATGAAACACTTAAAACCAAAAAATCTCAAGTGTGAAATGTTTGGTTTTCTTCCCTTATACAATTCATAAGAAGTTTTCTTCAAAATAAGTCTAATAAGCACTTTGTTCAAGGTGTAACACACAGTATGTACAACATCTGCCCAAAAGTACTTAGGCAACCTTGTTTCACTTGAAAGGATTCTTGCACCCTCTTCAAGGGATCTATTTTTCCTCTCCACAACACCATTTTGCTGAGGTGTTCTTGGGGATGAAAAATTGTGGTGAATTCCATTTTCTTCACAAAAGTTTTCAAAAGGCTCATTTTGAAATTCACCTCCATGATCACTTCTAATTGAAACAATGTTAAGAACTTTTTCATTTTGAGTCACCTTGGCAAGTTTATGAAAAGCATCAAAAGCTTCATTTTTGGTTTTCAAAAACAAGGTCCAAGTAAACCTTGAGTCATCATCCACAATAACCAAGCCATAGTAATTTCCACTTAAACTCATAGTTCTAGAGGGACCAAATAAATCAATGTGAAGTAGTTCAAGGGGTTTTGAAGTAGAAACAACATTTTTGCTTTGAAAAGAGGTTTTAACTTATTTCCCTTTTTTACAAGCTTCACACAGTTTATCTTTCTTAAACTTGAGTTTTGGAAGACCAATTACTAAGTCTTTCCTAATTAGATGATTTAAATGATGCATATTAATGTGTGCAGTCCTACAATGCCACAACCATGAATCATCTATTTTACTCACCAAGCAACTTAGTTCATGAAAAACATGCTTGCTCATTCAACATATAGATGTTACCTATTCTCTTACCAATGTGGATAACTTAATCAGATATGGCTTCACTTATAAGGCATCAATTTCTATTAAATTCAATCTTGAAATCTTTATCACAAAGTTGACTAATGCTGAGAAGATTATGCTTTAGTCCATCCATATATAACATATTATTTATCTGAATTTTGTGTTGATTCCTTATATTTCCTTCTCCCATTATCTTTCCTTTGTTATTGTCTACAAACGTGATGTATCCACCATCCTTTGACACAAAGTCGGAGAGTTTGGACTTGTCACCGGTCATGTGCCTAGAGCAGCCATTATCCAAGTACCATAGGGAATCCCTTGCTTTTAGGAACACCTCAATTTCTTCACTTGTTGACAGATCATCCATGGACTTTGCCATTAAGCACACGTTAGCAATTTCTTCATCACTTAAAGAGTTGGAAGTTATTGATGCACTATCTTCCCATGTTATGTAAGCTTTCTTTTGTTTCCTGTCCTTCTTCCCCTTCTTTTCACCACCATGTTTTCTAAGATAGATAGGATACTCAGATTTAATGTGGCCTTGCTTACCACATTCAAAACATGTGTAGTTGTTGTTGTTGAAGTTGTCAACCTTCTTGGAGGATTTGGAGAACTTTCTATCCTTTGATTTCTTGAGAAACTTTCCAAATTTTCTTACCATCAAATTGAAGTTTTCAGCATCTTTCTCACTGTTGGAACTGTTTTAATATTCTTCCCTTGATGAGTTGACCTTCAGTGCTATTCCTTTTCTTCTCTTTTATGTTTCTTTTGCATAAGACTATTGAGTCGGTTCATGTTCATAGACTAGCAATTTATTGAAGAGAGCTTCCATCGTCATTGTAGCTAGATTCTTGGATTCCTTGATTGTTGTAATCTTTGGCTCCCAAGTTCTTGTGAGACAATTTAAGATCTTGATTTTTAGCTCTTCATCTTCAGCCATTTTTCCTAAACCCAGGAGATGATTCACAATGTGAGTGAATCTTGTTTGAAGTTCTGAAATGGTTTCCCCATTCTTCATTCGAAATACTTCATATTCAGATAGAAGAGTTATGGCATCCCTAAATAATGACTGGTTTGATAGTAATAAATTAAATAGCTGAAACCATGGGAATTTTTTTTTCTTTTCTCTCTCTTTTTTTCGCATTGTTATTCATTTCACGGTAGTTAAATTCAGAAGGAAAATTATCACTATAGAGTCCTGAATGGCCAGCTCACAACTCTATTCGGATTCATTTCTTCCTGATCACTCATAACCTCTAAACTATTTTGCTCTTTCAAAAATATATCAGCCATCATTTTAGGTCGTCACGTGAGAAATAATAAGATGCGATCGGTAAACTCTTTTCAATTAAAATTCGTTAACATTTCTTTTTCAAATAACAAGATAAAACATAATTGTTTTTATCATCTAAAACTTTCCAAAATATGGGAGTTTGCAAAATAACATAGTGACATCCAGAGCAAAGGTAACAATTGTGGTGGCTTCAGCCACAATATATACAATCATCAAAATTTCTATACAATAGGTCTACCCACCCAAAATCAAAAGAGTAAACTTAGCAGTCTGAACTAGATACACCCACCCACAAAAAGTATGTACGCCTAGTCTAAGGAGTTGTCTGCTGTGATGAAGAGTCATCACTATTCGTTGTCCCTCCAGGGCCACTCTCCTCTGTAGAGTCTGCCTCAGATGCTGACATAATATCCTCTGGAGAATCAACATCAGGGAGTGAGTCTTCATCATCCTCAAGTAAGTCAAGGGCATCCATAGCAGGTTCTGGAGGTAATTCCTCTGGGTCCTCTTCAAGATCCTCTTTAGAGGATGACACCTCTATCACTTGAACCGGCTCAACTAGTCGATATGGAGTAGGTGTAGGTAGTATCGACTCCACAGGCTATTGAAGTGTGCGTGCGGGTTCCTCCGGATGTACTAATGAAGTAGCAGTGAGTCGAATTGTGCCACAGAATCGGCACCTCTCATTGCCTTCGAGGGTCTCCCAAACACCCTCTAGGCACTCCATCACAACGCGATCATGGATCAACTCCGCTGCCATCGTGATCTACAAGAGATAAAAAAAAGAGGGTAGACTCTTTCACAAGAAATCTAACTACACAGGTAACAATACAATGCGACCCATAACGGCTACGCATAGTCAGAAGGTCTTTTTCAAGGGATTTCCTCTCTGGTAATCGATTACCAAAGTATGTAATTGATTACTAGTGCCCAGAAACGAATTACACAGCCTTTGCACAGTGGAATCTAAAGTTACACTGTGTAATCGATTACACATAAATGGTAATCGATTACCAGTAGTAGGTAACACTATGTAATCGATTACACACAACTGGTAATCGATTACCAGTGCCCTATCATACTGTGTAATCGATTACACACAATTGGTAATCGATTACCAGAAGCTACTTAACATCCTGTCTCCATTTTTTTAAACCCTGTAATTGATTACCCACGAATGGTAATCGATTACCAGAGGGTAATTTTCAGATAACACCTAAGATAAATAGCTGGTCAGCCACCACACAAGCCTCCTTGCTTCATGGACTTTGTTCTTTTATTGGTTGACTGTCAGGAGCTCGCCTGCTTAGGTATGTCACAGGTTCTCACTGACTGACTATGCCCGGGTTGGGTCAGGATTAGCCAAGCTTGGTTTTGGGCAATAGCACCCCACCTGACGTCCCCAAGGTCTCCTGACCCCCGCGACATATCTCCAGGTACCACTCTGTGGTCAACAAACAAAAGTAGGAAGACTGACTCTTCCACGTTTCTCACATCAAGCTTATTGGATTATGGGGCACCCGTCATATGTGGTACTAGGTGGCGATCGGGCGATGGCGAAAATCAACTCTCCCATTTCCACAAGTCAGGCATAAGCACACCATCCCCAGTTGCCCACCTTTAAATTGAGCTCACGCACTCCTACGTAGCCCTTATTCTCGTTCCTCTCAGCACCGGGTCCCCATCAACCCCTCCAAGCTTCCACAATATCCAAACAATTCAATTTCATTTGTCATGAAACTACCCTAAACCAAGAAAAACAGAGTAGAGGTAGAAAACTCTGCACAAAACTCATTCAAATTCCACAATTTTTCCTACTCACATACCCCAATAACATTCTTTTTGTTCTGATTCGTTAACCATTGGATCACCTTGAAAATTTAACCGAGGGTTCCTAATACAGAAATCTAAGTTTTGACCGTCGGGATCTGCTAGAAAATATCTAGAACCCGAGATGTACAACCTTTCCTGTGACTAGCACTGCACAACCATTTTTCTGCATAATTGGCAAAATTTGCTGCACAATTTGACAGCTTTTGCTGCATAATTTGGCAGATTTCGAATTCTAGCTTGCTTGTATCCAATTTCATTCAAATTGGATCCTACAAATCCTAAACCATGTATAAATCATGTTCAAACCAAAAACAAACTTCAAACCAAGGTAAAGCAAAATATAGGTATCCAAAACCCACCAATTTAGTGAATTCTCAAGGTTTGAAAGGTGAAAATGAAAATTGGGTAATTTTGGGGTAAACTCTCATCTTCATCAAGTCTATAACATTGATTTAGACTTGCTCAAACTGGTTTTAAGGTGAAATCTCCACCTATTCAAAATTTGACCTCTCAACACCCAATTTACCCTAGAAATGGCTCTTTTCTTTCACATTTGTCACTCATTTTTCTCATTTGCTCTGCCCATGCTTTCCTACAAGTCCTAATTGACATTCTAAACTAGAATCAACTCACTTTAGACTCCAATTTACACTAACCCCAAATTTGGCTTTTCTAACCCTCAAAATCTCACACTTTTCCACTTCCAACACTACCATTCTCACATTTAACTCTAAGTTAACTCTCCTCATCCTCTCTACCAGTTTTCTATAAACATTTTGAGCATACATAAATCACAAAGCATCATTATTAAACCCTAAATCAACATGGGTAGTTTTACTTACATCAAACATGTCAAGTTTAGCATAATTTCAACAAATTAATTCCTTCACAAACAACTACCCTAAAGCAATAACCTAGTAGAACTACCCATTATAGCTCCCAAAAACCCAACACCCACAAATTTCAAGTGAGAAGAAGTCCACCCTTACCTGAAATTTAAAGCCCCACGAAGTAGAGGTAGGCTCCAAGACTCCGAAAATAGCTTTTCCTTGCAATTTGGGGTAGAAATGAAGAGGAATTTGGAGCTTCAAGGGAGGCAACAATGGTGGAGGAGAAGAGGAGAAAAAGCAACGTGGAGGGAGGAAAGAGAGCTGCTGAAATTTTTCTGAAGAAAGAGAGAAGATTTGGGCTTTTTATAAAAAAATGATTTTTCATTTCTTTTTCATTTTCTTTTCTAAAAGCAATTGCCACATGTCCTATTTTAATTGGAGCAAAAGGGCCTACCTTTTTCCATTGATTTGACCTCATACTCAGCCACAAAGGAGAAAAATTTGGACATTTTTGGATGCTGAAATCCTGCCTCGGTTTGCGTTCCGCCTCTCTGGTTTCAGTTCCTCGCGTTTCTCTGCACTCGTCGGGGTCCATTTTCGAAAGTAGGCAATATATATATCAAAACGCTCAGAATGAGACCCTGAGTGTGGTTCAGAGGTTGGTTTTGTTAAACTTTAAGTTGCACGCAAAACGATAATTTTTAGACTAATTAATTGCGAATTAATCTATAACCGTCCGGTTATAGGTTACTCTTCGTTAATTAGTCTAATCCCGGGTATCTCCCCCCCCAATGTACATATTTCTACCAAGAATATATATATATATATATATATATATATATATATATATATATATATATATATTATTCAGTATATATTTATAATTATTTAAATGTAACACTTACAAAATTTCGGGTAAAAATTCTAGGATGTCACAAGAGTGTGCGTCCTTGTTGTTCTCACATCTGTTGTGCCTTGACGAGTGACTTCAAGCATATTCCAAATTTCCTTTTCACTTTTGCACCTTGTAGTAAGAAAGAATTCATCAAAAGATAAACAAGAAGTTAGAATATTTTTTGCTTTTTTATCATCTTGCACTTTTCTTTTCTCATCATCTCTCATTCCATCCCTTTCTTTGGGTATTAATTCACCATCCAATTCTTTAGTAGGAATGAAAGGACCTTTAATGATGGCATTCCATGCACCGGGATCAATTGATTGAATAAAGATTTTGATTCTCTTTCGCCAAAAAGAAAAATATTCACCCTCAAACAAAAGAGGTCGATTCAAAGATGCACCCTCTTTGAAAGTGATTTGTTTTCAGCCCATCTTGTTAGAAAAACTGTGATCTTGAGTATCTTTCAAGACTTAGATCTGATGCCAATTGAAAATGATGATGGAACTCAATAAACCAAGAGGGGGGTGAATTGGTTTTCAAGCCAAACCTTACTTTTAAAAAACAAAGTTTCAGAAAAAAAAATTCTAACTGGATCGTATCACAAAACAAATAGGAATTGAATGTAATCAATACTTAATCAATCCTTCCTTACATATGATCTTTCATTAGCTTCCTTTCTTTCAAAATCATAAAACTTGAATCTTTTCAAAATCTTGAATAAACTTAAATGAGTTGATTAAACCTTGAATGAGTGAAAGATATGAATCAAAAGACAAAGACACAGTCTTTTATACTGGTTCACTCTCTATCTCTAGAGAAGTTAATCCAGTTATCTAATCCACAACCTGAATTAGATTTCCACTATGCATCAAGAATCCTTACAAGCAATCCATAATTTCCACCACAAAAAAAGAGACTAAGGCATCCAACACTAGGTGTGACACCCTTTACCCCATACATATATGTACTAATAAAAGGAAAAGAAAATCATAATTAATAAAAAAAATTTAAAACACATTAAAAAAAATCCTTTCAACAAGGTAAAAAACTCACATTCACTTTCTTTTACATCATATTCAAACTTGTCCAAATAAATAATAAAGTCATCTCGACTCAAACAAGGTCGCCTAAAACTTCATACAATTAATATAGAAACCTATACCCCAATGTCACATCCTATCAGAGTATTGTGTCCCGACGCCCTTCAGCACAAGGTTCCTTAAAGCAATTCACCTAGTCATCTGCTCTCCCAAACACAAAGTTCAAGATCATCATAGGATCCAAACATAAACAACGCACAGGGAGTGAGTTATCACATTCCTAACTAATAAAAAGAAACAAGATAACATGTAGGTATAAATATCATATAAACAAAAAAAAACTTACTTAAATATAGTTCACATCATTTCACCATTTTGTCGTCCAACATCACATCACAACACAACACATCTCATTCATTTTCACAACATTCATGTACTCAAGGATCAAAACACAATATCACCAAGTCAATCAATATCGATCAATACACAAGCGTTATGCAACATCTACACTAAGACTCAATCCTATATGTAATGTGATACCATGTTAGTGAAAAACCTCATCGGGCGCCTAAGAGTACATGACAGACAAACCACACACTAGCAAGTCATGTCACTCTCACTAGGTAAAATCATAGGGAGACCAGTTAGGGTCACGTTGTTTTGCAAGAATGCTCCAACCATATGGGATCAACATAGGCTTAAAGGAGCACTCAAACCAGGTGTATTTACTCCCAAGGCCTACACTCCGAAGACCCGTCAGGGCCTCTCCCTTCTGATTCAGGTCCAACCTAGAAAAACATTTTTGCACATAGACTTTATCTATGAACTGTACAAAACACACGACTCCACAATTATTCTCAAAATAGTTTTAACTCGTCGCCCTTTAAGGGTCTTAGCATTAACTCGTCGCCTTTAAAGGGTCTTAGCATTAACTCATCACCCTTAAAGGGTCTTAGTATTAACTCGTCGCCCTTAAAGGGTCTTAGCATTAACTCATCGCCTTTAAAGGGGTCTTATAGTCGTGTGATTGTACAATTCATAGTTCATAACTCAATGCACACAACATCTCAATCACATGCATATTCAGTTTGTCACATGCACTCGATCTCAATCACAATGGTATAATCTCAATTTAATACGTTATCACACTTCATGAATCATATACACTTTACCTATGAATCATGCAATACACACAACTACTCAATTATTTTCAAAATCATTTTAACTCGCTGGGTTCCCACAGTGGATCCCATCACAATACTCGTTTCTCTTAAAGGGTCTTACAATTGTGTGATTGCATAGTTCATAGCTCACAACTCAATACACACATCTCAATACACATGTATTTAACAACTCATCACAGATTCAATTTATCACATACTCACAATTTGAATCACCATTTCATAATCTCAATATAACAATTTATACAAAAGGTTTATCACAACATGGGGAGTATAACCCCTCAAATAATTTTACACAATTATATCAAAATCAATTAATCTATATCATAGGTATAAACAAATAAAAACACCAATAGCACTCAATTTTATCAACCAATTCGCATCAGGACATCAATATTATATTTATAATCATAAAGGAATAAAATTAGAATTCAATAACATCCCAAAATAAATCCAATTTAATCCTCTAAGTATCCCTACACATTTTTATTCTAATCCCTAGCGGTTTTCCTGAGCCTCAAGTTTTTCCTATGAGTGCTCTGATAGGTTCCTAAACATCAGAAAGAAGAATAGATTGAAGTCTCCATTTTGTACTGTCTTCGTGTGATCCAGTTTTCTCTCTCGAATAATATTATTTCGCAAATCCCAACGGTTACGTTTTGGGGAATTGAATCTTGAACCCCATACCAAAATTTCATAACAATCCGACGGTTAACGAGTCCGGGATCATAGTTTTACTGGGACAGTTTTTGGGTTTCTGCGAGAAAAAAAACTACAATGAGAAGTGTATTTCTCTCAGCTCCAACATGATTTCGTAATTCCCAACGGTGAGATTGTTCAGAAATGGGTTCCAAACCTGGTGTTCAAATTTCCTGACGATCCAACATTGAATGAATCCGAGATCGTCATTTTTCTGAGATAGATTTGGTGGTATGCGGGAAAAAAAAGGTTTTGAGAGAAAGAGAGGGGAAAACAAAATTGAGATAAATAAGAGGCATCGTCAGTGTGAAAACTGACTTAACACATCTCTATTTATAACTAGCGTACTTACAAATTATTATTTAATCTATTTATTTATTTTTATTATTTTATAAAAATGAACTCTATTTTTTCCCTATTAAATGAATTAATAAAATATCTTTTTTTATTTTCTCTCAAATCATTACTTTTCATTGTTTATTTAATTATAAAAACATCATCATTTTTCTAAAACTCTATTTATTTATAAATAACAATCCTTTTTAAATTAGTTTACGAAAAATGAGATGTTATACTAGGACCCCTCTATGAATATAAGCCTAAGAGAACCCTACTCTTAGCCTAAACTAAAAAACCCTATTCTAGCAAGTTGTATGCATTTTATGCATAAACACAAGACCGTGTAAAAATCAATCTTTCCAAGTAGGAGAGATACAACCTAACCAATCTTTCCACAAAAACCTTGTTGGATTGAGAAGTTGATCTTCTTCTACTCAAAAGAAACAACTCACTTCAAGAAAAGATCTTCCAAATCAAAAGATTAAGAAGTTATGAGTAACTGTAAAAGCTCTTTTCTTCCCTTCTCTCACTCACCAATGAAAGCACGAAATCTTGCTTGTTCTGAGGCTAGGAAGTTATTTTTGAGATGTATTGAATACTTTCTAATGATCTCATCATTTTTAAATGTGAACACAAGCTAGTTATTTATAGAAAAAATAGTTATAATCGCCTCTAATCGATTAAATCTATAAGGTAATTGATTATTTCAATGAAGTAATTGATTATATTATCTAATTAATTGATTAAAGTGTTCATCCAATATCTGGAAAATCACTCAAGAATAATGTAATTGATTCGATGGCCTAAGTAATTGATTAAAGTGTTCTTGTTCACCTCTGAACAACTTAAACAAGAGAGAAGTAATCAATTAAAGCAAAGACTCCTGAAAAAAATTAGTCATTGTCTCAAACAACAGTGTAATCAATTAAAGTACTACTAGAATCGATTAAACCAATACGAGACTTAACTCCTTAAGCTTCAAACAACTTGTTGTAATCGATTACAACAACTTTGTAATCGATTAAAACAAAGAGTTTTTGCCTCTGAAGAAATTTTTCTAACTTAGAAAATTTCCTTCGCACACACTATAATGATGCATAATGTAAAACAGCTATGAAATGTACTAAGATGCAACAATCAAGTTAACAACCAATACAAATGCCACTCAAAGGAGTTGGGCATGTAAAAGCCAAAATATCTTCTAAATCCCCTTCAAACTTTTCCTTGAGCTTCAAGCTTTAGCCTTAGGTTGTTCCATGTTGCTCATGTTGTTGCTCCCCCTATCTCTAACAATACAAGCTTCTCCATACCAAGTTGTCGAGACAACTTTGGAGCATAAACATTCTTGGCACCCCAAGATAAGACATCATCATCAAGAAGTTCACCTTCCAAGGAGACTTCAAAATGCTTGAACACAAGAGTCATTAGCTTTCCATAAGGAACACACTAGAAATGAATTTGATGGATTTGGTTGCCCCCTTGATCATGTGATTAATGATTAGGTGAGGCAAACTGGGAGTAATCTTTTTTTCACAGTCAGTAAATGACTAGAAGATCATAGTTATTTACTTCTTGAAAGGTACCAACTTTGGGCAGCACATAGTGCATGCACATCCAATGGATAATCCTTCCAAAAGATTTTAGAGATTTGGATTTGAAGTCATCTCTCTTGTTCTCCAGAAACTTTTTTTGAACTTTTGTCTTTCTAAGTCCCTTGGCCTCAAGCCAATCTTCATACAGCCTTGAACTGTCCTTAGGAACCCTCATAATGTCTGCCAAAAGGTGTTCTGAGATTAGAATCTAAGTTCCCTTTAAGGTAGCCTTCAGGGTAAAGTTATTGTGGCACACTTCTACTGTGGAAAAAAATGCTCTAACTAATCTAGGATAGAATGGTAAATGGACTTCAAAGAAACTAGTCCATTTTTGCTTCTTTACAGAACAAAAAATGTCCCAACCACATTCTTTGATGTCTAAAAGGTCAATATACCTTCCATTTAGAACTTGCTTGTTGAACCATCCAACATCAAACTTATCTTTAAACTTCATGTCTTGAAACAAAGAAGGGGTTTGATACTCAGTTCTTTGCTTCTTCTTCCCAGACTTCTCAACTTTCATAGAGCTTCTTTTCTTGGAAGACCCAGTCACAATCCCTTTTGCACGAGGGGGTGTGATGGTCATAGTTGCTTCAAACTCTGACTCAAAGGAGATGTGGATAGCCTTTCTCTTACCCTTGTCTTAGATTTTAGGAGAGGGTGAGTTGAGAAGTCTCATTGTCAGAGGTGGATGAGTTTGAAAGATTTTTTATAGCAACAATTTTGGTTTTGGCCATTTCTCATAAAAAGATTAAGAATGCATGAAGGAGTACATAGAAAGGTGAATAGGAGGAAAGTAAAGAACAAAATAGAGAGAGAAAGGAGAGAGTGAAAATAGTTTTTCACAATAACCCTTTCTCTCTCTCTCTCTCTCTCTCTCTCTCTCTCTCTCTATATATATATATATATATATATATATATATATATACACACACACACACACACACACACACATATAGGAGAGTAAGGAGGGAGAGAGAGAAAGTAATAACAGTAACCCATAACTATTTTTAAAAAAATCTTATAATATAATCGTTGAGCTTCAACGAATACTTTTTTTACCAATAATGCATTTGAAATAACATTTTTTTAGAAAAATGTTAAACTAGAAAATGTGATCATCAAGGCAAACATAAACAGATCAAACACCCAGGTATTGCTTTCAAACAAATCAGAATAACTATGCAAAAATTCATGTTTTAACTAAAGATTAAACAAACTCTTGACATTAATTAATGATTTAAGAAATTTGAACCTTTAGGGATTTAGTAAGAATGTCAACTAATTGAATTGAAGTATGAGTGCATTAGCAAATCTTACTACACATTGGTGTATTTTAAGACATTCTCTACTTATAATTTGCTAACGTACTTATACTAAAAAGTAATGGTGTGCATATTAGCAAATCTCAGTTTTCAATTATTTATTTTAATATATATTGTCATACCCTAATTTCGTCCGGGGATCATCCGTTGTTGGGATGCGACCCTCGTTTGACCACTTTGAGGTATTTGACACCCATCATTAGGCAATTTATGAAGTTCCGAGACATGCCAGAAGCCAAAAGAAAAGCGTTGTAGCACAATCCGTGAAGTTTCGTGACATGCCGGAAGTTAAAAGGAAGTGTTAGTGCGCAATCCGTAAAGTTCCGTAACGTTCCGGAAGGCAAAAAAGGGATGATTACGTAATCTGTAAGGTTCCGCAATATTACGGAAAGAAAACAAGTATCGTTACGAAATTCATAAGTTTCCGTAACTTTATGGAAAAAGAATCACCAAAAACAGGCAGAGGGTGTATTTAGTAAAAATAGGGGTTCAAATAGCAACCAGACCCACTAGGGCCTTCCAGGATGTTCCTCTAGAAGGCGGTTGCTTCTGGAGGAAGCAACCTAGCTCACCTGGGTGGCAAGCATCTCCTTCCTTTTCCTATAAATAGGGGAAGGAGGGAAGAACAAAAATGTTCAGCCCTTCTGGTATTTCGGGATCACTTAAAATTAGTGAGGAAAATTGTTTTCATGAAGAAAATCCAAGCCGAGGTGCTTCCGTAACGTTTCCGTGAGTGATTTCGCGAAGATTTTCAACCGTTCTTCGACGTTCTTCGTTCGTTCTTCGTCGTTCTTCGGTCTTCAACCGGTAAGTTTCCGAAATCGAACTTTTCAATTCATTCTATGTACCCTTAGTGGTCCTCATTTGTTTCACGTGCTTTTATTTTCATTTCATTTACTTTCCGTACCCCCTTTTGACGTGCTTTAGTCATTTGCTTTAGTCATTTTCTCGTCTAATCAAAAATAAAATAAATTTCCACCGATCATTTGAATTGTAACATTCGTTAATTTCTGTTAAAATGAAATCCGACCGTTCGGTAATGCCATAACCACGTTGGAAACCAAAAAGAGGTAAAATAATAATATAATAATAAAAAATATCTTTTGGTAAAATAAATCAAAAATCAATCAGACGTTTTTTCTTTGGGATTTCTCTTTCTTAATCGAATCGACTAATAATCAAAGTGAAACTAAGGCTAAAATCAATTCATAAACCAAACTTTTGTCATCGCCTAAAAAATCCATTTTCAAAGGTCCAACGCCTTGAAATGGCTTTTTCTGCTTTTATTGGTTAAGGGTAGATTCCTAAAAGGTCTAAAATCAATATGTAACTTTGTTACCTCTTTCAAAAATAAAGAAATCATTAATGGTCCAATGCCTTAATGTTTTCTCACTTTTCAAAAGAATCGAAAGATTGTCTAATGGTCCAACGCCTTAAATGACTTTTCATTCAATAAAAACATATCTTGCAAAAAAGGATAAAAAATAATTTAACCAAAACGCTTTGTTCACAAAAGAACTACGTATGTCTGATTTTCTCATCACAATTGAGGAATACGTAGGAGGAAAGGGAAACACCCTTATCGACCACAAAAAGATAAAAATATAAAAAGGCATTAAAAAGACATAAGAATGTAAAAAGGGAAGATAACATAAATTGAAGTCATATTTGCACATTTGATTAAAGGCTGTCGTCTCTTGTGACGGACATGTGGGGTGCTAATACCTTTCCCGTGCGTAAATACAACTTCCGAACCTTTCACTTAAAGTTCGTAGATCACGTCTTTTCCGGTTTTTCCGACGTTTTCCTCAAATAAACGTTGGTGGCGACTCCACACATATTCCTTTCTTGGAACACACACTCGCGAGTCACACGTCGCCCTCCCGCCGAAGGGTAGGTTGCGACATATATATATATATATATATATATATATATATATATATATAATGAAAAATAATGATTTAAAGTTATAATTTTATAAATATATAGTTAAATTTAAAATAATTCTGAATATACATTAATTAAGGATATAAATTTAGCTTTAATTTAATTTAAATGATAGTAATTTCAATTTCCAGTTTTAAATTTATAATTAGTTTATTTGGAATGTGAATGCTAGCTTATACTCTTTTGTTTTGAGTTTGTAGTTAATCAAAACATTTGTTAGCTTGAAGACCTTGTGGTGGTGCTCCTCACGCTGGCAAGGGACAGTGGTCGTTGCGACTGAAGCAGGAGCCATGCTGCCATACAGGTGACAAATGTAGTGGCTAGCTTAAAGCATAGTGAGTATGACAGATTTTTCTTCAGCTCGATAGTCAATGCTGTCAATAATAGTATTTTAATTCTTTCTTTTTACATGTATATTATAAGAACTATTTGCGATCAAAGTCGTGACAGTTTAGAGATTTAATGTATTAGAGTATGTAATTACTTCACTAATTCTTTTTTTCTTAGTGTCTATTTTCTATTGTTAGCTGTCAACATGAGTTAGTTGCAGTTACTAATTCTGGTCCATTAGTATCTTCTTCGTGGTTAATTATAATATTTCTTTAATTAATTTATGTTTTTTTTAAATGATTAGTTTATTTAATCATATTAAATATGTCAATTATTTATATTATTATTTTTAAATTACTTTTTTCTTATATTTTTATTCATTTAATTGTTTCTTATTAATATTTGGAAAGAATAATTAAGAATATTTAAAAGAAAAAAATAATTAATGTATCTAGAAATTAAAAAAAAAATCTTATAATAAAAGACAAATAAATTTCTAATATATATATAGACAGAGGAAGTGATGTTAAAGTTAGTTTTTACCATTAGTATAGAGTTGACTCAACTCATTATAACTTTCTTATCATTTTCTGATCAATGAGAAACTACTTTCAAATCCTCTCAAACTCTAATATAACGGTAAGCTGGAGTCCATAGTAAACAATTGAAAAACCTATAAACCTGCATTATGTATGGACTTTTGAGGTTTGAGAAGGTATTGCTGTTAGAGCATATTTTCAATAAATTAAAATATATTTTTCTTCCTTATAAATATTAAAAAGTTTAGAATTTGTTTCTTCAAAAATTTTGGTATGTTTTTTCATTCCGTGAAATTGAAATATGTTATTTTTTCTCCTAAAGTTAGGCTTGGATGAATCTGAGCTTAAGTGACATTTTTTAAAATTTAAATTATAGGCTAAAATATGTTTTTCATTCCTATCAATGTCAAAATGTTCATAATTTATCCCTATAAATTTTTTAGTCTTTTTTCATAATCGAAAAATTGAAATCTATTACTTTTTAGTCTGGACGTAAGTTCGGGTATCCAAACCTACGTGTCACTCTTTCATAGGTTCCATTAATGGCTATGGGAGTGACTATTTTTGGGGGTTAAAAACCGCCACAAAATACAGAAAAAAAATCTTACAAATTTGTAAATCCCTCTTTTCTAACCTTCTTCCCTAACTTTCTTCATCTTTGAATTTAATTAAACAATTTTTTTCTTTTTAAATGTTACGAATGCCAATTCCAATGTTTTATCAAAATCAAACGTCGTCGACAAACTCAACAACCTGACTTCCGAATTCACCTCTCTCTTGGATTAGTCTGGTGGACGAAGATGAAGAAAGTTAGGAAAGAAGGATGTTAGAGAAGAGAGATTTACAAATTTGTAAGTTATTTCCTGGTGATTTTTAACCCATAGAAATCACTCTACTCTCATAGTCATCAATGGAACCAATAAAAGAGGGTCATAGATTCAAATACCCGAACCTACATTCAGGCCAAAAAATAATAAATTTTAATTTTTTAAGAACAAAAAATATATTTTAGCATATAATTTAAGTTTTTAAAAATGTCACATAGGCTTGAATTCATCCAAACATATCTCGGAACTAAAAGACAATACATTACAATTTTATGAAGACAAAACATACCAAAAACTTTACAACGGCGGATTACAAACTTTTTAATATTTATAAGGAAAAAAACATATTTTAATGTTTTCGGTAACTTTTGTCTTTATATAATAAAAAATCAGAATATTTGTATCCTCTTATCTAACAAGGAAAAGAGAACACGTTTTTAGCCAATTTGATCTTTCTTATATTTATACAAGACACATCTTTGTCAAACAAATTTACAAAATGGGTACTGCATAGGTTACGTGGCGGACAAACATGTGCCTTACATAGGTATGCATGCTTAGTCATTCCAAAACATGAATTAAACTTCAGCTCTGACACAATTACATAGAATTTAGACAATGCTAATTTATTTGAAGCTCTCTTTGGGGATGTTAAGAAAAATAGAACAGAGGCATATTTGACTGGCACCGTGTGCCTCAAATAGACCACGGATAATTCTTTATAGACATATTGTATACACATAAATAGAGAGGATATTCAGTTTCCTGACTTTCCTCTAGATTAGGATAATACAATGAATGCAAAATACTTAAAGAAGAATATTAGATTTTCAAGAGGGGCATTCATAAAAATATCACTAATAAGAATAGTATACTATTCAAATACTTTGGTCCATTGGTTCAACCTTCTTCCATCTCCTTTCACATTTTGTATTTCACAATCTTAACTCTTATGACTTTCTCTTGAATAGGCTACAGTTAGGATTTGCATTCAACAGTTTTGCTGTATATTATTATGTTTTTAACATCTCTCTTTGCACTAAGAGCAACAGGAAAGCAATATTATAAGTGACTGAATAGGAAGGGAAAAGAGTAATTGCTTTGTACATTTTGTACTCCAGGCCTTCCTCAAATCCATGAGAATGAAAACTATATTGTTTTGATTGAAGACTACAACCTACAAAGAATATTAAACTTGGTGACCAATCAAAGAGTCGTTCAATCAAGAATCAAGATTCAAGAGAAGACTCAAGATATGCAAGAACTTCAAGAAAAGCGTCAAGATAAGTATAAAAAGATTTTTTCAAAAGAAAAGATTGAATAGCACAATTTATCCAAAAGAATTTTTCAAAGAAAAATCTTTTACCAGAGCTTTTACTCTCTGATAATCGATTACCATAAGGTAGTAATCGATTACCAGACGCCCAAACAGTTTTATAATTGTTTTACAAAATAGTAATCGATTACCATGAGCATGTAATCAATTACCAATGTTTTTGAACGTTGGATTTCAAATCTCAACATGAAGAGTCACAACTTTTGATAAAATAAACTGTGTAATCGATTACACTATTATGGTAATCGATTATCAGTGATTGATTTTGAAAAATAAATTACCAAAAGTCACAATTTTTAAAGTGACTAGTTTTCAAGAGAGTCGCAACTTTTAAAGTGACTAGTTTTGAAGAAATTGTCAAGAGTCACAACTTTTAGCTTGTTTTTTCAAGAGCCATCAAATGGCTATCAATATGGGACCATGACACGAATTTAAAAAAAGAAGAAGAGGAATTCATTCAATTATTCTCAACATCTTTCTAAGAGTTTTTGTTCAATACTTGCTTTGTCAATAAAAGTTTATTGGGCAAAAACTTGTGCTTATTCTATTTTCTTCTCCTCCTCCATTCTTTCCTTCTCCCTCTTACCAAAAGAATTCAAAGAACTAACCGTCTGAGAATTCTTTTGATTCCCCAAACAAAGAATTCAAAGAACTAACTGTCTGAAAATTCTTTGTAAGAAGCGGGTAGCTTCTTGGTTGTAATAGTGAACACAAGGGAGGGTACATCCTTTGTGGTTCGCTTCAAGTAGAGGGTATATCTACTTGGTTGTTCAAAGAGAACAAGGGAGGGTACATCCTTTGTGGCTCTTTGCTTGTAAAGGTTTTTATAAGGAAAAGAAATCTCAAGAGGTTGCTTGAGGACGGGATGTAGGCACAGGTCGTTGTCGAACCAATATAAAACTTGTGTTTGCTTTCTTCTTCCCTATGCTCTTTACTTTTCCGCTGTGCATTTTTTATTTCCGTTTTACTTTTGTCTAAGTTATTATTTTTGTTCTTTACTTTCTTATATCTTAATAGTAAAACCTAATTGAATCTAGTAACATTAAGAAGAATAAATTTTTAATTAATCAAGACACGTTCATAATTAATTCAATCCCTCCTTTTGAATTATTCCGATGCCACTTGTTCCAACATGTGGAACTTTCAACACAACCCCTCTATCTAGGATGGCCATAATTTAGGTGGTTTTCCCAACACATAGAGACAGGAAAAATGCTATATCATCCCTGTTACCATCTCAGCCATGGGATCTATCTATAACTTCTACAAGCAAGCACAAGTCTAAGACATCTTTTTACTTTTAGTAGACATAATATTATTCTATTCCTTTTCTTTTTCGGTCAATAGTTTTTTATTCCTTCTGAAGTACATGTGTGTACAACACTCTGAATGTGCTTTTTTGGGTCAATTCTCTTTGATGAATGTATTCTTGGCCCATTAATAATCTGTCCATTGTAGATGACTTGGCAATATTTTGATTTCTTTTTTTTTTTTAAGTAGAACAATTGACAGTGGTAGTAAGTAGGAACACATAAATGAAGGGAGATTCAGGGTTTAGGCTTGAAATTCTGCTGGAGAACTTGTTTGTAATTCCTCATATTCAGTGAAAATATCAAGTACAACAATTATCTGTAGTAAATTCCATTTGAGTCTTGTATATTTTTCTTTTCATTTCTTTAGTTTACTCTTTGAGTAGGCCTATGAACCTGGACATGTTTTTTGCTTTGTTCATGCTTTACTTAGAAGAAACATTCTTTGACTGAATCAGTTGGATTCTGTTATGGTCAGAATTAAATTAGCATAGTACCACCCATAAATGAATGTCACTGTTGTTGATCGATTTTCTGAATTTCCATGTTGGAGCCAAAAGTTTGTATATTTAACTATATAGTTCCCATGTCTATAAAAGACAGTTTGAGTGGGGATTACCATGCAAAATTAATCCAACGATGAGAAAGGTCTAAAACATGTGACTTTTTTACTTTATAAAAATTAATAACAAATATTTTTGTTAATAAGCCTAAATCATAAATTTTAGTTGTTTTATCCTTATATCGGCCTTGTCACTATCTGTGTCTATGGGTAGTGTTTTTGTTTGATTTTGAGATATATATTTTGGTTTGAGTCCTTCTGTACTTGTGTCTATTCCATCCTCTCTTGTGTCCTTCTCGACCAAGTGAGTCACTCCTCTGTCACTATAATGCTTTATTTCTTCTATTTCGTGCCTTAATAAAACTCATCATTGCTGTCCTATTAATTTGAAGGGGATCATGTTCTTGCTCGTGATTTGATAAAAATGTATTTGTCTTAATTTTGATCAAAATTCTTATTTGATTTTTGACGAAAAAAAAGTTCAAAGCATATACTCTTTCTACTAAATTGAACTTCCTTTTGATGTTTTATGATCATAATGTCCAATTTCGCAACTGAGAGAAAACTATTAAATTTGAAGGCTTCACCACAATATATTCATATCAAATATCTACCCATAGTCAATATAGCAATAAGCTTTAGATACACAGGCTGATACTTTAAATATTGAGGGTAAGTTTTTGTTTTGAAAGATCTAATAATAAGCTTCTTATTAGTTTTTATGTTCTCATGAATGAGAATGATTTATATTTAATAGAAGAACTCATGTTTGATTCTCATCATGTGTAAAATTTTCTTATGTCAAAACAACGGTGCACCACAATTGAAATTAATCTTTGACTCATTGAGTTAGAGAACATCCATCATCCCTGATGAAGGACAAAAATATTAAGCTGACCAAGGACCACTATATGTTCGAAATATATTAGCCTCAACACAGAAAAATACATGACATAACAGAATTAGTTGATCGCTTTAGGGACTAGGTCAGTCATATTTGGGATGGCTTTTGTGAGTAAATTTTGTGACTGCTTTATGCATCCTCTCTCCATTAGTGCTAACTAAAATACAAAATATTAATTAAAAAAAGGGAGAACAAACAAAAGACATGAAGGAGTCTTTAAATACCATCTAATGTGACACGTTTCTTTTGCACCATATCACATGTAACATTTAACTTTTCATTTTTTTAGGCTACCTTGCCTCCTCCGTGTCTAGCTCCGAAATAACCATCATCAGTTGAAGCAATTAATCTCACTTATCTTGAGGCCTACTTTCAAATCTTTTTTCAGACTTAATTTGTCAAGAATCGTAGTATTTGCTTGTCTTCTATCCCTTCCATTAAAGGCAGTGAGTCCAACAAGCCTGTGCAACAATGTTTTTCTAATTACGACTTTGAATTAGATATCCATTTAATTGGTTTCATCTTTACTATCAAGAAGAGATATATCAACCAATATATTGTACAAAACCAACTTATTGGTTCAACCATAAATTTCAACTTGAATCTTAGTTTGGCTTTTTGTTTGCAGATTTGTTACTACCAACTAATCAAAATGTAACTAAAATTATATTTCACACGAATTAGGCTATGGTGGATTGTGGTTGGTTACTTTTGCTGTCATTGGTGATTTCAGTGCACATTTAAAATTGCATTAAGCAATAAATAATTTTTTTATTTACTATGGCTTGATTAGGATTACTTTAAAAATAGAAGAGAAAAAGAGCAATGGCAGCAGAACAAGGATAGTGGGGCAGTTTGTTAATTTTTTGGTCAACAATAAATCGGAGAAATTATTAATTTATCATATTTTTAGGGGAGAAATACTCGGTAATATGTATTACTATTGATGTGTTGATGGTGATATTGATAATTTAAACATTCAAATCGATATTTATTTCAAAATTGATAGCATACTAAAGAATTTTTTTTAAGAAAACATTAATCTAAAAAGTGATTATTTTTCAAAAAATATCTATAAATATATAATTTTATTATATGTTAATTAATATTGACAACTATTTTCTGTCTATATATTAAAATATGTATCTACTAACATAAATTTTTATTAATCAAAATATAATAGTTAAATATATTAAAATTTTATAATAATATAAAAAAATATAAATGGTTAAATTAATACTCTTGGAAGGCATGAGGTATTTAGCTAGTAAGTTATTGATAAAATGTAAGACTATAAGCTTTTTTCTAGAGATCCATTTAAGCAAGCAAAGGTGCTAAGTTAAAAAAAAAAATGAGTGATTTGTACAAGTACATCATATTCATGTATCCAAGAAAAATTGTTGCTCTAATAATTTTAATTTTAATGATAGCAAATTCACAATGGTACAAGAGACGGATCCAAAACTTATTAAAGGGGTTGAATTTTTTGTTCTTTTAAATGTCTAACTTTTAAGAGGTAACAATTTTTAACAAATTTTTACACACGAAACTAAAAATAATTTTTACTTTTAATTTTATAAAAAAAAATAATTTTAGACAATTTTACTTTATCACTTTAAACATTACAATAATAATAACAAACACAACTAATTTCACATAATTTTACACTAATTAAAATTAATTATTATTACAATAATAACATGCATAATTAATTTTATATAATTTTACATTAACTAACAAATTCGTCCTTGAATAATAGCAAACACAACTAATAGTCATTTTTGTCTTTGAATGTGTAAATCGCTAACAAATTTGTCCCTGAAAGATTAAAATTCAAAATTTAATTTCCAAAAATGTAAAAAGTGCAACAAATTTATGTGACAGTTAACTTTCATATGTTACCATTAATAAAGTACGTGACACACAGGGACAACTTTGTCACAAAATTGATTACCAATGTTGTCATGCTAAATAGATTGCACAAAAATGTGAGACAAAAATGTCAATAAGTTATTATTATTAGACCAAAATATCAGTAATTTTTTGTTGCATCAAAATGTAAATAATTTTTTATTAAACGTAAATATAAGTAATTTGTTGTTGGACCTAAATATCAGTACATTTCTATTAAACTAATTTTTTGTTAGCAAATATACTAATATTTAGGTTCAACAAAAAATTACTAACATTTTGATACAATAGAAAATTAGTAACATTTTGTTCCAATAATGATAATTTACTAATATTTTTTCCAATGAAAACGTACTAACATTTTGGTTCAAAATAAAAATTATTGACATTTTTGTTCAAGAAAAAATTACTGACATTTAGGTTCAATAATGACAACTTAGTGACATTTTCATCCAATCTATTATGCATGGCCACGATGACAATCAATTTTGTGACAAATTCATCATTTTGTCACGTAAACTATTTTATTAACAGTAACAAACGAAAGTAAACAATCGAATAAATTTATCACACTTTTTACACTTTCGGGGACTAAATTTTAAATTTTAATCTTTCAGAAACGAATTTATAAATAATTTACACAATTAAAAACAAAAATGAATATTATTTAATATATATATATATATATATATATGTGTGTGTGCGGAACGACGAGATCAAACGGACAGTAAGGAAGTAAGAATGCAGTATGAATACAGCAAAGTAAGAGTATACTGAAAATGAAAATGAAAGCAATAAATTGAAATACAAATTAAAACATTAAAAATAAAAAAGAAACAGAAGCGGCGACAAAGTCGCACAAGATTTGTTAAGGGGGAGGAGAGAAGAAACCGAAGTGGCGGCAGAGCCGCACATGATCGGTCAGGAGGGAGAAGAGAGATGAAAAAAGAACTTTCAGTTTATTGATTTAAAAGAAAAGCTTACAAAGATGTGTTTTCTCTGCAGAGTTTCTCTCTCTAAGTTGTTATCTGACTATCTCAAAGGGTGTCTCACAATGTGGTCGAGGACTCCTTTTATAGCAGATAAAAATACTGTTTACTACAGAATTGATTATGTTACCAAAACTATTACAATAAAATAACATTAAGCTAGTAATGTAACCGGAAAAACAAATTTAATTTAATCATTATTTAGTGATATACCAGAACAATCATCTTCGTTTTGGTAGAATGGATCATCATTTTCTTCTGAGGATTCGTTTTCCTCCTTTTTGGATGACGAACCTTCATCTTCCTCTTGTTGAAGAAGTTGTAGGACTTCCGTCAAATTTTTAGCCAAACTTTCTTTTGACTTTGAGTTGGCTAAGAAAGCAGCTAACCGAGACTTCTAATTAAGAAACAATGAAGTCTCTAGATCCACAACTTTCAGAAATTCTGGATGTGCTTGAAACCAGATTTTAACTTGGTCTGGCACTGCTTTGGATGTGCCAAATTGATTCCACCATTTGATGAATGCATGTCTTTGTACTGACGGAAATTGCTTGTTGCTTTTCATTTTCCCATATTTGTATTGCCATGAGAATATCCATGACAATGCAAAGTTGGAAAAATACATCAGATCGGCAGGGATTCTTGATTCCTGAGAGTTGAACATCTTAAATTGGTCAAATCCTTGTTGGACTTGTTTTGGACAAATTTCTGAGGTTGGTCCGAAGAAATTCCACCATTGGAGAAACCAATTCGGAAAGTTATAAAATGTATTAGTTTTAAAGTAAATCAACCAAGAGTTCTTAAACTTGTTGTTTTGATACCAAAATACATTAGTCAGGCATCAATGTAGTCCCAATAGGTGTAACCTACCGGAACAAATGGTGCAGAAAATTTCTTTGGTTGCTTCAGATTTGGTCCAAAATGTCGGGGTTATAAAACCTTTAAAATTTGGATAGTTGAGTGTGTATTCAAATTTGGATCATTGGCATCTTTGAAATGTTTAATAGACAATGAGTTTGTGTCTATCAATATAAAGTCATAAAATGTTCTTGTTTTATTTATGGCAGAGGGTCTGAAATGGAAGCCTTGTGGAAATGCCTTAGTTGTGGCCTTGAAGGAATTTTTGTCCCAAAATTCTAGCTCCATCTGTAAAACAGTTAAAAATTTATTTTTAGAAATATAACTGTTTGTGGATTTTGGTGGGTTTTGTTAGGATAACGTCTGTTTCCCCTTTAGATTGATAACTATTTTGGATTGTTTGGTTTTTTGGATCTTCTTTTGTAAATCTGTTTCAGAATCTTCATCAGATTCCAAGGCAATATTTGTCCAGGTCTTTTTGGCTAATTTTGAGATTTTGGTCAAACCCATTTCTTCAAAAGCCTTAAGTGTTTGTATAGACCGGGCATAGTCGGCCGCGGTCTGTTTTACTGTTGTAAGTTTGGGAGATTCCTAAGTTGATGACTCAGGTTTGATGGTTGCTATTTGGGTCGATGACCCTTCAATCTTTGGTTTCGGGATGGATGACCCAATCTAGGTAGGTGACCCAGATGATGTTGATGAACTTTTCTTAACAGTTGTCTCTAGTAGAGCCAACTTGAAGATTTTTCCCGAACTCCTCCCTCCCCTCAGGGAGGTTCCTGTTGCCCTAGGCGGCATAACTCGTTTTCTATAAGAATTCATGAGTGAGATAGTCAAGTAGAGAATTTGAGGTGCCCTTGATGTACTCTATATCGAAATCAAAAACACTTAAAATTGCTTGTCATCTAGCAAAAATTTGTTTAGAGGCAATACTTTTAACATCTTTTGGTAAAATATCTTTTGCTGATTTGCAATCAACTCATATTAGAAATTTCTGATTTAGTAAATCAGATTGGAATTTTGAAATACTCAAAACAATTGCTAAAACTTCCTTTTTTGCAGTTGAATATTTCAATTGTGCAGGATTCCAATGTTTTGAAGTGTATGCAATCACATGTTCTTGGTTATGGATTCTTTGCTTGAGTATGCCTCCATAACCTATATCAGATGCATTTGTTTCGACAATTTTGAATGCCTGAGGAATTGGGAGATACATGCATTTTATGGATTGGACTTTTAATTTGATATGTTGGACTGTTTGAGTATGGATGTCAAACCATGGAGGTGAATTTTTCTTCAACCTATCATGTAATGGTTTGACAATATTGTTTAAATATGGAACAAAATCACCTACATAATTTAGACAACCAAGAAATCGTTGTAACTAGGTTTTGTCTAAAATTTGGTTGGGGAATTCGGTAGCAAATTCTATTGACCGATCAATTGGAATAATTGTTCCTTGATATATATAATGACCAAGGAATCTTATTTTTGTTTGGAGAAGATTAATCTTTGATTTAGAGACTGCTAGACCATTTTGTTTAATGACATGGAGGTGGATTTTTCTTCAACCTATCATGTAATGGTCAATATTTTGAGAAAAAATTAAGACATCATCTATATAGACAATGACAAATTTTGAGTAAGGATTGAAAATATCATTCATAATTTTTTGGAATTCTGAAGGGGCGTTCTTCAGACTGAATGACATAACATTCCATTCATATTGTCCGAAAGGTACTGTGGAGGCAGTTTTGTACCTATCCGATTCTTGGATCCAAATTTGCCAAAATCCAGATTTCATTTCAAATTTGGAAAATATTTTTGCAGAGTTTAGTCTATTGAGTAAATCTTTTTTATTAGGAATGGGATACCTAATCCATTGCAGGGCTTGGTTTAGCGGTTTGTAATTTATAACTAAACAAGGCATACCCCTCTCAAGCTCTGCTTGTTTGTTGACATAGAGAGCCGCACAAGACCATGAGCTTTTGGCTTTTCAGATCAGGCCTTTGTCAAGTAAATCCTTGATTTCCTTTTGACAATATTGAAAAAGTTCTTCATTCATTTGAATCGGCCTAGCTTTTGTGGGAATTTGTTTTTCCTTGAAGTCTTTCTCATACGGGAGATTGACAATACGTTTTCTTCTGTTCCAGAATGCATGTGGCAAATCGGAACAAATGGTTGATTCAATATATTGATAAGGATTGGATTCTCTCTTTTATTTGGGGTTTTTCTAATTGTATTTGAATGTTATTAAAGGATACTTCTTCTTTTAAGAAGTTGATTTGGTTGATTTTATTTTCTATGAGATTTATGTTTCTGGAGATTGATTTAGTAGAAAAATTGAATATTATTTTTCTTCCTAAATGAGTTGTAGTTATTCCTTCTTTAGATATTTGAATGGGAAAAAGAGCTCTAATGAAGGGAGTACCTAGGATTACTTCATTCTTAAGGTTTTTTACCAGAAGAAAGTTTGTGTTAATCCTAAGGCCTTAGTTTTCAATAATTGTGCTAGATAACTTGTAATTTATTTTTAATTTTGAGTCATTTGTTGTGCTCAATTTTTCTGAAGTTTTCTCAAAGAATTTTGTAGGAACTAATCCTTCCAAAATGTAATTTGAATCAACCTCTATGTCAAATAGGGCCATAGTGTCTAAGACGAAATCATTAATAATGATTCTAATGTTTATGTAAAATTTTTGGATTTTAATCTTGTTGATTAATCCCATAAACATTTCATCTTCGAGATTTTCAGTTTCATTTTCTTCACCCTTTTCGGTATTCTCATGGATATCCTCATAATCACTATTTTCTTCAAATTGAGAAAGGATCATCTGATGAATTTCCTATTGTTGACGAAGTTCCTTAACTTCTCTTTTTAAATTATTAATCTCTATTTGTAGATCATGCATTTTTGTTGGTTTTGCCGAAGTATTTTCTAATTTTTTGAATATGTTACTAACGTCGAATTTGTTATTTGTAATAAAATCTTTTTGTCTGGGTTTGGTTTCCAGAGTTTTCTTTAATTTTTCCAGAAAAATGTTCTTTTCTGGGGATCTGATATGGAATTGATTGTCTCAAACAAGAGATCTTGTTCTCTTGTCAGGGTATTGATGTGCCTCTCATCATCGTCCGTAGATGATGGTTGATCATCTTGTTGGATTATGTTAAGGTTTTCCTCAGAGGATGTGGAGGAAGAAGTTTTTGTTTCTTCCTCTGAGGTTTCAATGAGCAAATTATTAATCTGCTCTTCAATGGCTGGTTCTAGGTTAAGATTTCTCAATTTTTTCTTTAACCTACAATATTTGCTAATGCGGCATTGTTTTCCACAGTTGTAACATGTTATTTTCGGTTTTATTTTTGGTTTAGGAGTTTTCGTTTCTTTACTAGTCGAGGGTTTGTGTGAGTATCTCCTTCTTGGAAATCTCTTTTTGTGGACAGTTTTATTTTCATGGGATTCTTTCCTAAGGTTTTGTTTTTTCTTTTGTTTTGGACAGGCTGGTAGTCCAAATTGTTCACAGAAAGATCCTAAATCTCTCTTTGTTTGGGCCTTCTCTTTAGCTAATTGTCTTTGTATCTTGTTGTCTTGACAGATTTTTAAGGCTACTTTCTGGACATAAGAGATCAATTGACCATAAGTTAAACTCTCATATGTAATGTCTCCATTGACAGATTGGCTACGAATTTTATCTCTAACCTTATCTCCTAATGATCTTGGAAGACCGGCTAGAAATTTTTCTTTCCAGAAAGGTTGTTGGCTATCTTCCATGGTGTAAACTCTAGTTAGGAAGGTATCTCTATACCACCTAAAATCTGCTAAAGTTCTACACTTAAGATTTAATAATAATTTTGCAGACCTATCCTTCCAAAGGGACGGGTCTCCAATAAAATGTTGGGCTATTGTAAAAATAAGTGTGTTAACAGCGTCAGGAATTCTCTTTATTATCGTCATTAGTAATGACTTTTTCATTGAGATCCGTTTTGATTACGTTGTAAATTTTTTACTTTTCATCATTAATGAGATAATTATCCCACCATCCTTTTAGTTGTCCGAAGAATCCTGCTACTAAGATATCAATAATCGTTTCCTCCGGACATTCATGAGATGTTTCGTAAGCCATGGCTACCATGGTCATATGTTGGAGTGTATTCATGATGTTGTACTCCGTTTGGACATCTATATTCCACTCATAGATGTTATTTGCACTAAAAATTTTGAAGTTACTTTCTCCTATTTCTTCTAGTAAAAGGTCAGGGGCAGTTGGTCATTGATAATACAGTTTGGAGGGTGTTTTCCAGTGTTTGGAATTTATAGGATTAATGTATTTTTCCGATACTGAACCTACATCAGTTGTGTTTTCTGAGTTTTGGTCACTATCTTCATTAATAACATTAATTAATTTGGAGGTACTTCTTGTTACCATTTTTGACGTTCCTTTTGAAGGTTGGGGAGTTTCAGGGATGACTCGAAGTAAACTATCAAGCTTGTTTAATAATTCACTATTATTGTCACCTACTCCTTCTATAAGGGACTTGTGTTTCCTTAGTTCCCTAATTTTTTGTTTAGCATTGTCGCTAATCTTGAAAGGTTTGAATAAAGATTTTTCTATGGGGATATTTGATGGAGGTTCTTCAGGAGATTTTTGTTTAGGAATTGTCTTGGTTTTGATAGACTCTCCTAAAACTTGCAGATATTTATTGGTATAATTTGTCTGTTCCATTAGGCTTTTGATATCTTTGGAAGTTACCTCTTTGTTGACATCCTTTGTCTTAAAAGGAGTGGCCATGACAGGTTTATCATGACTATCCTTGACCTTTGGTAGTCGGTATTGTGTTGTGGGAGGTAATTTCGATTGGATGAACTCACCATCTTTGATTTGCCAATTGGTAATAGCGTTGGTTGTTGGATCACCTATGATATCTTGTTTCCACGGGTAATCTATGTATTCTCTAATGGTATAGGCATGAAACCAATCAAAGAAAAGAACATTGATTTTGACTCTTTCGACAAATTCAAAAAATATGAATTTGTCTTGGATTTGTTTTCTGTTTGAACCCATAAAATGTTGAAAAAACCATTTCTTTTGAGGTTGATTCTCAGGAGAATAAAAGTCTTTTCTAAGGGTATCCTTATCAATGCTAAAGTTGTTAGATAACATCATAAGGTTCATGCATAGAGGAGTAAGTTGGAGATTGGATCGACTTTTGGTCGTCTTCTTGTTCATGGTTGAATGTTGTTCTAGGTATACTAGAAGTTGTATCTAAACCTTGGAGGTTTATAGTAGGAAATTGGTTGTGTGACTCAGATCTGTTTAATCCAACTGGGATTGATCGGGATCTCACCGAAAAAGACCTTCTTGCTGACTTATATTCAGACTAGAGGCTTCTATTCTTGATGAAAAAGAATTTCTCCTATTAAAGTTTATTTCTACCTTATCGGAGTTATCTTGCTTGATTTGTTCTATGGTTGGAGCAGGTCGGGGAACTGACGGTGTGACCTTGTCAATGACCCATTTTTCGAGAAGAGTTACTTCATCCCATTTTATGGTTCTTAGGAGAAAAACATTGGCCTTTGTCATATCGGTGATAAACAAGGTTGTCTCTCTTTTTTGTGGTTTTAGAAGGACTCTTGAAGCACAAGTATCCATGACCTTGTACTGAATCCTATAGATTAATGCTGCTGGAATTGATCCTTCTTTCATGTCAAGCCCATGAAAGTGGATGTTTAAGAACAGAGAGTCAAGTATGTTTCTGTCCATCAGACTCACTGTTTTGTTTGGATAGCAATTGAAATAAATCAGACTTTGTCCTAGGCTTGTTTCTACTGTTCCTATTAAGGAATTCTCGAATTTGTTATGCCTAATGTCTCTAAGGCACATTAATACTGCAACATCTATGCCTATATGAATTAAGGGCTTGATGGCTACTTGTACACATCCTATGTGTAGGTATTTTTATTTTCGACTGTGTTCATAAATTGAATTTTTGGAAAGTAAATGAAATTCTTCCACTATATCTTATCCTAGAGGAATATTATTTTCTACAGTTTTGATTATGTAGTCAAAATTATGTTTGTCTTTAATTGTCTCAGGAACATACAATATGTCCTAAGGGATTTCTGGAATGTTCCAGTCATCCATATTTTGATTTATATCTCCTTATCAAAGAGATTGTGTTTAGGTGCGACCTTGTGGGTCTGTTTTCTTGCTCATTAAGCAAATTGATGTTTCTTGAAGAGTTGTTTGAGGATGATGATGATGATGATGATGATGAGTTGGATCTAAAAGAAATGCGTGAAAATAAACGTAAAATATGCAACATAATTGGTTCATCCTCTAGTATATTTGCCATCATATGATTCCATAGAAATGTTTCCATAAGGTTATATGTTACTAAATTTCTTGGATCTGAAAAAATAAAATTTTAACTCTTTGTAATACAAACAATATAGTTTGAACATTACTCCTACACACACACATACATACATACATATATGGAAGCATAATGGCAACCTCAAAAGTGCAGCAATTTGAAAAATTCATATACAATCGCTTCATTATTTTAAGAGTAAAAAGATTATATACTGATCGTCTAAAATATTTTGAATACTCATCAAATCATAACTCAACAAGTACGATAAGTTTATTGACTTTTAAACTAATTATCTTAAACTAATTCAAACGGTGATTTATGATTAAATGACCATATAAAACAGTTCTAGATTGTTGATGTATACATGTTAAATTCTTTTTTAAAGCATATCATAAAATGGGATAGGTTAATCAGAGGCACAATTAGTTACATCAAATAACAACAAAAGAAGGGCATGAGGATGTGGTAATTAATTTCAGTACAAAAAATAAAAACGAACGGCATATATCCTTTCAGGTTAAGAGCTGATGCTACTTGTGAAAAATAAAACTACTTTTTCCTTAGAAGAAACAATAAATAATCACTCTTATAATGTATCAAATAATTTTTCTATCTTGATTTGTTGAGAATATACACTATTGTAACGTTTCCAGCTTATAAAAGTAGTACAAGCATAATGCAACCATAATGGATCAAAGTACAAAAAAACAAAAGTTAACATATTTACATCAAGAGTGAGCCCCCATTACTCAATCCATCAATTTTCGATCGATCACCTTGGCCAAAGATATAAGTGGGTATCAGCAATCTACACTTCTGCCTCAACTGTTTCTTTGCAAATCTGCAAAGCAATACACAATTATTATAATAACGAAAAATACAGAGAATGAAAACAAAATGATTAAGTGATGCATGAAATTACATAATTTTGTCACTAAATCAAGGAATTGCTTTCCTTTATTGTAAATAATTGACAAAGACAAACAGTCCTTCCCAGGACGCAAGTAAAGTTGGGAAACAGACAGCCAACGAAGGTTAAAGAAAAGAAAATACAGGAGATAATAGTGAGTTTGGGCAAAAAAAATAGACATCACTTTGTTAATCACAGAATGCCATGGTGTTGTATGAAAGTAGATATAAAGGACAGAAATCTCAGAGTTCTTTGTCCAGAATATAATTCTTGAGACAGAATAGCTTAAGATTTCTTTCTCCACTACATATATGTAGATTAAGGATGATATTCATCCTGCAGTTTACAGATATGCAATGTAATGTGCATACATAGAAATAACACTAAAGAGCGTAAAAACTCAAGCCACTATATATGAATGTTCAATCAAGAAAGCACCGTCAATTATAATGCAGTGAACCCAGAGGAAATCCCACCGTCAATTTTAACCAGACTCAATTATATGGCATAGATGTAAAAGTAAAATACATCAAGGCATAGTCACCTATTTCTTATGCATTAAAAATTACAGGAAAAAAGCAATAAAAGTTCAGGAGTTGATATCTAGGCTTAACTATGCTTTCGATCCTAGGTATCATAATTGTGCAATTTTGATCCCAGAGGTTTCAATTGCACTGGGTCCTCCATGCAACACAATTGTGTGATTTTGGCCTCTCTGTCAATCTTTTGTTAAATATTTATGATTTGAGATTTGCTGATGATGACATGTCAATGATGTGACAACTAACATGTTTGCTGACATGTTAATGTGGTTAATTACATTTTTAGTCCCTTGGATATCACAATTGTAAGGGACCAAAAATACAATTAAGCCACGTCAACATGTATTAGGCAACATGCTAGCCGTCACATCATCATTCAGTGTCATGTCAGAAAATATGTTTAATATTTAATGGAAGACTAAAAGAGGGACCAAAATCATATATTTGTTAATTTGTGATACTTTGAGGAGTGAGGACCCAATTTGAGCAATTGAAACTTGAGGAATCAAATCGCACAATTACAATACCTGGGGAGGCCAAAAAGTGCATTAAGCCAATATTCTACAAGAGGTTGTAATGAGATAGCAAACAGTTTTGGGAGAATGTAATGCTTCTTAACATTAAGCCCTCTCTACAAACAGACTATGCCCAGGCCCCAAGTATGAAAACTTCACTAGAATTCCATTAATTTAGAAAAAAGTGCATTAATGATAGCAGAATTACAGATTTTTCTTTTTTAAAAAAGAAAAACTTATTGGTTAAATATGCTGACAATACTTGATCATTTTGGTGCAGATACATTCTCACAAATTTAAGATATTATATACCTGTAAATTTTCTTGTATAGGTAAGGGTCATAACAAGAGCATACAATAGAGGTGCATTAGGAGGGACCATGCTGGTCTGTGACATAACTAAAAGGCCATCAGTCCATTGTGATCATGTAAGCTGGGAACAAAGCTGACCTTGTGGACCTGACGATGGTGCACTGAAGATGCAGTGGAGTTTGTTAACTCAAGATTTATATAAAGTATGATCCTTCATAACGTCCCATAAAGCTCATCATCATATTTGAATTCTCAATTATGATCTTTCTTACTTTTCTTCAGCAACATTGTCATGTGATTGATATCCTCATTCCCTGTTTCTCTTCTACCCATAAGCCACTGAAGTGCCTCAGCCGCAGCATCTTTTTCTGCATTCTTCTTGTTGATATAGGGTTGGCCCATTATCTGCACTCCATTAAACTCAACGGTAGCCTGAAACTGATTATTCTTCAATTGCTTAGTGCTGTAGAAGGGTGCACCATATCCAGCTCGTGTGAGCAACGTTTGAAGCTGACTTTTAGAATTATCACCCCCGGGTCCACTGTCTGTTCTTGAAACCGATGCTTGTTGCAATGCCATCATTGATGGTTTAAGGAGCTGGCAACTAAATACAAATCTTCCTTCACATTTATCATTGCAAATCAGCAACCGTATAGCAAATAAGAGCTCATGGAATGAGTATATGCTCATCAGCGGAAACTGTAGCTGCAAACAGTAATTTAAAATAGAAATCACAATGCAGGTTGATCCAACAAAAAACACCAAAAGAAGATGCTACATCCTAAGCCTGTTGTCTTAAAATGTGAGTTTGGGCCTAACTCAACCACAAAAGCTAACTCATAGGATGAGGGTTGCCCTCCACTTATATACTCTATCTTAGCACTATCTCTAGCCAATGTGGGACTTGGATTTTTCCCAATACACCCCTTCACGTCCAGCACTTTTGGGCTTGGTGCATGGCCCTTTGAATGGATCTAGGATAGACTCTGATATCATCTTAGAATGTGGATTTTGGACTAACTCAACCCCAAAAGCTAACTCATAGGATGAAAGTTTCCCTTCACTTATATACTCTATCTTGACACTATTTCTAGCCAATGTGAGACTTGGGTTTTTCCTAATAAGTTGCATTAGGAAATTATGCAACTTTTCAAAAATAAACATCAATCTTAGAAAATGAGTTGTCACAACAGTTTAATTTTTAGTAATTCTTTTGATAGTTGGGCTAGCTTTTCTCTGAACTTTTAAATATTAGTCAGTAACCTTGTTGAGCAATACTCACATAGGGATGCAATTTGAGAGCAATCTCAAATTGCATCCCTATGTGAGTATTGTACTCAGTTCAGAGTAGTTAGAGTATGTAAGTTAGTTAATCCAGCTGGTGCCTAACTAACGAGAAGCTTGCTGTGCAAGCCTTAGAATCTTCTTTTACAAGACTGTGTAGCTTGCTCTGCAAGTCTCACAGGTCTATAAAAACTACAGTGTAACTGAAAACAGTGGGAATATAAGTAGCCAATTCCTAAAACGGATTATTTAATGTACTTTATCCGCCTGCTGGGTTACGTGTGGGTATTTTACCAGAGGTTTTGATTGTATCAAATCTACCCGTGCGATTTTTGTTGAAGCATATACTCTTTGGGGAGGGTACGGTGCGGACGATTTCAAAACAGATTACTCATTCATTCGATAGAGAAGATCACCAAGATTTCGTGATTCGCTGCCGAACTTATTCTAATTCAATAAGAGAGCTCAATATTATGCCCTGAAGAGGACTCGAACCTCCACGCTTTTTAGCACGAGATATTAGAATTCATAAGTCTCACAAATTCTCTCTCTCTCTCTCTCACTCTTCTCTTTTCAATCATCTCTTTTCTAATTGGCTCAAACCCACTAATAAGAAGGAAAAGGGAAGCATAAAGACTAAATACTCTGAAATTGATATTAACAAGATATGTTGTAATTTATTTCAAAAACTCTGAATTTGAGTTTACTTCTTAGTTACTTAGTGATTGTAGTTGAATCTTTAGGTTTTTTTTTTTATAAAAATATTGCATAGCTGTTTAATCTTGTTAAGCAAACTCTATTGGTTTTTGAAAGAACAATGACAAACATGTCACACTTCCACTTTCAATAGTTTCTCTTTTCTCTTGCAGTTTCATGACTCAATTATCAAGGGGAAGTTGGTAGGAGCATGAAATTAATCTGCACCTACTTTACTCCGAATAAGGTTGTCAAGTTCTTTCCTTATACTCTGGTACATGTTAGCAACGGCAGGTTTCATAAAAAACTCCAAATATCCTCCTGACATTTTCAAGTGACCATCCTGCAAAAAAGATTGAAATTCCAGTAAATCAACAAAGCATTAAAAACTAGAGGGTAATTTCAAACTATAACATTTTATAGACAAGACTAAACATTATAACCAATAAAAAAATCAGAAGGAACTTACCGTATCTCCTTTTGAGATGCTTCCACCCAAAAGAAGCACCACTGAATCAGGCACAGCTGTTGAGTCACGAAGAAATACAGAGTTCACTTTTATCTTCTCATTAAAAACTACCCATGGATATGGAATTCTAGTTTCCCGAGCATTCACTGAATTCTAGTCAAATAAAATAAATGTGGGTTGAGGTCAAAACAAACAAACAAACAAAATCAAAAGATAGCTTATAAAACTCGAGTAATTATTCAGTTTCAATACCAGAAGTAAATTATAATGATTTGAATGGACTAACCGAATGTAGGAGCACTTGGCCATCCTCCATTGTTTTTAGAGAAAATGACGTATCCTTATGCTGCAAATGAAATTACGCCATATTTACCCATGACAAAAGTATGTACTGAGTATACAATATGGACCTTAGTGGGATCTACAATAAATGTAACATGTACGCAATGTTGAAGAACATACCACAACCGAGCAAATTCCAGGATATAGGCCATAGCAAACAGCTGCTCGTATGAGATACATATCATAGCTCCAAGCATTGCAGCTGCTCGTATTGCTATCAACTAACCCAATATCTTTGAGCAGGGATAAGAATTCCATTCGAAGAGCATCAATAACTCTCATGGATTGAGCAGAAAGAAAATTTTTCCAGCAATATTCATGTCCATTAAGGTCTTTTTCAGCATCCTTCCATCCCTCATAGGCCCTCACAATGGCAAGATGGTCACTGTAATCTTGGGAAAATTGAGACTTTGCTGCCTCTGCAAGCTTTGATAAATAAACTAGATAAATCAAATAAATAAATGAATCATCATAATGAAGTCATCAAGCAATAACTTGAAAAAGAAAATGGGCTACAATACTGTCAATACATGTTGCTTTCAATATTGATCAGGAATATTATATTTGAAAGTTGAAACCAAAGGAGATAATATTTTAGAGAATGAATGAAACTGTTTGAGTAAGAAGCATGGGTGAAAATGTGTTAGGGCTCAGGATGTAGTTGACCCAGTCCAACTTAGTCATGGGTTAGGAAGACTTATACTAGAAATAAAAAAGAAAAAAAGGATCAGGCAGACGGGGTAAAAAAGGAAATTAGTGGGGTAGAAGCAGCTTTACAATTTTTACATTTTGTGGGCAGTGGAAAGGAGCATTGCTCTGGGGTGGGTATTGCAGTTTCTTCTTTAATACATCATCTTCAATCTTCAATATTATCCAATTTCTACTGTGTTTTAATTCTGGTTTCTGAAAATTGGTCCAACTTGCCAGATTTAAGTAAGGGAGAGTACATGCCCAAGCGTCAAACAATTAATAACGCTGTCGTGGATGGAAAGAAGTCACAGTGAAGAAAGTAGCAGATGGACAGGCCTCTTTTCAGTGAATGCTAGAAGAAATGCAATGGATGGAGTTGTGATTGTCCCAAGAAACACCTCCCACTCCGCCTCACTCAATTGGGTCATCTGGAGGAAAAGGAATCGAAGAACAAATGACAAAGTTTGAAGCCAAGAGGAAGCGTTTGTTTTGGACTCCATGTGTTGCCCATTGCCTAGATTTGATGCTAAAAGACATTGGGAAGATGGCTAAAGTTTAAAAAGCAATTCAAAGAGGCACTAGTCTTGTTGGCTTCATCTATAACCAAACATTGCCCTTCATCTATATCCTCTTTGGATATAAATTGGCCACAAGGAAAAGGAGTACATTGGTTCCTGGTAACTGTGAAACTATATTTTCTCTTTTATAAATTTAATCTCATCACAATTCACGTATTACGGCTGAGTGGTGGAGGAACTATGGATTGCATGCTCCAAATCTTCAAAAGCTTGCTATTAAAGTATTGAACTTGACTTCTAGTTCATCAGGATGCAAATGTAATTGGAGAACTTCTGAGCATGTAAGTTAATATTAAAAGACTTATATAGAGTTTTCGTACAGTGATGGTGAAACTAACATTTTTCTAATTATAATATAGATTCACTAGAAGAAGAAAAGTAAGATTGAGCACCATAAGTTCCAAGTCTTGGTTTATATTAAATATAACCAAGCTCTTGGGCAACGCTTAGACACTCGTGATGTCATTGATCCCATCCTCCTAGATGATATTGATTGAAGTAATGGCTAGTGGGAGAATTTGGAGGAGATGGCAAGGGCGCCAAAGATGATTTGGTTTTTAATGATGACATTGACATCAACTTGACTTTGGGAGATGTTGCCAATTTAGCTGGTGTGCGTGAGACTTGGGTTACACTAGGCAGCGAGCAAGACAAGGGATAGGTGCTGCTGCTGCTGCACCTTCAACCCAAGCATTTCAAATTGATTAAACTGTCCAAGAGGAGGAAGAGGAAGCAATCTACAGCTGTCACAGTAGTGATAATGATAACGAAGAAGATTTGGATTTAGAAGATCATTGATGATTCCTATTTCTTATCTAATCTAGGAGACTGGAAACTTGTATTTGGTTGGTATTGACTTCCATGTTTTGTTTAAGACACCTATGAACACCCATGACTTTTTGTTGTTAATAATGAATGTCATGAATCATACTTTGGCTAATGTGGAGAGACTTGCTAGTTTAAATTTGTATGACTCTGTTTCTGTTAAGGGAGTTGCTATATGTATGATGTTGTGAATAGAGTTTCTGTTACATATTTAATTCATCTAATGCATGATTATGAGAAGAGTTTATGTTATATAAAATTATATGTATATAATTTACATCATATAAACTATATTAAAAAAAATACAATACTGTTTTTGGGGTTGGCCACTATCTGGGATTTAAAACATTGCTCAGCAAGGCTCTTCAAGGACCAAGATATATTTTCAACAAGCTAGATACCTTTGACATATCTGCTCCAACTTGAGAGGGGAAGTAGGAAACTGGATAATTTAGTGATTCTTCAACTCACCAAGTAGCTAACATACATTCTTAACCAGAGAAATAGAATTAAAGTAATTAGCCGAATTATTTTCCTTTTGTAAATTGCACTCAGTCTAACTTCTAACTGCCATAATTCCTTTGGTTGCAGTTATTTCTTCAAATATATGCCTTCCAGGTTTTATCTTTTTACTATACAGCCTACCAGTATAAAAAAAAAAAAACTTCGTACCCCATTGCCCGGAGGCTCTTCGTTATATAACCAAAATACTCCTTATAATGACTTAGGCAATCTTCATCCCTCAAGCAAATCTTTTAACAATTAAGTTCAGTCTGTTCTCAATTCCAATAATATTGCAGTCATTTAAAACAGAAAAAACTTACATCTTTTTTATCCAAAGGTGTTAGAAAAGGATCTCTAACACTAAGGCCAGCAACAATAGTTAATATGGGATCCAGGCAATTGAAGATAACACCAAATATAAGCATCTTGCCAAGTTTGGGTTCCATGGGAAGCATTGTCAAGTTGTGCCCTGTCAATTGACAGACCAACTATTGGGCTTTATACTTTATAAGGAAAATAATCAGTAAGCAGATTTTCATGCCGGATAATGGTCAACCAACCTAGAATAGTCAGATTCTCATTCTCATCCAAAGCTCCAATTGTTTTTAAATATTCAATTGCTTTTTGCACCTATGAAAAAAATAGGTAAACTAACGTGAGAGACAAACTATATAGTAATCAATACCAAATGAATTAGTGAATGTATTTCAAAGATAACAACAAAGAAAAATGTGCATGTATTGGAGATAAAATGATAACACAAAATTAGAGCATTGAATTTATCATTACCGCAAGTATCTCGGGTGACTGCAAAGCCCTAGACAAGAACTCAGATATACTTCCTAGTTTCAAACTTTTTATTTGCAGACAGAGAGATTGCAAGGGCATCCTCAAAATTTCAGGTAATTGATGCTCTGCAAAAGAATCATATACACATCTAGGATAGAGATGATAACATTCTCCTGGTTGAACACGACCAGCTCTTCCTCTTCTCTAGAGAAAAAAAAAAGAATTTAGTGGGAGGATAGAATAAAGTCGTTAAAAGGTCAAATGGTTTTAGTTAATGTAGGATCATGGTTCACAGGTAATTGCACTTTTGAACCATGATCATTGTGTTTGATTGCAGTTTCCTCACTGATACCTAAAAAACCAGCACATTGCACCCCGATGTGATGATGGCAATTTCCACCAATTCTGTAAGATTTAACATCTATAGATCATATTCACATAGCACTGGGAAAAAGTAGAAAGATAGCCAAACAAACAGATACATTCAAAAGGTGGAATGCACATACAGCCAATCACTAGAATGGCAAAGCATTAAATCCCAAAGTATGTGTGAAATGTCACATATTGTCATGTGAAATTGACCTTGATAGTCAGCCAGTTCATATGGACTGGATGAAAATGGCAACAAAGTTATATATTAGGATGCAGTGTCCACTTTCCAAATATCATGAGGAAAATACAGCTCGACCTACACATTATCAGCTAGATTATTGGTTACAAAAGAATATAAAATCAATTCTAACTGAATAACTTGATGTAAACAAAGAGCCAACTATTAACCATAATCATTTAGCACAAATATGGTATTCAATTAGTCCATAGCCTTGTTTTATGTAATTGAATTTTACCATATAGTTCTATAAGTATAATGCCAGCATTCCAGTAAACACAAGTTATTCAATTCTAAATGAATAACTTGATTTAAACATTAATCATAAAATCATGTAACATAAAAATGTCGTGTTTGCCAGTCCCTCCCCCATTTTCCAAAAAAAGGACCCTCAACTAGTCCCTAGCCTTGTTTTTGTAATTATATCATACCCAGTCTAATGCCAGTATTCCTATACATACAGCACTCAGGCAACTAAACTGATAAGATACTGTTACCAAAATTACTATTAAAAAGTAATTGGACTAAATGAACTCATTATAATATATCAGACACCAGAAGCAAAAAATGCTTTCAAGTAATATGGAACACAATATCATTATTGCCAATGACATTAAAGATAACATAACCTTACTTGTTGAACTGAAACCTTAGAGATCCAGGTGGGAAGCAAACAAGGCGTGTTGTTCAGTGCATCATATGATGATTTTTTCGCCTTCCCACAGTCAAGAACAAAAACAATATCATTTATTGTGATACTAGTTTCAGCAATATTTGTTGCTAGCACTATTTTTCGTACTCCATCTTCAGGTTCCTCAAATATTAACCTCTGCATATACAATATATAGTTTATCAAGAAATTGCTTGTAAGCATGAGGGTTAAATACCACAACTCTACAATGGTAAACACAAGTTTCTTCATTATCTGACAATGCAAACAAAAATTACTGCTTTTATGTAAATATGTTGCTAGGGGACACAATCATTATGCTTATTTTCTTCAACAACAAAATAATAATATGTATTCCAGCAACAGAATGCCTAACAATCAGATAATAAGTGCAGATTGGTAAGTAAACACAGTGTACAATAACCCATTACCTGCTCCAAACTGTCCATTGAGCTATGGCACATCAGCAATAAAACTCGGCTAGGATCACTCAAGACAGGATGAGTTAGGAGCTTCTCCTTCAGAGCATTTATATCATCCCATCCAATCATAAAAACCAAAATAGCACCTGGTCTTTCATGCTCGCATATATTGCACAAGATATATTGAATGAGGTTAAAACCAATACAGTCAGGATACCAACAAGACAAAGACTCCCTTGTTTGCAGACTATAATCACTTAAATCAGCCGCTCGTAATGCATCCTGGTAATATTTTTCCAAAATGAACTTAATAAATACATTGCAAGGAATGGAGTGACTGTAGCTTGAGAATCTTTAAATACCTCTACAGAAGAAGCAATTTGGCTTTTCCTCTTTCTTGGGGCCTGTTTGTTCATTTTCCAAATCCTTTCTTGACCATAGTCATCAATTTGATTGTCAGGAGTCAATCTGTAGCCCGACATTTCCAGAATATCCTCCAAAAATTGAGTTCTAACAGGGTATGTGAAACCCTATATTAGCCGTCACATCCCCAAACAATAAGAATGGGAAACTTTTAGCTTTCAGAGCCAAAATAGTAATGCTCAGTAACATCAAATAAAAACAAAATAGTATTGCTCAGTTACATCAAATAAAAAAAAGAACATTAGTTATCTTTTCCATCATCTATGTAGAACATAATTTTGAATCTCAATCGCATTTCAAACCTCCTCCCTAGTTCCCAACAATTGAAAATAGAGAGGAAACTAACCATTTTAAAATTACAACAGAAACTACAAGGAATACTCATCATGAATTCTTGAGCATTTTCATTCTCATTTAAGATGATATTTATCTACTTTGCATCCTGAAACTAATTTTATACTTGCAAATAATGTCATTTTAGCATAGTCATCAATCTTGCATAGCAGCACGACATGTAGTGGATGACCCAAAGCCGCTATTGGTGAGATGACTATTATTATGAAATTTATAGATATAATTAAACAATTTATATTACATATATACAAATGCTAAAAAAAATTACCCATAATTAAAGACACTCAATAAATAATTAAAAGTCATAACTTTATGCCAAACACAGAAGTTAATAACAAGAGTCGGGTATTATAAAAGGGGAAAAAAGGGCCACATAAGGTTGCCTACCTAAACAAAATATTAAAAGAAAGATAACACAGCAGTGGAACAGTATCAGCCTTCATCACTGTCGCATCCTTTTGCTCCTGTGTCCCACAACCAAGAGCGTTGTTCGTTGACAACCCACCTCCCACCACCCCAATGCCAATTGTCACCACATGCGTGATGCGTCTCCACACATTGCTTCTTTCTCGGAATGTAAGCTCCAAACACCAGTCCAATACCGACATGTGAGCCCTTTTTCCGGTGACAACCACCCAAAGTTGATCCCTCTAACAAGCATCCTCCCTAGCCTCCAACAACCTCATCCAGACTGCCCCTAGACCAACTTTGGTCTGACCAACAACATTAAGTCTACCTACTAGGCAAGGTTTTAAAAAATGGCTTGTGGATCAAACTAGATTAGTATCAAAGTTTAAGGATGATACATAGTATTGACCTTTTGCCCTAATAGAGTTCAATGAGGATGGGAAATTGGGAATTTTTAAATTCTCCTTGGCCTGAATTCTAAGTATGACCCTGTTCGGGTTTGGATTTTGGAAAAAGAAAAACTCCTTTCTCTATCATAAGTATTCTGGATCAATGATATTGGAAGGAGGCAATTCACTTGATGGTCAGCCTTAGCCTCTGAAAAGGGTCCAATAAAAGGATCATTTGCTTTTGGGAAGTCGTCCACAAAATCTAATCATGAAGATTGTTACACTAAGGAATGGAGCCATACTAAGGAACACATAGTAATTTATAAGCTTCATGGAAAGAAAAAAGTCCTCAAGTGAATTGAAGGATTCAAGGATACCTGAAAGAGGTGCTAATTAAACATCTGACTCATTGTGATAGAAGTCCTTCCAATCCAACAACAACAACAACAACAATGCCTTATCCCACTAGGTGGGGTCGGCTACATGGATCAACTTCCGCCATAATGTTCTATCAAGTACCATACTTCTATCCAAACCATTAATTTCGAGATCCTTTTTGATAACCTCTCTTATAGTCTTTTTGGGTCTTCCTCTGCCTCGAATTGTTTGTCTTCTCTCCATCTGGTCTACTCTCCTCACTACAGAGTCTACCGGTCTTCTCTCTACATGCCCAAACCACCTAAGTCTATTTTCCACCATCTTCTCTACAATAGGCGCTACTCCAACCCTCTCTCTAATAGTTTCGTTTCTAATTTTATCCTGTCGAGTCTTACCACACATCCACCGCAACATCCTCATCTCCGCTACACCTACTTTATTCTCATGTTGGCTCTTGACCGCCCAACATTCTGTTACGTACAAAATCGCCGGTCTTACCGCAGTCCGATAAAACTTTCCCTTTAGCTTGATCGGTACCTTTGCATCACATAACACCCCCGATGCTTTTCTCCATTTCATCCATCCTGCTTGAATGCGATGATTCACATCCCCTTCAATTTCCCCATCATCCTGTATTACAGACCCAAGATATTTAAACCGTGTGACTTGAGGGATAATATGGTCTCCTATTTTCACCTCTGAGTTAGAAACCCTCCTTCTTTTGTTGAACTTACATTCCATATACTCCGATTTGCTTCTGCTTAGGCGAAAGCCATGTGTTTCTAGAGCTCGTCTCCAAGTTTCCAACCTCTCATTCAACTCCTCCCTCGACTCTCCAAGGAGGACTATGTCATCTGCAAAAAGCATGCATCTCGGCGCTATCTCTTGGATTTGTTCCGTGAGGACATCCAGAATTAAGGTAAAAAGGTAGGGGCTAAGGGTTGACCCTTGATGTAAACCAATTGTGATGGGAAAATCGTCTGACTCTCCATCCTGTGTCCTAACACTAGTCGATACCCTATCATACATATCTTGGATAGCTCGAATATATGCAACCCTAACCCCTTTCTTCTCTAGAGCTTTCCACAAAATCTCTCTAGGCACTCTATCATACGCTTTTTCCAAGTCAATAAAAATCAAGTGCAAGTCTTGTTGGGCCATGCGATATTGCTCCATCACCCGCCGTAATAAATAAATCGCTTCCATGGTCGACCTTCCCGGCATGAAACCAAATTGATTCTCAGTAACTTGAGTCTCCTTTCTTAATCTCCGTTCGATCACTCTTTCCCATAATTTCATGGTATGACTCATGAGCTTGATTCCCCTATAATTTGCACAATTTTGTATATCCCCCTTGTTCTTATAGATTGGCACTAACGTGCTTCTCCTCCATTCCTCCGGCATGCGTTTTGACCTCATAATTTCGTTAAAGAGTTCGGTGAGCCACTCAAGACCTCTATCTCCAAGAGTTTTCCACACTTCAATAGGTATGTTGTCTGGCCCCACCGCCTTACCATTACTCATTCTTTTCAACGCTTCCTTTACTTCCTGTTTCTGAATCCGACGATAGTTCCGGTCCTCTTCTCTTGTGTCTAGACTGCTAGAGTCATATCCATATCCATCATTAAATAAGTTGTGGAAATACGCCTTCCACCTTTCCTTGATATCTTTTTCATGCACTAAGACTTTGCCTTCTTCATCCTTAACACACTTTACTTGATCCAAATCTCTAGTCTTCCTCTCTCTACCCTTAGCAAGCCTATATATAGATCTTTCTCCGTCCCTGGTTCCTAGAGCTTGGTATAGTCCGTCAAAAGCTTGGGCTCTTGCCTCACTCACCGCCTTTTTGGTTTCATTTCTAGCTATCTTATACTTATCCCAAGTCTCAGAATTTCTACACCTAGACCACTCCTTGAAACACTCCTTTTTTACTCTAACTTTGCTCTGAACATTTTCATTCCACCACCACGATTCTTTACCCCTAGGTCCAAAACCTCTAGATTCACCCAACGTCTCTTTAGTCACTTTAATAATCTCTTGGGACATCTTGTTCCACATATCATTTGCACTTCCTTGTGATTGTCCACACCAACCCTCCCATATCTTTTGTTGGAAGATTCCTTGTTTCTCACCCTTCAAGTGCCACCATTTGATCCTTGGTGCTACCAGAGGACTTCTTCTCTTTGCCCTATCTCTAATTCTTACATCCATAACCAAAACTCTATGTTGGGTAGTCAAGCTCTCTCCCGGGATAACTTTACAGTTCAAGCAATACTTCCTATCAGACTTCCTGATAAGGAAGAAATCTATCTGAGAACATGTCCCTCCACTTTTGTAAGTGATAAGATGTTCCTCTCTTTTCTTAAACCATGTATTGGCTATAGAAAGATCCAAAGCCTCCGAAAACTCCAAGATGGATTTACCCTCCCCATTCATCTCCCCTAGGCCAAAACCCCCATGCACCCCCTCAAAACCTCTAGCCACGCTACCTACATGTCCATTGAGATCCCCTCCTAGGAAAACTTTCTCTCCTTGGGGTATATCCTGAAGTACCCCTTCTAGATCCTCCCAAAATTTTACCTTAAAGTCCTTCCAATCCCACAAGGTGAAAATAATGTCCCCATTTTTTTTTTTTTGAACCGCCAAAAGTAATAATATATTGATATAAAAGAGTACCAGGGGTTTTTTATTCTTGTCTTCTGTAAAATAATGTCCCCATACTTAGTAAAGTAGAGCTGGAGCATCTACAAGTCCTTTAATAACTTTCTTAGTAAGCCTTCTAGCAACTGTTCTTTGACTAGGACAGGTAAGAATTCTTTTAATGTCTCTAGTACTCTTCCTGAAGACAGATACTTGGCTCTACTTCTAATCACATGACACTTTCTGTCTCATACTTCTCATCCTACTTCACATTTTGTAGAAAAGCAACACATTACCATTGCTAATGGATCTCAGGCCCCTGTTATTCAATGAAGCAATATTCAACTTCAAACATCCCTATCTTTGAACAAGCTTGCAAATGTCCTCGATGTTCCCAAACAGGCTAATAATCTTGTTTCTATACTCAACCTTACACGGAATTTGAAATGAAATGTACAGTTGAAATTCAGAATTAATATTCTGATTCTATTATTAATAGTGGTTTATAGGAACATAATCTTTGATTTTGAGAAAACAGAATATCCTTATTTATGTATAATTAATTTAAATAACCTATATAAACACGCATCCACCATGTATTATGACATGATTTCCAGTTCATTACCTTAGCCGATTTTCTGTCATAATTTTCCTCAATGGATGCTACACCAATCTTCTCTTGTATAACATCATTCCGTATTTGTATGACCACACATTCATTTTAACATTCTCATTTTTGCTACTCTAACTTTTCTCTCAAGTTGTCCCTTTAAAGCTCAACATTCACTACCATATATTATAGCTGTACGATAAAACTTGCCTTTGAGTAAAGTTTGTTACAGTGTGACAGCTGCCAGACCGTAGGATGAGAGAGAGAGATAGAGGGAGAGAGACCGAGAGAGCAACAGTGATAGAGAGGGATAGGGAGGGAGAGTGGACCACCGTGAGGAGAGGGAGAGGTAAACAAAGGGAGGGTGAGAGACCGAGAGAGGATCCCAAAACTCACTACGCCGCCAAAAGGCAAGGACAAACCCAAAGGTATCAGCATGCAAACTGGAGGGAAAAAGCAAACATCACCACGTTCTACTTCACAAGGTTCCCTGACCACATAACAGAGAAGGATCTCAGGGCTCAGTTCAAGAGATGGGGAGATGTAAGGGAGATCTTCATCCTCAACCATAGGAATAAAGGAGGAAGAAGATATGGCTTCGTAAGGTATTTTGGGGTCTCTGATGAAAGAAAATTAGAAAGGCAACTCGATAACATCATACTTGGGGGACTCAAGCTGTATGTCAATGTCCCAAAGTATAAGAGGGGTAAGACGAAACTAGAGGAGCACACTGTCAAACACGGCACAAAGCCAAAAGGGCACAACACTAAAGCGGTGGATGGGGGACACACTGGAACGCGTTACTGGAACCCTTCAATGACATATGCGAAGGTGGTGTCCACCAACAAAACAGACGCAGGACTGAGAAGGAACTTTCAACCTTCACACCCCACAATGGTTGAATCCCACTCGTCGCTCCACCTTGAAGTATCAAAAAAGGAGAGGAGGAAGTACACAGACACATGGGTAGGCCATTTGAAAAACCTGGGGGCGTTCGAGAGAGTTGACGAAGAAATACCCTGGGAGTTAGGGGTTAACATTGTGCTGAAATACATCGGCGACGACATGGTACTCCTCCTTGGGCTACTGGACTCCAAAGCTGAGGAGATCATGTCGGAAGAACTCCAACATGGAACATCTCCGTTCTATTCGCTCCAAAAATGGAACCCGACGATGAGGCCAGGCCACAGACTCGTATGGGTCCAATGCTGGGGCATCCCTCTTGAAGTCTGGGACGTAGAGAACCTTTGAAAATTGGTGGCTGCAATCAGAGACCTCATTGAGGTTGACGACGATGTTGAAGAACTAAGGAGAATGGATAGAGCCCGAATCCTTATCAGAACGCCACGGAGACCACTACTCCACCACTCAGTTGCAGTCTGTATTGGAGGGGAGACGCACACGGTGCACATCGTCGAAGAAGGGTCGAGCGACGTCGGAATGCGCCCCCCCCCCCGCCGTCGCAGTGCCATAGAATCGACGGAGGAGATCGATTCTGACGATACCGACAATGACATATCGCGCGCGGCGATGGCGCCAACCACCGACTTCCGGCACCTGTTGAAAGGCTTCGACGGAGACCGGGATGTCCATCTCGAAGACCACTGGTCCCAGCCGCTACCCGATGGTCCAAGCCTCATGGACTATCCAACCGATAATAACAAGGACAGCTGGCTTCACCTACCCAGCATCGGCATCTGCGCGAGGCCAGAAATGGAGAAAGGAAAGAAACAAGACCCTAGGGCGCACTCCGAGGTTGACCCAGGGGACCATGATGGGGGAGGTAGGGCGCGAGAGTCTCCAAACAGGAAAGGAAAGGTGATCAGAGTAAAGCCGACATCAATCAGGGGAGGAACATCATGCATGGATAAGGAAAGTCCCATTGCTCAAAGGGGAGATGACCCTGACAGTCCCAGTGGGGCAGCTATGACCCCAATCGGGCCTAGCAATATTCATAATTTTGAAAGTGGCCCAATTACGGAGGTGGACTTTTCTAACCACACCATAACCACATCTCCACATACCCCTATGAACAGCCCAACAAAACCTGTAACCCCCATTACGCCTCCGTCATCACCCAAAATATCAAATGACATTCAAACCAATGAGGCAGGGCAACATATCGAACTGGGCTTTACTAACCACACCTTAGCCACTAAATCAATACACCCCATTGACAGCCCAAAGCACCAAACAGCAACGAAAGAAGGGGAGTGGAAAGTCTATGTTAGGTCCAAGGGGTGCAAACATAAGGAGGCCCACCAAATTAAAAAGCACAAATTTCTGGAGGATATTAATCCCCCTCCCCACCACCAGCCCACATCGGGAGCTAGCACACCGCCAACTAAATCGGGATACCAACTCATGGCCACTCACTCAACAAATCAGGGCATGCAAAACAACCCAGGGTCGTCTTCAACAGTAGAGGGACCCAATGAGGAGCAGTTCAGAGAGGCATCATCCCAATGGGAGCTTGCAAAGATCATGGGGGTATACAGTGATTCAGACCAGGCAACAATTATCAACAAATTTACAGCTATGGAGGTCAGAGACAAGCAGCAGGCACAGGAGCTGGGAGACAGAAACCTACCATCATGAATATTATTTCCTACAATGTCAGAGGGCTTGGGAGGGGGGTTAAATGGGCTGCAATCAGGAGGCTCATAAAAAAATATCAGTTGGATATGATATGCATCCAGGAAACAAAGAAGGAACAAGTTGATAAGACTATGTGCCAGGCATTGTGGGGAGATTTGGCTGTTGGATGGGATTTCCAGCCAGCAATAAATACAGCTGGTGGACTGTTATGTATATGGAACGAGCAATCCTTCAAAGTTGATCATAGAGCAAGTGGCAGGGGCTACATCCTACTGGATGGAGTGTGGGTCAGCAAAAACCAGAAAGTAACCATAGTAAACATATATTCCCCATGTGATAATCTGAACAAGAGAGAATTATGGGAAGCACTAAGCCAGCTGAGACACCAAGATCCTGAGGGATTATGGTGCTTCTTCGGAGATTTTAACAGCATTAGACACCAGTCCGAGAGAGAAGGGGTGGCTCACAGGGGTATGGAAGCAAACAACATAACTGATTTTAGTGAATGGCTAGCCGACCTAGAGGTAGAAGAAATACCTAGTGTGGGGAGAAGATTCACATGGTTTAATCCAAATGGGACTGCAAAGAGTAAACTAGATAGATTTTTTGTCTCTCATGAATGGCTCAACAAATGGCCAGGCTGCACCCAATTCATCTTGGATTGGAACTTCTCGGACCATTGTCCCATACTTATGAGAGCTAAGAACATTGATTGGGGACCAAAATCATTTAGAGTGTTCGACTGCTGGCTGAAAGACAAATCCTTTGATCAGATAGCCAGGGAGTGCTAGACAAACACGCAACCTAGAGGCTGGGGGGGGGGGCACGCGCTCAAAGTAAAAATCAAAAAACTAAGTGTGGAACAGGGAGCATTATGGAGACACTCTTAAGAAGGTACAGAGGATAGAGGCAAATCTAAATAGCCTTGAAGATGCAAGCACGATTAGACAGCTGACTCCTCACGAACTGCTGACCCGCAGAAAATTACAGGAGGACCTTTGGTTAGCAGCACAGTCTCATGAATCCTTGATGAGGCAAAAGGCGAGAGTAAAATGGATTAAAGAGGGGGATTGCAACACTCGCTATTTTCACTAGCTGATGAATTCCAAACGCACAAATACTGAAGTTAAAGGTGTCCTCATTAATGGCAGATGGGTAGAAAACCCAATAAGAGTGAAAGAGGAGGTCCACAGATTTTTCAATGATAGATTTAATGAACCTGAACAGTGCAGACCAGTTTTGAATGGCACTAGATTTCATGGTATTGGACTGCATCATAATGAAATGCTGGTGGCAAATTTCCTTGAGGATGAAATAAGGGCGGCTGTTTGGGAATGTGGTAGTGAAAAAAGCTCAGGTTCGGATGGTTTGAACTTTAAATTCATCAAACAATTTTGGATGCTCATGAAGCCCGACATCAGCAGATTCATCGCTGAATTCCATGCAAATGGGGTCTTCCCGAGGGGCAGCAATGCATCCTTCATTGCCTTGATCCCAAAGAGAGATCCACAAAATCTTAAGTGGAAGACAACTGCTTCACAGTGTGGTGATAGCCAACGAGACGGTGGAAGAAGCAAAGAGAAGCCATAAACCTTGTTTGGTGTTCAAAGTGGACTACGAAAGAGCATATGACTCCATATCATGGGAGTTCCTATCTTACATGATGATCAAATTAGGCTTCTGTCAAAAGTGGATCTCCTGGATCGAGGGCTGCCTCAAATCTGCTACAGTTTCTGTTTTAGTAAATGGCAGCCCCACTAATGAATTCATTCCTCATAGAGGCCTTGGACAAGGCGATCCATTAGCGCCTCTACTCTTCAATATTGCTGCAGAAGGATTAACCGGCCTAATGAGAGAAGCATTGGATAAGAATCTCTATAGCAGCTTCCTTGTGGGAAAAAACAGTGAACCAGTTAACATTCTCCAGTACGTTGACGACACCATCTTTCTTGGTGAAGCCACAATGAAGAATGTGAAGACAATCAAGTCCTTGTTGAGGAGTTTCGAACTAGCATCTGGCTTAAAGATAAATTTTGCAAAGAACAGCTTTGGGGCAATTGGAAAATCTGTCCAATGGACGAAGGTGGCAGCTGAATACCTAAATTGTAGGATTTTGTCCTTACCTTCCCTTTATCTGGGTATCCCCATTGGGGCTAACCTAAGACGTACGGAGTTTTGGGACCGTATAATCCGAAAATGTGAGAGAAAACTCACTGCATGGAAACACAGACACATATCCTTCGGGGGGAGAGTGATCCTAATTAATGCAGTTTTAACAACACTTCCTATCTATTTTTTTTCCTTTTTCAGGGTACCATAAAAAATAATAGCCAAACTGGAAGGCATTCAGTGCAGATTTTTGTGGGGAGGGGAATCGGAGTGTAGAAAGATCGCATGGGTTAACTGGAAAATTGTATGTTTGCCAAAAGCCAAAGGTGGCCTTGGTATCAAAGATCTTAGAACCTTCAATACAGCATTACTAGGCAAATGGAGATGGGATCTTTTCTACAGCCAAAAGGAACCATGGGCTAGAATACTGCACTCTAAGTATGGCGGCTGGAGGGCATTGGAGGAAGGGAGCAGAGGAAGCAAAGATTCCACATGGTGGAAGGACCTAATCAAAACACAGCAACTGCAGCAAAACTTCCCACTCAAAAGGGAAACAAAATGGATGGTGGGTGGGGGAGATAAGATTAGATTTTGGGAGGATCATTGGACAAACACTGATTTACCACTAAGGGATAAATTCCCTAGGCTATATACCAGATTTCATGCCAACAACAGCAAATCATACAGCAGTTGGGGACAAACACAAATACTGGCTGGGAATGGCAGCTGAATTGGAGGAGACCTCTCTTTGATTCTGAAATAGCAATGGCAGATAGCTTTCTTGGGGAGATAACTCAGCAGCAAATACACTCTCAAAGGGAAGAAAAATGGATTTGGAAACCTGAACCAGGAGGACATTACTCAACAAAAAGTGGATATGACCTGTTATGGGGGAAGTTGACGGAGGAAATTTTGGGGAAATATGGAAACTAAAAATACCAACCAAGTCAACAGTGTTTGCATGGAGACTAATCAGGGACAGATTACCAACTAAGACAAACCTCAGAAGGAGACAAGTTATGGTACATGACATGCTCTGTCCATTCTGCAAAAATAATGAAAAGGGGGCTGCTCACTTATTCTTTAACTGTACCAAAACCCTCCCTCTATGGTGGGAGTCAATGTCTTGGGCTAACCTCAAGACAGCAATGCCACAAAACCCTAGACATCATTTCCTACAGTATGGAACTGAGATAGCTGATGGTGTGAAATCCAAAAGATGGAAATGCTGGTGGATTGCCTTAACATGGACAATTTGGCAACATAGAAACAAGGTAGTCTTCCAAAATGCAACTTTCCACGGAAGCAAGGTGCTGGAGGATGCCTTACTCTTACTATGGTCGTGGATCAAAGCTATGGAGAAGGATTTCACATTACATTTTAACCAATGGTCTTCTAGCCTGAGGGATGCATTTTGTAACTAGGGGGGGCTAGGTGATGGTGGAATTATGTAACACATTAGAGTGTATCTAGCTTGTCCCAGCCAAATCAATGGATAAACTGGATCCTTTTCTATTCATATGTAAATTTAGTACCACTGGTACTTTTCTATATATATATAATACACCTACTTTTGCTGAGCAAAAAAAAATTATTTCCAGTTCATTATTCCTCTGTTTTCTCCTATTTTAACATGGTGTCAAAGCCTGATAGAGGTATCTCTTGAAACTGTGTTTTCCTGGTGGACCCACTGTCCCCCAAGATAAATGTTTAGCAAACTGTGTACAACTACAGTTCGCCTTCTACTTGCTGCTCATATTCCAATGAAGAATTTTCTGGCCACCGCCTTCCACCGATCTATGCCACCCCAATGACAGCATCTTGAAAGAACCACTAACATGCTCTGACGCATGCCTTTTCAGTGTGCCAAACAGCTCTCTCATCAGAAGCGTTTCCAGCATGTGACGACGCCTCCAGCCGCCGTTTTGGCAGCACTTCTGGCTTAAGGGAGTATTTAAGTGCTTGGTTCTCCACCCTTAATAGCTAACTTATAAGGGACGGTTCCCCAAGTGCTTGGGTGTTTATCTTTATCAAATTATTAGAAGAATGAAGGCGGCAAAGGATTCAACTTGTGACAACTTTGCCATAGGCATTTGTCAGGACCACAGGGCTTAAAGGCGAAGCTCTTAAGAATGATTAAACTTTAACAACCATGCCTTCAGGTTAAATGTTAAACATATATAAGTACTTTCTCTCTAAGATTCATGATCCATCAATCGTAGTAAATTCCTAGTGATATATATCCCTTTGACAACATAAACAAGCTATGTCATTTAGTTTATGTAACATACTGGAATCTTCATAGTTGCAGCACCATTAAAATATGAAGAGAACAGCTCAGCATCAAGGGTAGCACTCATTAAAATCAGTTTCAGTTCTGGTCGGCGGGCTAGGAGATCTTTAAGAACAATGAGGAGAAAATCTGTCACACAAAAAAATGCAAAAGCATTATCATAAAAAATCTTCTAAATATCAAAGACACAATCAAGTTCAGAAATCTACCTTCATTCATTCCACGCTCATGAATTTCATCAACAATAATATGAGTTACACCTATTAAGTTTCTATCATCTAGTAATCTTCTTAATAAGATGCCTGTGGTGCAAAAGAGAAGATGAGTATCTCTCCCTCTCATACCTTCAAGTCTAACTTTATATCCAACCTTTCAGAAAAGAAGTCAAACAAAGGAGAGACAGATGCTTTAAATTCCAACAGACTATATAACAGAAAATTATTGCGCTGGAATAGTAATAAACAGTAACTGTCTTTGAAAAACTCACAGATTCACCCAATTTCTCTCCTCTTTCAAAGGCAACTCTTTCAGAAACAGAAATTGCTGCAATGCGTCTTGGTTGTGTGCATATAATATTACACACAGCTCCACGAACTGATTCAATCTCGGATTCTAGGATAAATTGTGGAAGTTGTGTTGTCTTTCCACAACCTGTTTCACCTGAAATGATAAGTACCTGAAAAATATGTCAATTAATAATTATTAATAATTAAAAAGAATTTGAGAAGCCAAACTTTAAAAAGATTCAAATAAATACTACAAACTAAATTTCAATGATATATTACTATAACAGTGTTTTACTGTGTAATGTACTAATGTTGTGTGTGAGACCACACAAAATACTCTTATTTATAACGAAGGAGGTTTACAACATAAAGAAACTAAATAATGAGCAATAAGGGAGATAATCTCATACTAAACTGCTATAATTAAAACATATCAAATCATATATTTCACACTCCCCCTCAAGCTAGAGCATATATGTCATATGAACCAAGCTTGTTACAAATGTGGTAAACCCAACAAAACTAAAGTAAAGACAGTTCCAGTCGGAGTCGGATGGTTGCGCTGAAAAACCTCGACTGCAGCCAACGAAGGCGAGTAGCTGCAATGGGTGTTCACCTGTGAATAAAGCATGCCCTGAGGTGGAAGGAGACGGTTCCAGTGTGACGCTCGCTGGAGATGTGTCATGCATTGTGTGCATGAACTTCTCTCCCCGAAAAAGGGCCCTGCGTGGGGTCGCTAAAGCGGTGTGTTGTGTTGGTTGCGCACATGGACGGCATGGCGTTCTTGAAAGGTCACTGATGCAGACCAACAAGAGGACGGTGCACTGGCTACCAAACAGGCCCAACAGTGGGTGCGGGTACAGTTCACCTATAAAGAAAGTTGTGCATAGATGTGTCTATGCGAGGAACATTGGTGAACGCCATAGTGGAAGCGGGGTGAACGTCATAGGGGAAGAAGATTCTGAAGGAGGGTAAAGGCCATGAAACACAGCGAAACGGCCAAATGAGGTTGTTGAGAGGGGTGTTTGGTTTCAAACTGAGCCAAACAGGTCAGAACAAAGGCTGGATAGGCTCGCTGGAAGTAGAGAATGGCAGTACTTGAGATTTGAATTTTTGTGTGTATTTTCACACAATCAATCTACTTTTCATTGCTCTCTATTAAATATATATATAGGGTACAAAAAGGGAGGGAGACAGCTGTTTACACTTACACAATACAGCTGTCTCCTCAATAAAGCTGACTTACAAACAGCTACAATACACAAAACTACACAAACTTTAACACTCCCCCTCAAGCTGGAGCATACAAATCATATGCACCAAGCTTGGAACATATAGACTGAATCCTAGTTCCTCTTAAGGACTTAGTTAAAATATCTACTGGCTGGTCATTAGAATTGATGAACTCAGTGATAATCTCCTTGGACAATAGTTTCTCTCGAATGAAATGACAATCAATCTCTATGTGCTTAGTCCTCTCATGGAAGACTGGATTTGAGGCAATGTGAAGAGCTGTCTGATTATTACAGTACAACTTCATTTGCACCACTTCACAAAATCTCAACTCTTGGAGAAATTGTTTAATCCACATGAGTTCGCATGTAACTATAGCCATAGATCGATATTCAGCCTCTGCACTGAATCGAGCAACAACAGTTTGTTTCTTGGTCTTCCAAGAGATAACATTTCCCCCAACAAAAACACACTATCCTGAGGTAGATCTCCTGTCTATGGGACAACCAGCCCAATCTGCATCACAATATCCAGAGACTTGAGTGTTACCCTTGTCTTCATACAACAATCCTTGTCCTTTACATATCTGAGAATACGCATGACAGCATTGCAACGATCAACATGAGGATTTTGCATAAATTGGCTAACCACCCCAACAGCAAAAGAAATATCAGGTCTTGTAATGGTGAGATAAATGAGTTTTCCCACAAGTCTCCTATATCTCTCGGGATCAGGATAAACTTCACTTTGATCTGCCATGAGCTTTAGATTTGGGTCCATAGGACTATCAACAGGCCTACAATTTTGCATGCCTGTTTCCTCCAGTATATCAAGAGCATACTTTCTTTGTGAAATCACAACATCATCTCTTGATTGAGCCACCTCAATACCAAGAAAGTACTTCAAATATCTCAGGTCCTTGGTCTGGAAATGGCTGAATAAGTGCTCTTTTAGCTGGACGATCTTAGTAGTATCATTTCCTGTAATCACTATATCATCAACATAGACCATTAGATAAACACACTTTCCAGGAGATGTATGACAATAAAAAAAACAGAATGGTCAAGGAAATTGCTTCAACCCATAGAGAGATCGGTGTAGCTTGCACACCAAGCCATACTCCCCTTGAGCAACAAATCTAGGGGGTTGCTCCATATAAATTTCCTCCTCAAGACCACCATGAAGGAAGACATTTTTAATGTCAAGTTGATGGAGAGGCCAATGACATATGGCAGCCATAGCAAGAAACAGTCCAACAGCGGTGATTTTAGCTACAGGAGAGAAAGTATCACAATAATCAAGGTCATAGATCTGAGTGTATCCTTTAGCTATTAATCAAGCCTTAAGCCGATCAACCTCACCATTGGGCTCGACCTTAATAGTATAGACTCATCTACAGCCAACAGTTTTCATGCCAGGAGGAAGAGGGACAAGTTCCCAAGTACCATTGTTTTCAAGAGCCTGCATTTCATCAATCATGGCTTGTCGCCATCCAAGATGATCAAGTGCCTCATGACTATTGTTAGAAATAGTAAGAGAAAACAAAAGAAAAGTATGAAGGAGACAAACAATGATAACTCAAGAAATTATAAATAGGATGAGGATTACAAGAAGATCGAGTACCTTTCCTTAAGGCAATAGGCCAGGCTAAATCAGAGTTATGAGAAGAAGTGGAGGAGGAAGGATCCATGGTTTGAGGATCTGTTGGAGGAGAATGGGAATCACGAGGAGAACACTCAGGCACTGTAGAACTAACTTGTCGTGTCTTGCGTTGATATGTAATGAGAGGTGGAGGAGCAACTTCAGTTGAACTTGGTGGAATAGATGGGATTTCACTAACACTTTGATTGGAATTACCCAGTGGACCAGGAGATGGGACTGGAAGGACTTGCTGAAAGGAAGAAGGATAGTCCATGGAGGACGAGAAGAAAGGTGTGTCCTCAAAAAAGGTAACATCAGCAGACATATAATACCGTCTTGTAGTTGGAGAGTAACACTTGTAACCCTTTTGAAGACAAAAATACCCCAAAAAGACACATTTAATGGCCTTAGCAGAGAGTTTGTCTAAACCAGGAGAGAGATCATGGACAAAACAAGTACAACCAAACACTCTAGGAGAGACGTGAAATAATGGATCATGAGGAAAAATAATTGAGTGAGGAATTTTATTTTCAAGAGTAGAAGAAGGCATCCTGTTTATTAAGAAACAAGCAGTAAAAACTGCATCTCCCCAATGGTGTGTAGGAACATTTGAGTTTAACATTAAGGAGCGTGTAGTTTCAAGGAGATGACGATTCTTCCTCTCTGCTATGCCATTTTGTTGTGTATATGAGGACATGTGAATTGATGTAAAATACCTTTTGAGGATAAAAAGGAGGATAAATCATGAGAAAAATACTCTTTAGCATTATCACTTCTGAAAATCTTAATAGTTTTTCCAAATTGGTTCTTAATCTCATTAAAGAAAGACATGAATATAGGCAAAAGTTCAGATCTGTCTTTCATTAAATAAACCCAAGTACATCTAGAGAATTCATCAATAAAGGTTACAAAATATCTAAAGCCAAAAGATGTGACACGACTTGGTCCCCAAATATCAGAATGAATAGTAGAGAAAGCTGAGTTACATCTTTTTTCAATTTGAGGAAATGATGACCTAACATGTTTCCCTAATTGACAAGATTCACATTCTAAGACTTGAAGATTCTTAAGACTAGGAACCATCATTTTCAATTTCTGTAGACTTGGATGACCCAGACGATCATGCAAAAGCTTGGGTTTTGAAGTTGCAAAACAGGACACGGGAAAGCTGGATTCTAAGTAATAAAGTCCTCATGATTCACGTCCTTCTCCAATCAGACGACCCATACCATGTTCCTGAATAACAAAAGAACTAGCATCAAAGGTTACTGAGCAATTTAACGAACAAGTCAGCTGACTTAATGAGATTAAGTTATAGGGACAATGAGGAATAAATAATACAAAGTTCAACTTTAATGAAGGAGACAAAGAAACTTGACCAATTCCTTGAGATGCAACTTTGGACCCATTGGCTATAGTAACAAAGTGGGGAGCTTTTGGAAAAGAAATAGATGAAAAAGATGATTTGTTACCAGAGATATTATTACAGGCACCTGAATCAAGTATCCAAGGACTAGGACCTTCCATAGATTGAAAGATACATGCTGTTGAAACACATGGTACCAAGGAGGATTGGACTTGGTTGCTGGATTTTTCAAATTTGAGCTTCAAATATTCTTGGTGCTCTTCATCAGAGAACTTAGACTCTAATTTTTCTGATTTAGATACATGTGCTACCTTGTCAAGAAAGCCATGTAAGGAGTAACAATTTTCTTGAGTATGATCCATCCTGTTGCAATAGGTGCATTGAGGACGTCCACTCCTTCCACGGCGGCCTCCTCTGTTGTTATGACCTCCTCCTCTTCCACGAAGTGCAACCATGACTGATGTTTCCACAACTTCAGCTAAGTTTTCATCTTTCAACACATGGGGCACACGAAGAAGTCTAGTAATTAGAGAGTCCATTGACGGAACTTGATCACCAGCAAGGACTTGATCACGCACGTGATCAAAATCTGAATGTAGGCTTCGCAAAATAAGAACCATGTAAAACTTGTCCAGCTTCCTATTTACTTCCTCCAAAGAATCAGCCACAAGAAACCTTTTTAACTCTTCCACTGCCGCTCAAACTTTACCTATATGTGCAATCATATCGTGGCTGGTCTGTTTGAGTGCAGCAACTTTTTGGGTTGCATCGAAAAGACTTTGAATATCATTGGCAAATATCTTTTGAGCCTTCTTCCAAAAAGAACAACATGTTTTGAATGATCTAAGAATTTCCAAAACATCCGGCTCAACCGATTGCCACAGCACAGCACATAGTTGAAAGTCAAGTTTTTCCCACTCAGATTTCTTGTCATTTGGGACAGCATTAGCTCCTTTTTCCAAGTGGTCATGATATCCTTGGCCAAGAAACCACAACTCCACTGAGGTAGACCAAGATAGGTAGTTCTTCCAGTTGAGTTTTGCAGTGGTGATGGTGGGGGTTCCAGAGAAGGAGAATACAAGACCGGCAGAGGCCATTTATGATCAAATAACGAAACCCTAACGGAGAAGGAGAAGGAAACACAAGGGCTGGAACGAGCAAGTTGTCAATACCGGATAACAAGGGCTGAAACGTGCCCAGGAGAAGGTGAAGCAGCTGGTACTGGTCCAGTGAACTTCCGGAGGGCGGCGCATGGACCTCACGCTCCGAAATTGGCGCGGGTTGGTGGCGGCACGTGGCTGGGATTCTGGCCACGTGACTTCCAGGGGTGAGTCGCGCTCTTCAAGGCACACCCAATCCTGGGTTTGCCGGAAGATACGATGGCCGGAGACGGTGGCGGCGGACAGCGACCGGAGTCAGAACGGTTACCCGCTTTGATACCAACTTGAGATTTGAATTTTTGTGTGTATTTTCACACAATCAATCTACTTTTCATTGCTCTCTATTAAATATATATATAGGGTACAAAAAGGGAGGGAGACAGCTGTTTACACTTACACAATACAGTTGTCTCCTAAATAAAGCTGACTTACAAACAGCTACAATACACAAAACTACACAAACTTTAACAGCAGTCTAAGATAAACTGAGAGAAAAAGGAGCTTTGAATTATTACTCAAATGAAAAATGATTACAATGGGAGTATATATAGAATATAGAGGCTGGCCTTATTGGTACAGAAAAGTGGTTAACAGAAAATACTAACTTCTAACAAATTGTCTGTTAACGGTTCTAACAAACTAACTGCTTCACAATTGCTTCACAGTTCTAACTCACTAACTGTTCACTATAGCTAACATTTAACATACTATACTCTAATAAGCAGCAGAAGGGTTGCCAGAGGATGGGTCTCACCGGAAACAGCACCACATGCCAATTTGTGAAGAGCGTGTGAGTTACACATGCCGGAGAGAGGAGGCACGTGTAGGCACATGCAGAGGAGTTGTGGGTCGTGGCTCTGGCTTAGAGATCGTCAGTGGATAGCGACTCTGGTCGTAGTTGGTCGTCGGCGAAAGATATCATATATTTCACAATTACCAAGTAGGAACAGTTTGTTCTGGACCTTCAAAAGGAACAGTTTGTTGTATATTCTGTGACACGTTTGTCAAAAGGAATAATATTGAGCCCTTGACCATTTCCTATGGTTATTTGTTCTGGACCTTCAAAAGGAACAGTTTGGTTGTATATTTTGTGACACATTTGTCACATGATGAGAAACCCCCAAATCTGGATACCGGCTAGTAGAGGGAGTTGATGATGATGCAGGAGCACTCATATGAAAAGCTTGAGGAGGTGCTCGAGAGATAGGTCTTGCAGGTCTATTGTAGGTGTAGTTAGGTTGAGTGTATGGTTGAGGATATGAATGAGAATATAGTTGAGGAAAACCAAATTGAGATGGTGGTGGCATTTGCTGCTGAGAGGATCGAATGTAAGGTACTGGAGGTATAGTCCAGAAGAGTGGGTACCATTGAGGCTGCATGTTCAGACCTTGAGGAGCAATCGAAACATTGTTCTCATAAAATCTGTGATAACAGAAAGAAGCATAATGCCCAAATTTCTAACAAACTTGGCACTGCACATTAGAGTAACGGCCACCAAAGTTCCGGCCACTGCCACGACCACCACGGTTAAAACTCCAGCCACCGCAACCACTGGTGTAATGTGGTAATCATTGTAATTCATATCAGTGGAGGAGGGCTGAGAAGTCAAATTGACTTGTGCTTGCGAATTAGAACTTGCAGTAGGATTAGAATTCACATTTCAGGAGTTACCAATTGCACCTTCAGTAAGATTGATTGAAACCAGAGATCTCTTATTATGTCTCTTGAAGGAAGTTTTTGCTCCAAAAGAAGAGTTTCAACCTCGTCAACAGTGAAAGGCTCGAACTTGTTACAAACAAGCCAAACAGTGGACTCATATTCTTCTGGAAGACTATTGAGAATCATTTCCAAATGCTCCCCAGGAGAGATAGAATCACCAATAGAAGTATGCGAGTTTACAAGTGTTTGGATCTGAAGAAAATTCTCAAAAATTGGGTGATTCTTGAGAGAAAGGCTTCGAAGCTCATTTCTGATCTGACAAGCTTTGGCGCAAGTGAGAGAGTGAAAATCTGAATGGATTTTATCGCATAGATGCCATGTGAACTTGCAACCAATCACTCTTGTAAGCATTTCACCAGAAATAATAGATTGATCTTGTTCCCAATCAAGATAGGCTTCAGAGACATTGCCAGCATCTTGATCAATGTTATAAAAACTGGTCAAACTGGTTGGACCAGAAACTGGAGCTATGGCCGGATCGAGTAGGCTTGCGAATCGGTTATGCAGTTGACTCGGTCAGAACCAATCAACTTGGCTTGGAACCAGTAATGACTCAGTCATTTGACTCGGCCCGGTCTCATGAAAATTTGAAAGAAATGCAATGTTACTTGTCTAAAAGTCTTAATTCTGAAATGCACTACATACATTGCAATTCAATATTATTACTTTGCTGCTTCACTTCTACACACATTGTTGGGTGTGTACCTTTTACTTTTTAACAGTGTGTACCTTTTTACTTTTTAGCTTTTTAAGTAATGCACAATGTTTGCTTTCTTATTAATTTGTTAATCTCAAAGTTTCTTAAAATAAACACTCGCTGCACTAAAAAGTGAAATTGCTAAACTAAAATGTAACACATAAAAGAATTGAACCTGGAATTAGTTACCGAACTTTCTTTGTTATTTAGAATATTAGCTACTTTAGATTTGGAGTAAGGATTGATTAATCAAATTATGTTAAATATGCTTGTGTGTGTATAATTTTTTTTATTATATATCGGGCCAATTCCTGACCCACTGGTTCAACCACTGACCCACTACTTCGACCAAGTTAGTGACTGGGCCGGTTTTCACAACACTGATCTTGATCTTCATCCATGAGGAACTTCTACAGAATCGTTGGATTGTGAAGAAAATGTTGAAGACAATGACTCTTGATCACCGACTCAACTTGTTGGCACCATAGAAAGTAGTTTTTGGTGTTCAACTTCTCGGAAATAGAGTGACTAAGTGAGTCAACTTAGAACGAGCAGAAACCATCGTGGAGTGCGGTGACAGAGGGGAGGAAGGAGAAGTAATCGGACTTGCGGAAACCATGAACAGATCTAGGAATCAGCCTAAGCTCTGTATACCATAATAGAGTTTGATATTGAGAGAGTTTGAGATTGGAGAGATAATGTTATTCAACCCAAATCATTGAATGATTACAAGCTTTGTTTATATAGAGCCTAACTAACGTACCAGAAACTAACTAACTACAGTTAATTATTTAATACAGCATGCTACAGCTGTCATAACAGCTGTCTACAGTTGTACTAAAGAAAAATAAAACAATCAGAGTAGGTATACTTCAATGTTGTTAATGGCGGATGGCGGTTCATGACGGAAAGCCAAAAATCCGTCATAAAAATATGACGGATGGCGTAGCAGAAAATGGCGGATGTCATGGCGGACAAAAAAAAAATATACATATATATAAACTCATTGAAATTGAAAAAAACAAAAGAAGACTGAACAGGAAAAAAAAATTGTGGTGTCAAATAGGAAAAAAAAATGGGACTGTCAAAAGTAAAAAGAGGTTGTCAATTAGCAAAAGGAAAAAAAAAGTTGCAGACACAAAAAAAGGTGTCAAACAGCAAAAACAAAACAAAAAAAAAATTACAGCTTGCGCGCACCACTTCGCAAAGGCCGCGATGTTCACTACCTTCGTGCGCGTCGTCGCCGCCGTTCGTGCCGGTGCTTGTCGCCGCCGTTCGTGCCGGTGCACGTCGCCGCCCTTCGTGCCAGTGCTTGTCGTCGCTGTGGGGTCGTCGTTGCTGGCTGAGTTCTGCGTACGGGGGGTCGCGGCTGGGTGAAGGGGTTGAGCTTTTAGTTGGAGGAGGGCTGCGTTCTGATTGAGAGGGGAGGGTTGTGCTTTTGACTAAGTTACCAGGTAGGGTTGGGTCGGGTCAGCCCAACTCCTGCGGAAAAAAACAAAAAAAAAACGCTATTTTCCGCCATGCCGCCATAACCGCCATGACCGCCATGGCTATGGTGGCCACCATGGCGTCGCCATTCGAAACCCGCCACGCCTTTCCACCATGGCGCCACTGTGGCCACTTTTTAACAACACTGGTATACTTTAATACTGAGTTTCGGAGAGCAAAAGGTTTAGTAAATTAGGAAGTTCACCCAACACAACTCGTTGCTTTTCGCAGTTTTGTTTCTTAACCATGACTGTGGTAGCAATGTTTTCCTTTCTCTTTGCAGCGGCAAGATTCTGCATCTTCTTCCTTGTGTGATAATTTTGAACAGAGCTAAGAGATGGAAGAAGATGGAGTTGGAGTGTTGGATGTGTAAAATGAGAGAAAATACAAAGGGATAATTGAGAATAAACTGTGTCAGAGTACACAGTGGATGCTTGTTTATATAGACAACTAATATTGATTAATTAAAGGAAATTCAGTTTCCTCTAAATCAGATATCATATCCTACCACATCATTATACATTAAATTCCTGATTCTCAACACTCCCCCTCAACTAAAGCTTACTAAGCTTTAACTTGTTACAAGAAAATTTATTCCCAACTAATAAATATAAACATAAAATTGAGTTCCACCAAAAAACAATGTTTGAAAGACAACTCATGTATGTTGGTGAAGTCGGGGAATAATGCTAGAAAGGTAACATTGCCAAAGAGCTAGAATAACCATCAGCCTAAGAAATTTATAGCAAGCAAGTTATGACCTTCTTAAGAACCACAAAACCAATATTTTGAAGATAACCCTGGGATCTTGTTGAAATTGGGGGATATTACTTGAAAAAGAGAGAGCTAGAAAACATATCAGCCTAAGAAGGTTCAAAGCAAGTTACATTCTTCTTAAAACCAAGATTTGGAAGCCTCAAATGAAGTGTGGATGCCCAATTATTCAACCTGCAGAGACGAAATCGTCATAAAGTGACAACGAATTGAGATAAGTCACTGAGAAACACACCGGAAAACGACAGCAACAGAATAGGCAACTGGAAAGTTCTTCGCTGAAAAATGAGTGACGAGATAAAGGCAGTGACCAGAAAACATGCTAAAAAGAGACGACGGTAGGATAGGCAACTGGAAACTTCTTCGCAACAATGCAAAACGCATAAAAATAAATGGACTGCATAGTGCCCAGCCCAAAATCGCAAACCAAACAGTACTTAAAGAAGGGTAAACAGAACGAGCTCCAATTGTGTGTCCGCATGGATGCTCCGTTTGAGGCAAAACTCTCAGGTTATGCTCGCACAAGAGGAGCACCTCCTGCAGTAGAAGTGCAGCCCAAGACGGTGCAGGTGCCAAAGAAGTGTGTTGTTTAGCTAAGTCTGGCGCGCAAAAGAGTGGACGCATAAAGGAGTGTTGCATGCCTGATTGAGATGTGGTAGCCACCATCGTGTAGATCGGTGGACGACGATGCTGGTGGTGGGTTCACCTGCTGGAAACATCCCCAGAGCTCCATCGACGGACAGCGGCTGCCGGAAAAGGGGGAAAATTGCTGGAAAGGAGGCAGCAAGCAGAAAGGTCAACTGGAATGCAGAAAAATGTCATTGGAAAGCGCCGAAATAAGTGCAACAGCCAGAAAGGTCCACCAGAAATAGGAAGAAGAAGACTGATAGAAGAAAGGCAGTGAGCAAAAGGGCTCACCGGGGACAGTAGGTCCCCGATGAGGGATGGTTTTCCTTATTTCCTTAACCTAGTTCTAGATACCATGTAAAATGAGAGAAAATATAGAGGGGTAATTGAGTATAAACCGTGTGTCAGAGTACACAGCGGATGCTTGTTTATACAGACAAGTAGTATTGATTACACATAATTAGAGGATATTCAATTTCCTCTAAATCAGATATCATATCCTATCACATCATTTATACATTAAATTCTTAATTCTCAACAGAATGAATCAAAGAAAGTGTCATCATGTTTTTGTATAATGGGTAGACAAAACAAAGCTGTTTTTGAAATGATAATGAGAAATAAGAGAGGAATTGGAGATTACTCTTGAACATCTTTTTGGGTCTGATTGAATCTGGAGTCAAGGGTAGTAGTATGTTAAGCTCATCTTCTAGGCGCTTGTTCATGCTTGCACCCACAAAGCCCCCTCATGTTGGAACATATTCCACCTCCACTTCCCTAAAAGTGCATCATTGAAACTCTCCAACTCCCTGATACCCAACCTCCCTTCTTTTTTTGGCTTACAAATCTTACTCCACCCTACCCAATGAATTTTCCTCTCCAAGTCATTCCCCCCCCCCCCTCCCCCCCAAAGGAATCATTTGAGTAATTTCTATTTTTTTCTCAAACCCTTAGCCTAGGAATATTTTTTTGAAGAGTCCCCAATCAAAGACCATTTAAATTCATAACCCCCCACCCCCCCGACTTGAATTGGATCTATGTTCTAGTCTTCTAGACTCTAGTATTGGCCATCATACAACACTTCATCGAAACAACTTTACCCAGCCCAATTCAAGGTCAAATCGTGTTGGCCTGACACAGAATGTGTAGACAGGGGAGAACTAGTAGATTCCAGCAGGATTCAGTTGAATGCAAAGCCCAACGAAAGTATTTTGGAAGAAGATGCAAATTGGAATGAAGAAGGGGGGTACTACTGCATAGGTAGAATTTGGGGAAACAGTAACATAAAATATGTTATCAGTCAGTTCCTTTCAAACATGAGGACAAGGTTGACTTTTAGGAGGAGTGGTATTGTTAGGAATGTGGAAAAGGGAGGAGTTAGTAAGGATAGTTAGAATATTAGTGAGTTAGTTAGAGGGAGTTACCGACATAAATAAATAGGAGGACTAAAAGCATAGGGAATTCGGTAAGGTTGGTTATCATCCGTGAATTGAGCTTTGCTCTTTGTGAAAGGAAAAATCATTTTTGATTGGGAAAGCCTTGGAAGAGAGATATCTCTCATTTTATATTTAATCTCATTATATCATTAAATTCTTAATTTGGTTTGTAACATTTAGTCTTAGTGCTCTCTTCTCCCTCCCACTATACCTAAAACCCTAGAATTTCATTATATATTATAGCCTTAAGTTTATAACTACTAGCAAAACAAAGAGCCCTATTACAGGCAGCAAATCAGTCATTATAAAGAAAATAACAAAAAAAAATCTGTACATACAAAAACAGAAATAACTATCAAATACAACTATACGATAACTCTCAACAAGTCTCTCTAATAATAGTATCCAAATGAAAATTAAAAGAGACTTTTAATATCTATAAGGTGCATTATTAAGTAACATTAGAGACTAAGCAATAACAAAATACATTGATTCAACAAACCTGATTCCTTAATATGGCTGATAATATTGCTTCCTTCTCTTTATAAGCAGGTAGACTACTACGAAATTCCAGAATTGTTCTTCCTTCTGGAGATTCCTGCAATAGAAAGACATTAAAACCCCTTTATCTTCTAAACTTATACAGGTAATGGGAAATGACAACTAACTGAAGCATACATGAGCAATATTTTTATTTAAGGAAAAAATAAGAAATTCATCAAGACTGAGAGAAGAAAATTACAACAAAACCAATGGATAAGAAACAAGTAGTTAGAATCATATGAATCATGTGATTCAACTCCCGATTCAATATGATAATGAAGGCAGGTGATAAAAATCAAAAGGTGAAACGTTTTTGTGTCTGTATCACAAGCTGAATCGCGAGTATCATACCTGAGTCGGAACAATCGTTATTTCTGAGTTTGTGGCATTACTCAATGTGTGGGTCAGGTGTCAATTCTGTGGTATTTTTTGCTAGAGAAAAGGTGCAAAAAAAATTCGCTCCTTTATCATTTGACCTCCCACTCTCCCTTTCTCAGATACTTTTTGGTTCCTTTAAGTTTCTCTCTCTGCAGTTTGCAGTGCATAGTTGAAGGCAGCAAGTAGTCTCTTTCTCCCTGTTCAAGACCTGTTTCGTGGTGGTCCCCCTCTACCTCTGTTTTTTTGTTTTTGTTTTTATCCCCTCTTTTATTTTGACAAAAGCACACCCTCTTTTGTTAACGGACATGACCTATGGCTGCCTCCTCTGCCCACAACTTTTGTCTTATTTGATTTGTTGGAATTATATATATATATATATATATATATATAGAGAGAGAGAGAGAGAGAGAGAGAAACTTTTGATGTATTTCTTTAAAATGCTCTTAGATTTATGTTTTTTAGTTATTGATCTTGAATCTTATGATTCACTATTCGATTCGATTCACAATTCAGAAAATAGGTCTTCCGATTCATGTTGAGTCCCAATTCAACTACCAAAATGAGAAAGAGGTCTTCGCATTCCACAATGGGAAGAGCAAAAAAAATCATGATCAAGAACAAAGAGCAACTAAGAGGATTTTGATGTATTTCTTGAAAATGCTCTTAGATTTATTTTTTAGTTAATGATCATGAATCTTACTATTCAGAAAATAGGTCCCACTTCGCGTTTTGCATCACAATTCAACTACCACAATGAGAAAAAGATCCTTCACATTCCACAATGGGAAGAGAAAAAAAAATCATCTCCGCAAACAAAGAGTAACTAAACGGAAACATCAAGTTATTCTCATCAATAGATGAAAACTGCAATATCCCTCGCCATATCTGTCAAGGAAACCCCTAAAAAAAGATCAGGTGCTTTGAACCAAAATCAGTTCAGCCATAGAATCCACATTAAAAATTAAAATAGAGCTTGGCTCCCCATCTATATACACTAAATAGTAGCATGGAACCCACAAACAAACAATCATGACCACCAAGAGGACCCATACATTTTTTTTATCTTATTACCACAAAAATTAAGCCCAACCTTGGGTACAATGGTTCCCAGCAGTTAAAGGTTGCCTCAAATTCAATCTACAAGAGATATTGCCAAAAGATACATTAACAAAGTAAATAAAACCTAGGAAGATGTGCTAGTTGCATTTTGTCTCAGTATGTGTATGCACAAGTATCAGTTTATGTCAGGCCCAAGTGGATAGACTAATACTAATGAGATGTCAATACTCAAAAGAAAAAATGAAACTAAAAACAGATAAAGACATTTTTTAAATTGTAGTCAACAAATAGAACATATCACCCAAATGCTTAGACACCATCTCAATGAAAACTAGCTACCTAACTTCACATATTCTCTTCCACATCCCATTTGAATAAAAGAAAATTCTGTAGACTAAAGTAAATTACATAGTTATGATTAAGTTAATATTTCTGTTTAAAAGTAAAATTAATTGTGTTATGCTGGGCTTCCCATCCCATCCTACTGTTTTAGTGTTGTTAGGACTTGTAGGTGTAGCATTAGCGTATTAACTTTTGAATTTCTAATCTAAGCTTTTGATGAATTAAAAATTTTCATGAGTTTTATCCCTGCTCTTCTTCTAAAATATTCATTTATCCTCTTTTGTTCCCAACCCTCCACACCACATAAAAGTAAATATAGTTAGTTCATGGCATGCATAAAATTATAGCCATAAATGTATAGTTGTTTCCTTTGAGTATTTAATTCACAAATGTGCAAGGTGTCTCAAACTGTTTGAACACCACATCAAGAATTTTGATCATATACTATGATTTTTTATCCCATCTTCCAAAAGCAACATTATAACTCACTGTACACCTTCCCTCATCATATTATCTTCCCTATATCTTATAATTATAGACCAGCACTTAAACTTATGGAGATACCCTCCTTTCATATACCAACCACTCTTAATTGAGCAAATGCAAATAGAAATTAAAAACTATACATGGCAAGAGCTCTTTTTCTTTTATCCCCTTACAACCCCGAAAGACCCTTTTAAACATCTACAAGGAATGCAGACAATTAGGGACAAGGTTTGTATAATCATCTTACACAAACAGACTTTAGAAGCTGCCAAAGAAAATGCCTTCAAATTTGAATTATGAAGAAAACATAAAGTAATAAAACAAAATGTGGATATGAAATCTATCTCAGAAGGAGAGAACACACACCACATTGGTATTTTCAGTGAAGATTACCTGCCAAGCTCGTTGCTGATCACACATTTGTAAACTTCTTTGACAGAGAATTTTCCCCACTACAGCCCTACTGGATGCTAGTGACCGAGGTGGATCAAAAACCCTTTCATCTGTACCAATATTACCGTTATTGGCTGATCTTGCAGACCACATATCTGGAAAGCTTTCCTTCATTCTTGACTTTTGGGTTAGGTATTCTTGAAGATATTCATCAACTCGCCTTAACATAGTAGTAGGTAGGTTCACCTGTCAATGGTTGAAGCTTTACTAAAGTTTCTCTCAAAGACAGAGATAATAAGGGGGGTGTTTACTTGTGTTTCTATTTCCTGTTTTCACTTTTTAATTACAACACTGTCACCTTATTTTCAACTTGTTTCCTATTATTGAAGATTTGTACACGAAATAGAGAAGAAGAAAAAAACATTGTTTTAACAATTTGAAACAAAGTGACAATTTACTAATTAAAGAGTGAAAACAGAAAATAAAAACTCAAGTATACGCTCCAATGAAAAAATAAAAAATAAAAAGTAGCAGATGTAAACAAGAGGAAAAGGAAGAACACTTGGGGAAAATTTTGTTTAATCATTAATGTTAGACTTCCTCAGATGATTCAGGAAGGTCCAGGGTAGATGATGGAACTTGATCAACATACCTCCCTCAATGGCCGTTTATCGTCCAAATCATATCTGTAGTTTGGAAGAGGGACTTTACTGACAACAACAACTTTCGCATACATATGGCTGCCATATATAAATGCAGTTAAAAACTACAATCCCCCACAATAGATAGATAGATAGCAAGAATTGTGACTCAAGCATTTATTGTTAAACCATGAGAATAGGAAGAATGTGTATACCTAAACAACCCCATTTTGGTTGCCAAAGCCTCTATTTTCTGAAAATCACGCCTATCCTTTTTCTCCCTTGAAATCAACTCTTGCTTACTCTTGTCATCTAAAAACATGCTTAATTTCTGCTTCCAGTAATCACAGGGGAAATCACTCTGAAAAGTAAATTATCAATACAAAGCACACAGACGGACATACGTTTCCATGCAAGTTTACAACCAGACACTTTTTTTTGGTAATCATGGTATTGGAACGAAGTTGTCCTGCCGAATGTAGTGATAAATATTTGTCAGACCTTAAACGCACACAAGATGGGTTTCTCCTCCCAACACGATTTATTCCATTCCCAAGGGCCAACCAGGATTTGTACCCTAGACCAAATGATTAAGAGACACAAACCGCTACTACTTGTGCCAAACGTTGTTGGTGTTACAACCAGACACTGATACAGCTTCGGATACAGCAGCAGAAACGAAACTTACAAAAGAAAATCTTTTAGGTAGAAAAGAAAGAGAAAAAAAGGCACAGTGGCACACTGACAGTAGTAACTAAATAAAAATAAAAATACTTTGAAAGTTAAGAAAGTACCAGTTGAATAGCAGGGTAGGTATGTTGAAAAATTAAGGGGGAAAGGTTCAGAGCAGAGAGAATAAAACCACAGAGTAATAAAGGAGCATTGTGTTGAAAGTAATCTTACTGGTAGTGAAGAAGCCCCAAATTCAACATCACGATTAACCCCGTTGTCAGCAGCAGCAACCTGAACGGGACGGTGAGAATTCATGGCGAGAAATGGAAGGCGAGAGGACATGCAGTGCAAGCAAAGCCCCGAGCTTAGAGAAAATAAATTAACGTTTAGTAAAAATAATTTAGGCTTAATTATATTTGTAGCCCTAACTTTTAAATTTGTTGCAAATTTTATTTCCAGCTTTTTATTTGACGCATTTTAATGATTTTATTCCTAACTTTTACGAATTTTATTTTCTGACATAATTGAACTTATTATTCTTAATTTATTGTTTTTCTAATTTTTAATGAATTTTTTTTTACAAATTTTACCTTCAACTTTTGTACTTATTAATAAATAAATTACAGAAAATCAAATTTACAAAATTCTTAAAAGTTAAAGTAAAATCATTAAATTAAAAAATTAAAAATAAAATTTGTCAAAATTTAAAAAATTATAGTAGAAATATAATTAAGCCTAAGTAAATAAAAGTGCACCTATATGATAAAGGCACACTTATATGAAGGGCATGGGCTTTGTTATTTCTCCTCATTTTATATGTTAAGCTCTCACCCCCTTTTTTTTGTCTTTACAAGAATCCTATTTTGTTTTCTTAAAGTAAATTTCATATTTTATCACTTCTTCTCCAATTTTATTCACCTATCCCACCTTAATCCCCCACAACACACCTTCCCTTTCCATTATTTCATCATTATTCACTTTTGCACAAGGCACAACACCCCTTTAAATATTTTTTCTTCTTCTAAAAATATATTTTTCACAAAAACATGATTATGTTGTCAAAATACACAATGGAATCATGTCTCAATTCAATACTTCATCGAATGAAGTAATGCACACACTAACTTGTAACTTCCCCACTAACTCTTCCTCCTTAAAATCATGGTTGAAACCAAACCATGGCCCTTCCTTCTCCTTGCACTCTTCTCATGTACTCTCTTCATCCCCCTCCATGCTTCCCATCCCCCCCCCCCCAATCAAAATCAGCATCAACTATGGCACCAACGTCGACAACCTCCCTCCACCATCAACCATCTCAACCTTCCTCAAATCCCAAACCACCATTGATCATGTGAAACTCTTTCGTAAACTATGTGGTGCTTGTAATGTTGTAGTTTTCTTAATTGTGTGAGTAAGTGTTAGATTTAAATGCAAGAGGAATTAAGCATAAATTATGTTATTTGATATAATAAAATTAATTAAAATGTTATGTTTTTGGTGTTTGATATGTTTTGGCGGGTTTAGATGAGTTTGAGTTAAGTTCTTAAAGCCTTGTAAATTAGTTTAGTTGTACAAAAAGGGGTGTATTTAGAGGGAGAAAAGGTGAAATAAGTAAAAATCTTAATTTCCCTACCATTCAGCCATGGGAACTCACCTTGCCTTCTCATTTCCTTCATCTTCTCCTTCTTCCTCTCTAAGTCTTTTATTCTCACTATTAGAAAATATGCTTTCTACATCGGTTATTTATGACTTTCAACATCGGTTTTTGAACAGATGTTGAAAGTACCGACGTTGATAGTATTATCGTTAACATCGATTTTTAAAAAAACCGATGTTAACGTAAAATGACCAACATCGGTTATATAAATAACCGATGTTGCTAATATGAATTACACCCAGAAAATGTATATTAATGTTGAAAGTTAACATCGGTTTTTACAAAAAACCGATGTTAACGAATGTGTTAATGTTGACAGTTAACATCGGTTTTTTCATAAAACCGATATTAACGTTAGTTAACATCGATTTTCTGTAAAAAAAACTGATGTTAACGAATGTGTTACTATTGACAGTTAACATCGGTTATTTATAAAAAAACCGATGTTAACGAATGTGTTACTATTGACAGTTAACATCGGTTTTTTAAAAAACCGATGTTAACGAATTTGTTAATGTTGACAGTTAACATCGGTTTTCTGTAAAAAAAAACTGATGTTAACGAATGTGTTACTATTGACAGTTAACATCAGTTATTTATAAAAAAACCGATGTTAATGAATGTGTTACTATTGACAGTTAACATCGGTTTTTTCAAAAAGCCGATGTTAACGAATGTGCTACTATTAACAGTTAACATCGGTTTTTTGAAAAAACCGATGTTAACGAATGTGTTACTATTGACAGTTAACATCGGTTTTTAATAAAAAACCGATGTTATTTTCAGGAATTTTTTTTTAAATAATGTCTCTGTTTTTACAAAAAAAAACCAAAATTTAACCTGTAAATTTAAAATCAGACCACACAGCACACAACATATATCATTTGCATTCTGTTTTCAAATAGATTTTAGCAAAAAACTAGCTATCAACAAAGGTTATTGAATGTTAAGATGAAACAACAATTGTAAAAAATGTAATGCAAAGTATGTAAACTAATTAATTAACCTAAAGTTACATAGTTGCCTAACATCCTATGTTTGATTTCTAACTTTTAGATAATACTGTGTCCACTGTATGCGAAGTGCCTTGAATCTCTCTGCTTCCAATGGTCTAACTTCATTATAATATTGCATGATCAAATAAAAAATAAATTAATAATGTAATAACAATTATAAAAAAACCAACTTTGTTTGAAATAAACAATTACCGTCTCCCAATTATTCTTGAAAGATCCTAAGATTATCGTGGACATCCAGTGCATCACGTAGTAGTCACATTTAGTGATTCCTTTTTGTCTATTACACTAAATACATAATGAAATTTGAATATTAATTAAACATTAACTACAATTAGTGTACTCACACATAAAATATATATAAGTAGAACTTTTATTTAAATCACGTACCTTAAAAAAATATAATTTGTAAAAACTAAAATGAAAAAAATAAATTTACAAAACATAAAAATAAAAAAAATACTAATTTACAAAAATGAAAAAGATATTTAAGTTATTCATGAGAGGCTTTACGTAACATAGGATAAATATTTGATTGGATTGTAAAAGATAATTTAACTTTAAGAACAACTTAACATAATGATGTGTTTTGTTTATGTTTTCAAAATTTAGAAGTAACCAAATACTTTAAACTACAGTGATAGCTGAGTTGGGACAGTGTGTGAAGATCTGAAGGTCATGTGTTTGATTGACGTTCATCCCATTTTAATTTTCTTTTTTCTCATTTTTTAAATCCAGGGTAACACCAGCGTCCATGATCATATAATTTATATAATTTTATATAAATTATATGATCATTTTAAGACTTTTACCTTGGTTTATTGATAAAAAGATAGAGAAAGATCGAGAGGAAGGTTCCATAATTAGAGAGAAGAGATAATGGTAAAGGATTTTAACTTTGTTTATTATTAGAGCGTACGTATGTATTTTGTCATAAAACAAAGTTTTTATTCTAAAGATCATAACTAAAAGATGCCTTGAAGAATAGCTTTTCTATATATCAAAGGTTTTATTAGAGCATAGAGACATTTTTTTTTTGGATCAGCAAACAAGTTTTCATTAAAAGGAAATGGTATAGTGCAAGAAATACCACTCCAAAGTAAATGGAAGACACAATCATGAAAAAAATATCCACAACCTATATGGTTATCTAATATTTATATGATGCTCCCCCACCTAAATATTCAATAACAAGAAAGTAGGAATCCCACATATACCCATCAAAATATATACTACTGCAGTGATCATTAACCACAAAAAACCAGCCAAGAGCCACTCATTATGCTCCATCAAATTCCATTTATATCGATCATATATATGATCAGAGGAATGGTCTATTATTATAAGGATTTCAAACTTTAACAGATTTCAACAAATCAATGTAATTGTTTGAAAGAAATATAAAAACAATTTTATCAGAGCATAATATATGATAGTAAGGCAAACAATCATCAAACAAATAAAACAGATCATTCAAAAGAATACAATGAAAACATTCAGAAGATGATTGATCAAGTTGATCAATAAACTTGAAATTGCATTAAGATGTTTTCCCATCAACATGGTGTGTTTTGTCCAAAGAAAATTAAAGGAAAAAAAAATCATATATTTGAAGGCTTGGTTATGTTGGTATTTTTCTCATTGACTTTCTATACTAATTTAATCCTAATTTATCGGTCTTTTAAATCCTAATTTATTCACAGTCCATGGTCTGGGAATGCATCTTCCAATCATCCTAATTTATTCACAGTCCACATTCTCGAGTTAAAAGAGCAACAAATGCCCTTATGGCATTGTCCAACATTTTATCTACTTTCACTCATCCATTTTATTTTTATCCATCATATTACTCTCTTTTCTACCAAATACTTCAGTAAGAAACAAGATTGGTATTGCTCACCAAAATTCTTGGTTTCTCACAGCCAACCATGCCTGGTATGTTAATTAAGTTAAATTCTATTATGCTTTCATATTTCAATCAATGGGTATTGATATCTTTCTCAAGTAAGATATCTTTCTTAAATAAATCAATAAATTATAAACACGTGTACTTATAATATTCACTTTATCAATAATATGAAGTAAATGTTACTCATTAGGATGTTAAACTTAAGAATTTTTATATAGATTTATGGTTGAAGTAACTGGCATGACAATTTTTGTATAAGTATAGTTTGCTCATATATATATATATATATATATATATATATATATATATATATATATAAATAAAAGTAACAATATCAAGAATTGTAAAACAATTTTAGGACGTATTTTAGGTTCTTAAAGATGATACTATTAAAAAAAAACTAGTTGAAATTCTTAAATATAACATTGTAAGGTAAAAAACAAGTTAAATAACTCCTCCACAATTACACTTCTCGAGAAATTCTTACACATCAAGATCAAGTTACTATTATTGGCCATTGTCAAATATCTTTATCCAGGTTTCCATTTTGTGCAACACAAAAAAATAAAGATGATACAATAATAACTAATAAGGAAAAGACCACTACAGAAGTTTAAATAGCACAATATATTGATTCAAATTGAATGCAAAATATTTGAAAAGTTGAATCTATCGTAACATCAAACTAATTAAACATCTGTGATTTCAAAAGCAATTCTGCTTCATGTTCAATTCAACGTGTCTACCACACAACCAACATGTGTCAGGTCTGTTGCTTGAACTAATGACTCATTATTCATGTTCTGTGCAGGAGAATAAATATTTTTAACATGCGTGTAAAGAAAAAAGAAAAATAAATAAATAAGAGATGCCTAATGCTTTCAAAACAAGTATTGAAATTGTTTTTAGACGTACTAGACAATCTCGTCTACCATGCCTAATGCTTTCAAAATATCATCTCATCTCAAATAGCTACAATCACGTGTCCATTTTGCATTTATTTTATATATACTAAATCTTATTTTGGTCTATTACATTTTATCATTTTAGCCTTTTATATTTTTTTTACTGCAGCCTTTTATGTTTTAAAATTCTCATTTTAGTTACTTATGATTGCGATGTTGCTCAAGATAATTCTTCTGTCAATTTTAAACTAACACGGTTAGTGTTTTCATTTTCAAATAATTAATTTTAATGCAGTGAGATGATTAAACCTGATTGCGGTGGCGTCTCAGAGGTGTGCGGCTGCGCCGTGGTGCTAATTGCAGCAAGGGTTTTGCGTCCCAGCGCAATGCAGAGAACCTTCTCTGCCCGACGCGAACTCCAAAAGCGATGGGAACCCTGTCCTCCGCCACAGGTCGCTACCGTCGATGAAGCACCCACTGTGCAGACCGTCGACGCTTCTCTTTTGCCGAGTGAGTGACTAAGAAAGGGAGTGATACACGCTATAGGTTTTGTGTGTGCTGCCGAGTGAGTGAGGAGTAATGTGTGCGCTTTAGCTATTAGGTTTTGTCAAATTTAACTACTTAATATATTAAAAAACAAATTACAGTAACCTTTAAATTGAAGGTGTGAATTATTATTATTATTATATTTTGAAACTATTTTAGCAAAAATAAAAAAGTTATAAGTAGAACATATTTTTTTAAAGGTTAAATTTGATCTTTGTAATTTACATTTTAATATTTTTGGTCTCTATGGTGTGAAAGTAATTTTGTTTAATTATTATAGTTTATATTTTAATTCTCTAGTTCCTACAAGGATTAAAGAATATTTTTAGACTACAGGAACTAAAAGAGAACTAAAGGTAAATTATAAAAACTAAAAAAATTACTTTATTATAGTCTCTGGTGTGCCGTCTCTCATATTTTAGATAATTTAATATTTTAAATTAATTAAAATCTCTTAGATCAATGAATAATACAATAATTATTATTCACTTATTATGATTATTGGTCGGAATCATGGATGACGTGATGGTCTTAAACTACTTAACAATGTTTTTTTTCATCTACGAGATCTAAATCCAAAATCTTACTTTAACCCACTACTATTTGGATCAACAATTTATCGATATACAACTTAATATTTGATTTATTTTTCTATAATCAAAATTTTCAAATAAAAATAAAAAAAAATCAAGAATACATGGATACTTATGTTTTTTTATATATCTAATCAATATCTCTTATTTATCTCTTTATATCTCAAATCTCATTACCTATAACATTTATACTTTTTTTTTTTACTTTTCTTTCTCTCTCACTAGGTATTGTTAGCATATTAGGTATTTATCAATAATTTTTCTATTCTTTATGATATACTTCCTCCTCTGTTCTTAAAAATATAAGATTATTTTTAAAAAAATCCTTAAATACAAGGCATAGTGCATTTTAATTATTAACAATTATTTTTATATAACAAATTGTAAATTTTTTCTATTTTAAATAATCATGATAATTAAAGTTTTTGACTCTATAAAGCTCAATATAATTTTAAAAATTTAGATCTTTTTGAGCAAATCATTATAATGTTGATTAATTTTCATGGGATATAATCACATTTTATAAAATATGTATCTTTTTAACGGCATGTATTTAGTATTATGCAAGAATCATATCTTAAATTAATTTTTAGAATTTTTTTATAAATAACAATGATTTTATATTTATTCTGAAATATATCCATTGAAATAAATTATTTTATCGGTCAAAGATATCTGACTAAACAATTATTTTTTTTTGTCTTTTCTTGGTTGAATAGTTATTATATATTTTTATGTTTAATTTTTACGAATAAAAAAAATTAATCAATCCGACCCTACACTTACTTGGGTAGTAGTCACACACTACATTTGGACATTTGCGGTAAACCGATCTTTGACAAAAAAAAGTTACGCAAGATTTTAATTTTTATAAAGAAACCATATAATTTTTTTATATCATTCATTAGTTAAAATTTATTATTACTACAATTTTTAGGATAACTAACATGAGAAAAAAAATTGTACATAATAATTTATTATTAAATATTAGTGTAAAAAATTAAATTATTAACATACACTATTTACTCTTTTTTTAGTAGCATCCACTATTTACTCTTAACACAATGCATTTGGTAATAACCAAAATATTAAATTTCACCTCCATTTGTATGTTGGTCATTTAAGCCGTGAAGAAAAAACTTTGCCTAGTCAAATGACAAAAAATATGGCGAAGTCTAGTCAAATTTTATTGATTAAATAATAATAAAATTAAAATTAAGAAATTCATTTTTAAAATTTAATTTAATTTTTAAATGTTTACCTTTTGAATTTATAATTGTTTCTTAATTATTATATTTTTTAATTAAAATATAATTAATAACGCAATATATGATTTTTTTAAATATATAAATAATTAAAAAAAAAGTTTATATTAACATTGGTTTTTTAGAAAATCGATGTTAACATATCATACGTTAACATCGGTTTTTCAAAAACTGATGTTAACTAATGATGTTAACATCGGTTTTTGAAAAACCGATGTTAACATCATTAGTTAACATCGGTTTTTAAAAAACCAATGTTAACGTGTATGCATTAACATCGGTTTTTTGGAAAACCGATGTTAACATATTATATGTTAACATCGGTTTTTGAAAAATCGATGTTAACGTGTATGCATTAACATCGGTTTTTTGGAAAACCGATGTTAAGAAGGATACTTTATTTACAAATATGTCACCGCGTTTAACTTAACATCGGTTTTGTACAAAATCGATATTAATAAGCCGATGTTAAAACTGTTTTTTGTAGTAGTGTTTATTGTTCACCTAACACAAGATAAAAGAAAATGATCTACATTCAAGGACAAAACATTATGAATTTATCCATGAGTTTCAGTTGTTTACCTTGGAAAAGTCCCACTCTTCAACAAAAGACCTTGGAAAAAACTTCAACAAGGGTAATCTTTTCATGAAAAGCTTACATTGCTAATCTTTTAGCATTCCTTGCCTTCTCACGAGCTAATTTCTTTTCCTCTAAAGCCCTCTTCATGGAAAATCAGAGAAAAAAATTAGCCAATGTTTTTTGGAGAAAAGCAAAGTATGCCAGCTTATTTGTAGCTAGAGACATAAATAAAACCAATTAACTTTGAGCCAAATGCTATCCATTAACAGCAAGAGCAAAGGAAACAATCAATGCACATATAATAGAAGATCAATAGTATCAATATAGATCATACCTTGGTGGAATCAGAACAATTTTTTTTAAAATAATTAATAAGAAAGCATGATTTACATAACTTTTAAGATAATTATTATAAAATTAATAAATTTAGAAGAAATCTGCATAGTAAAAACTAAATTAGGACAAATATGAGTTTGATTATTCGGCAATCTGCATCGTAAATCGTTTAAGAAAGCTTGAACTGGCTATTCTTCAAATTGAATCTAAACACAGTTTCTTCAAAACAAATCTAAAACATGATAATATTAGAAATCAATGAAGTCACAAGTGAAATTAAAAAGCTAACAATAGAAAAAATATATTGAATCACAAATTCTTATATAATTATACAAATCAAAGCTCATTGGAAAAGAAGAAAGAAAGAAGAGAAATACTGACCACAAGAATAATTAAGGATAACACTATGCCACCTGACACAAAGCTCAACCGATGTGGAACTTGCAAAGGCCCTGAGAAGAAACAAAAGGTTGTGTTTATGAATTGCATGAATTCAAAAATCAAACACTAGAAACATCATGTGCTAAAATTCAAGAGATCTCAATCAAAGGGAGAAAAATCTCAAAATAAAAATTAAAACAATCTTAGACAAGAATCAACAGAAATAAATACCAAAAATCAGAAAGGAAAACAAAAGCTCTCATAAGAAATCAATACTAAAAATAAACATATCTAAAAAAACCAGAAAAGGAAAACAAAATCACAAAAAAAAACTTTGCTTTCGACGTAGTCTTCCACCACAACACCCCATGGGTAGTAACAATAAGAAAAGCAACTCCACTTCCGAGGAACAAACCCTCATCATCGACGATTCTCTCAAACCACTCCATAAAAAATAGTACCGCATGATGCCCACGCAAAGACTTGGGACAAAGTGAGGCATCGAACTGCAACCCAATCCAAACTCAAACCTGTGCCTCCGTCCATTGGTTTGCCTAGCACCAATGGCAACACACTGTCGGAGTTCAACATTGGGGTGTTCAAGGACATGGTCGTGGTGTCCGAGTCAGCGAGGGAGCCACCATGGAAAGACAGATCTAAAGGTCACGTGGTGGTTTGAGTGAAGGTCGTATGGGTCGGGTTATGGAGGTGGTGATGGCGTCGAAGTTTGTATGGGTGACGTTGATTCGCCCAGGTTTACTCAATAATTTATCTAGTAATAGAATAGTAAATACCATGCATGGCATTAACATTCCAAACATGACAATGTATTCAAAATAAAAAGAGAGAAGGATGGTACGTTGAGGAAAATCTATTAAACAGATTCCAAAATAGTATATAGTTGCATTTAATAGTTAATTACAACCACACAATGTCAGGATAGTGGAGAAAAGGAAGAATGGAAGATTGATAATGATGGCAATGAAAGTAAGCAAGGAGAGAAGAGAGCAAAACTTAGGCCAGCCCTAATGAACTTTGACAGTGATAACGATATACCCAAGCAGAGCGAGAAAAGAAGAGAACACAAAATTGGATTCGCCAAGAAAAGGCATATCCTTTGGACTCCTGAGCTACATTTAAAGATTACAGAAGCCCTAGAATATCTAGGCAGCCTTGAGAGTAATGGTATGTTTTCTCCCATTCTATATTGAATTCTCATTAATATTATAGTCTATCAATCATGGATTATGCTCCAAATATCATTGATAATAATCACTAATCACATATTTAATATGAACTCTTTGTTTTTGTATTCAGTTGCTCGTTCAAAAGCAATACAAAAATTAATGAACGTGACTGACCCGACATTAAGTAAGATAACAAGTATACGGGTTTTTTTGTGACTTCAATTTAATTAGACATACCATAGTTCTTTTAATCTTTACTATATGCATGATTTTCATATATATATATATATAATATACTTTGCTGGTATCATACAGCTGCTACATTTAATTGCAACTTACATCGTTTTAAAGATAAATGTGTAATATTACTAAATAGTTAATAATTTAAACAAAGTGTCACGGTATATATAAAACTGGGACACACATTTTTGTTTTTCTTGTTTTCCTTTTCTTACTTGCTTTCACAATTCTTGTTGAATCACAATGTCTACTATGAAAAATTCACATGTTCTTTGTTTTCCATTTTGTAAATAATCAATTGCTAATACACAGAAATACAAACTTCAGTTAAAGCGAAATAAGGTCATGCACCAACGATGATTCACGTCAAGCGAGTACATTATCAAACATCAATGGCAAGAGTATGTTTCCTTCCTGGTTAGGGAGTTCATACCAAGGTAGGTTGTCAAGTGCATAGGTGTTGAACAAAATACAATAAAAAAATCTCTTTGGTTTTAATAATCTTATATTACAAATTGGTATTTTTTAAGATAGTAATTGCAACGCATATTTTTATTTGACTATAATTTATTAACAGGTGATAAATTATGAGATGAATGTAATTAAATAGGAAGTGGGATTTGAGTCAAAAGAATATATGCCTAACATTTTCTCTTTCTCTTTTGTTGACCATGACAATAGAACAAGAGCATATGCATGATTCGATAAATCAATCATCAATTGAATTTGTTGTAGGTATAACTACATTTTCTCCCTTAAATTTAAGTCTAAAATAAGACCTGAACTATGCTGGAACTTAAGAATCAGATATACACAAAGTACAGTGTCCTAAGCAATTCAAATGAATTGGCCAACCAAATTGATGGTGCTATGGTGGGAAACTCTTTTCCATATGCTTCTTCAACACTTCAAAACCTACCTAAAAAAGAATATGAAGACTTCGTCAGAAAGCTTGAAGAAGATATTGACACTGATAATTTTGGAAATTTCCGTAAAGCCCGATGAGGCATTGTTGAGCTTACCGAAGACCTGTTATCATATAGTACTTATCTTATATATGTTTACAGCATTTTATGTTGAGTTTTAGAAATGTTTAATAAATTGGTAAAAGTACTATCCAGTTCACAGTAAACGGATTTTATTGTGATAAAATTGTTCACTATACTAGTAAACATGTGTTATTCGCAGTGAAATTACTACAAAACCATTTTAAATTTCTATTGTTCTTGTATGTCCATTGAGCATGACAAAATTCACAATAGATTCCAATCAACAATTACACAAAGATGAAATTTTGACACACATGCTACACTGGAGATGATTTTTTTTTTTGGCAAAATTTATAATTTAAGAGAGAACTACACATACCCACTCACTCGAAACATTCTTTCAACAATGTCTTAAAAGGTATTAAATAACAATGAAATTGCATATCTTAAAAAAATAGAATGAAAGAATATATTATCTTTTTTACAAGAACCAAATGTCTATTGTATTATATAAAAGTTAGTTGTAAATATTTGAAATATAACTTAATTTTAAATTTTAATACAATTTAACTACATTATATTTGAAATTGATAGTATTGTATTTTAAGTATTCCTAAATATGTTTTAATTCTATGTAAATATGACTGTGTAATTTTAGTCCTTACAAAAAAAAAATATTACTTTTAAATTCTTGAAATTTTGTAAGTGTTTTTTTTTTTGTTATGAAAAGGGTCCTTGCTATCTTGCATGGGGTGAACTGAGCAAGTTTAATCCTTCCTCTAGGGAGCTTTACTTTATAGTTTCAAAGTCTATGCTTGGCCAGTCAATCTACTCATGAAAATAGTTGACACTTGTATCCGCAACTTCATATGGTCAGGGATACTTGTCAAAAATAGGGGTGCGCTACTAAAAAATAAGTTTTTTTAAATGTTAGACGGTTATAATTTTGTAAATAATATGAAATATACAACGAAAACCATCTTAAAAAGTTATTATTTTAAAACAATTTTGTAAAAAGTAAAAACCGTCTTACCATATTTTATGTTGTTTTTAATATTTTAATTATCATGCTCTCTGGTGAGAATACATATTCTTACTCTCTCTCACTCAACCTCAAAACCCTAAACAAACTTTAAAACCCTCTTTCTCCCTTCCACTATCTTTGTCGTTTCTGCAATGGTAGAGCTGAAACTCTCTGAGAGCCGCGATCTGACCAGCATAGAGCACGTGGGCATGGACTCTCACATTCTTGACCTGGACTCCTCCTTGGAGTCGCACGCCATCTCTGACGACATGGTTGGGCAAATTGCCACCTGCATGGCTGCCAGCGTGATCCTCCAGATGATCAAAGACAGAAAAATTGCCAGCCACACAGTCTTCCTGGTCGGCAAGCCCAACACCGGCAAGACCGCCATTGCCATGGGCATGGCCAAGTCCCTCGAGCTCGAAACCCCTTTCACCATGATCACCGCTAGCGAAATCTTCTCCCTCGAGATGTGGAAAACCAAAGCCCTCACCCAGGCTTTCCACAAGGCCATCAACATCGGTATCAAGGAAGAAACCAAAGTCGTCGAGGTTCAAATCGACCATCCCGCAGTGGCTGATGCCATCGTGAAGACCGGGAAGCTAATGCTGAAGTCGACCTGGATGGAGACATATCAAATGTCTTGCTTCAAAGGAAAGAGAGTACATATTCTAGGGATGCGGAGAAAACTTTCCATGTCTATGCAATTAACTACATTGTAACTAAACTTACAGTTTAGTTTTCTGTGCACTCCCACCGGCTCCTAAATCGGCAACAATGCTTAAGCTCGGAAGTGGAAGCTATGGAAACCCCTTGAGCTCCACTTGTTAGAGATAGTTTCTTTTGGGCCAACCATAGTGTTTCATTCTATGTCTCGCATTCTATTTTTGGGGAGGTCTATGCCTTATATAGAAGCGGTCAAGGACAACTCATCTTGGCTAGTTGGAGGTGGGCAGCACCTATCCAAAAGTAGCGAATTTTGTGCATAGCCAAGCTTGGAGAATACCCGCTAACTAGCAAGAACAGTATCCGAATTTGATGCAAAAGCTCAATACTGTGACCATTCCTTTGAATCTATAACATCCTAAAATTATAATATAATTATTATTCATGTTAATTTTAGTATAAATTTTTTTATTAGAATAATAATTTATTTAAATTAAAAGATTAAAAAATTATTATTATTTTTGGACCAAATACTTGTTATATTTAAATTTGTGATCCTTCAAAAAGATTTAAATCTTATATTGTTTTATCTTGAAAGAAAATAAAATATTAGTTATTGTTAATAGCTAGTTAAATCTAAACAATAGGTTAAAAAATATAAAAAAAAGATTTGGTCAGCCAAATCTATTAATAATATACCTGATGTGACACAATCTTAATCATACATTTTTATTTTTATATAAGGATGAACAATTCTCTTTTTTAGAATTTTATAAACAGTCTTTCTTAAAAAATAAAAAATTAGTAGTGTAAAATTGAGAAGAAGAATGCAAAAAAGAGAATAACCTTGTTGAGCCACTAAACAGAGAAGAAAAATAATAAGCAAAGAATACAAATGATCATGCTTTCAAGAGGTGAGTAAATTTTTTTTTTCAATCTACATGGTATAATTCTTTTATGTACAATTTTTTTATGCAGTGTTCTATCTATGTTTTAAACATTCACATAGTATCAAATATATTTCGAATGGGTAAAATTTCTTTAATTAATTGATATGCAACATGTTATGCTGGATAGAATTTCCTCTTGAAACATGTAGCAAAATATTATTATTGTTGTTGTGCTGTTATCATTGGGGGCTTCCCTTAATTATATATGTGTATGTGCAACTGATGAGAACCTTATCAAATGCGGGATAATCATAGTTTCAAGATGTGATCATTGTTGTATTGATGCAGAAACAATGAACCATCTATTTCTTACCTGTCATTTTGCAACTCAATTGTGGCAATGGTTGGGGGGTGTGGGGCTCATTATAAAAGACTTGGGACTTGTCTTGTTAGTAGCTGGTCTTCAAGGTCTAGCAACCTCCTCAGAGGGAAGAGAGATAAGAGAGAGATAGAGGAAAGGAGTATTATTTCTTCTTATTTTTGCAAAGCGCTTTCAAACATTTATAGTTTGTTACAAAAGGAACAAAACTCAATGGCTACAACAGAAAGCCTAACTGCCAGTTAGTTACTCTAACAATATTAGCTTCTAACGGTTGTATTCTTCTCGAAGCTGCTTGCCTATTTTGTGTACGTGCATGGCTTAACTATCAAGTACGTAGTCCTTCAGGTGCAAGGGAGTATTACTTTGCCTTATGGGCTTTGCTATTTGTAACTTGTTTCTGCCAGATGTATCATTCCCACCGACTTCGAATAACACCTTGTCCTCAAGGTGATGAAGGGACTTAATGGTTGACCATTCTTCCCACGATGCTTCATCAGGATGAAGACCCTGCCATTGAACTAACACTAGGTGTTTTGGGCTTGTGTTCGAGGGTACGGTCTTGTGAGCCAAGATAGCTAAGGGAGCTGGGATTGGTTGGTTGTCCATGGCCAAGGGCGGAAGGTGCATAGCCTGTTCTGATGTCGGAGATCCGATGAAAGGTTTTAAGATAGAGCAATGGAATACGAGATGGATGCGAGAATTCTCTGGTAATGCCAGCTTATAGGCAACTGGTCCCATTCTTTCTATGATCTGGAATGGCCCATAAAAACGCTTGGCAAGCTTGGAATGTGCTGCACCCGAAACCGTTGTTTGTTGATATGGCCAGGGTTTAACCAAGACCTAATCTCCGATATGAAACTCGTGATCTCGGTGATGACCATCCACAATAGCTTTCATATGTTCTTGAGCTTTAAGCAACTTTTGACGTAATAACATGAATACGACTTCTCTTTGACTCAGCAATTCATCTACTGCTTCTACTTTTGCAATGCCTTCCATATAGTGAGGATAATTTGGCGGTTTACGACCAAAGGTTACCTCGAACGGAGTCAATCCTGTTGCTGAGTGAATGGAAGTGTTGTACGACCACTCCGCCCACAACAGAAATCATCCCCAAGTCGTGGGTTTGCGATGAACAAAGGTGCACAAATACTGCTCCACCACTCGGTTTGCAACCTCTGTTTGTCCATCCGTTTGTGGATGATAGGCAAAGCTCATCCTGAGTTTAGTGCCACTCAAGGAAAAGAGTGTTTGCCAAAACCTACTAACAAAAAGTGGGTCTCGATCATAAATGATACTCCTAGGCATACCATGGAGTTTACCTACTATCTCCATGAAAAGCTGGGCAACACTTTGCGTTGTGTGATGCAAGGGCAGCATGCCGAGATGAAGACCTTTAGAAAAACAGTCTACCACCACGAAAATGCAGGTGTGACCGTGGTATGCCGACAACCCCACTATGAAGTCCATTGACAGGTCTTCCCAGGGCTGAGATGGCACGGGCAGTGGGCAAAGTAAACCCCTTGGTTTTGCAGTTTCATACTTCATAAGTTGGCAATCTACACAACTAGCAACAAATTTGCGAGTGTCCGTAGTCATGTTTTTCTACGTGAATTTTTCTGATAAACGATTCAAGGTTTTCCTAAATCCCATTTGACCACCCGTGGGAGTCTGGTGAAACTCAATAAGCAAGGCATTGATGAAGGAGCAGTTGGAGGGTAACCATATGTGTAACACCTTGATATATATATATATTATTAGTAATTATGTTTGATGTTTGATTATTTGTTGCATTATTTTCATCCGTAATAATTTTTAAGGAAGTTAATTTAGTTAATAGAGGGGTGGATAGATAAGGATGTAGCTTCTCAAAGAAGCCTCTTGAGAAAGCTTCTCGAAGAAGCCACGAGGAAGCTTCTAGAGGAAGCCTCTTAATGAAGCTTCTAGAGAAAGCTACATGAAGCTGCCTCGGTAAAAACGCTGCCCAGCCTTCATTAACCGTTGGATCTTCTCGAAATTTGTTCTTCAACTTCACAAGACACTTGTCCATGATCTGACCGTTGGGATCTTTGAGATGATGTCTGGAGTGTGCTAGAAGCCTCTTAATGAAGCTTCTAGAGGAAGCCTCTTAATGAAGCTTCTAGAGAAAACTACATGGAGCTGCCTCGGTAAAAATGCTGCCCAGCCTTCTTTAACCGTTGGATCTTCTCGACATTTGGTTTGCAACTTCACAAGACACTTTTCCATGATCTGACCGTTGGGATCTGTGCGAAGATGTCTGGAGTGTGCTAGAAGCTTCCGTTCCCGAGAGCATCTCTTATTTAAGCATTTCAGCCTTTGCTTTCTTGTAGCTTAGGAAAAATGCCATTTCTTCTTCTTTCTTTCTTCCAAATCCATTTCTAAAGTTCCAAGTACTTTCTCCATCACCCACATCCACCATTAGCCACCACAAACCATCATTGTTCTCCATTGAAAACCCACACCGAGAGGAACCCTTCAACCGAAGCAGAATTTCCAACTTGGCTTGCGGTTTCGGTAGAGAACGAAAACCCTAATCTGATCTTTCGTTTTCTTTCGAGGTAACCATGGTTCTATGCTTGTTTCTTGTTAGTTTCATCTTGTCTTTGCATCTTTTCTAACTTTGCAACCGCCATTGCATGTCTTATGCTTCCTTTGAAAAACCTTAGAGAAAAAGACTTTGTAAACATTATCCTTTCATGAAATGCATGTTATTTTCGTAACCTACACTGAACCCCGGTCACATTGGCGTGGTCGGAATTTCCAAATTACGTTCCTTTGTAAAAGTGTTTAATGGTTGGAAGAGTAGGGCATATTTAGAGAGGAGATTGTTGATTTCTGGTATCTGTTAAGTTAAGGGTAGAGAGGTAGTGGTGTGAGGTTCTAACTAAATGTGAAAATAACTACTGGTGTTACCTGTATGCACAAGGCATCGCAACTGCGAAGGGGAGATTTTCTCAATATTCTTATCGCGTTCTCTGGCAAGCTTGATGTGCCATCATTTTCTTCTATTTTCTAAACCCTTTTTGCACCATTTTAATTATTGATTGGTCTTAATTGTCAATCAATTAGGCAGTTTTATTATTTGGGCTCATTTAGCTAATTTGATGTTTTTAATCTAATTTCAGGAATTAATGAAACATTGGGCTTAATCTGGATTTTGGTTGTGGACTTGAAGAGGGCAAATAAAGCAGCGCTTACCTTAGTTAATTTCTAATTAGGAAATTTTGCAATTTTATTTTATGTGGTTCAGTGTTTATTTCATTTTAGGCCAGAGTATTGTAATAGGGCCTAGTGACTTTGAGTGACTTTTTAAATAGCAGCCTTGGGATTTGTGCAAGGCTATTCTGTTATGTTATTCATTATTCAAAGCTTTGTTTAGGTTTTTTACGTTTTTCTGCTTGAATGCTACTGTTTCGTTCTTAATGCAATTTTCCATTTTCTGCTTCTAATAACAATTTCGTTCTTGTTTCTTCTTCTACTTTCATTTACGTTTCTGCTTCATTTACGTTTCTGCTTCATTTATGTTTATGCTTTTAGTTTCATTTGCGTTTTCTGTTTGAATCTATGGAAGGCTAGATTTTTTGGTGTTGTTTCCTTTTGAGGACGAAGCCCAACTCTCTTTGAGGTTTCGTTTATAATGTGGCTTCTTGGCAGTTTCCCCTTCACCAGTTAACCCAAATTCGTGAACATTAATCAATTCACGCTTCGTGTTCAATTAATTGCCTCTAAGTCTAACTTGCGTTCATGCTTAATGGATGAAGGGCTAACTGGTGTATGTGTTGCCTAATCACGTATTGACAACCCTAAGTTGATTTTCGCTTAGTGAATTGAAATAGGGTTGGATTAAGTGGTTAACTGTTAGGGACGAATTCTCCATAACCCAGGATAAGAGAATGGCTTCTGAATCAGAGGAAACAACCCATTTATAATATTAGTAGTTTCGTATTCCAGTTTACTTGTTCTGTCCTTTAAATCACAAAACAAACAACCCCCCCAATCGTTACTGTTACTGCAAGTGTATTATGAACATTTGGTTTATCATTGCTCGTTGGGAAACGACCTAGGATCACTTCCTAGTTACTGAATTTTCATGTTTATTTGATTCGGGTACGGCCTCGATCAAAGCTCAATCAGCTTCCCTGCGTAAATGAACTTCATTATGAGTGTGGTATAGTCAGTGAGTACAGGCCCAAACGACAACGTCCGCACCGCAAATTGGTAACACGTGGAAGTCAACCGTGAAAGCATGGTCTTGAATGTTCACCGGAACTTCTGGACAAATCTGATGGCATTGGAGTTCCTCCCCAATACCCACTGTGACCTTAAGATGGGACATATTTTGAGGAGACAATCCCAAGGTGGAAATTAACGCCTGTTGTAGGAAGTTATGGGTACTTCCTCCATCAATAAGGATGTGAACCCTATGATCTCCAATCAATCCAATAGCGCGCAAGGTTTCGAGAGCCCCATGTGAAAGAGCGTGGAGGCTGATCTGGGCCGGCGGCAGTTCATCGAGACTAGAAACTATAGTTAACAGGTCAGGTTCATGGCTTCCTTCCTCTTCTTCTGTAACAAACAAAAATAATGAAGGAGTGCACTTGTGCCCACGAGAAAACTTCTCATCGCAGTTAAAGCATAATCCCTTCTCCTGACAAAGGGCCAACTCTGCCGGTGACAAGCGTTTAAAAAGGAACAGTGGTAGTCTGAGGTTTGGTTGGGCCCTGGTGCAAGGAAGGTTCAAGGGAATTGGCGGACGGCGAGGGAACGGTTTGTGTGGGAGGGAACTTCGTGGAATGTGTGGCCGGACGACGACCATCCCATAGCTTCTCTTCATGAAGCCTTGCAAAGGAGATTGCGTGAGTCAAGGATTATGGTTGCATCACCTGCACTTCTTGTCGAACAGCGGGACTTAGCCCCGGAATGAAGCAACTGAGCACAAACGGCACCGGAAGTCCTACGACGCGGTTGGCCAAGGCTTCAAACTCTGAAAGATACACTATCACTAATGATTGTTGAGTCAACTTACACAACATACCAGTGGGATCTTCATAAGTTGAAGATGAGAATCGTGTGTGGAGCGCGTGTAGGAACGCGGGCCACGACGACAACTGCCCATTGCGATACATCCACTGGAACTAGGCTAACGTCGTCCCTTCCATGTAGAATGACACGATTGTGAGGCGTTCATGATCAGGCGTTGCGTGATATCCAAAGAATTGCGAGATCTTGAATATCCACCCAGTTGGGTCAGAGCCATCAAACTGAGGGACCTCGAGCTTTAGGCGGTGAACCGTACTCATGTTGGTTGTTGGTGCAGGAACGAACGAAGGTGAAAGATCCTGAGGATTGGTTTGCGATGTCTCCAACTGAGTCATCCTCTGGAGAAGCTCGTCGAACCTGGATGACATTGATGATGAAAGCTTAGCAAAAGCGTCCTCCCATCGGTCAGTACTTGTTTTTGAACGAGTACCATCAGCCATGGCAACGATGATGAAAACACCAATGTTAGTAGCTGGTCTTCGAGGTCCAGCAACCTCCTCAGAGGGAAGAGAGATAAGAGAAAGATAGAGGAAAGGAGTATTATTTCTTCTTATTTTTGCAAAGCACTTTCAAACATTCATAGTTTGTTACAAAAGGAACAAAACTCAACGGCTACAACAGAAAGCCTAACTGCTAGTTAGTTACTCTAACATTATTAGCTTCTAACAGTTGTATTCTTCTCGAAGTTGCTTGCCTATTTTGTGTACATGCATGGCTTAACTATCAAGTACGTAGTCCTTCAAGTGCAAGGGAGTATTACTTTGCCTTTTGGGCTTTGCTATTTGTAACTTGTTTCTGCCAGATGTATCATGTCTTCTATCAGATCATTGCTTGCTTTTGCTATGTGGTGCAACAAAAACTATTTTTGTTTTCAACGAGGCAGCTGGCCTATTCATCAAATTCGTAGTAACATCATTGCCTCAATCTCGTTGTTAGGTAACTTCTTTCGCGGTACCATGAACTCGTCAATGGAAGAGTTCTCTATTTTTAATATGTTTCGAGTTTCTGGCCATGTTAGTAGAGCTCCATGTATTAGAGAAGTAAAATGGCGTCCCTCTCATTTTGGATGGGTCAACAAGAGGATGTCCTGGTGTTGCTGCAGTGGAGGCACCTTTGGGGGTCAAAACTGCTTTCTGTGCTAAGTTACTTGCAGTAATTAAGACGATTGATCTTGCCAATTCTAATGTATTGAGTGTGATTCCGATTATGACTCTAACAATCACAAATAAGTTGAAACCTAGCTATATGCAATGATGCACAGAAAGTAACGATTAAGAAAACAAAGAAAAAACTGGGTTGCCTCCCAGTAAGCGTTTCTTTAACGTCATTAGCTTGACACATTTTACCTCTAAGGGTCTTGTGCAATCTTAGATCTAGCCATCTGAGCTATCTCATTCTCATTCTCTTTCACCTTGGAGTAGACATTCCGGTCAATTGAGTGCTTTGCTGCATCAAACAAATCAAATGTAACCTTCTGATCATCCACACTAAATTCTGGATTATCTTTTCCCATATCCACCACACAACTGGCTGTTAACATGAAGGGATGGCCTAAAATCAATGGGATTTCTGCATCCTCTTTTTTGTGTCATCATTTTCTCATATTCTTAACCCTTTTTGTCACAATTTTAATTACTGATTAGCCTTAATTATCAAATTAATTATGCAGTTTTATCATTTGGGCCTACTGGATTAATTTTGTGTTTTTAATTTAATTTCTGGAGAATTATAAGCAATTGGGCTTGAATCCAAAATTGGGCTTGGGCTTGAATCCAGAATTGGGCTTGGACTTGAAGAGAGCAGACTATTTTATTCTACCAAATTTTATCTTATCTAGATATTATTTAGATTTGATCTCATCTAGATATTATTTCATCTAGATCTTATCTAGATTTTATTTTATTTATGGGCTTGGATTTAAAACAAATTTGTAAAGCTTTGGGGCTGAAAACTATATAACAGCACCAAGGTTCTAGTTTAGGCTCTCTTCTTCTCTCTCTCCTCTCCTCTCTCTCTTTTTCGTTTTAGTTTTAGAGTGCTACTCTCAATTCGTTTTAGTTTCTTTTTCATTTTGGAGAATAATTATAGTTTTCTTCGTTTCTACTACAATTTTGTTTTCTATTGATTAATGGAAGGCTAAGTCTCCAGCGTTGTTTTCTCTTGAGGATCAAGCACAACTCTCTTTGAGGTTCTATTATTACTATTAAATTCTGATCAGCTTCTCCTCTTCACTAATTATTCTGTATTTGTTTCTATTAATCCATGCATGCTTAGTGCTTGATTAATTGTCTCTGCGCTTAATTTACGTTCATGCTTAATGATCGTTCATGATTAATTGGTGTATGTGTTGCTTAATCACATAATGAATGCCTTATGTTAAATTTTGCTTAGTAATTTAATTTAGGGTTGGATTAAGTGGTTGAACTGATAAAGGATAAATTCTCGTAACCTAGGATAAGAGACTTGCTTGTGAATCAAGGGGAAGCAACGTGTTTTAATTCTGATATTTTCTAATTCAAATTTATTCGCTGTTTAATTTACAAAAACAAACAACCCCCCCCCCCCCCCAATTTGTTACTATTTTATTACTATATGTTATGAACGTTTGGTTGGCCATTGCTCGTTGGGAGACGACCTAGGATCACTTCCTAGATACTGCATTTTTAATGTTTATTTCATTCGGATACGACCTCGATCAAATTTGACGCCGTTGCCGGGGAGCAGTGTCCAAAGGTTCATAATAGCTAGTGATTCTTGTTTTATGTTTAGTTGTTTTATGCTTTCATGTTGTGTTAGTGTCTTGTTATTTTGTTTAGTGTGGTGTTTTGTTTTAGTTTTTCTGTTCAGCACTTCCCCTGTTTCAGTTTTTGTGTTTTGTTGTGAATAGTGCTTTGCAACGGATTTAGCGACCACTTTTGCTGACCTGGAAAACAGGGTAGTAGTGCAAATCCATTAGTGACTGAATTAGTGACTGCTACTGACAATTTAATTGGCGATTTTTGTTTTGATAGTTAGGGTTGTTATTTTTGCTGAATTTTGGTGTGGTAGGTTCTTTTGACTCATATTTTGTGTGAAAAATACCAGGAACACTTGTTGTGGCCAGATTTGAGAGATTCAAAAAAATTTGAGAACTTGTGTTTATCAAAACTTCAAACGGCCATAACTTTGGCTCCATGTATCAGAATGACTATTATTATATATGTATTTGGGGTAGAAAAAAATTTCCCATACCATGGTAGTGGGCCAAAGGCCGACTGAGGTCTATAGCTAGCAAAATTTTAAAAGAACCAGGTATCAGAATAACTTTTGTGCTATCTTTTCATGATTTTAGGGTGTTGCTCACAAAATTTCAAGTTATTTCGATATCATTTGATGGTAGTTGTAGTTCAAACCTACACTGTTACTTACATAAGAAGACAACTAGTTGTGCATGCTGAATGTAGTGCATGACTAGAGGCAACCCATCTAACTTACAACCCTTTGATCCTGAGATAGATAGGACATTTCATAGATTAGTTAGACATCATTTTATACCTTTTGACCCTTTGATCATTTCATAGATAGGACATTTCATAGATTAGTTAGCATTCTGTTACTGGTGAGTCTGTGCATTCTGTTATTGGTGATTTTGAACATCCTGATTTTGAGCAGTATAATTTTGAAAAACATTCTGAGAACATGGCCCAACCTCCACCCCGTGAGAGGACTCTAAGGGAAATGGCTGCACCTGATTTCACCTACGAAAGCTTGTGCATCCAATACCCTGATGAGGATGTCCCATATGTTCTTAAAACTGGACTGATCCATTTGCTTCCAAAGTTTCATGGCCTTGCAGGTGAAGACCTGCACAAACATATGAAAGAATTCAATATTGTCTACTCCACCATGAAACCCTCAGATGTTCAGGAGGATCACATATTTCTGAAGGCTTTTCCTCATTCTTTAGAGGGAGTGGCAAAGGACTGGCTATATTACCTTGCTCCAAGGTCCATCACGAGCTGGGATGACCTCAAAAGAGTATTCTTAGAAAAAAAATTTCCCTGCTTCCAAGACCACGACCATCAGAAAGGATATTTCAGGCATTAGGCAACTTAGTGAAGAGAGCCTATATGAATACTGGGAGAGATTTAAAAAACTATGTGCTAGTTGCCCTCACCACCAGATTTCTGAGCAGCTTCTTCTCCAATATTTTTATGAAGGACTCAGTAACATGGAGAGAAATATGATTGATGCTGCCAGTGGTGGAGCCCTTGGAGACATGATCCCTGTTGAAGCCAGAAATTTATTTGAGAAGATGGCTTCCAACTCCCAACAGTTTAGTGCCAGAAATGATGCTATTGTCATTAGAGGAGTGCATGAAGTAGCCACGAATTCATCTTCATCAACTGAAACTAAGAAGCTTGAGGGTAAACTAGATGCCTTGGTTAACCTGGTAACCCAGCTGGCCTTGAATCAGAAGTCTGTACCTGTCACAAGACTTTGTGGTTTATGCTCCTCTGTTGATCACCACATAGACCTTTGCCCTTCTGTGTAGCAATCTGAAGCAATTGAACAACCTGAAGCTTATGCTGCAAACATCTACAATAGACCTCCTCAATCTCAACAGCAAAATTAGCCACAACAGAACAATTATGACCTCTCCAGTAACAGGTACAATCCCGGGTGGAGGAATCATCCCAACCTTAGATGGTCGAGTCCTTCACAACAACAATAAAAACAACAACCTTATTTTCAGAATGCTGCTAGCCCAAGAAGACCATACGTTCCTTCACCAATTCAGCAGCAACAACAACAACAACAACAAAAGCAACAACAGCCCTAGAAACAGCAAACAGTTGAGGCCCCTCCACAACCTTCCCTTGAAGAACTTGTGAGGCAAATGACTATGCAAAACATGCAGTTTCAACAAGAGACCAGAGCCTCCATTCAGAGCTTAACTAATCAATGGGACAATTGGCTACACAGTTAAATCAACAACAGTCCCAGAATTTTGAATGATTACCTTCTCAATCTGTCCAAAATCCCAAAAATATGAGTGTAATTGCATTGAGGTCGGGAAAGCAGTGTCAAGAACCTCAACCAACAACATCTTCCTCATCCGCAAATGAACCTGCCCAACCTCAGTCTACTCCAGAAAAAGATGATGACAAAAATTTAAAGAGTAAGTTACCTAACAATTTCTATGCAGGTGAATCTTCCACTGGTAATTCTGATTTACAGAAGCAGCATATCCCTCTTCCATTCCCTCCAAGAGAAATTTCCAACAAAAAATGGAAGAGGCAGAGAAGGAGATCTTGGAAACATTTAGAAAAGTAGAGGTAAACATACCTCTGCTGGATGCAATAAAGCAAATCCCAAGATATGCTAAATTCTTGAAGGAGTTGTGCACTAATAAGCGGAAGCTTAAAGGAAGTGAAAGAATTAGTATGGGTAGAAATATCTCCGCATTGATTGGTAAATATGTTCCCCAAATCCCTGAAAAATGTAAAGATCTAAGTACATTCTCCATACCTTGTATTATAGGGAACAATAAGTTTGACAATGCCATGCTAGATTTAGGAGCTTCTGTTAGTGTTATGCCTCTGTCTATTTTTAATTCTCTATCTCTTGGTCCTTTGCAGTCAACTGGTGTGGTGATTCATTTAGCTAATAGAAGTGTTGCCTATCCTGCTGGTTTCATAGAGGATGTTTTAGTTAGAGTTGGTGAACTGATTTTCCCTATTGATTTTTATATTTTGAATATGGAGGAAGGATTTTCTCAAGGATCAGTTCCCATCATTCTAGGCAGACCTTTTATGAAAACTGCTAGAACTATGATAGATGTTTATGCAGGCACACTATCCATGGAGTTCGGTGATATAACTGTTCATTTTAATATTCTTGATGCTATGAAACACCCATCTGAAGATCTTTCTGTATTTTGTGTTGAAATAATTGACCATATTGTTGATGAATACATGACTGATCTTCATTCTAACCTGCATGCTTTTCACTCTTCATGCATTGAATCTAAATTTGTACTTGATCATATGTCTGAATTTGATGCTGAGAGTGAATCTGAAATTGATAATGATTACATGTCTGGTGATGATTTACCTCTTGAGATTGATTTTCTAGAGTCAGATAAAACTAACCATGTTTCAGGAAGTACACATACCTCTGACTTTCTTTATGAGGTACAGGCTGAGAAACCATCTCTTTCTACCATTATCCAGCCGCCCACACCAGAATTGAAGCCTCTGCCATCAAATTTAAAATATGCTTACTTGGATGATAGCAAAAGTTTTCCAGTAATTATATCTGCCTCCCTTGCTGATGAACAAGAGGAGAAGCTGTTATCAGTTCTCAAGAAGCATAAGAAGGCTATAGGTTGGACCCTGGCAGACATTCCTGGTATTAGCTCATCCACATGTATGCATCGGATAAATTTAGAGGATGGGGCTAAACCAGTAAGACAGCCACAGAGAAGACTCAACCCGGTGATTCTTGATGTAGTAAAGAAGGAGGTAACCAAGCTTTTGCAAGTTGGAATCATTTATCCTATCTCTGACAACCAATGGGTGAGTCCCGTCCAGGTAGTCCCGAAGAAAACCAGCCTCATCGTCATCAAAAATGAGAAGGAGGAGTTGATTCCTACTCGGGTGCAGGATAGTTGGAGAGTCTGCATCGACTATAGGAGGCTGAACCAGGTTACCAAAAAGGACCATTTTCCCCTGCCATTCATTGACCAGATGCTTGAACGCCTGACAGGTAAATCTCACTACTGTTTCCTTGATAGTTTTTTTGGTTATATGCAAATCACTATTGCTCCTGAGGATCAAGAAAAGACCACATTCACCTGCCCCTTCGGCACTTTTGCCTATAGGAGGATGCCTTTCGGCCTGTGCAATGCCATTGGTACCTTCCAGCGGTGCATGATCAGTATTTTCAGTGATTTTTTAGAAAATTGCATAGAGGTGTTTATGGATGATTTCACTATATTTGGATCCTCTTTTGATGTTTGTCTGGATAGTCTGGAAAAGGTTTTGAATAGATGCATTGAAACTAACCTTGTTCTAAATTTTGAAAAATGTCATTTTATGGTTGAGCAAGGTATAGTTTTAGGCCACATTATTTCCAATAAGGGCATTGAAGTAGATCCTGCAAAAATTTCTGTTATTTCACAATTGCCTTACCCCTATTGCGTGCAAGAGGTGCGATCTTTTCTTGGTCATGCAGGATTCTACAGGCGCTTTATAAGAGATTTTAGCAATGTAGCCCTTCCACTATCCAACTTGTTGCAAAAGGAGGTGAAGTTTAACTATAATGATAAATGCAAAGAGGCTTTTGATTGCCGCAAAAGAGCACTGACTACCACCCCCATCATCCAGGCACCCGACTGGACAACCCCTTTTGAGCTTATGTGTGATGCATCAAATTATGCATTGGGGGCTGTCCTTGCTCAGAAAATTGATAAATTTCCTAGGGTGATATATTATGCTTCGAGGACTTTAGATGTTGCCCAAGCGAATTATACTACTACTGAGAAAGAGCTACTAGCCATAGTTTTTGCTCTTGAAAAATTTCGTTCTTATTTGCTTGGTACTTGCACTATTGTTTATACTGACCTTGCAACTCTAAAGTACTTGTTGAAGAAGGCTGATTCAAAGCCATGATTGGTCCGATGGATGCTCTGGCTTCAAGAGTTTGACTTGGAGATCCGTGATAGGAGTGGAGCACAAAATTTAGTTGTTGATCATTTGAGTCAGATCGAACGTGTGTCTGATGAGGATTCACCCATTCGGGATGATTTCCCGGATGATCATTTGTATATATTGTATAGTATTTCCGATTCTCTTTCTACTCCCTAGTTTGCTAACATTGTCAATTATTTAGTTGCTTCTGTTTTTCCTCCCTTGGCATCTAAGGCTCAAAAAGATAAAATTTAAAGTGATGCTAAGCATTTTATTTGGGATGACCCCTACTTGTGGAAATTGTGCAGTGATCAGGTCCTTAGACGATGCATTCCAGATCATGGGACTTACTCAGTCCTGCAGTTCTGTCATTCTTCCACACCAGGAGGTCATTTGGGTGTTCAAAGGACAGCTCGCAAAGTGCTTGACTATGGCTTTTATTGGCACACCATCTTTAAAGATGCGTGGAAGATTTGTAGCACTTGTGAGCAGTGTCAGAGAGAAGGAAGTGCACTTACATGGCGACAATAAATGCCTCAGCAACCTATGCTATTCTATGAGGTGTTTGATGTCAGGGGCATAGATTTCATGGGCCCTTTTCCTGTCTCTTTTGGTTATGTTTACATTCTCCTTGCAGTTGATTATGTTTCAAAATGGGTGGAAGCCAAGCCCACTAGAACTAATGATGCTAAGGTTGTTGCAGATTTTGTCAGATCTAATCTATTTTGTAGGTTTGGAGTACCTAAATCAATCGTTAGTGATCAAGGAACCTATTTTTGCAACAAATCAATGCATGCCTTGCCTAAAAAATACGGGGTTGTACACAGGGTATACACACCATACCACCACCAAACCAATGGACAGGCAGAAATTTCTAGCAGGGAGATCAAGAGAATTTTAGAGAAGATTGTGCAGCCAAGCAGGAAAGATTGGAGTATCAGGCTTGATGATGCTCTTTGGGCACATCGGACTACCTACAAAGCACCCATAGGAATGTCTCCTTATCGGGTTGTCTTTGGAAAGGCATGTCATCTTCCAGTGGAGATTGAGTATAAAGCATACTGGGCAGTGAAGACCTGCAACTTCTCTATGGATCAAGCTGGTTAGGAAAGAAAGTTGCAACTGAGTGAGTTAGATGAAATCCTCCTAGAAGTGTATGAGAATGCCAAGTTCTACAAAGAAAAGACCAAGAAGTTCCATGATAGCATGATAATTAAGAAGGACTTCATGGTTGGGCATAAAGTGTTATTGTATAATTCTAGGCTTGGACTCATGAGTGGTAAGTTGAGGTCTAAGTGGATTTTGGTCCTTTTGTTGTTACTAATGTTTTTCCTTATGGTACAGTTGAGATCAAAAGCGACTCCACAAACAAGAGCTTCAAGGTCAATGGACACCGACTTAAGCCATTCCTCACAAACCCTTCGTTAGTGGACGTAGTGGTGGAAGAGACTTCCTTACTCCACCCTACTCTTCCTCCACCATGACTTAGGGAGTTTTTCTTTTCCTATCTCCTTCTTTACTTTTATTACATTTGTCCGATTCTATTTGATGGTTTAATTACTTTTAATCTTTTACTTGTGCTACATTGAGGACAATGTGTTGTTTAAGTATGGGGGGAGTGTTCTTTGGTTTTGCTAGTTTTGTTAGTTTTGTTAATTTTGTTAGTTGTGTTAAATTTGTTAATTTTGTTAGTTTTGTTGGGTTTCTAGTTTAATATTTTAGGTCAATTCTGTTTGCATGTACAACTTTGCATATTTTTCTTTGAATTATAGGATATGTTCAAGTAATGGGTAATTGTTTTGAAAATAAAAGTCGCTTGACATTTTGTGATTTGAAGTCCTTGTTTTTCCTCTACATGTCATGATAGTTTTGAAAGCTCAATTTGGAAGTGATAAGTTTACCTTTGTGAGAATTTGAGCCATCGTCATAATCATTTGGTGTGTTTTGGCCCATTGATTGCTTGCACAATAGCCTTGGCTTGATTCTTGTTGATGCTTCCTAATTCACATGCATATTTGGAAATGATTTAGGCAATTTTGTTCTTATAAGCCTCTAGCCAAATGGACTTATCTTGAATTAATCCCTTTGATAGCCCTTTGAGCCTATGTTTCCCTTTCTTTGTTTTGAAGCTCATTACAAGCCTTAAGTGAAAAACCATGACCTCACCTTAACCTTAAGGAATTTTAGAGCTTTGGAATTGTTTTGGGAATAAGTGTGGGGGGTTTTGTTGGATAACATATTTCGTTGGCTATGCTTCATGATGTATTTTGGGCCATACTTGATGTACATTGTATACTGGTTAAATGTTGGACATGCTGAATGATATGCTATTTCTCAAATGCTACAGTGCAAAAAAAAATAAAAATAGTTGAATCAATTCGAAAAAAGAAAAAGAAAAGCAATAAAGTTGAGTGAATAAGATCGTAAATGGAAAAGGAATGATGAGACTCTTGGCTCTACTCTTTGCGTTTAAATTTTTTCTTTAGGTTTTCTTATTTTTTCTTAATATGTACTTATTCCCCATTGCTCCTCTATTCCTTTGGGATTTAGCTACTTATTCCATATTTTTCCCTACCTTGTCCTTGGCCCCATTACAACCTTAAAAGACCTTTTGATCCTCATGTGCTTGTGTTTATAGGTTGATTGTCAATTTTAGAATCTTGCCAAGTTTATGTGGTGTTGGTTTTCATGGGTGCTTTGAGGCTAAATAGTAGCCTAGACACTTGAGAGATAAAGTGTACATCTTGTGAGACTTTCACTTTTCATTCTTGAGCTGATTAACTATTTTGCCATGATTGGGTTGCTTGGATGATTTTCACGAATGTCTTGACTCTTTGGATCTCTTCATGTTAGATGTTACCCATTTTTTTTCATTCCTTGATATTCATTGAGAAATATGTAATTGTTGTTGTGTATGTTTGTTTCTCTTTAATGTCTCTGAATTTGTCCCTTGCTTTGTTTTTTTTTTTTTTTGCCCAGGAGTGCAAAAGGCTAAGTGTGAGGGGATTTGATGTGTCATCATTTTAATTACTGATTAGCCTTAATTGTCAAATTAATTATGCAGTTTTATCATTTGAGCCTACTTGATTAATTTTGTTTTTAATTTAATTTCAGAAGAATTATAAGCAATTGGGCTTGAATCCAGAATTGGGCTTGGGCTTGAATCTAGAATTGGGCTTGGACTTGAAGAGAGCAGACTATTTTATTCTACCAAATTTTATCTTATCTAGATATTATTTAGATTTGATCTCATCTAGATATTATTTCATCTAGATCTTATCTTATCTTATCTAGATTTTATTTTATTTATGGACTTGGATTTAAAACAGATTTGTAAAGCTTTGGGGCTGAAAAATATATAACAGCACCAGGGTTCTAGTTTAGGCTCTCTTCTTCTCTCTCTCCTCTCCTCTCTCTCTTTTTCGTTTTAGTTTTAGAGTGCTACTCTCAATTCGTTTTAGTTTCTTTTTCATTTTGGAGAATAATTCTAGTTTTCGTTTCTACCACAATTTCGTTTTCTATTGATTAATGGAAGGCTAAGTCTCCAGCGTTGTTTTCTCTGGAGGATCAAGCACAACTCTCTTTGAGGTTCTATTATTACTATTAAATTCTGATCAGTTTCTCCTCTTCACTAATTATTCTGTATTTGTTGCTATTAGTCCATGCATGCTTAGTGCTTGATTAATTGTCTCTGCGCTTAATTTACGTTCATGCTTAATGGTCGTTCATGATTAATTGGTGTATGTGTTGCTTAATCACATAATGAATGCCTTATGTTAAATTTCACTTAGTAATTTAATTTAGGGTTGGATTAAGTGGTTGAACTGATAAAGGATAAATTCTCGTAACCTAGGATAAGAGACTTGCTTGTGAATCAAGGGGAAGCAACGTGTTTTAATTCTGATATTTTCTAATTCAAATTTATTCGCTGTTTAATTTACAAAAACAAACAACCCCCCCCCACCCCCAATTTGTTACTATTTTATTACTATATGTTATGAACGTTTGGTTGGCCATTGCTCGTTGGGAGACGACCTAGGATCACTTCCTAGATACTGCATTTTTAATGTTTATTTGATTCGGGTACAACCTCGATCACTCTTCGATGTCCATGATTACGAAATCTGCAGGAAAAGTAAATTGACACACTTTGACCAAAATGTCTTCCACCACGCCATATGGCCTTATAATTGATCGATCTGCCAGCTGCAATGTCATTCTTGTTGGCATGATTTCCAGCTCTCCAATCCTTCTACACATGGATAGAGGCATCAAGTTAATGTTGGCCCTTAAGTCAATAAGGGCTTTTCCAATTGACATAACACCAATTGAGCAAGGGATTGTGACACTCCCTGGATCCTTGTATTTTGGTGGAAAGATTCTTTGGATAACAGCACTGCAATTTCCCTCCATCACAATATTATCGCTGTGGATATATTTTCCCTTCTTGGTCAGTAGATCTTTAAGAAATTTGTAGTAGAGCGACATTTGTTGCAAGGCTTCTCCAAATGGGATAGTTATCTCCAATTTCTTGAAGATATCAAGGAAACGAGGAAAGTGTTGTTCCTTGTCTTTCTTGGATGGCACCAAAGGGTATGGTGCTTCCTTCCTTATGCATGGAACAATCTCCTTCTTCTTTTCTTTGGCCAACTTAGTTTTTTTTCTCTTCCTCATTTTCTCTATTTTTTTTTCATTTTTTTCTTCTTCCTCCTCATCATTTATTTTTTTTCTCCTTCATCTGATCTTCTTCCTTTTCTTTTTCTCCATCAGCTACTAACTCCTTATCATCACTAATCCTCCTCTCATCTTCCACCATGGTCTCCCTCTTGCTTTTGGTCATGACAACCTTACATTCTTCTTTGGGATTTTTTCTGTATTAGCTCCAAAACCTCCAGAAGAATTCTCAGCTATTTGCTTGGCTAGTTGTCCCACTTGGATCTCCAGGTTCTTGATAGCTGACTTAGTGCTCTTGTGGTTGGACATTGAAACTTGCATGAACTGAGCCAAGGTCTCTTCCTGCTTGGTGGTCCTTTCATACATGTTAGGCCCCTGATTCTGAGGTTTAGTGGATTGTCCTCCTTGGTCTTTATTGAACTGATTCCTTGGATGAGATCTCCATCCTTGCCCCTAATTTGAATTGAAATTTCTCCCTTGTTGGTAACCTGAAAAACCGCCTGCATGGAATCCTTGTCTGTTCTGGTTCCCCATATAATTCACTTCTTTTGCAACATCATCCAGGGGTATGCAACAACCAGATTCATGCGGTCCTCCACATATACTGCAACCTCCAACCTGCATAACTGCTGAATGGGAAGGTTGAGCCACTTGTAACTGAGTTGGCAACTTACTAAGTGTCTCTGTAAGTGATTCAAGCTGCTTTGCTAGCAGCTTATTTTGTGCCAAAAGTGCATCTTGTGAAGAAAGCTCTAACAGGCTTCTCTTTGTAAGAACATGAGTTCTATCATGCAAAATAGCATGATCACTAGCACCCATATTCTCAATAAGTTCCATTGCTTCTTCAAGAGTCTTCAATTTATCTTTCCTCCAGTAGAAGCATCCAATAATTGCTTGGACTGCGGGCTCAAACCATCAATGAAAATATTTAACTAAATAGGCTCGGAGAATCCATGAGTTGGTGTCTTCCACAGCAAGCTACGAAATCTTTCAAGTGCTTCACTCAAGGATTCATCTGGAAACTGATGGAATGAGGAAATAGCTGCCTTGCCTTCAGCTGTCTTTGATTCTGGGAAGTACTTCTTTAGAAATTTCTCTACTACCTCTTCCCATGTCTTCAAGTTGTTCCCTCTGAAAGAATGCAGCCACCTATTTGCTTCTCCAGCCAAAAAGAATGAAAACAAGCTTAGTCTCACTGCATCTTCCGACACCCCTGCAATTTTCACTGTATTGCAGATTTCTATGTATGTAGCAAGGTGTGTGTAAGGGTCTTCGTTCGACAAACCATGAAACAAATTTCCTTGAATCAGCTGGATCAAGGAATGAGGATATGTGATGTTGTGAGCTTGGACTTCCGGTCGTGCAATGCTTGTGAAAAATTGCGGCACGGTAGAGCTAGAGTAGTCCTCAAGAGTCACCCTTTGTGGTTGATCTTCCGCCATGATATGTGCTTCAAACACACCAACTTCGGATTCCCTCAAGTCTTCTGGAAATCCTGAAGATGATTCAGACAAATGAGCTCCCTCCGAACTTGGTTGTGCTGTCCTCTCTTGCAAAGCTTTTCTCTTCCTTTCTGCGTTGTTTCTCTTGCAAGTAGCTTCAATCTCCAAATCTAATGGAGCTAAATTCCCTGCTGAAGAATTACCTCGCATACAAGAAGCACTAAATAGAGCAGCAGTGATCGAGGCCGTACAGGAATCAAATAAACATGAAAATGCAGTAACTAGGAAGTGATCCTAGGTCGTTTCCCAACGAGCAGTGACAAACCAAATGTTCATAATATACTTGCAGTAACAGTAACGATTGGGGGGGGGTTGTTTGTTTTGTGATTAAAGAGCAGAACAAGTAAATTGGAATACAAAACTACTAATATTAAAAACGGGTTGTTTCCTCTGATCCATAAGCCATTCTCTTATCCTGGGTTATGGAGAATTTGTCCCTAACAGTCAACCACTTAATCCAACCCTATTTCAATTTACTAAGCGAAAATCAACTTAGGGTTTTCAATACGTGATTAGGCACCACATACACCAGTTAGCCCTTCGTCCATTAAGCATGAATGCAAATTAGGCTCAGAGGCAATTAATCAAACACGAAGCGTGCACTGATTCATATTCACGAATTTGGGATAACTGGTGAAGGGAAAACTGCCAGGAAACCACATTACAAGCGAAACCTCAAAGAGAGTTGGGCTTCGTCCTCAAAAGGAAACAACACCAGAAAATCTAGCCTTCCATGGATTCAAACAGAAAACGCAAATGAAACATGAAGCAGAAACGTAAATGAACAAAAACGTAAATGAACAGAAATGTAGACGAAACAGAAACGTAAATGAGAGTAGAAGAAGAAGCAAGAACGAAATTGTAATTAGAAGTAGAAAACGTAAAATTGCATTACGTGAACAGTAGCATCAAAGCAGAAAACGTAAACCCTAAAACAAAAGCTCTGAATAATGAATAGCATAACAGAATGCCTTGCACGAATCCCAAGGCTGCTATTTAAAAAGAGTCACTCCAAGTCACTGGGCCCTATTACAATACTCTGGCCCAAAACGAAATAAACACTGAACAACATAAAATAAAATTGCGAAATTTCCTAATTAACTAAGGTAAGCGCTGCTTAATTTGCCCTCTTCAAGTCCATAACCAAAATTCGGATTAAGCCCAATGTTTCATTAATTCCTGAAATTAGATTTAAAACATCAAATTAGCTAAATGAGCCCAAATAATAAAACTGCCTGATTAATTGACAATTAAGACCAATCAGTAATTAAAATGGTACAAAAAAGGTTTAGAAAATAGAAGAAAATGATGGCACATCAAAACCCCCCATACTTAGCCTTTTGCACTCCTGGGCAAAATGAAACAAAGAACAAAATCCAAGGATATCAGAGAGAGACAAACGAAAACATTCACATATTTCTCAATGAACATCAAGGAATGAAAGTAATGGGTAACATCTAACATAAGGAGATCTGAAAAGTCAAGACATTCATGAAAATCATCCAAGCAACCCAATCATGGCAAAATAGTTAATCAGCTCAAGAATGAAAAGTGATAAAGCCTCACAAGATATACACTCTATCTCTCAAGTGTCTAGGCTACTATTTACCCTCAAAGCACCCATGAAAACAAACACCACATAAACTTGGCAAGATTCTAAAATTGACAATCAACCCATAAACACAAGCACATGAGGATCAAAAGGTCTTTTAAGGTTGTAATGGGGCCAAGGACAAGGTATGGAAAAATATGGAATAAGTGGCTAAATCCCAAAGGAATAGAGGAACAATGGGGAATAAGTGCATAATAAGAAAATAAAAAGAAGTAAAGATAAAATTTAAACATAAAGAGTAGAACCAAGAGTCTCATCATTCTTTTGCCATTTAAGATCTTATTCACTCAACTTTATTGCTTTTTTTTTCATTTTCGATTTTTTTTTACTCTATATCCTTTGAGAAACAACATTTCATTCAGCATGTCCAACATTTAACCAATATACAATGTACATCAAGTATGGCCCAAAATACATCATGAAGTATAGCCAACAAAACAAGTTATCCAATGAAACAAAAACCCCCCCACACTTATTCCCAAAACAATTCCAAAGCTCCAAAATTCCTTAAGGATATGGTGATATCATGGTTTTTCACTTAAGGCTTGTAGTGAGCTTCAAAACAAGGAAAGGGAAACAAGGCTCAAAAGGGCTATCAAAGGAATTAATTCAAGGTAAGTCCATTTGGCTAGAAGCTTATAAGAACAAAATTGCCTCAATCATTTCCAAATATGCATGTGAATTAAGACGCATCAACAAGAATCAAGCCAAGGCTATTGTGCAAGCAGTAAATGGGGCAAAACACACCAAATGATTATGATGATGGATGGCTCAAATTCTCACAAAGGTAAACTCATCACTTTCAAATTGAGCTTTCAAAACTATCATGACATGTAGAGAAGAATCAAGGATTTCAAGTCACAAAATGTCAAGAACTTTTATTTTCAAAACAATTACCCATTTCTTGAACATATCCTATAATTCAAAGAAAAACATGCAAAGTCGTACATGCACACAAAATTGACCCAAAATATTAAACTAAAAATCTGACGAAACTAACAACATTAACAAATTAACACAACTAACAAATTAACAAAACCAACAAAACTAGCAAAACCAAAGAACACTCCCCCCCCATACTTAAACAACACATTGTCCTTAATGTAGCACAATTAAAAGATTAAAAACAATTAAATCATCAAATAGAATCGGACAAGTGTAATAAAAGCAAAGAAGGAGATAGGAAAAGAAAAACTCCCTAAGTCATGGTGGAGTAAGGAAGTCTCTTCCACCACTACGTCCACTAAAGAAGGGTTCGTGAGGAATGGCTTAAGTCGATGTCTGTTGACCTTGAAGCTCTTGTTTGTGGAGTCGCTTTTGATCTCAACTGTACCATAAGGAAAAACATTAGTAACAACAAAAGGACCAATCCACTTAGACCTCAACTTACCACTCATGAGTCCAAGCCTAGAATTATACAATAACACTTTTTGCCCAACCACGAAGTCTTTTTTAACTATCATGCTATCATGGAACTTCTTGGTCTTTTCTTTGTAGAACTTGGCATTCTCGTAGGCTTCTAGGCGGATTTCATATAACTCACTCAGTTGCAACTTTCTTTCCTCACCAACTTGATCCATAGAGAAGTTGCAAGTCTTCACTGCCCAGTAAGCTTTGTGCTCAATTTCCACTGGAAGATGGCATGCCTTTCCAAAGACAACCCGATAAGGAGACATTCCTATGGGTGCTTTGTAGGCAGTCCGATGTGCCCAGAGAGCATCATCAAGCCTGGTAATCCAATCTTTCCTGCTTGGCTGCACAATCTTCTCTAAAATTCGCTTGATTTCCCGGTTAGAAATTTCTGCCTGTCCATTGGTCTGGGGGTGGTATGGTGTGGATACCCTGTGTACCACCCCGTACTTTTTAAGCAGGGCATGCATTGTTCTGTTGCAAAAATGGGTTCCATGATCACTAACAATTGCTTTAGGTACTCCAAACCTGCAAAACAGATTAGACCTGACAAAGTTTGCGACAACTTTAGCATCATTAGTTCTAGTGGGCTTGGCTTCCACCCATTTTGAAACATAGTCAACTGCAAGGAGAATGTAAACATAACCAAAAGAGACAGGAAAAGGACCCATGAAATCTATACCCCAGACATCAAACACCTCACAGAATAGCATAGGTTGCTGAGGCATTTGTTGTCGCCATGTAAGTGTATTTCCTGCTCTCTAACACTGCTCACAAGTGCTGCAGATCTTCCACGCATCTTTAAAGATGGTGGGCCAATAAAAACCACAATCAAGCACTTTGCGAGCTGTTCTTTGAACACCCAGATGACCTCCCGGTGCGGAAGAATGACAGAATTGCAGGACTGAGTCAGTCTCATGATCTGGAATGCACTGTCTAATGACCTGATTACTGCACAATTTCCACAAGTAGGGGTCATCCCAAATAAAATGTTTAGCATCACTTTTAATTTTATTTTTTTGGGCCTTAGATGCTAAGGGAGGAAAAACAGAAGCAACTAAATAATTGACAATATTAGCAAACCAGGGAGTAGAAAGAGAGTCAGAAATACTATACAGTATATACAAATGATCATCCGGGAAATCATCCCGAATAGGTGAATCTGCATCAGATACACGTTCGATCCGACTCAAATGATCAGCAACTAGATTTTGTGCTCCGCTCCTATCACGGATCTCCAAGTCAAACTCTTGGATCCAGAGCATCCATCGGATCAACCTAGGCTTAGAATCAGCCTTCTTCAACAAGTACTTTAGAGCTGCATGGTCAGTATAAACAATAATGCGGGTACCAAGCAAATAAGATCGAAATTTTTCAAGAGCAAAAACTATGGCTAGAAGCTCTTTCTCAGTAGTAGTATAATTCGCTTGGGCAGCATCTAAAGTCCTAGAAGCATAATATATCACCCTGGGCAATTTATCAATTTTCTGAGCAAGGACAGCCCCCAATGCATAATTTGATGCATCACACATAAGCTCAAAAGGGGCTGTCCAGTCGGGTGCCTGGATGATGGGGGTGGTAGTCAGCGCTCTTTTGAGGCAATCAAAAGCCCCTTTGCATCTGCCATTAAAGTCAAACTCCACCTCCTTTTGCAACAAGTTCGACAATGGAAGGGCTACTTTGCTAAAATCCCTTATAAAGCGCCTGTAGAATCCTGCATGACCAAGAAAAGATCACACCTCTCGCACACAAGAGGGGTAAGGCAATTGTGAAATAACAGAAATTTTTGCAGGATCTACTTCAATACCCTTATTGGAAATAATGTGGCCTAAAACTATACCTTGCTCAACCATAAAATGACATTTTTCAAAATTTAGAACAATGTTAGTTTCAATGCATCTATTCAAAACTTTTTCCAAACTATTCAAACAACCATCAAAAGAGGATCCATATACAGTGAAATCATCCATAAACACCTCTATGCAATTTTCTAAAAAATCACTGAAAATACTAATCATGCACCGTTGGAAGGTACCAGGGGCATTGCACAGGCCGAAAGGCATCCTCCTATAGGCAAAAGTGCCGAAGGGGCAGGTGAATGTGGTCTTTTCCTGATCCTCAGGAGCAATAGTAAATTGCATATAACCAGAAAAACCATCAAGGAAACAATAGTGGGATTTACCTGCCAGGCGTTCAAGCATCTGGTCAATGAATGATAGGGGAAAATTGTCCTTTTTGGTAACCTGGTTCAGCCTCCTATAGTCAATGCAGACTCTCCAACTGTTTTGCACCCGAGTAGGAATTAGCTCCTCCTTCTCATTTTTGATCACTGTGAGGCCGGTCTTCTTCGGGACTACCTGGACGGGACTCAACCATTGGCTGTCGGAGATAGGATAAATGATTCCATCTTGCAAAAGCTTGGTTATCTCCTTCTTCACTACATCAAGAATCACCGGGTTGAGTCTTCTCTGTGGCTGTCTTACTGGTTTAGCTCCATCCTCTAAATTTATTCGATGCATACATGTGGATGGGCTAATACCAGGAATGTCTGCCAAGGTCCAGCCTATAGCCTTCTTATGCTTCTTGAGAACTGACAACAACTTCTCCTCTTGCTCATCAGGAAGGGAGGCAGATATAATCACTGGAAAACTTTTGCTATCATCCAAGTAAGCGTATTTTAAATTTGATGGCAGAGGCTTCAATTCTGGTGTGGTCGGCTGCACAGTGGTAGAAGGAGATGGTTTCTCAGCCTTTACCTCATAAAGAAAGTCAGAGGTATGTGTACTTCCTGAAACATGGTTAGTCCTATCTGACTCTATAAAATCAATCTCAAGAGGTAAAACACCACCACCAGACATGCAATCAATATCACTCTCAGATTCACTCTCAGCATCAAATTCAGACACATGATCAAGTACAATTTCAGACTCAATGCATGAAGAGTGAGAGGCATGCAGATTAGAATAAAGATCAGTCATGTATTCATCAACAACATGGTCAATTATTTCAGCACGAAATACAGAAAGATCTTCAGATGGGTATTTCATAGCATCCAGAATATTAAAATGAACAATTATATCACCAAACTCCATGGATAGTGTGCCTGCATAAACATCTATCTTAGTTCTAGCAAATTTCATAAAGGGTCTGCCTAGAATGATGGGAACTGATCCTTGAGAAAATCCATCTTCCATATTCAAAATATAAAAATCAACAGGGAAAATCAGTTCACCAACTCTAACTAAGACATCTTCTATGAAACCAACAGGGTAGGCAACACTTCTATTAGCTAAATGAATTACCGCATCAGTTGACTGCAAGGGACCTAGAGATAGAGAATTAAAAATAGACAGAGGCATAACACTAACAGAAGCTCCTAAATCTAGCATGGCATTGTCAAACTTACTATTCCCTATAATACAAGGTATGCTGAATGTACCTGGATCTTTGCATTTTTCAGGAATTTGAGGAACAAATTTACCAATCAATGCGGAGACATTTCTGCCCATGCTAATCCGTTCACTTCCTTTAAGCTTCCGCTTATTAGTGCACAGCTCCTTCAAGAATTTGGCATATCTTGGAATTTGCTTTATTGCATCCAACAGAGGTATGTTTACCTCTACTTTTCTAAACGTGTCCAAGATCTCTTTCTCTGCCTCTTCCATTTTTTTGTTGGAAACTGCTCTTGGAGGGAATGGAAGAGGGGGAATGTGCTGCTTCTGCAAATCAGAATTACCTGTGGAAGAAGATTCACCTGCACAGAAATTGTTAGGTAAATTTTTGTCATCACCTTTTTCTAGAGTAGAGTGAAGTTTGGCAGGTTCATTTTCAGATGAGGAAGGTGCTACGGGTTGAGGTCCTTGACACTGCTTTCCCGACCTCAATGAAATGGCACTGACATTTTTGGGATTTTGGACAGCTTGAGAAGGCAGCTTGTCAGAATTCTGGGACTGTTGTTGATTCAATTGGGTAGCCAATTGTCCCATCTGATTGGTTAAGCTCTGAATGGAGGCTCTGGTCTCTTGCTGAAACTGCATGTTCTGCATAGTCATTTGCCTCACAAGTTCTTTGAGGGAAGGTTGTGGAGGGGCCTCAACTGTTGGTTGTTTTTGGGGTTGTTGCTGTTGTTGGATTGGTGGAGGAATGTATGGTCTGCTTGGGCCAGCAACATTTTGGAAGGAAGGAGCAGGCTGTTGTTGTTGTTGCTGAGGGCTGGACCATATGAGGTTAGGGTGATTCCTCCATCCAGGGTTGTATCTGTTGCTGGAGAGGTCATAATTGTTCTGCTGTGGTTGATTTTGCTGTTGAGGTTGAGGAGGTCTATTGTAAATATTTGCAGCATAAGCTTCAGGCTGCTCAATCGCTCCAGGTTGCTGCATGGAAGGGCAAAGGTCTGTATGGTGGTCAGCAAAGTAGCACAAACCACAAACCCTTGCAACAGGTACAGATTTCTGATTCAAGGCCAGCTGGGTTACCAAGTTAACCAATGCATCCAGTTTGCCTTCAAGCTTCTTAGTCTCAGATGATGCAGCTGAGTTTGTAGCTACCTCATGCACTCCTCTAATGACTATGGCATCATTTCTGGCGCTAAACTGCTGAGAGTTGGAAGCCATCTTCTCAATTAAATTTCTGGCTTCAGCAGGAGTCATGTCTCCAAGGGCTCCACCACTGGCAGCATCTATCATACTTCTCTCCATATTACTGAGTTCTTCATAAAAATATTGGAGAAGAAGCTGCTCCGAAATCTGTTGGTGAGGGCAACTGGCACATAGTTTTTTAAATCGCTCCCAGTACTTATACAGGCTCTCTCCACTGAGTTGTCTAATACCTGAGATATCTTTCCTGATGGTTGTGGTCCTGGAAGCAGGGAAATTTTTTTCTAAGAATTCTCTCTTAAGGTCATCCCAGCTCGTGATGAACCTTCGAGCAAGGTAATACAGCCAGTCCTTTGCCACTCCCTCCAGAGAATGAGGAAAAACCTTCAGAAATATGTGATCCTCCTGGACATCTGGGGGTTTCATGGTGGAGCAGACAATATGAAATTCCTTCAAATGTTTGTGCGGGTCTTCACCTGCAAGGCCATGAAACTTTGGAAGCAAATGAATCAGTCCAGTTTTAAGAACATATGGGACATCCTCATCAGGGTATTGGATGCACAAGCTTTCGTAGGTGAAATCAGGTGCAGCCATTTCCCTTAGAGTCCTCTCACGGGGTGGAGGTTGTGCCATGTTCTCAGAATGTGCAAAATCAGAATGCTCAGAATCAGAATGCTCAAAATTATAATGCTCAAGATCAGGATGTTCAAAATCACCAATAACAGAATGCACAGATTCACCAGTAATGGAATGCTCAGAATGATCAAAAGGTATAAAATGATGCCTAACTAATCTATGAAATGTCCTATCTATCTCAGGATCAAAGGGTTGTAAGTCAGATGGATTGCCTCTAGTCATACACTACATTCAGCATGCACACAACTAGTTGCCTTGTCATGTAAATAAAGGTGTAGGTTTGAACTACAGCTACCCTAAAATGATATCCAAATGACTTGAAATTTTGTGAGCAACCTTATAAAATGATGAGAAGATAGCACAAAAAATTTCAGACAAAGATTCAAAGTATAACTATGAAAGCTAAAAATGGTAGGTTAAGAAAAAAAAGTGAATAAAACTTGAAAAATAAAAAACTTTTGACAGAATTGCTTTTTTTGGACGATGGAGACCTCAGCCGGCCATAGGCCGGCTACCACGGCGTAGGAAATTTTTTTCTACCCCAAATGCATATATAATAATTGCGATTCTGATAACCGGAGCAAAAGTTATGGCCGTTTGAAGTTTTGACAAACACAAAATTTGCTACTTTTTTGGAACTTTCAAATCTGACCAAACTAAAGGCTCTAGCTATTTTTTCCACAAAATATGGATTAAAAGAAGATACCACAAAAAAATTCAGCCAAAAATAACAACCCTAGCTACTAAAACAAAAAATCACAAATAATTCAACATGGGTGGTCGCTAAAATCCGTCTCTAATTGATTTCTACTACTACTCTGTTTTGCCGCAAGCAAAAGTGGTCGCTAAGTCCGTCGCAAAACACTATTCACAGCAAAACACCCAAGACTGAAACAGGGGAAACGCTTAATGGGAAAACTGAAACAGAACACACACTAAACAAAATACCAGGACACTAAACAACACTAACACACGTACTAACACAATACTAACAATTAATCATAAAACACGAAAGGATTAAACACACACACTAGCTAGCTATTATGAACCTTTGGACACTGCTCCCCGGCAACGGTGCCAAATTTGATCGAGGCCGTACCCGAATCAAATAAACATGAAAATGCAGTAACTAGGAAGTGATCCTAGGTCGTTTCCCAACGAGCAGTGACAAACCAAATGTTCATAATATACTTGCAGTAACAATAACGATTGGGGGGGGGGGGTTGTTTGTTTTGTGATTAAAGAGCAGAACAAGTAAACTAGAATACGAAACTACTAATATTAAAAACGGGTTGTTTCCTCTGATCCAGAAGCCATTCTCTTATCCTGAGTTATGGAGAATTTGTCCCTAACAGTCAACCACTTAATCCAACCCTATTTCAATTTACTAAGCGAAAATCAACTTAGGGTTTTCAATACGTGATTAGGCACCACATACACCAGTTAGCCCTTCGTCCATTAAGCATGAACGCAAATTAGGCTCAGAGGCAATTAATCGAACATGAAGCGTGCATTGATTAATATTCACGAATTTGGGATAACTGGTGAAGGGAAAACTGCCAGGAAACCACATTACAAGCAAAACCTCAAAGAGAGTTGGGCTTCGTCCTCAAAAGGAAACAACACCAGAAAATCTAGCCTTCCATGGATTCAAACAGAAAACGCAAATGAAACATGAAGCAGAAACGTAAATGAACAAAAACGTAAATGAACAGAAATGTAGACGAAACAGAAACGTAAATGAGAGTAGAAGAAGAAGCAAGAACGAAATTGTAATTAGAAGTAGAAAACGTAAAATTGCATTACGTGAACAGTAGCATCAAAGCAGAAAACGTAAACCCTAAAACAAAAGCTCTGAATAATGAATAGCATAACATAATGCCTTGCACGAATCCCAAGGCTGCTATTTAAAAAGAGTCACTCCAAGTCACTGGGCCCTATTACAATACTCTGGCCCAAAACGAAATAAACACTGAACAACATAAAATAAAATTGCGAAATTTCCTAATTAACTAAGGTAAGCGCTGCTTAATTTGCCCTCTTCAAGTCCATAACCAAAATCCGGATTAAGCCCAATGTTTCATTAATTCCTGAAATTAGATTAAAAACATCAAATTAGCTAAATGAGCCCAAATAATAAAACTGCCTGATTAATTGACAATTAAGACCAATCAGTAATTAAAATGGTGCAAAAAGGGTTTAGAAAATAGAAAAAAATGATGGCACATCAAGCAGTTAACCAAATCAAGACAAAAATTGAATTCTAAATATCTATTCACAAATCAATCAAAGAATAAATAATAAATGTTTCCACACTGAATTATACTATCTAAGTGGAAAGAAATTCCTCGGCAACGGCGCCAAAAACTTGTTCGTGTGTCGGCAAGTGTACCGATTCACACAAGTTGTAATTAAAATGGTAAGACTGAGTATCGTATTCACAGAGAATTTGTTTCACTCAGACATTGTACATCTAGTATGCAAAAATTTGTATAAACTAAAAGCAAGATAAATATCAAGTTGGGTTATGTACTAAAGTTTATTTGAATATAAACTAAATATCTAGGATTTTAGAAGTGAAAAGAGTCACTTCTAAAACCCTAACTTCACTCCTCTAACCTAAGCTCTCTTTGCTGCTCTCTTTTTGTCGCTTCAGCTTCCCCTTGTGATCTTTTTTTTACTCTCTCTAAAACTCCGCCAAATTCAGTGTTTTAAAGGCTCTTGGATTTTGGCTTAGCGAGCTGGGCGCGCTAAGCGCGAGAAGGGACAATGACCTCGTTGGGAGGCTAGCTGTGCATTGGGCGAGCACATCTCTGACTAATCCTCTTCTAGGGTTTTCCAGCTCACTAATGTTGGATCAAGTGGCCTAGAAATAATTAAGAAGGGGGGTTGAATTAATTATTAATGTGTCTTAACTAGTTAAAAAGTTATCCTTCTTAATGTTACTAGATTCAACTAGGCTTTTACTACAAAGTTAAGAAAGTAAAGAACAGAAACAGAAACAGAAACAGAAACTTAACCAAAAGTAAAAGCGGCAATTAAAAGTACACAACGAAAATTAAAGAGTGTTGGGAAGAAGAAGACAAACATAAGATTTATACTGGTTCGGCCATAATCCGTGCCTACATCCAGTCCCCAAGCAACCAACGGTTCTTGAGATTTCTTTCAACCTTGTAAAATCCTTTACAAGCCAAAGATCCACAAGGGATGTACCCTCCCTTGTTCTCTTTGAACAACCAAGTGGATGTACCCTCCTCTTGAACTGATCCACAATGAGATATACCCTCTCTTGTTCTCAGTATAACAACCCAAGTAGATGTACCCTCTACTTGTACCACAAAGGATGTACCCTCCAATATGTTAGGACAAAAAATTCTCAAGCGGTTAGTCCTTTGAATCTTTGTAAGGGGAAACAAAAGATATCTTAGGCGGTTAGTCCTTTGAAATCTTTTGTTTAAGGGGAAGGGAAGAATCAAAAGAATTCTCAGGTGATTAGTCCTTTGAATTCTCTTGGAAGAGAGAAGAGAGACACAAAAGAATTCAGGCGGTTAGTCCTTCTATTTTTTGGCAAAGGGAGAAGAGAGACACAAAAGAATTCAGGCGGTTAGTCCTTCTATTTTTTGGCAAAGGGAGAAGAGAGACACAAAAGAATTCAGGCGGTTAGTCCTTCTATTCTTTTGGCAAAGGGAGAAGAGAAGAAAAGATAGCGCACTTTTGTTTTCTGCAGAATTTTCACTTGCAGAAAAACAAGGTTTGGAAAAACAAAACTTAGAAAGCTTTTTGGCAAAGGAAGAACAAGAAGAGAGGTTTCATAGAAAGGAATTCTTAGATGTTCTAAAAAATTGTTAAAGAGTTGTAAAAGTCTATTGAATGTAAGTCAAGGTCTTACTTTTATAGACTCTTCATGTCTGGTCAAGAAAACCATTAAAAGAGTTATAACCTTGAGAAAATCATGTCAAGAGTTACAACTTTTGACCTTTTATTCAAAAGTTATCACTGGTAATCGATTACCATAATCATGTAATCGATTACACAATGCATTTTATGAAAAGTTGTGACTCTTCACAATTGGATTTGAATTCCAACGTTTAGATACACTGGTAATCGATTACCAATATAGTGTAATCGATTACACTATTTGAAAAATATTTTGGAACATTGCAAATCAGTTAAAAACATTTTGAAATCAAATTTGGTCATTGGTAATCGATTACATGAAACTGGTAATTGATTACCAGAGAGTAAATACTCTGGTAACTTAGAAATTTTTTTAGAAAACTCTTTTGTAAAACAAAATTGTGCTGTGTTTGGATTTTTTGAAAAAATACTTCCCTTGTGAAGTCTTGACTATTGCTTCTCGATTTCTTCTCTTGAATCTTGAAATCAACTTCTCTTGAATCTTGAATCTTGATCTTGATTGTTCTTGAATCTTGAAACTTAATTGTTCTTGAATCTTGATTCTTTGAGACTTGATTCTTGAAGCCTGATTCTTTGGAACTTGCTTAACTCTTGATTCTTTGGCATCATCAAAATAATCTTGGAAGTCATTGCTTCCACAGCTAAGTGAGTTGTATTCCTCGATTAGCGAATGACACTCGCTTAGCGGATCTGCCTCACTTAGCGAGTCATCAACTACTTGAACCTTATCTTCTTTTGGCCTGAAACTGAAGTGGTTTCAACATTAATTCACAAAATGAGAGTATCTACTCTATAAAATCACACTAAACATGAAAATATGTACAATTCATACAAAAAAACCATAAATTGGAGGTAAAGCGCTAATTCCATGCAAATATTTAATACAAAACTAAGTCGTGAATAGCAACTAACAGTCCTATGTTAGATGATAAGTTGTTCATAGGATGTCAACCTCTTAGGATGTTATGATGTCTTTGATGTTTTGCATATCATTGCCCTAGTTCAAAAATAAAAAATATTATTTTTGTTCTCATCATTAACTTTAAATTAGTTTATTGTTAATATATATGGCAAATAAAATGAATAATATTAATTAAAACATATTTAACACCTTTAAGTATATAAATAAGTAAATAAAATGCATACTGACAGATCAACTTTTTAATCCTAAAACAATTCATTTTTTTCAATAAAAGATGATTTTTTTTTCTCATAATAAACATATTTATTCAAATAACTTGCGTTCGCCCTGCTGCATACTAATAAATATATATTAACCTAACTTATAGCAGCCCAAAGAGACTAGGTTTGTTCAAATTAAGTTCTATCCAAATATAAGTTTGATTAATTTTCTTAACAAAAATTGCAATGAAAACTACACCTCTACTAGAGATCATTGTTTTAATATGTAAATATATAGAGAGAGGGGGAGAGGGGAGCAATAGAGAGATTGTAAAAGTGGTCCTTGAACATTACAACTTATGATAAAATGGTCTTAAAAATTTAATGATAAAACTAATTTGTCGCACTTTCTCCACATCCATGGACTAAATTTATATTTTTATCTTTTAGGGATCAATTTGTCACCGCATCACACTTTTGATTATTTAGCTTTAAATCAATATATCTTTATTTTTTTGGTGAATATCAATATATCTTTATTAGCACACTCTGTAGACAAACCTTTGTTTTTAGAGGGTGTAGACAAACTTATTATGTAGAAAATTTTTCATGTGCATACAAGTTTAAATTAATTAATTTGCAAATTATCTTTACAAGACATTTTTTTTTAATATGGATTACTATACCAGATAAAGTATTCGTTCAATACGAGAGGACACCTGGTGTGTCCAACCGAGTACCCTCTCACCTATATACCCACATATTTCATATAGCACGTCTCGACTTTCAATATAGGCAAGTGATGAGTAACATTCAGCCATGATTATTGCCAATAAACATGCTTAACGGTAATTACTTGATTAGAAGTACCTAAACAAAATTAAGAGACGTATTACTTAACTGGTGATTAGGAAGTGCAGACCCATAAACCCCAGGCCCAATAAGGCCAGTATAAAAAGGGGAGAACCCCCAAGTAAGAGGACTAATTCATTCTTAAATATTCACTAAATATCGTCTACCGCTCTAAGTCGAACCCTTACATGACCATTGGAGTGTCTTTTGCAGGTACCCCCCCCCCCCCTTGCTCTTTTGAACTTGCACACACCAGAGACTTCAGCAAGGAACCATCCAAGAAGACCCTTCGACATAAGGGTAAGTGTTCAGTCCATTTCTGACAAGAACATTTTGGTATCCATCATGGGGCTGTATAAGTTATATCCCATCCCCAAGAGATTATGGCAATAACAAGAACTTGAACCAATACAACAACAATGGAGCAACCGAATGATCAATAGAACAAAGAGATTCATGTAGAGGACCAAACTGATTTGTCCTCTATAATGCAAAGGTTACAAGCTCAGGTCTCATAAATGCAAAGGCATCATGCTAAGGAAGTTATAGCCCTTAGGTCCGAGAAAACCCACCTGCGGGAAGCTCACAGGTCACGACAACCTAAGGCAAGCCCACCTAAAGGAGGGGAGGCTGAGTCAACCATAGTCGACTTCCCTAGAGCTACCAACTTAAGTGTGCGTCCGAACATTGATCCCTATCCCTTAACACCTTGGGAAGGCGGTTGTTGCAATTCAAGAACCCCTTTGTCACCTTGGGATTAAAAGGCATATTACTTAACTGGTAATCGGGAAGTGCAGGCTCATAGACCCCAGGCACAGTAAGGTCAATATAAAAAGGGGAGAACCCCCCCAGGTAAAAAGATTAATTCATTCTTAAATATTTCACTATCGTCTACTGCTCTGAGCTAAACCCTTACTTGAACGTTGGAATGTCTTTTGTAGGTATCCCCCCCTCGCTCTTTCGAACTTACACACACTAGAAACTTCAGTAAGGAACTGTCAGATAAGACCCTTCGATACAGTAAAAGACCCTTCAACATAAGGGTAAGTGTTTTGTCCATTTGTAATAGAAACATTTTACCATGCATATTAAATTTATATCGATGTATTGTGCGAGAAAATTATGTATTTCAAGGAGACTTACCCTTTGGGATCCATCAAACCCTCCTCAACTATTAATATGATATGAACATAATTACACTGTGGTGACTATACCAACTAACAAATAAGATGACCGAAAAAGACCAATAACAAGATACTCCTAATCCAACAAACATCTACTATCAACTTAAGTAAATAAGTAATTGACATAGTGCATCTGTAACAACCAATGATACTGTAGTGTTGTTTATCTGCAAAATAATCTTATCGAATCCTTATATTTGTTACAGATTATGGACATTCTGTGATTTTTCCTATGTCACACTTAATGTACAATCAATGTATCCTTGCATTATCGCCATCATGTTGAGGTGGGATACACACAGATAGAATCTGAACCTCAGCATGCTGCGCATAATTGCTGTTCGAAGAAGTTTGAACGCCATTAGGTTCAGCCAACATCTGGAAATATGCATGAGGTCCCCATCCTGCAAAAGAAATTGATTTTTTTTAATTAAAATATAAACACATTATTTTGGAAGTTGTTAATTAATTTCTTTTCTCCTTCAAAATCTACAAAAGAACCACACTAGACTATATTGAACATGGTTAAAGGATGACAAAGAGAAGTACAGGAATCATTATGGTAACTAATATATAACAAGTACCTCCTACTCACAAAACTAGAGAAGTAGATGGAAACTTAGCAGTTGAGCTGATAGTATTGTTTAACTGACGTGACATGACATAAGCACTTGCATGCATAAATATTTTATTAGGACGACTTAGATGTATTGTAAGTACTCTTTATGTTGTTATTCTATTATCGAAACTTAAGTTTCACTTCAGTAACCTACACAATAATAGTTACACTAAGAGCACCTCCAATGGAGATGCTTGAGTGCAGTGGGCTTCATAAGAGTTCTTTTTTTATTCGAATGGGCTTAATAAGAGTTGATGCTTAAAGAGTCATGCATTAATTGGAGGAAATTCTTAATAAGTGTGGGTGAAGCACAACGTGTTTATTTACCCACTGGTACTTCTATGAAGCAATAAAAAAATGCTTATATAATCAATGAGCATTTATTTATGAAAAAAGTGAAGATGTAATAATAAAAAAAATATGAAAGGTAAGGATGTGGTCACTTGTGGGACCTATATATTTAGTAAAATTCTTAAAGTTGTTCAGTTGAAAAGAAGAGTTGTAAAAGTTGTAAACTAAAATGTAAAAATGAGTGATTTGTAATGGTGTGGAATCACTTAAGACGTAATAAACAATAAAAAAAAAAATAAAAAATGTTGGTTACAGATACTCCAAAGGTTGGCACATTTATAGAGGTAAAACCACAGTTTTCATTGGAAAACAACATTAAATAAATGATTAACCACAAAACATAGATACCAATCTATGACATTGTCCCCTCAATAAAAAAAAAAAAAAACTGAGACATTGTCTAACTTTTGTCCACTAAGTGATAGAAATTCACTAATTTCCTACCCTTTATGGTACTATAGAGGGAGTAATATGTAAAAGTAATTAGTTAATTACAAGAATTGATAAAAAAAATTGATACAAAAAATTAGTTAATTACAAGAGAGCCATCTTAAAGGTGAAACGTACTACCAAAAAAAGAAAAAAATATATCCATGAATCAGAGGCTGGGCCGTAGGTTGAAAACTCACATTTTGTCCAGAAAGGAAAGTGATCCCAATCTAACCCAAATCAAATTAAATTTTAATTTTAAATACAGAAATTAATTAATTAATTTTCAAAATAAGTTATGTGCAAACAAAAAGTTTCGGACAGAATATTGCTGCCCACTTTTTATGCCTTTGTAGTTTTACTTCATAAACAACTAAGTCCCATGTTAGTGCTAAAACTTAGCAATAATGATAATATCTTAAAAGTATGCTCCTGAGCAAAACAGCATAACATGCTACATTGATAACACTTACCCTTCCAACAGTTCATAAATAAGGACAATATATTGTCATAAAAGTTCTCTAAAAATTGAACAACATTATGATATTAATTAAATTTATAAAGCATTTGTTAAAATGACTGGCAATATGATAAAACAATAAACCCCTGCTTCTATTTTAGTTATGGTAGGCAAGTTAACTGCTATAACTTCATAAGGCAGACCGCCATAATGATTTCCAATTAATCTATTTTTAATCTTAGTTCTGCTAAATGATTCGTTAAGCAACAAGTAACATGCTCAGCAACTGAATTTTTGAAGTCCCGGTAACAATAGCATCACATGAAGATATAAGGTGACTTGGATGGTTAAGGAAGAATGGAAGAGTGGAAAGGTCAGATTTGATCCTTTCTACTAACAAAAACTAACATTTGTCAGTAAAAAAAACATGTAGCATGTGTTTAAAAATTATTCCTTTCAAGAGTTTGACAAACGTGCTTTTCATCCCTAAACAGAATCTAGTTATTAATAACGTCAATTATTGCCCAGAAAATCCAATAACACAACCAAAGTTTAGCTTGTGATGCGCAATTAACATATTTCTTGAAAACAGATATGACAACTATTTGATATAGGCAAAATTGAACTTTTGATCTCCCACTTTAACTCCAATTTCGCATTTGGTCTTCCTGTTTTATAAAATCCTGCAATGTTGGTCCAGGACGCCTCAATTGGATGTTGACCGTTAAATAGTGATGTTGACTGTTATGTGTCACGTTCTTATTGGATTATAACTGTCACGTGTCATGTTCATTGGATGTCAACTCCATGAAAGATGAAATACATTATTGCTTTCATTGACCAACACGTGGTAGTTATCATCCAATAAGAACGTGACACGTGGTAGTCAAAATCACTATTTAACGGTCAACGTCCAATTGAGGTCTGAAAGACCAATATTGCACTATTTTACAAAATAGAGGGACCTAATTCGTGAATTAAATTACTGGGGAATCAAATCCAAAATTATAGATAAACCGAAAGACCAAAAATACATTTGATATATTAAACTGTAACAAATAATCCGACTACTACATACATAAGAAAAAGCACATCATAACAATAACGTCAACAGATAATAAAAAGTTTAAAAGTATAAATTCATGGACATACCATCTGTGTCATATGGAGGTGGAAAGAATTGTAAGTAACAAAAGGAAGAGATTGTCAAACCTGCATAAAAGCTCGTATAAAAAGTCTGGAGAAAAGTATATTTACATATTAATAAATCAAACAAAGAAAATCCAGTCTTCAACAGACCTATAAGCCCTCCAGTAAAAACATCTTGCCAATGATGCCAATAATCATCAACACGAGAGACAGCAATCATAGCTGCCACAAGAAGCGGAAAGAAAACAATACAAAGCTTTGCAACATGGCCCCTACGGTCAAATGCCTTAATTTTCCCGGATAGATACCATGCAAGAAAACCAAGTCCAGCAAAGGACCCTGCATACCAATAGTTGAATATTTTTTAACATAATTTATTATAAAACGAGAACAAAAATATACATAGGTCTCACTTACAAACCCCAAATGCCCAATAACAAAAAAAAAAAAAATAATAATGCAAATTCTAGTCCTGATATAGTTGTTAGTCATGCAGCAGACAAATTAAATTTCCAAGGTTGAGAGACCAAGTAAGTATTTCCAAAAGCACCAAATCCTTCAAACTTACAAAAATGGTATAAGATTAAATAAATAGGTATTTAATTAAAAAAAATCATTGAACCTGACACATTAATGAAAATTTCAGGCTATGTAACTATTATATTTCCCTAGAAAAACTTTATCGTTGACATATAGGATTTGGAAACTCAAGATTTCTAAATTCAATGGGTTTCCGTTTCACTGTTTAAATTTTATTGTTGTCAATATAGACATGTAGAATGGGACTCGATTGATATTATCATTTAATTATTCAGTTCTTCAAAAGATCTATCATACTATGATGGAGTGAACTTTGATCAACGAGTATTCAATTCTTCCTTCAACTTGGAACCCTGTTTTTTCTAGAACCTGGTATGCTATGTGAAAGTAAGCTTAAGATTACCAATTTATCAATTATGTTGACTTCAAGAGGCAATAAGACCATTGTTTCAACGAAATGTGGAACATGGAGGATATATACCATACATCAAAATAATAACTAATAAGGTCCTAGAGACCCTCAAGTTTGTTCTGGGTACTTACAAGAGGTATGTCCACTTGGAAAACTTTTGTGCCCTTCCTTAATAACACTCTTATCTCCAGTACATCTAACATTCCTTGTTACTGGATCAAACACCTGAACATAACAGTAATCAATACCATATTTCTTTAGCTACGTATCACATGGTAAAGGTATTAAGGAAATCTTGGAAGTTCATAAAATTGAGAACCCACCCCTTTTCCATCAGGGAAACAACGCCAGAAGAAATCTGGGCGTGGCCGTCCAACACCATCTTTGATAGCATCCGTTATCACCGCAGTAATGAGTACAGAAAATAAAAGGCCTGAATATGCATTTGGCAATACATAGGTTAGGCTATAGCAAAGTGATATGCAAAATAAGGTTAGGAAAAGTTTCTAAAAGACAGAAAAGTACCCAAGATAGCATGGTGGAAGTCATAAACATCCTTTCGGATGAGATAGTAAACAAGAATGATTGCTATTGGCAACAATATTGCTACAATCTGTCCCAAAATTTGAAATTTAAGAGTTCATATCTTGAATGTCAATAAAGGTCTATATTAACATAATCTCAACAACAAGGATGAATAGTTTGTTAGAAGCAGAACATACTGGAACAGCCCAAAAGGGTATAGTATTATCTTTCAACGGGTATCTCAAGTCGGACATCATCCCCTCTCCAACAAAACGGTGAAATGGTTCTATCACATTCAAGATCCCATCAATGATAACAAGAAGCAAAAGAATCAACCAGTCATGCATATGTGTCCTTGCCACTTTAGCTCCATGTGATCTGATCGTGTGTCTGTTCAACTGATCTTCTGGCATTTTTCTGCTGCAAATGACAAAATTAGCAATGCTAATTGAAAATCAAAACACCAAAAATATTAAAGAAACACAATGCCAGTAAAAAAAGTACAACTTAGTTCATTTTCACAGTGTTCCTGGACGAGATGAATACAATTTCAATCTGAGTGTAATTCCCTAATTTCAATTCTATTAGTTTCAGTCTTTTAGATAATACTGTGCCCCTTACTCATGCCTGAATGATATTTATAATATAATATCATTGGCATTGCCAGATTAACCGTAGGATCTCATTACACAATTTTATTTTTTCATACAACTACATATCACACAAGCATATTTGAGTACTTCAGCCACAAAATTCACAGTGAACATTTTAACAGAGAACACAAAATTGAACTGAGTGCTCGAAGAATCACTTGTAGCTAGAAAGAAACCCAAAATTCTCAGATCAGTAACTTGAAGCACGGAGAAAAATAACAGAGGGGATTAAATTACTTATTTGGCCCCCTACAGTGTCTTGGTAAACTGATTCTGCAATTTTGATCACAAATGTGAACCGTTTGATCATTTTCCACACCTTTGATAACAGGAAAGCAGTGTCCGAATTGATTATTAGTTTACATTTTACAAAGACAAATTGAGGTTTTTGAAAATTATAAGATCCCGATCAATTTGTTTGGAATTGTAAAAGGTTAGATAGAACATTGCTTGTATCTACAAGAACAACTCGACCAATGGAACTGTAATTAAAAGGAAAGAAGAAAGAGAGCGAGGGACTCACTCACCTGCACGAGGCTCGCTTGGTGTAACGGAATATAGAACAAGAGTGTAAATGTGTGTGTTTTTATTTTTGTGGTGTTGTTGGTGTGTGTGTGTGTGAGAGAGAGAGAGAGAAGGCGGAATTTAAAAGAGGGGAAGGAAGGAGAAGGTGAGTGTGGTTTACGCGGAAAATGACGAAAGGGGAAAGCCTCCGAAATGGAAAAGGAAAAACGGTTTTTTTTTTTTTTTTCTTTAGTTTGTTTATATGTTAATTAATAGTAGCAAAGAGGAAGAAAGGAACCCATTAATTAATAGTAGCAAACAGGAAGAAAGAAAAATACAGAATATCTATTTTAAGCCCACTCCCAGTTTCTGATCAACATTAGTTGTTTTTGACAATGATTACTTCATAATACCATAAGTAACCGAAAAAAGGAAAAACTATTTCATACCCATATCATTAATAATAAAAAATGAAGACAACTACTTATACTAATACTAAAAAAATAAAAAGGAAGAAAGGTAAGTGTAGACTGCAGGAAATTGAAGGAGAGGAAATCAGGAGTGGATAGTGGATGGTGACAGACACAAAATAAAAGGAGAGAGAGAATTGTTCTTTTCTTACTTTCTTTTTTTTCTTTTTATAAATAGGCCAAAGGTATGTGGGGAAGGGTGTTTACATGGCTGCCAAACAGATATCGCAAGTAACGAGGAATTGATAGCATTGATGAGAAGAGAGACGATTTGGACGAAAAAGAATAACGAAAAAATGCTAGAAGTCTAGAAGGAAGAATGGTCATGAGTCATAACATTGACATTTTGACAAAATGATACAAAATTTGCTATTTCTATTTTTTTTCCAAGGGATTGTGACTTCTGTTATATATAGCATTTTTCCGGTATTTATCTAATTCTCAAAGTTCTTTTATCGTTAAATTAAAATAATCGAGAGTTAGAGAAGTATCCAAATAATTTTTTTATTGGTTTCTTATTGATAACGGTTAAATGACACACAAATAAGATCAAGTATCAAAAAATAAGTTTAAGTTGATTTACATGAAACTGAATGACTCTTTTTATACAGGTAAAAATTAGATTTAGGATCTCAATTTCACTCATTAGATATGTTAACATAAGAAGAGAAGAGGCATAGTGGAGAAGGAAAAAGGGAGCCAGGGTTCCATAACATTAGTAATTGTAAAGTTTGTACAATATAAAACACAAAAGCGTAATATATATAAATGACATTAACTAATATATCTAATATTATCTAACATCCTCTCTAAAACTCATGATGCATAAGCACGAAGCATTGGGAATGTCAGTCAGAAAATAAAAGTGTTTAATAGAATGAGATTTGATGAATAAGTCACTAATTTGCATAGCTGAAGAAACAAATGGCAAAGTAATGGTGTTATGTTGAAGATGATGGTGACTGAGATGGCAATCACTTTTAATATGCTTTGTGCGTTCATTAATGATCGAGTTAAGAGTAATTTGGATGACACACTTATTGTCACAATACATAGGAATGGATCCCAAGAGAGAAACACCCATGTTAGAGAGTAGCCAACCCAACCAAACTACCTCTGTAGTGGTAGAAGACATGACATGATATTCAACTTCTGTAGAAGAATGAGGGACAATGTCTTGTTTCTTGCTCTTCCAAGAGATAAGAGTGTCTCTTAAGAAAATGCAAAAACATATGGTAGATTTACGATCAGTGGAGTCACCTGTCCAATTTGCATCAAAGTGAGCACATAGCTCCAAGGAAGAAGATGAGGGAAAGAGAAGACTCTGAAATTGAGTGCCTTAAAGATATATAAGAATTTGAAGAATAGTTTCCCAATGTACTATGGTAGGAGAAACAACAAACTGGCTAACAACATGCACATTATAAGCAATATCATGTTGTTAAGACTTTTGGCAAGCGTACCAATTGTCATTGTAGATTTCACATTTATAAAAGAATTCATCTCCACAGGGACTCGAGTAATTTGTCTCCAATTTTTATTTTTTTCTCTTTGTAATTTGTCTCAGTTTCGTGTTTTGTTTTGTTATCCTAGACGAATTTTGAAAAAGAAAACATTATATATAAACAAAAAACAAAGAAAGCATCATATACATAAAAAAAAGAGTTGTAGAAAGTTTGAAAAAAAAAAGGTGTGTGTTTGATCTTTGAATGCGAATTTGAGGCAGTTAGAGGTTTTTTTCTTGGAAAAAAACTGTTATACAAATCTGTTATACAAATCTATTATTCAAATTTGTTATTCAAATCTGTTATTCAAATTTGTTATCCAAATATGCTATTCAAGTCTATTATCTAAATCTGTTATCCAAATTTGTTATCCAAATCTGTTCTTCAAATCTATTACTGAAATATGTTAATTAAATTTGTTACTGAGTCTGTGATAATTAAGCTATCTTTTCTGTTATATTACCTTGTGCGTCTAATTTGATTCATCCAAGAACTTAAGAGGGAGTGAATGGTAAAAGGGAAGAGTGAAAAACATAAGACAAAAGCCTATATTGAGAGCATTAAACACGAGTGTACTACCATCAAAGAGAAAAACACATGAGTAGAGTGTGGTGAGGTCTTGAAACCTTTGTTTAAATTACTGCATATTTTCTTCTTTGTTCCTTAATTATGGCAGGAGCTGGTGACGGTGGTGGTGAATATCATCAGCTGGACAGATCTCAGTGTTTGTTATTAGATGTGATGACTACATAGATGCAACGATTACTAAACCGAAACAATGAAGAGCTCTATGGACGAATTGAAGGTTTGGAGAACTAACTGAATCAGAATGTTGGAAGACATTATGGTGGGAAGAGAGGGGGCAATGATGGACCCAGGAAAAATAGAATGGAGGGGAAGAACAAAATTGAGGGAGTAAAGCTCAATGTACCTCATTTCAAAGGCAAGAGTGACCTAGACACATACCTTGATTGGGAGATGATGATTGAGCATGTATTCTCCTACAATTATTATATTGAAGAGCAGAAGGTGAAGCTAGTAGTAGCTGAATTCTCAGACTATGCCCTTGTTTGGTGGAATAAAAATCAAAGACACATGATGAGGGAGGAAGGGCGGGAGATAAATACAGATGGACTGAGATGAGAAGGTTTATGCAAAAGAGGTATGTTCCAACTAGCTATAGCGGAACCTTGCGATAAAAACTCCAGAGGTTGTCCTAGGGAAGTTTGACTATGGAGGAGTACTACAAAGAGATGGAAATGCACTAGTGAGGGCAAACATTGAAGAGGAAACTGAGGACACAATGACTCGTTTTCTGAGTGGCCTAAATCCTAACATTAGAGATGTTGTTGAATTACAGGAGTACATGGAATTGGATGACTTGCTGCATAAGGCAGTCCAGGTTGAACAGTAGCTAGAGAGGAAATGCGCAACAAGAAGGAACTCATCCAACACTTTCAACCAGAACTGGACCTACACAGTCTCCACATGGAAAGTTAGCAGCACCTAGTGCTGGAACCAAACATAATTCTACCTCATCATCCAACACCGGTACCAAAAACATAAAATGCTTCAAATGCTTAGGCAAATGACATATTGCTTCTGACTGTCCAACAAGGAGGACCATGATCATGAAGATAGATGGAGAAATCACCAGTGAATCTGAAATCAGTGAAGAAGAAGAGGTGGAAGAAGAGCTTGAGGAGGAAGTTATGCAGGGTGATATGCTAATGCTAAGAAGTGTGATTGCATATGTATAAAGGTTTTGATGATGCCAAAGATAGAAGCAACTCAAGTTTACTTCAAGTCCAAATCAAGATCAAGTAAACAAAAGATCAAGAGAAAAGATTCACTTTAGTCATTTTTGTTAAAAGAATCTCTTAATGATTGAAAAGATTTGGCCTTAAAAATAGAATTTTTAAGTTACTTATAAAAAGTTTTTTAAATATTTTTTACATTTCCAAAAAAGGTATTTTTCACTAGTAATCGATTACCAGGAGCTGTAATTGATTACTAGAAGCACAATTAGTTTTAAAAAGCTTTCAAAAAGTTTGAAATTTGAATTTTAAAAGTTGTAATTGATTACCACATGTATGTAATCGATTACCAGTAACGGAACTCCTGAAATTCAAATTGAAAAGACATGACCCCTCATTAAATAACTGTGTAATCGATCACCAAAGATATGTAATCGATTACCAATGAGGAAATTTCAAAAATTACTCTGAAAAGTTACATCCCTTCATAAGATTTTGAAAAGTCACCAAGAGCCTATAAATATGTGACTTGTCTATGAAAATCTTCAGAGTTTTTTAGAACCTCATTGCCTTATTCTCTCAAAAACAAATCTTTGGCCAAACACTTGCAAATCATTTGAGTATTCTTCTAAGAACTTCAACTTGTATCATCTTCTCTAAAAGAGAGAAAAATATATGTAATTCTTGAAAAAGAATTGTGATGATAAAGAGATTGTTTGTCTCTTGAATTGTAAGAATCCTGAACACAAGGGAGAGGAATCCCTAGGTGGTTCAGAAGTTGTAGAAGAGTTTTACAAGGATAGTGGAAATCTCAAGTGGGTTGTTTGAGGATTGGACATTGGCATGGGAAGTGGCCAAATCAGTATAAATCGAGTTTGCAATTCTCTATTCCCTTATCTCATTTATATTATTGCAATTAATTTTTGTCTTGCACGTTTAAAAGTGACTCAGTAGGTTGAGGTGTGTCTCACCATTGGAAGATACAATGATAGGGTGTTGTGTGATATGGTTCCAATGGAGGTGACTCATATACTATTAGGAAGGCCATGGCAATATGACACCAAAACAGTGCATGATGGCTTCACAAACAAGATTTCTTTCCAGCACCATGACCAGAAAATTATTCTTAAACCTTTATCCCCTAGAGAAGTGTGTGATGACCAAATCAGAATGAGAAAAAAGAGAGAACGAGAGAAAGAAAAGAGTGAAACACCAAAGAGGAATAGGAAAAAGAGGAGTGATACACGTGAGGGAAAGAGTGATACACATGAGAGAAAATTAAATTGTGTAGTTTCGCAACCTACCCTTCGGCGGGAGGGCGACGCGAGGCTCACGGGTGCGTCTTCTAAGGGAGGAAAATGCGTGGAGTTTTTAGTCAGTGAAAACGACTAACTTTTGTGTATACAACTTGTATAAATTGTATCAAACTCTCCCAATTTATGGTTATTTTGTAATGTTATAAGTATTTTCTGTTAAGTATATGTAATAAATACTTAGTATTTTCATTTTGTGTATTTAATAATCATTTTCTCTCAATTTTAGGTTAATTAGGCAAGCTTTGGAAAAGGCTGTTTTCACCTTCTCGCTAAGCCAATATGCTGGCTTAGCGAGCATCCTCTAAGCGCAACATTCTTGGGCTAAGCGTGAGGAAGAATCCAGAAGAAGATGAGGTGTACAGGTTCGCTAAGCGCACCGCTTCATCTCTCTAAGCGCACTACTTCAGTTCATCTGCTAAGCGAGAAAGGCGCGCTAAGCCAAAAATCACTAACTGCGCTTAGTGGTCCATACGTGCGCTAAGCGCACGAGCACGAACAAGGCCACCTATTTAAGCTTGAAATCAGATTTTGTGAAGAGAGTTTGGACTGGGATTCAGAGCTTTGCATGTCTAGGGTTTCTAGAGAGAGAAAGGTCCAAGTTCCAAGAGTTTAGAGAGATTTTGCTGTGTGAAGATCTACAGAGACCAGAGCTTGAAGCAGGAGCCGGTTTGAGAGCTTGAGATGAGTTTGTGAGTGATTGTGAGATCCTAGAGGTGAAGGAGACATCCTCACCACTTGTATTTTTGCAATCTTTCATCTTGTTCTTCTCTTTGTGGTTAAGAAGGCTTCCTGGTATGGATAGCTAAATCCTCTGTTGGATCTTCCCTGTAGGTACCTGATGTAAATATATTTCTATCTATTTAATGATGTTTTGTGTGTTCTCTGTGCTATATGATTTTCATTCCAGTATGCCTTTACCTTGATCACGTAGATGCATGCTTTGTTAGGGTCATTCAAGAGTGGAAACTGGTTTGACTCTAAAGTCCTTGATAGTGCAGGGCTGAGTTGTCGTGCTTTCACGAGGAATTGGGGTGCGATAAGTTAGTTGAGTATGTGTCTTAATGCGATCTTGGTTGAGTTTAGCCTTACAAGAGGAATCTACAGACGAGGCTTGATCAGGATTATGCTAAACTATCATGAGGAATCGGGGTTTAGTATCTCAGGACACACCATAAGAACACCTGAGCATTGTTAGATAGAGAATATCTTTTTAGCATCAGGCACCTATTAGGAAGACCAACGTGTTCTCTACTTGTTTTTACACATCATTTCTCTCGTGTGATTTTCTTTCTTTTTGCACAGATAGTTTATACACTTGTTCATATTCACACTTACTTTTACACACTAGACGCCTATCTGCTGAAATAGCTTACCAAATAACACAAGTTCCCTGAGTGTTCGATACTCGGTTCTTACCGTTTTATACTACTTGTGCGATCCGGTGCACTTGTCGGAATGGGGTCAAGTTCTTGGCGCCATTGCCGGGGAACTTCTTTTTATTTGGGAAGTTAGCTCGTTTTTAGGTGTCTATTCTTTATTTGCTATTCTTTGATTGTTTTTGTGAATATTCATTCATAAATTCTATTTGTCTGTTCCTATTTAACTGGATAACCGCTGTTCTGTTAGTATTGTATATGCATAGATCTCTCATAGGCAATTTAGTTCCTCTGGACTTAGAAATTGAAGCTACATTGCGAAGGAACAGGGCCGAAAGGAGAAGGAAACTTTTGCAAAACAGAATAGTTGCATCCATTCTTGAGGAGGAGAATGACTAGAGGATTACCCTTGAGGATTATTCAAGTAGTTCAGTACCACAATTTTTTTCCAGTATTGCACGTCCTGAAGTACAAGCTAACAACATCAACTATCCACATTCCTTAATTCATTTAATACAGGGGAACTTATTTCAAGGATTACCTAATGAAGACCCATATGCACACTTGGTAATGTTCATTGAAATATGTAACACTGTTAAGATTGCCGGTGTACCAGACGAAGCTATTAGGCTCAGCCTTTTCTCATTCTCATTAGCAGGAGAAGCCAAGAGGTGGCTCCACTCATTCAAGAGCAACAATCTGAAAACCTGGGAAGAAGTTGTTAAAAAGTTCCTAAAGAAATACTTCTCAGAGTCCAAGGCTGCAGAAGGGAAAGCTGCAATCTCTTCATTTCATCAGTTTCCTAATGAATCTCTGAGTGAAGCATTGGAGAGATTCAGAGGTTTGTTAAGAAAAACTCCCACTCATGGGTTTTCTGAGCCAATCCAATTGAATATGTTTATAGATGGGCTGAGACCATAAACCAAGCAACTGTTAGATGCTTCTACAGGGGCAAAGATAAAATTGAAGACCCCGGAGGAAGCAACAGAGCTAATTGAGACCATGTTAGCCAGTGATAATGCCATTCTACGAGATAGAACCCACCAACCCACGAAGAAAAGCTTGATTGAGCTATCATCACATGATGCGTTATTGGCACAAAACAAGTTGGTTTCTAAGCAACTGGAAATTTTAACAGAAACACTTGGTAAGCTGCCAACTAAGTTGTCTATGGGTCAACCTACACACTCTTCTGTTTTGCAGGTTACAGGTTGTACCATCTGTGGTGAGGCTCATGAAATAGGCCAATGTACTCCCATTGAAGAAAACACTCAAGAAATTCATTATATGGGAAATAAACAACGACAATGGTACTCAAGGAGGATTTTCAGGCTTCCAGCAGGGTCCATATAATCAGCAAGGACAGTGGAGGACACACCCTGGCAATCAGTTCAACAAAGACCAGAGTGGGCCTTCAAAAAGGCCAATCCAACAAGGACCTAACATATTCTAGAGAACTACTAAGCTGGAGGAGACCTTGACTCAGTTTATGCAGGTAACAATGTCAAATCATAAAAGCACTGAGTTAGCACTGAAGAACCTTGAAGTCCAGGTGGGACAACTGGCCAAGCAGATAGCTGACAAGTCATCCACCAGTTTTGTGGCAAATACAGAACAGAATCCCAAGGAGGAATGCAAAACTGTGATGACAAGGAGTAAAAGGTTTGTGGAGGTTGAGGATAAGGATAGTGTTGTACATGAGAAGAAAAATGTTGACAAGAAAAGTACTGATGGCAAGAAAAATGAGGTGAGAGGTGAAAGTAATCAAGAAAAAGAGGAACAAATAATGGTCAAAAATAAAGAATTGAAGGACCAAGAAAAAGAAAAAGAAAAAGATAAAGATCCTGGGAGTGTAACTATTCCTTGTTCAATTGGGGAAGTCAATGTGGGAAAAACTCTTATTGACCTGGGAGCCAGTATCAATTTGATGCGCTCTCCATGTGCAGAAGATTGGGAGAGTTGGAAATAATGCTCACTCGAATGACTTTACAATTAGCTGATCGCTCCATTGCCAGGCCATATGGAGTAATTGAAGATGTTTTGGTCAGAGTAAAACATTTTATCTTCCCGGCAGACTTTGTGGTAATGGATATCTCTGAAGACACTGACATCCCTGTAATATTGGGAAGGCCATTCATGTTGACCACAAGCTGCATAGTTGATATGGGGAAGAGGAAGCTAGAGCTAGGTTTTGAAGATCAGAAAATTGATTTTGATCTGTTTTTTGAAGACAAGCCTGCTCCAGAACACAATGTTTGCTTACAGGTAATGGAAAGAGGTCAAAAAGTTCTGAAAGTAGGAACCAAAACATAAGATCATCCAGTGAGGTAAAAGCGTCAAGCTAATAACGTTAAAGAAGTGCTTCCTGGGAGGCAACCCAGTTTTAATTTCTGTTATCTTTGCTTTTTATGCATTTAAATGATTTGGAACTTGCTATATAGTCTGTACATAGGAGTATATCAGCCTATCTTTGAATGCTTAACATAAGGATTTCAATTTCAAGGAAAAAGGACTGAAAAATAACTTAGAAAAATATTTTTTGAAAAAAAAATAGTCCTTTCGCTAAGCGCAAGCCTCGGCTAAGTGCATCTCTGTTCATGCGCTAAGCTGCGAGTCTCAAGCGCTTAGTGCCCAACCCTTGCATCTGAGGCTGATTTGGTCCACTAAGCTGGCCAAGGTTGAGCTAAGCTAACTTCAATTCGATTTGAATTCAGCTAAGCTTCAGCCTGATTGCTAAGTGACAACTTATCTGTGGCCAAGCGTGACCTATTGTCGCCAAGCGCAATTCCTTACGGCCATAATTGAGGTCCATGATGCTAAGCACCAGTCATGGCAGCTAAGCAAGATTCATTGTGGCAATATGAGCATTAAGCGAGTCCCTCTCAGCTAAGCGCATGCTCCTCTGTACTTAAGATGCATCATTTTAGCTAAGTTGGCTAGAGCCTGGCTTAGTGAGAGTTGCAGCTTTTCTGATTTGCAGACCTCGCTAATCGGATGTACCCTCGCGCTAAGCTGAGTTTCTGTTAAAAAAAAACAAAATGATTTTGAATGTGAAACGTCGGCTAAGCGCACGGGTCCGCTAAGCGAGCCTTGTTGAGAAACCAAATGTCTCTCTTGCTTGCTTAGTGCAGCGCTCCACTAAGCGAAAGTATCGAAAAACTGCTTAAGTGAGTGTAACAGCAGTTACACTCACATTAGCCAGATTCCGGAAACTCCATCTCTGCGTTCTCTCTCTCCACAAATTTGCACATTTTGCATCTGTGCTTTCTTTGTGCATTTTCGACTTTGAAGCATCAATCATACACCATCTAAGTAAGTTCCTTGATTCTTTTTCTCTTTTTCGTGTCTTAACTTTAGGGTAGAAGACTTCAACTGTAGCTTTAGATTTTTAGAGTTTTTATGTTTTGTTAGAATTCATTAAAGATTAGGGCTATACACGCTTGTATATTGAATTGTGTATGACACACACATTGCATGTCTGATATGCCTTTTAGAGGCTTGAAAAATGCAAGAAAACGAGCTGCGTTTTCTACGTTTTCTGGAAAACGTGATGAACTCGCTAAGCGAGCAAGCTGCGCTAAGCGAGCTCATCAATACTCATTGTATGTAAGCGTTATCTAAAGAACTTGCTAAGCGCACTTACCGCGCTAAGCGAGTTCATCTTTTGAGGATGAACACTCATCCTCTTGCTGAACTACCTGTAGCTAAGCGAGGCTGAATCGCTAAGCCCAGGTAATTTAATCAATTTTTTTTGTTGATAGTTGCACGCTAAGCTGAGCTTTCCTGAGCCAAGCGCAATTGGTTGCGGAATCCGCTGAACTAAGCGAGCTTCGCTCCCTAAGCTACCGACACTTAGTGAAATTTTTGAAGAGTTGGTGCCGCTAAATGCAGCCTTCAAGGAGCTTAGCGCAAATCCCTACGGCACATGTTCAGCTTAGCGGGCTCTTTCCCGCTAAGCCAATTCTGCAGAATCTAAAAATTCTGCAACTTTCGCTAAGCCGCTCCACATGTCGCTAAGCGATAGTGTTTTTTTTACAAAGGCCAGCTAAGTGGACTATGTCTCGTTAAGCGGCCAGTGTCTTTTTCAATTTTATTTTTCAGTTTTTAAAATTTTGAATAACTGTGTCCTAATCAAATGTTTGATTCCTTTGTCTGCAGATGTCTTTCAGAAAAAGAAAGTGCATTGGTGCAAGGCCCACAGCTCAATATGACACAAGAAGATTCCACTCCTTCAAGGCTTGGACCAGATACACAGACAATGTGCTAGGAAGACATATACTAGTTGAGAGGAAGGTAGAAATATACTATACGGAGTTGGATGAGTTCAAGGCTGAATTGGAGAGGCGTAACTTCCATAAGCACCTCACCAATTTAGCTGACAGCAGCATCGACCTAGCCTTGGTGAAGGAGTTCTACGCCAACCTCTACAGTCCCGAGGGGCCTTCCCCAAAACAAGTCAGAATCTGAGGCCACTTGATAAAAATTGATGCTGACAGCCTCAACACCTTCCTGGAGACACCTGTGGTACTGGCTGAGGGAGAATCCTTACCCGCTTACTCCAGATACTTTAGGATGCCCACTAATATCAGAGAGATTGAGGCTGCTTTATGTATACCCGGTCGAGGGTTTGTTTTAAATGCTGAAGGCCATCCTGGGAAGATCCTCAGGAAAGATCTGACAACTCTTGCTCAGGTTTGGAGTGTTCTCTCATACTCCAACCTGGCTTCGACTTCTCACACCTCAGATTTGACTTTAGATAAAGCTAGGTTAATTTTTGGCCTAGTCTCTCAACTAGACATGAATGTAGGAGCTCTTATCTCAGGCCAGATCACATCTATGGCCCAGTCTAACTCCTTTAGACTTGGGTTCCCTGCTCTTATCATAGCTCTATGTAGGTCCAGAGGGGTTGCTTCTCATAGCCTAGTCTTCGAACGCTTGAGCCCGGTCATTAACTTGGCCTATATTAGGAAGAATTGTTGGAACCCTGCTGATCTGATAATTACTATTAGAGGGGCTAGGAGAGTGAGGGCAATGCCAGCTGAGGCTCCTTCCACATCTGCAGCTCCTCCTTCTACCCCATCTTCTGCAGACTTTCAATGTCTTGAAGCCATGCTTCAAAGCATACATCAAGGGCAGATTGTTTTATTACAAAGTTTACAGCTAGTAGCACCTCCAAACTCTATCTCTTCTATTGAGCAGTTTAATGAATGGGTAGCCTGGCCCGGGACTCAGCCTCCGCTTCACTGGAAGGATGAAGGTCTCACCGCTCAGGTACCACAGTAGAGGGAGGATAAGTCATCTGAGACTTCCACTCCAGAGCCCCTGATCAGAAGGAAGAGGGTAGTTGAAACACAAGAAGCTGTAGCCACTTTCGAGAAATCTCTTGAGGCCATTTCTGAGCCTTCAAAACTAGTGGCAGATACAGCTTCAATTCAGCAGGCAGCTGACCCCTCCACTCCTGAGGATCAGACTACACCGGTCCTGTCTCTGAACACCTCTCCTCCAGCTACCCCTGTGCTTCACTTAACAGATGAGGAGGATGTTCAGACACAGGATACTCAGGACATATCATAGGATTTTTAAATTCCTGAGGACATTTTTGTGCCATTTAGTTTATTATTTTTTTTAATTATAGTCTTATTACAGTAAGTCCTTTTAGTTAAGTTCTATTTATAAATGGTTGGTATGCTTATTCTAAAGCATTTTGAACAATTTGACTTATTTTTGATGACATGGTAGTGAAACACTTTTATCTTTCTGTGAAAATGGTTGTATGTTGTATTTTGGATTGAGTGCATGATTGTGATGGAGTTTGTGTTTCCTTTCATGAGTTTGAGCAAAAGTGTATGTTAGAAAAAGAAAGAACAAGAATGTGAACTTGCAATTAGAATTGTTAGTCAGTAGACAGATTGATTGCGAAAGAAAAGCTTGAACCAAAACCGGTGAGAGTGTGACCTTAAAATGTGAGTGATAATCTTTGCATAAATCTCTGAATTTTAGAATGAAATGTATAAATGAGGACATGATGAAGGCCATGATTGTACATACACAAGCTCTTTTGACCAAATAACTTACCTTGAATGATAATTGCATCCTTTGCTCCCTTTTTGAGCTGAATGATATTGTCAAAAATTTAAACCCTGAACTTAAATAATTATCTCCTGATACCTTGTTTAGATTTTAGGAGAGCATATGGTTCAAGGCAAATTTACTTTAAATTTGGGGGAGGAAAGTTAATTAGAATGAAAAGAAAAAGGTTAAGCATCAGCACACACAACAAATAAATTGTATGTTAAAAAAAAGAGAGAAAGAAAAGAATAAATTGTGCTGTTACAATAAGGTCAAAAGCAAATTAAGAGGAAAAGATAGTGAGAAAGCTAGTTGTATAATACAAGACCATTGGGATAAGTCAAGGATTTGTGCTCTCTTAGAATCTAAGCCTTTGATTCCTAGAAAAACCAATGAATTTTTGTAGCCAAGCCTCACTACAAACCTAAGAAAGTCCTTCTGATTCTATTTATACATTTATGACTTTATGGCATGAGATGAAATTCAAAGATTGGACCTCTTGCTAGTTGTTATTAATGAATAGCTTAAACACTTGTGCTTAAGGGAAACAGTAGCCGTAAGACTGTGGTTTAAGCTACTTTCATTGATATCTATCTTATGCCTAACTTCATCTATCTGTTCAGGTTACATTTTATTCTTCTCTTTGGATAACTGCATACCTTGTGAAAGACAAGTGATGAAGACATTTTACTCCATTCTCTTATCATGCAATCAATAACTTTGAAGCATACACCTTTGTACATAGTCACTGCATGTCATTGTCACTTGAGGACAAGTGAGCTGTTCTCTTTTTGCTTGAGGACAAGCAAAATTGTAAATTTGGGGGAGTTGTTAGTCGGTGAAAACGACTAACTTTTGTGTATAAAACTTGTATAAATAGTATCAAACTCTCCCAATTTATGGTTATTTTGTAATGTTATAAGTATTTTCCATTAGGTATAGGTAACAAATACTTAGTATTTTCATTTTGTGTGTTTAATAATCATTTTCTCTCAATTTCAAGTTAATTAGGCAAGCTTTGGAAAATGCTATTTTCACCTTCTCGCTAAGCCAATATGCTGGCTTAGCGAGCATCCACTAAGCACAACACTCTTGGGCTAAGCGCGAGGAAGAATCCAGAAGAAGATAAGATGTACAAGTTTGCTAAGCGCACCGCTTCATCTCTCTAAGCGCACCGCTTCAGTTCATCCGCTAAGTGAGAAAGGCACGCTAAGCCAAAAATCACTAACGTGCGCTAAGCGTACGAGCACGAACAAGGCCACCTATTTAAGAGTTTGGACTGGGATTCAGAGCTTTGCATGTCTAGGGTTTCTAGAGAGAGAAAGGTCCAAGTTCCAAGAGTTTTGAGAGATTTTGCTGTGTGAAGATCTGCAGAGACCAGAGCTTGAAGCAGGAGCCGATTTGAGAGCTTGAGATGAGTTTGTGAGTGATTGTGAGATCCTAGAGGTGAAGGAGACATCCTCACCACTTGTATTTTTGCAATCTTTCATCTTGTTCTTCTCTTTGTTGTTAAGAAGGCTTCCTGGTATGGAAAGCTAAATCCTCTGTTGGATCTTCCCTGTAGGTACCTGATGTAAATATATTTCTATCTATTTAATGATGTTTTGTGTGTTCTTTGTGCCATCTGCTTTTCATTCCAGTATGCCTTTACCTTGATCACGTAGATGCATGCTTTGTTAGGGTCATTCAAGAGTGGAAACTGGTTTGACTCTAAAGTCCTTGATAATGCAAGGCTGAGTGTTAGACCTTGTGGCCTCAATAACTTAAGAGGGATAGGCTTAGAATGTAGAAGAAGCAGCAACAATCAATTTAATAATGTTCTTTAAACATGCAAGGCAAAATTGATTGCAATAACATAAATGAGATAAGGGAAGAGAGAATGCAAACACAGTTTTATACTGGTTCGGCCACTTCCCGTGCCTACGTCCAGTACTCAAACAACCCACTTGAGATTTCCACTATCTTTGTAAAATCCTTTACAAAGTCTGAACCACACAGGGACAACCCATCCCTTGTGTTCAGATGCTTTACAACAAGAGACTCACAGTCTCTTAGCCAATCTCATTGAATAAGAAGAATGAAAGAAGAATTCTCTCTTCAAGAGAAGAATATTACAATGAAGATCCATCGATGAACTCTTAATGGATTTGCAAGTGTTTGCCCAAGAGTTCTTGAGAGAGAATTTTACAATAAAGTTCTCTTGGAATCTCTCTCATTTTCTTTTGAGAGGATAAGACATTTTTACCAAGAAAAACTCTCTCTTAAAATTCGTGCCCAAGTCACCTATTTATAGGCCTTTGATGGCCATTCACAAATACAATGAAAAGATGTGACTGTTGGCTGTTTTTTTGAAACCTCTCCACTGGTAATCGATTACAATGTTTGTGTAATCGATTACACAGTTATAATTTGAAGGGTCATGACTCTTGAATTTGAATTTCAGGAGTTTCGTTGCTGGTAATCGATTACAAACATATGGTAATCAATTACATGTTCAAAATTCAAATTCAAAACCGTTTTCAACAGCTATTTGTCAACCCTGTCTTCTGGTAATCGATTACACTTCCTGGTAATCGATTACCAGAGCCTTGCATGTCTTGAAAGCACTTTGTTTTAAGGCAAGGCTTGGTCTTTAGTGAATCTTGAAACAAGGCTTTTTTTGTTAAAGCACTCTTGAATTATTCTTGAAGCAAATGCTTATCATTTGAAGTAGCCTTGTTTGATTCTTCTTTGGCATCATCAAAATCATGTATACGTACATTCACACTGAGTTGTCGTGCTTTCACGAGGAATCGGGGTGCGATAAGTTAGTTGAGTACGTTTGTCTTAATGCGGTCTTGGTTGAGTTTAGTCTTACAAGAGGAATTTGTGGACGAGGCTTGATTAGGATTAGGCTAAACTATCATGAGGAATTGGGGTTTAGTATCTCAGGACACACCATAAAAACACATGAGCATTGTTAGATAGAGAATATCTTTTTAGAATCAGACACCTATTAGGAAGACCAACCTGTTCTCTACTTGTTTTTACACATCATTTCTCTCGTGTGATTTTCTTTCTTTTTGCACAAATAGTTTATACATTGTTCATATTCACACTTACTTTTACACACAAGACGCCTATATGCTGAAATAGCTTACCAAATAACACAAGTTCCCCGAGTGTTCGATACTCGGTTCTTATCGTTTTATACTACTTGTGCAATCCGGTGCACTTGCCGGAAGCCGAATAGGAGTCGCCACCAACTTTTATTTGAGGAAAATGCTAGAAAAACCAAAAAAAGATGAAGGTCTACATTTTTTGAAAATGAGGGTTCGGAAGTTGTTTACGCACGGGGAAGGTATTAGCACCCCACGCGCCCATCATAAGGGACGACAGCCTTCAATTGAGTGTGCAAATCATGACTTCAAAATTATGTATTTTCCCTTTTTATATTTTTTATGTATTTTCCCTTTTTTATGTTTTTATTCTTTTTGGGGTCGACAAGGGTGTTGCCCTTGCTCCTACGTATCCTCGGGTGCGATGAGGAAATCAAACCTATGTAGTTCTTTAAGAACTGAACAATGGTTAAATTGTTTTTATCTTTTTTGAAAGATTGATTTTAACCGAACAAAAGTTGTTTATGACGTTGGACATTTAAAAGATCTCTTGATTTTTGAAAGAGAGAATCGTTAAGGCACTGGACCTTTGAACGATCTCTTGATTTTTGAAAGGAAGGGAGAACCGTTAAGGCGTTGGACCTTTAACGATCTCTTGATTTTGGAAAAGAGAGAATCGTTAACGCATTGGACCTTTGAATGATCTCTTGATTTTTTTTGAAGAAATAAAGAATTTTATGAGTTGGTTTTATTTGGTTTTGGCTCATTAATCTTCAATCCATTTTTTAAAGATAACTTGCGATGTGAATGACTAGTTAAAACTTATTTTACATTGATGAAAAGAGTTTATGACACCAACGATCGGTCGAAACTTACTTAAACAGTGATTAAGTGAGATTACAACACAAACGATCGGTTGAAATTCATTTAAACAGTGAGATTACAACACAAACAATCGATTGAATTTTATTTTAACAGTGATTAAACGAGATTACAGTATGAAAGATCGGTCGAAACTCGCTTTAAACAAAGAAAAAGATCACTGATGATCGAAGAAAGAGATGAAGATGCACAAAGAATAAAGGGGACCCCTAAGGGTCCATAAATCAAATTCAAAACCTTAAAGCAAGCACTAACCGGATGAAGAACGAAGAATGAATGATGAAGGAACGAAGAACGATTGACGAACAAATAATGAATGGTGTATGAATCAATCACGGATGCGATTCAAAAGCGTTTCGACCTTCTTTTCTCTTCTTTCTTCTTCTTTCTGGAGCTCTAAACTTTAGAAAACTCAGAGACCCTTTACTTTAGCCTTCCCACCCCTATTTATAGCAAAACAAGCAATTTGGGATGAAGGTAGCTCGCCCAGGCAAGCTGGTTACTTCATCATGAAGTTATCTAGGTGGCTCAGGGGGTGAAAAATGCCCCAAAAGTGACCCTTTTGCCCCCATTTTGGGTATTTTTCACATTTCCTTCTAAAACGTCACAAAACCCTTTGGATTGTGAGGCGATTAGTGTTGAGCAGCTCAATTCGGCTGGCAAGAATCTAAATGTTTGCAAATGGTCATCCCGGACGAAATTAGGGTATGACGTTTGCCCTTCTTTACTTATCTTTTATTGGAAATAAAAGGGAAGTAAATCTCATCATCCAACCGGCCACTAGCGGAGGTCCAAGCAGTAAAACCCATGAAAGCATGAAGCCATTGAAGTTCTTTTTTTTTCTTCTCTTTTTTTTCATTTTCTTTATATCTTTTTTTTATTTTTCTTTTTTCTTTTTTTTAAAGCATAGAAACAGAGGACGTCAAGTCCTATGAAGCACAAGGACAAAAGACATTGAAGTCTTTGAGATGAAGATATTGTCGTCTTCGAAAGCGTAGATGGTGACATTGTCACCTTTTGAAAGCATGCAATGACTGAAGACATTGTCGTCTTCGAAATGTAAATGAAGGCATTGTCGCCTTTTGAAAGCATGCAATGACTGAAGATATTGTCATCTTCAAAATGTAAATGAGGGTCATTGTCGCCTTTTGAAAGCATGCAATGAATGAAGACATTTTTGTCTTCGAAATGTAAATGAAGGTCATTGTCGCCTTTTGAAAGCATGCAATGACTGAAGACATTGTCGTCTTCAAAATGTAAATGAGGGTCATTGTCGCCTTTTGAAAGCATGCAATGAATGAAGACATTTTTGTCTTTGAAATGTAAATGAAGGTCATTGTCACCTTTTGAAAGCATGCAATGACTGAAGACATTGTCGTCTTTGAAATGTAAATGAAGACATTGTCGCCTTTTGAAACCATGCAATGACTAAAGACATTGTCGTCTTCAAAATGTAAATGAAAACATTATCACCTTTTGAAAACATGCAATGACTGAAGACATTGTCTTCTTTGGAACATAAATGAGGGTCATTGTCGCCTTTAGAAAGCATGCAATGACTGAAGATATTGCCGTCTTCGAAATGTAGCAAGAAAGCATTGTCGCCTTTGAAGGCATGCAATGACTGAAGACATTGTCATCTTTGAAATGTAGCGGATGACCATGATGGTCTTCGCATGCCAACGGACTTGATTGTCTTTGGATGGCAAAGGAGACTGCAATAGTCTCAAATCTGTTGGATCAAGTGGCCTCAGAATAATTAAGAAGGGGGGATTGAATTAATTATTAATGTGTCTTGACTAATTAAAAATTTATCCTTCTTAAGATTACTAGATTCAATTAGGCTTTACTACTAAGTTATGAGAAAGTAAAGAACAGAAACAATAACTTAGACAAAAGTAAAGTGGAAATAAAAAGTACACAGCGGAAAAGTAAAGAGTGTATGGAAGAAGAAAACAAACATAAGTTTTTATATTGGTTCGGCAACAACCCGTGTCTACATCTAGTCCCCAAGCAACCACCGGTTCTTGAGATTTCCAATAACCTTGTAAAATCCTTTACAAGCAAAGATCCACAAGGGATGTACCCTCCCTTGTTCTCTTTGAACAACCAAGTGGATGTACCCTCCACTTGAACTGATCTACAAGAGATGTACCCTCTCTTGTTCTCAGTATTACAACCCAAGTAGATGTACGCTCTACTTGTACCACAAAGGATGTACCCTCCAATGTGTTAAGACAAAGAATTCTTGGGCGGTTAGTCCCTTGAATCTTTGTAAGGGGAAACAAAAGATATCTCAGGCGGTTAGTCCTTCGAAATCTTTTGTTTAAAGGGAAGAGGAAGAATCAAAAGAATTCTCAGGCAGTTAGTCCTTTGAATCTTTCGGTAAGAGGGAGAAGGAAGAATCAAAAGAATTCTCAGGCGGTTAGTCCTTTGAAATCTTTTGGCAAGAGGAAGAAGGAAGAATCAAAAGAATTCTCAGGCGGTTAGTCCTTTGAATTCTTCTGGCAAGAGAGAGAAGGAATGGAGAAGAAGAATAGCACAAGTTTTTGGCCAATGAACTTTTCTTGATAAAGAAAGTATTGAACAAAAACTCTTAGAAGAATGTTTTGAATGAAAGAAATCTGTTATGCATACTTTGAAATTCGCACCATGGTCACATATTTATAGCCATTTGATGGCTCTTGAATAAGATTTGTGACTTTTGGAAATTTCTTAAAAACTAGTCACTTTAAGAGTTGTGACTTTTTTGAAAACTAGTCACTTAAAAAGTTGTGACTTTTAAAAAATCTTCAGAAACTAGTCACTTTAAGAATTGTCACTTTTGGTAATTTATTTTTCAAAATAAGTCACTGGTAATCGATTACCATCACAGTGTAATCGATTACACATCAACATATGTGACTCTTCATGTTTAAATTTGAAAATCAAAATGGTTAGAAACACTGGTAATCAATCATAAGTATTGTGTAATCGATTACACAAGTTTGAAATGATTTGAAAATGTTTTATCACAAGTTGTGACTCTTGAAATTTGAAATCTAACATTTTAAAACATTGGTAATCGATTACATGCTTATGGTAATCGATTACAGCTTTGTAAATCATTTTGAAAAGAATGTTGGCTACTGGTAATTGATAAGGGGGCAGATGACCAAATTTGTCTCTGCGTGCCATCGGGCTTGATTGTCTCTGGATGACAAAGGGAGACTTTAAGAGTCTCGATCAAAAGACATTGAGTCTTTGACAAGGGGGCAGATGACCAAATTTGTCTCTGCGTGCCATCGGACTTGATTGTCTCTGGATGACAAAGGGAGACTTTAATAGTCTCGGTCGAAAGATATTGAGTCTTCGACAAGAGGGCAAATGACGAAATTTGTCTCTGCGTGCCATCGGACTTGATTGTCTCCTGATGAAAAAGGGAGACTTTAATAGTCTTTGAAAAGCAAAATGCCAGAGGACTTAGATAAAAATAGAGGACTCTGAGTCCTATAAAGGCAAGCGAGGACTTTGAGTCCTGTGAAAGATAAAGACGAGGACTTTGAGTCCTATGAAAGATAAAGGTGAGGACTTTGAGTCCTACAAAGGCAAGGACTTTGAGTCCTATGAAGGCAAAAAAGCGAGGACTTTGAGTCCTATAAAAGATAAGGTGAGGACTTTGAGTCCTACGAAAGATCAAGGAAGGACTTTGAGTCCTATAAGGGCGAGGACTTTAAGCCCTATGAAACAAGCCAATGGACACTAATACCAAAGGGCTCCACCTTATGAGAAAGCAAGAGATTGACTATTTGAGAGGGCTTCTCATCTTTAAGGAGAAATCTATGCATTTGAACATGATTTTTTTTGGGGTGCAGATGCATGCAACCTTTATCTTGAAATGCAGTAAATGCAGGCTTTGTATGCAACAATGCAATGCAATGGAAATTTGTACAATGTTCATGAAATTTTTTCCTTTTTTTGTGATTTTGATTTGATTTTTTTTTCCATTTTTGTGGAAAACACAGATTGACTCTCTCTTTTCGAAAGATGCGACAACTTATGCGACCTCATCCTATCTGTCGCAACCTACCCTTCGGCGGGAGGGCGACGCGAGACTCGCGGGATGCGTGTTCCACGAAAGGAATACGCGCGGAGTCGCCACCAATGTTTATTTGAGGAAAACGTCGGAAAAACCGGAAAAGACGCGATCTACGAACTTTTAAGTGAAAGGTTCGGGAGTTGTATTTACACACGGGGAAGGTATTAGCACCCCACACGTCCATCACAAGGGACGGCAGCCTTTAATCGAATGTGCAAACATGACTTTGATTTTTATGTTCCCTTTTATGTCCTTATGATGGAAGCTTGCTTGTGGAACTTCTATGGAGGCTGGATCTTTGAGCTTCAATGAGGTCCTCTAATGGTGATTTTCCACCATGGAGATGCAGCGGAAGACAAAGGAGAAGAGGTAAGAGGTGGCGCCATCCATTAGGGAATAAGCCATGGAAGAAGGAGCTTCACCACCAAGATGAGCCTTGGATAAGAAGCTTGGAGAGGATGCTTCAATGGAGGAAAAGAAAGAGGGAGAGAAAGAGAGAGGGGGGAGCACGAAATTGAAGGAAGAAAAAGGGAGAGAAGTTGAACTTTGAGTTGTGTCTCACAAGACTCTCATTCATCAAAGTTACAACAAGTGTTACACATGCTTCTATTTATAGACTAGGTAGCTTCCTTGAGAAGCTTTCTTAAGAAAACTTCCTTGAGAAGCTTCTTTGAGAAAACTTCCTTGAGAAGCTAGAGTTTAGCTACACACACCCATCTAAAAACTAAGCTCACCTCCTTGAGAAGCTTCCTTGAGAAGCTAGAGCTTAGCTACACACACCCATCTAAAAACTAAGCTCACCTCCTTGAGAAGCTTCCTTGAGAAGCTAGAGCTTAGCTACACAGCCCTATAATAGCTAAGCTCACCCCATGACAAAAAAAACATGAAAATACAAAAAAAATCCTACTACAAAGACTACTCAAAATGCCCTGAAATACAAGGCTAAAACCCTATACTACTAGAATGGCCAAAATACAAGGCCCAAAAGAAGAAAACAACCTATTCTACTATTTACAAAGAAGAGTGGACCCAACCTTGGCCCATGGGCTCAAAAATCTACCCTAAGGTTCATGAGAACCCTAAGTCCTTCTTTATCAACTCTAGCCCAATCCTCTTGGAGCCTCTTGCTCATGGCTCTGGTAACTGGTCCTTTCCTAGGAAGGATTGCATCATCCCCTCCCCCTTGAAGAGGATTTGACCTCAAATCTGTTGGTTCCTCCTCCTCTATATCAGCTCCACCTGCAAAAGGAATTAAATCAGAAATATTAAAAGTGGTGCTGACTCCATACTCTCTTGGGAGGTCCAACCTATAGGCATTATTATTGATCCTCTCCAAGACCTGAAAAGGTCCATCCCCTCTTGGGCTAAGCTTGGATTTCCTTTTAGTAGGGAATCTTTCCTTCCTAAGATGGAGCCAAACCCAGTCCCCCTTATTAAGAACTAGCTCCTTTCTTCCTCTATTGCCCTTAGTTGAATACACCTTTGTTTGGTTCTCTATTTGGGTCTTAACCCTCTCATGCAACTTCTTTACAAACTCTGACCTAGATTCCCCTTCTTTATGTATAAAAGAAGTGTCAAGTGGGAGGGGAATGAGGTCTAAGGGTGTTAAGGGATTGAACCCATAGACAACCTCAAAAGGGGATTGCTTGGTGGTTCTATGAACCCCCCTATTGTAGGCAAATTCTACAAGAGGAAGATACTCATCCCAAGACTTATGGTTGCCTTTTAGAAGAGCCCTTAAAAGAGTGGATAAAGACCTATTCACTACCTCTGTTTGCCCATCAGTTTGTGGATGACAAGTGGTAGAGAAAAGAAGCTTAGTTCCTAGCTTAGCCCATAATGTTTTCCAGAAGTGGCTAAGGAACTTAGTATCTCTATCTGACACAATGGTCCTAGGCAAACCATGGAGTCTCACAACTTCCCTAAAAAAGAGTTTTGAGATATGGGAAGCATCATCCACCTTGTGGCATGGTATAAGGTGTGCCATCTTGCTAAACCTATCCACCACTACAAAGATAGAGTCTACACCTCTTTGGGTTCTAGGGAGCCCAAGGACAAAGTCCATACTAATGTCTACCCAAGGTGCAGATGGAATGGGTAAGGGTGTGTATAGCCCATGAGGCATCACCCTAGACTTGGCTTGTAAACAAGCCACACACCTAGTGCAATGCTTATGGACATCTTTCTTCATATGGGGCCTATAGAACTTTTCTTTGAGTAAGACAAGGGTCTTGTCTATCCCAAAGTGGCCCATGAGCCCACCCTCATGGCTCTCCTTCACAAGTAATTTCCTGATGGTTCCTTGGGGTATGCAAAGCTTTCCCTCTTTGAACAAATACCCCTCAGCCAAATAGTATCCATCTTGGGCCTTTTTCCCACAACTCTTGTAAATGGGAGAGAAATGTTCATCTAAAGCATACAAATCCCTAATGTTATCAAATCCTAAAATTTGAGCTCCTAGTGAGCAAAGCAATGTGTGTCTCCTAGAGAGGGCATCAGTTACCACATTTGTTTTTCCCTTTTTGTATTTGATAACATATGGAAATTGCTCTAGGTACTCTACCCATTTTGCATGCCTTTTGTTTAACTTTCTTTGCCCTCTAATGAAATTAAGTGATTGATGATCACTATGAATGACAAATTCCTTGGAAACAAGGTAATGTTCCCAAGTTCGGAGTGCTCTTATTAAGGCATAAAGCTCTTTATCATAGTTGGGGTAGTTAAGGGTTGCACCATGAAGTTTTTCACTAAAATAAGCAATAGGGTGCCCACCTTGCAACAAAACAGCTCCAACTCCCACTCCAGAGGCATCACATTCTAGCTCAAAAGTTTTAGAAAAGTCAGGAAGAGCTAGAACAGGTGCCTTAGTAAGCTTTTCTTTGAGCAAAGCAAAGGCTTGCTCTTGTTTTTCACCCCAGGTAAATGCCACATTCTTCTTCACTAGCTCATTGAGAGGTGATGCAATTGTAGAGAAATTAGGAACGAACCTTCTATAGAAGCTTGCCAACCCATGGAAGCTCCTAATATCTCCCACACTTTTTGGGGTGGGCCATTCTTGGATGGCCTTGATTTTCTCAGGGTCCACTTGGACCCCATTTCTACCAACTACAAACCCTAAGAAAACTATATTATCTACACAAAAAGTACACTTCTCTATATTTTCATAGAGGGTGTTTTTCCTAAGGACTGAAAGAACTTGCCTGAGATGTCCTAAGTGATCATCTAGGCTCCTACTGTACACTAAAATATCATCAAAATAAACAACTACAAATCTACCTATGAAATCCCTTAAGACATGATGCATAAGCCTCATAAAGGTGCTTGGTGCATTAGTGAGCCCAAAAGGCATCACTAGCCATTCATACAAACCAAACTTGGTCTTGAAAGCGGTTTTCCACTCATCACCCTTTTTCATCCTAATTTGGTGATACCCACTTTTAAGATCAATTTTTGAAAAGATATTGGCACCATGCAACTCATCAAGCAACTCATCAAGTCTAGGAATGGGGTGCCTATACTTTACAGTGATGTTGTTGATGGCCCTGCAATCTGTACACATTCTCCACGTACCATCCTTTTTGGGCACCAACAACACTGGCACAACACATGGGCTTAGGCTCTCTTGGACCCAGCCCTTCTTCAACAATTCTTTTACCTGAGACTCTATCTCCTTAGTCTCCTGAGGATTAGTCCTATAGGCTGGCCTATTAGGAAGGCTTGCTCCTGGGACTAAATCTATTTGGTGTTCTATTCCTCTTAAAGGGGGTAGCCCAGGGGGTATCTCTTTGGGAAATATATCACCAAATTCATGTAAGAGTTCTTGGACCTTTGGGGTTAAGGTCTCAAATGTAGGAATTGTGGCAGTGCTAAGGGATGTTTCCCTTGATAGGAGAAGGTAGAAAGATTGTTTAAGAAGGAGTGCTCTTTTAATATCACCTTTTGTTGCAAAATGATTTTCCTTCTTAACAATCTTCTTGGAGGAATCCTTTTCCTCTTTTTCCTTCCCCTTGGCCTTTGAAGACAAGGCCTTACTATCCTTCTTTTTCTTTTGTTTTTCTAGTTTTTCTTCCTCATCCCTCTTATCTTTCATAGTTAGTTGATCTCTGGCCACCTGTGAAGGTGTTTGAGGATGCAACACAAATTTAGTGCCAAGATGGGTGAGGGTAATCTCATTAGTTAGGCCATTGTAAATGATCTTCCTATCAAATTGCCACGGCCTTCCTAATAGAATATGTCCTGCCTCCATGGGAACTATATCACAATTAACTTCATCCTTATATGTCCCAATGGAGAAAGGTACCTTCACTTGTTGGTTAACTATCATTTCCCCTTGCTCATTGAGCCATTGAAGTTTATAAGGTTTTGGGTGGGGAATGATAGTGAGGTTCAACTTGGAAACTAATCTTGTGCTACAACAATTGCAACAAAATCCACTATCCACGATGAGAGAACAATTTTTATCTAAAATTTTGCATCTTGTATGAAATATGTTCTCTCTTTGGGATTGAGATAGATCACAAGATTGACCTCCAAGGAGCCTTCTAACCATTAAGAGGTCACCTTCTTCATGGGGGTAGACTTCCTCACTAGACTCTTCACCCCTTACTTCATCTTCACTTCCACTAGAGGAAGGGCAAGAAGTAGTTTCCTCTTGACTACTATAAATGTCTTGACCCCTCATAATCATGGTTTTCTTTGTGGGGCATTGAGAGGCAATGTGACCTCTCCCAAGACATTTGAAGCATTTAATGTTGCTAGTCCTTTCTTGGGAACTAGTCTTAGGGGTGTATTTCTCTATGGTCTTACCCTTTTCTTCCTTGGGTTTTGAAGGTGTAGCCCCCAAAACTCCTTGGGCTTGGTCCTTCCTTGGATAAGAGTGAAAGCCATAAGATTTTGAAGAAGGCTTTCTTTTTAGTTGTTGTTCCACTCTTATACAAAGTTGGACTAGTTCATCTAGGTCCCTATATGGAAGGAGTTCAACCTTGTCCCTTACTTCCATATTAAGCCCACTAAGGAACCTCGCTATGCTTGTCCTTTCCTCCTCCCTAAGTCCAGCTCTTTAAAAGAGTAGTTCCATTTGTTGTCTGTATTCTTCAATACTCATACTCCCTTGTTTAAGCCTTTGGAGCTTGTCCATAAGCTCCCTTTCATAGTAGGGAGGAATGTGCCTCTTCCTAAGGGCACTCTTAAGATCATTCCAATACTCTACTGGAGGATTCCCATGAATCCTTCGTTCCCTAACAAGGGAAGTCCACCAATAGAGGGCATACCCTTGAAAGCTAAGGGAAGCCAATGGAACTTTTCTCTCTTCGCTAATATGATGGCAAGCAAATAGTTGTTCAACCTTCATTTCCCAATCTAAGTAGGCCTCAACATTATCTTTTCCATGGAAATATGGAAGACTAATGTTAACCTCTTGAGGCCTTCTATCCCTTTCCCTTCTTTGGGAGTGATGTTTAGTATGTGAACTATGGTGCCCTCTATAATAGTCGCTAAGTTCTTCACTTAAACTCTTGCAAGAGTCATGACTACTATAGGAGGCATGCTTTTCTCTTTTCATTTCTTTTATTATTTTTCTTCTTTCTTCCTCTCTTATTTTCTCTCTTTCATCTTGACTTATTTCTTCCACTCTTTTTTTCCTTTTTCTTTTCTCTCTTGTTTTTCTTTCCATAACTTGAGAGAACTCAACTCATCTAAGATTCTAGATAGAGGGTCCTTATGACTAGTACCCTCATCATTAACACTAGTTGAATGATGACTCATGTTGGTTTCTAAGTTGTGGTTCTTTCTTGTTGGAGGTTTGAAAACAAAAGGTAAAAGAAACTATGGTTGAAACTAGCCAAAATAAACACTAAAAGAGGTGTGAAAGATAAGGTAAAAAAAACTAATTGGTAAAATGCAAGCTATCTAGGCGATTTGACAATGGAAGGTAAAAGAAATAAGCTATGAAAGTAAGCAAGAAATGTAAACTAGGTGAATCCTAAGAGTGTTTGGATGACCACATTCAAGGTTCCCAACAAAACACTCACTATCCTAAGCAAAAATTGCCTAAAATTATTACAGACAAATGGAAGTTTGGTAACCTATTGGAGTCTCCCAACACACTTCCAATGAAAGGCCTTTTTGTTACAAAAACTTGAAAGCAATGAAGGTAAGTAAATTGCAAATTACAAAATTACAAAGCGGTCCTCAATTTTGGTGGTTGTTCTCTCTTTGGTGATTCACTCAATTTGGAGTGTTTCTTAGTCCAATAACTCTTAAGGTGGTTGGCCCCTTGCTTCTGGACTCAAATTCTTCAAGGGATGGCACCAATCCTCCTTCCAATTCCCTATATGGCAACCCACAAACAAGGAAACAAAGAGACAAGCAATAACCAAAGACCAAAAAAAATGAAATGAAAGCTAAACCAATGGAGTTTTAACAAGACAATTTTTCAAGGATTATTCAACAATTAAAGCAATGAAAAGGACATAGAAGCAAGCTAGGACTCAAAGAGAAACTTAGAATGGCTCTAGAGTAGAGTAAAAAAACTGAAAAAACAAGATCAACAAAACTCTAGCTTTTGCACTTGTCTTCACACTAATTTTGAATTGAAATTTCCAATTATAGAATAAATTTTGAGCCAAAACAACAAGCACCCTTCCTTTTCACCTTTTTTTTCTGGATACTGATTTTCCTGCAAACTTGTGCGATTTTTCGTATTTTTTCCTTTTATCCAAATCACTTGTTTCTTTTTTTATAACTTTTTTCCAGATGTCTAGAAATTCAGTAAAAATTTCAGCTCAAAATTCGAAGTAACCAATTCTCAGTAATTTTTACAAGTTTGTATGTCCAAGCTGCCATCACCAGCGATTTGTTTCTTTAAGCATGGTATATTGATTGCCTTGGGCTTACTTTCAACCTTCCTATGTATGTTGAACTCACTAGGATTGTTTACCACAGTTTTCAGAGTTCAATATTCACTTAGGATCAACATTTCAGCCAGCAATTCAATCACCAAACTCAAATTCACAATAGACACAATCATAAAGAAACCTAAAAGTTCAAGAAAAGGTTCACAATCAAAGACTCTCTAAGAATTTTGCATGAACATGTTAAGGACTAATTAACATGAAAGATTTGACTCAAATCAAATAATAGGCTAAAATAATTTCATACACTCATGAAAAAATGAGTTAGACAAAGAAACAAGAAAATAAAATTCAGCACAACATAAGAAATCTTATGTGACAAGTTTCATGACTAGACATGACTTCTATGACAAAACTACAATAGGTGAACAAGTCACTCTAGATTTTTGAGGTTTTCTTCTACTTTAATATTTTTGTAAGAATTTTATGGTTTAGGTTTCAGCCACAAAAAATAACAAGACAAAACTCAAAGGAACCTAAACTCAACACAATCATGTTCAAGAACAAGAACAAGAAATTTGAACCATAGAAAATCAAATCTAGCTTCTATAGCAAGTTTAATCGATGGAAACTCTAAAGAATCATGATAAAAAAATTTATCACAAGACATGTGACGAGATACATGGAGAAACAACAATGGAAGAGAAGGTAAAGCAAAAAAATTAATGGAGGTTTAAGGAGCACCTACTTGAAGCTCTTGTGCTCTGATACCACTTGATGGAAGCTTGCTTGTGGAGTTTCTATGGAGGCTGGATCTTTGAGCTTCAATGAGGTCCTCTAATGGTGATTTTCCACCATGGAGATGCAGCGGAAGACAAAGGAGAAGAGGTAAGAGGTGGCGCCATCCATTAGGGAATAAGCCATGGAAGAAGGAGCTTCACCACCAAGATGAGCCTTGGATAAGAAGCTTGGAGAGGATGCTTCAATGGAGGAAAAGAAAGAGGGAGAGAAAGAGAGAGGGGGGAGCACGAAATTGAAGGAAGAAAAGGGAGAGAAGTTGAACTTTGAGTTGTGTCTCACAAGACTCTCATTCATCAAGTTACAACAAGTGTTACACATGCTTCTATTTATAGACTAGGTAGCTTCCTTGAGAAGCTTTCTTAAGAAAACTTCCTTGAGAAGCTTCTTTGAGAAAACTTCCTTGAGAAGCTAGAGTTTAGCTACACACACCCATCTAAAAACTAAGCTCACCTCCTTGAGAAGCTTCCTTGAGAAGCAGAGCTTAGCTATACACACACATCTAAAAACTAAGCTCACCTCCTTGAGAAGCTTCTTGAGAAGCTAGAGCTTAGCTACACAACCCTATAATAGCTAAGCTCACCCCCATGACAAAAAAAACATGAAAATACAAAAAAAATCCTACTACAAAGACTACTCAAAATGCCCTGAAATACAAGGCTAAAACCCTATACTACTAGAATGGCCAAAATACAAGGCCCAAAAGAAGAAAACAACCTATTCTACTATTTACAAAGAAGAGTGGACCCAACCTTGGCCCATGGGCTCAAAAATCTACCCTAAGGTTCATGAGAACCCTAACGGCGGCCCGGAGCCCGAAGACAATATATGGTCATTCTTGCACCTTGTGTCATCCAGAGGCGGCGGGGCCCGATGACACGCGGAGATACCTTACGGTTATCCGCACCCTTTTTGTCATCCAGAGGCGACCGGGGCCCGATGACACGCAGAGACAAAATTTGGTCATTCTGCACCCTTGTGTCATCCAGAGACGGGCGGGCCCTGTATTGACAAGCAGAGACTGACATGAGTCTTTCTGCACCTTTTGTTCCTCCGGGAACAACGCAGTCATTTACATGCGGAAATTTTATTGGTCACCCGCGGACTCTCGTCAACCGAAGAGGACGAAATTAGTGTCATACCCTAATTTCGTCCGGGGATCTTTGCTGATGACATGCGACCTTTCTTGTCCTTGTGAGGTGCTTGGCACCCATCATTAGGCAATTTGTGAAATTCTGGGAACAACAAGTCATTTACATGCGGTGAAATTTTATGTCACCCGCCGGACTCTCGTCAACCGAGAGGAACGAAATTAGTTCATACCCTAATTCTTTCCGGGGATCTTTGGCTTTAGACGATGCGACCCTTTCTTGGTCCTTGTTGAGGTGCTTGGCACCCATCATTTAGACAATTTGTGAAATTCTTGCTGGGAACAACAAGTCATTTGCATGTGGAGATTTTATGGTACCCGCGACTCTCGTCAAATCGAGAGGAACGAAATTAGTTGTCTTATCTTTACTTTCCTTTATTCTAACAAATAAAAGACAAAGTAAAGGAGGGCAACTGTCATACCCTAATTTCGTCCGGGGGACCTTTGCTTGATGACATGCGACCTTTCTTTGGTCCTTTGTGAGGTTGCTTGGCACCCAATCATTAGGCAATTTGTGAAATTCCAGGACATGCCGGAAAACCGGAAAAAATATTGATGCACAATCCGTAAGTTTCCGTGACACACCGGAAATCAAATGGAAGCATCGTTGCATAATTAAGTGAGATTTCGTAACATTCCGTAAGTCAAAAAGGGGATATATATATAAGTTCCTTAACATTACGGAAAGAAAACAAGTATCGTTACGAAAATTCGTAAGTTTCCGTATACTTTACGAAAAAAGAGATATCACCAAAAAAGGGCAGAGGGAGTGGTACTTTAGGTAAAATGGGGGTGCAAATAGCACCCAGGCCCACTTGGCCCTCCAGAATATTCCTCCAGAAGGTTGTTGCTTTCTGAGGAAGCAACCCTGGCTCGCCTGGGCGAGCTTGGGGCGCAACCACCTCCCCTATTTTTGCTTAAATAGGGGGAGGAAGTGAAGAAGAAAAGGGTTCAGCCCCTTAGGCACTCTCTCTCTTTTCGAATTTTGCTTGGAAAAATTGTTTCCGTGAAGAAAATCTAAGCCGAGGCGCTTCCGAAACATTTCCGTTAACGTTTTTCCGTGAAGAATTTCTGCGAAAGTTTCGACCGTTTTTCGACGTTCTTCATTCGTTCTTCATCGTTTCTTCGATCTTCAACGGGTAAGTACCTCGAACCAAGCTTTTCGATTCATTCTATGTACCCGTAGTGGTCCACATTGTGTTTCGTGGCATTTTTATTCTCGTTTTGTTTACTTTTTATACCCCTCTTTGACGTGCTTAAGCCATTTTACTTAAGTCATTTCTCGCTTAACTTTAAAAATAAAATAAATTTCCACCGAACGTTTGAATTGTATTATCCGTTAACTTCGGTTAAAATAAATTCCGACCGTTTCGGTCGTTCGCCGTAACCACTTTGGAAATCAAAAAGAGAGGTAAAAAAATAATAATATAATAACAAAAAATACCTTTTATAAAATAAAGCGGAAAATCAATCGACGTTTTCTCTTTGGGATTTCTCATTCTTAATTGAATTGACTATAACTAAGGTGAAACTAAGGGCTAAAATCAACTCACTAGTCAAGCTCGTCCACAAAAATAGGCTTTTAAAGTTTGTCATTTCAATTTCTCACTAAGTAAAAATGGATCATTTTTAAGGTCCAACACCTTAAAATGATCACCTCTTAAGTAAAAAAGAATCACTTGATAAGAAAGAACTACGTAGGTCTGATTTCCTCATCGCAAATTGAGGAATACGTAGGAGCAAAGGGAAACAACCCTTGTCGACCACAAAAAGAGAAAAATATAAAAAGGGTATAAAGGATATTAAGGTGATGCAATCCTTCCTAGGAAAGGACCAGTTACCAGAGCCATGAGCAAGAGGCTCCAAGAGGATTGGGCTAGGTTGATAAAGAAGGACTTCA